>NC_088391.1:9030000-10280000 GCF_037993035.2 Macaca fascicularis
TCCTACCCTGCAGCCTCTGGGGAGGGGAGAAGGGCCAAAGGTTGAGTTGATCGCCAGTGACTAATGATTAAATCAGTCATGCTTATATAATGAAATCTCCATAAAAGTCCAAAAGGAATGGTCTCAGGGAGTTTCTGGATAGCTGAACACATGGAGATGCCTAGAGGTTGGCTGGCCCAAAGAGGACATGGAAGTTCTGTACCCCTTCTCCCTTACCTCACCCTATACATCTCTTCCATCTGGCTATTCATACGTATCTTTTGTACCGAGTTTTGTGGGCCACTCTAGCAAATTAATCAAAACCCAAGGAGCATATCATGAACCCTCGGTCAGAAGTATATGTGGCAACCTAGTACCTGGCGACTGGCATCTGATATGGAAGCCAGTCTTGTGGGACTAAGTAAGCCTCAACCTGTGGGATGTGACGTTATTGCTGGGTAGGTAGTATCGGAATGGAATTGAAGGATACCCATTTAGTGTCTGCTGAAGAATTGATTGGTTGCTGGTAGAGAGAAATCTCCACACAATTTAGTAGTCAGAGATGAAGTATTCTGTGTTGTGTTGATTGTGAGTGGTTAAACAGAGGAAAAACATTTTGTTTTTTTCTCCTGTATCCTTATAAGAACTTTTGGTTGACGGGTTTTTTTCTTTTTTCACATTGACTGTATCAGCCCACTGCCTTCTGGCCTCCAGAGTTCCTGATGTGAAATCTGCTGATAATCTTATTGAGGATCCCTAGTATGTAACTATTTATGTCTTACTGCTTTCAAAATTATCTCTGTCTTTTAACAGTTTATTATACTGTTTCTTGGTGTGGGCCTTTTTGAGTGCATCCTGCTTCCATGCTCATCCTATCTCCATGCTTCTTGGATGTTTATATTCATGTTTTTCACCAAATTTGGGGGATTTTTGGCCATTATTTCTTCATATATTCTATCTTTTTCCCTTTTTTCCTAAGACTACCACAGTGTATTGTTGGTTGACTTGATGGTATCCCACAAGTCCCTTAGAGCTCTTTAGTTTTCTTCAGTCTTTTCTCTTCTTCTTCTTCTTCTTTTTTTTTTTTTTTTTTTTTTTGAGACGCCCTGTTGCCCAGGCTGGAGTGCAATGGCACGATCTTGGCTCACAACCTCTACCTCCCAGGTTCAAGTGATTCTCCTGCCTCAGCCTCCCAAGTAGCTGAGATTACAGGTGCATGCCACCATGCCTGGTTAATTTTTTTTTTTTTTTTTGTATCTTTAGTGGAGATGGGATTTTACCATGTTGGCCAGGTTGGTCTCAAATTCCTGACCTTGTGTTCCACCCCCCTCAGCTTCCCAAAGTGCTGGGATTACAGGTGCGAGCCACCATGCCCAGCCAGTCTTTTTCTTTCTATTCCTCAGACTTAATAATTTCCATTATCCTGGCTTCGAGTTCACTGGTTCTTTTTTTTGCCTGCTCAAATCTGCCTTTGAATCCCTCTAGTGAATTTTTAAATTTTTAAATTTCAGTTCTTGTACTTTTCAGCTCCAGAATCTTTTTTTTTTTTAATTTCTTTTTAGGTTTCTATTTCTGATGTTTTCATTTTGTTCATAAATTGTTTCTTGACTTTTCCATGTCATCGTTTAGTTTTTCTCAGCATCTTTAAGACAGTTGTTTTAAATTAAGGTCTTTGTCTAGAAGATTTGCCATCAGGTCTTTTTCAGGGACAGTTTCTGTTTTAATTTGTCCTTTGAATGGGCCCTACTTTTCTGTTTTCTTGTGTGCCTTGTGATTTTTGTAGAAAATTGGACATTTTCATTTAATAATATGGTAATTCTGTAAGTTGGATTCTCTCCCTTCCTTAGGTTTTGCTATTTTTGGTTTGGTTGGTTTTGGTTTTGGTTTTTTTGACTGTTGTTGGCTGTCTTGGTGCCAGGGGTCAGCCTGAGGTATAAACTTAAGGTCGTCTCAGGTATTTTCTGAGCCTGCACCTTCTCTTGAACATGTGCTCTGAATTTCTAATGTACGCATATATATGGTTGCAGTTGAATGTCCTAATCTTCAATGTTTACCTCCCAAAAGAGAAAATAATGAAAGAGGTTAAAAGAAAAAGGCATTGGCCTTTCAATCCTTTGGAAGTTACTTCAGCATAAGCTGGAGGGGGGACAACATAGGGAGGAGGTGGAACATCAGTGCCTCTTTTTCTGTGCCTCTGTGATAAGAAGAAGTAATAGGAGTGGAGCACAGATCCTTGACATTTGGAAGACAGGGTCCTTTTACTCCATCTCCTGCAAGTTGTGTTCAGATTACTCTAGGAACGCGCACAACTGCCCGCTGTGGGGCTGGGGAGTGGGGGACAGGTACCTGCTACTGTGCTTAGAGGTGAAATTGACCAAAATTAACTACAATTTACTATCCTCACCTTCCCCTGGAAGTTGCAAGCCTTCAGTAGATTCCAGAGTTCCAAAATAGTTGCATCAGACAGATTCTGCCAGTGTAATTGTTGTCTGGGTGGGGAGGCAGATTTCCTGTACTTCCTACTTTGCCATCTGCTCAGAATCCTCATATGCTTTTATAATACGAAATCTATAATATAAATATTATATATTATTTATATAAATAAAAGATGTATATAAATTATATTTATATATTTTAATATTTATATTTGAGTCATATAAATATAAAGTTTGTAACTCAAGTATATTACTGGAAGGACTATATTAAAAATTAATAGATGGATGACGAGAGTGGGGAGACTAATGAGTGCAGGGTTTCTTTTGGAAATGACAAAAATGTTCTAAACTATTTATGGCGATGGTCGCACAACTCTGTAAACGTACTAAAAACATTTGCATTGTATTCTTTATATGGGTAAAATTTATGATAAATTATTTCTTAATAAAGCTGTTTTTTTCCAAATAACTCATCCAGAGTCAACATAAAGCCATTTTAAAATGCCACTGCATAGGCAGCTATGCTGAAAATGAGCCACCACCATATGAATAATATTTTAAATAAATTGAGTGAAAAATGATCAGTTATTTAATAAGGTATTATTATAGTAAATTTCTGAGTCATTTTAGTTTTTTAAGAGAAAACGGATCTCCCAACTGCTTTGGAAGCTGGTTTCTCCCCTTTGCCCCCAGTGATATGGAGTAAGTACCTGTTTATGTTAATATGTTAAATTCAGTTTCCTCCTTTTTTTTTCCTTTACTAACATGCATTGAGTGTTTTCCACGTTCCCAGCCTTATGCTAGGTACTTTGCATGTATTTTCTCATGCACTCATGCATATAAGCTGCATTCACATATGCGCTGACACACAGACAACCCTAATGAGAGGTTATTTTATCATACCCCATCTTACAGTGAGAAAGCGCAAGCACAAAACGGTTAACTCAAGCTCATGATTACATATTTGTATTTTTTCTTTCTTGGATTTTGCATTGGGATAATGCTCAGAAAGCTCTTCTTTACACCATACATTTCTGTTTTCCTCTAGTAACATCTTCATATTTAAATCTTTAAGCTATCTAAAATTAACTTAGGGCCACAGTTAGGCAAGACTTTCATTTTAACTTATAATAAATGGTTTGGTAGTGGTTCTAAAACAGTATGTAAAACTATTCATTTCCCCCCATTTGAGATGTTTATTATGATGCTAAATTCTAATATCTAATATAAGACTAAATTTAATATCTGTTTATGGACTTTGTTCACGTTATTGAGTTAGTCCAATTTGAGACAAAGAATTTTGTACCCTTTTACTATCTCATTATCTTCACTCTACTCTTTGGTCTTCGTGATTTCAGATCGAGGTAATTATTGCATTTTCTTACATCATAAAGAAATGGCACTGTTTTGCGAAAATATGCAATGATTATTTAGAGACATATTTGTTTTAACTGGTTTAAACACTTACCACTCATCCTTTTGTGCCATGATTCCTCATTCTTGTGCTCTTAGACTTCTGGTTGGTACTGATCCTGGGTCTCTGAGACAGCAGGCGCATGGGCAGAGAGGAATAAGTATCCTCCCCTTCCTTTGGTGAGCTCTCCATCAGCCAGTGTTTCCAGGATTGGTTTTCCTCCATTAATCGTCACCTGCCCTGTAGTCAGCAACGTTTTTGCAAACCTTTGATCGAAACACAAGGTTGTCATCACGTCATGGTTGTCAGCGTTGAGAGTTTTCTTCTTTCTCTGAGTTTTCATGGATGGGAAACTGTGCTGAGGGCTGCTACAGATGTCACTTTAAATTTTTAACTTTTCTTCATCAACATAGAGAGATTTAATTTATTTATGAATATATGCATAAAATCTCTCCTGATTTCGTCAAAATAAGCAGTTTCTTACATGAGGAGAACATCTTTATTTAGGAATAAATGAAGAAAAACATTAAATTTTGAGTCTTCAGACTTTCAGGAATAAGCCATGAAGAGGTGGCTGCCCACAGGATGGGAAGGTGATCTTCTCATAGGGGTAACCTGCTCCTGAAGAATCTCGGGGCTAAGCAACACCGTATTTTCTGGCACTGCTTACAAACAGTTGTGGCCAATGCAAGCATGACTTTGCTGTGAGGTTGGCTTCTCTGCAGTCCCACGTCCTGTCAGACAGCATGCCAGAGTAGTGAAGGAGAACAGAAATCCGTGCTAAATGCTGAAGTTATTTCTGGAATGTCTTCCTTTTGTAGGAAACCAAGTTGCTAGTGTTTGGTGGTGTTCTGAACAAATTGTTCCTCATCCTAAGTGATGATAAGAGGGCTTACTGGCCTGAAGATCACCACCGAAAGGTATTTGTTCATTCATTTTCACCTCTGCCTGCCCCAGTTCTCTGGTAGGTGATTAGGAAACACCGATCACTAGAAAATCACCTCTTCCTCTTTTGAGCGTGGTGACTAGTCATTAACTGTATTTTCAAGGGAGCTCATCTGGTGGACATTCAAGAAGGCTTCCCTGATGGGAAGCAGGCATATGCAAATGATCCTGTGTCTGCAGGTGATACTTGAAAATGCAGCAAAGTATATGCTTATGCTCATCCCATGCCTGGCATTCTATTTCTAGATCACTGGTATACCTGCTTACAAAAATTGGTGTCAGTGTGCACTAGATATTAGGAGGGGTACAGAAGTAGCCTCAGGGGTCCCCTGACCCCTTCCACCAGCAGAGACAAATTTACATTCTTATTCTGAACTAAATTTGTCATTAGCATAAAATATATTAATGTGTGATTATTTGAGGAAATTAAAACATAGAAAACTGAATTACATTGATACCAAACTTTATCCACTTATATTTTTCCCAGTCCACAAATGTTGAGCACCAATCGTGTGATAAGCACTGGAATACAGCAGTGAGAACCCTGACCTTACAATGCAGTGGAGCAGACAGACAGGTGGAAATTATTTCAGAATGCAGTGTGGCAAGTGCCAGGATCAGGGTAAATAGAGGGTAGCCCAGGAGCACGAGAGAGGAGTGTCTTACTATGTTGGAGGTCAAGAAGCTTCCTGAAGATAAGCCTTGTAGGATACATTGGAAATATCCAGGCAGATAGTGAGTAGAGGACATTTTTGGGCAGAAGTTACAGCCTAGAGATGCTGTTGGAGAGGTGCAGATAATTCAGTCTGATTGCAGCCTTGTGGTTACAGAAGCACATAGGAGCCCCAGGAGATGGGTCATAGAAGTCTAACCTGGAGGAGCCTCCATTCTATGAGGAAATTTGCACAAATATCCTTTCTCTGAACCAATTTAAATACATATGAGAACCTGATTTCTCATTCTGTCATTAGCGATAATAATCATATTCATACTTTTGGATGATCAAAGTACTTTACACCAATTATTTTGTTTACCTGTAGAGGTAGACATGCTATATAACCCCCATGTTTTGGATAAGAAAACTGAGGCAGAAAAATGCTTTTGGAGCAGCTGCACACACAAGCTTTGTGTGCAGAACTAATTTAGTCTTCCTAGCCTTAATCAGAGCTGCAAATACATACTTAATGAGGATAATGTGCTATGCTTACTTTATTTTCTTTGTGTCCCTTTGGTCAAAGGTGCTTAAATAAATATCAATGAGTGAAGATGGGATAAAGAAACGTGTGGCATTCAGCCAAATATGTGTAATGAGCATAAAATTTGTGAAAAACACTGTTCTATGTGCTACGGGGATTTAGAAAAACAATAATAATACTAGTTAAATTTTATCATGTTTCCTGTTATCCAAAATAGCTTGCAATCTGAATGGGGGTCTAATTTATTTATTATTTATTTATTTATTTTTTGAGACGGAGTCTCGCTCTGTCACCCAGGTTGGAGTGCAGTGGCGTGATCTTGGCTCACTGCAAGCTCTGCCTCCCAGGTTCATGCCATTCTCCTACCTCAGCCTCTCGAGTAGCTGGGACTACAGGCACCACCATACCTGGCTAATTTTTGGTATTTTTAGTAGAGACAGGGTTTCACCGTATTAGCCAGGATGGTCTTGATCTCCTGACCTAATGATCCACCGCCTCGGCCTCCCAAAGTGCTATGGGGATGTAATTTTTTAGTGATGTATTATTTAGGTAGTTATATGTGTATATATATTTTAACTTATATATTTACGTACACCGATAAATCAGGGGTTGTTACTCGTTAAAGTGCATTAGAATTACATGATGGGTTTGTTAAAACAATTGGAGGGGCCTACCTTTAATATGTCTGATTCAGTATATTTGAAGTTGAAGCCCAAGAATTTGTGTTTCTAATAAATTCCTGGGTGATGCTGATGCTGCTGGTCCAGAACCATTGATAGGAATGCAAGCAAATTAAAGAAGTTCATGAGACTGGGCGCGGTAGCTCATGCCTGTAATCCCAGCACTTTGGGAGACTGAGGTGGGCAGATCGCCTGAGGTCAGGAGTTTGAGACCAACCTAGCCAACGTGGTGAGCCCCCGTGTCTACTAAAAAAATACAAAAATTAGCTGAGTGTGGTAGCAGGTCCCTGTAATCCCAGCTACTCAGGAGGCTGAGGCAGGAGAATCGCTTGAACCTGGGATGCAGAGGTCTCAGTGAGCCAAGACCATGCCACTGTATTCCAGCCTGGGCAACAGAGTGAGACTCTGTCTCAAAAAAAAAAGAAGAAAAAGTTCAGGCTTATGGGAGCCAAAGCATGAAGGCCCAGGTAGAGCTGGATAGAGTTAATAATGAGGTTAATATTGTTCTTGTTTTGAAAAACGAGTAGAGCAGTTGAATTGTCAAACATAAGCCAAGAGGGCATATTGACTTGAAGGGGCAACATGTGCATAAAGCAAGGCAGCATGCACAAACGTGAAGTTTTGCTTCAGTGGGCAATAAGCTAGTTATTTTGCATAGAGATTTTGCATAGAGAATTTCTGGTTATGAAATAACAAACAAAAACCAGAGAATATTGGATTGGGAAGGAAGGTGAATGAAGTATCTACCAGGATCTTTAACAAAGCCAACATGTTTGCATATTGAACAATGGGCGCCAGGAATTCACTGTAGGATGCTCAGCTGCAATAAAATCAAGCTTAGCAAGGCATTCTCTTAAGTCCTGTGCTAGATAAACAGGGCCAGGATGAGCCCAAAGCACACAGAAGCCTATTGTATTTTCCTAGGTGTCACGTAGGGAAGGCTTAAGCCTAGCTTTTGTATGTGGAAATACCAGTAGAAAAAAAATAAAAATGGAAAAAACACAGATAAAACTGTAGGAAACATTCAATTTGATAAGGCAGACAAGACAGATCTGTTTTCCTTTCATTTTTTCTAAATATGGTGCTCCATGTATTTTCAGTGCTTAATACATTGTTCACAGAAAAAATACCTTGCTCCAAAAGCATTTTTCTGCCTCAGTTTTCTTATCCAAAACATGGGGGTTATATAGCATGTCTACCTCTACAGGTAAACAAAATAATTGGTGTAAAGTACTTTGATCATCCAAAAGTATGAATATGATTATTATCGCTAATGACAGAATGAGAAATCAGGTTCTCATATGTATTTAAATTGGTTCAGAGAAAGGATATTTGTGCAAATTTCCTCATAGAATGGAGTTGATGGGGTGCCTCAGGAATTGGTGCCTAGTATATGAAATAATTAGTCGGAGAAAAGTAGCTAGCTCATTGAAGTAACTGATGACACAAAATTATGTAGGCTAGGAAAAACCATAGAGAATTGTATGAAATATTCCAGAAGGAGCTAATCAAACAGTATGACCAGAAAATAGGACAGCAGTTCCATTTTAATGAAGATAAATGACTTTCTTAGAAAAGGAAATAGTTTTCATTTTCTCAGCATGTTGATTAACCAAGAGATATTAGAGGGAAAAGCAGTATGTCATGGCGCTTAACACATTTATTGGAATGCAGAAGTATCATAGTGCTGTATTCATTCATTCATTCATTCATTCATTCATTCATTTGCTGGACTCTTTATTCAGGACACACTGACCATCTGTATGTCAGACAGTTGTGCTAAACAGCAGAGTGAGTAGGGAACAAAAGTAAATGAAGACGCAGTCCCTCCCTTTGAACAAGCTGACAATCCAGAAAGAGGGACATAAAGGTAAACAGATGTGGCTGTGAAACTGCCAAATAAATAACTATTAGTTTTCCATTGCTGTGTAGCAAATCACTGAAACTCAGTAACTTAAAACAACCCACATTTTCTGTGTCTGTGGGTCAGGAATCTGAGCGTGACTTCCATAGGTTCTCTGTTCAGGGTCTCAGAAAACTGGAGTCAGGGTGTTGGCTGGCTGCATGCTCATCTGGAGGCCTGACTGGGGAATAATTTTTTTTTTTTTAGTCGAGGGTGTTGCTGTGTCTCTTAGGCTAGTGTGCAGTGGTGCCGTCATGGCTCACTGCATCCTCGAGGTCCTCAGCTCAAGCGACTCTCCCACCTCAGCCTTCCAGTTTACTTGGATTACAGGAATGAGCCACTGTGGCCAGCTCAAGAATCCATTTTTTAGGCTCACTTAAGTTGTTGGCAGAAGTGATTTCCTTGTGCTATATAACTAAAGATCCCAGTTTTTTGCTTGCTGTCATCTGGAGGTCACCCTCAGTTCCTAGAGGCTACCCACAATGCCTTGCTACATGGGCATGCTCAACATAACCCCTTAGTGTTCCTCAAGGTAGCAAGAAGAATCTCTCACTGCAGTCTAAAATGGAGATTTATATCAAATACCTTGGGAGTGATAGCCCATCATCTTTACCATATTCTATTGATTATAAGTAAGTCACAGACAAAGGGGTTACACAGGTCATAAACAATAAGAGGTAGGTAATATGGGAGTGGGGTCGTACCTTACAGTATGTCTGTCACAGTCACATACTACAGACTGCCTCTTGAAGAACACATCTGAGACAAATTTAGGAAATTATCAGACATGTTATTCATCCATTTCTCTTGGTACTTTTGGCTACATTCTTGAATCATTTAAGGTTGCTGGATGACTTTATAATTGGATCTGCCAGGACTGCCTTTATTAAATTGCCCTTTAGTGTTGTGCTATTGACTTTTATCAAAGTTCACATATAATAGCAATAACAAATTACTATTGTTTAATTATTGGTCAAAAAAGTAAGACAAAAGGACACAATTTACATATTTCTTAAATATTTCAGTTTAACCTAAAATTCATAAGTATGAGTAAGGGCGCGGTGGCTCACACCTGTAATCCCAGCACTTTGGGAGGCTGAGGTGGGTGGATCACGAGGTCAGAAGTTCAAGACCAGCCTGGCCAGGATGGTTGAAACCCCGTCTCTACTAAAAATACAAAAATGAGCCAGGCATGGTGGCGGGCACCTGTAATCTCAGCTACTCGGCAAGTTGAGGCAGGAGAATTGCTTGAACCGGGGAGGCAGAAGTTGCAGTGAGCCGAGATCGTGCCACTGCACTCCAGCCTGGGTTACAGAGCAAGACTCCACCTCAAAAAAAATTCATAAATATGACTGTGTCAACATTATAAGACCAAGGTCATTTCCAGTGTTTAGGTTTCTTTTTAGCTGGTCAAGCTCTTGAAGACATGTGTGAGGTAGTCCAATTGAAAAATACTCTTAGAATGTTACCCCACCCACCCCTGCCATCCCAAAATCTTCTAAGATTCCCAGAAATTTTTTTCTGCAGGTTTCCGTTATCTTTTCAAAGCATTCAACTTCTTCATAGAAATATTTCTCTTTGCACGCTTGTATTTCAGCTTATGGCATATTTTAGTAGAACTGCATAATTACAATAGCAAGTATGATGAGTGTAAGTAGTTTTGGAAGCAAGCACAACTAATTTATGGAAGCACATAAAACACACCTTCAAATGGTAAAGAAAGCTGGACAAAAGTTATTTCTTCAAGGGACAACATGGGTGCACCTGACTCTGCCAACACTCTTACTTGTGAGCCTACTATTGTGATATGACTTTTTGCTTCTGTATTTGTTGTAAACCTTTTTTGCTATTGATGATGGTGATTCTTTATATATCTTGGTTCATTACATAAAGCTCTTTGTCAAAATTTATGTTTAAAATAAAGTGTCAAATAAAGCTTTACCCTTTCCCAAAGAATGCCAACACCTTTGTCATAAAGAACACATCGTAACTTCTGGGAGTCTCTCCTTTACCCTGGCTGGAGTAGTGTGCAGGCACAACATATGATACAAATATTCTGGACCTATCTGTATTTTAGAAATTGAGAATTTAGGTGTCTGATTTCTAATACTGTTATCTATACATGGCCAGCTCGTTGTTTGATTTAAAATGATGTAACTTTAAGAACAAATTTGAGAATTAAATATTTGAGAAGCAGTAACTATGATTTAAAACAGAGTTACACTCCCATTTCTTAATCCAAAGATTTCAGCTCTTCATGCAGATGTTTAGAACAACAATGTCTGAACAATTCATACTACAGATTGTTAGGCATCCAATTTCAGCAGCTGCCATCATTATTTTATAGTTAATAATTTGCCATTTTTAAACCCCACATCAGACCTCCTTATTAATATTTGGTAAATATGTCAGGAGAAAACTATTTACTTGACAATTAAGATAAATAAATTATCCAACAAGAAAGGCTACCTACTACCTATGCAAATATGACTAAATGCCAATATAAAGACTTGTGATATTTGGCTTGTAATCTTCACATTTTCTTGGTAAAGTTGAGTAGAGTATATTAATCCTACATAGACCTGAGTTACCCGATCTTCTACCTGTGACATGGGCAGTAGAATATGTTGCAGGATTGTTTTAAGGATGAAAGATAATTTATTTAGAGTGCCTAGGATGGTACAGGATTTATTTATTTATTTATTATTATTATTATTTTTTGAGACGGAGTCTCACGCTGTTGCCCAGGCTGGAGTGCAGTGGCGCGATCTCGGCTCACTGCAAGCTCCGCCTCCTGGGTTCACGCCATTCTCCTGCCTCAGCCTCCTGAGTAGCTAGGACTACAGGCGCCCGCCACCGTGCCCGGCTAATTTTTTTTGTATTTTTAGTAGAGACGGGGTTTCACTGTGGTCTTGATCTCCAGACCTTGTGATCCGCCCGCCTCGGCCTCCCAAAGTGCTGGGATTACAGGCTTGAGCCACTGCGCCCGGCCTGGTACAGGATTTATTAAGTATGCAGCACATGTTTGTTGCATGAATGAATAAAGGATGATGATTGTTGTTACAGGGTCAGTTTTCAATCAGGATTGAAAACAAAATGAGATAACACACTAAGGACTAGTGGGTGACAACAGTTGTTGCAAATATTCTTGTGAACTTTAGCAAGGTGGCTGTAATACCCATTGTACGTAAAAGAAATTCAAATAAAGCCTATAAGTCATGTCAAAGCCAATTCAATTACTCAGTTCATTCTAAGCCACATTTTTTTTTAACCATCATTGAGGGAAGGAGATAATGTTAATTTGCCAAGGCTATGATATAAATGAGGTTAAATTCATTGTTGGAAGCTCCCAACACCCGCACATCAACTCCTTTCCTTGGAAAACTTCAACAGTTGATACAATGGAAGCCACCAGCTAATGGGTTATACATGATTTTAGCAGTCATAAATATCTGTTAGACCCAGGATTTGAAATCAGAAACTTCCTGTATTCATGGTCATAGATTATTTAAAAGGATTTTGTATGTGCAGTGCTGAAATTCACTGTGCCCATTTTAAAAAATTTTAGCTTTCCTTTTAGATCGAGGGGGTACATATACGGGTTTGTTACATGGGTATATTATATGATGCTGAGGATTGAGGTTTGATTGATCCTGTCCCCTAGGTACTAAGTGTAGTACCCAACAGGTCATTTTTCAACCATTTCCCTTCTTTTTCTCTCTCCCCCCCGTACTAGTCCCTAGTAGTCTATCGTTCTCATATTTATGTCCATGTGTACCCAGTGTTTAGCTCCCACTTACAAGTGGGAACATGCAGTATTTGGTTTTCTGTTCTTGCATTAATTCATTTAGGATAATGGCCTCCTACTACCTCCATGTTGCTGCAAAGGACATGATTCTGTTCTTTGTTATGGCTGTATAGTACTCTGTGGAGAATATATACCACATTTTCTTTGTCCAGTCCACCACTGATGGACACCTAGGTTGATTCCATGTCTTTGCTATTGTGAATCTTGCTGCTATGAACATATGCATGCATGTATCTTTTTGGCCGAATGATTTATTTTCCTTTGGGTATATTCCAGTAATGGGATTGCTGAGTCAAATGGTAGTTCTGTTTTCAGTTCTTTGAGAAATTTTGAAACTGCTTTTCACAGTGGCTCAACTAATTTACATTCCCACCAACAGTGTATAAGCTGTTCCCTTTTCTCCACAGCTTTGCCAGCATCTGTTGTTTTTAATAGCCATTCTGAATGTTGTGAGATGGTATCTTATTGTGGTTTTGATTTTCTTTTTCCTGATGATTAGTGATGTTGAGCTTTTTTTTCATTTCCAGCGTTTATTTTAAGTGCAGGGGTACATGTGTAGGATATGCAGGTTTCTTAAATAAGTAAATGTGTGTGATGCTGGTTTGGTGCACCTAGGTATTAAACCCAGCATCCATTAGCTGTTCTTCCTGATGCTCTCCCTCCTCCCACCTCCACCCTATGACAGACCCCAGCGTGTGTTGTTGCCCACCATGTGTCCATGTGTTCTCATCATTCGGCTCCCACCAGTAAGTGAGAACATACTGTGTTTGGTTTTCTGTTCCTGCCTTAGTTTGCTGAGGAGAATGGCTTGTAGCTCCACCCATGTCCCTGCAAAGGACGTGATTTCATTCCTTTTTATGGCTGCATAGTATTCCATGGTGTATATGTACCACATTTTCTTTATCTAGTCTATCATTGATAAGCATTTAGGTTGATTCCATGTATTTGCTGTTTTGAATAATGCTGTAGTAAACATATGTGTGCTTGTATCTTTATAATAGAATGATTTCTATTCCTTTGGGCATATACCCAGTAATGAGATTGCTGAATCGAATGGTATTTCTAATTCTAGGTCTTAATTGCCACACCATCTTCCACAGTGGTTGAACTAATTTACATTCACACCCACAGTATAAAGGCATTCCTATTTCTTCACAACCTCGCCAGCATCTGTTGTTTCTTGACTTTTTAATAATCGCCATTCTGACTGGCGTGAAATGGTATATCATTGTGGTTTTGATTTGCATTTCTCTAATGATCAGTGATATTGAGCTTTCTTCTTATGTTTGTTGGCCGCATGTATGTCTTCTTTTGAGATGTGTCTGTTCATGTCCTTTAGCCACTTTTTAATGGGGATGTTGTTTCTTTTTTTTTTTTTTTTTGAGACGGAGTCTCGCTGTGTCGCCCAGGCTGGAGTGCAGTGGCGCGATCTCTACTCACTGCAAGCTCTGCCCCGCCGGGTTCACGCCATTCTCCTGCCTCAGCCTCCTGAGTAGCTGGGACTACAGGCGCCTGCCACCACGCCCGGCTAATTTTTTTGTATTTTTAGTAGAGATGGGGTTTCACCGCGTTAGCCAGGATGGTCTCCATCTCCTGACCTTGTGATTCACCTGCCTTGGCCTCCCAAAGTGTTGTTTGTTTCTTGTAAATTTGTTTAAATTCCTTGTAGATACTGGATATTAGTCCTTTGTCAGATGGATAGATTACACATTTTTTCTCCCATTCTATAGGTTGCCTGTTCACTCTGATGATAGTTTCTTTTGCTGTGTAGAAGCTCTTTAGTTTAATTAGTTCCCATTTGTCAATTTTAGTTTTTCTTGCTATTGCTTTTGGCATCTTCGTCATGAAATCTTTGCCCGTGCCTATGTCCTGAATGGTATTCCCTAGATTTTCTTCTAGGGTTTTTATAGTTTTGGGTTTTACATTTAAGTCTTTAATCCATCTTTAATTTATTTTTGTATATGGTGTAAAGAAGAGGCCCAGTTTCAAGTCTCTGGCTAGCTAGTTCTCCCAGCACCATTCATTAAAAAGGGACTCCTTTCCCTATTGCTTGTTTTTGTCAGCTTTTTCAAAGATCAGATGGTTGTAGGTGTGGGGTCTTATTTCTGGGTTCTCTCTTCTGTTCCATTGATGTGTGTGTCTGTTCTTGTAGCAGTACCATGCTGTTTTGGTTGCTGTAGCCTTGTAGTATATACTTTGAAGCTGGGTAGTGTAATGCCTCCAGTTTTGTTCTTTTTGATTAGGATTGTCTTGGCTATTTGGACTCTGTTTTGATTTCATATTAATTTTAAAATAGTTTTTTCTAGTTCTGTGAAGAATGTCAATAGTAGTTTAATGAAAACAGCATTGAATCTATAAATTGCTTTGGACAGTGTAGCCATTTTCATGATACTGATTCTTCCTATTCATGAGCATGGGATGTTTTTCCATTTGTTTGCATCCTTTCTGATTTCTTTGAGCAGTGGTTTGTAGTTCTCCTTGAAGAGATCCTTCACTTCCCTTGTTAGCTGTGTTCCTATTTATTTTATTCTTTTTGTAGCAATTGTGAGTGGAAGTTCATTCATGATTTGATTGAGCATTTTTTCATATGTTTATTGGCTCCTCGTATGTCTTCTTTTAAGAAGTGTGTGTTCATGTATTTTGCTTACCTTTTAATGTAAAAGTTATTTGTCTTTCGCTTAAGTTCCTTATGGATTCTGGACGTTCGATCTTTGTCAGATGCATAGCTTGCAAATATTTTCTCTCATTCTGTAGGTTTCTGTTCACACTGTTGATAGTTTCTTGCTGTGCACAAGCTCTTTAGTTTAATTAGGTCCCACTTAGCAATTTTTGTTTTGGTTGCCATTGCTTTTGAAGACTTAGTCATAAATTATTTGCCAGTGCTGGTGTCCAGAAGGATATTTCCTAGGTTTTATTCTAGGATTTTTATAGTGTACATCTTACATTTGAGTCTTTAATCCATCTTAAGTTAATGTTTATATATACTGATAGGTAGGGGTCCAATTTCATTCATGTGCATATGGCTGGCCAGCTATTCCAACACCACTTATAGGGAGTCTGTTCCCCATGGTTTATTTTTGTTGACTTTGTCAAACACCAGTTGGTTGTATTAATAGGTGTGCAGCTTTATTTCTAAGTTCTCTATGGTGTTCTATTGGTCTATGTGTCTGTTTTAGTACCAGAATCATGCTGTTTTGGTTACTGTAGCCTTGTATAGTTTGAAGTCAGCTAGTGTGATATCTGTGGCTTTGTTCTTTTTGCCTAAGATTGCTTTGGTTATTTGGGCTCTTTTTTGGTTTCATATGAATTTCAGAAGCTTTTTCTAATTCTGTGAAAAATTATGCTGGCAGATTGATAAGAATAGCACTGGATCTACAGATTGCTTTGGGCAGTATGACAATTTTAATGATGTTATTTCTTCCAGTTCATGAACATGAAATGTTTTTCCATTTGTTATTATCATGTATGATTTCTTTCAGCAGTGTTTTGTAGTCTCCTTTTAGAGATCTTTTATCTCCTTGGTTAAATATATTTGTAGATATTTTAATTTTTTATGACAATTGTAAGTGGGATTGTATTATTGATTTGCCTCTCAGCTCAAACGTTATTCATGTATAAAAATGCTACTGGTTTTTGTCTATTAATTTTGCATTCTGAAACTTTACTGAAGATGTTTATCAGTTCTAGGAGCCTTCTGGAGGTATTGTATAGGGTTTTCAAGGTATACGATCGTATCAGTGAAGAGGGATAATTTGACTTCCTCTCTTCCTGTTTGGATGCCTTTATTTCTTTCTCTTGCCTTACTACTCTGGCTAGAACTTCTAGTACATGTTGAATAAGAGTGATGAGATTAGGCATCCTTATCTTGTTCCAGTTCTCAAGGTGAATAATACTTCCAGCTTTTGTCCATTCAGTGTGATGTTGGCTGTGGTTTTGCCAGATAGCTCTTATTTTGAGGTATGTTCCTTCAATGCCTAGTTTGTTAAGGGTTTTTATCATCAAGGAATTTTGGATTTTATTGAAAGCTTTAATGCATGTATTGAGATGATCATATGGTTTTTGATTTTAATTCTGTTTATGTGATGAATCACATTTATTGATTTGCATATGTGGAATGAACCTTGCATCCCAGGAGTAAAGACTTTTGATGGTGGTTGATTACCTTTTTGATGTGCTGCTGGATTAGGTTTGCTAGTAGTTTGTTGAGGATTTTTGCATCTATGTTAATTGGAAATTGGCCTGTGGTTTTCTTTTATTGTTGTGTCTTCGATAGATTTTGGCATCAGGACGATGCCAGCTTCATAGAATGAAGTAGGGAGGAGTCCTTCCTGTTTGATTTTTTTTTGAGTGGGGGGAATAGTTTCAGTAGGATTGGTATCAGCTCTTCTTTGTGTGTCTGGTAGAATTCACAATATATCCAAATTAATAGCAATGATTTGTTTCCAATCAATTTTCCTTTTAAAATAGTACTAAATAATCACCATAATAAATGTCTTCTGAGGAATTAAGATAGAAAGGAGTTCCCTAAACATATGCTAAAAGGTTCTTTTATTTAAAAATAATCTGGAATGTTTAATATGTGGAGGAAAAATACCTGTTAGATTTAAGAGACTAATCGGTGTGTGACTTAGAAAAATGTTTTAGTATCTACTGCTGAATAACAAGTTATCCCAAAACTTGGAGGAATAAAACAGCAAATACTTGTTACTTCACACAGTTTCCAGAGTCTTGAATTCTGGTGCAGCTTTGCTGGCATCCTCTGGCTCAGGATCTCTGTGAGATTGTAAGCTGTCAGACAGGGCAGTGGTCTCATCTGAAGGTTCCTCTGAAAGAGGACCCACTTTCAGACTCATTCACATGGCTGCTGGCAAGATTTGGTTCATTGACAGTTGCTGGACAGAGACCTCCCTCAGCTTCTAGCTGCATGGACCCTTCTGTAGAGATGCCTCAAGACATGGCTTCCCCACGAGAGGGAAATCAGAAAGAGAGGGCCCCAAAGATGGAAACCATAAGCTTTTACACCCTCATCTCAGAAGTGACATCCCATATGTTCTGTTGTATTCTGCCATATTTGTCAGAAACCGCAATGAGTCCAGCCCACACTCAAGGAGAGTGGATTACACAAGGACATGTCTATCAGGAGATTGGGATACTTGGGGGCAATCTCAAGAGACTGCCTACCACAGATAGGAAGGAGTTCCCTAAAAGTGGGATAAAGGTTTTATCTATTTTCTTTTCTGGGAGGCTTAATGTGTGAAAGGAAAGTACTTGATGGACTTAGGAGATCCTGTGACCCTGGAGAAATACCCTAACCCCCTCTGAACTTCAGGTTTACATGAACAAAACGTGAGTTGTGCCAGATGAACTCCATGATGCCTTCAAGCTAAATTGTCTTGAATTCTGTCTGCAAGCCTCCTGGTTTTGGTAAAACAGTGGTTTCTGATGGCTCTTGACACTTCAGTGCAAAGTGAAGCCCAGCTTCCTGGCAAGACAAGACAGTGCAGGTCCTGTTAATCTCCCATCAGGCCTAGAGAGACCTCAGAAGTTAAAAAAGAACCTCACATTCCTAGTGACAGACATAACAGAATTTTTAACTAACCACCCACAAATCCACAATAATATATTCCACTTATAAATGAATTAGCAAATTCCACTCTCTCCTTCTCCTGGCTGCCTGGCACAACCCCTCCTCTGCCTGTTTCTCAGCATCCCTACCTGAACCTCTTCTCATACAATATTAGAGCTGCAAATGCTTTAGGCGAGGAGGGCGCAGGAACCTCCTAGTCTGTGATTCTTTCCCATTGTGTGCTTCCATCTCCAGGAGGAGAAGGATGGCTGGCACTGCCTCCAGCTGTAAGACAACCCTACTGGGCTTGTCTGTACCCTCTATGCCGTGGGCTCAATTACACATTGCCCACCTCCAGTTCTCCCCTTGGCTCTTACTAAGTGACCTTCAGTATCCCCAGTCCTCTTCAATTCTCTTCCTCCTGCTTTCTTCTTTTCCTTTGATTCTCTTTATTTTCCTCTTTTATTCTTCCTATTTGGTTTCATATGACAGTGTTTCACTTAAGCTGAAAAAGCATGAGGTGACACTGTATTTTTTAACATTTTAAAGTCTTTAAGTTTTATTTGGTGGGAAGGGTAATAGAAGTGTGTAGCTGTTACATCTACCTCTGTACTCCCTGTTGCTCAGTCAGGAAGTTTTGAGAGTCAAAAGAGTATCGAGGTGGTTCAGAGAAAAAACAGTCAGGGGCACCCAAAAGAATCTACTTGTCCCTGTTCAGCAGGTGTTGGAGGGTGGTGCATGGAGGCACACTTGGCTGTTGGAGTTCGGTTCATTGTTACTGTGTTGTTCCAGCCCTGGCCTTGCTGTCTCATTACTTACTGGTTGCCAACTAGCAAAATTAGAGAAAGCAAAATGTTACTACATTTCATAGATTAACTTAATAGAAGATAAATTCTTAGTTGAGAACATGTAAGATTTATAGGAAAACCAGCTTTTAAACTTTGGATTTTCATCATGAACTATGTCATTGTGAAATATCTGAATTCATGTATTTGGTCACTCTTCAGTTTGAAAATGCGTTTCAAGTGTTGAAAGCAACGTGAAAGCATCATGCTACATACCTTTCCTGTATTACTGCAGAAGTTTATTGTCTTACTGGAAATATAAAGGAATTAAAAGGCCATCATCTCATACATTATTAAACATAACAAATCCTACTACTGGCTAAATCAATGAACCATTAACCTTCTCACAGCACAATGTGTCAGGAATCAATTTCATAAATAATAGACTTCTGCAACGATAGTGCAAAATGGGATTTCGGCACAGCTAACATTGGAATGCCAGACAAAAGCCAAAGTGTTGGGACATTACTTGATCCTTTTGCCAGGAGAAGCAATGCAGGAAAAGAACCCAAATTACCTGTCATCATACAGTGTGCTACATCTTTTGCTTACATAATTGTTTGACATATTTGTACCTCTTGAAATTATTTCATATGGCTAAGCTAGATTGGATTTCATGTGTTAGCTATGACACAGGGAAACATTCAGTTGTCCTGGTGGTTTTGCTTCACAGTTTATAACCTCATTAGTTTTACTTATATTTTGAGCCTATAATTTTTTAAGAAACCAATTACTTAAAAAGAGTAAAGTAGCTATTGGCACACAGACATAAGTCACAGTAACATTGTCCCTTTTAACAGGGTAGTAGAAAAGAAGGTAAGTTTAACTGAAGCTGCCTCCGCTGCTAGAGCGTAATGCCATGAGAGCATCCTGAGCGCATAGGCATCTATACCACGAAATCCAGAACTAGTTTTTAGTGTTCAAATTTCATTCCTCTGAATTGTAAGGATGAATTCTCATGATTAGGATGGTTGATAGAGATAACATAGAGTACTGTCACAAGGGTTTATACGATTTGAAAGGTTTACCTGTATTTGATGAAACTGGACTTGCTCTGATAGCACTAAGCATGCTTTCTCAGCCTTGAAGAGATATGTGGGTGTTTGTAACACCCCAGTGGAGGAAATAAGACTTGAGTGAACTGGGAGATTTCAGAGGATCAGAATTTCATTTAAAGAGGCTGATAGCATTTCATCTTTCCATATCACTGTATAATTTGCTGTACCCT
The DNA here is from genome assembly GCF_037993035.2 of Macaca fascicularis. Taxonomy (NCBI): domain Eukaryota; kingdom Metazoa; phylum Chordata; class Mammalia; order Primates; family Cercopithecidae; genus Macaca; species Macaca fascicularis. The sequence continues at coordinate 9,050,000 of NC_088391.1, forward strand.
TAGCAAAATAGAAATGTATAAAATAAGTCCAGTGCATTTGATCTTATCACTGAAGACAAAGTGGAGCTGTTGTGTCTCCTCATTCAACAATGCATCACACTTCACTGCCTCAGCACAAAAGCCATGCCCTCATGGGGAGAGTGGAGTGGAGAGAAAGTGCAGGACAGAATCGTGAAGAGGCAGGCTCAGGATGGATATGCTCTAAGATGTGCTCTAATACCCCAGTATTCAGTCTGTAAATTACAACATCCATATAAGATTGTGGAAAATGTGTGATCTAGAGAGGAAAACACCAGAAATTCTGTATTTCAAACTAAATTATATGTGTTTACGTATATTTTCATTATACATATATAAAAGCAGAACATATTATATTACACTATGATTACAGTCATAGAGGTAAGTATATATACATATATACTCATCTAGATTATACATGTGTACATACACACATATCTCTGTGATTGTTAATTATAATATAATTAACTTCTGCTTGTTCCCGCTTAATGTTCTATCATTACCAGGGTAATCTTAAAAATATTTAACAACTAGTATAGCACAGAAATTGGCATAGGAGGCATGGGCAGTAAGTAGCTGGTCTGAATGGACACTAACCATAAACAGCTGTGTGCCCATACCCATGCACACTGGCTAAATATTGACCTTGATTGAAAGTATTCTGACCTATTGTTGCAGAGTCTATGAGTAAAGCTTTAATGACTTCATTAAACACAATTACCTATCTCTTGCCCTACTGTTAATTCTTTAGGGTGCTCCCATTTTCTAGTGTTATAAATAATCATGCAGTGAACAAATTATGTCATGTTAAGATGTTTGTAAGAACTGAATTATAAGTGATTATAAATCTGATTCTTAGTTCCAAAAACTGGAAAGTTGACAGCATTTCAAAAGAATAAGTCACAAATGAGTCAAAAGTTCATGGGTGTCAGTATAGATTCAAACACTGCTTTGCTGTGTGATCTTGAATGTATCATCTATGAAAATAGCTTCATCTATATTGGTTTTCCAGTCTGCCAAGGGAAAATCGTGCCCATAGTTGACAAAAGGCTCCCAAGGTTATGCGGTAAAAAGCCCTGAAATGTTCATTACAAGCAAAGATGTCTGGAAAGATGTTGGATGATGGGAGGAAACAGTGCCAAATCTGGAGTCTGAGTCTGAATCCTGGCTTTGCCACTTACTTGCTGTGTGATCTTCAGCAAGTCACTAGACTCTCTGAGCTTCTTTTGTCAAATTGTGGCAACATATCTCCTGCCTACTTTGGAGTTACTTGGAGGATATGGTGTAGTTGGAGAGTCTCATAAACTCCAAAGCACTTTTGGAATGGGAAGAGTTATTCGTGTATATGAAAAGATACCTATATTGATATCTTTTAAAATTATTCTGAAGTTTTCCAAATATTCTGATACTCCGCACTCAAAATGAATAAATCTGAATTTTTCCCGCTTTGTTACCCTCCCAGTCCACTCCCGGCTCCCACTCAGAGCCATGTGCAAGTCATATACATGCTCTTTCTGTGCCTGCTGTGAAACTTTTACCACAGAGATAATGTGCATCTGTGAATAATATATAGTCTTGTCTTTAGAGTCTTTAAATATTAGATAAACATATCAAAACTCTCTGTATTCTCCTGTAACTCATTCAACATTTATAAGACTCATCCATGGTCATATACACAGCTCTTACTCATTCATTTTTATTGCTGCCCAGACTCCATCGCGTGCATCCTCTTCTATGCTCATGGGCATCTCGCTTTGTTTTCAATGTGGAACTATTGCAGACTAAGCTATGAGGAGCATATCTGCACATATATCGGAATATATTTTGTGCACATGTCTAAATGTTTCTCTAGGGCTAGAAGTGGAATTGCTGGGTCATGTACACATCTCTACCACTATCAGAGATAACAGAATGCCCTCGAATTAGTGCTAACAATTCGCACTGCTCTCTCCATCAGTGTATAAGAGTTCCCAGTTCTCCACAGACTCACCAGCCCTTGGTGTTTTTGACTTTTTAATTTTAATAGTATCTAAATGAACATGACTAAATATTCATGGGTCTATGAATAAATATTAGAATTTGATTCAGTTTAGCAAGTGACAGTAATTCTGTTTGTGTCAACATTGACCCGTATTAACCAAAGTAAATACCTAGCATAAAGCAATGGAAAGTACCCAGCACCTTGAGTTCTGAGGCTGGGTGAAACCCCAGCACTGTCTTTCCTGGCTGTGGCTGCTATGGGCTTCCAACATCTGTTTCTGTCCTGGAGACACTGAATTTTCAGAAGTCTCAGGAGGAATAAGTGAAATGCTGTATGTGGCCACTAAGAATCACCAAATCTAGCGCCAAGAATCTGCATTTCCAACACACTCTGTGGCAAATCTTTATATCTGGATTGGGATATATATATCTCGATCATGATTCATCAAACAAGGTAGAAAAGCTCAGCGCTGGGCATATTGTCAGTCAAGAGTAATGCAAAAAGTTGGTTAAGTGGGTCTACGTGACAAAATAGAAATGGAGAAGGGAATTCTAAAGAAATATGGCAAATCAGGTGAAATATCTCTGACTTTTAAAAACGTAACGTCAACTTCTGGCCTGAGTGCCTTCTTGGGGTATGTTTTGTATCATCTCCTTACTGACTGCTGCAAATAATCTTCACGCAGGCACAATCAAAGCCCTTCACTCCAAGGGGACTGCCCCTTCCGGACTCCCTCAAAAGTCTTTGCTTCTGGATTTTGAGCACTTTGATTTCTGGAAGGAATGCCCTAAGAGTAGATGAAAAGATTGCCAGTTCTGGAGGACCTACCACGTCCAGGCCCTGAGCGACTTTCATGTACTTTCGTATTTACACCTCGCAACAATTCCACGAGATAGGTCATTCCCCCATTTTTATTTTTATTTATTTTTGCTAATCAGCAGGAAATGTCTAAGCCAGGGCTTAGCCCAGGCCAATCAGGGAAACTTGAGCTCACCCTGTCTCCCCAGAGCCTGGCAGTATCAGGACCACAGTGAGAGCTGGACCAGAAAGAACAGACCACAGCAATTCAAGAGAGCTGTTTTTCATAGAGCAAGGAAGGCATGGAAGGAAAAATAGCTTCTCGGCTTCTGTCACCCAAGAAGAGAGACTGAAAGGAATAGGGAATGCAGCAGTTGCTTCTACCTCTGTGCTCACCCCTCAAGAAAAGGAGACAGGTGGGATGAGAGAAAAACAAGTCCTTCTAGCTGATGCCTCTGAAATCTGCCCGTGTCTTCGTGCTAACCTGCTTCATTTTTCCCTCTGGCTTTTAGCGAAGGAGTTTTGAATTCTTTTAAGATGCTCAGGGAACCCACTGTTCAAGGATAGCAGTAATGAGAAGGAGTGGGGATGGGACCAGGGTCTAGTCTTCGGAATGTCCAGCCGCCTCTGGAGAAGGCCCACCAGTGGGAGACTGGCATAAACCAGCAGAGCCCAGGAACGTGAGGGCTCAGCTTGATGGAGCGGGGACTCGGAAACAGCTTAGATGACCATTAAGAGCAGATTTCCTGAACAGATTGGAGTTAGTTGTACAGTGGAATACTGTGCTGCTTTAAAAATGATTTGACAAAGTTACTGTAGAGAATGTTCATGATTGATGCTGAAAAATTCAGGTGATATAATACTAATTTTGTGTTTTAAAAAAGTTTTTATATACATGTCTTATGTGTATGTATGTGTGCATATAAGCTTTTAAAATACACATCTATAAATGCAAACTTTACAACACAAATCCAGGACTTGAAAGACACATACTAAAATTAACAGGTAATTTTATACAAATTTTGGACTTACTTTAATATCCTCTCTCTATGTGCATGCATGTCTAAGTGTGTGTATACTATATATACACATAGACATACACATACATACTCTGGACTTCAATGTGAAACATAAAACTTTTAGGAAAAAGAATAGGAGAAAAATCTTCAGGATCTAGGACAAAGCAAAGAATTCTTAGGATGGGTGTCAAAAGCATGATCCAGAAGAAAAAAATGTAATAAATTAGATCTCATCAAAATTAAAAACTTTTGCTTTGCAAAATACCCTAAGATGATGAAAATATGAGCCACGGACTGATAGAAGATATTCGCAAAGCATGTATCTGACAAAGGACTAATATACATAAAGAACTCTTAAAACTCAGCAGTAAAAACAAAAACAAAAAAATCCAGTTAGAATGTAGGTAAGAGATATGAGCAGCCATCTCACTGGAGAAGATGTACAGACGGAAAATAAGATACACAGATGTTCAACATCATTAGCCATTTGGGAAATGCAGATTACAACAACAATGTGATGTCACCTATCAGAATGACTAAAATAGAAAATAGCAACATCACCAAATGCAGGTGAGAATGTGGAGAAACTAAGCCCCAACTCTGTTCCCGGTGAGAATGTGAAATGGTACAGCCACGCTGGAAAGCAGTTTAGCAGTTTCATATAAAATTAAACATTCCGTTACCATGCAATCCAGTGATCATATTCCCAGGCTTTCATCCCAGAGCAATGAAGACTTATGTTTACACAAAAAATCCTATGCACCAATGCTCACGGAGGCTTCATTTGTAATAATCCCAAACTGGAAATAATCCAGAAGGCCTTCCGTGGGCACATGATTAAACAACTGTGGCACATCCACACCGCAGATGGCTACTCAGCAGTCATCAGGAACGAACCACAGTTGACCCTTCAGCAACACAGCTTTGACCTGCACAGGTCCACTTATATGTGGATTTTCTTCCACCTCTGCCATCCCTGAGACTACAATACCAACCCTCTTCTAGTAAATGGTAAATCTCTTTTTTGTAACTTGTGACTTCCTTGACTTCCTTCATATTTTCTTTTCTCTAGTTTACTTTATTGTAAGAATACAGTATATAATACACACAACATACAAAATATATTTTATGTATTACATTTTATACATTTTATACATTAAATACATTATATTTATATTACATGATAATGATTTATGTTATCAATAAGGCTTCTGGTCAACAGTAGGCTAGTAGAAGTTAAGGTTTTAGGGAGTCAAAAATTATATCTGGATTTTCAACCATGTTGGGGTTGGCATCCCCCACCCCTGCATGGTTCAAGGGTCAACTGTATGATAAACACAGCAACCTTGATGAATCTTCAGTGATTTTTGTTGAGTGCAAAAAGCCAATCCCAAAGGTTACATACTGCATGACTCCATTTACAAGTCCTTCTCAAAATGACAAAACTGTAGAAACGGAGAATAGTGGGGGTTATGGATGAGAGTAGGGTGGGATAGCTGGTGGGAAGGTGAGTGTGGTTTTAGAAGGGAAGTGTGACGGACCCTTGTGGTAAGGGAATTGTTTTGTAACTTGATTGTGGTGGCAGATACCTGAAACTACATGTAATAAAATTGCATGGAACTAAACATGCATGTGCGTATGCGCGCACACACACACACACACAAATGAGTTTAGGTAAAAACAGGGAAATTAAACAAAATCATTAGATTTTATCAATGTCTGTATCCTGATTGTGATATTGTATTATAATTTTCCAAGATGTTGCTACTGGGGGGAACTGAATGTAGGGTGTAGAAGATTGAACTGTATTATTTCTCAGAATTTCATGTGAGTGATATAATTGAAGTAAAAAATTAAAGTTATAATTTTTAGATTTGTATAAATTATATAATGCATAATTATAACATATATAATACATAGTATATGTTATAGCTTGGTATCTATAAGAAATAAATTAATTAGTAATACAATCACTGAAGGACTTAACCAGTTTGAAATTTCGGACTCTTATTAATAACTTTCTCTCCTTTTCGGTGAAACTCCATGAAAGCATTGTTTATATTCATTGCACCCAATTCCTCTTCTTCCATTCTCTCTTCAATTCACTTTAATTAGGATTCATCTCCACAGTCTTACCAAAAGGTATCAGCATCACCAGTATTAACTGCAGCGCCAGTTCTCAGCCCCTGCTCCCTCTCCTAGCAGCATCCTCTGTCATGGCTGGCAGCGTCCTTCTTGTCGTGTTTTCTGTGTGTGGCCTCCTGGTTCCCACTCTCTGCCTTGCCTCTAACGGCAGAATTCCTGCTCAGTGGCTGCTCCTCTGCCCCAGTCTGCCTGCACATGCTCTTGTGGCTTTAACACCATCTGTGTGTCTGCTACTCCCACTCTTATATTTCCAGCTCCTTTCTCCCCAACTGTGGATTCATTTATCTAGCTGCACACTTGACATCTACATCTCCATTTAGATATCCGCTAGACACTTCAAAATTTAGCATCCCTCCAATCGCTGCCACTGTATTCACACAGGTCCCTTCTCTCTGTGTGTGTCTCTGTGTACAAATTGTCCCCTTATTATAAGAACACCCGTCATACTGGCTTTAGGACCCATACTAATCCCATATGGCCTCATCTTGATAACATCTGCAGAGACCCTATATTCAAATATGGTCATATTCACAGGGTCTGGGTGAACATGAATTTTAGGGGACACTGTTAACTCAGTAGACATACTCTATTAATTATATAAGTGATTTGTTTTGTTATTGTTTGACTCCTGGTTCTAGAATGTAATTTTCTTAGAGGCAGGACTCTTTTTTTTTTGGTCCTGGTCATATCCCAAGTTCCTGGTGCTTTGTCTAGCAAAGAGCAGAATATCAATAAATTAAAGAGTGTGTTGCCGGGCGCGGTGGCTCAAGCCTGTAATCCCAGCACTTTGGGAGGCCGAGACGGGCGGATCACGAGGTCAGGAGATCGAGACCATCCTGGCTAACACGGTGAAACCCCGTCTCTACTAAAAAATACAAAAAAAAACACTAGCCGGGCGAGGTGGCGGGCACCTGTAGTCCCGGCTACTCGGGAGGCTGAGGCAGGAGAATGGCGGGAACCCGGGAGGCGGAGCTTGCAGTGAGCTGAGATCCGGCCACTGCACTCCAGCCTGGGTGACAGAGCGAGACTCCGTCTCAAAAAAAAAAAAAAAAAAAAAAAAAAAAGAGTGTGTTTACTTATATAATGCATGACGCCCTTTTGGGGGTAGTACATGTGGACATGTCAACTTCTTTGACCATGTTTTTGAACAGATAGACAAATACAAAATACCAAGTGATCAGTTAAAACAGAGACCTTCTTTAGCCATTTGGAATAAACATCGTGCTATATTCTTGCTATATTTAAATGAAAATTTTGCTGCTGTTTGATCGTTTCTAGATATAAAGAACTGCATGCGTCTAATTCAGAGCATTCATGCACTTGCTAACAAAGCACTTTCAGTGACTGCTGCTTCATTCCTTGCTTTCTGGTGGACTGCTGAGTCACTGGAGCCAGATCATCCTCTGAGAATCTAAGACTCGCTGTGCCCAAGGCTTGCTGCTGCTCGTTGGTGCAGCTGAGTTTGATCATTATCTGCTGTGGGCTGCAAATGGGCAGTGGCCTCAAATGCACTCTGAAGATCAGGAAAAAATTAACTCTGTGTCTTGTCTCTAAAAGTTAGATCTTGTTCAGTTTTAACATGCGTGTGGCATGCACACATGTATGTGTGTGATGCATTCGATTGTATGTGTATGCTGTAGGGAGTGTATATCATAGGGTGGAGAATAGGGTGGGGTGAGTGAGACTTTCACAACTGGGGCACCAAAAGTCTCAGTAATCAAGATAAATATATTTTAATGTCCTATTTTTAAAAGTTAAAAATTACATTAAAATTCACAACAAATTATCAAATGTTTAAATGAAAAAGGGCTGCTGTTTATTTTATGACACTGTATTATAGTCATCAGGAATAGCCAGTGGGTCCTGGTCCGTGTGGCTGGGCTCCCGCCCCCTCAGCAGGGGGTTTCTGAGGGCCGACAGTGGTGTGTGAGCAGAATGAGCCATGTGGGTATTATATGTAGTCATATGTTTTTATTGTACAGCTTTTATTCACTTTTTCCACTTGGTTCAAAATATGGGAGGATATTCTGACAAATGTCTGTAGGAACACACATTTTTTTCCTTTTGCCTTATATTCTGTCATGGGTCAGCACAGCAGTGCACATGTGTTCACGTGTGTGCATGTATGTGTTGAGTGTTCACTTGTCCATTCTAGGAGTTGGCTCTGGAACATCTATGAATGGTTAGGTGGTTGTTGGTCAGATTCCGTTAAGATGAACCCTACAGTTTGACTTCATTTCAGTCCCACTAGCAGGACAGGGCTATTCTGGCTGACTCCAAGGTGGTCCAGGGCACTCCTGAGCGAGCCCATGTAGGGATGTGCAGCCAGAGTGCTCTCATTCATCCTAAGTGGCATTGCAACCTATGCGTGAGACACTTTTTGGAGTTCACAGTGCAGGCAGTCATACATGTTAGAAAAAGCCTTTCAAACTAACCTCCACAATGTCTTCCTACACTCCAGAAATCCGGAGCCCCGATGCCCTAACAGGGTGCAGACCCCTTTGCTTGACCTTGCTTGCCCACAGCTCAAGCGCCCTTTCACTAAAGGTTGCTGAAAACTTTGGTACACACCTTTTATTAACTGGCTTGAAAGTGGCTCAGAAGAGTAGGAACAAGTCCCTACTGTTCCTATTGTTCCCGAGAGAATAGAAGATCCAGAAAGAATTGTTGTGCAGTGTTTCCCCTTTTCCACACCATAAACCTACCCAAACCTGCTTATGGGCAGTTAGGCTAGATGACTAGAAAAGAAAACAAACCGTGTGCAGTCAGTGCTCTGTAACCCCACACCAGGAGCGGCCCTGGGCCCGCAACAGGCTGGAGGGCTCCCTTCTCCCTTTGCCTTTCCAGGCTCCAGTCAGTACCATTTGCTCCTGGCGCAACTTTTGCGGTCTGCTCATGTTGTTTGTGTCATCATTTGTGTCCTGAAGTCAGCAGCAGTGTGCATTGGGCTTAGATTTTTGACAGCGATTTTGGCAAATGTGCACTACAGTGGGAAGACATATAGGTACCTTACCTAAATCTTAGTGATTTCAATGATTATAAATGTCTGTGGCCCTCAGAGATTACTTCTTTTTAAAGATTGGTTATTGACGGGGTTCTTGGGGAAAAGCCTTTCTAGTTTCAGTCTATCATGTGATATGATTTGAGGTATTCCGATCCTTCATCTAGAGATGACGTATATGTGAATTAAATTCACAGCACTTTTGCCCTAGGGTGGGAGCCCACAAAGAGAAAATGACTGAAGATAAGATCCTTCTTATAGAATATTAAAAAGAGTGTGCTTTCAAGGAAAAAAATGGTGGGTAAATTCTGACACCATGAATAATTATATATTAACCATATAAAGTCATTTCCAGTGGGAAATAATTTCTGTCCATGCTAAGTAAAACTATTTTAAAATCAGTTGCTCTACTATTAGTAATAAATGAAAAAAATGAAATAATTGTATAGTTTTTTTCTGCTTAAGCACTGAAATTATGGGAAAGGGCTTATTTAAGGTAGAAATGTATTATTCTGAAATATTTTAAAAATTTCTTAGAAATTCAACTCTAAGAATAGGTATTTCTGTAGACCCAGGAAAATGTGGAAAAGCTGGAATCTCAGTGGCTTGCTGTGGCCCTTAAAATGGAAACAGTTCCATAGCTCATGCTCATAGCTCATGCTATGGAACTGTAGGCACTCCCTCCTCCCTGCTTTCTGGTGTCATCACTCACCAGCAATCCCTCACTCTCTCCACTGAAATGGCCTTGACCAGTTTTCAGGTTCTTGTGTCTGAACGTTCTATTCTGCCCCTGGGCCTTTGCATATTCTGTTCTCACCCCAGGGCCGTCCTTCCCTCCATTCTTCACAGATCGTGGCTAAAGCAACCCATCTTCAGGGAAGCTTGTCCTGACCTTCTAAGCTAGATTAACCTACGCCTCCATCTCACCACACGTAACACCCTCATCATGTCTCTGTCCGTTAGCTCTTATCAGAGCTGCATTTTTGTAGTGGCATTTAAGATCATTCGACAGTAACTCTTGACCTCTATGTGGCCCATCGTTGCTTAAGAGCTGGGACTTAATTAAGCCCCGTTTTGCTTATCATGATGTATGTTGTCTTTCCTGACACCTTAATATAAATTTTGGGAGGAAGCGAAAACAATTTGTGAGGCCAGTCCTTCTCTAATGGCTAATTTAAATATGAGGTAAAGAAATTGCTTTTAAAACACTTGCTGTGTTTTCAAATAGGGGTTTTATGTTTTGATGCAGTAGACGATGTGGTAGAGAAATCTTCTGTATTTATTTGGGTATCATTACAGTTTTTGCTGTTAATGCAACATTAACACATCCACTGTGTTCTGAGTGGAAGGGAAATGTTCAGGATGCAGCTCTTGTTGCTCTGAAGTTTTTGTTTCCCTACTGTGGATGGTGGGGAATAATTAAATGCCATGAAAATTGAATTTCCATAAAATTGATGCAGTGAGGAAGCTTCTCTTTCACCAGAACGCTCCAAATGACAAAATTATAGAAATGGAGGATAGATGAGTAGTTCAAGAGGTTATGGATGAGGCTGGGTGGGATGGCTGGAGGAAGGTGAGTGCGTGTGGTTTTAGAAGGGAAGTATGAGAGATCCTTGTGGTAAGGGAATTGTTTTGTAACTTGATTGTAGTGGTGACTCATCAGGGTGCAGCTACTGGTGAACACAGAACTATGCTTCCACTTTGGAAAGGCTGGCCTGACCACTCATTCTAAGTAGAATGAGGACACAGGACATTAAGTTCCTTGCAATATCTATTTCTCTAGGACTATTTCACATGTATAATATTTACTTCTGGATTGGAAACACAAGTTCCGGGAGCTTTGAAACACAGTTTTACTGATCTGTAGACTTGAGGAGGAAAAACAGGGCAACGTGGGGGACTGACAGAAAGCTGGAGTAGAATTCCACATATGAACCCTCTGACAAAAAGAACCCTTCAACACACCTTCTTGAACGGGCCAGCCCTTAGTCACTAGAACATGGGTGCTCTTGTTCCAGCAGCTCTAGACAGAATGAGCCATGAGGCTTCTTGCTTCTGTGGATGCACGTCAACCCCAGACCCGTTATCTGTCTCTGCCTTTCTGAATCCTCCAGTAATTCTCAGCAATAGATGTTCAGGCTTTAACTGCATACAGTTTTGTTTCTAGGTTTAGAACATATTTAAATGGATAGATTTTTATTTGCCCTGGGAAGTCAGACTAGTAGCTGTTTGCATTGGTAGTTTTTATATGTATTTACATTTAGACTTTCAAAATTAACACAATTGTATATAGACATCTTTTTAGACTTTAGCTTCCTTAAAAAGTTGTTTGAGAATTTTGCATTTAAATACTTGCCAGGTCAGTAGCCTACCATTGTTAATCATAAAATTTAATCTGTTCTTGAAATAAAGATTTATTGTCTTGAAAAAAAATTAGTTTTAAAATAAAATCCAGCTCAACTGATCATTTTTTAAAGTAAATGGATTTCAGTTGCTTTTCAGTATGCTCCTCCTAGTTCAGTTTTTTCAATAACGTAGTATCTGTGGCTGTATGATAGGAAGAACAGAAGTATCTACCAAGCCATGTGTTTTACTTAGTGTCACAAATGAGTTCTTGTGTTCTTAAGATATAATTCTTGAGTATTCTCTAGAACTGATTATTATTAGGCTTTTAAAAAATGAAGAATTTCTGGCGGGGCATGGTGGCTCACGCCTGTAATCCCAGAACTTTGAGAGGCCAAGGCGGGCGGATCACGAGGTCGGGAGATCGAGACCATCCTTGTTAACACAGTGAAACCCCGTCTCTACTAAAAAATACAAAAAACTAGCCGGGCGAGGTGGTGGGCACCTGTAGTCCAGCTACTCAGGAGGCTGAGGCAGGAGAGTGGCGTGAACCCAGGAGGCGGAGCTTGCAGTGAGCTGAGATCTCACCACTGCACTCCAGCCTGGGTGACAGAGCGAGACTCCGTCTCAAAAAAAAAAAAAAAAAGATTTCTAATAATGTAACCACGTTTCTTTCTTTCTTTCTTTCTTTCTTTCTTTCTTTCTTGCTTTCTTGCTTTCTTGCTTTCTTGCTTTCTTGCTTTCTTGCTTTCTTGCTTTCTTGCTTTCTTTGCTTTCTTTGCTTTCTTGCTTTCTTGCTTTCTTGCTTTCTTGCTTTCTTTCTTTCTTTCTCTTTCTCTCTCTCTCTCTTTCTTTCTTAAATAAATTACTTTCTAAGTCATTCTAGCTTAGTGGTTTATGTAAGTTGAATTGTCATGTAATCACTTCCAGTGTTGAAAACTAAGAACATCTTGATGGCTTCTAAATGTGACCATTAGAAGACAATCATTTTTAAAATTTTGAAATCATATTTTTACAGTTTTAAAAATATTTAACCAAAAAAGTTAAAATCAAAATATATTTCATGAAAAAGTCACAGCAAGCGACTTCATAAAGTAATACAAGTTGAGCATCCCACATTTGAAAATCTGAAACCCAAAATGCTTCAAAATTCAAAACTCTTTGAGCATCAACATGATACTCTAGCAAAATGCTCAGTGAAGCATTTGATGTTTTTCAGATTTGGGATGCTCAGTCAGTAAGTATAATGCAAATATTCCCAAATCCTCCAAAATCTGAAACACTTCTGTTCCCAAACATTTCAGATAAAGGATACGCAGATATTGTATGTATTATTCATGTATGCATAATACTGAAATACATAGAAGGAGTACATGACAGACAAGAGGAAAGCAAAACCAGTGTTTTTGTGTGCTTTTAACTAAAGTACAAAAGGAACAATGTATAATTTTGTTGAACTGACATCATTTTAAATTATATCAGCTGACATTTCATGTATCTTTTTTGACATATGTATTTAATGTTTATATTAATTTTGAAGCAAGCCACAATAACTAACTAAATCTCAGAAAATATAGAGGAGGATATATTCTGAACATTAGCTGAATGTTTTCTATGTTACTCAGATGCCTTCCTTCGACGTTAGGTTATTAAACAAGAAACTGCTGACTTTTCAAACACATTAGCCTTTGAGTATGATTTGTGCTTGTTATGGTTGTTGATGATGTTTCAGATTTCAACTGAGCTCCACCTGCTTAGAAAAGCACCTTGTTCCATAGCCCCTTAATAAATAATGTTAGATGGTGACTCTCTACTTACAAAATGCTTTGGATTTTACAACCTAGCAGTCAGTGTTCTTTTGTGAATTATCTCTTCATATTGGCACAAGGAAGAGAACTGCCCTTGGCTTCATCTTAGAGTTGAAGAGATAAATAACTAACAACTACAGTGTCAGAGCAAAGGTCAGCATTCACAATTCAGAAATCTCTCTCCATGGCTTTGCTTTCTTAATTTTACCAAGTGTCTGCTAATTTCCAGAACAAACAAGGAGGCCCTTATTTTTGGGCAGAAAGACGGGATAGGTGTTCAAACGTGACACTACTGACAACTGGAATATTTTATTTCTAGCCTTGTGAACAAATTTTCCCCTTCTTTATTCCATCCAAAGCCCTTAGTACCAATATTCCAGGATCACTATATACGTTCAAAGGAGGAGGAATTTAAGCCTGACCTCAGGGGGAAGAATGCGACTGTTTTGCAGACACCACCACACATATTTGTCTCCTTTCACTTTATGAATCCATGTGTGTGTGTGTGAGAAGAATATGTTATAATGCCAGTATCATTTCTAGGTCATGTACAAGTCAACCCGGCCCTGATAGTCACAGCTGGATCAGATGTTTGGAGTGACCACCAATGAGATGATTTTCCTTTTAGGTTATGATCTGCCCAAAATCTTCCGATAGGATGGCTGCTTCACTCTTGATTTCTGTGTCCCAGGCTTGCTGGGGTATAAAAGCAAATGAAATCAAAATCAGGCCTTACTAATTTTCATAAACTGCATAAATGTTGAAGAGACTGAAATGTAATGCTTGTCATTTTATAAAAGTGAGATTTAATAATAAAGCAAAATATTAGCTGAAAGTTGGAGCTCTCTATAGGTTCTCTAGTGAAATATGCTTCTATTTTATAGAATTTTAAAAAGCACATTGGTAGTATGATTTATGTGTAGGTTAAGACAGCTTCTTAGAATTTAAAAGTAAAATAAAAATAGTTGTTTGGAAGAGAAAATGGTTCTGTGTGTGTGATTCATTCTTTTTTTGTATTGGAATTTAAGAAGTGGTGCTTGCAGCAGTGAGCTTTTACCAGAAGAATAAGTCTGGCTTTTAATTTACGTGTGTGTCAGAGACATTAATCAAGTATTTGCATAATATACAGGAGACTCTTCTGGGGCTGGGTAAACATTTCAGACCAATAGATATAGATATGATCTATGTGTATATATTTTATACATACAAACATAGTGCCATACTTCACTCTCAATTTAGAGGTACTCTTCCTCTTATCTGTCACTTTGCTGTGCAAGTATTTAGTTTTTTCTTATCCTGCTGAACTTTGATGAGCGCTTAAGGATTTTTCCAGCCGGTTCTCACGTGTGAAGCTTCAGGGTTGCTCTCCTACCGCACAAGGGCCGTGCAGCCACACCTACAGGAGGTAAAGGTGATGGCAAGCGAGTTGCAGACAGGCCTAGGACAATAATTGACATTTTGCATCTGCCTTTCCTATTGCCTCACCTAGCTAAGTTCCCCAAACCTATCAACTCTGTTTCTCTCTTGAGGGACCCCAGGACCTGTCATTGCCTGACAGTCAGCAAATGGTCACTTGCTAATGTTGATATATTAGCAAAGGTTCAAAGAAGAATCACAGTAGTGGTTGATGAGAGCATGGAGAAAGAAGTGAAGGCCTGAGAAGAATTGCCTGCAGACATAAGAACCATGGTGGAGGGACAGAGAGCCTTGGGAAGGAAGATACTCACGTGTGAGAGGATAAACTGATTTAGAAAAGGTGGAGGAAAACATACAAGAATGCAATGCATCTGATAAAGGAAGAACTTAGGATAAGGGCAAAGGGAGCTTTGCTTAGTGAGAGGAAGTGGCCGCTATTACTGTTACTATTTTTGTTCTTATTGTTATTGTTCTGTTACCCCCATGAATATTAACTTTACCCTCATGAGAACTAGCAACCTGAAATGAAATTGTGTGAGCAGTTACAAATTAGAGCTTAACTCCTATTCAGAGTTTCATCAACATTATGCTCCTAGTAACAGGCCACTTTTTATTAGCACTTCTGATAAAAAGGCCACGTCTGCTTCTAAGAGAGCTGTGGGGTGAAGGAAACCCTGGGGATGAATATTTTAATCAGATGACATGATTTATATAAAAATGCTGAGTGAACTGTAAAACTGAATACAGATGTTAGTAATTTAAGCCGGTTTCCAACTGAGCCAGACCATCTGGGTTTCCTTGCTGCCCTCCATCCAAAGTTCTCCCAAATGGGGCGGGGCATTTGCTGTCAAGTGCACATGTGCCTGAATGAGGCTCACACCTGGTGTTAGGGCCAACAGCCAGCTTGGAGAAAGGCTACCAACCCCAAATTTTCCTCCAGCCCTGGACAGTGACAGATGCTCTGTTTCCCATTAAGTGTGTGTCTCTTGTTGTGGTTGTTATTCAGTAATGTTGTTCTTCGAAACAGCTTTCTGTATTTAGACACCATTGATAAAACATCTTTCAAAAATGTGGCAGCCAGCCCGGGCTAGAATGACGAGGGAGTATGGCTTACTATGTCATGAGTCCTTGCATCAGGGAATAAGGTGTTTACTGACTGGTGGCCTGACTTTTAGAAATTTGCTGGACCTTTCCCAATTTTCTTTTATCTGTGTTAACGGCAGATCATTGTGCATATTCTTACAAAGATAACTTGGAAACACAGGATCTCATTTAGCAGGAAGGCTTGGTGAGTGTGTGTGTGTGTGTGTGTGTGTGTGTGTGTGTGTTGGGGGTGGGGGGTGAATTCAATTTTCTGGTTCTAGTGAAATTCCATTCTTCAGTGTTTCATGGTCCTCCATTGCCTGATAAATATAGAATGTTGAGTACAATTGAATCCCAATTAGTGAATAAGAATCTAGCAGGACCTGAATACCAGTGGACTTTGTAGGCTGTTACACAGAAAGCACAGGTGATCAGGCCAAAATAGGATCTGTCCGGGAACTTACTTTCCTGAGCCAGCAGTAATAAAACCTCGCAGATGAGATAGGTCAGACAGGGACTTGTTCTGATTTATGAGAAAGATAAAGTAGACCTAATATTAGTAGTGGTGGAGGTGAGATCTCCAAGTAGATGAAGTCAAATGGAGGAAAATATAAGGCATGTAAGTTACATCAGTTAGGGTCAGGTTTGTCTGCATGTGACACAAAATTCAAAACAATTATGGTTTGCACAAGGTAGAATTTCTTTTTCTCTTGTGTAAAATAAATCTGGAGATAGGTAGTCCAGGGCTTATATGGCATGGTGTTAGGGACCCAAGCTCCTTCTATTGTATTTCTCTACCAACTGTAGTTCAATGCTTCTACCTCATGGTCCAAAATGGCTACTTGAAATCCAGTCATTAAGTCAGCATTCCAGTTCATAGGAAGGAAAAGTAGCCAAAGAAGAGCTAGTTCGTTTTTCAAATAGCAGTTGCCAAAGGATGCACACCATAGTTCTACTTACATCTCCTGAGTCAGGACTTAGCCATGTAGTCCCACCTAGCTGCAAGGAAAACTGGGAAAGGTCCTGTTTCTACCAGGTGGCCACGTGTCCCACTAAAGTAATTGGGTTGTATTAAGATGAAAGGAGAGAGTGCACACAGGGAAACATCCAGCAGTCTCTGCCGTGAAGCTTGGAGAGAAACGATGATTGTGGTATCATGGAAGCAACAACTATTTGTAGGAGTCTATGTCTGGAATCTCATGATGGCTTTGCTACTGACTTCCCATGTGACATTGGACAGGTCTCTCCAGTTTACTGGGCCTCAGTCCCATTATTTTTAAAGCATGGATGCAGAACTTGACAATGTCCAAGATAACTCTCCCCTCAAACATGCTGGCTTCTGTCCTCCTGAAAGTGTGTTGTCAAAACAAGACTAAAGTGATTCATGATTTTAGTTATTTGGGATTTAGGTACATCAAGGACTGACTCTTGTTCAAGTGAGTACAGTTTGACCTCTGAGGACAAAACTTATGCAGCAAATTGAAGCATTTAATAAACTGAATAAAATGGTGTAATGAATTAAAGAATTAGTCAGACCTAATATTTCATGGAGAATTAAATGTTGGCAATATCCAGTTCAATGTCTTCTTCAATTTAGGACTCTTGACTCTGGCTGAAATTAGCATTATAATTTATTATAATAAAATTCAGTTGCACGCTCAAGCTTGAAACCCTTCAAGAAGATAAAGTTACAAAGAGAGACCCAGAAATGGGGATTGTTTATCTCAATTAAAAATTGAGTATCTACCAAAGGCCAGTAACTAGATCAGGGACAAAGAGACATTACCAGGCTACTGTGGAATCACACACAAGTACATAAAACCACGTGAAGGTGTGATCATGCAGTCACTAAAATGTGTACAAAGTAGAGAAGGAAAATTTAAAAACTTTAAAACAAGGAGTCCTGCATTTTTACTTTATATTGGCCCTGCAAATTATGTAGTAGTCCTAGGTAAGAGCAAATTAATCATCAAATTACTTTCTAAAAATATATTTTTCCTCTTATTTCATTCATTCTTCCATCCAATGTGTATCTCGTGTATCTAGTGTGTGCCAGGCACCTTTATATAGGCACCTAATTCTTCTATCTGGGACTTGTTTGTGCTGGGTGTAAAACAGTTGCATCTGTTTATTTTTTATTGTAAATTTTTATTTAATAACTTATTTTTCTTATTGATATTTGGTATGTTAAAATAAATATGTCTGTGGACTCAATATTTCCTTTTCTGAGTCATCTGTTCTACTCTAATGATTTGTTTATGTTTGCAATGAGAAATTGAGAAAGGATGCTGTTATTTGGCAATTTCAAGTCCCAGGATATGTAAGTCATGAAGCCAAAAGTACTTGTCTGCCTGAATTCTCCAATCACTTGTTTTGATTTTGAAGTCCTTTGTTTTCTCTGTAGGTCTAAATGTTAATGAGTTTAAGGAAATAAACTACAATTCAGAAGTTTATATGACACTAAATATTTTAGCATTGGTTTATCTTCACATTTTAATGTATGTGTTTCCTTATAAAGTTCAAGTTGTTTGTGTGTTGCCCATCTGTAATTGTCATATGTCAGTGGAAGGGTTTACTAATCCAAGATATTAGGACCTTTAGTACAGTGTTAAACATCTTTCATTTCCTTAGGAAAAAATTATAGTTCAGGATGAATGATTAGAATGGAAATAGCATATTGATTCTCTCCTGGAGGAGGCTAAGATGATGAATTCTTTGAACCCTTCTGAGAAGATTATCAGTGGGTTGGTACTACAGTCAAAGAAATTATATTGCTCTTCTCACTTTTATTTTGTACCTTAAATAAACCTGCATTTAAAAAAACCTCCCCTTATCTGTTTCCTGAAATTAAAATTGCAAAAACACATCTTTGATATGAAATAACCTTCTAGGCTTAAACTTAGACTTAACGTAGACTTACATTCAAATTTTAATGGATATTTTAAAATCTCTCCTCCCTATATGAGTATTTAGATGTTTAGGTGGCATTTTCCTGTTCTATTCTATTCAGGAAATATGGACTCCTACACCCTGCAGAAGGTATATTGTGACATTGTACTTGCAAAGGCAGTCTGATTTCATTTGATTTTATATTAATTATAAAAAATCACACCTATAAGTTAACAGTTGTTCCATCCTGTTTCCTCCTTAAATCAGCCTTTCTTTCATGGAAAATGTGCTTCATTTATCCCAGATGGTTCCCTGCTACCTAGAAACACAATGATATGCCTACATCATTTATTTTGCGTAATGTGGCATATTGCATGTTTGGGTGCACTCTTCATGTATTCTCTGAGATGATCAAGAAACCAATTTCCTGACCACAAAAGAAGGAGGGTCCCCTGGCCGTTTGAGCATTTCTATTTACTGTTTTACCCTTGAGAAATCCTTCACACTGTTTAAGCCTCAACATTTAAAAAACCAGTGAGCCCTCAGAACCAGAACAGTAGCTTGCATGCTCTATTCATTAGTGTTTGTCATGGTTGTCCATATTGAATCATGGAATTTGAAAGTATATTATGCCACAGAAACAGTGTCGGGTTTGGACTGTGAGAACAAGTGATATACAAATAAAAGATTAGCCAAACTACATTCTGTTTTGCATTCTAAAATTACCCCCAATTTGCCTAATAAATATGTTTTTCTCCATTGATTAGGGGCTTTATGTTTAATTCTGCTTACAGTAGCAATTGCGGTTTTCTTACAACACCAACACAGGCCATATCATGTGGACAACAATTTCCCCTCTGCGTAGTATTGTAACACTTGGGTGGAATAAATAGAAGGGTTTGTTCCTTTATCCCAGCAGGGCAAATGGTGATTATTTAAGGCCAGTATTTCATGAAAAATTAAATTCCTTGAGATTTACATTTTATAAAGATGAACTATTGGCAGAGTAAATGTAAAATACCTGTGCCTGGCCAGCGTCTTTCCAGTCTAGAAATTGAAGTGGTTCACTCTTCCTTCGCTGACAACCATTCAGCCTCTTCATACCTCAATTATATTTTCAGCCAATAAGATGTTCAGAAATCAAATGGATAATTTGAATCTAAGGCGGATATTTAAGTCTTATACATAATCAGGATCTGAGACTCTTATTTTCGAGGCTCTTAACATATTGTTTAATTCTGCTTTTAGAAAATGTGCATTTTTTATTACAAGCTGAAAGTAATTTAAAACAGAAAAATTCACCCTGAAATCCAGTATTATTTGTACATCATAAATATAAAGTCTAAATTTATTCTTTAAATAATGAAAGATAAAAGAATATGCCTCTCTTGTAATGCAAAGACTAATGGACAATAAAACATAAATATTTATGGGTGATTATAAAAGAATGGGATTTCATTACTCCCAGGGGAAGCAGATTTGCTGTCCGTCCCTTCAGAATCACAGTCATTTCCATCTGAAGCGTTCATAGGCAGTAACACAGGAAAAAATAACAGTGCTCCATTGCAGTAGCCATTAGACAACATGTGTTCTCCACTTACATGTGGGCTAAAAAAACTGCTTTAGGGTGGTAACAAAGAAAGCAGCCTGTGTATATATCTGTCATTACTGCTTTGTGCTGACCATCAGTGACTTTGGGAAGCATTGTGGCATTTGAGGGCTATAGTATTTCCAGTTTTTTGTTAGATTGCTGGACATATTGATCTCACTAATGATTGCTTTTGAGCAAGACAATAGGGTGTTGCTAACAGAAACAGACCTTTGGCCTTATGTGGACGTGGCCAACAAATGCTGCCTGGAAATGTAGGCTTTGTTATTTAGGATCTCAACAATAGATTTTCTTTTTTTTTTTTTTTTTCCTGGAAACTCTCAGCAGAGGTTTGCTTAATCCCGTTGTGGCTGTTGAGCATTTATTTAAATATCACACCTATTTTAAATTTATAATTTATTTAAACATTAAAGTACAACTGTAATAGAGACAGGTTGGCCTTGGAGTGAGCTCAACAGCCATATGTATTTATGTGTTCTCTTTATGTATTTAGTGGGTTTGAAATTTATAGTCCCAACTTGGTCATAAGGAGGATTTTGTTTTTCGTTTTTTCTATAGATAAATTCAACTTGGTCATTAAGTCACTGTTTCTGTGGATAAGAGAGAACACGATTTTGCTACTTCAAGGTAGCTCAGTTTCTGCAGGGTTAAAAATGTTGTCTTTTGAGTAAATATTCAATGAGTTCTTTTTTTTGTTTCATTTTATTTCTATGCAGGTTTCAAACTCCCTGACTGTACTGCTCTTTTTTCTCAGGTTTCCTCTTCCTTGTTCCCCATTGGCTCTTGGTTAGGAGAGGGACTTATGGAGCAGCATGGTGGAGGGCAAGAGGACCTGGTTCATGTTCTGTCCTCGAGACCTCACTGCACTGAGAGATCTCATCCAGCTTAGTGTTTGGTTATCAGTCTTTATTGTCCCAGCACTCCCTACTGTGGTGTCCATCGTCTGTTCTCTTGGAGCAGGAGGTAGCTGGTACTGCTCACAGAGCCTGTCCAGGGTCTTAGTCCACTTGGGCTCCTCTAACCTTAGACTGGGTAATTTGTAAACAAAAATTTATTTCTCACAGTTCTAAAGGCTGGAAAGTCCAAGATCCAAGGCTCACTGTCTGCTTCATAACACCTCTAGCCATGTCTTCAGATAGTAGAAGGGGCAAACAAGCTCCCTCAGGCCTCTTTTATAAGCTCACTGATCCCTTTCATGGGGGCTCCACCCTCATGAAAATCACTTCCGTACAGACCACTGCTCTTAATACTATCACATTGGGGATTAGGTTTCAACATATCAATTCGGGGGCACACCAAAATTCAGACCATGATAGCAGCTCTTCATGAGGCTTGGCCATCTCCACATGTCTACCATCATTGGCACAGTAGCCTCCCTGCAACCTTCCTCCCTCCTCTCTGTGGACAGTCATCCCTGAGCTTCTGCTATGGAGTCCCCGGCAGGCATGGTGGCTCTTTACTCTCAACTATCTCTATTGCCATGGAGAGATTGCAGGGAGATTTTGAGGTTTCTTCCATGCCAGTATACCTGGACGGGGAGAGATGGGTCATCTCTTTCTAGACTTGCTCAGCCATCATTTTCACTCTCTTGATGGCCACCCATGTTGGGGCAGAAAACAGGTTGCAGGAGAACATGAGAAGTTCACTTTTAGTCTAAGATCTTACATTTGGGATATCTATTAAGCATGCAGTGGACTAGGCAGTTGCAGACCTCGTTCTAGAATTTAGGGGAGAGTTCTGGGTTGGAGATAATAATTTGGAAGTCAGTAACCTTTTAAGTCATACTTAAAGCTATGAGACTAGATAAGATCACAAAGGAAGAGAATATAGATGAAAACTAAGGAGATAGAATGGGTTCATTGAAGAAAACTGAAAAGAAACTACTGGATGTAATAATAATAATAATTTAAAGAAAATTATCATAGGCCATAAGGCTCGATGGGATATTCAAGTTTTACTCACTTGTGAAAGTTGTAGGGAATAGATCCAAATGGGCAGGCATTTCTCCTTATCCCCAGACTTCCCTAATTGATCTCAGAACCCTTTTCACCAAGGCCTGAAATCCTTCACTAGTCTACACAATGCTTTCTCAGTAGATTCAAACTGGAACATGTAATGAAACTTATTTTCCAAACAGATATAAATTTTAAGGTGAGCAAAGTAGCAATTGGTTCAAAAAAACAGGTAATCCTACTTCCTTCCTTCCTGGAAACTTCTTTAAAACACTCAGCCATGACCCACAGACTGGAATAGGTCTTCTCCAGTCAAGGACTGGATAAGTTTATCCCTTGGTACAGGACTGCCCATAGCATCGTGGAGAAGCTCCAGTGTGTGCTCAGATGAGGACCCTGAGCTACACCTTCTATGAAGGAATCTAGAGTCAAGGAAACCCACCACTGTTATCTCCCAGGATCCCTCAGATTCCCCTGTGCACTCTTGCATGCTTTCTTTTCCAGGAAGAAAGAAGTTAGAAAATTTTGAATGTGATGACCATGGCTTTTTTAGGATCCAAGGGTCTTGGCAACACATAAAATGTCAAGTCCTAGAGCTGCATTGTTGTCTGCAGCGCCCCGGTGGTTGGCTGCGGTCCTTCATGAGAGCTCTTTCTACTCCCTTGGTTTGCTTAGATGGGCTCATATTTGTAGAATTTACAGTGAACTACTGGGTATTTGGCATATAGGTCTGATCACATTGAATGCAAACAACATAAATACTGTAAAATTTAAAGCTTAAAATTGTTTAATTTGACTAAAGCCTTTTTATTAATGAAACTCAAATTTGTTGAATGTTGTTACTTTGTCAATTTTTGTTTGGCGATACCCTACTTTCCCAAATGACCACATTGCTTTTTTTTTTTTCCTCCCCAGATTTAAAGTGAATTGTAATGAATTTTTAAAAAAATCTTGGAATAACCTTTGAAAATCCTGGGAGACATTCTATGAATTGTAAAACCAGAGTTAGGAATTATGTTCTAAAGCAGAGTTTTTAAACCTTAGCCCTACTAGAGCTTTGGGCAAGATAATTCTTCGCTGTCGGGGGCTGTCCTGTTAACTGTAGGATGATTAGCAACATCCCTGGCCAATACTCTCAGTAGCACTTCAGTCCAGTTGTGACAGTCAAAAGTATTTCCAGATATTGCCAGATGTCCCTTGGAGGAGCAAAATCACTCCCAGTTAAGAATCATGGCCAAAAGGACAGAATTTTTGTAAAAAAAAAAAAAAAAAAAAGCTTTTTTTTTTCTCGATAGAAGCATATTTAAGACATTCTAATTTATATGTGTAGATTTTAAGTTTCTCCAAAACCTTATCATTTTTCCTGTCTTTTGTGGGAGTATTGTGGACTTGATTGTGGATTTAATTGACCAAATCACGTTCGACATGAAACATGGGAAAATCTGGTGGCGTTTTAGAAGAAGATTTAGTAAGACTGTGTAAATTAAAGTGGAGCACCAGAATTTAAATAAAGTAGGGCTCAGCCACAGTAGTGGATTTTAAGAGAGATGTGGTACAGCCACATGTGAACTCTCTAAGTAGAAGCTGGCCTTGGCTTCCTACCTACCACTGTTTAGTTACAGAAGACTGTGCTGTTGATTGAGAATCTTTACCCAGACATTCAGAATTTTCTGTAGAGCGCTTATTTGTGTCCGTTGCTTTAATGTAACATAGGCCAAAGCTCAAAACATAAAATAATAGATGGATATTGATGACCGATTCATGAAGAGACAGTCAAATCAGTTTTATTCCACTGGAAGGAAAGGTTAACACCCAAGAGGTTGGGAAGAAAAGAAAACACATCTCTGATTATCATCCAAAAAATATCTCTTCATTAACCATGTGCAGAGGACAGTTTAACCTGAGTTAATATGGTATGAGCCAACGTAAATGTATGGAAATGGAAAGAAATGAACACACTTAAATACAAAGGGAGTTAAGATTTTAGTAGATCAATTTCTTGCCGACATTTTTTCAAAAGAGGTTTCGGGGCAATGCCATTGGAAATACATAACAGCAACAGTGGTAATATGGAGAGATTCCTCCCTAAAGGAAAGAAAGGGATGGATGACTGAGGAGGTGTTTATACTCCTATTCTCAGCCAACTAAATGTTAGACAATGATGCCATGTGTCCTTAACAAATAGAATTTTCTAGGGAAAAAGCACAGGAAGTAAATATGTTTTTTAAGTAAATTAAAAACAAACTTTGAAAACTTGGTGATTTTTATTCTTATTCGGAAAATCTGAAAATACATTTGGTGTGCAACATTATTCTAGTAGGTACACTGTTGCCTAAAATTATACTTATACTTTGTACTAGCTCATATATGTTTTCAGATTTTCTGGTTTATCTCACTTGGTCTGTGAAAACAGTTGAGCTCTTTCATTTTAAAATATCTGAAGGAATTTTTTCCTTAGAGGAGAAATTTTAAGGATAGGTTATAAATAAACTCTTTTAAGAACTAGTAACAGTTGTTGTGTTCTTAGGCACCAATTCTGTGTACGCATTTGAGGTGGACAAAACTTATCCAGAAATCAGAACATAAACTGTGTTAAGTGAAGGGAAAGCTTTCTCACTGCTAAATTTGGTTAACTACTTTGTCTTTGGCTGGTTTTCAAATGAAGATGTTCTTTAAGAAAAGTGATTTTTAATGACTTTGAATATTTCCCTGCAAAACCCTCTTCTAAGGGGTTGAATAATTTATGCATCTTTAATATTAGAGAGGGAAGTTATTCCTTAAAGGCCAGCTGTTCATAAGCACTTTGTCATGGTTGATTGACCTCTCTAGTCAGAACAACAGGCCTGCATGAAACATGCAATTCAGTGGGTCACTTAACCCTAATACCTCCAAAGCACATAAATGGGTCATGAACACAGACATATACACAATATTAATTTTAATTGCCAAACACAAGTATCATAAAGATATAAGCAACCCTAAGATAAAGAAAAGTAGAATGTAGGGCAAAGATAGAAGCAAATTAAAAGCAAATTAATAAGTTGCAAATCTTACCTAGGCAAATCTTAATATGTGAAGGTCACTCAGTTTGGAAAAGTACATGCACTTTTTCTTGGGAGAATTGGACATTTATGGGCATAGGTGGACGTCTGTCTGTACCCTCAGATAAATCTATAGCATGTGACACAGTGCTTCATTAATTTTCTATTTTCTTCAAGTTAAGGTTTATCCAAACTTATTGTTTTGCTCCAGGTCACAGGTCACTGGCTAGCCTATGAACTGGCTTCTCTTGAGTCCAGTGGCCACCTCTGGTTCAGTCATTTATGAACAGGGAGTCAGAGTTGGTTGTATGCTTATGGGATTTGGCTCTTGCAAGTGACACAGCGCCTGTGAGAGGGTTGTCCGGGGTAGCCTCTGGCCTCATCAGTACACTCATGCCCCGTCTTGTGAAGCAAGTATCATTTTCCACAAATTGTATTCTCTTCAACATAGAAATATTCATAACAGGATTTTAAAGCCTAACTGAAAAACAACTGTATGTCCATTTGATTCTAAGTTATTTCAGAATATCCTGAAAAAAAAAATTCTCTTGCCTGTGGTTGAACTCTTTCTATAGCATAGAATTGGAAGGTGTTAAAATCTTCCAGAAGAAACAGTATAGCAATTATTTCCCTTTTCGCCATTTCAAAAGCCTTGGCGACCGAGTGTCAGGGAGAGAGCTGGTAATGTAATGAGTGTCAGGGAGAGAGCTGGTAATGGGTGATGCTATGAAACCACAGCCATATTCTCTCGATGGGCCACAGTGCTACGCTGGAACATCTGTTCCTTAGTACCGACTGTGTACCCCTATCAGCCACTGGTGGCAGCAGGTGTCCTGCCAATGTGCCTGTCATCTCCATAGGTGACAAGAGCAAATGATCTTCCTCAGGGACCCACAGAACTGACAACCTGGCCACAGTGACATGAGGGCCTACGTGGGGGCAGCTGCTGCTTGCATCACCACCCACCAAGGTTCCTGGGGACCCCGAGCCTGCCCATTGTCACACCGGACACCAGCCTGGGTGCAAATAGATTGCAACTGCTGAAAGCTGGTTTCCTGATGCCAGTGCTGTGAAGCTGTAGTAGGCGAAGCATTGCCATTTTTAATCACCAGAGAAATAGTTCTGGGGCAGGAGTTCCTCACTTTGCTTGCCTCAGGGTTAGGATTTAGTGGTTTTGAAGAGATTTGTTTAATATGTATGATTAATGGATCAAAACAAATGCTTACTCGGTTACCAGGGCTTTTTACTGTAATAATAAATTCATATGAGTGATTTTAATAGGTTTTCTAATAAAGGATTTGAAAAGGCATTTTGAAATTTCTATTATATGTGGAGCTTTTTCAGAAATCATTATAATTTACACACTACTCTGTGTGTGTTTACTGGAGTGTTTGATCAGGACATTTTTGATAAACATTTTTTTCTTGCTGATAATAGAAAATAACTAACAGATATTCTTCTGGTATGGTTAAATATTCCTAAGAAAGTGCTCTCACATTGTATATGTTTTTATTATACTGTAATTAGTTGAGAAGGATTATAGGATTTGCTCCATTTTTCTCAGCCTCCTTTTGCCCTTGCTTAAGTTAGTTAAATATGTGTACCTCTTTCTCACTTGGATGCCCCTCCCTGGTGGCTACTGTTAGAGATATTCTTCCTAGTCCAATATCTCTGAAGATGAAGGTTCAGATGTCTACAGCTTGGAGTGGACTGAGCCTGAGGCTAAGTTCTAAGACAAAAACCTTGGAGTCATCCTTGATTCTCTCTCTTTCTCACACCTAGTGTCCAATCCATGAGGACATGTTGACACAACTATATTCAAAATATAGCAAAAACTTGGCTGTTCAGCCCCAGCTCTGCTTAGGCTTCTTTATTTTCATCTATACAGTCTCCACTGATGACTGGTGCTTGCAAGGGACTGTCTGTAAAATATGCTTAATGTCTATCTAAGGCATTCATAACTGCATGTGTAACATGTATGTAGTTTAGTAAAACTGTGTTGCATTACTCATCCTTAAGTCCTTCAGACCATCTCTGGCAGAATCAATCATTTCCTCCTCTGTGTCACCTTTATACCTTGTACAATACATCCCTGTTACTCATTCAGCAAACATTCCCTGAGAAACTACTATGTACCAGGTTCTTAGCTAGATTCTTAGGAGACATCAGAGAGAAAAGAGGAAAAAAAGGTTTGCCTTTGTCAAGTTTACTTTCTAGCAGAAGATGACAAATAGTAATAAATATAATAAATAAGTACATGCTAGTGGGTGGTGATAAGTATGAAGGAAAAACTCTGAGAGTATGAGTTCAGGAATACCAGAATAAGTTGGAAACTTAAATTGGGTGAGAAGGTTGAATTAAGTGAAGATTGGAAAAGGTGAAGGAATTAAATAACAGATACCTGGGAACAACCACTGTGGAGGGCCCTAAGGTAGGAACAGGCTTAGTGAGTTCCAAGAGTAGCATCCAGGCCAGTGCAGCTGAAGGGGAGGAAGCAGGGGGAGAGCAGCAGGAGTTGAGTTGGCAGATGACGAGGAGGAACAATCTAGGATCTGGGAGCCACAGAAGGCACTTTGGCCTTACTCTGTGTGAAATGGGAAGCCAGTGGAAAAGTTTTGAGCAGAGTGTGACAGAAGCAGCATTATGTCTTAATCGTCTCCATCTCGCTGCTGTGTTCTGTAGGTTTATTGCAATAATACAGGCAAGATGTGAGGATGAATTGTACCAGGGAAGGTGCAGAGGAGGTAGTAAGGAGCAGCCAAGTTCTGGCTACAGTTTGGAGTCAGTGCCAACAGGATGTCCTGATGATTAGATGTTGGGGTGTGAGAGAGAGAGAGTCAAGGAAGTCAAGGATGATGACCAGGGTCTTGATCTGAACAGCTGAAAGGATGGAGTTGTCATCAATGGAGATGAGGAAAACAGCGGGGGGAACAGGTTAGGAGATGTGTTTGTGGGTAGGGTCAAAAATCAGAAGTTCTGTTTCAGACTTGGCTAATTGGAATTATCTATTAGTCTTTCAAATGGAAATATCAAGTAAGGATTCTGGAGCTCAGAGGAGAAAGTTGGAGCTAGAGATATAAAATTGAGAGCTGTGAGCAAATAGATGGAATTTAACACCGTAAGACTGGAAAGATCAACAAGAGAATGGGTATAGGAAAAGAGGATGTTCAAGGGATGAATCTTGGGGACACTCTAATGTTAAGAGGTGAGGAGAAAGAGGAAGAAAAAGCAAAGGACTCCAAGAAGGAACAAACACTGAAGTTAGAGGGAAACTAGAAGAGTATAGTGTCCTGGAAGCTAAATGAAAAAAATTATTTAAAAAGTGATCAGTTGGATCAAATCAGGTTGCTAGATTGGCCTTAAAAATAATGTTATGCATCCTTACTTTATTCATACTATCTTACTCCTAATTTTACTACAAAAAGAATTTTCCAGGTCTGTATAGAGGAAGATAGTGTCTTTTTACTACTCTTTCTTCCCCAATAGTTTGTTATAAAAATATGTAAACATAAAAAGTTAAAGTAACTGTACAGCTATTTACTTACCATCTAGATTCAGCAATGAACATTGTTTCTTATTTGCTTTATAAGCCATCAAGCCATGTTATGCTTTGCAGATTTAAAAGTAAGTTGCAGGCTTTACCCCTAAATACTTCAACATGTGTTATGCATATCATTATCTACAATTCAATATTTGTTTACTTGTTTTTTTAGGTAAAATTTACTGGTGGCTAAATGTAAAAATTTCAAGTATGCCATTCAGCTACCTTTGACAAATGCATGTAGTGTATAACCCAACTCCATTAATATATAAAAATTACTGTTCCCCACCCGCCCAGATGCTTCCCTTGTTTCCTCACCTTCCAAAGGCAGTCACTGTTCCACTGTTCTGATTTGTTTCACCAGAAATTAGTATAGCTTGTTCTTGAACATCATGCTCCTAGAAATCTAAAAGGCCATGCTTATACTAGAGCTGTGTGCATTCCCAGTGCTATATTCATGTTTGTGGAAGACCTGAGAAAGCCCCAAGTTCTCACTTCTGGCCAAACTTGAAGCATTGGAAAGCAGGAAAGCAGGACGTGAAGTTGTAGACTTCTTGGCTGAGTGTTGAAGACATGCACTAACTACACACAGAGCCACTTGGCAGATTGGGAGATGTATTAGTTCCAGATATTTAAGGCAATCTCTGTCCAATCATTAGCCATCCTGTAAGCTAATTGGGCACAGATGTTAGTGGCACACATGACAAAAAATATGTATTTTACAAAGTTAGTTTAGAAAAGTCACTGAACAAACAGCAACAGCAAACCTTGGGGAATGAGAAAAATCTGATTTTCAAAATGCCAAATCATATCATTTAAAATGTCTAGTATTTTAACAAAAAATTGATGAGGCATGCAAAAAATAAAGAAAGTGTGGCCAAAAAAATCATGGTGGCTGTAGGGAGACAGTCAATAGAAACTTCCTTGAGCAAGTCCATACTAGTTGGACATACAAAACAATGACTTTAAAGCAGATGTTTTAAATATGTTCAGATAACTAAAAGAAACCCTGTATGAGAAATAAAGTATCAGAACAATGCCTCACTAAATGTAAAATATCAAAAAAGATATAAAAGTTATTTTTTAAAAAAAGGAATAGAATGGAAATTCTAGAGTTGAGAAGTACAATGACTGAAATAAGAAGTTTACTAGAGGAGCTCAGCAGCAGATTTGAGCAAGCAGAAGAATCACCTACATTGAAGATAGATCAATTGAGATTAACCACTTGAAGAAACACAAAGAAGAATGAAAAAAGATGAACAGAGCCTCAGAGGTCTATGGGACACCATCAAGCATACCAATGTATGCATAATGGGCATCCCACAAGGAAAGGAGAAAAAGAAAGAAAGAATGCTTGAAGAAATAAGGGTGAAAACTTCCCAATTTTGCTAAAAAGCGTTAATCTATACATTGTTGAAGAAGCTCAGCGAACTCCACATAGGATAAACTCAAAGAGAACCATCTTAGACACATCATAATTAAACCATGGAGATCTGAATACAAGGACAGAATTTTGAAAAGAGAAGCAATTCATCACAAGTGCAAGGGGTCCTCAGCAATGTTAACAGCTGATTTCTCCCGCAAAAAATCATGAAGGCCAGAAGGCAGTGGGATGACATATTCATATTCAGAGTGCTCAAATAAAAACGTATCAATCAAGAATTCTATATCCAGCAAAGCCATCCTTTAATAATGAAGGAGAAATTAAGTATTTTCATGTTAACAAAAAGTAAATCTGTCACTAGCAGATATTTCCTATAAGAAATATTAAAAAGAATCTTTAAAAAATGACAAGGAATTAATATGTCTAAGTAGAAGATGTCTAACACAAAGCCGTTTGTGTTGAATAAAAAGGACATTATAGAAGTTGAATAAAAAGGATGTCATAGAAGGCTAAGGCTAGGCATGGTGGCTCATATCTGTAATCCCAGTACTTTGGGAGGCTGAGGTGAGAGGATTACTTGAGCATAGGAGTTTGAGACCAGCCAGGGAAACATAAAAAGACCTCATCTCTGCTAAAAGTTAAAAAAGATTAGCTCAGGCATGGTGGCACATGCATGTAGTCCTAGCTACTTAGGAGGCTGAGATGGGAAGATTGCCTGAGCCAGGCTGCATGTGAGCTATTATATCACCACTGCACTCCAGCCTGGGCAACTGAGTGAGACCCTGTTTCCCAAAGAATTTTTTTTAATTGTTAAAGATAGAATAACAAAATGGCAAACATAAATAATCCTATCAATAATCATTAAATGTAAATGAATTAAACAGTCCAATTAAAAAGGAATTAAACACTGAATTGAAAATGACCCAAATATATACTATCTATAAGATACACTTTAGATCTAATGTATACATAAATAGGTGAAAGTAAAGAATGGAAAAAGTAATTCAAAAAACTTGGGAAAAATGCAAACAGTATCCAAAAGATAATTAATGTGGTCATATTAATGTCAGGCAAAATAGAGTTTAAGGCAACAATTATCATTAGAGATAAAGAAGGATAAAATAATAAAAGACCATTCTTTCAAGAATATATAACAATTATGAACATTAATCCACTTAACAACTAAGCTCCAAAATACATAAAGCAAAAATTGACGTAATTGAAGGAGGAAATACAATCCAACAATAAGAGTTGAAGATTTTACTCCACTTTCAATAATAAAGCACCTAGAACAAAGACAAACAAGGATGTGGAAAACTTTAACAACACTATAAATCAACTAGACTTCATAGACGTCTATGGAACATTCCACTGAACAGCAACAGAACACACATTATTCTCAAGTGCACATGGAATATTCTCCAGGGCAGACGAAAATGTTAGGTTATAAAGTCAGCCTCAATGAATTTAAAGGGATTAAAATTTTGCAAAGTGTACTAGTCAATGACTGGAATAAAATTAGGAATCAATAAGTGAAAGAAATTTGGGAAATTTACAAATATATGGAAATTTAACACATTTCTAAATAACCATGGGGTCAAAGAAAAAAATCACAAGGGAAAAATTAGAAAATATTTTGAGATGAATTAAAAATGAAAACACAACATACTAAAGCTTATGTGATACAGCTAAATCCGTGCTTAGAGGGATATACCTGTGAATGCAAATATACCTGTGAATGCAAATATTAAAATATAAAAAAAAATCAAATCAGTAACTTTTCACACTTAGAAATCAGAAAAAAAAAAGTGCAAACAAAATCCAAAGCAAGTAGAAGGAGGGAAACAAGATTAGAGAGAAAATAAATGAAATAGAGAATAGAAAAACATTATAGAAAATAAAACCAAAAGTTGGTTCTTAGCAAAGATCGAAATAGACAAACTATTAGCTTGACAGACCAAGAGAAATTAAAGACTCAAATGACTAAAATCGGGTGTGAAGAGGGACATTACTACTGACCTTAGAGATATAGGAAGGGTTATAAAGGAATACTTTGATCAATTGTATACAAAGAAATTAGGTGAGTAAAGTGGATAAATTACTAGAAAGAAAACTGCTTTGAGCATTAAATGAGATGTTTATAAAGCTGTCATTTTAGGTTCTGCCCCATAGTTTGTCTTTTATTTCATTTCTGTACATGTATGGCACATGGCAAAATACTTTGCATTCCAGAATGACTCCTTATTTGTCATTCTCTTATCACTTGATTTTTTCTTATTTCCTACCACATGAGGTCAAAATTATTTCTCATTAACAGACACTCCCCAGGATAATTTCAGCCACGCCTTCTTATCCAACCTGATGTCCTCATTGCCTCAGAACACACACCCAATACAGAGGTCCAGACAGCTTCCTTACTGTCCCATAACACTCTGTGTTGATTTCTGGTCCCCTGTCTTCATTCATAATGTGTTCCTTACCCAGACCTCTCCCATCTGTTCCCAAAGTACATCTGTCTTGTTTCAACAATGAAACAACATGGAAAGGTCTTGACGGCAGAGATCACTTCCACATTTCCCCATGGAAGCTACCGGGACCTTGGCTCCTAGCCTGACTGCCTGTCACCTGGAGAATTTTCACAAATTATGAATTATTGATTTTTACCTCCCAGGAATACAGATCTGGTAGGGCTGTTAGGGATCAGGAATCTGTAATTTTATCAAACATCTTGATAACCTAGGTGTATCTTCTGTAGGAATGAACTTAATGTTGCGGCAACAAGGAGAAGTGGAATAAACACTAAGAAGGTGGTCAGCTCTTCAGACATGGGAACCAAGGTTCATAGAAATGAAGTGATTCTGTGGCAAATGAGTGGGAAATTATAAATCGGTCCCTGGGTGAAATGATTTAAATATAAATTATACTACTTGGGAAGATACACATCTTGGAGCTCATTTGGCCTGGTAGGCATGTTATATGAATGAGTCCGAAATGGCCTCCACATATCAATCCCTGAATTGTTTATTTCTTACATAGCTGACTGAGATCCATTAGCTCAAAAGCCTGCAAGCACCATACTGAAATGTTTTCACATCCAAATCGTTTTAAACATAGTTTAAGCAGAGTTTTAGCCATTTTGAGCCTACCGATTTGCATACACCCAAAACTCTATCCAACATCTATAATCATACATAAGGTAAGCCCCAGGCCTAAAAGACCCTCGGGTCACTGCTGTGCTTCAGGGATCTCTGACCAGAGACTCCTTGCTCTGCTGCTGAGTAACACTGACGTCACATAGAAACATACGTATATAAGCTTCCCCTCCCAGTCCCTTCTTTCCCGGCTGTTCCCTTGCCTACCTCCCCTTCTGAGTAGCCACCCCTCTGCAGTAGCCTCTGGTCAGTCACGTGCAGTGAGGGACTCCACCTGCACGCAAACCTGTCAGAGCCTTATCCAGTAAAGCCTTGTGTGTGTTGCTGCCATTTCATGGTCGTAACTTTTTTCCTTGATCAATCCCTAAATTCTTCAGACTCCCTACACAGGTACCATAAGGTTAGATGAACAACAGGTAGAGTCTGAAAGTCAGAAACGATGAGAATGGGGAGCACCAGTGGCTGGGATAAGAAGTAGATCAGCAGTGACCCTGGGGAAGCACCTCTGTGTCCAGCAGGGCAGAGCTCAGGAATTGGGGTTCCTCGAATCGCCAAGTCCCTCACAGAAGCCTGAGTTACTTGTCTATTCTGTAAAGTATGTATTGATCTCATCTCTAGAAGGTGTGGCACACAGGAAGAGAGGGAAGAGAATATTCAGGACTTTCGCAAACATTAGGTTCAGGAATTCATACTTGTGAACTTTTAGAAAGTACCTTCAGGGGGTAGAAAACAAAAATTAATTTATTTTGTTATCACATCTTTTTTGTTCCTAAGGAAGAGGCAGTTATAATGTTTAATATTTATCTTACATCACGGAGTGATATGCTTCCGTGCGTTCTCATAACAGCTCTTTGTGTTATCCTCACAGTATTAGGACTGTAAAGCTACCTTTGCTTTAGTTAAGCTGTTAAAACTGGTAATATCCACCTAATATAAAAATAATGTTCTCTAGCTCAGGCAAAGGGACTTTAAAAAAAAGAAATGAACCAGAAAAAAAGACACTTTCACCTCTAATTATGCAACTTGCCAATGTACTTGACTAATCTCTTGCTCTTTTATACTGTTCCACTGTGTTTTCTGTTTGTTTTACTTTATTTACTTAAAATATAATTTATTACCCATTGAATTAAACTAGGAAACTCCATCTCACAGCCGAGGTGGACTTTAAGAAGTTACTCTTATGGCCTCAAAGTTTCTTCCGTGATAAACCTTTGGAAGGTCCACCTGTTTTGTTTTTCTCCATTGTTATGGATGAATATGTGTCCCTCCACCCCTAAATGTATACATTGAAGCATTAGCCCCCAATAGGATAATATTCAGAGGTGGGGCGTTTGGGAAATAATTAGGTTTAAATTAGGAGGTCGTGAGGGTAGAGCTCCCACAGTGAGATTAGTATCCTTAGGAGAAGAAGTGATAATAGAGTGAGTGCTCTTCCCTTCAGCCATATGAGGACATAGTGAAAAGGTGGCTAGGCTGTCTGCCAGCAAGAAGACCCTCTCTAGAATTCAAATCTGCCAGCACCTTGATCTTGGACTTCTCAGCCTCCAGAACTGTGAGAAATAAATGTCTATTGTTTAAACTACCCAGTCTGTGGTATTTTGTACCCATGTACAAGATACCCATGTACTCTAGTAAAAATAAAAATAACAAAGCTAATACCTAACACTTACATGGCACTTGGAATACTAACAGCTTTTCATATATTAACTCAGTCCTTGAGTTAAGCACTGTTTTAATCCCATGATTGAGACGGGAAACTGAGGCAAAGAAAACTTAGGACACCTGCCTGTATTTATAAAGCTGACAAGTGGTGGAGCTGGGGTGCACACCCAGGTCGCCTGGTTCTGGAAATGGTGGCCCACATGCTCAGCCACCTCTGCTAAGTCCCATGCTATGGAGGTGGTTGGGAACCTCGCACGCCTCCAGATTGGTTTGGCCTCGTGTGGCCTTGGCAGTGGTGCCCAGGGAAGCTCAGGAGCCTGTGGTGGTAGGCACAGGTGAATGCAGGGAGCAACACTGTGTTAGTTAGGTGTGGTGTACTGACTGAACTACATAGAGACTAGATGTACTCAGCATTTTTCCTAATTATAGGATTGTAATTCTCAAGCTAGAGCATTGCATATATATAACTTAGTCTCTTTCAGTACTTTCCAGGCGGGATGATGGTATTCTGGTCCTCTGTCAACAGAGGGCTGCTTCCAGGTCTACTAGACGGTGAACCTCGGCCACCAGTTGGCCTCACATTCACTGGGACCTACATTACCGTAATAGTGAACTTGGACAACTGTGTGTTTTTCCCTTTCAACCCAAGCACGTGATTTACCCTGAGAAGATGTAATGGCTTGCCCACATTGGCATGCTCATTGTAAGAGAGCCTTTTTGGGAATCCTGTGTAGAGAAGCGAGTGGCGTTCCCTTACAGCTGCCGCACAGCTGTATGGGGGAAGCCCAGGAGGTTTGGCCATGGCATTGTCAGATATACCTCTCAGTCTCATTCTCCAGAGCCTCATAACGCTTCAGTTTACCCAGATTATATTCAGTTTTAGCCATGCCGCCCTTGGAGATTCAGAAATCAAGTCTGAGTTTGAGGCTGTCTTCATTGAAAGGAATGGAAATGGGAAAATGGCAGAATTTCAGTCTCTTAGTGACTTCAACATTTGATCACTGGCACTAGAATTTCTGAGATACCTTTTTTTTTTTTTAACATAATTGGTTTGCAGGAAAACTGATACAGGAGGAGAATTACAATTGCTATAAAAACAACGATGAGAAGCAGTTGTGCAGTCAGACAGGCAATAATGAAAGCAGATGCCAGAGCTTGTCTCCCTGGGCTCCACATAACTGAGATTCTGACATCCTGGCAACTGGATGTGTGCCTTGTGTGCTCTGTGTTCTTGGAGCTCTTTTGCCATGTTTGTGAAGGAGAGCCACCAAAGTGCAAAGATGGGCTGGGGAACGTGGGGGACTGGGCTTCTGTGTCCAGGAGACCATCTGGGGCCAGATCAAGCCAGCACTGAATCCCCCCGGCCTCCTGCCAGATGCTGACTCCTGGAGATCTTGGGTGTGAAACAGACTGTCAGCCCACCATTCCCTGGCTCGTGACAGCCTTCGTCATCCACCCAAGAAGAAAAATAAATAACTCAAGGTATTTCCCTGAGTGTCTCTCCCACTATTTTGGATGGCTAAGATTATATAGTAGTTGGTAATAACTGTGAAATTACACAATCGTCAATTTCTCTACCTTCTTCTTTACCACAGTAAAGTCTCCATTTACTGTGTAAAATCAGACTTTGTACAGCACCTGTAAAAAGACATTTGTCAGAGATGTGGTGACTACAAGGCAGTGAGTTATTTCCCAAGTGGGAAATGAACCTTGGAAAAGATGAACAGTATTGAAGTCCGTAAGGATGTCATAAATCTCAAAATTTACTTTGTGCTGAAATATTTTATTACAGCATTGATGGTACATGGGCAAAATTTATTGAGTGGTAAATCATTCAAATTAAGTAATTCCAGTTTGTGTGTATACTGTTAAACTTCATCCAGGTCTTAAATATTTTGGTTAGATTTTCTGAGACTTTTTTTGATTAGAATTTAGTGAGGACATGTTTTGGAAAAGGTCTGGGTTACTAAGTATACAGAATACTAGGTATGTGACTCTGTTCAAAGTGTGAAACGTCTTTGTTCACCAAATGTTCTCAATCGTATGTGGAAGCTAAAGAAAAGTTGATCTCCTAGAAGTGAAAAGTAGAACAGGAGATACTAGAGGCTGAGAAGAGTCGGTGAAAGAGGATAGGGAGAGATTTATTAAAGGACACAAATTATAACTAGAGAGGAAGAATAAGTTCTAGTGTTCTATAGCACTGAACGATTAATATAGTTAATAACATATGGTTTCAAATAGCTAGAAGGAGGATAGTAAATGTTCCCAACACAAAGAAATGATAAATGCTTGAGATGATATATATGCTAATTACCCTAAGATGAAACACCACTATGTACCCCATAAATATGTCATCATTAGGTATCAATTAAAAATATTTCTTAAAGTTAAAAAAAACTTAACGATTCGCCTAAAAAAAGAAATCTGTTTGTTAAAAATGCTATCTAGGCTACTCTTCTCATAATCCACTTGAAATTTCAGTAATTTATTTTTAAACCCAAACCTGTGTACTATCTCTTCCAAGGCCACGATCAGGTTGCCTACTTTATACCTGGGAAGAGCACTCTATGGTTTAAGTTTGTTAATTTAGGTCCAGAGTGGATGAAAAGCAGGGATGGTAAGTTATAATGTAAGAGAGTAACAGCTGGATGCCTGGGGGCTGGGTGGGGGGTTGAAGGGGAGGACTCGAAGAATGCATTTTGTATTTTCATCCAAGATTAACTCTGGGGAGACTGAGTCAATATCATACATTTACATTTTAGGTCAATGAGCAAAATGTTGAAAGACTATCATTTCCATCCTCTAACTGCAGAAATGCTATTAATATATACCTTGATGTTCTCTCTGTGGTCACTACACAGTGCAGGAGCTGGTGGGAGAGTGACCTCCCACTTTCTGACTACACTTCTCTTTTTCTTATACAGCGAGATTGGAGTGCTGAACCAGTGAGGGAGGATTCGAAAGGGGGAAAGTAGTAGTAAATATAGAGCACACCATTCAGCTCAGTGACTCTTAAGAACTACAGTAGCCAGTACATCACAGTCCTTCCAGCTCATGTTGAAAGATGCACAGAGTGTCAAGCACCAAAAGAAAGGAAAGCCAGAGGCCCCGTGGAGACCAAGGGAAGGGTGCCCTGCGCAGCCTGGGCCAGTCAGGAAGTCATCCTGGTGAAGCTGAGACCAGGGTTGTTGTTAGAAGAGTGTTTCATGAAGGGAAACAATCTCAGCAGTAACACAGAAGCAAAAACCCGTGTGATGTGTGTAAGAGACAAAAAGAAATTGGTATTTCTGGGAGCAGTAAATGATGGGGGGAAACTGGAGAATGAGGCTATATTCAGCCTCATGAATTTCTGAGCTTCGTCACAGAAAGCCTGGGTGCCGGCTGTGGAGCCTGAAGCAGGGGCTTTGAAGGAGGACTGATGCAATCAAGTTTATGTTTTAAAGAGATCACCCTGGCAACAGTGGGGAGGATGGATTTGAGAGGTGCAAGCCCAGAATCACAGAGGCTGTCAGAAAAATCAAATCGCAATGACACAGGACTAAATTACTGCAGATTTTTTTTTTGAGACGGAGTCTCACTCTGTCGCCTAGACTGGAGTGCGGTGGCACGATCTCAGCTCACTGCAACCTCTGTCTGCTAGGTTCAAGCAATTCTCCTAACCTCAGTCTCCCGAGTAGCTAGGATTACAGTCACCTGCCACCACGCCCAGCTAATTTTTGCATTTTTAGTAGAGATGGGGTTTCACCACGTTGGCCCGTCTGATCTCGAACTCCTGACCTCAGGTGATCCGCCCGCAACTACTACAGGTCCATAAAAATGTGCAGACCTATATTTTATTAGTTTCTTTAATCTCAGATTTTAAAAAATATTAATATTTTTTCCTCAATTGTTTTACTGTGGTAAAATGCACAAACATCAATTTACTATCTTAACCATTTTTAAGTGTTCAGTTCAGTAGCATTAAGCACATTCATAATGTTGTGCAACCATCACCATCATCCATCTCCAGAACTATTTTCATCTTGCAGAACTGAAACCTTTTACACATGAAACAGTAACTCTCCACTGCTGCCTCCTCCACTCCCTGGCAACTGCCGTGCTACTTTGTCTTCATGATTTTCACTACTTATAGAGTGGAACATACAGTATTTGTTTGTTGTGTGTCTGGCTTATTTCA
This sequence comes from Macaca fascicularis, assembly GCF_037993035.2. NCBI lineage: Eukaryota > Metazoa > Chordata > Mammalia > Primates > Cercopithecidae > Macaca > Macaca fascicularis. The sequence goes on from NC_088391.1 coordinate 9,089,019, forward strand.
TTTAGCATCATGTCTCTTCAGTGTTATCCATCCTATAGCATATGCCAGAATTTCTTTCCATTTTAAGATTGAATAATAATCCATCATATGTTTATACCACACTTTGCGTATCCATTCATCTGTGGACACTTGAGTTGCTTCCACATCTTGGCTGTTTCGAATAAGGCTGCTATTAACATGAGTCTACAAATATCTGCTTCAGTTCCTGCTTGTATTAATAGTTCTTTGGGGTATATAGCAAGAAGTGGGATTACTGGACTATATGGTAGTTCTATTTTTAATTTTTTGAGCAATCACCATACTATTTTCTACAGTGGGTGTACAATTTTTTTTATTATACTTTAAGTTCTGGGTACATGTGCAGCATATGCAGGTTTGTTACATAGGTATACGTGTACCATGATGGTTTGCGGTACCCATCAACCTGTCATCTAGGTTTTATGCCCCCCATTCATTAGGTATTTGTCCTAATGATATCCCTCCCCTTGTCCCCCATCCCCCGGACAGGCCCTGGTGTGTGATGTTCCCCTCCCTGTGTCCACGTGTTCTCATTATTCAACTCCTACTTATGAGTGAGAACATGTGGTGTTTGATTTTCTGTTCCTGTGTCAGTTTGCTGAGAATCATGGTTTCCAGCTTCATCCATGTCCCTGCAAAGTACATAAACTCATCTTTTTATGGCTGCATAGTATTCCATGGTGTATATGTGCCACATTTTCTTTATCCAGTCAATCATTGATGGGCATTTGGGTTGGTTCCAAGTCCTTGCTATTGTGAATAGTGCAGCAATAAACTTATGTGTGCATGTATCTTTATAGTAGAATGATTTATACTCCTTTGGGTATATACCCAGTAATGGGATCGCTGGGTCAGATGGTATTTCTGGTTCTAGATCCTTGAGGAATCACCACACTGTCTTCCACAGTGGTTAAACTAATTCACAGTTCCACCAACAGTGAAAAAGTGTACCTATTTCTCCACATCCTCTCCAGCATCTGTTGTTTCCTGACATTTTAATGATTGCCATTCTAACTGGCATGAGATGGTATCTCATTGTGGTTTTGATTTACATTTCTTTAATGACCAGTGATGGTGAGTGCTTTTTCATATGTTTGTTGGCTGCATAAATGTCTTCTTTTTAGAAGTGTTTCTTCATATCCTTTGCCCATTTTTGATGGGGCTATTTTTTTCTTGTAAATGTGTTTATGTTTCTTGTAGATTCTGGATATTAGCTCTTTGTCAGATAAATAGATTGCAAAAATTTTGTCCCATGCAAACATTTTCTTCCATTCTGTAGGTTGCCTGTTCATTTGAATGATAGTTCTCTTGCTGTGCAGAAGCTCTTTAGTTTAATTAGATACCATTCATCAATTTTGGCTTTTGTTGCCTTTGCTTTTGGTGTTTTAGTCATGAAGTCTTTGCCCATGCCTGTGTCCTGAATGGTATTGCCTAGGTTTTCTTCTAGGTTCTTTTATGGTTTAAGGTCTTAGGTTTAAGTCTGTAATCCATCTTGAGTTAATTTTTATATAAGGTGTAAGGAAGGGGTCCAGTTTCAGTTTTCTACATATGACTAGCCAGTTTTCCCAACACTATTTATTAAATAGGGAATCCTTTCCCCATTGCTTGTTTTTGTCAGGTTTGTCAAAGACCAGATAGTTGTAGATGTGTGGCACTATTTCTGAGGCCTCTGTTCTGTTCCATTGGTCTATATGTCTGTTTTGGTACCAGTACCATGCTGTTTTGGTTACTGTAGCCTTGTAGTATAGTTTGAAGTCAGTAGTGTGATGCATCCAGCTTTGTTCTTAGGTGGTGATCAGGGCCCTGGAACTCCCAAGAGATTGTGTTATTTGTCTTCAGCTACCAGAGTGGATAGAAAAAGACAATCAGGTAGGGGCAGATTTAGGCATGTCTGAGGCCAGACTGTCCTTAGTGGGTGGGCTTCCTGGGCCTGCTATGGAGGATGGGGGTGTGGTTCTCAGGCCAATGGAGTTATGATTCCAGGGACATTATGGCTGCCTCAGCTAGGTCACGCAGGTTGCCAGGGGATCAGGCAAAGGCTGGCAGTGAGAGGCCTTACCCAATTCCGATACAGCCAGCAAGGCCAGTCTCACTCCCACCATGTCCCCCCAACAGTACGAGAGGGACATGCCCCAGGCTACAAGCCTACCTGCTGAGAAAGCAAGTGGGACTTTCAGGTTTCACGCCTCCCCACCTGCAGCGGCTTATCTGTACTCCCAGATCACCTCCTCTCCAGACTCTGTCCAGGAAACTGCGCAAATTGTTTCAAAGTTCACCTGGAAGTTTCCTTCTCCCTGTGATCTTTCCCCAATTCCACTGGCACCCCTCCCCCAAGAACCCCTGAGAGACAAAGGCAGAAATGGCTTCCCTGGGGTTCGAGAGTGCCTACAGGACTCCCACTGCTTCCCCTACCCTTATATTTTGCTCAGCTCTCTAAATTTGTCTTAGCTCCCGATAAGGTCAAATCCTTCTTCCGTGATCTGGTGCTTCAGGCTCCCCAGTGAGGATGTGTGTTTGGGGACAGTCGTTCCCCTTTCACACTTCGGACACTCATAGTGTTTCAGCTGTGTCATGGAGCCCGCAGCAACAAGCCACCTCTTTCAAAGGGTCTGTGGATTCTCTCAGCTTTCCTGGTGTGTTCTTCAGTAGTTCTGGGAGCAGAAGTTCCCAGTGTGTCTCCACAAGCTGCTCTGTCCATCTGAGTGGGAGCCGTAGGTTAGTCCTGCCTCCCGTCTGCCATTTTCCCTCACTTTCTGATTTCTGTTCTTTTTACTCTTCTTCTACTTATACTGGGTTTAATTAGTTGATGTCATTGGTTGGAGGTCTTTCTTTCATTGTGTAAGTGTTTAGTACGGTAAGTTTCTCTGTATATGTTGCTTTAGTTATAGTCCACACATTTTGACACATTCGGTTTTCATCTTCATTGAGTTCAGAATATTTTCAGATTTCCCTTTTGAATTTCTTCTTTAGTCCATGATTATTTGGAAGTGTATTGTTTAGTTTGCACATATTTGGGGACCTCTCAGGGATCTTTCTGGTTATTGATCTCTAATTTGTAATTCTAATTTGCTTCGAGAACATATTTTGGATGATTAAAAAAAAAAAAACCCCTATTCCTCTCCTCACAACCCCTCTGACACCACACATATGGGGTTTCCACACCAAGCGATTCTCCACTTCTCTGTGGACACCACCCGAGTGTCCTACAATTTGATTCAAGTATAACACTAATTACCCAGAGTTAGCACAGGCCACACAGGTTAAGGGCTCCATCTCACAAGACTGACCCTCACTTTAGGTGCCAACTACAAATAGTAGGTGTGTATGTGACCCACACTTCTGTCTGACCTGACTACAAATTGGAGGTTCTCACAATCTTCTCCTTAAGTTGAATAATTTATTATAACAACTCACAGAAATCAGGGAAACATCTTACTTATCTACCAGTTTATTGTAAAGGATATGATGAAGGATACAGATGAAGAGTTGGATGAGGAGGTACATAGAGTCAGGTGCAGAGGGGTCCCGAGTGCAGGAGCTTGTGTCCCACAGGGAGAGGGCGCTCCACTGTGTTGATACCTGGATGCATTCACCAACCCAGAAGCCCTCTGAATCCTATACTTTAGGGATTTTGATAAGTCTTCATCACACAGGCATGACTGATTCTTAACTCAGTGTCCAGCCCCAGAGGAAGGGGAGAGAGGGAGCCAGAAGTTCGAAGCTTCTAATCATGACTTGGTCTTTCTGGTGACCAGCCCCTATCCTGAAACTATCCGGGAGCTACCAAGAGAGTCTGTCATTAGAGCAAATGATGCTTCTGTTACCCAGGAAATTCCAAGGGATTTAGGAACTCTGTGTCAGGAACTAGGATCAAAACCAAATGTTAGAACAAAAGATTCTTCTAGCATCCATATCACTCAGGAAATTACCAGGGTTTTAGGAGCTCTGTGTCAGAAATTGGGGTCAAAGACCAAATATATATATATATTTCTTGTTATGTCACGGATGACTTGAATCCTTTTAAATTCATTGAGCCTTGTTTTAAGACCCACAACAAAGTCTACCTTGGTAAACATTTCATGCATACTTAAAAACAGCGTCTACTCTGCTATTTCTGTGTGGAGTGTTCTACAAATGTCATAGGTCAGGTTGGTTGAAGCATTGTCAGGTATTCTATACCCTCACTGATTTTCTCTCTACATGTTCTTCCAGTAGCTGAGAGACGGCTTGAAATCTAAGACTGTAATTGCAGACTTGTCTGTTTCCATTGTCAACTTTATCAGCCTTTCCTCCATATATTCTGAAGCTCTATAAGGTATATAAAATTTTAGTTTATCATTTTGATGAATTGGCCACTTTATCATTATGAAATGAACTTCTTTATCCCTAGGAATACTTTTTTCCTTGAAGTCTGCTTTCTTCATTGTTGATAGAGCCACTTCAGCTTTCTATTAGTTTCAGCATGGTATAATATTTCCATACTAACCTTTTCATCTATTTGTCTGTTTATTTTTAAGTAGGCTTCTTATAGACCACATGTAATGAGATCTTACATTTCTATCCAATCTGAAATCTCTGCCTTTCATATATATTTTATGTTATTATTGATTTAATTGAGGTTAAATCTATCATCTTTGTTTCTTTATAAATTCTTAAATTTTTAGTCCAGTTTACCATTCATTTCCATTATTGTTTGTGCCCTTTTTGTCTCTTTAGAAATTCTTTCTTACCTATGTTTTTTTTTTTTTTGCCAATATATTTTCTATAAGGTTTCAAGTTTCACTTTTCATATTATAGTTCTTATTTCTCCTGCAACTGATCAACTGATTTTTATGGATAGGATGAGATAGATGTCTCATTTTATTTTCTTTTTAGAGATAGAGTCTCACTATGTTGCCTGGACCGGAGTGCGGTGGCTATTCATAGGCACCATCATAGCACACTAGAGCCTTGAACTCCTAGCTCCAACAGTCCTCCTGCCTCAGCCTTCCAAGCAGTGGGACTACTGGCAGATGACACCATGCCCAGCTTCATTTTATTTGATTTTTTACAGAAATAACTGGCGGTCCAGGAACTATTTATTTAAATTTGTCTTTGCACATGTCCGTGGTTAACTGCTGCGTCATTGATTTTACTTGTGTGTAGGCTTGTCTCAGCTCTCTATTCTATTGTAGTCTGTCTGTTTACCACTGTACTAGTAATGTACCTTTTAATTTTTATCATTTTAGCACAAATTTTGAGATCTGGCAGGGAGATTTCTTCTATTCTTTTTTCTTTATTATTATCTTATCTGTTTTTAGACCTTGGTTCTTACGTATGAATTTTAGGATTAATTTGTGCAGTTGTTAGGATTTATACTAAAATTATTATTTGAGTTAATAGAATAATTTTGGGAGAACTGATATTTGTAATCTTTTCTCTTTCATGGGAATATGCTCTATCTTTGTGATGGCGATGGTGGCCTATCTGGAGCAGACGCTGCCATGGTGCCAGCTGCAGTGGGAGAGGCGTAGCTGGGGCTGCATGGTCCACAGAGCCAGCAGGAGCCAGGAACGGGCGAGAACCCTACCCCTTCTCAGTTGGAGGGGTGGGAGCCCTGCCCTCCTGGGTGCAGCTGCAGCTGCCCAGCTGTGGCTGTGGACCCAGGTGTCTCTGTACTCTCAGGCCCAGGAAGACCCCCTTTCCTGCAGACTCAGAAGGGCCTGCCTGCTGTCACTGCCTTTCCTCTCCCCTCTCCTGATATCTGCTCCAATTCTGGAGCAAAGTTGTGGCCAATCCCCAGTGCTGTCACAACCCAGCTAGGTGTGTGCATGCTCAGGACAGCACCAACATGCCAGCCCCGAGCTGCCTTGGCCCCCTCTGGACTTTGGGCACCAACAAACATGGGACGGAGGCTGAGTTAGGACTGAGGGTGGCTCAGTGTGGGCCTACAGACACCCCATGGCACAGTCTGGACACTGTGAGCACCATGAATGGCAGGTTAATGGCAGCAGGAGGCAGGCAGGCTCCTGGGCGGAAAGGAGTGGGTCCCAAGTGAAACCCCACCTTCAGGTCAGGGATGGCCCGAGGCCTGGGGGCCCAGGCTGCCAGTTCTGTGGACTGGAGTGAGAACTTATGGTGCTTTCTTTGGGCCTGCCCACGGCCACTCATGGACAGATCAGGATGTAGTTTCTCCCCTCTGAAGCCCATAAAATCCCTGGACTCAACCAGACAGGGGTAGATGACAGGATTACCTGCCTGTAGAGTGGAGCTACCCACTGTGGGCCTCCTCTTTGCTGAGAACTGAACAGATGATGGATGCCCTGCCTGTGGAGAGCTACCCACTGTGGGTCTCCCCTCTGCTGAGAGCTGAATAGACTTTAGGACAACCCGCCTGCGGAGAGGAGCTACTCACTGCAGGTCTCCCCTCTGCTGAGAGCTGAATAGACTGTAGGACAACCTGTCTGCAGAGAGTAGCTACCTGCCACGAGTCTCCTCTGAGATGTTCTGTCACTCAGTAAAGCACCTCTTTGCCTTGCTCACCCTCCACTTCTCCATGAACCTCATTCTTCCGGGACATGGGACAAGAACTTGGGACCCACTGAATGGTGGGTCTGTAACACAAACAAGGCTGCAACATGCCCCTTGCTCAACATGTTGCAGGTGATGAGAAGGAGACAGGATCCGTGGTCCTCCTGGGAGTACAGACCTAGGAGCTCCCTGAGCCAGGGCTGTGACACCCTCTTTGGAGTTCTGCAGTTCCTGTTGTCCTCAAGCTTCCAGGAGCCACCACTTTCCCTGTGCCAGCCATGGAAGCTGTTTGTGGTACATCTGGTCCAGCCACAGCCTTGTAGGGAGCCAGTACCTGTACTGGCACCTGGAGCTGCCTGCCCAGCTGCAGCCACCATGCCTGGCTGTGCGCAGTGGCTGGACCCCACACTTGCTCGCTCACACATTCCTTGCTGCTCTGCACCTGGTTGCCCTTGGCAGGCATGGGATCCAGGCTGGTAGCACAAACTGAGCACAGCCTGCCAGGTTGAGTAGGTAGAATGAGCCCAGAGGGCCCAATCAAAACTCAGGCAAAGGTACCACTGGCCATAAAGTTTTCTGGACAGAATAGTGACACCCCAAGGATCCTATGATATTTTCATATAATCAAGTGCTCTTGTAGTACCTTGGCAATATATTGTAATTTACTTCAAAAAGGCCCTTCACGTCTTCTGTAAGATATAGTCCTGGGTGTTTTACATTTTTCCAGCTATTATCCCTTCAAATATTTCTCTTACTCTTCATTTATTTCCCATGTTGCTTAGCTACTCTTTTTTTAACATCTTTTTTTTTAACTGTTCTTCATTGCATAGTCCAGTCTAGAGTTAATCTCATCCAGACTTTTATTTATTTAAATGGCCAAATCTTTTATTTCCAGAAATTCTAATTTTATCTCTCCTGTATCTATATGTTGTTTTATAGCTGTTTCGTTCCATAATTTTGGGATATTTTTAAATGGTTGTACCTTAATTAATTTTTCTGAGTATCCTAAATATTCTTATTTTAAAATGTTTGTCTGCCTGATCCATAAAATTAATTATTTTGATAAATTCATGTAGTGCTTTTTGCTGTCTTTCTTAGCACTATGTGCCTTAATTAGTTTTGTAGCTTTTGTTCACAGGCTCATTTTGTTGTTGCTACTGTTTCTCTTTTTCCCACAGTGTTTGCCCTCCCTGTTTAGTGGTTATGTCCAGCAAGTTCTGGAGCCTCCAATCCAGAACGAGTTCTTCACAGGCAACTTGAGCTCCTGTCCCATGATGATGATATCACTGATCCAATCACTGTACCAGGGTTTAATGGGAGTTGAGAGGCTGCGGTGGTTCCTGGTCACCAGGCTGTGTCTGCCTCCTCCACCTTTCCTAGGGCTGCGGCCTCCCAGAAGCTGGGGCCCAGGCATCAGTGAGCAGCAGGCTTTGCTCAGCTTTCTTCACAAGACTGGCTCCTTCTCTGCCTGCCCTGGGCAGCAGAGCACACCCAGTTCCTGCCTCCTGTAGGAGCCTGGTGAGTTGAAGGCTCAAGCCCTTCCCTGTTCTGTTCCAATTCTGATTCACAACTCTTTCTTCATTGGCAAGAGGACCACGGTTTCTTCTATTTATATTTTAATCCGTTGCTGGCATATGTCAGAGCAGAGGATATACATCATAATGTGATCATATTTTGCCATCTCAACTCATCAAATCTGATTTAAAAAAAATTATTTTCAAAGTTCCGCAGTATTATAAGATTTTCCTGTCACAACAGGGCAATTGTGTACATTTCAGCCCCCTGCTCCTGTCTCTCTTTACACAGTCATAAAATTGAGGGTGACATTCTTTCAGTAAATCATATCATGATCCACCAGCTGAAAGATTAATTCAAGAAAGATGATTAGAAAGAGACATCTGAATAGTTTATCTGAGCCATAAGGCATGGACATCAGTGACAGGATTTAAATAGCTGAAATGAATTCTCTTTAGTTTCCTTGTCTTAACAAATTAGCATCAAAATGTCTTTACCAGTTTAGGTAAGGTGGTGTCAGAAAATCTGACGGTTTTGCTGATCATATATTATCGCTGTGCTCATGTGCTGACCAAAAGAATATTTTCTGTTAATAGAATATTTACTGTGTGTTTTGGAACAAGAATGATAATACAGTATTAGTATTGTCCTGGGATGTACCATACTCTGTGTAATTTTTTTCAACAACTTGTCAACAGTCTAAGTAAATAAGAAATTATGCTTCTCTTTAGTAAACTGTCTATGTTCATTACTTCAAGCTTATAAAATAACAATGATAATCAACCTGGAATGGATATGTCCTTTAGAACTAGGGTTGTATCTCCAAAAATGCCCTATTAAATTTTGGTTAGTGCTGGCCGTACTTTCTCGTGTTCTGCTGAGTTCATATTAGCCTGCATCTCATCATCATCATTCCAATATCCAACCTTAAACCATGCCAGGGAAACAGCCTCCCCCAGATTAAAAAGATAACATTACAGATTCTTCATGGGGCTCTCAGATTTACATTAATTTTAGGTTAAGTTAAAAGATACATGTTTAAAAGATGAAAATGGAATAAAGATACTTGGAAATAGTTCATTGTAGGTTTCACCAAATAATATTTGACATGTATAGTGAAATTTAACTGCTAAACTTAAGTGGCTTTTCATATTCTCATTTATACTATCAAGAGAAGGGTATGACAGCATTTGACTTAAAATATTGAAATATCAAAGCTTTTCAGATGAAGAATTCAGAGAGCTAGGCACCTTCCCTCTGTCAGAGGCCACCATCACTTGATACTTCAAGGAAACTTCATGTGCACTCCCAAAACAGGACCTATGTTTATTGTTTTGATATTTTTGATTTTAAAATATTAGATAAATATTAATTTTTTTTCTCCAAAGCTTTCAAGACTGTAAAAAATTCAGTAGGGTTCGTCAGAATTCTAAGATGTGGAAGTAAATTCTTTAAAACTTGAATTCCTTTTATTTATACTTGAAATCTCTTTAATATTAAAATTTTTACTGAGGAGAAGGAATCTATGTCTTTGAATAGCCAAAGGAAAAAATTTTGAATAAATAGAAATAATCAATAACCATACAGATAAGCTTTGTTAATTTTAAAGCTTTACTTAAAAGCCAAAATTAAGCCATTGTAAAGATGTTGTTTGATCTCAGAATCCTTTCAAGAAGAGTAATTACAGGTTTCAGAGCAATAGCAGGATTCTCAAGTCTTCTCTTTCTTTCTTACATGTGTCCTGGACTCGAATCTGCATAGGGGCTGGGCGCAGTGGGTCACGCCTGTAATCCTAGCACTTTGGGAGGCCAAGGCAGGTAGATCACTTGAGATCAGGAGTCTGAGACCAGCCTGCCCAACATGACGAAACCCTGTCTTCACTAAAAATACAAAAAATCAGCTGGGTGTGGTAGTGTGTGCCTGTAATCCCAGCTACTTGGGAGGCTGGGGTAGGAGAATCACTTGAACCTGGGAGGCAGAGGCTGCAGTGAGCTGAGATCGGGCCACTGCACTCCAGCCTGGGCAACAGAGCAAGACTCCGTCTCAAAAAGGAAAAAAAAAAAAAAAAAACCACAACAAAAAACTGCATAGGAGCAGCTTCATCCTAAAAAGGAAAATCCGTGGAATTATGTCATGACAAATTGAGAGAGGTTTGCCCCTGGTTGGGGGTTTCAGCTATTGATTAAATACCTCCTTGCCGCTATGACTGTGTCTGTAGCACCAGGGCAAGTGACCCAGGGGGGCTCACTGTCTGAAGCTGCATCAAGTGACCTGAGAGAAGAAGCCAAGAATTAAATCAAGACAATCTCTTGAAGTTGCTTCTAAGAAAGCTTCCATACCATCATACCGAGGAGAATCTCAGGGTTCTACATGGGTTGGCATTCTTTCCTTTTGTGGAAAACAAAGGAAGATAAAATTATAGACAGGAATGCTCTCTCTCTAACCTCTGAGAGGGAAGTTACTTTATCCTTGGAATGAAACTGTGTCAGGCTTTGCTGTTGCACACTCCACCAAACAAGAGAGTCATGTGCTACTCCTAGAAGTTACATACTATTTCTATTATGCAATCTAGGGCCTCTCAAACTTGGCAGTGAAAAGAAAACACATGCCCTAGAGAATATTAAGGTGTGGATGGCTGAAAGTCCCATGTTTTGTTAAAGTCTTATATGTCTTCCAAACAATTATGTAACTTTTGTATTCTATTCCAAAGTGTATTCAGTTTTATATTAATAGAATTGTAGTGTTTTTTCTTACATTTGTGAATTATTACAGCCTTTTTGGAAAGCAATTTGGCAGTATCTGTTACATATGTATGCTTTCACCCAGCAATCTTATGCCTAAGAATCTGTCTCATAGAAATAAAAGCATCAATACATGAAGATTCATGCATAATAATATTTATGACCACATGTCATGGCAAAAACTGGAATGAAATGAATGGCATTTAGGAGGGGAGTGGTTAAATACATGATAAATTGTGGAGCCACCATGTCATGGAATATTGTATGGAGATTAAAGAGAATGAATTGGAAATCTGCCAGATGACTCAAAGGGATTCCCATGAGTAAAGTAAAATGCAAGAAAGTGTAAAGAGCTCACCTCTTTTTTTAGATATGGGATCTTGCTGTGTTGCCCAGACTGAAGTACAGTGACGTGATCATAGCTCACTGCAGCCTCAACCTCCTGGGATTAAGCGATCCTCCCATCTCAGCCTCCTAAGTAGCTAGAACGTCAGAAGTGTGCCACCACGCCTGGCTATTTTTTTTGTTGTTGTTTAATTTTTAGTAGAACCTCACTATGTTGCCCAGGCTGGTCCCAAACTCTTGGGCTCAAGCAATCCTCCTGCCTCAGCCTCCCAAATCATTGGGATTGTAGGCATGAGACACTAGGCCAGCCCTGTACCTGTACATACATGATTTGTAACTAATATTAGCGTGAGGAACTAAGTAACTCCCCAGGTTATCTGAGTTGGAAGTGGTGCAGGGAGAGTAGAGGATGAAGGAAGCAAAAATGAAGAGAAAGGAGAAGGGGGAAAGAAAACATCCCTTTTATATCATTATGTAAAATTAAGTATGTGTGATATATATAATACAAATTTTAGACAAACAAATTTTCTCTCTTCTTGTAAAATTGAAAAAATGCACAGGTTTGTGCTTTTCATTCTTGTCCCATAACAACATAGCTCTGGGAACAGCTATACATTGGCTTGAGAAACGTGGGCAAGACAGCATCCTTAGGACAAAGATCCACCGAAGATAAGACACCGCACTGCCTCCGGCTGCTGGAATGCCCGCATCCGCGAAGGTCCTGTTGATTCTGCCATGAAGTTAACACAGAGGGGCTTCTTCACTGAGGCAGACTGTGATCATTTGAAAGGTCCTCTAGACTTTGGTACCTTGATTCTGGGGTTGATTTCTGCTGGCTCCCCTGTCTTTCATGCATCACCTGATTTGACCTCTAGTTTTCAGCAGTAATTCTTGGTTGTTTCTGTGTTCCACCTTTGGTCACTGACTTTGTCTTGACCTGTAGCTTTCATGTAATTTCTGCATCTGAACCATTAGTTTCATTGTGAAGTACTTTGTCCTCAACATTTCACTCATTTTCTTGGCCTTTACTTGGAACAGCCTGTCTTCTTGATCCACTTTACATGGTTCAGGGTCAAGGACACTTTTAGTATGTACTGTATTAAATGTAGATTCCTTTCCCATTGACTTTTTTCATGGAGCAGTCCAAAATAGTTATATTATTAATGACAGAGATTCACATGGATTTCTAATGTGTTTCATGTTGCTTTAAAAGTATGAATCCTGTAGTTAAATTTGGATGTTTGGGTTGGACTCTGTCTCAATTTACCATTTTACTTTCTTTGTCTTTAAAAGTAAACTCACAATCTCAGTTTCAGGAGGAAATCTTAAAGGTATAAAATCCAACTATACCTCAGATGCAGGAATCTTTTCTGAAACACTTCCACAAAGTGCTTGGCCAAAATTTCTGAGCACTTTCCTGTTGTTATGGGAAACTCTCTATCCTCAGAGGTGAACCATTTTCATCTGTGTACGTTTCTTCCTTATTTACATTAAACTTATATCTGGCCAGTGATTTGCTCATACTTTTACCGGCAGCCAGATAAAAATTATATTTTTTTTCTGAATGAAGATGACATCATCAAGAGCCTCTAAAAAGTTTTATACACAATGTATCGCATTCGACTTTTAAAAATTACCAGGCTTTCCAAGAACAAGGACCAAATAACCAAAAACCAAGAGAGAAGAAACTGATAAAAATCACCTTGTGAGACTGCTGGGAGCTCTAGGTTGCCGCTTTCTTCTTTATCTTGGTGTTCTGTCCTGCAAGTCAGCACAGGATCCAAGGAGAAAAATCATCAGGGAAGGCCTGGCTTACATCTTTATATGTTTTGCTTCATGCTGGCATTAACATGTACAAATCCTGGCTGCTGTTTTGTTCTCTAATATTTTCAAGTAGCCTTGTGATTTTTACTGTTTTCAGTGAGAGGGTTGGTCTGATATGAGCAACCTCCTCATAGTCAGAAGCAGGCTGAACATGTGATAGTGAGAAATGCCAATTAAGCATTCTTAATTTATTTTCACAAACTTTGAAATCAGGTAACTTTGGAAGAATTAAGTCTTCAACTTCACGATTTCGGAACTAGAGTACAGGCCTTTATTTTCATTTCTGGAGACTGATTTCAGTATAGGAAAGTCAGATGCGTTACTCATGCCAGATAACCTTACCAGTGAGTTCCTATATTTGTGTTCCATTTGTGAATATGCAGAAGAGTATTTAGGTGGGTTGCAGCATCACACAAGAATAACGAGTCTTTGGTCCTTTTTTCACCATTGGATTTTGCCTGCATTATGAGAAAAAGAAATTATTTCTTTCAGTACTTTAGAAAATATCTTTTATACCATAATCTGATTTTGTATAGCATAGCCAAATACCATGTTGTACATCTGATCCATCCAGCCAACCATTTAATTGCTGTGATTCAAGCCACAAGTGGTTCAGGCCATCTCACGCATCATTTTATTATGACTGTTTTTAAGGTTTTAGTACAAAGAATTTCCTGGTAAATGATTCAATGAACTGACATAAATAATTTCTATTAAATGTTCTTATTGAATGTTATCACATAAACATGTTATATTTTATAGCATGTATGAAATTACCACCCCCAGGAGGACAATTTTAGATATTCTTATTATATTAAGCTTCTTTAAAAAAGTTTTCTAAAACTTTTTCCAACACACAAAACTAAATATTTTCCTGCTGCTGTCTGTTTCGTCAGCACCATGTCCACCATTTCTTTAGTCACATCACATTTCTTATCACATCACAGGTAGATATAGCTTACAATGCTCTCATCAGCTGCAATAGAAAATGTCACAATTTATCTTTTCATGCAACTTGTCCTGCAAGTTTTGCACTAATTCTTCAATATGCTGAACAGCAGTGTTTCAGGCTACACTTATATTTACAAAAGATTATTCCCATGTGTTCAGGATACATGATTACAGCTACATTCAATAAACACTTTTATAAACTTATCACCCCTAAAAGGCTTCATGTTCAGCAGTTCACTTAACTCATTATTTCACAGTTGCAACAGCTATTTGTTCACATTCAGAAACAAATCCTATTGAAGTTGTAGTTCTTTTTTCTCATGTTATTAAGTTTTCATCATAAATCTTGCCCTATGCCAGCATTTATTGTGGTTTATTTCAAAATGTCATATTCCTTCAGTACAGATATGCTTATTTGCGTATTAAACACCTAACATATTTTTACATGGAAGTGAAGAAAATTATTTTCTCACATTTTTATGGCACATTCAGTATTTTGGATCTTGATTTCGTTGCTTTAATATGAGGATATAAGAATTTTTTTTACTGATATTCAAATAAAAGAGAAAGAAAAGCACAGTTTGACAACTAATGGTAATTTACATTTGGCCTAAGAGTTGTATAGACACTAGGGAGTAGTGGAGACTGTGGCAAAGGAGTACATGCCCTGTCTAAAGGTGCAAAGTCTCTACCCCACTGCAGCTAGTTACCATTTAGTATTTTCAGATCTTCTGGTTTTATTAATAAAAGCCAGAAATTCAGATTTTTGTAGGAAATTCCTCAAGTTTGAATGTTGTTAATTAATAACATGATTTCCAAAAACAATGTGTAGGCCAAACAGAATACACACACACACACACACACACACACACACATGCACACACGTATATATTGTGCTGATTGGCTTGTGTCAGTTTCAAACCTCAGTTTTACGTAATCATAAACTCCAAGAATGTGAGAGCTGGAAGGAACTTTAGAGTATATGTAAAATAGATAGCCACTAAGGGGAAAGACTAAGACCAGACTAGGGACTCCCGACTCCCAGTTCAGGACACTAAAGGTTTCTAATCTGTTTTATAGAAAATATTTTTGATCTTCACAGTTGAAAATCAAAGCAGAAAGAGTTTAAAGAATGATGGTTAGTTTGCTATAAGTGGCTTATTTTTTTTACCTGAATTAACTGGGCAGTTCTGTCTACCTTTTGCTCATTTTTAGCTTAATAGATTTGACTGTGTGGGGAGAAGGGGGAGTCAGTACTGTCTGGGTTTTCTCACATTACCAATGATTCAGAATTAATTACTGTTTGCTTCCTGCTTTCGTTCAGGTAGGTAGAAAATTCTGTTTTCACAACATGTAGCATTAGCTATTACAGGAGAAATGTCTGTATTCAACATTGTGGGAGTGAAAGCATTCCTCAAAAGATTTAAAGTGTTTGAATTTAAATTCGGCTGTTTTTTTCAACTGAATTAGGAGGGATTTCACAGTGAATGTTCCTAAACGTTCAGAGTCTCCTGTCCAAAAAGAAAATGAAAGGATTGAGCCTGGACGTTAACAAAAAGAACACCAAAATGACCTGAGGTCATGTCAAAGCAGAGTTAATAAATACCATATGAAATTATTCAATCATGTGTTGGCCTTGCTGTTGCCTTTTTAAAAATTAGGTTAATAAGATTTAACCTTTCTTTCCATTTCATTCTTCCCACTGTGATGTTGTTGGATGATTGCTTAATGTTATTTATTGAGGGTTTTGGTTTTTGCATTTTTTAAGAAAAAAAAAAAACAGTTTGGGGTAATGTAGAAACACCCTGAGCCTAGCATAGTTGGAGATAGGTGACTAAAAAGTGGACTCTGCTTAGGCAATCTGTGAGAACAGACTTGTGATCTGACCCAACAGGCATCTTGGGACGAAGTAGGGAAGTGTACCCGCTGTGAAATCCACCCAGAAGTAAAACAGTAGAAGTATAGTCGACATTCGTGATTGATGTCGTTTTATATTTCTGTTTGGTATAGGTTTATAGGTTTGGTAATCTGCAGCACATAGCTGAATAGTTTTATTACCACTGGTAGTTAACAGCAACCTGCTGGAGATGCCAGTGACAAGCTAAAATTTAGAACCTTGTGCTGGGAGAAACGTGATTTTGTATTTTCACTCACCCACAGACATTTTGTATTTGTGGTGATCCAATCTCAGCTTTTTAATTTGTGGTGATCCAGTCTCAGCTTTTTAATTCTGTCTAAGAAGTTGCTATTTCCAGGGAAATATTTCTGCCATAATTTCGAAAAGGGAGACATAAATCTACCATATCACCTGGAGATTGACAGGAAAGGTAGGAAAACAACTCTTTTGAATGCCTTTGGAAGAAAAAAACCTGAGCCATTTTAGTCATTGCCATTTCAGAAGGTTATTCTCATCTGAAAAAGACATTTGAAAAGTTGAAATGAAATACTGCCACTGCCATATGTCATGTGGCAAAGGGAAGTAATAGGCAATTATTTTTGTAGGTGCTTCTCAAAAGAGAAGCTACGTAGGACTAGACCTACATTTGTAAGAAAAAAATGGGAAAATCAGCAGTTATTCAATGAATTTCAGTGTCAAGAGTCAGTCAGGATTTTTGCCCTGCAGTACATAAATTGGCTTTTCTGGAGTGAAAATAGCTTCCAGTCCTTCTTCCATTATAATGATAATATGGTTGTATAATATAAAACAGTTAAAACATGTAAATAATTACACATAATAATTGGTTTCAATTTTTCACTTCAAAGGTATCTATTGAGCGCCTACTGTGTTCTATGCAGACCAGGCGTTGGGGCTTCAGTAGTGTACAGACAGGCATGCTCTGGGCCCTCTCTCACCATAACTGAGGATTCCACCCAAGGTTCCTCCACACGTTATATTGGTAAATGCACATAGACTTGTGGATAATCTAATAAGAGATTATCTTACACAAGCAGTTCTGCAGCATAATGTGACCTATCCAACAGGTCATTCTTTACTGTTGAATATAACCATGCACCACACTCTTAAATGACTACATAGTATTCAGTTGCATGTTTCCCCCATTATTTAGGTAAGGCTATCTTCTAATTTAAAAATTATTTTGATGGAAAGCCTGAAAATGAGGTCAAGCTTGATTTGTAGCCAAATGGCTAACCAATTGTAAAAACACTTAGAAAAACACTCCTTCTTTTCTGATATATAATGCCGTTTCCGTCACCTGCTGAGATCTCCCTCTGTACCCTTCATTTCATGGATTTGTCTGTTTCCCACTGTGTAATAGTAGAGCATTTACCCTCTGGTGGCACACCCCTTAATGCTTCCCCTTCTGTTCCCCACACCCGCTGCTATTCTCACAGATTTATTCTTCAACATGGCCTTTGGATATCAGTTTTTCAAGGTCACTTCCCCACAAAATAGGAGTTACCACTTTTTTTTTTTTTTAGTCCCTTATGTTTTCAGTTAAGTTTATATAGAAGTTTTTATTTATTTGTAAATAAATGGGATTTTTAATGTTCTGAAACTAATCAAGCTGTTACCTGGTCATTTAATTTAATGCATGTTGTTTATGATATTTTCAGTGGATTATTTTTGGACTTACTCAGTATGTTAATATCTGCAAATAATGGTAATTTTTAAAATTTAATTTAGTTACTTAATTAATTAATTTAGTTTTTTGAGACAGTTTCACTCTTGTTGCCCAGGCTGGAGTGCGATCTTGGCTCACTGCAACCTCCACCTCCCGGGTTCAAGTGATTCTTCTGCCTCAGCCTTCCGAGGAGTAGCTGGGATTATAGGCATGCGCCACCATGCCTGCCTGATTTTGTATTTTTAGTAGAGATGGAGTTTCTCCATGTTGGTCAAGCTAATCTCAGTCTCCTGACCTCAGGTGATCTGCCCTCCTCGGCCTCCCAAAGTGCTGGGATTATAGGCCTGAGTCACCACGCCCAGCCAATAATGGTAATTTTTATCATTTCTAATATATAAACCTTAAAAAAGTTCTTGTTTTAAGTGTACCTCTTAAACAATATTCAGAAATAGTGATGTTAAATGATTATCTCACTTGGACTTTATTAGGAATGCTTCTAGTATTTGTTAATCTTAATGGTTCACTTGAAACTATTACACATGTGGTCTGAAATGCGTGCTTTGTTCATTTTAAGGAATTATCCCGATTCAGATTTTATTCAGTCCTTTTTTTCAATCAGGAATAAATGTTGAATTTTGTCAAGGGTTTGTTTAAACCAATAATTGACAGACTTCTAGGATTTTTCTCCTTGACTCATTGACACAGTGAATTATTTAAACAGATTTTCTAGGATTATTTTTCTCTGTACTATTGAACTAGTTATTTGCGTATTAATTCTTTATGATTCACTCATGACCATTTTGGCCTGGAGCTTATTATACATCAATAACTGGCAACTTTCTTGATGACTTTTTTTGTTTTGTTTTTTATCCTACTAAGGTGTTCCAATTAATATATACAACATTTTTCTACAAAATTATCCATTTCACTCAAGTCTTCTAATCTATTAGTATATTTGTTCTTAAATTTTTATCTGAATCTCTGTCTTCCCCTCCTATATCTAATATTATATATTTGCATTTTTTCTTCATTAGCTAAATGTTTATATGGTATATTAAGCTTTTTTTCCTCAAAGAAAACTTTAACCTATTAATCTACTCTTTTTCCTCTAATTTATTATTATATTTTATCTTTAAATCTATGTTTTGGCTTGTCAGGGTCATTCAATGCCGGGGCAATTCTTTGGATTCCTTATAGCCTCTTCTGTTGAGCACTTGCTTCACTTACTTCATTTATTTTATATACAGAAGGTTTATTTTACCGATATTATCTTGTATTCTATAGGTTCTATTACATAATTAGGGTGAGATTTTTTAAAATCAAATTATTTTGGGGAGTATAAGGACACATAATTCTGACCCCAGTCAGTCAGCTTTCCCACAAACTCCCTGAAAACTCAAGCCCTAGTACAACCTAGGCAAGAACCTAGAAAACTGGAATTAACTGTGTGGAACACTAATTTTTCCTGGACAGAAGAGACTGAAATAGCTTGTGATGAAAGGCAACCATACAGACTCTTCTATTTTACTTACTTTAATGGGCAAGCCCAAATGCAATTCAGTGTTAGGATAGTTATAGTGCATGACCACCAACACTATGAGAAATGGAAACAGAAAGGTACTGCTGAGCAAGGAAAAGCCGTTAGTGCAGAATGTCTAGTGTCCAGCCAGTCTAGACCATGGAAGGGTCTCCAGTGGGGGAAGAGAGAGAGAGAAAGGAGGTGAGATACTCCTGCCTTCTTCCATGCAGGAACAGGTGCTATTGTTACCATCCCGACTTTCTGGAAGGGAAATGCAGAACATTCAGACCTATGGATCTGTTTTTAATATTGATCACTAACAGACATATCCCAATCTGAGTCCTGGAATGTGAGCAGTTCTATCAATTCTTGTTCTCTGTTGGAAAGAGCAGAAGAAAGATAGGAAAATAAACACAGAGAAAAAAGTCAACTTATTCCTAGTGGCCAACCGTTTTCATCTGTACCCATTAAATATTTGTTATTTTCTACAGTTGTGGTTTTGATGCCTTCCTTGATCCAAGAGTTATTCAGAAGACCATTTTTAAAATTTCCAGCGGATCTGGCTTACTTCTATTTTAGGTCTTTATGTCTAGTTCTATAGAAATGTGATCACTGGAGGTGGTTTAAAAGGGTTCTTTAACATTTTAGAATCTTTTGACTGTGGGCTCATGTTCATTTGTGGTGGCTTTCCAGGACACTCCTGTGTGCTCTGGGCTAGAGAAGTGTCCTTTACAGATGATTTTATTTTCCTGCCACTGCTCAGGGAGCTTTCCCTGGTTCTGGGTCTGATTTTTTGGGTCATTTCTCAGCCTGGATTTCCTGAGTCCCAACATCCTCCTTGTCTCAGGCTAAGAGGGCTCTAGTTTCTTCAGCTGATTGCACCACTCATCCCCCAAGCAGATTTTAAGCTTCTCTGCTGCTTCTCCAAGCTGAGGGTGGAATTCTCCAGGACCTGCATGTCCTGATTTTTGGTGGGTAAGTCTCTCCGCTCCCTGTGATCTGTGATCTGGACCCAGCCCCACAGGACTATCAAGACTCCAGACACTAAGAGTATGTCTGTTGTCACTTTGGCTTCAGCTTCTACTCTGGGAATACTTCTGTGACATCGATTCTCTCTTGACTTTGTATACCTGGAGATTTCCCTTTCTTGGTTTCAGCACAACTTTATACTTGAAAATTATTTTGCTAAAAAATAGGCAAATGACCTGAGTAGACATTTATCAAAAGAAGACTTACAAACGGCCAACAACTATATGAAAATGTGCTCAACTTCATTAATCATCATGGAAATGCAAATCAAAACCAGAATTAGATAGCATCTCACACCCATTAGGATGGCTATTATCAAAAAGACAGAAGATGAGTGCTCGTAAGAATGTAAAAAAAAAAAAAAAAGAAAGAAAAGAAAAGGAAGAAAAGAAACATGTATACTGTTTGTTGGGATATGAATTAGTTCAGCCATTATGGAAAACAGTATGGAAGTTCCTCAAAAAATCAGAATTACCATATGATCCAGCAATCTCATGACGGGGTATATATATATCCAGAGGAACTGAACTTCGTATGTTGAAGGGATATCTGCATTCCCATGTTCATCACAGCATTGTTCACAGCAGCCAAGACAGGAAGATAGCCTAATGTCCATTGACAGATAAGTGAATTTAAAAATGTAGCATACAATGGAATGTTCCTTTAAAAAGGAGATCCTATCATTTGTGATAACATGTGTTAGGGTTCTCTAGAGGGATAGAACTAATAGGATAGATGTATATATGAAAGGGAGTTTACTAAAGAGTATTGACTCACATGATCACAAGATAAAGTCTCACAGTAGGCTGTCTGCAAGCTGAGGAGCAAGGAAGCCAGTCTGAGTCCCAAAACCTCAAAAGTAGGGAAGCTGACAGTGCAGCCTTCAGTCTGCGGCCAAAGGCCCAAGAGCCCCTGGCAAACCACTGATGTCAGTCCCACAGTCCAAAAGCTCAAGAACTTGGAGTGTGATGTTTGAGGGCAGGAAGCATCCAGCATAGGAGAAAGATGAAGGCTGGAAGACTCAGCCAGTCTGCTAATTCCACCTTCTTTTGCCTGCTTTTTTCTAGCCCTGCTGCCGGCCAAGGGGATAGTGCCCACCCAGATTAAGGGTGGGTCTGCCTCTCCCGGTCCACTGACTCAAATGTTAATCTCCTTTGGCAGCATCCTCACAGACACACGCAGGAACAGTACTTTGCATCCTTCAATCAAGTTGACACTCAATATTAACCATAGTGGATGAACCTGGATGACATTATGCTAGGTAAAATAAGCCAGACACCCGTGACAAATGCTGTATGATTTCACTTACATGTGAAATCCATAAAAGTCAAACTCATAGAAGCAGAGAGTGGAATAGTGATTGTCAGGGGATGGGGGGTGGGGAAAACGGGGAGATCTTGGTCCAGGGATACAAAGTTTCAGTTGTGCAGGATGAGTAAATTCTGGAGATCTAACGTACAGCATGGTGACTATAGTTGACAATGCCGTATTCTACACTTGAAACTTGCTGAGAGTCGTCCCTCAGTGTTCTCACCACAGGCACACGAAAAAGGTAGCTATATGAGGTGGTGAATGTATTAATTCACTTGATTATTACATTATTTCATAATGTATACATATATTAAAACCTCACATCGCACAGTAAATATATACAATTTTTATTTGTCAGTGATGCCTCAGTGAAGCTGGGGGAAAAAAGAATACATACTCTCTAAAGCCAAACGAAATTTATTTTGTTCTATTTTATTTAGAATTTGTCCATTTGAGAAACAAAGAGGCAGAGGTGAGGCGAGGGTCCCTGTGTTCCAATCCCATTTGCAGTGTTGACCGGGAATCTGGGTTGACAGTGATAACGATACCATGGCTAATGGTTCAGTTCCGGGCCTCAGTTTGTATGTGATTATAGGACCTATGCACAATATGTCTTCTATTAATTCGCTTCAGTGAAATTCAGCAAATATTTATTGGGAATGTAATACAGGGCAGTTATTGTGTTGGGTGCCATGAGAGTTATGGTCTTGATTGCCAAGGATTCTTGATCTAGTGGGACGGGCAGATGGACAGAACTGTGACGTACGGGAACATGCATACACACACATGTAAGGAAGGGCATATCTGACAAATAATCTGAAGTGAGGGAGGTACAATAGCTGCTTTTTCTATTTTATGCTACCCATTTATGTTGCTCTCATTTTATCGTTACTGTCTCCTGTTCTTTCCCTACTCCCCTGGCCAGCAGAGCAGACAGAATGTGCACTTTCTCTTGTGCTGGAGGTAATCCAGGAGGGAGGCCACTTGTTGGATTCTGGGGGTAGAAACCAGAGTGGACAGATGAGTCCAAGAAGTTCTCAAGTTTTGGGGCCTCACAGAATCCTTTGAAAATCTGAAAACAACAACAACAACCCAGCCACTGATAAGCCCCATTCTCAGACAAATACTTCTTTGTGCATGTGGCGTCTGGTTTCCTGAAGCCCCTCTGCAGACCTCCTCGGGTGAGGAACTATTGAAGTCAATGTAAGAGAAAACCTGTTCAGGTTTTGATTGCAAGTCCTTCTGGAAGGAGAAATAATTTCATTTCAACCGCACAATAAATAAACAGACACACAGATGCCACGAGAATCAGTTAACATGGCCACTGTCTCATCAGGATATGATTTACCCATCCTAGCACTGTCTAAATATGGTTACCAGCATTAATACTAACAAACTATGGAGATGTTATGAACTCAGTCCCCACACGAATAGAGTATGGCAACAACTGTGGTCTAATCAGCCATCTCTCCCAACTGTAAGAATTCGAGCATATAAAACCCCAGCTACCAGATGTGATGCTGTAGAAGCCATCTGCAAGTTTAATGCTGTTATAATGATGATGGAAAGACTCAGTGTGAAATCGAATATCTGATCCTTGTTTACAAAAGTCAAGTATGTTGACTCTCACTTTTGCTATTTCAGTTGCCTTCACCCTGTATGAATCACAGTTGAAATACTAACACATTACTTTTGTCAGTGTAATATAAAACATAAAGTATTACTTTTTCTTTAATTGGATTCTCAATGCACTATAAAAATTTCAGTGTGTTATCATCTGTGGGTAATTTGGTTCTGGGTAATCTCATATGATTAAAATTTCTAAACAGTGGAATCCTGATTGTGGGATACATATTCTTAGCAACCAAATGCAGTTTTTACATTTCTCACGATTTTATTTATGAAGAGTATTTTTAATGAACTGCATTTGATTTTTTTATCTCAAATCTATCCCTTTACTTTTGCCTTGCTTTTATTTTTGTTAAAAGTCGGTAAGTGTAACAGTTTTATGAAAACCTTATAAAATTCAACCTCATAAAAAAGAAAAATTATAATTCTTTTAAATGACAAAAGATGCCTCCCTTCTCCTTTCTCTGCCCTTATCAGCCTCTTTAATGACATTACATATTTGCTTTTATGTTATTAATTATTGACAAAGAAGAGAGGAAAAAGTAAAAACATATTTTACATTTAATATGTATCAAATGCAGGCTGCCCGAATGTGAAATTATGAAAAGGGGAAGACCCTTCAGCAGAGTGGAAAGAGCCCCAGCCCTGGGTTGCAGGGCTTAGAGGTTATTTCTAGTTCTGAGCCTAGTTTTCTGGGCAGCCTTGAGCAAACCGCTTACCTCTGTCCATTTCTCTTTTCTTGTCTTTAAAATTGACAGAACAATTTCATGGAGACTTTAAGGGAAAATCAAATGCCTATCGCAATATAGCACCCCTCCATAGACAAACATCTTAGTCTTTCCCTTTCTCGGTAATTATATTGTTTATAAGGAGGTATTCATGTGTTTACTTGTGTAGTACCTTTTGGCTTTGTTGGGACAGGGTCTCACATTCCCAGCATCTGGCACAACGCCAGCACACTATACTGACTCTCTCATCCTTCTCAAGTCACATCTCCTGGGAAGCTTTTTCAGAGCTGCTGCTCTCTGCCTTGGTGGAATTGACATTTCAGTATCTCTTCAAACCCCCACCTACCCAGAACAAATTTCTCAAACATCACATGCTGCATTTGATTGCATTTGTTTCTGGTTAAGTCTTTTTGTTCTTGCACGTTCATCAAGCCTTTCTTGGACAAGAACCCTGTCCTAGTTATCTCTGTGCACCGCGCATCGAGGATAGGGCGCTGTCTGTAGTAGATGCCTGAATTTTAACTGAATGAAAACTTTACGGTTGTGAAGGTTGGGCGCGCACCCTAGGTGAACTGACTTATACTTTGGCAGTCTGTCCAATTCACCTGAGAACCTTGTCCATTTCTGGGTGGGCAGGGGAGCTGTGGTTCTGAGAGGTGTGCTGTGGTTCTGAGAGGTGTGCTGTGGTTCTGAGAGGTGTGCTGTAATTCTGAGAGGTGTGCTGTAATTCTGAGAGGTGTGCTGTGGTTCTGAGAGGTGTGCTGTAATTCTGAGAGGTGTGCTGTGGTTCTGAGAGGTGTGCTGTAATTCTGAGAGGTGTGCTGTGGTTCTGAGAGGTGTGCTGTAATTCTGAGAGGTGTGCTGTAATTCTGAGAGGTGTGCTGTAATTCTGAGAGGTGTGCTGTGGTTCTGAGAGGTGTGCTGTAATTCTGAGAGGTGTGCTGTAATTCTGAGAGGTGTGCTGTGGTTCTGAGAGGTGTGCTGTGGTTCTGAGAGGTGTGCTGTAATTCTGAGAGGTGTGCTGTAATTCTGAGAGGTGTGCTGTAATTCTGAGAGGTGTGCTGTAATTCTGAGAGGTGTGCTGTAATTCTGAGAGGTGTGCTGTGGTTCTGAGAGGTGTGCTGTGGTTCTGAGAGGTGTGCTGTGGTTCTGAGAGGTGTGCTGTAATTCTGAGAGGTGAGCTGTGGTTCTGAGAGGTGTGCTGTAATTCTGAGAGGTGTGCTGTAATTCTGAGTGGTGTGCTGTGGTTCTGAGAGGTGTGCTGTGGTTCTGAGAGGTGTGCTGTGGTTCTGAGAGGTGTGCTGTAATTCTGAGAGGTGTGCTGTAATTCTGAGAGGTGTGCTGTGGTTCTGAGAGGTGTGCTGTGGTTCTGAGAGGTGTGCTGTAATTCTGAGAGGTGTGCTGTAATTCTGAGAGGTGTGCTGTAATTCTGAGAGGTGTGCTGTGGTTCTGAGAGGTGTGCTGTGGTTCTGAGAGGTGTGCTGTAATTCTGAGAGGTGTGCTGTAATTCTGAGAGGTGTGCTGTGGTTCTGAGAGGTGTGCTGTAATTCTGAGAGGTGTGCTGTAATTCTGAGAGGTGTGCTGTAATTCTGAGAGGTGTGCTGTAATTCTGAGAGGTGTGCTGTAATTCTGAGAGGTGTGCTGTAATTCTGAGGTGTGCTGTAATTCTGAGAGGTGTGCTGTAATTCTGAGAGGTGTGTGCTGCCTTGCCTGCCACACTCCCATTTCCTGCCCGCTCACCCTGGCATCCCATTCAGCTTAGCGTTCATCCCAGACATATGTTACTTTAATATTTAGAAAATGTTTAGAGAGTTTTAAAAGTAATTTCATAGGACTGTATTATCATTTTCTTTATGTGTAACTAGATATATTTTACATATCATAAAATTCACCAGTTTCAGAAGTACAATTCAGTGACTTTTTGTCAATTTACTGAGTGGTTCAACCATAACCATATCTAGTTTTAGAATATTTTCATCATCTCAGTAAGAACCCTCATGCCCATTTATGGTTAATCCCTGTTTCTATCACCAGCTAGTAATCTACTATCTATCAATTTGCCTTTTCTAGGAATTTCATCTAAATGGAACCATGCAATATGTGGTCTCTTTTGTCTGGCATCTTTCACTAATGCTTTTGAGGCTCATCTGTCTCGTAGCAGGTATCATTAGTTCATTCCTTCTTTATTGCTGAGTAGTATTCCAATTTATGGATATACTGCCTTGTATCTGTCCAGCTAATAGAACTATATTATAATTTAAGACCAGTTTATTTGGTAACAAATATTTCAAAAACACTGTATACTTTCATTATTTTAATGTCCCCTGTCTCCTCTGAATTACCTGTTTGGATGGTATCAGCACCCTGGCTACAGCATAACTTGTCCACAGGTAATTTCCGGTGTAGAGAACCTTAGAAAGCCAGGCTGGGATTTTTGTTCGTATCAACATTTCTTGAACACCTTTGTGCTAGATCCTAAAGATGAAAAAATAAGTAAGACATCATCCCTGCCTTTGAAGAGCTTATAGTCTAATAATAACAGCTAACATTGTTGAGTACCTACTATTGCCAGGTATGGTTCTAAGTACATTACATGTATTATCTCATTAAATCCTCACAATAGCATATGAGGAAGATAGTACCATTGTCCTCTTTTATAGATTAAATGGGTTCAGAGAGGTTAAGTAACTAGCCCAAGTAACTTCCACTGGTTTAGGAGACTGGATGTATGGTAGATGGTACTGCTGGTAACTGAGATAGGAAACTCAGAAAAAAATAACAGTTCTTAAAGGGCAGGAATGGAAAGGATATAAAGAGAGTTTGAGACAGATTAAATCTGAGATAACGTGGGACGCTTGAGGAGAAATGTTCAATGGGTATTTGTATCGACTCATTTAAAGCTGGGACATGAAATCAAAGCTAGAAATATAAATTGTCATTAGCATATAAGAGGAGTAAAGTCACAAGAAAGGATGCTACTCAGGGAGAGCATGTAGAATGACAAAAGCTGAAGCCGAGCCTTGGGGAGCACTGGTGTGTACAGGAAAGCTGGAGCAAAGCAACTCCACGCCCAGAAGAAACATTGGGGATATGGGAGGAGAACCAAAGACAGCGGGGCCGCAGGAGCCAACAGGCAGACAGGTGAGGCAGGTAAAGCAGCAAACACAGCATGAAGACCCAGGAAGATGACACCAAAAGTGTCTCCTCACTGTGCAAATGTGGAGGCTGTTGATGACATTTGCTTTCAAAGACGGGCAAGGTCAGAAGCCAGTTGGTAGTGGATTTAGAAATTAATGGGCCATAATTACAAGTAAGGGCTACTCTTTTGAGAGATTCAAGAACTAAAGCCTTGAAGCCTTAGAGCATTAAAGGAAGATTTTCTTTTCAATATGACAGACTTGAGAATACCTATATGCTTGGGGCAGGGAGCCCAGAAAGGAGAAGCGTTGGAAATATTTATATAAGAGAGTAAGGAAACAATTCAGTAGTTCTCAACCCTGGCTATATGTGAGAACCACCTGGGCTGGGGAAAGCAGTCGGGAGGCAGCGGGGGTGGGGGATGCTGTTTAAGAGCAGAAATTCTCATTCAGCTGGTCTTGTAGAAGGACTCAGGCATCCATAAAATTTGTACAGCTCCCTACATGATCCTAATTTATAGCCAGGGTTGAAAAGCACTGGCATAATTGATAGAATGGTATTTCAGAGGAGGGTAGGAGTAGATGGGATTAGTAGCAACACAGAGACATTGGCCTTGACCAGGAGAACAAGTGTCTGAGTCTGTGAGACCAGGGGTGAGCGTGAGTATGTTTGTAGATAAGTTTACAGATGTAAAGGTAGGAAGTTGAAGTAGCACATGCCTATTCAACATTCTCAGTTGAAGGGTGAGGCTAATAGGTGAAGGGAGTTGGAGCTCCATGGCTTGAGAAAGGAGGTAAAACTTTGGAATACGTGCTGGAGGGAATAGGGTGAGGAGTCGAACGGTGGTCAGCTTGTGCAGGTGGCCCACCTGTAGTTAGGGACACACAGTCCTAATGCAGTTCCAGTGTGAAAATAAAACCTAAAAGGGCCATTTCCTCCAGCAGCCTGGGTGCAGAGAGGGAGACTTATAGTCATGATCCAGATCTGGGGTTTTGCTAAGAATGGGCTCAGTAAGGACAGGGTGGTATATTCTGAAAATCCCACTGATGGAACAGTACAAGAGTTTTCAACCATGGATCCCAGGAAAAGGAGAGAAGCAAGTGAGGGCAGAGGAGGCTGATTAGGAGGAAATGAAGGGCATGGAGACTGAATGGGCCACTGAGATCCAGGTGAAAGACTGGTAAGGTGAGTGGCATGAACACACTGGCAGGATGGGAGCTCATGGTTGGCGCACGCTACTGGAAGTTAGGCTAATATATATCAGCTCCAAGGTGTGGTGCTTGACTGTAGTTAAGGTTGAATGAGGTAAGATTAAAAGTAAAAGTCAGTGCAGTGGAAGATGTGAAGGACATATTAGGCTAGGATATTGGGTGTATCATTCAGCTGGAGATTGAAAACATCCTATAAAGGGCTCAGTTTGAG
Organism: Macaca fascicularis; assembly: GCF_037993035.2. NCBI lineage: Eukaryota > Metazoa > Chordata > Mammalia > Primates > Cercopithecidae > Macaca > Macaca fascicularis. Next base: position 9,117,283 of record NC_088391.1, read on the forward strand.
CTGTTAAAAGATGAGCCTGATGCCCGTGTTTTTGATGAGTAAGAGAGGACAATCATAGGCATGCATCAGCATTAGTGAGATAAGGAGAGGTAGATGTTCAGCCATGAGACTAGACCTAGACCATTCAGATCTTCTGAGATTCCCTGGGATAGTCTCCAGAAACAGAAGAAGCTCCTGAAGCTCCTCTGCCCAGATCTCTTGCTGCTGCTTAACACGGAACTCAGAGACCAGAGAGCCGGCTGAGCCAGGACAGCCTTTGCAAGGCTGTGCTCCCAAGCAGTTAGTGGGAATTTATTATTATTATTATTATTGTACTTTAAGTTCTAGGGTACATGTGCACAGCGTGCAGGTTTGTTACATATGTATACATGTGCCATGTTGGTGTGCTGCACCCATCAACTCATCAGCACCCATCAACTCGTCATTTACATCAAGTATAACTCCCAATGCCATCCCTCCCCCCTCCCCCCTCCCCATAATAGGCCCCGCTGTGTGATGTTCCCCTTCCCGAGTACAAGTGATCTCATTGTTCAGTTCCCACCTATGAGTGAGAACATGTGTTTGGTTTTCTGTTCTTGCGATAGTTTGCTGAGAATGATGGTTTCCAGCTGCATCCATGTCCCTACAAAGGACACAAACTCATCCATTTTTATGGCTGCGTAGTATTCCATGGTGTATATGTGCCACATTTTCTTAATCCAGTCTGTCACTGATGGACATTTGGGTTGATTTCAAGTCTTTGCTATTGTGAATAGTGCTGCAATAAACATACATGTGCATGTGTCTTTATAGCAGCATGATTTATAATCCTTTGGGTATATACCCAGTAATGGGATGGCTGGGTCATGTGTTATTTCTAGTTCTAGATCCTTGAGGAATCGCCATACTGTTTTCCACAATGGTTGAACTAGTTTACAGTGCCACCAACAGTGTAAAAGTGTTCGTATTTCTCCACATCCTCTCCAGCACCTGTTGTTTCCTGACTTTTTAATGATTGTCATTCTAACTGGTGTGAGATGGTATCTCATTGTGGTTTTGATTTGCATTTCTCTGATGGCCAGTGATGATGAGCATTTTTTCATGTGTCTGTTGGCTGTATGAATGTCTTCTTTTGAGAAATGTCTGTTCATATCCTTTGCCCACTTTTTGATGGGGTTGTTTGTTTTTTTCTTGTAAATTTGTTTGAGTTCTTCGTTGGTTCTGGATATTAGCCCTTTGTCAGATGAGTAGATTGCAAAAATTTTCTCCCATTCTGTAGGTTGCTTGTTCATCTGATGGTAGTTTCTTTTGCTGTGCAGAAGCTCTTTAGTTTAATTAGATCCCATTTGTCAATTTTGGCTTTTGTTGCCGTTGCTTTTGGTGTTTTAGACACGAAGTCCTTGCCCGTGCCTATGTTCTGAATGGTATTACCTAGGTTTTCTTCTAGGGTTTTTATGGTATTAGGTCTAACATTTAAGTCTCTAATCCATCTTGAATTAATTTTCGTATAAGGAGTAAGGAAAGGATCCAGTTTCAGCTTTCTACTTATGGCTAGCCAATTTTCCTAGCACCGTTTATTAAATAGGGAATCCTTTCCCCATTTCTTGTTTTTGTCAAGTTTGTCAAAGATCAGATGGCTGTAGATGTGTGGTATTATTTCTGAGGACTCTGTTCTGTTCCATTGGTCTATATCTCTGTTTTGGTACCAGTACCATGCTGTTTTGGTTACTGTAGCCTTGTAGTATAGTTTGAAGTCAGGTAACGTGATGCCTTCAGCTTTGTTCTTTTGACTTAGGATTGTCTTGGCAATGCGGGCTCTTTTTTGGTTCCATATGAACTTTAAAGCAGTTTTTTCCAATTCTGTGAAGAAAGTCATTGGTAGCTTGATGGGGATAGCATTGAATCTATAAATTACCTTGGGACAATATTGATTCTTCCTATCCACGAGCATGGTATGTCCCTCCATTTGTTTGTATGCTCTTTTATTTCACTGAGCAGTGGTTTATAGTTCTCCTTACATCCCTTGTAAGTTGGATTCCTAGGTATTTTATTCTCTTTGAAGCAGTTGTGAATGGAAGTTCATTCCTGATTTGGCTGTCTGTTTGTCTGTTACTGGTGTATAAGAATGCTTGTGATTTTTGCACATTAATTTTGTATCCTGAGACTTTGCTGAAGTTGCTTATCAGCTTAAGGAGATTTTGGACTGAGACAATGGGGTTTTCTAAATATACAATCATGTCATCTGCAAACAGGGACAATTTGACTTCCTCTTTTCCTAACTGAATACCCTTGATTTCTTTCTCTTGCCTGATTGCCCTAGCCAGAACTTCCAACACTATGTTGAATAGGAGTGGTGAGAGAGGACATCCCTGTCTTGTGCCAGTGTTCAAGGGGAATGCTTCCAGTTTTTGCCCATTCAGTATGATATTGGCTGTGGGTTTGTCATAAATAGCTCTTATTATTTTGAGATACGTTCCATCAATACCGAATTTATTGAGAGTTTTTAGCATGAAGAGCTGTTGAATTTTGTCAAAGGCCTTTCCTGCATCTATTGAGATAATCATGTGGTTTTTGTCTTTGGTTCTGTTTATATGCTGGATTACGTTTATTGATTTGTGTATGTTGAACCAGCCTTGCATCCCAGGGATGAAGCCCACTTGATCATGGTGGATAAGCTTTTTGATGTGCTGCTGGATTCGGTTTGCCAGTATTTTATTGAGGATTTTTGTATCAGTGTTCATCAGGGATATTGGTCTAAAATTCTGTTTTTTTGTTGTGTCTCTGCCAGGCTTTGGTATCAGGATGATGCTGGCCTCATAAAATGAGTTAGGGATGATTCTCTCTTTTTCTGTTGATTGGAATAGTTTCAGAAGGAATGGTACCAGCTCCTCCTTGTACCTCTGGTAGAATTCAGCTGTGAATCTGTCTGGTCCTGGACTTTTTTTTTGTGCTCATTCGTGAAAGTTCTTAATGGAGTCACAGGGAAAACCACAGACCTACCAAGATGAACCCAAACAGCACCTTGCTATGGCTTCTTTTCTCCCAAGATACAGTTCATTAGGAACAAGTTTCTGAGTGTGTATAGCTGAGGGTACTTGGGTTTTAAAGCAATGGAGTCAAGCAAAGGCAATAGTGAGAGGTTTTTTGCCCTCTATAAGGAAAACTACAAGACACTGTCAAAATAAATCACAGACGACACAAGCAAATGGAAACACATCCGATGTTCATGTATGGGTAGAATCAATATTTTGAAAATGACCATACTGCCAAAAGCAGTCTCAAAATTCAATGCAATTCTCATCAAAATAGCACCATCTTTCTTCACAAAACTAAAAAAAAATTAGAAAATTCATATGGAACCAAATAAGAGCCTGCATAGCCAAAGCAAGGCTAAGCAAAAAGAACAAATCTGGAGGCATCACAATACCCAATTTCAAACTATACTGTAAGGATATAGTCACCAAAACAGCATGGTACTGGTGTGAAAATGCACACAAAAGATCAACTGGACAGAATAGAAAACCCAGAAATAAAGCCAAATACGTATAGCCAGCTGATCTTCAACAAAGCAAACAAAAACATAAAGTAGGGAAAGGACACCCTATTCAACAAATGAGGCTGGAATAATTGGCAAGCCACATGCAGGAGAATGAAACTGGCTTCTCTCACCTTATACAAAAATTAACTCAAGATGGATCAAATACTTAAATCTAAGACCTGAAACCATAAAAATTCCAGAATATAACGTCAGAAAACCCTTCTAGATATTGGCTTAGCCAAATACTTCATGACCAAGAATCCAAAAGCAAGTGCAACAAAAAGAAAGATTAATGGATGAGACTTAATTAAACTAAAAAGCTTCTGCTCAGCAAAAGAAATAATCATCAAAGTAAACAAACAACCCACAGAGTGGGAGAAAATCTTCACAAACTATGCATCTGACAAAGGACTAATAACCAGAATCTACAAGGGACTCAAACAAATCAGCAAGAAAAAAAAAATCCCATCAAGAAGTGGGCAAAGGACATAAATAGACAATTCTCAAAAGATATACAAATGGCCAATAAACATATGAAAAAATGCTTATTATCACTAATTATCAGGGCAATGCAAATCAAAACTACAATGTGATACCCCCGTACTCCTGTAAGAATGGCCATAATCAAATAATCAAAAAATAATAGATGTTAACATGGATGTGTGAAAAGGGAACACTTGTATACTGCTGGTGGGAATGTAAACTAGTACACCCTTTATGGAAAACAGTGTGGAGATTCCTTAAAGAACTCAAAGCAGATCTACTATTTCATCTAGCAATCTCATTACTGGGTATCTGCCCAGAGGAAAAGAAGTTGTTATATGAAAAAGACACTTGCACATGTATGTTTTATAGCAGCACAATTCACAATTGCAAAAATATGGAACCAGCCCAAATGCCCATCAGTCAACAAGTGGATAAAGAAAATGTGATATATATGCCATGGAATATACTTAACCGTAAAAAGGAATGAAATAATGGCATTTGCAACAACCTGGATGGAACTGGAGACCATTTTCCTAAGTGAAGTAGCACAAGAATGGAAAACCAAACATCATATGTTCTCACTCATAAGTGGGAGCTAACCTATGAGGATACAAAGGTGTAAGAATAATATAATGGACTTTGGAGACTCAGGGAAGGGTGGGAGGGGGGTCATAGATAAAAGACTACACATTGCATACAGTATACGTTCCTTATCTGATGGGTGCACCAAAATCTTGGAAATGACACTAAAGAACTTATCCATGTAACCAAACACCACCTGTTCCCCCAAAACTTACTGAAATACAAAAAAAAAAAAAAAAAAAAAATCCATCGTATCAAAAGTATACGATACCCTGTAATTTTCTTTTTTTTAATTTTAAAATTTATTTTATTTTATTTTACTTTAAGTTCCAGGATACATGTGCAGAATGTACAGGTTTGTTATATAGGTATACATGTGCCATGGTGGTTTGCTGTACCTATCAACTCATCACCTAGGTTTTAAGCCCCACATGCATTAGTTATTTGTCCTGATGCTCTCCATCCCCTCCCCCAGCAACACATGACCAGTGTGTGTTGTTCCATGTGTTCTCATCATTCATCTCCCACTTACGAGTGAGAATATGTGATGTTTGGTTTTCTGTTCCTGTGTTCATTTGCTGAGGATGATGACTTCCAGCTTCATCCATGTTTCTGTAAAGGACAAGATCTCATTCCTTTTCATGGCTACATAGTATTCCATGGTTTATATGTACCACATTTTCTTTATCCAGTCTAGCATTGATGGGCGTTTGAGTTGGTTCCATGTCTTTGTTATTGTGAATAGTGCTGCAATAAACATTGTGTGCATGTATCTTTATAACAGAATGATTTCTTTTTTTATTTTTGAGATGGAGTCTCACTGTGTCACCCAGGCTGGAGTGCAGTGGTGCAATCTTGGCTCACTGCAACTTCCACCTCCCAGGTTCCAACAGTTCTCCTGCGTCAGCCTTCCAAGTAGCTGAGACTACAGGCACGTGCCACCACGCCTGGCTAATTTTTGCATTTTTTAGTAGAGATGGGGTTTCACTTTATTGGCCAGGCTGGTCTTGAACTCCCGACCTCGTGATCCACCCGCCTCAGCCTCCCAGAGTGCTGGGATTACACGCATGAGTCACCGCGCCCAGCCATAACAGAATGATTTCTGTTTCTTTGGGTATATACTCAGTAATGGGATTGCTGGGTCAAATGTTATTTGGTTCTAGATCCTTGGGGAATTGCCATACTGTCTTCCACAATGGTTGAACTCATTTACATTCCTACCAACAGTGTAAAAGTGTTCCTATTTCTCCAGAGCCTCACCAGCATCTGTTGTTTCTTGACATTTTAATAATGGCCATTCTGACTGTCATGAGATGGTATCTCATTGTGGTTTTGATTTGCGTTTCTCTAATGATCGGTGATGTTGAGCTTTTTAAAATATGTTTTAAATATGTTTGTTAGCTGCATAAATGTCTTTTTTTGAGAAGTGTCTGAACAGGTCCTTTGCCCACTTTTTGATGGGGTTGTTTTTTTCTTGTACATTTTGGAAAGATGACCAGGGCTGTAGAGTGGGAAAAAGGATTTGAATAGGGTAAGACCAAGGGCAAGGAGAGAATGAGAACCTGGTCCAGTAGGTTGATGAGACAAAGGAAGGGAGATGGCGACAGTAAATATATGTATATGTATATAGTAAAGAATACCGAGGTCCATCTTTTATTTGCAACAATGGAGGTCAGGTTGGAAGAAGGCAACCTCCAGGAGGAAGTACCCGGAAGCAGGTGAGAGGACCTGATTCCACTGTTGATAAGTCATTGTTGGTCTGAGAATACCTACTTGGATAAGGTTTTAATGGTTGAGATATGCTAATGAGCCCTGATTTGGAGGAGGAACTCCAAGTCGTGGAGGGTCCTGAATGAGTGCAATGGCATGATCTTGGCTCACTGCAACCTCTGCCTCCTGGGTTCAAACGATTCTCCTGTCTCAGCCTCCCAAGTAGCTGGGATTACAGGTGCGTGCCACCACATCTGGCTAATTTTTGTATTTTTAGTAGAGACATGTTTTCACCATATTGGCCAGGCTGGTTTTGAACTCCTGACCTCAAGTGATCTGTCTGCCTTGGCCTCCTAAAGTGCTAGGATTACAGGCGTGAGCCACGATGACCAGCTGGGGATGTGATTTATAGAGAGAGAAGAGAAAAGAACCCAGGATGAAGCCCTGAGAAGAAAAAAAAAGGCCAAAAATGTAAAATGACAGGAAAGTCCCAAAGGGACACCTTTAGTATAAACATCCAATTCTCTTTCTAGGTTTCCCCCTGGAAGAATGTTCTCCCTACTTCTATTAGTCCATTTTCACGCAGCTGCCTGATTTTATGATAGATTTTAAGATGTCTGCGATTTTATTTTGCATGGATGATAGCTGGGACAGCAGATACCCATCAAAGCTTTACCAATAAAAATGAATAAAAATAGGTCTTTTGATGTTTGACATTTTTCTATTAAAGAAGGCTTTCGTGGAAAAGATCACCATAAACTTTCAGAGGCCAGGAGAGGGGAGCCTAACCTTTCTTTAGTACACACCACATATCACATACTCTATACATGATTTTTCAGTCCCAACAGGGCTTGCTTTTCTTATGTTACAAATGAGAACACAGGTTGAGGCAAGTCAGTGATGGTCCCAGAGTTGCTGTGTACCCAGTGCTGTGGCAGCACCTACCATGGTGTCCGGTGACCATGGAACCCAGTGACCACACTCTGCTTTCATCAAAGCCAACAGCCGGAGCAAAGAAAAGGAGAACTCACTTTGTTTTGATAGATGAATCTAGTAATTTTAGCACTTGTAAAACTGTTTATTTCTCTATATAGCCATAGGATACTTTCAGTGAATGCGATCTTCTCCGCTAAACCATGATGGTTTAAGTTGCTTGAAAGGCAGCACCATCTCTTTTCCACTGGGCTCCTCAATAGAACACAACACAATTTCAGTTGAAATCAGTTGCTATTTATGTTTTCAAGATATTTTTTCTTTGGACTTTAGTACAGCTCCTAGAGATTAAGGTTTTGGACTGAGGCTGTCAGAATCAGACAATTTCAGTACCATTCCCCAGTTTCTGATTGAGACTGAGCAGAAAATAAATATGGAAAGCAGAAGAGGCACTACCACTGAACAGTCATGAACCCACTTATGCCTAGTGTTCCATTATTGGAACGCTAAGCTTGTGGGAGTTATTTCTATCCTACCACTCAAGGTCATTGCCAATGTCTGATTTTTCACACAAAAAAATTTACAGCCTCTGGCATAAATGGATTAAAACATGGTTGAATATTGAAAACACATATCTGTATAGTCCCCATGTAGCTAAAGAATTACCACTCACCAACAAAATGAGTGAATGCTTTTAGCTAGAAAGCTAACTCAGCAGGATTTTTTATGCTACCAGTCTCATTTTACACTGAAACAAGTAAGGACTGTATTTTGGATAAATCTTTCAGTCCTTTATTCAGCTAGAGCAGTGGTTCTTAATCGGGGCAGTGTTCCCCTTAGAAGACATTTGACAAAGTCTAGAGACATTTTTAAATTGTTACAACTTGGGTATGGAAAGAAAGGGAATTTGCTAGTGGTATCTAGTGGGTAGAGGCCAGGGTTGCTGCTCAACCTCTTACAATACACAGGACAGCACCCCTGCCCCCGGCAAAGAATTATCTGGTCCAAGATGTGGGTAGCGCTGCTGTTGAAAAACTCCAGGCTAAAGGGAAAGAGTCCTGCAGCTGTGTCGGGCGATAAAATCAGTGTGCTGAAAGAGAAAAAAAGAAAGATGATCATCCACCTGGATCCTGAAAGAAGAGAGGGAGTTTTCTAGCTCCCAAGAGGGGAGAGAAACTAGCTTCAAGTTCAAGGAATAAATATTATTTTGACTTAGAAGTTGACATACCTCCTTAAGGCCAATATGCGGTCTATTTCCTAGGAAGCTGTTCAATTTCTTCTCCTTTAAAGATTTCATATTCCCCGGAAGCTAAGTCAAAGGATTCTTTTTAAGAGTGCAAGAAATCTCAACCAGATGGTACAATCTGACTCCTTGCAGTCCCTGAGGTGTTCATACGTATACAGGAAAGGGGTTTAGGGCTCAGGTGCAGTGATCCCCTTTTCAACATTTGACTTGGTTTCTCAGGATTTGAGAGTGGTTTGCTTTCAAAAGTGGCTGACTAAAGCAGTGTTTGACATGTAATAATCCACAAGTCCCTCAGATGCCTCAAAATAACTAATCAGATCTCTGACACAAAAGTAGACTATTTTAGAACAAAAAAAAATCCAAGCTACAGAAATAGAGCACCTAAACTTTCTTATTGCTCTATTAATAAAAGCTACTATATAAGCCCTTGATCATTTCTAAAATTTTATACCATATTAATAACTTCAGCAGAATTTAAATTGGGTTCACATCAGATGCTCTTATCTTTTAACAACTTTCACGCTAAGCATATAATTAAAATGCTCCAGTTTAAATATTTTCCCCAAGGTATTAACTACTAAAAGATTCAGACAATGATGAACTAAAGTTAGAGTGTTCATGGATGATGGCTCAAGCTTTTAAGTACTCCAGATAGGGAAAAGGGATTTATTACAACGGGTCTAATTGATATAAAAGAGGAATGGTGAAAAGTTGCTTTTAATTACTCAAAGGTCTCTTGATATATTAGCCTTTGGTCTTTTAAGTAACTAACCTCCATCAATATTTGACTGATTTCTCTCCTATGTGAATGTGACTGGGCAAATATTAAAGAGAATTTCCCAAATCAAAAGAAAGCTTTAAGCCATGTATGTGCCAGAAGTTAGAAGTCCTGGGCTGGGTGATGCTGGCTTTGATTTTCTGTGATTACTTCTATAACTGAGAGCATCAGTGTTGGCACTCCTGGCCTTTGCTTTCTTTGTTAACCAGCTCTGTCTTTCTTAAAGTAGTTCTGTTATCCACAGGGAAACTGAATCATAGAGAAGGTGGCATTTAATTGGGCTGTGAAGAACTGCTAGACTTGCCAGTGGTTGCAGAATGCCACAGCTCTCTCAGATTTGGGCCTCCTTTCTCTTTTACGCTTGTGTCCCTGGACTATGAGTCCCATTTAACCAGTTCATCTGCACCCATATTTCCCCTGTTTCCTGAACAGAAATAAGAAAGATGACCCTTTTTGTCATATATTAAAATGGACTCGAGAGGAGATACAGAATCTTCTCTGGAGTGCCTGGGTGGTTGAGGGGATGGATTAAGAGCAGGAGAACTTTTTGTTCCCCCCTACAATGATTAAATTGTGATTAGTGTCAAAAAAAAAAAAAAAGTAAGTTTGAAGGAATTATGCCTAGCTCTGGGACACTGAGATGCTGAGGTCCTCAGTCAATCAGACCCCGGGAAAACTACCTCCCAGAGCAGTAGAAGCTTGTGAAGGTGGGGAGGACTGTCAGTGTCAATACCTGCCACTTGCACAAATCACTCGCTTTAATTATTCACCTGGTGAAGTTAGGGATGACTTGAAGATATTTCCATAGGGCTTGCTATAGGGGCTTGCATGAGACAGTATCTCATAAAATGTGGTGCCATCTGGGGTCTTGTGGGACAGATAGGAATCTTGAAGAAATGACAGCTGATGAAAGAGAGCTGCTTCTGCTGGTGCTGGTACTGATGGTGTCAGCTAACATGTATTATGTGCCAGGCATTTTATAAAGTGCTGTATATGCACTTTGTCATTTAATTCTCAGATAAGTCTAATGACAGAAGGTAAACAAAAAGCCATTTAACAAAAGAGGATTAATTAGTTTTCTTAAAAGAATGTTACTAGTATGTTTCAAAGCTGTAATGGGACTTGGGCAGAGCCTATGGTGTTTGACTGTACTATATGGCACTCTTATTATTATTACTGTTAAATACTTTGCCTTCAAAGCCTATCCAGAAGAGCTCAAGGAAACTAGACCCTGTAGCAGGAATCCAGTAAGTTCCTGTGGACCTAGAGTTATCATCTTCTTCCCAGCCCCTGACCTGTAGAAGTATGTCTTCCTCTTGATCAGGACATTAGGTATAGGCAAGGATGTGATCTCTGGTCTAGGGTTGGAATTCTTTATTGGGCTCCTGGAGTTCTGTGTTGAGAAAGACCCAAGGCCACCTTCTGGCTTAGTGAGAAGTTAATATTTTCTCTGGATGAATGGGGAGTAGTGAAATGCATCTCTGTTAGTCTGTTCTTGCATTGCCGTAAATAAATACCTGAGACTAAAAAACGAATCAAGAAAGGGGCTTTAATTGACTCACAGTTCTGCAGGCTTTACAGAAAGCATGACACTGGTATCAGCTCAGCTTCTGGGGAGGCCTCAGGGAGTTTTTACTCATGGCAGAAGGCAAAGTAGTAGCAGGCACATCACATGGCAGAAACAGGAGCAAGAGAGAGAATCGAGTGCAAAACCAGATCTGATGAGAACTCACTCACTCATCACCAAGGGGATGGCCCAAGCCATTCACGAGGGATCTGCCCCCATGATGTAAACACTTCCCACCAGGCCCTACCTCCAACACTGGGGATTACGTTTCAACATGAGATTTGGTGGGGACACAGATCCAAACCATATCATCCCACCCCTGGCCTCCAAATCTCATGTCCTTCTCACATCGCAAAATATAATTATCCCCTGCCAGTCATCCCCCGAAAGTCTCATTTTAACATCACTAAAAAAGTCCAAAGTCTCATCTGAGACAAGGCATGTCCCTTCCACTGATGAGCCTATAAAATAAAAAACCCAAGTTATCGACTTCCAATATACAATGGTAGTTACAGGCACTGAGTAAACATTCCCTTTCCAAAAGGGAGAAATTGGCCTAAAGAAGGGGGCAATAGGCCCCACATGAGTCCAAACCCAGCAGGGCAGTCACTAAATCTTAAAGCTCCAAAATAATATCCTTTGACTCCTTGTCCCACATCCAGGGCACATTAGTGCAAGGGGTGAGCTCCCAAGACCTTAGGCAGCTCCCCCACTGTGGCTTTGCAGGATTTAGTCCCCAAGGCTGCTCTCATGGGCTGGAGTTGAGTACCTGTGGCTTTTCCATGCTGAGGCGTGCAGTCTGCCAGTGGATCTACCATTCTGGAGTCTGGAGGATGGCAACCCCCTTCCCACAGCTCCCCTAGGCAGTGCCCCATTGGGGACTCTGTGTGGGAGCTCCAACCGCACATTTCCCATTGGCTCTGCCCTAGTAGAGGTTCTTTGTGAGGGCTCTGCCCTTACAGCAGGCTCTCGCCAGGCTTTTCCATACATCCTTTGAAACCTAGACGGAGGCTCCCAAGCCTCAACTCTTGCACTCTTCTGTGCACCTGAAGGTTTAACACCATGTGGAATCTGCCAAGGCTTACAGCTTGCACCCTCTGAAGCAGCAGCCAGAGCTGTACCTGGGACGCTTTGAGCCAAGGTTGGAGCCACAGTGATTGGGATGCAGGGAGCAATATCCCAAGACTGCACAGGGTAGCAGGATCCTAGGCCTGGCCCACAAAACCATTCTTCCCTACTAGGCCTCTGGGCCTGTGATGGGAGGGCTGCCATGAAGGTCTCTGAAATGCATTTGAGGTCTTTTTCCCATTGCCTTGGTTATTAGCAAGTATTTATACAGATATCTCCCTTGTATTTATACAGATATCTCTAGCAAGTGGTTTTCCATAGTCTGATTGAATTCCTCTCTACTTTTTCTCTGCCACAGGACCAGGCTGCAGATTTTCCACTTTTATGCACTGCCTCCCTTTTAAATATGAGTTTCAACTTTAAGTCATTTAGTTGCTCCCACATCTGGGCATAGGCTGTTAGAAGCAGCCAGGCTACCCCTTAGACACTTTGCTGTTGAGAAATTTCTTCTACCAAATACTATAAATCATCACTCATTAGTTCAAACTTCCACACATCCCTAGGGCATGAACGAATGCAGCCAAGTTCTTTATAAAGTTGTAACTTGGATGACCTTTGCTTCAGATTCCAATACGTTCCTCATTTCCATCTGGGACCTTGTCAGCCTAGATTTCACTGTCCATATCACCATCAGCATTTTGGGCACAGCTATTTAAATGGTCTTTAAGAAATTGCAAACTTTCCCTCATCTTCCAGTCTTCTTCTGAGCCTTCCAAACTCTTTTGACCTCTGCCTGTCAACCAGTTTCAAAGCTGCTTCCACATTTTCAGTATCTTTATAGCAATACCCCACTCCTCAATACCAGTTTTCCATATTAGGTTATTCTTGTATCACCATAAAGAAATACTGGAGACTGGGTAATTTATACATTTAGAAGAAGAGACTGAATTGGCTCATGGTTCTACAGGCTTTACAGGAAGTGTGGCACTGATGTCAGCCCAGCTTCTGCAGAGGCTTCAAGGAGCTTTCACTCATGGCAAAAGGCTAAGCGGGAGGAGGAACTTTACATGGCAAAAGCAGGAGCAAGGAGGGGGCCTGCCACAAACTTTTACAAAACCGGGTTTCATCAGAACTTATCACCAAGGAGATGGGCTAAGCCATTCATGAGGAATCCACTGCCATGATTCAGACACCTCCCACCAGGCCCACCTCCAACACTGGGGATTACATTTCAACATGAGATTTGGTGGGGACACACATCAAAACCAAATCAGCATCCCATGTGTTTCTCCCCTTTTCATTCGGACTTAGGGTGCTGAGTAAAGACAGATGGAAAAAGCATGGCCGTTCTCTAGGGTTGCCTCTTCAGAGCCCGACCACCGAGAGTGATCGTAATTATTGCCTTGGAAAGATATGAAGTCATAGGAGGACAAGTGGCAGGAAGAAAAGGGAAGTCAAAAGATGGATGGGCTGTGACTAAGGCTCCATGTTTTGCTAATGGGGGTGACATCAGTGGCAATTCCACTGAGTGCTGATACGTTCCAGCCAATATTCTAAGCACTTTACTAACTCTTTTCATACAACAATTCCAATAATTAGGTACCACTTTTACCACCATTTTAAGGATGAAGAAATGAAGCATAGAGAGATTAAGCAACTTGTCCAAAGTCAGACACAAGTAAGAGACAGAGCCGAGATCTGAACCCAAGCAGTCCTAACCACTTAACCATTAGCCTTTCAAACTTTGTCAAACCCAGAGATTAATGCTTATGATGAAGCTAAAGTAAAAACTGAATGATGACAGAGGAAAATTATTAGGTAAATGACACCCTCTCTTAGAAAAAGATTAGTGGTGCTTTGGCAGTAATTACCCTCCTCCCCAAATAAAACAACTAAATTTTGATAAGCTCTGATTTTTATCTTTCTGCATATTGTTTTCAAAAATTTTAGAAAATGATCACACTATATTATAGATGATTCCTAACTTTTAAACTATACATGGCCCACCTCGGTCATGCCCACTGTGACTGCACTCCCTAGAGCAGTTGCAAAAAGTGTGAAGCTTTTAGAGAGTCTGTGGGTTCAAGAATTGGGCAAAAGAAGTGGCTATGATAGGAAGCAGCGGCCCCATGGGACAGATTTGCAGCCAGTAATTTATTCGCTTGGGCAGCAGACATCTCAAGCACAGCCTTGTATGAAGTAAGTAGGACAGGAAGCCACGGGATGGAATCCTTACCTGCCTGGGGTTTGCACTGTGCCTTATGTGGTAGCGGGAAATGGGATGGGAAAGATTCAGATGCCAGAAAGAACAGTTTAGGTTTTATTTAGAAGACTACATTGAATGATCTGTGCTTCGGACAGAATGACAGGCACAGCGAGGAGGATGAACTGAATAAAAGCGCTGGGAAAAGAACAGCTGCTGCCATTGTCTCAGCAAGAGGCACCAAGGGCTAACCTGGTGCTCTTCACAGAAGCAGAGAGGGGATTTACATGTGAAGTCCATAAGGGAAACAAGCATACTGGCTTGCATTGGTATATACAAGGGAAAGATACGTTCAAGGATGATTCTGATGCTTTATTTCTAGGTTTCTATAACAATGATGTCAATAATAAATAAAGGAGGTGGGTGCAGCTGAGAGGAATGTTTGTTGTAAATGCCAACTCCTCCGAGAGGTACTTCCAACCACGCCACCCAAAGTGGGTTTCCCCTTGTCCACCCTTGAGTGCCTTTTCTAGTTCTGTCCCTTGTGTTTTTTCATAACAAATCACAGTGTGTGGTGATTTTGTCTGGACTTGTTTGTGGCCTGTCACCCCTGCTGCAATGTAAGTTATGTGAAGACAGGCCCACATTTTCCCTGTGTCCCCTGCCTAAGGCAGGGCCTGGCCCAGAGCTCTCAGCAGTTGTTTATTGAATAAATGCATGAATCGAATAAGTAAACATGTGGAGTTTGAAAGTTCACCAGGTTGTTCCAGCGGGCACATTACAATGTAGGACTGATTCCTTGAAGATGGGCCGGGATTCTCTACGACCCTGTGGGAATCACATGGGTTCATGGTTGATATCATGAGATCCAAGGGATGAAGCCCCCAAAGGAGAGGGCGTAGAAAAAAAAAAAAAAAAAGAAAGTCTGTGGACCAGCAGGGAGGCCTACATCTGAGGATCGCAGGGAGAAAGGACATCCGGTGAATGAGAAAGAAAGAGTGGAGGGAGGCAGGAAGGGGACACTGAGTCAAAGGAAGTGGGGGTGCTCGGAAGCTTCTGGTGCTGCACACCAGCTGGGAAAATGAAAACAGGTGAAAGACTGTTGTATTTGGTAACTAAGAGATCATTTAGAATCCTAAGGAAAATAATCTGAAGGTAGACATCAGCTTTTTTAAATATATTTTAGGTTCTGGGGTACATGCAGAACATGCAGGTTTGTTACATAGGTATACACATGTCATGGTGGTTTGCTGCACCCATCAACTCGTCATCTACATTAGGTATTTCTCCTAATGTTCTCCCTCCCCCAGCCCCCCACCCGCCAACAGACCCCGGTGGGTGATAGGCATCAGATTTAAGCAATGAATGAGTAGCAAGAATGAGGAAGGGACAATAAGCTCTTTGAAAGTTTTTATGAAATAGAAAAGAGAATTTTTTTTGACATGGACAGCATATTTGAGGAAGAGGCCTTTTGAGAAAATGGATAAAGGATGCTCAGCTCAGTTTTAGGAAGCAGTCAAGGGACAGGGAGTGACTGAGGGTCAAGCCAGGTCCCTCCAATGACTCCCATTTTACTCTGTGTGTGTGAAAGTCGAGTCTTGACGGTGCTGCTGAGTCCAAGTCTTCGTCATCACCATTCAGATCAAATCCTCTGCTTTCTCCTCCTCCTGTCTGTGGCAGCCATGCTCATCCCTTTGCTGGCCCTGCCCTCATTCCTCTCTTGTCTTCTCGTTCACCTCCTTCCAGTCTTATCTTTCCACAGCGCTCCATGGTGAGGCCTTCCCCAGGTCACAACCTCTACCCCACACTCTGCTCTGTTTTTTTTCATGGCATTTCACAATGTGTAGCATACTATGGAATTCTGTTCCATAATTATTCTATATCTTTCTTGGAGGCAGGGTCTCTCTCTCTGTTGTCCAGGATCCCAGGCAGCAGTCCAGTTATGCGATCATAGCTCACTGCAGCCTTAAACTCCTAGACTTCAGCAATCCTCCTACCTCAGCCTCCTGAATAGCTGGGGCTACAGGTGCATCACCATGCCCAGCTTTTTACTTGTTTGTTTGTTTGTTTGTGTAGAGACATGGTCTCCCTATGTTGCCCAGGCTGGTCTCAAACTCCTGGCTTCAAGCAATCCTCCTGCCTTATCATCCTCTCTTTATGCTGTTTTATATTTATTGTGTATCCCCAACTACAAGAACATGAGCTCCAGAATTGGACAGGGGCAGAACAGTGTCTCAGGAACATGCTCAGTTACAAGTGTAATATAATAAAATTAATAAATATAGTCAGGTCAGAATTAAATTCATTCCCCAGTTCCCCTTTGTCTTTAGGTCAGATTCATAGTTTAGTCTCTTCCTGGAGAAGAATCTGCCTTTGCCTACTGGAGAGTGGATACAAGGCTGCTAATTTGTCTTAAGCCATCATCGCTCTTTCCTAAAACACAACTGAGACTGGAGGGATTGAGAATGTAAATCAGAGACAGCTTTATTGGTTTTACATTCCTCAAGTTTCAAAAAAATAAAGTAAAACTTAAAAAAATAGATAAGAAAATCATGAAAAGAAATAACAAAGGTAAGAAAATGATATGAAGCCAGAGTTAACATCAGCACATCCAAAATGAATACTACACCACAAAGATAACATTTAATACCTGTTAAATGACTCTTATTAAAAGGACAAAAGATAACGCATGTTGGTGAAAATGTGGAGAAATAGGAACCTTTGTATACTGTCAGTGAGAGCGTAAAATAGTGCAGCCATTATGGAAAACAGTTCGCTGGTTCCTTGAAAAATTAGTACTAGAACTACCATATGATCCAGCAATTCCAATTCTGGGTATATACTCAAAAGCATTGAAATCAAGGTCTCGAAGAGATATTTACACTCTCACGTTCATTGTGGCACTATTCACAATAGCCAAGATGTAGAAACGAATATCAACGGATGAATGGATTGTTTTTAAATGTGGTATCTACATAAAATGGAATACCATAGGGCCTTTGAAAAAGAAGAAAAATCTGCCATTTTTGACAACATAGATGAATTTTGAGGACGTTATCCTAAGTGAAATAAGCCAGTCACAGAAGCACGGATACCGTGTGGTCTCAACTACGTGAGGTATCTAAAAAGGCCAAACTCATAGAAGCAGAGAGTGGAATGGTGGCTGCAAGGGGCTGCAGGGAGGGGAGGTGGGGGTGCTGCCATTCATTGGGTATAAAGTTTCATGTATGCAGCATGAATACATTCTAGAGAGCTGCTGTACAGGTGTATGCCTAGACTTAACAAAGCAGGCTTGCATACTTACCATTTAAGGGGGCAGATGTGTTATTAAGTGCTTTTACCACCGTTTTAAAATTGCATACCACAGGGACCTGCTAGAGACAGCCTAATCAAAGAGCAAAAAACCATGTGTTGAAAGATTCATGGTGCCCTTGAGGTAAAGCACCCCTCTCAGGAGGAGTCTGGCCCCAAAGGGAGGTCTCAGGCGCGGTGGACAGCATCCTCTGCCGCATGCCTGTCACAAAACGTGGAGCAAGCTTCTAGCACTACTTCTGAGAGCCAAGCGAGTCAGAGCCAAGCACCGTTCAGTGACGGCAAATCCCTAAGGGCTAGGCAGTTCAGCAGAGGGAAACTCTAGGAAAAGGGATGGAGGTGGAGAGGTACAAATTGGAACTCCCCCTCTTTGAGGTCTCCCCCTGGCATTCTCTGAGATTCTAGTTCTCTGATGTTTCATCTTTCCCTATGGGGAGGAACAGTGTGGACAGGCACGTGGGGCTGGTACCATGCCCCGAGCATGAGCACACGCTCCCTGTGTGTACGGAAGCTGATGCTGCTGGCCCTGTGAGCTCTCAGCAGCACAAGGCCCTTTCTGTGGAGCAGCTGCTGCTCCTTATCCTGCATCTGGTGGCATCTGATCGCTGTTGAAGCTGGCACGGCCCTCTGACAGGCACACAGCCACCTGAGCAGATGGCGGGCAGGCGAGCCGCATCAGGGAGCTGTGGCACACTCTCAAGGCAAGCCCGGGGATCTTCCTTGTTACCTGTCACCATCAGAGAGCATCTTCTCTGTCCCTTGTAAATGTTATTGACTTTACCCAACCAAGTTTGAGTTTCAGAGGCATTCTGCTATTGAAAGTAAAGTTAGAAATTTAAAGTTGGCCGGGCGTGGTGGCTCAAGCCTGTAATCCCAGCACTTGGGAGGCCGAGACGGGTGGATCACGAGGTCAGGAGATCGAGACCATCCTGGCTAACACGGTGAAACCCCGTCTCTCCTAAAAAATACAAAAAACTAGCCGGGTGAGTTGGCGGGCGCCTGTAATCCCAGCTACTCGGGAGGCTGAGGCAGGAGAATGGCGTATACCCGGGAGGCAGAGCTTGCAGTGAGCTGAGATCCGGTCACTGCACTCCAGCCTGGGCGACAGAGCGAGACTCCGTCTCAAAAAAAAAAAAAAAAAATTTAAAGTTAAAGATACCCTCTTCTTTATTTCAAATTCTCCTGGGGCCTGCAACCTTAAGCATCCTTCTAGTCTGTGCCTTTAAAAATAGGACTGGAAATAAATCTCTGAAATGCATTCTGGCTTCCTGATCTCCTAGTAAAAGATTCCTCTTTTCTCGGTTTCTGCCAGCATCCACCGTTGGCAACTTGTATTTTCTGTCCCTGCAACAGCCTAACGTGTACCTTCTGTCCCTGCAACAGCTTCTGAGTGAAGGTTGATAAGTGAGAGGTTATGAGAGGAGTCTGCTACTATCTTCCTCTGTCTGTCTGTCTTCCTGAATTTTCCATTTTTCCTCCCGAATTTTACTTTTCAATCAAACCAGACTCCTTGCCAATCATGCACTTCCCTAATGCTGGGTCTTTACTCATGCCATCCCTTCTCCTTCACAGATTTTCCCTGTCTTTACAGATCCAGTCCCACCTGACTGTCAGAACCCACCTTGAGTGTCTCTGCTAGTACCTGCCCATATCCCCTTGGGCTGGGCTCTTCTTGTTCTTTCTTGGTACTGTTAAGATATGCTCACTTTCTTCCTGTTTATTGGAGTTTGTGTTTCTGTTTTATTCGTTTGCTGGACCAAGCAGCTCATGTGTTCATCAGTGATTTGCCAAGTGTGGGTTTATAACAATAACATCAGCCAGCATTTGCTCAATGCTAACTGACTGTATCTTGCCTGAATTTCTGCAAATGGACACAGTCATATGAAATATGAACTTCTGGGGATTATAGACCAGATCCCTCATCTCCTTATCCCTGAGGTTTAGCACAGTGCCTGAAACATCAAGGGTGACCAATCAATGTTTCATGGATAGATGATATAAGGATTTATATAAGTACCAAAGCTTGCTGTGAGGGTTTATTGTGCTTAAGCCATCTTTCTAAACTTCCCCCTCACTCTTAGTCTTAATGCTTCCTCTTTGAAAGAGATCCAGAATTTGAAACTTTTCATATCTAACTTTTTCTCTGTGGAATCTCAACTTTTCTTAGACAAATATTTCATTTTGAAAAAGAAATAAATAGTTTTGCTGCAATGACAAGATCTCAGGTTTACTTTAGGCCTTTAATGTGAGAAAGAAAATATACGCTTTGGTTAAAATATGCAGAATGGGGAAGTAAAACATTCAGTTGGTACTTTAATAATTAAACTAAATATTATCACCCAGTGATAAATGCTGCTAAGTCAGTGAAATATGCATCAATTAGCTAATCATGCAGCCAGAGCATTATACAATTTGATTGCCTGGGATTGTTAAAAAAAAAAAAAAAAAGTCAGTGAAGAGAGTAATTTATTGATTATAATATTGATATTCAAAGTCAGTGAAAGTTGTTTCTTAGAGTTTGGCTATGATGCCATCTTCTTCTTAACGACTGTTTTGCTTTTCTTCTACAGCCTTCCTCTTCCTTAAGAACCTCATTTTGGTCTGGTTAGTGTTTATACCCTGTTGCCATTATTTCTTTTGAGAGTTTAGGCTGAGTTCCTGGTATTCTCAATAAATGAAGTAGTGAAAAGTGCACCGAATATGGGTCAGAAATCCTAAATTCTCACTCAAACTTCAGTCACAATCAATTATCGTTTTGAGGCGGTTGAATAGGAATCACTCATTACTTTGTAGGGGGATGTCAAGTGACCTATAAATCTACCTTCCTCCTCCCAGTCCCAAAAATTTTACAAGGGACTTTTCTTCCCTTAGCACAGGCTTCTCTGGCCTGAATTTGCATGTGTCTTCCTTTTTCAGCAACTGTCCTAGTTTCTTTGTGCTGCTATAACAAAATACCATAGACTGGGTAATTAATACAGAACAGAAACTTACTTTCTCACAGTTCTGGAGACTGTGAAGTCCAAGATCAAGGGACTGGCAAGTTTGGTTAGCTAGTGAGGGCTACACCCTCCGAGGGGAAGAACTTCGTGTCCTCATATGGCAGAATTAATGTGGAAGCAGGGAGGAAGGGCCAGGTGCCAAATACGATGTGAAGCCTCTTTGATAAGGGCCTTAATACCGTTCATGAGGGAAAGGCCCTCATAGCCCAATCATCTTTAAGCCCCCATCTCTTAATACCATCACACTGGCAAGTAACATCTGAATGTTGGAGGAGACATGTTCAAACCATAACAGTAATGTAGGACCAGAGCAGCTCAGACTTACACCTAATTCTGCAGGAGTGTAAGAGAAAAGTGAAGGGGTTTAAGGAGAAGCTGAGTATCACCCTCCTTACATAGGAGCTTGGACATTTTGCTTTAATGCATGGGATGCAATAGTAGGTTTGAGGAATGCTTTTTTTTTAGTATTATGTAAGAATATATTATCAGAAGACAGAAGAACCCTTTGACAGATTGGTTGGAATTCACTGTAGTCACAATTCAGGGATAGGGGACAGAGAATAGGAATAAAAACATCACCAGAAAAGAGCATTAGGAGTCTCTCAGGGGAGACGTGAAGAGCTGAATCACAATTTAAGGAACTTGTTACAGCCAGGGGATCTAGAGGAAAAATCCTTTGAGACTTTTTTTTTTCTTTTTTGAGACATAATTCAAGTACCATAAAATTTACCTCTTTAAAGTATATAAGTTAGTGGTTTTCAGTATATTCACAAGGTTATGCAATACCATCCCTATTTAATTCCAGAACATAATTAATCACCCCAGAAGGAAACCCTGTATCAATTAGCAGTCACTCCATTTCCCTCCAACCCCTGAAAGCCACTGATCAACTTTCTGTCTCTCTGTCTATTCTGGACATTTCATAGAAATGTAATTACATAATATTTGTCCTTTTGTGAATGTTTTTAGGATTCATGCATGTTATATGGCATATATCATCACTTCATTTCTTCTTATGGCTGAATAATGTTCCATGGTATGGATATACCATATTTAGGGTATTCATTCATCAGTTGATGGGGAGCCATTTGGGTAGTTTTCACTTTTTGACTTGTGAATAATGTTGCTGTGAACATTCATGTACAAGCTCTTATGTGAACATATGTTTTCAGTTTTCTTGGGCATATACTTAGGAGCAGAACTGCTAAATCACATGGTAACTCTGTGGTTTTGTTTGTTTGTTTTGTTTTTATTTGTTTGTTTGTTTTGGAGATGGAGTCTCGCTCTGTCACCCAGGTTGGAGTGCAGTGGCATGGTCTCGGCTCACTGCCAGCTCCACCTCCCAAGTTCATGCCATTCTTCTGCCTCAGCCTCCTGGGTAGCTGAGACTACAGGTGCCTACCACCAAGCCTGGCTAATTTTTTGTATTTTTAGTAGAGATGGGTTTTCACAGTGTTAGTCAACATGGTCTCGATCTCCTGACCCTGTGATCCACCCACCTCTGCCTCCCAAAGTGCTGAGATTACAGGTGTGAGCCACTGTGCCCAGCCAACTCTATGTTTAACATATTGAGAAACTACCAACCTTTTTTCCAAAGCAGCTGCACCATTTTATACTCCCACAGCAATGTATGAAGATTTCAGTTTCTCCACATCCCCATCAATACTTTTTGTTGTCTGTATTTTAATTATAGCTATTCTACTGGGTTTGAAGTGGTATCTCATTGTAGTTTTGATCTGCATTTCCCTAATGACAAGTGCATACCTTTTCATGTACTTATTTCACATTTTATAGATCTTCTTTGGAGAAATGTCTATTCAGATCCCTTTCTCATTTTTAATTGGGTTATTTGGCTTTTTATTGAATTTATAGAAATTCTTTTTGTTTTTGAGACGGGGTCTCACTTTACCACCCAGGCTGGAGTGCAGTGGCGTGATCACAACTCACTGCACCCTTGACCTCCTGGACTCCAGAGATCGTCCAACTCCAAGTAGCTGGGACTATAGTTGTTTACCACTATGCCCCAGCTAATTTTTTTTTTTTTTTTTGTAGAGACAGGGTCTCACTATGTTGCCCAGGCTAGTCTCAAACTCTGGCCTCAAGCAATCCTCTGCCTTGGACTCCCAAAGTGCTATGATTACAGGTGTGAGCCATCATGCTCAGCTGATAAAAATTCTTTATATATTTTGTAAACTAGACCCTTATCAGATATGACTTGCAAATATTTTCCCCAGTTCTGTGAATTCTTTTGACTTTTTAAATAGTGTCCTCTGAAGTACAAATTTTTTATTTGATTGCAGTCCATTCACTTCTTTTTTTTGTTTTATAGATTTAGAAACTCTTTTTTAATATATTTTTAATTTTTGTGGATACATAGTATGTGTATTTATGGGTTACATGAGCTATTTTGATACAGGCATGCAATGCATAATAATCAAATCAGGTAAATGGGGTATCCATTACCTCGGACATTTATTCTTTGTGTTGTAAACAATCCAGTTATACTCTTTTAGTTATTTTTAAATGTATAGTCACCCTGTTATATACTAGATCTTATTTATTCTATTTTTTGTACCCATTAACCATCCCTACTACCTCTGCTCCCACGCACCACTACCCTTCCAGCTTCTAATAACCATTCTTCTACTCTTATCTGTATGTGTTTAGTTGTTTTAATTTTTAGCTCCCATAGATAAGTGAGAACATGGGAAATTTGTCTTTCTGTGTCTGGTTTACTTCACTTAATATAATGACCTCCAGCTTCATCCCTGTTGTTGCAAATCACAGGGCTCCCCATTCTTTTTTATGGCTGAATAGTTCTCCATTGTATAGATGTACCACATTTTCTTTATCCCTTCACCTACTGATAAACACTTAGGTTGCTTCCAAATTTTGGCAGTTGTGAGTAGTGCTGCAACAAGCATGGGATGCAGAGATCTCTTCAATACACTGATTTCTTTTCTTTTGGGTATGTACTTAGGAGTGGGATATATGTCTTCTTCTCAACTTGTTAGAGCTTTAGATGTCACATTCTAAGAAACCATTGCCTAATCCAAGATCATTCACATTTACACCTATGTGTTCTCCTAAGAGTTTTATATTTTTAGCTCTTACATTTAGATCTAAGATCTATTTTGAATCAGTTTTTGCTAATTTAAAACAAATTATGGTGTGAGGTAGGAGTTCAAGTCCATGAGATTTTGATTGATGCAATTGATCAGCTCAGGGTGTCTACACACTGTGAGGAATGAACTGTAGGAACTATCCCTGGAGGGAGAATAAGAAGATCGCCTTCCCCATGGATTTGATGCTGAAAAGAGCATGTTTGTCCTAAGAGTTTAATGAGAAAATTATAGAGAGATTTGGTTTATGTATTGAACTGGACCCAGCTGGATTCTGTAATCATGTGGAATATATAACCTCGTAATTTTTCAGTTTTTTATATATATATATATATATATATATATATATATGTGTGTGTGTGTGTGTGTGTGTGTGTATATATATATATATACACACCTTTTATTTTACTCTAATGAAGGAGATCTTACCTTCCAAATGGTAAGTTGATGATGTGATGATTCAGATATCTACAGAAGATGATCTCTGTTCAGCAGTGAAGCAAGAGGCTATAGTCCTTTAGTTTCCATGAGCAGTGGAATACCTTCATCCTTCGGGGAAAACGGTATGATGGAAGCAGAGAGTCCCACTGGCATGGGCACAGGAAGGGAATTAAGGAGAATGAGCTGGCCACCAATCAGCTCAATATTTAAGAATAGTATAGGAGGCTGGGCACGGTGGCTCACGCCTGTAATCCAAGCACTTTGGGAGGCCGAGGCGGGTGGATCACCTGAGGTCAGGAGTTCAAGACCAGCCTGGCCAACATGGTGAAACCTCATCTCTACTAAAAATACAAAAATTAGCCAGGCCATGGTGGTGGGTGCCTGTAGTCCCAGCTACTCGGGAGGGTGAGGCAGGAAAATCACTGGAACCCAGGAGGTAGAGGTTGCAGTGAGCCAAGACTGTGCCACTGCACTCCAGCCTGGTGGACAGAGGGAGACTCTGTCTCAAAATAAGTAAATAAATAAATAAATAAATAAATAAGAAAAAGAATAGTATAAGGAAATTCTTTCAATGACATATGATTGTTTACTGGAAATGCCTTTTCTGTCTACTTCATACCCTTTAACTGACAGTTATTAACCTCTGTTCTGTATGGTGTCTTACATTTCTGCATGTCTTCTAAACAGAGCCCACCCACTAACTTCTGACAACCCCACCCACTAAATGCCAGCATTGCCTCAGTCCAAATTATCCTCATAAATGTTGATCCCCAGTGGAGTAGTGCTGCCCCTCTTTGGAGCCGCTTGTTTTGATGTTTATTTTTTCATGATACTAAGCCTTCTTTGTATCTCTATCATGTAACATGGTTCTAGGGTATAATTATTACTCAGCATGTTTGCTGATTTTATGTCTGTGCTTGCTCTTCTTTCAGTTAAGTTGCAGTTGGGAAAAGAAGACTTAATTGTGTCCATTGAAAGTGTTGACATTTTTCATGGAACTTAACAAGCTGATTCTGGAACTTATATGCAAAACTAAAGGGCCAAAGATGGTTAAGACAGTATTTAAAGTCAAAGTTCAAGGTTGTGATATTTGTCTTATACAGGTTTAGTATACCAGGACTGATCTTACATTGTAGTGAATAAATGCGGTATAGTATTGGCACAGTGATAGACAAATAGACCGATGAAATGGAACAGAGAACTCAGAAATAGAGCCTCACATGGCATACAGTGAATATTTGTTCATCACACCACTCCCTTTTCCCCTGGACATAAACTAAACTACATTTCCCAGCCTCCCTTGCTGGCTCTTGTGACTGACTTCCAGCCAGTAGACTGAAGGCAGAAGTGATACACGCCACTTCCAGGCATGGCCCATGAAATCTTCCTGTGAACAGTTCATTTTCCTCTGTCTACCAGCTGAATGTTAAGTTCTCAAGAGATCCAGAGTAGGGCAAAAGCTCAAGATGAAGAGAGCTTTGATCCCTGAATTCTCCCAAGGAGAGCACGCAAGGCAGCCCATCCAGAGCACCTGCAAAAGATGATTCATGATCACAAATTAAACTTTTGCTATGTTAAGTACTGAAATTGTGGGATTGTTTGTGAGTCTGCCCCAGTAAATCATGTTTGGATGGAAACTTGTCATGTAACAGCTGGCTCAGCAGATAATGCAAGGAAGTTAGACTACTTAATATAAAGGCCTGGGACAGCGGGCTGCTATGTAGAAAATAACACCAACAAATTCAGTCTCTTCCCCATGTACCATTCTAGGTGGATTGATACTGTAAATGTGAAAATAGAACTTTAAAACTTTTCAAACAGCACGTAGGAGAACATCTTTATGATTTCAGGAGAGAGATTGAAAGTCTAAGACAAGCAAAGTACAAATCAGGAGAGAAAGACTGATGAAAATCAATTGCATTAAAATGAGAAAGTTCTGAATAAAGGCACCATAAGTGTGAAGACAAGCCAAAGACTGGGAGAGTATTTGAAATATATCAATATCCAATATACTGATACCCAATATAGAATCCAATAAAGGTTGTGTCCAGACTATTTAAAGAAGTAAGGCTAACCACCTCAATTATGGGCAAAAGTTATGAATGGGCATCTTACGGAAGGGAAAAACTTGAGTAGTCAATAACTATGTGAAAAAAATCTCGAATCTCGCCACCTGTCAGAAACCTGTAAATTAAAACCAGTTAATAAAATTAAACCAGTTGCCAAAATTAAAATTCAGTGATGCTACATTTACTACCTCTGGTTAATGTGAATTGCAACAAGCAATTTGGAAAGCAATTTTGAATATCCAGGAAACTTGAGCAAACTTCCCTATATCCCAGCAGTTTTTCACTGTCAATGG
Organism: Macaca fascicularis; assembly: GCF_037993035.2. NCBI lineage: Eukaryota > Metazoa > Chordata > Mammalia > Primates > Cercopithecidae > Macaca > Macaca fascicularis. Next base: position 9,143,609 of record NC_088391.1, read on the forward strand.
AATTGATGATGTTTCATATTTCCTAAGCTTGATGGTCAATAGTGTTATTATCCTCACCTTTTTCTACGTCTGAAATCGTTTATCATCTATTTTTAAGACAATCATATTCTCTTCTCTTTAGTCTTTCATACTACAGGTATTATCAGATTTACCTCAATCCTTTTCTTTCTTCTCATGTCGAGCAGCCCATCTCATATTAATCGTTGAATACTTTCCAAATAGTTTTCCCATGAAAAACTGATTTGTTGTAATGACTTAGCCCTAGAACTTAGAATTAGTGTGTACATTAATAACTAACACATAGAGCATACTATATATCAGATACTAAGTATTTTTTCATAGCTACTCTTACATTAACTTTAAAAAAACTGTCCTGCCATTAGCTTCTTTAATTCTCACAACAACTCTGTGAGGTAGATTATCATTATCCCTGCTTATGAATGAAGAAACTGTGGTGCAAGAGAGGCGATAGGTAGAGGAGGTGGTATTCAAACCCTAGCCATCTCGCTCCCAGATCTGCACCACGAACCACCTTGCTGATGTTTCTGCTGTGCTATGGTCAAGTGGAAGGGTAGGTAGATTTCCTGGGTTGTTCAGGCTGGAGTCGGTTCAGATTGGTTGGGAATGAAAAGACTGAATTAGCCACGTGAACCATTTCCACTGGCTGAATTCTCCAGAACATTTTTCTGGCTCACAGAAGCAGTTTATTTCCAGTTGTTTTCTTCCTCTTACCAGGCAATGGTTTAATGTTGTCAGCATTATTGTGAAGTACTTGGAGGATTTATAGAATTCAACAGCCATTTCCAAATTCAGAGTACTTTTCCTTTACTGAATAATGCATCTTTAATTACCAGCCAACTTAAGCCGGTTTTCAAAGAGTGGAACTGTTTATTGCCAGCTGTCTCCCACAATAATAGATAAGAATCGTGTTTTATATTATTTTATTTTTTGGTAATTCAAGCCCTCCCTCAGAGGGAAGTACATAGTTCCCTGATACTTGTACTTCAAACAGATGAATTACTTCCCAGCCTGGAGAGCAGCCAAATCTCTAAATTGACGTGTTCACAGAATAATAAATTTCATGTAAGAGAATGATGCCAGATGCAAGAGGATTTGATACAAGTGCATTTGAACTCTACAGACGATACAAAATATTTCTCTTCTTAAGAAATTTTCGGGCCGGGCGCGGTGGCTCACGCCTGTAATCCCAGCGCTTTGGGAGGCCGAGGCGGGCGGATCACAAGGTCAGGAGATCGAGACCACGGTGAAACCCCGTCTCTACTAAAAAAAAAAATACAAAAAATTAGCCGGGCGCGGTTGTGGGTGCCTGTAGTCCCAGCTACTCGGGAGGCTGAGGCAGGAGAATGGCGTGAACCCGGGAGGCGGAGCTTGCAGTGAGCCGAGATCGCGCCACTGCACTCCAGCCTGGGCGACAGAGCGAGACTCCGTCTCAAAAAAAAAAAAAAATTTTTCATAAATTGTTAAATAAAAGACTCTGTGAGAGGTTCTGGGCTCAATTCAGCTTCTGCTACACATTTCAGTGAACAGATTATTCTGGCAGTATGTCAGCAGGAGGCTAGACATTAGATAATTACTCGTGAAATATTTCTAATGGTTGAGCCATGTCCCATGTGAAATATCATTCAACCCCTGAGAGATTCCCTGAGTTCTAGCACTGGACTGGTGCATCCACTGGATAATTCAGAAGCTGAGGCTCACTGTTTTTGCACGTTCATGGTGTTGCTTTTCCTGGCTAGGTTTGCATCAAACACACTTTTTATCTGCATTATTTTTTATCTGACACCCAGGATACAGTGCAGATCCTTTCAATGGAGTTTCAGTGCATTTGTTTTCTTTGCATAGGTTAAATACATTCTCTTAGTCCTATGTAGAACTATTTTAAAAACCTTGCACAACACCTTAAAAGAACTATAGGGCATAGGTCTTGTTTTAAGAAATAGTACATTCTTTGATTTCTTCCTAAATATGCTTTTCTTTAGAAACAACAGAAATCTCCACAATTTTAAACAGAATTTCAGGTGTTAAGAGGGAGAAAAGCAACAATCTTTTACTCTAAATGGTTGAATAAAATGCCTGGATGTTATAAACACTAAAGCCATTTTAATAATGTTATCTTTTTTATGGAGGCCTTATCTAAATAGAATGTTTAGACTAACCTTTGAAAAGGATGAAAACAAAAAATTTAATCCTTTGCTAAAATGTCGTATACTTCTTCCAGCTGTCATGGCTTACTTTTCATGGTAGATAGTCATATTCCTACCACTGGACTGTTCTATTCCAAACAAGCGGTAATCTCTGTGCATTCAGGCTCTCTAAATTAATAGATTAGCTTCACAGCTGTACTCAGAAGTCTATTAGAAAGAGTTACCCTTTAACAGAGAATAGATAGTGATGTCATTGTCTTTAAGAGATTGAAAATGTATTAACCACAAGGTTTAGAAAGATATAGAAGAAAAGTTTAAGCCAAACAACTTTGCATATTTAAATTTGACACAAACACAGTCCCAGTATGCCATATCCTCGGAGTCTCAGAGCAGTGGATTATAAAGAGGCTCTTTCTAAATTGACTAGTAAACTGCAATTATCAATAAATGTCTTCTACCTTGGAAGTACTAGGCTCTAATTCAGGGTCCTCCCAGTTTGGTGAGGCCTCCGCTTTTCAAACAGAAAGCTTGCTTGAGTTTCAGAGAGATTCTCTGTCCCCACGCTCCCTACCCGTCTACCTTCATCCCAAGCCTCCTCTTCTGGGGGTCAAATGAGCGGGGTTTCAGGAGCTCTGAATAAAATTCCTGGGCTCATGGTACCGTGTATATTCCTCTACTCACTTCTCCTGCGTCACTCACTCTGTATTTCAAAAATGAAAGGCTCTTCATTCTCTGAGTTATCAAATAAGTGTTTATTATATACACATACATTTACACATAAGCGAACTCTGCGTGTGTGTGTGTGTGTGTCTGTCTGTGTGTGTGCGTGCGTGCATGCAGGCTGCTCCTCGCTTTTGTGGAGCCCCTTTTGGTGCACGGGATTTGTGTGACAGATATTTATGCAGTGACTAAAGGGAGTTCTTCTCCACATAGGGTTCCAGAAAAATACTTTTCAAGGTCACTCACTAAGAATCAGGTCAAGTTCTAAAGCAGATGACGGCAGTAGGATTGGTTGGCAAGTGCAAATGGTGAGGGCTCCATCCATTTTTCATGAAGTTATAATTAACACGCTGTCTGCCTCCCACAGGTGCAACCTTTGGGAATGAAGAACAGCCGGTTCTGAAGGCATCTCTGCCTTCTAAGGACACACCCAAGGGGGCCGGCCGGGTGGCCCCTCCAGCATCCTCCAGTGTGGCAGCACCCCGCAGGAGTTTACTTCCAGCGCCAAAATCCACTTCCACACCTGCTGGTAAGACTTTGTGCCTTGGAGAGGCTCCCTGATGGCGTGCCCTTTCTGCATTAATAAAAAGTCTTTTGAAAGCCCCTGTGTACATCAGTTATTTAGAAGGGATGATTGGTGAAATGATAGTTCATAATATCACTGCTTTTAAGGCACTTTCGTATATTCATGTTTAAATTCTCATAACTGCCTCTCACTCTTCCCATGACTGGTAACCCTTTGAATCACACAGTTTCCGTTTCAGAAAGCAAGAACCAACTATTTTAAGCAAATTGGCATTTGGCTCAGGGAAGTGGGTGCTCACAATATCACTGCAGGGACTGTAGGAGCAAGCTCCAGGCTGCGCCTCCAGGAACGAGCCCCACAGCCCCGAGAGAAGCGCTGTCTCTGCAACGGTCCGGGAGCTCCATGCCTCTGCTGGCTCTAGGCTCACATCTCCAAAGCTAGGATCCAGGGATGGATCCACAGCTCCCATGGTAGGGTTGGCTCGAGACTGGACTGCAGGGTTCAGTCCAGCAAAACTGATCCCTGTGCCCCACCTGTGCATACCCACAAAGTTAGTGACTGGACCTGCAGAATTCAGCTGATTCAAAGGTGTAACTAGCACAGGTGCTTGTCAGCAGAAAGTGCCCAGGCAGCACCAGTGTGGCCCCTGCTGTGCTTCTCCTCCCATCCCTCCCACAAGTGCATCTCTTTGCCTGCAAGGATGTTTGTGTATCTTGTTCCTAGCTTTTCTTTTTCTGCACTATAGAAGGCAAATTTATCAGGATGGTAGAATGAATGTTGATCCCTAATTCACCATAGATGGCTCATCCATATCAGTGTTTATTCCTCTGTATTTTTCCTATGCTTGTATCAAGGTATCATCATATCAATGTATATACATATGTAAACGTATGAGTTTTATAGGTATTTTTAAATGAGACTGCATTATATCAATTTTTCTACATGTTGCTTTCCTTACTCAGTATAGGTCACAGAAATACCCTTGGCCATGGTCGGGCTCATTCTTTTCAATGGCTGCATGCTGTGGATATGCCATGGTGTATTCAATCATTCCTTCACTAGTTGGCGTTCATTTTGCAACCAGTATTTGCTACAACAAACAATGCTGCAATAAACAGCCTTGAGTGGGTGGCGTTGTTTCTGTGGGATCAGTTCCCTGGAGTGGTATTGCTTTGTTTGATGCATTAATAGATATGGATAGATTGCCTTTCAGAGAGGCTCCACCCATATCCCTGCTAGGAAGAGGTGTTATCCCTTTCTAGAATTTTGGTCCCCTTGATGGGAGTCAAGTATTATCGCAAAGTTATTTTACTTTGCATCTCCCTGACCACTAGACTAACTGGAACCTCTTGCTCTAGCAGCACCTTGCAGTTCCTTTTGTTAAGACTTAAATTGGCTCATTTAGTTTTGTTCTTCCTGGGGGGAAGGTAAGCTTCTGGGGGTGGTAACTGTGTCTGTTTTAACACAGCATCCTCATTGCCTGCCACAGTGACTGACTCACAGCAGGTGTTTAACATCTATGTGTTAATTATTGAATCAACAAATGAATGAATGGATATCACATGGCATTTGAATCTTTCAGCTACAATTTATTAACAGTTTGGCCTTGGTTTAATTATAAAATAATTAGACAACCCTATGGTAAGTTAAAACACTGTGGTTGAATCAACCCTATAGCCCAGTGTTTCTCAAGCTTGAGTGTATCCGTGTCACCTGCGGGGCTTGTAAAAACACAGATTACTGGGCCCTATCCCCAGGGTTATTGGTTCAGTAGGTTTGGTTTGGGGCTTGAGAATTTGCATTTCTAACAAATTCCCAGGCGGTGCCCCTAGACTAGGAATTACACTTTGTGAGCCACTTGTAGAAAAATGGGTTAGGAATTTGAAAAGACACTTCTTAGAAAAAGATAGGCAAAGGGCTGTTAGCCATATGAAGGGATAATAATCGGCCTCACTGATAAGAAAAATGCAAAGTGAAACTACAATAGATTCCAACGCCCTACCAATTATACTGGCAAAAATCCAGAAGTTTGACAACATATTCTATTTGTGAGGCTGCAAGCAAACAGGCATTCTCATACATTTTTTGGTGGGAATATAAAATGGTACAACTAGGAAGAGGAGTTTGGCAGTATCTAACAAAATCATACATGCATTTATTCTTTGACATAATAGTCTCACCCCGAGCAGTCTTTCCCAAAGGTAGACTGACAAGAATACAGTGCATGGAGTGATTCACTGCAGCACTCTTTGAAGTAGAAAAAGACTGAAAACAACTCAAATGTCCGTTAATAGGGGGCTTACTGAACAGATTGTGGTATATCCACAGGATGCAGTACTAAGTAGCTGTTATATGAGTGGGGAAATAGCTCTATGTATTAACATTACTAGAAAGTGATTTCCAGGAGGTCATTGAGCAATAAAAGATGGAGAAAAAAATGTGGTAGACTATGTTTTATCTAAACAATAGGAAAATGTTATATATGAACTTATATTAAGAAAAAACAATAGAAGAATAAGCTAAGATTAAAAAAAAAAAAGGTGGCCTTCAGGGTAAAAGAAGGAATAGAAGGAGAGAATAGAGATAAAGCCTAATGATACATTTTGAGTGCACCTTGTTTTGTAGATTTGAAATTACATAGATATTTTACACAATTATACGCTAAATGTTAAAAGGTAATATCTAAAACTCAAACATGAAATTAAACAAATGGAAGTAATCGCATAGCCCATTGATGGCATAACCACACAGAGAAGTACATTCTCAATGGTATATACCTCAGATTTAGAAATAATTGCAATGAAAATCTGAACTTATTGGTGGTAGTGTGAGTATCGTGATTCTGCATCTGCTGTTATTCTGAATGTGTGTATTATGGGATAAATGTGATGGGGTATTATACGATAAAGTCAGAACTCATCTGAAATTTATCTTTAAAACAATATTCTCAGCTCTGTCCACTGGAAAGTAGTGAGTGGTGACTAAACCAGTCATAATGAGCGCCCCTAGAGCCCAGGTTGTGATGACTAAAGGGACTTCCCAGTAGAGGGAGACAGGGATCCTTGAAGAAACAGATGTTTCAGGTCTAGGACAGGAAATGCAGATCCTAGAACATCTTGCCATACTAGCTGGCTAAGGAGAATATAAAAACTGAGGATTCTGTTGAAAGGACTTAGGGGTCAACCTGAATAAGCTCCTGCTAGTAAAAAAGAAAAAACAGAAGAAAAACTGAAAAAGACTTTGAATATCAATAAGATTAGTATTTACAATGGATTAATACCCATCCATGGGGGCATATGATAAAAAGCAAAACCAAAAAAAACCCTCCAAAACTAGTCACATTGGAGATGCTAGGAAATGACCTCATTATTTTAAAATCTGGTAAATAAAGGAAAAGAAAAGCCTTTTAGTAATTTCTCCTACTCAGTCTATCTCAAGATAACCAAATAGCTGGTGAGGGGGAAATTTCACTTTATAAAAGTATTGCAGCTGATACAAAACACATGATTACACAGCCCTGTTTGCTGCTTCTGATGAATGAGTTGATAAAAGCAATGCTCATCAGTATGAGGAATCACCAGACATTACGAAGTATCCTGATGGAAATATATACAAATTACCTGGGAATTAGTCTTAGGGGGAGAAATGGATTTGGTGCAGCCTCTGGAGTTAACCACTGGTTTACTAGGAATACAAAGGAATGCAGAGAAGCACGTTGAAAACACCAGGGGGACTGAATCAGCAAACCTAGACTCTGGGAAGCTCCTGAACCCAGGAGGCAGAGGTACTCAGCAAGAGCAACAACAACACAAAGTGTGACAAATAAAAACCAAACATCTTTGGGGAAAACCAAGAAGGCGTGGGAACCTGTAGATTACAAAAAATTGTAAACATATCAACCAATTGCAGTATGGAACTAATTTGAGATCCTAATTCAAACAAACATTTGAACAAAAATTTGAAATTCCAACAGAAATTCAAAGAATCTTCTGAAGATGTTGGGAAAATGTGAACACTGGCTATGTGGTGACATTAAGGAATTATTGTTAATTGTTTTTAGACAAGTCTCTCTCTGTTGCCCAGGCTGGAGTGCAGTGGCACACTCTTGGCTCACTGCAGTCTCCACCTTCTGCATTCAAGCGATTCTCCTGCCTTAGTCTCCCAAGTAGCTGGAATTACAGGTGTGTGTCACCAGGCCTGGCTAATTTTTGTATTCTTAGTAGAGATAGGGTTTCACCACGTTGGCCAGGCTGGTCTCAAACTTCTGACCTCAGGTGATTTGCCCACCTCAGCTTCCCAAAGTACTGGGATTACAGGCGTGAGCCACCGCACCCGAATTATTGTTAATATTTTGAGTTTGATGATATATTTGTGGCTATGTTTTTAAAAAAGGTCATGTTTTAGAAATTCACATATGTGAAATGCTATCTGATATTTCCTTCAAAATAACCTAGGATGGTGGTGAGCAGAGTCTATGATATAAAAGATGAAACAAAACTGGCCACACGTTGCTCATTGTTGAAGCCGGGTAATGGAATACAGTAAGTTAACTCGACTGGTCTCTCTACTTTAGTGTCTGCTTAAAGAATTATATAATAGCATGGTAAAATGTGTGGAGAGAATGGCTGTTTTCATGGAAGTGAAGTTAAATGGAAATAAGGTATTTCAGATGTTGAAAAGAGGAAAGGCAGGTAGTGGGACCGTAAGTTTCATTACTTTTCCAAGTGTTTCTGCTCCAAAGGGGATTTCTGAAAGCCATGCACTATCTATCTATCTATCTATCTGTCTGTCTATCTATCTATCATCTATCTAATTTATTTGAGACAGAGTCTGGCTTTGTCACCCAGGCTGGAGTGCAGTGACATGATCTCAGCTCACTGCAACCTCCGCCTCCTGGGTTCAAGAGATTCTCCTGCATCAGCCTCCTGAGTAGCTGGTATTACAGGCACCCGCCATCACGCCCGGTTAATTTTTGTGTTTTCAGTAGAGACGGGGTTTCACCACGTTGGCCAGGCTGGTCTCGAACTCCTGATCTCAGGTGATCTGCCTGCCTTGGCCTCCCAAAGTGCTGGGATTACAGGTATGAGCCACCAAGCCATGCACTCTTGATAACAGTTTTCTTCCACTTTGTATTACTTTGTAAAACACTAATATATAGAATCTAATTTGGTTCTCACGAAGACCCTAAGAGGTAGGCAAGGAAATGATTACAGAAACAGAAAGTGAGACTCAGGTGAAACGAGTTGTCCAAGGTCACACAGTGGCATCCAGAAACAAATGGATGTGGTATATGTTCCCTGTCCTTTTCTTATAATAATAGCATAAATATCTGGCTAAGGACTCTCAGAATTCCATCTGTGGGCTGCAGTTTGTCCATTACCAACAGATTGCATGTGTGTGAACGGGGGATGGTGTTAAGCAGGGCGATGCCCAGGGCTTTGTGCTTCAGGCCCGGCTCTCTTTGAGATTACCAGGTTAGGAGTTCCAGTGGGGATGCCTTAACCTCTGTATGGTCCTTCCCTACTCTCGCTTGTGGCGGAGCACACACCACACTATTTGCGTTTTCCATAAAATAATGCATTTTTAAGAAGTGTGCTACTTTCCTTAAAAGCTGGCATCACTCTGTGTGTGTGTGTGTGTGTGTGCATGCGTGTGTGTGTGTGCGCGCGCATGCGCATGTAAACATTCACCCAGCCCTCCCTCGCTGAACACATGTGTGTTATTTTCTCCAGAGGCAAAATTTTAAGTCTGTAAACATGCTTGTCCCTTCTTATGATGAGCTTTCCCTTTCTTTGTTGAAAACTCAAACACTCTTTCAAGCTGCCCTACAGGCATCTGATATTTGCTAGACTTGCTGTCCTAGGTATAAACTTTTATGAGTGTGATAATGGCTTTTTCTTCCTGTTTCAGACTAAAGCACATTGAATAGTTGTTCCACATTTCCCAATTCAGTGATGAGGTGACCGGGTATTATGCTGCGGGATAGGATGTTCTGAGATGTGCAGATGAGTGAGACACGATTCCTGTCCCCACAGGGTTCACAGGCTGATGGCGGAGAAGCACAAAGAAACAAGTATTAAAACGTTGACCAATGTTTTAATGAGCTGTTGTACAGCCTGACACGTGTCAGGCCTGGTCAGGGGGCTGCAGGCTCCCTCACTTATACAACTGAATGGCTTAGTGACTAGACTGAAGGCAAAAGGAGGACAAGTGTAGAGGAAAGACAGTAAATTTAGCTTCAGATGAGATGAGTTTGAGGTGCCTGGGAAACCTCCATCTAGCAGTGTCCAGTAGACAGTGGAATAAGCCAAGAGCTCTAAGGGAAGTTTTGAGTTGGAGATTTCCATGTGGAATTCATGGGGTCATCATCATGGCTCTGGGAATGGAGGCAATGGGGATGTGAGTTTGCTGGGGAGGACATGGAAAGGGCAAAGGTAACTGGGATTGCCACCTTGCTAATACCAAAATGGAAGCAGCAGATGAAGAAGGCTCATCTGGAGAAAGAAGAGCTTTCAGAGCACAGAGAGGGGCAGCAGCTGAGGAAATGGAAGCGGTGAGCTCAGACTGTTCTTTGAGGACTGGAAAGGGAAAGGAAGGAGAATAGGGTGGTAGCTTAAAGGGGAAGTGGGCAAAGGAAATTCTTGCTTTTTAGAATGAGTGACACTTGCCTCTGTGTATAGAAATGTCAAGAAAAGGAGGGAGTGGAGGTGGGAAAAGTAAAGAAGTCCTGCAGCCAGGCCTATTAGGTGGCAGGGGTGGCACTAGGGCAGGAAGCCACGGCCTGCAGCATGGGATGAGAGGGCTGACATTGGAAAGGAGCTGCACCACCTTGGCTTTGTCTAAGGCTGGAGGCTCCACTTGACTTGGGAGATGGATTCTGGGGGTTTTGACAAAATGGTTAACTCGCATTCTGCCCCTCCACTACCTACTGAGTCCCTAGTGAGAACGTCAGAACAGCAGGGCACTCCCCAGATGCCTGTCCATCATCACAGAGTAACACCTACACCTGGTCTCAGCATTCCACCTGCTGCCTTTGAAGCAGACTCGGAGACTGCAGAACAGCCACATCCACTCTTTGTCCCAGGGGTGGTTTTGCACCACTACTTTTTCTGGATTGACTTTGCTTATGCAAAAACAAATCCAGCTGGGTTTTAAAAACCTTTATAAAAAATAAATACATGTTCTCCTATTTTTATATAACAAATTGAAATACCCCTTTTTCCTACCATGTAACTGTAGAAGATTTTGGTTCAGGAGCGCTGATGCTCATCAGAGCTCCAGGACTAAGCAGTAATTGAAGCATGTGGTATAAACTGCTTTAGCTTTTACAGATATGTGACTAAACAGCCTTATATCTGTAAAAACAGCAAAGCTCAAGTATGGACTAATGGATGGGATGGTAAAGATGCTTCACTCCTGCAAAGAGGCTGGATCCAGCTCTGCCTGTCTCAGCCACCGGACTCGAGACAAATCAACATTAAGGAGTCTTTCCGTATTTCTCAGTCAGTTAAAACATGTGTGGGGATAATAGTTCCTACTCCATGGGATTGTTCTGAGAATTAACATAAATGAAAGGACATAGAACAAAGTTGGCATTTCTTTTTTCTTTTTGAGACGGAGTCTTGTTCCGTTGCCCAGCCTGGAGTTCAGTGGTGTGATCTCGGCTCACTGCAACCTCTGCCTCCCGAGTTCGAGTGATTCTCCTGCCTCAGCCTCCTGAGTGGCTGGGATTACAGGCACTCACCACTGCACCCACGTAATTTTTTTTTTATTTTTAGTAGAGACAGGGTTTCACCATCTTGGCCGGGCTGATCTTGAACTCCTGACCTCGTGATCCACCCACCTCGGCCTCCCAAAGTGCTGGGATTACAGGCGTGAGCCATCGCGCCTTGCCCAAAGTAGGCATTTCATAAAGGCTATTTGAGTTTTAGAGGGTTAACTGAAATGTGAAGAAATTTTAGAGGGTACAGACCCCTTCCAGTCTCTCATAGGCAGAAGAGGTGTTTTAATGAAACCTACCATGTACTCTCCAGAATTGGTATTTATTGATGTTTTTGCTTTACCCCACCTCCACAGCCTGCATTCTGCTCTGCCCATGATCAAAATTTCTTTTTCCCCTGAATTTCCCCCTCAGAAACCTGCATTCACTAGTGCAGAGGCAAACCCTGTTGCAATAAAGAATTTACCTGTGGTTCCACATACCTTCAATAAAGATGCCTGTACAATTCCAAAGTTAGGGGAGAAAAAGTGCAAAGTGAAAAGCCCCTGTAATACTTTCAGCGCCTTTCTCTAAGTGATTATTTTTCCTGCCTTTGTCCAGAAACCCGTAATATTTACTTACCGGTTAAAAGGTAGCTCTTTCCTAGGTCATGTTCCCTTTAAGTTGGGAGTTCCCTGAAAACAGGCTGCATCTTGCTTTCCCTTTCCTGTAAGTGCCTCTGCTACGAACATCTCTGATACACATTCCCTCCCCCACAACCTGTTCCCGCTTCCTCTCCTTACTCTGGTGACACCTGTCTCTCCTTCAGGTCTTGACCTAAATGTTGCCTGTTCAGGGCTCTTCCCCTCGTAGCTCTGCTGACGAGTTTAGTTGTCTAATGATGTCTGAGATTGGCTAACGTCTCTCTGCCCTGTATGTGCAGTCGTGGCTGGTGTACTCATCCCCAAATCCTTAGCACAAATGTATATAAAGGCATAAAACTTTGTATACATTTTTGCATCATTGACTCAGTGGGGAGGTACTAGGGTTTGCCCAGCACAAAGCAGGCTCTCAACAAATACCTGCCGAATGAATGAAAGTTGTGATTTCTCTAGTGATTTGAGAGCGCTTGCCATAATGAGTACTCAGAAAGTCCCTGTGTCTTGTGGCACATGGTCACGTAATGAAGCAACAAGACAAACCAGACATTTAAGATAAGTGAGAGACGTGCCCTTTGCCCTTCTGTTAGTATGGGTTCCAGCAGGTACCCCGAGAACCTACCGGTTCCTAGTCTCTTGTGGAACGGTTCGGAGAAGGTTGCTTCTTAGACACTGATAGCAAATCACAGAGCCCGCCTGGTAGAGGCAGCTCACAGCCGCCCCCAGCGCACCTCTCTCCTAGTTTCCTCTCTCCACTGTTGTTAACCCTGTGGTCTCCTCCTCCAGGGCCCACAGTGAGGGGCAGCCCCAGCCACTGGAGAGCCATTGAGACACGCCGTGGACAGTTCCTGAGTCTTGGCCCAAATCTACTGAGAAACTAATTTCAATGGTGTTTTAAGCCTCCGTTTTTTATTTTCAAAAGGCATAAAACTTTGTAGACATTTTTGCATCATTGACTCAGCGGGGAGGTACTAGGGTGTTTTAGAACAAAGATTTGTTTACACAGCAGAGAACCCCGTGCCAACCACTGGGCAGACCCTCCGCTGTGGCTCCCTGGGAACATCGCAGGCGTCCAGCAACCCCTGGCGGCTCTGCCTTTTCCAGCCTTTGAGCTGAGCTCACAGGCGATCACCTGCATCAGCCGGCTGGTCCTGCTGACCTCATGAGATGGTTGAGGTCATAGGGCTCACTGGTTTAGAATATGTCGTGTCCTTCTTCTTTCATTATCAGGAGACTAAGATCCATGAGGAAGAGGCCTTCATTTTGTTTCCCAGCTCAGATGGGAGGCCACACATATTGCCTAAAAACCCAGAGCAAATGGAATTGAGTTGTCAAGGCAGGACGTAGTTGGGAAAACAAAGCAGAAACTCATTTTAAATGTGACCGGGACTTTCTCTTCTCAGTTTCATCCAACTCTAACATCTAAGGCCTCCTTGCATTTCAAAATCATTGCTGCTAAAAGGTAAATTTTATTTCAGGATTTTAGCTTTGCATGTATCCCATTGGTTTTTAAATAAAGTCCAGTTTCTAAAATGAGATCCAGTTTTCACATTACCATGTTCTGTTATCAAGCTAATTAAAAAGCTGAAGGTAGGCATGCCGATTGTAGTTAAATCCCAAATAACTGGAGTTCTTGGGACTGCGAGATGTTTGAGTTATTTTAATTACTGAGATAACACAAACTCTTGTTGTTTTAACCCTTGTTGGAAACATTTCTCAGCTGTGATACTTTGCTTCCTTCCCTTGGTGGCTCTAAGCTGATGATGGCTGAGCTCTTGCATGTCAGCATCACCTGCTCAATTAGGGTCACCCCCTGTTGTCCACTCAACGTGTACCTACAATAGAACATACCCTGGAAGTACTTGGGCTGTTTCCTTTAACCTAGATTTCTGTTGTGAGTTTTTGGTGAGTGATTCTTTTCTGGTTCACTCATTGAACAAACATCTGAGTGCTTGCTTTAAGGCACAGGTGACTTGGATTCAAAGATAATTAGAACAGCCTTTGCCCACTTTTTGATGGGGTTGTTTGTTTTTCTCTTGTAAATTTGTTTGAGTTCTTTGTAGGTTCTGGATATTAGCCCTTTGTCAGATGAGTAGATTGCAAAAATTTTCTCCCATTCTGTAGGTTGCCTGTTCACTCTGATGGTAGTTTCTTTTGCTGTGCAGAAGCTCTTTAGTTTAATTAGATTCTGTTTGTCAATTTTGGCTTTTGTTGCCATTGCTTTTGGTGTTTTAGTCATGAAGTCCTTAACCGTGCCTATGTCCTGAATGGTATTGCTTAGGTTTTCTTCTAGAGTTTTTGTGGTTTTAGGTCTAACATTTAAGTCTCTAATCCATCTTGAATTAATTTTTGTATAAGGAGTAAGGAAAGGATTCAGTTTCATTTATACAGCCAACAGATACATGAGAAAATGCTCGTCATCACCGGTCATCAGAGAAATGCAAATCAAAACCACAATGAGATACCATCTCACACCAGTTAGAATGGCAATCATTAAAAAGTCAGGAAACAACAGGTGCTGGAGAGGATGTGGAGAAATAGGAACACTTTTACACTGTTGGTGGGACTGTAAACTAGTTCAACCACTGTGGAGAACAGTGTGGTGATTCCTCAAGGATCTAGACCTAGAAATACCATGTGACCCAGCCATCCCATTACTGGGGATATACCCAAAGGATAGCAAATCATGCTACTATAAAGACACATGCACACGTATATTTATTGCGGCACTATTCACAATAGCAAGGACTTGGAACCAACCCAAATGTCTATCAATGACAGACTGGATTAAGAAAATGTGGCACATATATACCATGGAATACTATGCAGCCATAAAAAGGGATGAGTTCATGTCCTTTGTAGGGACATGGATGCAGCTGGAAACCATCATTCTCAGCAAACTGTTGCAAGAACAGAAAACCAAACACCGTATGTTCTCACTCATAGGTGGGAATTGAACAATGAGATCACTTGGACACAGCAAGGGGGACATCACACACCGGAGCCTGTTCTCACCAACATTTGTTACTTTTTGTCTTTTGGATGATGACCCTTTTAACTGGGGTGAGATGATCTCAATATGGTTTGATTTGCATTTCCATGATGATTAGTGATGATAAACATTTTTTATATACCTGGTGGCCATTTGTATATCTTTTCTGAGGGTTGTCTATTCAGCTCATTTGTTTATTTATTAATTGAACAGTGTCAACTTATTTGGCATTGTGAAGCCAACAGGGAACCAGCAATTAGTTTGGGGATAGAAGAGGTTGTCGGAGAATAGAAGTGTTTAAAAAGAATCTTTGTGGGAGAATACTAAATATAATAAATATGAGTTCCATTTCTTTGCATGAGATCACAGAGACAGGAAAATATAATGGAGATGATGTATACAATTTCTGGTTAAAGGAACTGTCTACTTCATCACTGGGAGAGCCACATGAGTGCATGTCTTAGATGGTCTGTCTGCTGTTCTTTCTGGCCAGAAGAAGGAAAGCCAGGAAGCACTAGGAATCACAGACTGCGACACCGAAGTCAACTCTCAGACCTCCAGAGACTAAGGATCAGTGAACATTTGGATGGGCCTCCGTTTGTTCAACAAATATTGATTGCATACCCTCTTCAAGCTGAACACTTTGTTAGATACCTGGGGAAATCATGGTGAATAAGACACAGTCCTTGTCTCTGTGGAGCTGATGGGGGTCACAGGAAAGAGCAACATGAAACTTGTACTTACATGCTTAATTATTGAATTACGTTTATGCTAAGCACTGTGAAAGGGAAGTGAGTGTCCAACAAGGCCATGTAGTGCAGAGACATAACATAGTGCACAGAAAACATGCTGGCAGAGACCTACAGCTTTCATAGAAGTGGCCAGTGATGATGGGGAACTGCATCCATTCAGGTTAATGATGTGAGTTGTTTCTTTGTAAAGCTAGAGATTTCTCAAACCTTGCTCCCCTTGAAATCTTGAACTAGGGCTGCTAACAATTAGATACCTTGTAAATTTGAAAATATATGCTCCCCCATTTTTTCCCAACCCTTCTATGTAGAAACTTGCAAGCTGTGAAATGGTCTAAAGGCAGCATGAAAAAAAAATTGCACAGAAAATTCACAGCAGTTTAATTAGTCTCTAATATTACTGGGCAGTCCAGTAAAATTCAGTGGAACAATTTGCATTTTGGGGGGGGGCACTTGATTTTAAAACCCTAATAACCTCATCCTGTCTTACAAATTAAGTGGCTCAGGGTACTATTTAGCTATTATCATTGAAATGTCACAGAAGAATCCAAGTAAAAGTTCCATTTATCTTTCTCTGCTATGCCTTTAAAATGGTTTCATCAAAACAATAGCAAGAATAGTACTTTAGGTAATTTTAGATAATTTGGAAGGCATTACAGGACATACCTATAGTGCCAGAAGAGAATTTATAACACTCTTGTGACCCACCTTAATATTAAGCCCCCTGTAGGCTGCTGTGAAACCTTTTGTGGAGGCTCTTCAAAAGTAGGATACTAAAATCCTAATTTTCATTTAAGAGTGTTACACATATTGTATTTAAAAGGTTACACACATGGTATTTTGTCCACTCTGCTTGTCAGCCTTGAGGAGCCTATGGGAGCTTGTGCAACAGTAATTAATGCAAATGGTCTTTTGGAGCTGCATTTTCTATTGTGATTTTCAACATTTGTATGTTTCAGAAATCTGCCTACTGTACTATAAATGCATTCTTATGCAAATTGCTACCATCATATGGCCCAATTTCTTAGTATAAGGAGCATGAAACTTTTAATTACATGCCACTGTTTTAAAACTTTCCATTTCTTTTCAGACTTATATATTCTACTAGCTATATTACATTGAAGAATTACCAAATACTAAGAGTAGTATTTGAAGTGTTTGATGTGAAGTCTTCATGGGCTGTATTGTTTGAAGACAGTGGTTCTTCATGGGATGTAGTAAAAGATGAAACAATAAGAAGGAAATGAATGCAACCTAATTCATTCATGGCTGGATACACTAGCACAGAGCTTATCATCCATAGGTTTTATCTTAGTCTATTCAAGCTACTATAAAAAAATAGAGACTGAGTGGCTTATAAACAACAAACATTTATTTCTCACAGTTCTGGAGGCTGGAACATCCAAGATCAAGGCACTGGAAGAAGGAGACAAATGCCAGTCATCCATTCTAGAAGATAACTGGAGAAGAGTGACATATTTATTTGGTATTGCAAAGCCTTCACATCTTCCATCTTTAACCCACCAGTCAGCAAATTCATGTTGAGAACCACTTTGGGCCCACACTTTGCTAATCAGTAGTCACCCAACCAGCCTAGCTGAAGTGAGGGATGAGCGGAAAGCCCTCCAGCTTGCCCCCCACCCCCAACTGTTGGTGGTAGCCTTTCACCTTTCAGATGCCAGACTGGGCCTGTCATTCTCCTGTCTAGGACCCTGCAGCAGCTCTCATTGACCTTTTCTGTAGGCCTGGAATGGTGTGATTCTGATGGTGGTGGCCCTCTTTACACAGCTGCTGTGGCCCAGAGTCACCCAGCAGAGGCCCAGCCTGCCTCAGCTGCCAGCATGTGCTGCTTTGTGCCTACAACCTGGGAAAAACATGGCAAGTTATAGACACGTTTTTAAAGAGCTGTCTACACATTTTTGGGTTAAAAAAAGCCACCTTGGCCATATTTCTGTCTCTACATGATTTGTATTCAAAGGAATGGAACAACTTTATTAATAATCTACAGTGTGAATTGTCAGTTTCTATCACAGAATTTGTATGGCATGGGAAACAAGAAATGAGCTTTGAAGTTAGACCGAGATTACCACTAATTGCTGTGTGACCCTGATTCAATTATTTAACTTCTCTGATCCTTGAATTCCTCATTGGAAAAAGGAAAATAACACCAACTTCATTTGTTAATGACTGGATATGCTAGCACAGTGCTTATAATCCATAGGTTTTATCTTAGTCTGTTCAGGCTGCTTTAATAAAATACCGTAAACTGGGTGGCTTATAAACAATAAACATTTATTTCCAATAATTATGGCTGGGAATCCCAAAATGAAGGCACTGGAAGATTTAATATCTGGTAAGAGACCATTCCTCATAGATGGTGCCGCCTTGCTGTGTCCTCACCTGGTAGAAGGTGCAAATGAGCTTTGGGGGGCCTGTTTTATAAAAGCACTAATCCCATTCCTGAGAGCTTCACTCTTATGATTTAATCACCTCTCAAAGGCCCCACCTTCCATACCATCACATTAGAAATTAGATTTTGGAGATGGATCCAAGATGGCTGATTAGAAGCAGCTGCAGTCTCCAGCACTCAGAGGAATGAAAAGGGGCAAATGAATCCAGCACCTTCCGTTGAAATATCCAGATCTCACAATGTGACTGAGTAGGCAAGCAACACAACCCACAGAGAATGAAGAAGGCAAACAACACAACCCACAGAGAATGAAGAAGGCAAACAGCACAACCCACAGAGAATAAAGAAGGCAAACACCACAACCCACAGAGAATGAAGAAAAGGTGGGGGTGCTGACGGCCCACCTGGGAGTGGCACAGAGCAATCACAGCAGAATGGACAAAGAGAAGGAAAGAATCTCAGAGCTTGAAGACTATCTTTCTGAAATAAGACAGGCAGACAAGAATAGAGAAAAAAGAATGAAAAGCAATGAACAAAGTCTCTGAAAACTATGAGATTATGTAAAGAGAACAAACCTATGACTGATTGGGGTACCTGAAAAAAGATGGGGAGAATGGAACCAAGTTGGAGAACATACTGCAGGATGTCATCCAGGAGAACTTCCCCAAACTAACAAGACAGGCCAACATTCAAATTCAGTAAATGCAGAGAATCCAAGTAAGATACTCCATGAGAAGAGCAACCCCAAGACACAGAATCATCAGATTCTCCAAGATTGAAATGAAAGGAAAAATGTTAAGGGCAGCCAGAGAGAAATACCAGGTCACCTACAAAGGGAAACCCATCAGACTAACAGTAGACTTCTACAAGAAAATCTACAAGCCAGAAGAGATTGGAGGCCAATATTAAACATTCTTAAAAGAATTTCCAACCCAGAATTTCAGATCTGGCCAAATTAAGTTTCATAAGTGAAGAACTAAGATCCTTTACAGACAAGCAAATGCTTAGGGAGTTCATCACCACCAGGCCTGCCTTGCAAGAGCTCCTGAAGGAAGCACAAAATATGGAAGGGAAAAACCAATACCAGCTACTACAAAAACACACTGAAGTACACAGAGCAGGGGCACTATGAAGCAACCACATTAAAAAAGTCTGAAAAATAACCAACTAGCATCATGATGACCGGATCAAATTTACACATAACAATAGTAATCTAAAATGTATATGTGCTAACTACCCTGATTAAAAAGCACATAATGGCAAGCTGGATAAAGAGCCAAAACCCATCAATATGCTGTCTTCAAGAGACCCATCTCACATGAAATGACACCCATAGAAATAGGCTCAAAATAAAGGGATGGAGGAAAATTTACCACGCTAATGGAAAACAGAAAAAAAGCAGAGGTAGTAATGCTAGTTTCTGACAAAGCGGACTATAAACCAACAAAGATTTAAAACAAGGTGAAGGGCATTACATAATGGTAAAGGGTTTAATTCAACAAGAAGAGCTAACTATTCTAAATATATATGCACCCAATACGTGAGCATACAGATTCATAAAGCGAGTTCCTAGAGACCTGCTAAGGGACTTAAACTCCCACAGAATAATAGTGGGAGACTTTAACACCCCACTGACAATATTAGGCAGATTATCAAAACAGAAAATTAACAAAGATATTCAGGATCTGAACTCCGCTCTGGATCAAATGGACCTGATAATATCTACAGAACTGTCCATTGAAAAACAACAGAATATACATTCTTCTTGTCATCACATGGCACTTACTCTAAAATTGATCACATAATCAGAAGTAAAACACTCCTCGGCAAATGTAAAAAAAAAAAAAATCATAACAGTCTTTCAGACTACAGCACAATCAAACTAGAATTCAAGATGAAGAAACTTACTTAAAAACAAAAAACTACATGGAAACTGAACAATCTGCTTCTGAATGACTCTTAGGTAAAAATGAAATTAAGGCAGAAATCAAGAAATTCTTTGAAACTAATGAAAACAAAGAGACAATGTACCAGAATCTCTGGGTTGCAACTAAAGCAGTATTAAGAGGGAAATGTATAGCACTGAACGTCTATGTCAAAAAGCTAGAAAGATCATAAATTAACAACCTAACATCTCAAGTAAAAGAACTAGAGAACCAAAAGCAAGCAAACCCCAAAGCTAGTAAAAGACAAGGATTAACCAATATCAGAGCAGACTGAAGGAGATACAGACATGAAAAACCCGTTAAAAAGTCAACAAATCCAGAAGTTTGTTTTGTGAAAAAAAAGTAATAAAAAGATAGACTACCGGCTAGACTAATAAAGAAGAAAAGAGAGAAGAATCAAATAAACACAATCAGAAATGATAAGGGGGATATTACCACTGGCTCTACAGAAATACAAACAACTATCAGAGAATACTATAAATACCTCTAGGCACATAAACTAGAAAATCTAGAAGAAATGAATAAATTCCTGGGCGCATATACCCTTCCAAGACTGAACTAGGAAGAAATTGAATCCCCGAATAGACCAATAACAAGTTCTGAAATTGAGGCAGTAATAAATAGCCTACCAACCTAAAAAAGCCCAGGACCAGATGGATTCACAGCTAAATTCTACTAGAGGTACAAAGAAGAACTGATACCATTTCTACTGAAACTATTTCAAAAAATTGAAGAGGAGGGACTGCTTCCTAACTCATTCTATGAGGCCAGCATTATCCTGATACCAAAACCTGGCAGAGATACAACAAAAAAAGAAAACTTCAGGCCCGTACCCTTAATGAATATTGATGCAAAAATCCTCAATAAAATACTGGCAAACTAAATCTAGCAGCACATCAAGAAGCTTATCCACCATGATGGAGTTGGCTTCATCCCAGGATGCAAGGTTGGTTCAACATATGCAAATCAATAAATGTGATTCATCACATCAATGGAACTAAAGACAAAAACCTCATGATTATCTCTAATAGATTCAGAAAAGACCTTTAATAAAATTCAACATTCCTTCATGTTAAAAAACTCTCAATAAACTAGGTATTGAAGGAACATACCTCAAAATAATAAGAGCCACATATGACAAACCCACAGTCAATATCCTACTGAATGAGCAAAAGCTAGAAGCATTCCCCTTGAAAACTGGCACAAGACAGGGATGCCCTCTCTCACCACTCCTATTCAACATAGTATTGGAAGTTCTGGCCAGGGCAATCAGGCAAGAGAAAGAAATAAAGGTTGTTCAAATAGGAAGAAACAAAGTCAAATTATCTTTGTTTGCAGGTGACCTGATCCTATATCTAGAAAACCCCATCATCTCAGCCCAAAAGTTTCCTAAGCTGATAAACAACTTCAGCAAAGTCTCAGAATATAAAAATCAATCTACAAAAATTGCTGGCATTCCTATATACCAACAACAAGAAAGCAGAGAGCCAAATTATGAATGAACTTCCATTCACAATTGCTACAAAAAGAATAAAATGCCTAGAAATACAGCTAACAAGGAAAGTGAAGGACCTCTTCAAGGAGAACTACAAACCACTGCTCAAGGAAATCACAGAGGACACAAACAAATGGAAAAACATTCGAGGCTCATGGATAGAAAGAATATCATGAAAATGGTCAGCTCTCTGCTCCTCCTGTTTGACAGACAGCTGCATCTTCTCTCGCATTGCCAGCCACATCCCTGAGACACCATGGTGAAGGTGGAGGCTGGAGTCAACAGATTTGGTCATGTTGGGAGCCTAGTCACCAGAGCTACTTTTAACTCTGGCAAAATGGATATTGTGGCCATCAGTGACCCCTTCATTGACCTCAACTACATGGTCTACATGTTCCAGTATGTTTCTACCCATGGCAAATTCCATGGCACATCAAGGCTGAGAACAGGAAGC
Organism: Macaca fascicularis; assembly: GCF_037993035.2. Lineage (NCBI taxonomy): Eukaryota > Metazoa > Chordata > Mammalia > Primates > Cercopithecidae > Macaca > Macaca fascicularis. The sequence continues at coordinate 9,165,424 of NC_088391.1, forward strand.
TTGTCATCACTGGAAATCTCATCACCATCTTCCAGGAGCGAGATCCCTCCAAAATCAAATGGGGTGATGCTGGCACTGAGTACGTTGTGGAATCCACCAGCATCTTCACCAACCATCTGATCTTCAACAAACTTTACAAAAATAAGCAATGGGGAAAGGATTCCCTATTTAATAAATGGTGCTGGGAAAACTGGCTAGCCATATGCAGAAAAATGAAAATGGACCCCTTCCTTTCACCATATACAGTATTAACTCAAGATGGATTAAAGACTTAAATGCAAAACTCAAAACTATAAAAACCTTAGAAGAAAATCTAGGCAATACCATTCAGGACATAGGCATGGGCAAAGATTTCATGATGAAAACACCAAAAGCAATTGCAACTAAAGCAAAAATTGACAAATAGGATCTAATTAAAAAGAGCTTCTGCACAGCAGAAGAAACCATCATCGGAGTGAACAGACAACCTACAGATAGGGAGAAAATTCTTGCAATCTATCCATCTGACAAAGGTCTAATATCCAGAGTCCACAAGGAACTGAAACACATTTATGAGAAACAACCCCATTAAAAAGTGAGCAAAGAACATGAACAGACACTTCTCAAAAGAAGACATACATGTAGCCAACAAATATGAAAAAAACCTCAACATCACTGATCATTAGAGAAATGCAAATCAAAACCACAGTGACATACCATCTTATGCCAGTCAAAATGGCTACTATTACAAAGTTAAAACAGGTGCTGGTGAGGTTGTGGAGACAAAGGAACACTTTTACATACATAGGTAAATGTTGTATGGGAGGGTTGGGTGGGTGGGTAAATTAGTTCAACCATTGTGGAAGACAGTGTGGCAATTCCTCAAAGACCTAGAGGCAGAAATACCATTTGACCCAGCAATCCCATTATTATATATATATACCCAAAGGAATATAAATCATTCTGTTATAAAGATACATGCACATGTATGTTTATTGCAGCACCATTCACAGTAGCAAAGACATGGAGTCAACCCAAATGCCCATCAATGATAGACTGGATAAAGAAAATGTGGTGCATATATGTACACTATGGAATACTATGCAGCCATAAAAAGGAACAAGATCATGTCCTTTACAGGGACACAGATGGAGTTGGAAGCCATTATCCTCAGAAAGCTAATGCAAGAACAGAAAACCAAACACCACATGTTCTCACTTATAAGTAGGTGCTGAATGGTGAGAACACATGGATACACGATGGGGACAACACACACTGGAGCCTGTGGGATGGAGGGTGCAGGGAGGGAGAGCATCAGGAAGAATAGCTAGTGGATGCTGGGCTTAATACCTAGGTGATAAGATGATCTGTGCAGCAAACCACCATGGCACACGTTTACCTATGTAACAAACCTGCACATCCTGCGCATGTACTCCTGAACTTGAAGTTAAAGAACAAAGTAATAAAATAATAAAAATGAACATTTGTCATGTAAAAAAATTTAGATTTCAACATGTGAATTTTGGAGTAACACAAACATTCAGACCGTAGTAGGTTCTAAATAAATATTTATAATAATATTGCTAAGAAATACCATTTTGCATGCTTAATCAGGACCCGGCATTATGCTAAGCACTTATTTTTAATCTTTGTGTGTACATAGTAGGTATATATATTTATGGGTTACATGACATGTTTTGATACAGGCATACAATGTGCAGTAGTCACATCAGGGTAAATGACGTCTCCATCACCTCAAGCATCTATCCTTTCTTTGTGTTAGAAACAATTCAGTTATCCTCTTTTCATTATTTTTAAATATACAAAAAAATTATTGTGACAGTCGTCACCCTGATGTCCTATCAAATACCAGATCTTATTTATTCTATCTGATTATATTTTTGTATCCATTAATCATCCCCAGTTTCCTGCAACCCCATTACCCTTCCCAGCCTCTAGTAACCTTCATTCTGTTCTCTATCTCCATGAGTTCAGTTGTGTTAATTTTATGCTAAGCACTCTTAATCCACAGTCCCATTTTATTCTCACAGTACCCTTATGGAGTAGCTACTGTTATCACCCATTTTACACTGGAGGAAACAAACGCGCAGAGAGTTCAAGTAACCTGCTGCCGTTTACACAGCTAAGGACATAGTAAAGCTGAATGTCTGGGCCCTTAATCATATGCTCAACAACCTCTTCGTTGTGTCTTTTACCTAATTCCGCCTCCGACTTGAAAATAATTGATATTTGTAATTACCACTTCTACTTTTCAGTGGCTACTGTCTCCATTGTGAATTATGATTTCAACAACTTAAGTTAGTATTTAGTTCACGTTTGGAAAAAATAGTGTAGACGAATATCATCATGAAAGATGATAAAGCTTTAAAAAAGGCTGCAAATTGCAACCCTTACAAGTGAGCGCACAAAAATGGGCAGACGAAAAAGGAACCAAAAGATTTGGTCAATACTCCACAAAAGTAAAAAAATAAAATAGCCAATAAAGATATTTAAATAGGGCTGAACATCATCAGTAATCAGAAAAACGCAATTCAAATCACAGTGAGGTGTGTATCCATTAGAATAACGATATTTTAAAAATCTGACCTTTTAAATATTGGTGAAGATGTACGTGGGGAACTGTCATGCAGTGCTGGCCGGAAAGGAGAAATTGATGGAGCCACTTTGGGAAATAATTTAGTGTTATCTAGTAAACTTTCTTGTGTGTCATAATTTAGGGTTTCTGCTCATAGGTATATGAGAAATTCATACACATGTGTATCTAGAGACATGTACAAACCTGTTCAAAGCAGCATTGTTCATAATGGCCAAAAACTAGAAGTGGGGGCAACTCAAACTCATCGATGGTAGAATAAGTGAATCTATAGTGATGTATGCGCACAATGGATCATTATTTGTCAATGCAAGTGAACTGGGGCTACATGCTGCAGTGTGGATGCAAATTACAAGTTTAATGTGTAGTAGAAATTGCAAGACCACAGAATCCAGACAGTATGGTTTCATCGATGTCAAGTTTCTAAATAGACTTCAGGATATTGTTACGGCTGCAGGTGAAGTGGTAAAACTATGAGAAAAAGCAAGACATGATCGCTACAGACATCTTGACGGTTGTTTCCTCGAATGGGAAAAGCACGGTGGAGACCTGTCATCCTTCTGGCTGCCAGTGATCTTCTACTATTCCCACTCCTCACCTGGGTAACAATTGCATGGATGTTTGTGTTATAATTATGTGTTAAACTGCACAGATAAGTATTGTATTTTGTGATAAAAATGTTTTAAAACTGTATTATAGTCGATTAATAAAAATATATGAATGAATATATATAATTTGGTTTGAAATAATGCATTTAAATGGTTATGGCTGGTTGAGAATATGATGCAAATGAAGAAAAGTGTTTTTTTTTTTTTTTTTTTACTTCTCTCTCTTATGTGTCCTTTTATAAGAAAGGAAATAACTTATTTTAATACATACGTACCTTGGATGGCTGAGTCTCGATCTGACATCTTAACCAGATAACTTAGTTTAAACCATAAGCAATAGAAGCCAAAGACGGTTTAACTTATTGTTTACTTTCTATTTGTTTATTAGTCATTGTTTCCATTCAGTGGCAACTTCAATCACAAAGTTCCCCATTTATAAAAAAGAAGGCAAAAAATTGTACAATTACTATCCAATCAAAGGTAGCCTGATTTAGCCTCCAATTGGAGTTTCAGGGGAGTTCAGACTCACTGGAGGGAAACTTAGTAAGAATATTTGCCTTGGTCTAGCGAAGTGGGACATCATATAGGGCTAGAAACATTGTAGGCTGGACTCAAAAACAAACCCTCCAACCTTATTCCCCACCCTACTCTCCCTGACCTGTATTCCTTCACCCCTGGTTCCTTTGCACGTGCTCACGGCCCCCACATCCCTCCAACTGCACTGCTCTGCGGTGCCCTTGGCCTCCTGACAAATCTCACATACTTCATGTCTCATCTCAGACATAACCTTCTGCAGTGAAGCCTTACCTGGCTCTTCCTCCACACTCCCAGAGAGAAATCTTTGCCCAAACCTCTGGGCTGGTGCTTGCTACATTATCTTGTCATTACTTATTTACACGCCCAACTAATTGGTGAATTCCTAGAGCTGAGGATTCTGTCTTTTCACTTTGAAACCTCCAACAGCTAATACCATATCAAGTACAATGCAGCTAGCCAATAAATATATGACAAATGAATGAATAAGGGAATGCTTAGGCTCTTATGAGAAAATGATAGCTCCAAAATTTTTTTAAAGGATGAGGCAGGCTTTCAAGTAAAACTACAGGATCTAACATGAGGACACTTAATACTAAAAGACCATGTTAGGGATTTTTAAATTTATGTGGGGAGAATGTTAGCTTTTAAAAGGGCATACTTTTATTGTGCTTTTGAATTAATGCGAAAGTAAATTATTGGGTAGAAAGAGGCAAATAATCCAGATTATTTATTTTATTTTGGCTTAATGAAAAGTGCCACCATGGATAAAATTCAAACATCTACCTGTGTAGTTTTAAAAATGCAGAGTATTTATTACCACTAGTTACTTATTCACATGCTGTCAGTACCTAATAGATCATGCAAAGTCCTGATTCCCCAGAAGTGGATTATTTTCTTCCTACAAATCCATCGTATTCAAAGCTTTACTCATTTTGTTTCAAGCAGTATGTACAGTGATTTCTCATTAATCATTTACAACCTGCTTGTTTATTATGTGGGAAGAGAGAGGTACTAGAAAAGAAACAAGAAAGATAAAATAAAAAGCTATTTAAAATGTCAGGAATTCCCCTAATCTCAAGGTTCACTTTATTTTCCATGGGGGAAGAATGTGATTAGTTAGTAATAATAACCAACTCATTTATTTATGGATATTTACTGAGTGGGCGATACTCATGAAGTGTGTTGTCTAATGGGGAATATGGACAGGTGAGAAGGCATTCAACCCATAGTGTAGTAAAGCTGTGGCCCCAGAGCATTAGAGCAGCAGTCTGAGGTGTGAAGGATGTGTTGGAGTAGAGGGAGCAGAGCTAACAGGAGTGATGAAGAGGTAGGGGCTGCTGCAGAGCTCTCCCTACAGGAGGCATGGCACTGGTGTGAATTACGAAGTTGCAGTGACTATGAAAAAAAGTGGACTAGATTTAAGAGAGACACAAGATGTATATTTCAAAAGATTTGGCATTTTTTTGAACATAAAGAAGTGAGAGAGGGAGGAGATGAAGACAAGATCATTATTTCTGGCTTGGGCAAAAATCACATTTTCCAAGTTAGGGAAGCTAAGAATGAAAAGAGGCTTTGTTAGGTGACAATGAGTTCAATTTTGGACATATGGAGTGTGATGTGCATGGGAGACATCTGAAGAGAAACATTCATCTATAGTTTGGAGATTATACAGAGAGAGAGAAGATATATAATAAGATATATATCTACATGTATATGTGTATACACATATATGGAACGCAAATATTAGGAGTTCCATAAAAACAACAGAGAAATCAGAGGAGAGGAAATTATGAAGCAACATATCAAGAAAATTTCCCAGAACTGCAGAATGAGAGTTTACAAATTAAAAGGGCACACTAAGTGTCTAGCATAATGGATGCAGAAAGATCCACAGCAAGACACATCAGCATGAAATTTTACAACGCTGGGGAAAAGGAGAAGGCACCAGGAACCTCCCAAGAGAGCAAACAGATCACACACAAAAGACTGAGATTTAGAATAACATCAGTAGGCTTATCAGTAGCAACCCTGGACGCTAAAAGAGAAATACCTTAGCATTTCTGGGGGAAATGACTGCCATGTGCCATGTTAAAATTCTGCACTGAGCCAAGCAACCAATTGGATGAAGAAATCTTCAGCTTTGGAAGCTGTCAGATAATTTACCTCATGTATACCTTTCTCCAGAAACTTAAAAAAAATGTGCTCTACCAAAGTAAGGAAGTAGATCAAGAAAGAGGAAGGCATGGGGGTCCAGAAAATAGGAACCTGAAGTAGGAAAAAAGCAAAGGAATTTCCCAGAATGATGATGCAGCTCAAATGACAGCCATGTCACAGCCCTAGAAATGACCAGTCTAGAATGAAATGGAGAATTGAGGGCTCCAGGAAGAATGGCTCCAAGAAAACAAAACTACACTGAGGTATAACCTTACATGTCATAATTATGAGAGGAAAGTTATATGCTGATGGAGAACTCGTGGGAGAATTAGCAATATATACATAGAAAACTAAGCAAACAAAAACCAAGGCAGCTATTAAACCCAGGGAAAACAAAAGTCAGACAAGAAGATGGTTCAGTTGTAAATAATATTCATATATGGTTTTAACAAGGTGAACTGAATTTTGACCTAACCAAAAATGGTACAACTGTATTGCAATGATGGGGGAGGTAGTGTGGAAGGGAGCCTGCAGAGAAAAAAAAGTGTCATTTGCTGTAATAAGTTACTAAAATATATGTAAAATATAAATATCAAGAAGTAGCATTATAAACATTTTACTTATATCTATGGAGATGCATAGAAAAAACAACTCAAAATGTGGAAGTGATGAATATGAAAGTGTATGGAGAGATGAGAGAAGATACTACTGGGTGGGTTTTGTTGTTGTTTAAAACCTTGCAGAATGACCTTTCAGAAAGGGATCAATACAGAACTTTGTTTTGAAAAATAGTTTTCTACCATATGATCTAGCAGTTCTACTACTGGGCATATATCCAAAGGAAAGGAGATCGGAGCATTGTAGAGGTATCTGGACTCTTGTGTTTATTGCAGCACTATTCACAATAGCCAAGATGTTGAATCAACCTGTGTCCATCAACAGATGAATGAATAAAGAAAATGTGATACATATACATAATAGAATACCATTCATCCATTGAAAAGAATGGAGTTGTGTCATTTATGGCAACATGGATGAGCTTGGAGGAGATTATGTGAAGTGAAATTAGCCAGGCACAGAAAGCCAGATATCACATGTTCTCATATGTGGAATCTAAAAAAGTTGATCTCTTAGAACTAGAGAATAGAATAGTGGTTACTAGAAATTGGGAAGGTAGGGAGAAGGAGAGAAAGTAAGAGATTAGTTAATTAATGCAAAATTACAGTTAGAAGGAATCAGTTCTAGTGTTCTATAAAACTGTAGGGTGACTCTAGTTAATTATAAGCTATTGCATATTTTCAAGTAGCTAGAAGAGAGGATCTGGCATGGTCCCAACACAAAGAAATGATCTATATGTGAGGTGATGGGTATGCTTGTTATCACAATATGATCACTGCATATTGTTTACATGTTCCAAAATATCAGTATGTACCCCATACATACGTACAATTACTGTGTGCCAATTAGAATAATAAAAATAGTTTTTTAAAAGGTATGCAAAGGATGAAAAGGAAAAAATGGAAGAAATAATTGCTGGACTTTGCTGTGGCCACAGTGATACCTGGTGACTATAAATTTGATGTCCCCATCTGTGTCATTGTGTGCTCAGCTGGGCTAGAAAAGGGTGACAACGGATTGAGCCAGGGTTGGGTCCTGCAGACAGTTGTGACCATTGTTGTTTCTGTTGTCTCTGAAATGAGAGCAAGCATGTGGCTAATAAAGTGGTAGAAGTAAAGGACTCTGGGGTAAACTTTAGGTTGGATAATAAGGGAGTTGAAGACAGAAGGAGACTGATGGTGTGGGGAAAGAGATTATTGTCTGCGTTGTAGATATGAATTGATAGGCGACAGCATAGTGAGATGGTGGAGGGATAGAGGGTTGTAACCAGAAAGAAGGATATGTGAATTTCAGAGGCGAAGTTTAAGGTGATGACAAGGTCCATGGTGATGCCCAGGGTCTTGATTCAGGGTGCCTCTTGGGTTGCAGGTGTCAAAGGACTGAAAGCTGGGATGCTAGATGAGGCATGCATTGGGGATTACTAGGGTGTCAGTACCTGAGGGTAAAGGGGAAGACCACACCTGTGGGGTGTGAGAGGCAGTAACCGTGCTGTAGGAATAGTGTTCGATTAGGCAGCAAGAACCTTGGAACCTCAAAGGAAAGGCACTTTACACATGTGTGGGGCCTCATGTTCTAGTGGGGTATTTGAGAGTTTAAAGGAGACCTCCTGACCAGGATAGAGTTGAATGTGGAGGAAAAGCACCAGTGGCAACCATTTGAGAAAACTGCTCTGAGAGAGATTGAGGACAAAGGTAAGGGATGAAGATTTTTTACCAAAGGAAGAAGGAGTTCCACATAGTACAGAGGAAGCATCGGAGGGAGAAAGGTTGGGGCCAGGGATGGAAAGGATGTTGGGATTCGCTGGCCCCCAGTGTTTGAAAACTAATGGCTTAAGCCATTTCCTGGTCTCTTAGTCACAGCCTTCCTGCCGTCTCCCCAACACCCCTACTCTCTTGTAAGCGTTCTCACCCCTTCCCCTTGCTTCTTCCCTTCAAATGGAATCAGACTCCACCTGGATCCACTGTGCTTCTGTGGGCAGGCGAGCAGGCAGGCGGTAGAACTCATTACTTCTCAGGACTCACTGAGGCCACTGCAGTGTAGTGAAACGCAGTCTAAGTAGGGCCGGAAGTTGCAGGTTTAGCCATGTACTGGTAGATGCGGATATGCTACAAACTCCATACTTTCAGTTCCTTCATTTGTGAACCAGTAACAATAATACCCACAGAGTTTGGACAGGTGTCAGGTGAGGTAACATACACAGAAGCAACTGCAACATGGTACCTGGTGTTTATAAATGCTTATGATAAATATCTCTCCCAAACGTGTAACTTCCGTTACAGCTCATACCTCTGTCTTTCACTAGGACAGTGCCTTATGGATTCTTTGTGCTTAATAATGAATCGATCAGTGAATGTATTGGGCTTGGGGGGGGGGGGAATTTACAAAGCTTTTACACATATATATATATATATTTCAAAAACCACTTGTTCACTCTTCTATCCTTACCTTTTCATAATTTTCAGAATGTATTATCCCTTAGTCTTATCCAGGTAATAATTAGGCTTCACTAGGCCTCTATTTGAGTACAGAAACCTCCGTATTCTCACTTAAATTCCCAGCTACAATCTCTGCCTTCATGCATGCAGTGCCTGGATGTTGAAATGGAACAAAGCTTAAATAGGTTAAAATCCACCTTCCCAATATAGCCCAATATTCAGATTGTTTCTCCTATTAACTCTCCTGCGTCAATATCAGATATTCCTCTTAATATTTAAAAAATTACTATTAGCAGCTGAAAACTGATTTCCTTTCCTCTAGTCCTTGCATCTAACTCTCCTGAGTTCGCTCTCACTCGCTCTCTCTCTCGGTGTCTCTCTCTCCTCTCTCTCTTTAGTTTATAACTCATCCAGGTGTCTCTTTTATTCTGTATATTCTTATCTAGATACGTTTCCTTTCTTCATTCTATCCAATCCCTATGAATCCTACCTTGAAATGTTGCCATTCAATTCGTCTTACAAATGGCTTCAGAATCTATATTTTCTGATTGCATCATTCATGTTTTCTATTCACCTCCTTCCGGTTGCACTGGAGTGATAATCATCACTTGCATTATGGCCACCTTTGCTTTTCCCTCTTCTTGCTTCGCTCCATCTGCATCTGCAGTCCTCGTGTTCGCTGCATGGGAGCTGATCTGTGGGGCCAGGGCAGGGTCAACCCCGTGACATGTGCTTTCACAGGCATGTGGAGGGAGAACCTTAGATAGTTGGGGGATAAAGTCTGTTGCTGTATATACTTCTTTATCCTTTCTGTTTCTTATCTTTTCTTACTTACATTGAGATTTACTTTCAGGAATTTGCAGCCTATTGTATGTGAGATTAAGAGCCTATAAAAATGTTTTAGGTTTTTTTTTTTTTTTGATGTGCTGACTTCTTTTTATTAAAAAAGTATATAGCTATTCTCTTAAATCTTTTTTTCCCATTTAGATGTGCTCAGTGAGGATCCTGAATTAGCTGTTGTCACTTGTTATTTCTTTCTTTTTTTTTTTTTCTTTTTGAGATGACAGCCTCGTCCTCAGAGTGAGCCATTATTCTTGTTTATGTTCAGGGACTCAGGGGACTAATAGAGACCAAGCAGTTAGTGACTTTCTGGTGAGTAAGAAGAGTTTCCTCATTTTTTAAAATCTGTAATTGACACATCAAGCCATCATTCTTGATTGGGCAGCTTTAGGGCCAAGTCATGTTTTCATGGGTCCTGTGCAGTTTGTCTTTCTTTTCAGCATTTGTAATAAACAAGTTGTAAGTCACTTTTATGATGTCCGGTTCAGGAATAAATTACACAATGGTGCTTCTGCCAGCTGTTGTGGAAGCCACTGATACCATTGTGGAAAGTCCTTGTCCGTGGGAGAAAATGAGCTTTTACACTATTCTTCTCTTTTCTGAGACACTCTCTGTGGATTGCTAGGCAGCACCCATCCCTGTAGGCTTTTGAGGTGCTTCTTGCTACACTATGACGAAACAGTCTAGGACCATCTGGGTTTGTAGTGATTGGCATTGGGTGAATATGATCAGTGCCAGTATTTCAAGTTAAACTTACAGCCTTCTCTTCTGAGACCAGACTGAGGCTGGCATTTCTTCCCCTCCTGCTGCCTTCTTCCTTCCCGGCAGAAGCCCCAGTGCTCTGGCGTTTGTGTACAAACATTCTTTCATGGAGCTCTGAATCTCAGTGTAGAGAAGGCACATGAGGAGCAGTTTTGACCAACATATGGCCCCATGAGAGAAGAGCATGTGCATTTATTGATTAAGGAGCTATTTTCTCTGGCCGGCATTATATTATCCAGGTCTTGTTTGGTGTCATGTTAGAGAAACCTAATTCAAATTGCCTTAGGCAACAAGAAAGCAAAAGGGCAGAGGGATTTGGGGCTCACAGAACTGAGAGGTTCTGGAGGTCATGCTGACATGAGGCATGACTGTCCCCGGGGGGTACTTCAACTGCAGCGGCAGGAATACATGTCCATCTCCCGGCCCCTCGTTCTCCACTCGTGGCCTCATCCTCAGAAAGGCTCTCCCCACATGAGAACAAAGATGGTCAGCAGCTGCTCCAGGCCTATATCCTGCCAGCTTCGGCATCTCTCAAAAGGAGAATTTTTTCCTAGTAATTCCAGCAAAATTCTCGAGTTAGGACTGTCATCGTCCCAACTCACATCTTGTTTCATTCTCAAGCCAGGATACTGCGTAACACCAGAGCGGTGCGAGCTCTTATCTGGCAGGCCTGTGTCATACGCCCCCTCCAGGCCCTGGTCCCTCAGCCCCCTACTCTGACCACATGAAACAAGAGGAGGCAAGGGTCGATTCCCCAAAGGTCAGCAGGGGTGCTGTTCAAAGGAGCTACTGAGGCCTAGCACGAGATGCCCGCTAGCTTTAGCAGCACAGAGCCTGCACTCAGGGAAAGAGATCAGGGAAAGCTGAGTTGGGTCTAAGGAAATACTGCTATTCAAGAAGGGTCAAAAAAAATAAGGAAAAGCTTCATAAATAAGTATCAGGGACTCTGGGGATTAATAGATACCAAGCAGTTGGTGAGTTTTTGGTGAGTAAAGAGTTTCCTCGTTGAGCCATTCAGTTAGACAGGGAAGCTGTAGTATGCTGAGTACTGACCCCCGAATATGTCCATGTATGGATCACCAGAACTTGTCATTGTTACCTTATAGGGCAAAAGGGACTTTGCATGAAGTTCGGAATGTTGAGATGGGAAGATTATCCTGGATTACTCAGATAGAGACAATGTCATCACAAACATCCTTGTAAGAGAGAGGCAGGAGGAATTAGAAAGACGTGATGCAGGAAGCAGGGATTGGAGTGATTGCTTTCAAGATGGAAGAAGGGGCCACTAGCCAAGGAATGAAGGAAGCCACGAGAGGCAAACAAGGCAAGGAAATGGACTCTCCCCTGGAGAGTCTAGAAGCCACCAGCCTGGCCAACACCTTGGCTTCAGCCCAGTGAGACTGATTTCAGACTTCTGACCTCCAGAACTGGAAGGGAATAAACGTGTGTTGTCTTAAACTCCTAAGTGGTAATTTGTTACAGTGGTAATGGGAAAACTAAAACAGAAGGAGCTGAAATTGAAGATGACCTGGAGTGGGCCAGGCAGACCAGGGAGAGGCTGAGCACTCAGCCTCCGTGAACAGCACAGGCTGAGACACCCGGGGTCACATGGAAACAGCAGGGGCACCTGGCAGAGGACAGGAGATCCTGGTGGGTGCTTTCCCCACACCACAGCGTTGGGACTTCCTTCTGAAGCCCAGGGTAAGCTTTGGAAAGGTTTTAACAGTAAAATCACGGGATCTTGTTAAAGGCTTAAGGTTTTTCTGGCAGTGCTAAGGAGGGTGAGTTAGGTAAAGATTCAGAGATTAAGGCACAAGACGGAGAAATTACTGAAGAGAAGTCTGTAGTTGTACCAGCAAGACATGATGAGGACTGAGCTGAGGTACAAAGTGAGAATGAATCAGGGGCCAGACTTAGGAGCTACTGAAGGTCAGAAAGATCTCGTGACTGCTAGATATGGTACGATGGAGAAGAAGACTGACTGGTTTCTGGTTTCAGTGACTGGGAGGACAATTGACTAGGAAACAAAGTACAGGACAGAGAATGGGTTTAAGAAGAAGCTAACCAGCTCCATTTGGGGAACAATGGTTTTTGTCATCTAATAGATAAGGAGTAATGTCTATTTGGCAACTGAAAACAGGTCTGGATCCCAGGAGAGATACCTGGGCCCACCTGGATTGGAAATCACAGATATGGTCATCAGTGTATGTAAGTCGGTGATGTGAGCCTGTTGAGTGGATAAGCTCACTCAGAAGACTGGGCAGGAGAAGGTGGAGGCTGCACTGGGAATACCTTGTTCCAGGTCTAAGGAAAGAAGACAGAGTAACCAAGAAGGCTGAGAAGACAGAGTAACCAAGAAGGCTGAGACAATGGCCGGGGGACAGTAGGAAAACCTGAGACCAAAGACCGCACTAGCATTTCTAGACACTCAGAGATCTCGTCGAGTGAATGAAAGCTTACCGTGTATTTAGAAGACATTTATTCTGAGTCTAGATTGTAAAAAAAAAATGGCAAGAAGAACAGAAGGTCTTGATTCATCACTGTAATTATCTGTGCCATCAATAATTCCCGGACCATACAAGAGTTCTCCAGGTGGCCTTGTGTTCCTGTGGTAAAGTTTGCCAGCAAAGGAAGGGTGAAACTTTCGGTTTGAGTTATTGCTATAGGATTGCTTGGATAAGACTTCTCTCTCCTTATCCTTTTATGGATCAGACAAATTAGTTTCATTACTGGTTTGGTTTCTCTCCTTTTCTTTTTGCTTATTAGTTATTATACAAGTAATGTGTGATGATTACAAAATATGGAACTAATGCAGAAGCATATTAAAATAAAAAGTAAAAACTCCTAAATCCTACTGCTTAGAAGTAACCACTATTAAAAGTTTGGTGCCTGTCTTTCAGATATTTTTACTTACTTGTAAGCATAATACAGGTGACATTTTGTGTTATAAAAATGGGATGATTCCATGCATGCTTTTCAACTAACTTTTTAATTTATCATGGACAGCTTTCCATGGCAGTACAATACAGAGCTATGATATCCTTTTTAATGGCTGCATAGTAGTCCCCGGTTTGAATATACCACAGTTCATATAACTTATGTTATACATGTTATAATTTATGTTTTTGCATACTTTTAGAAGTGTTTCAAAGAGAGATTTATACAAATGGAATTGCAGGGTCCAAACTATCAATATTTGCATTTTTGATACAATACAATTTGTACTCCATGAAAGCTGAATGGAAAATGCTGAAAGGCTACATAAATAATCATATTTAGTTTCCCTTTCAGCACAAAACATTAGGTTTAGTGCAGATTTGGGGACTTTAATATTTCCCTTCTCAGCTTTCAGGAGTCTCGGTGTCTTTCCATATTTGTTTATACCTAAAACCAAAGCCAAGTGAAGGAAGAGAATGGGGAGCTTAGCCATATAGTAGGTACCCTGAGGGGTCCCTGTGACTTCAGCAGAGTGCAGTGACTGGGCTTTCCAGACCTGGAAGGTGCAGCCTTCTGTGAGCCCTGAAATGCCTGGGCAAACCTGCCTGGAAAGAAGCCCAGAGGAGAGCAGGAGTTGGAGGGGCACACACTGAGGGGCCACCCTATCTGGGTCAAAGTTTGTGTTCTAGTGGGGAAGACAGACACTAAGCAAACAGGTGAGGATACAGTAGATTGTTGGGCAGTGACAAATGCTGTGAGGAAGAATGAAGTGGGTGAAGAGGAAACTGGCAGGTGGTGAGAGGGCCACATTAGCTGGAGCACCAGGCGTGGTGAGGAGACGTGGCTGTGCTGAGACCTCCTGAATGGATGGATAAGCCATGCTTAAGGGCTAGAGAAAGAATATTCTGTGCAGAGGAACTCAAGCCACAGGAGGAAGAATGGCATGTTTGGGGACCAACAAGGCTGGCATTGTGGCTGGCAGATGTGGGCAGGGACAGTGACAGTGTCTTTGAGGTCATCTGGGGCTGCACCATCTGATATGGTGGCACATATCATAATTAAATGATTGCTTAATTAAATGAATCGATTAAATGATTGAGACTTCAGTGTCAGTAGGGCATGAGGCATGTTGGAAGAGCTGTTCTCAGACACTGTTTGTTGGGAATATGAATTAGTGGATCCTTTTGTTGGACGATTGGACTGTGCATAGCAACACTGCAAAAGAGCAGACTCGATCCAGCAAAAGCAATTCTGTGTATTTGTCCTCTGAAGATCCTGGTCTGTGTGTACCAAGAAACAAGTATAAGAGTGTTTATTACAGCACATGAAGCTATTTCATTAGCTAAACTTGTAACCATCTAAATGCTCATCCATAAGACCATGGGGAACTGAATTACAGTATGTCTTTGCCCATCTGTATGATGTGGCTCTTTTTTAAAAATCTGTAAATACACTGATAAGAAAAAGATCTCCAAAAATGTGGGTAGGTAAAAAGAAGTTGCAATGTTTAGTTCACATATTTAACTAGTAGCTGTATTTGTATATGTGTGTACTTTTATAAATACCTAGAAAAAAATCTGGGAGAATAAACACAAAACTGCTAGCAGCAGTTACCGCTGGAAAGAAGAGTGAGGTCTCAGGGTTTGGGGGTGAGCGTGGGGGTGACATTCATGGTCTGCATCTAAGGAACCACAGCAAGCTTTGTTTTTGAAATGACCTAACAGTGCGCTGAAGCCAAGGCAGGTTTGGGTTAATCTAGGTCTGTGTGATTTCGCTAATCTCCCATCCACTGCTCTTTGACTTTCTGACAAAGGAGATGTGAAGGTGAGCACTGTGCCTAGAACACAAAGGAGAAGCTGCACTGTGCCCCGGGTATCCCTGGACACAATGTGAGGAGCGTCCACATGTTTTTGCTGGACCAGCTCTGGCAGCAAGTTCCACGAAGGCTCAGCTGTAGCCAAGAGAGCTAAAAGGCTGTCTAGGTCACCTCTGTGGACCCGCTGCATGGAAATTAATTAGAGTTGGACCATGTCCCCTGTGGCTTGGCTCCAGGTGATGCGAAAGTTATTAGCAGCTATATGCAGCTACAGCATCCTTCCCCGTCTTCTGAAAATTTGTTTCGGCAGAGACAGGCAGGCAGACTAAGTTGGTGGCTGAGGACAGTAAAATTTTAATTCCCAGATAGTTTGGTCAGGGTCATTAGGGTGGCAGTGACTTTCAGAGAAGGGCATGTTTTTCATCAAATCGGAGACAGCAGTGTCCTTACTCCTCCCCTGACCACTCAAAACTAAATTCTTTTTCCTATAAACAAGTGTGTCATTCCTCAAGCACAGGGGGTGGTGACCATAGCAACAAATCACCCAACTATTTCTTTTGTTGATCTGTTTGACTTTTGTGAAGCCACCCTTTCCACAATTTCTGTTGCCATTTCAATTTTAACTAGCTTACCTTCTATTTCTCTTCTCCAACTATGCATAGGAACAAAGAAAGACACTCAGAAAGATCAAGATACGAATAAACCTGCTCTTTCATCTCCTAAGAGAGTAGCAGCTTCAGCCACCAAGCTTCATTCACCAGGTATGTAGGAAATATGATGTGTTACTTGGGGAGATGACTTGAACTTGGAATTTATCTTATTCAGATGTCATTAATGGAGCAATGCCAGCCCATGTGATTTACATGATTGTTCCAGAGCTTGACATACATATGCTGATGTTTTCTGACTCTAGATGAAATGAATCAACTGTTCACATCATTTTATCTTGAAAAAACAAGATGCTATGCTACGTTTAACTGGGAGGATCTTCTCCGTGTAGGGGTATCTGCTATTCCAATAGCATGTAGAAATCATTTACAATTGAAAAATAGACTTTAAAGATCTAACCTCAAGAAATAATATTGTCTAAAAGGAAGAAGAACAGAGATAAGGGGTATCAAATGATTTGTTAGTCTGTCAATGAGGAAACCATTTATTTGCATTTATTCAGATATGAACAAACTACATAAGGTTACTTGAAAGTCAAAAATTGTTTAATATGAATATTCCTGGCCAGGCGTGGTGGCTCATGCCTGTAATCCCAGCGCTTTGGGAGGCCAAGGGGGGCGGATCACTTGAGGTCAGGAGTTCCAGACCAGCCTAGCCAATATGGCAAAACCCTGTCTCTACTAAAAATACAAAAATTAGCCGGGTATGGTGGCTTTCGCCTGTAGTTCCAGCTACTTGGGAGGCTGAGGCAGGAGAATCACTTGAACTCGAGAGGTGGAGGTCGCAGTGAGCCGAGATCACGCCACTGCACTCCAACCTGAATGACAGAGCGAGACTTCATCTCAAAAAAAAGAAAAAGAAAAAGAAGAATATTCCCGTTGTAAGACGTTCCTGCCATTGTAGAACAGTATGCAATGCAACCTCAAAACATTTTCTTTAAGCCCAAAAATGGTGGCCTTAATAGCAGCTAATGTTTGAGCTCTGACTGCGTGCCAGGTACTGTCCTGTGCTCTTTAAATATGTTAATTGATTTAATGTCCACAATAACTCTGTGAGACAGGTTGTGTTATCGCCCCTCTCTTTACATGTGAGGAAACTGAGGCACAGACATTTCATTAATTTGCCCAAAGTCACAGGTAATAAGTAGTGGAGCCTTGGTTTTAACCTAAGCAATCTGTATTCCAGACTTGCATTGTTAGTTGCTACACTGTTAACCCAAAAGCATGGAGAATAGAGAACTTACTAAAATTGCTGATTAATTAAAAATTTATGGAAAATAGATTAAAGCTGTAAATGTGAAGGACAGGAGACAAAGCCTGGTAGTTGGGTGAGAGATCAGATCTGAGGACCCTGCATAAATCTGGAATTTCTAAAGGGCAACACTTTGGAAGGAAAAGAAAATTCACCCTGCAGGAGACTGGCCGACCACAGCTCCAGCTCTGTGGGAAGCCGAGGATTTTTTTGAGGATTGTTGCATCTATGTTTGTCAGGGAAATTGGTTGTAATTTTCTTTTTATTTATGATGTTCTTTCCTGGTTTTAGTATTAGGGTGATACTGGCTTTATAGAATGATTTAGGGAGGATTCCCTCTTTCTCTATCTTTTGAATTCGTGTCAATAGGATTGGTACCAGTTCTTCTTTCAATGTCACATAGAAATCAACTGTGAATTCGTCTGGTCCTGGACTTTTTCTTGTTGGCAATTTTTTTTATGATCATTTCAATCTTGCTTCTTATTACTGGTCTGTTTGGAGTTTTAATTTCTTCCTGGTTTAATCTAGGAAGGATGTATATTTCCAGGAATTTATTTATCTCCTCTAGGTTTTCTGTGTTTTTCATGTAAAGGTGTTCATAGTAGCTTGGAATGATCTGTTGTATTTTTGTGGTATCAGTTATAGTATTTCCTGTTTTGTTTCTAATCAAGTTTATTTGGATCTTCCCTCTTCTTTTCTTGATTCATCTTGCTAATGGTCTATCAATTTTGTTTATCTTTTCAAAGAACCAGGTTTTTATTTCATTTATCTTTTGTATTATTTTTGTCTTTCAGTTTTCTTTAATTCTGCTCTGATCTTTGTTACTTCTTTTCTTCTGCTGGGTTTCAGTTTGGTTAGTTTTTGTTTCTCTAGTTTCTCGAGGTGTGACCTTAGACTCTCTGTTTGTCCTCTTTCAGCTTTTCAATGCAGGCATTTAATGCTCCAAACTTTCTTTCCTCTTAGAACTGGTTTAGTTGTATCCCAAAGGTTTTAATAAGTTGTATCACTGTTATCATTCAGTTCAAATAATTTTTTAATTTCCATTTTGATTTCATTGTTGACCCAACGGTCATTCAAGAGCAGGTCATTTAATTTCCATGTATTTGCATGGTTTTGAGGGTTCCTTTTGGAGTTGATTTCCATTTTTATTCCACTGTGGTTTGGGAGAGTACTTGATATAATTTCGATTTCCTGAAATTTATTGAGACTTCTTTTGTGGCCTATTCTGTGGTCTGTCTTGGAGAATGTTCCACGTGCTGATGAATGTACATTCTGCAGTTGTTGGATAGAATGTTCTGTAAATATCCACAAACTACATTTTATCTAGGATATAGTTGAAGTGCATTGTTACTTTGTTGAGTTTCTGTCCTGATGACCTGTCTGGTGCTATCAGTGGGGTACTGAAGTCTCCCACTATTATTGTGTTGCTGTCTATCTCATTTTTTCAGGTCTAATAGTAAATGGTTTATAAATTTGGGAGCTCCAGTGTTAGGTGTATATACATTTAGTGTTGTGATATTTTCCTGTTGGACGAGTCCTTTTGTCATTATATAATGTTCCTCTTTGTCTTTTTTAACATTTTGCTTTAAAGTCTGTTTTGTCTGATACAACAATAGCTACTCCTGCTCACTTTTGGTATCCATTTGCATGGAATATCTTTTTCCACCCCTCTACCTTAAGTTTATGTGAGTCCTTATGTGTTGTTAGATGAGTCTCTTGAAGACAGCAGATACTTGGTTGGTGAATTCTTATCCATTCTTCCATTCTGTATCTTTTAAGTGGAACATTTAGGCCATTTACATTCAATGTCAGTATTGAGATGTGAGGTACTATTCTATTCATCATGCTGGTTGTTGCCTGAATACCTTGTTGTTGTTGTTTTTGTCATTGTGTTATTGTTTTATACATCCCGTGAGATTTATGCTTTAAGGTGGTTCTATTTTGATGTGTTTTGAGAATTTGTTTCAAGATTTACAACTCCTTTTAGCAGATCTTGTAGTGCTGCCTGGTAGTGGCAAATTCTCTCAACATGTTTGTCTGAAAAAAGACTGTATCTTTCTTTCATTTATGAAGCATAATTTCATTGGATAAAAAACTCATGGCTAACAATTGTTTTGTTTAAGAAGGCTACAGGTAGGACCCCAATCCCTTCTGGCTTGTAGGGTTTCTGCTGAAAAATTTGCTGTTAATCGGATAGATTTTCCTTTATAAATTACTTGATACGTTTTCCTGACAACTTTTAAGGTTCTTTCGTTTGTTGTCACTTTAGATAACCTGATGACTAGGTGCCTAGGCAATGATCTTTTTGTAATAAATTTCCTGGGTGTTCTTTGAGCTTCTTGTATTCAGCTCTCTAGATCTCTAGCAAGACCAGGGAAGTTTTCCTTGATTATTCCCTCAAATTTGTTTTCCAAAGTTTCAGATTTCTTTCCTTTCTCAGAAACACCAATTTTTCTTAGATTTGGTTATTTAACATAATCCCAAACTTCTTGGAGGTTTTATTCATTTTTTAAAATTATTTTTTCTTTGTCTTTGTTGAATTGGGTTAATTCAAAAGTCTTGTTTTTCAGCTCTGAATTCCTTTCTTCTGCTTGTTTGATTCTATTGTTGACACTTTCCAGTGTATTTTGCATTTATCTAAGTGTGTCCTTCGTTTTCAGAAGTCGTGATTGTTTTTTATTTATTTATGCTATCTATTACTCTGGAGATTTTTTCATCCATACCCTGTAACTTTTTTTTTTTAAGTTGGTATTCACCTTTCTTTGGTGCCTCCATGTGTAGCTTCATACTCAAACTTCTGAATTATTTTTCTGGCAATTCAGAGATTTCTTCTTGGTTTGGCTCAATTGCTAGTGAGCTAGTGTGATCTTTTGGGGGTGTTAAAGAATCTTGTTTTGTCATATTACCGGAATTGTTTTTCTGGTTCCTTATCATTTGGGTAGCCTATGTTGGAGGGAAGATCTGTGGCTCAAGGGCTATTGTTCAGATTCTTTTGTCACACGGGGTGCTCCCTTAATGTGGTGTTCTCCTCCCTTCCTCTAGGAATAGGACTTCCTAAGAGCCGAACTGTAGCTATTGTTATATTTGTTCTGGGTCTAGCCACCCAGCTGAGCTACCAGGCTCCAGGCTGGTACTGGGGAGTGTCTGCAAAGAGTCCTGTGATATCATGTGTCTTAAGGTCTGTCAGCCGTGAGTAACGAGCACCTGCTCCAGTGGAGGTAGCAGGGGAGTGAAATGGACTCTGAGAGGGTCCTCGGTTGTAGTTTTGTTTAGTACACTGGCTTAGTGTTGGTTGACCTCCAGCCAGGAGGCGGCACTTTCAAGAGAGCCTCAGCTGCAGTAGTGTAGGGAGGATACGAGCTTGCCCTAATGCCACCTGGATGATAAGTATTTGGTTTCTTAGGTGGTGGGCAGGGCCCTGGAACTCCCAAGAGATTGTGTTATTTGTCTTTAGCTACCAGGGTGGGTAGAGAAAGACAATCAGGTGGGGGCAGATTTAGGCATGTCTGGGCTCAGACTCTCCTTGGTAGAGGGGGCTCCCTGGGGCTGTTGTGCAGGATGGGGGTGTGGTTTCAAGCCAATGGAATTATGTTCCCAGGGGCATTATTGCCGCCTCTGCTGGGTCACGCAGGTCGCCAGGGGGAAAGCTGGCAGTGACAGGCCTTACAAGGCCAGTGTCACTCCCACATGTCCCCCCAACAGCACAAGAGGGACATGCCCCAGGCTAAAAGCCTCCCTGCTGAGAAAGCAAGCGGGACTTTCAGGTTTCTTGCCTCCCCACCTGTAGCGGCTTCTGTGCTCCTATCCGTACTCCCAGATCACCTCCTCTCCAGAGTCTGTCCAGGAAACTGCGCAAATTGTTTTAAAGTTCAGCTGGAAGTTTCCTTCTCCCTGTGATCTTTCCCCAGTTCCACTGGCACCCCTCCCCCAAGAACCCCTGAGAGACAAAGGCAGAAATGGCTTCCCTGGGGTTCAAGAGTGCCCACAGGACTCTTCCACTGCTTCCCCTACCCTTATATTTTGCTCAGCTCTCTAATTTGTCTTAGCTCCCGATAAGGTCAGATCCTTCTCCCGTGATCTGGTTCTTCAGGCTCCCCAGTGAGGACGTGTGTTTGGGGACAGTCATTCCCCTGTCACACTTCGGACACTCATAGTTTTTCAGCTGTGTCATGGAGCCCGCAGCAACAACCACCTCTTTCAAAGGGTCTGTGGATTCTCTCAGCTTTCCTGGTGTGTTCTTCAGTAGTTCTTGGACCAAAAGTTCCCAGTGTGTCTCCACAAGCTGCTCTGTCCATCTGAGTGGGAGCCGTAGGTTAGTCCTGCCTCCCGTCTGCCATTTTCCCTCACTTTCTGATTTCTGTTCTTTTTACTCTTCTTCTGCTTATACTGGGTTTAATTAGCTGATGTCATTGGTTGGAGGTCTTTTGTTAATTATGTATGTGTTTAGTACAGTAAATCTCTCTGTACAAGTTGCTTTAGTCATAGTCCACACATTTTGACACATTCGGTTTTCATCTTCATTGAGTTCAAAATATTTTCAGATTTCCCTTTTGGATTTCTTCTTTGGTCTATGATTATTTGGAAGTGTATTGTTTAGTTTGCACATATTTGGGGACCTCTCAGGGATCTTTCTGTTATTGATCTCTAATTTGTAATTCTAATTTGGTTGGAGAACATACTTTGGATGATTCAAAAAAAAAAAAAAAACCACAAACCTATTCCTCCCGTCACAGCACCTCTGACACCACACATGTGAGGTTTCCACACCAAGCGATTCTCCACTTCTCTGTGGACACCACCCAAGTGTCCTACAATTTGATTCAAGTATAACACTAATTACCCAGAGTTAGCACAGGCCACACAGGTTAAGGGCTCAATCGCACAAGACTGACCCTCACTTTAGGTGCCAACTAAAAGTAGTAGGTGTGTATGTGACCCACACTTCTGTCTGACCTGGCTACAAATTGGAGGTTCTCACAATCTTCTCCTTAAGTTGAATAATTTATTATAACAACTCACAGAAATCAGGGAAACATCTCAGTTATTTACCAGTTTATTATAAAGGATATGATGAAGGATACAGATGAAGAGTTGGATGAGGAGGTACATAGAGTCAGGTCCAGAGTGCAGGAGCTTGTGTCCCACAGAGAGAGGGCGCTCCACCATGTTGATACCTGGATGCATTCACCAACCCAGAAGTCCTCCGAATCCTATACTTCAGGAGTTTTGATAAGGCTTCATCACACAGACATGACTGATTCTTAACTCAGTCTCCAGCCGCGGAGGAAGGGGAGAGAGGGAGCTGGAAGTTTCAAGCTTCTAATCATGGCTTGGTCTTTCTGGTGACCAGTCCCTATCCTGAAACTATCCAGGAGCCACCAAGAGAAGCTGTCATTAGAGCAAATAATGCTTCTGTTACCCAGGAAATTCCAAGGGATTTAGGAGCTCTGTGTCAGAAACTGGGATCAAAACCAAATGTTAGAACAAAAGATTCTTCTAGCACTCATATCACTCAGCAAAGTACAAGGGTTTTAGGAACTCTGTGTCAGAAATTGGGGGCAGAGAGCAAATATATATTTCTTATTATGTCACAGATGACTCGAATCCTTTAAATTTATCGAGCCTTGTTTTAAGACCCACAACAAGATCTACCTTGGTAAACATTTCATGCATACTTAAAAAAACAGCGTCTACTCTGCTGTTTCTGTGTGGAGTGTTCTACAAATCTCATAGGTCAGGTTGGCTGAAGCATTGTCAAGTATTCTATACCCTCACTGATTTTCTCTCTACCTGTTCTTTCAGTAGATGAGAGAGGGCTTGAAATCTCAGACTGTAATTGCAGATTTGTCTGTTTCCTTTGTCAACTTTATCAGCCTTTCCTCCATATATTCTGAATCAGCTCTATAAGGTATATAAAGTTTTAGTTTATCACTTTGATGAATTGGCCACTTTATCATTATGAAATGAACTTCTTTATCCCTGGTAATAATTTTTTCCTTGAAATCTACTTTTTTCATTGTTAATAGAGCCACTCCAGCTTTCTGTTATTTTCAGCGTGGTATAATCTTTCCATACTAACCTTTTCATCTATTTTTCTATTTATTTTTAAGTAGGCTTCTTATAGGCCTCATGTAATTAGATCTTAACTTTTTATCCAATCTGCAATCTCTGCCTTTCATATACATCTGATGTTATTACTGATGTAATTGAGATTAAATCTACCATCTTGCCATATTTTCTATTTAACCCATATGTTCTTTCTTTTCTTTTCCCTCTTTTACTGCCTTCTTTTGGCATTGGAAAGTTTTTTATGATTCCGTTTATCTCCTTTGTTCATGTATTAGCTATCTGTCTCTTATTTTTGTGTTCTCAGTGGTTGTTTTATCCAGTGGATGTTTCATAATATATGTCATTAGCTTTCAACATTCTAGCTTCAAGTGACATTATATCACTTTGTACATGATGTAAGAATGTTATAACAGCATATTTCCATCTCTCTCCTGGCATTTGTGCTATTGTTATTAGATATTTTACTTCTACATATATTATGAACCTATACTACATTGTTATTATTATTGATTATCAACACTCAGTTTTCTTTTAAAGAAATTTAAATAATAAAAGTCTTTTGAGTTACTCATTTAATTGCCATTTTTAGTATTTTTTATTTCTTTGTGTAGATCCACATTTCTGTCTGGTATCATTTTTCTTCTGTCTGAAGGACTTCCTTTAACATTTATTGTAGTGGAGGTTTGCTGGTGGTGAATTCTTTTGGATTTTGTTCACCTGTGCTTTTGATAAATATTTTTGCTTTGTTCTGAATCCAAGTTGGTATTTTTTTCTTTGAATATTTAAAGATGCTGTTTTGTTTGTGTCTATCTTGAATGATGTCTAGTGGAAAATCTGCTGTTATTCTTATCTTTGGGTCTTTGTACATAATGTGTCTTTTTTCTGGCTGCTTTAAAGATGTTCTCTTTTTCATGGGTTTTGATCAGTTTAATTACAATATTCCTTGTTGTTGTTTTCTTCGTGTTTTTGTGCTTGAAGTTTGTTGAGATTTTTGGATCTGTTTTTATAGTTTTCATCAAATTTGCGGTGTTTTGCCCATTTTTTTTTCAAATATTTTCAGTCCTTGTTCTTCATCTTCAGGGACTCCAATAACACATATATTAGGCCTCTTCAAGTTGCCCTACAGCTCCTGTTCAAAGTGATATTCTGTTCATTTCTTTGAGTATTTCTTCTCTCTGTGTTTCATTCTGGATAGTTTCGATTGCTATATCCTCACTACTTTTCCTTTCCCTTTCTTTTTCATAAAATAACATTTATTTATTAACTCACAGTTCTGTAGGTTAGACGTCCAGATGTGGCTTACCTTGAATTCTCTGCTCAAATGATCACAAGGCTGATATGAAGATGTCAGCCAGGCTGAGTTCTTGACTAGAGGCTCTGGAGAATGTTTGCTTTTAAAGTCATTTAGGTTGTTGGTAGAATCTAGCTCATGTGCTTGTAGTACTAGAGTTTTTGTTTCCTTGCTGGCTATCAGTCAGGGACAACCTTCAGCTCATAGGGCCATCCACATGCCTTGCTATGTGCTCCCTTTTATCTTCAAAGCAGTAATGGTGTGTTGAATCCTTCTCAGACTTCAAATCTCTGACATGCAGCTCTATGACCAGCTGGAGATAACTCTGCTTTTAGTAGACTTGCTTGATTAGGCCAGGCTCACCCAAGATAATCTTCCTCTTAATGTGTAATATAATATAGTCTTGAGAGCGGTATCTCTTCATGTTCATGGTTGTTATGCAGTTGTTTTAGTCCACTTGGGCTGCTATAACAAATACCATAGATTGGATGACTTAAACAATAGAATTTTTTTCTCATGATTCTGGAGGCTGAGAAATCCAAGAGCAAGGTGCTGACTGATTTGTTTCTGGTGAGGGTCCTCTTCTTTGTTTGCAGATGAATACATTTTTGCCATAGCCTTACACGTGGGAGAGACAGATTATTGCTCTCATATTTCTTCTTATAAGAGCACTAATCCCATTCATGAGGGCCCCACTCTCAGGACCTAATCACCTCCGAAAGGCCCCACTTACAGATGTCATCACATTGGGAATTAGGGCTTCCATATATAAATCTTGAGAGCACACAGTCAGTCAGTTCATAGCAGCAGGGTATGTACATGAAGGGGCAGTCACTGAGGGCAAGTGTAGGGTCTTGCCACCACGGGTGGATTTCGAGTCCTAAAGAATGGCAACTTGGAAATGCTACATAACCACAGTGGAGAGGTCTGGGAGGGACAGTTTTTCTTTTTCCAGGATCTTCATTTCTTTTTGATGATGATGCTTCTTTATTCAGATTACTGAATATCAAAGAAAATCAACTGAAATGGTTAGTGCCTCCATCAGGCCTTTGGGCCTTCAAATGACATCTGGCCTAGGAGAAGCTTTCTGGGTGTCTCATTTAAGGAGAGTTCCTCTCCCCTCCTGGACTGTAAATTGAATCATGGCAGGAACTATCTTTTCTGCCATCTCTCGCTTCCCCAAAACAAAACAAGCCAGAATAACAAACATCCCCTGACCCTCATATTTCTGACACATTTTTCTCCCCATCTGGACACCCAGTTTTGAGAAAAAATTGTTTATGTTCCCCATCCCGGTCCCCATGCTTACAAATGACTCTACCTGCTACCATCTAGACACCCCACTATTCTACTACAAAGGCCACTACTGATTTCTTGGTTAGTAAGGTGTTTTGTTTTGTTCTGTTTTTGAGACAGGGTCTCACTCTGTCACCCAGGCTGGAGTGCAGTGCGTGATGTCAGCTCACTTCAGCCTTGACCTCCCAGGCTCGAGCAATCATCCCCCCACAGCCTTCCAAGCAGCTGGGACTATAGGTGTGCACCACCATACCTGGCTAATTTTGGTTTTGTTTTGTTTTGTTTTTGTAGAGATGAGGTCTTTCTATGTTGCCCAGGCTGGTCTCAAACACCTGAGCTCAAGCCATTGTCCTGCCTTGGCCTCTCAAAGTGCTGGGATTACAGGCATGAGCCACCATGCCTAGCCCCCATAGTATTCTTAAGTTTTTTTCTGGAGTGAAGTTATGTCACTCGGAAGGAGTCTGATCATTCTGGGTTTTGCTTTTCAGCCTTATTAGGCAGGTACTGATCAGCAGTTCTTCCCAGCCAATTTTTCTACACTACTGAGCAAAAGCTGTGTGAATGCTTTACCTGATGCCCATGAAGTATGGGGTGTTCCAAACTGGCTGCTGGGAACAGGAACTATTTGTGGCCTTTGGTGGACTCTTAAGTATTGTCCCACTAATCCTTGGCAGAGTTCTGTCCCCAACCTGAGATCCTCTCTCCACAGGCAGGCATGCACTGATCAGAACCTGGATGAAAATTCGAGGTCACTCCTCAGATCTTCAGAATTCTCTCGGTGGAGCTCAGTCCTCTCTGGTACTCTACCTTGTAGGCTCTAACTCCTGACCTCCCTGAGCCCCCAGATCCACTTTCTCAACTCAGAGAAACCTCCGGGCTCTACCTGAGTCCCCCGATTCCCTGCACCAGAGTTTGAAAAGTCATGTGGGTGATGAGCTTCAGCAATTGTAGGTTCACCTCGTTTGTTTTCTGACTCTCAGGGATCACTGTGCTTCATTGCCTAAAGTTTAATATCTTGAAAACTATTGTCTTGTATATTTGGGGCTTTTTTTTTTTTTTTTTTTTTTTTTTTTTTTGCTGATTTCAAATGAGAGGGTAAGTCTGATCCCACTTACTTCATCTTGGCCAGAAGTAGCTATATTTGAATATAAAAATTTGGCAATTGTCATAACACCATTAAGCCACTATTTTTTACCTTTGGAGAAAAAAGGGATTCAGATTTACCTAGATAAATAGCACCCGTACTTCTTGTAAATAACAATAAGTTTCCTAAAGTTGAAAATACTGTATGCCACGTTTTATCTTGTCTAGAGAGTGGGTTATATGAACAAAGTGTTTATTGTTGGATCTGGAAACCCTGATTGTAGCTTCCTGTTTTTTCGGTTCTTCTGTACATCAAAACACGAAAGAATCTGCTCCTACCTTGGGAGTACCTTGCTCCTACAGGGCGTAGTTATGGGATGGCCCGGTGCTACCCAAATTTGTAATTCCTGCCCCCATCTGTACTTAGGACCAGCTGGAAGGAAATCCCCACCCACACGCCATCTGCTCAGCCTCTCCCCACCACCAGCTCACCCCAGCCAAGCCATTGCCAGTACTAAGTAGGAAAATAGTGGGCC
Organism: Macaca fascicularis; assembly: GCF_037993035.2. Lineage (NCBI taxonomy): Eukaryota > Metazoa > Chordata > Mammalia > Primates > Cercopithecidae > Macaca > Macaca fascicularis. The sequence continues at coordinate 9,192,919 of NC_088391.1, forward strand.
ACTGGGCAGCGTTTTCTGAAATAAATTTAGATTGGTTTAATAAAAATAAAGCCTGTCCAAGTCCACAAAGAAATCAGTGCATGGACTCCCTAGGGTGTCCTGCTGTCTGTTATGATGCTGACCAAACCCATGAAGTGCTTTGTCTTCAAGTGGGAAGCTATCAAAGTTCTGTCCTGTAATTATTTGCCTTCTTGTCTATGGTGTGAAGGTCATGGGCCATCTCTGATGTTATAAATATGCAGGTTCCCATGCGGCACTGTTTGTTATTGTGTCAGTTAAGCTTTCCAGCTTTAAAATTAAACCAATCTTTTTCATCCATTACAATCCTCTGGATAGGGACTGGATGACTGCCGATGAATTTTTAATATTTTCTTTCTATTTTCAAAGGCCGTGTCCTCTCCCGTGCTCAGCGTTTGCACGCAATGCCTAGCCTTTGCACGCAAACTGTTCGCATCCACCTTTGTGCTGTAGAAGGTCACCAGCTTCTCCCTGGAGGCCTCACAGTTACCAGCTGCCACTGAGATCAGCATGGATTCTATCTTCTCCTGACCAGAGTTATGTAGCCAATAGGATGGCTGCAAAAAAATCATGATTGGGGTAACATTTAGATGGCAGGAGGGTGTTCTAGATTTAGAGTATGCGCCCAAACCAGGGAGATCTGTTAGAGATGTTGTAGAGTGGTTCAGCAATGTGCTTAATTGGTAAGAGCCCTGGGCAAGGCAGTCAGAAGACCAAGAGCCAGGCCTGGCCAGGTCCCTACAGGACAACGGATTGCCTGAGGGCAAGGACTGGGCTTTACTTCTTTTCATTTCCCGCTGTGCCTTGCACAGTCTCATTCACAGAGTCAGTGCTGAAGAGAAGGTGTCAGGTGGTTTTGCGGCCGAAAACCACATGACAAGAAGCATGCATGTGAAGTCAGCTTTGTGTGTAGGTCAGGACAAAACACTAATCTAGGTATTTCTGCTTGTATATTTCACACAGAAAAGGAAGTACATTGGAGATAAGGCTCATTAACAGTTGGGTAGTGTACTAGGGCCAGTGAGTAAAAAATTGGCAATGCTACTCTCTTTTCCCTGCATTTAAAGATTCTGAATCCATTGGTAAGCCCTGTGTTGAAGGCCCCTATTCACTAATATCCATTTCCTAGTTCAGCTGGGTGGAAATCAGATAGACATTGTAGGAGACCAGAGTCTCACTTCTTTGGAAAGCGTCTAAGTAGGTTCTGGCTGCCTGCACAGTGAGGTCAGTGGCATGCCTGCCTGCTTTTCTGCTTTGGACCTGAGACCACCCCAGAAGCAATAGAAGTACTGCAAGGAGCAGGGAAGGAGGCGATAACAAAACACTCCTACATCTGAAAGTGTCGTGGGGGAACGTGACATGCCCCTCCTTTAAAGCCTGCGCGGTGGCACTAGTGAGAAATATGATGGGGAAGAGGTCAGGAGTGGGTCACCACCACACCAACACCACTTCTCATCCCAGGCCCACCATGTGCCTTGGGAGCTGCCTGTGACCACCACCCTGCAGAAGTTGGCCCTCTAATTATCCCACAAACCTGGTGCTTCCTAAGCAGATGTGCATTCTAGCTTCACTATGTGCGGGCTCTTGAGAGAAAAATGAGAAGCAAACACCTGTTCTGAAACAGCTGAAGCTGGCTGTGTCAGTGATCTTCGTTCATCATAAGCTGTCCATCCCCAAGGTGGCAGTGAGCCTGAGCTGCGATCTTTATGCACCACCCTGGGGACCGTCTGACATGTGGGTGGACAGGAAAGGAGGTGACAGTACGTCAGGGAATCAGCTATAGAAGTAGTAACAAAGATCGACAGCACGAGAAAGAATACTGTTTTTAGCAAAGACAAAAGACTGCCAGTGACAGTACAATGATTATTAGTCCTAGGCAAAGTCACGCTGGATATGTTTAGAGAATGGCAGGACCCTTTTCACCTTAAAGCAATAGAGAACTCTACAGTCAACTTTGTTTCTCAGCTTTTCCTTCCTAAAGTCTTAGGTGCCGGAGCCTTGATCTGTGCTCTGACAGTGATTGAGTGCCACCGGTCCTGAACCAGGATTAGTTTCACAAGGTAGTTTGGTGTCACAGAGCCGCCAAACTTTCGCTTGGTGTGTTGATCCCAAAAGTTGACGTTGTCAGGGGAGCCTCTATCTTAGCTCAGAACACGGGTTGTTTGCTGGCCCCAGAAGAAGAGGTGAGCTTTTTGCACTGTTGTTCAGTAGAACACTGGAATTTTGAATAGGTGAGTAAAAGCAATATAATAATGACACCAATATCAAAGTAAGTGCCAAGAGTAGAATTTCACTGAATCCTTTTATATTGTGCATTTACCATTGAGTATAATTTCTAACATCATGATGATGATATTATTAAAGGTGGTCGTTCTTAGGAGCTATCCTACCCAGAAATAAATCTAACATCCAAAAATACATGACAGTGTGAGCGCCTGCTAACGTCCACAAGCTCAGAGGTGACTCTCTGTACCATGGGTTACAATTAGTTCTAATTCACTGAGCTGGAAATTGTTTTATTATTTTCTTTAGATTTCTAAAAGAAGTGCCTTCTATTGTAACAGTGTCAGGCACCTGGTACCTCAACAAATTAATTAAAGCACTGAAGTGTTTTGTAAAATCACCAGCCACAGCAATAAAATGGAAAACAGCAATTGTGGGGAAAAAAAAAATCTATCTTTGGTCTTAAGCTGTGTCTTAGAGTTTAATGCAGGCAATAAAATCTCTCACCTTTTCTTAATGATGTTTAGTTGGTAGTCATATTTGTTTTGTTTTCAGCATTGAGAATGTTGAGATAAAGGACATATTCAGGTTGATTTGCCTACAACAAACAAGTGAGTTTTCTGGAATATTATGTACTCTGCTATCGTAAAGACAGTCTCTGTGAAGCAGTGATTTCACATTCTGCTATTCTGTTAAGTCAGAATAATTTAAGATGTGCCGTATGTGAGGTTACATGGCAATCTCTGATGACTTTTTAAGAGGAGAAGGAATTAATTTTAAAATTAGCATGGTTACCCTTTTTTTTTTTTTTTTTTTTTTTTTTGAGATGGAGTCTCGCTCTGTCACCCAGGCTGGAGTGCAGTGGCCGGATCTCAGCTTACGGCAAGCTCCGCCTCCTGGGTTTACGCCATTCTCTTGCCTCAGCCTCCCGAGTAGCTGGGACTACAGGTGCCCGCCACCATGCCCGGCTAGTTTTTTTGTATTTTTTAGTAGAGACAGGGTTTCACCGTGTTAGCCAGGATGGTCTCGATATTCTGACCTCGTGATCCGCCCGTCTCGGCCTCCCAAAGTGCTGGGATTACAGGCTTGAGCCACCGCACCCAGCTAGCATGGTAACCCTTAAATTAACCATTAGAAGCATTTAGATCAATTAACCACTTTCCCCTTAAAAGATGAGGCCACTTGCACATTCACAAACCCGTTACTCTACGTTGTCTCAGTACACCAGGTACTAAAGGGGCTACATTTTCTGATTTGTTTTATATGTTGCTCCCTGGTATCTTGGAGAGGAAAAAAGAGGAGGAAGAAAACATTTGAAATATGAGTGAATTTATGATGGTGCTGGTCAGTGTCTGTGTCATGTCCTCTAGGAGTGTGATCTACTAGAGCGAAGGAAAGAACGCACCTTTGAGATGTAAGCCCATTGTCAATGGCAGGGGTTCTCTGACTGCCTGCGCGTCCTGGGTCTATCTGCGCCTCCCACAGAGGGACCAGAGGAAGGCGCCTGCCCACACACGGGTCTTGGGCCATGGTGGAGTGCTTTCCTCTGTGCTATTTTGGGGGACCTTGCCTTTTCTTTTTTTGAGCTTCAACCTAAAAATCACCACTCCTTTACCCCCAGAACCCTGTCCTCAACCCCAGGCAGAGCTCCTTGCCCCTTCATCTGTGGCCCTACGGCCCCTCACACTCACCTGGCCGGAGCCAAGTCACAGAAGGCTTTGCAGGCCATGGTAAGGTATATGGACTTTCTTTTTACTGAGAGAGAAAGTGAACAGAGGGGTCCACACGGGTCATGACCTGCCTCACGTGTGCAAAGGTCATTCTGGCTGTGGCGTAGTGAAGGAAGAGAGGAAGCAGGGCTTCCTATCAGAGAGCGAGAGGGGATGATGGCTCAGACTGCACCTTTAGCCACGGAGGTGGCGTCAAGTCACATTGGAGGGATGTATTGCAGGAAACCTCACAGGACATTGGTCCTGTAGGAATTTAAAGTCGGGAGTTGCTAGAGCAGAGGTGGCCAGGGCTGTGACTTGGACTTGACATTGAAGAAAAGGGTAGTAGCCTCTAAGGCGAAGAAAGGGGCATCGAGGTGTTGTTCTCTGATGCCCAATTAAAAGGTTGCTAGATGATTATAGGTCTGACTTCCATCTGGATTGACTGATTGATTTCCCATTAGACATTTTCAAAGAGCAATCTCCTTTAAGAAAAAAAAAAAAAAATGCTTCTCTATCCAAGCAAGCCTAGAAGTGTCGGAAGCTGGAAGGAATTTGGCAATTTTGTCTATTGTCCTTTTTCCAAGCAGGAAACCTTGCACTTAGAACCACATTAATGGAACAATAATTTTAGTCCCTGTTTTTTCTTTTCAGTCCTTAAAGATGACAAACCGTGGGCAGTGTAATAAGAAGCCGTTGTCACCTGTGTGCTGCGTGTTTTTTCACAGGTGACTGGAGTTTGGTTTTGTTTCTCACAGGATACCCAAAGCAGAGGACTGCGGCAGCTCGAAATGGGTTTCCGCCCAAGCCGGACCCGCAGGCCCGTGAGGCTGAGCGGCAGCTGGTGCAGCGGCTGAAGGAGCGGTGTGAGCGGCAGACCAGACAGCTAGGCATCGTGCAAGGGGAGCTGAGGAGGGCCATCTGCAGCTTTGATGCCCTTGCCGTGGCCACGCAGCATTTCTTTAGAAAGGTGAGGCCCCATTTCGTGAAGGTCCAAGGGCATTTTGGTTAGGGGAGAAGGTGGTGATGGTGACAGTTCTTTGTGTGTGTTGCTGTTTTGGGTTTGAGTTTGGATCAGAGTGGAGTTTGGATTTTCGGGAGTTCGGGCAGAATCTCCTGAGGCATCCCATCATCTTTGGGGAGCCACATTTATCCTTAGGTGTGAAAGAAATATGTCTGGGAAGAATCATTAATCATCTTCATTCCGAAAGAGGAAATTATGTAAAAAATGAAAGGAAAGGATATACAGGGACATTTTTGCCGGTGAGATCTTTGCAGCAAATGGAGCATATGGTTATTTGCATTTTCAAGGCGAGAGGTCACTTTCCAACATTTCTGCTCACATCACATCAAAGGGAGACAGGGCCACAGTCCCGTCCACCTCGGCTGTTGGTGGGCAATGGAATGTGCATGGCCTGGGACTCAGGGCCATGGCCCCAGTTCCCAGAGCGGCATGGGGAGAGGTTTGGATTCTCCCTGTACCCTCGATTTTTCTGAAAATGTAGGGAGTTTGGTTTCTCCTCTGCAAATGTCTGGATCTGTGTGTGTACACTGAATCTGTTATTAACCATGGAGCAGTTAAACTTCCCAGCCTTTCCCCGGGGGACAGAGGTGGGAGCCTAGTGTCCCACTGCATTTGTGCTCCACCTTGAAGTCACCAAGGTGTCCTTGGGGGAGAAAAAGCATAAACATTATAAATGCACATTTTTGAGATTCATGTATGGACCTCCTGGTATCTATACATGGGGGGGATGTAAAAGTGCTGTATAAATGCTCTCCAAATAAGAGTGAATTAATGAAATATCCGGCCAATTTCAAAAGAAAAGCAGAAGAATGTGAAGTGACTCCATGTCCCCTGGCAGCTTCCTTTTTGGCCTTTTATGGCATCCTTCACCTTCCGCTCTACTCCAGTATAGAAGCCTGAGCTGCAGTTTCTTTGTTGTTGTTATTTTTGTTTGTTTAAAGCTTTCAACAGAAAGAGCCATTTTTCAATCTGTTGTGGTAATAAATGACAAGATGAATAGGCAACCCTGAAATTTCCATTTACCAATAGTTTCAGCTTCCTCCCCAACCAGAATTTTAACCCCAGCAGAATATGGCCAATGTGAATTTCATACCTTCCTTTCTGGTCTAGTCATGATGCGTGACATGATCTGGTAAGCGTGCATTATGTAACCCTATAAGAAAGTTACAAACACATCTTCAAGGAGCCCAGGGGCCTGACTGGGCATGGTCAAGATGAGCATTTTTGCAGTTAGGGAAGGTGCTTCGTCGAATTTCCCACTGACTGTCAGGTTGTGCCTAAAGAGGAAAACAGGGCTGTTCCTTGAAGTTCAGTGATCCTGTTGATATAGTTTATATCGCCGTGCTGCCTGCTGTGGGACTCCACCTTTCAGACGTCATCCAAAGAGTCAGGATGGACAAAGCAATAGATATTGATACACATATTGATAATATGTTCCATGTTCTAGAAGTTGGAGCTTTTAGGCCCCACTTTTGGGATCATGGCAGGGGAGAGAGTAACTGTGCCAAAATTAGGGGTCCCTGTAGTTGAGCATTTCCATGTTCCAGGGAAGTTCCTTGTTGGCCTGCAGACCATGGGTTTTACTTCTTTGCGGCACGCACGTGGCTCTCAAACCAGAGACCAACAGCGGCTGGCAGGTGATTTGCAGGCATCTCCACTGGACCTCCCTGCTACTACAGCTGCACTTGGCATGACATTTCAGCAAGACGGATGGTGGACATGAATTTCATTTTCTTTTCAGTAAATCACAACCAGTAACTCCAAATGAGCTTCAAAAATGACCGTGGCATTTCACCTCCCACACAATGTATTTTTTTTCTCTGTCTTTCTGATCTCTACGCTCTCTCTCTCTCACCAGATAAATGCCAGAAGAAAAAACGGAAGATAAAATTTTTTTTTTTTAAAGTTAATGTCCTAATTGAACATAATCAGCATCTTTTATGCAGGCCGTCATGCATGCCATGTAGTTTAAGGTGATGGATTTGAGAATTTGCTAGTAATACCGAATTAGACCAGGAGGTGTGACATGGGGTGGAGAATCTGGGAAAATAGAGGCAAAGCAGCCTTGGAACCTTCAACAATGGAGCCCTCTGAAGTTACCAGGTCAGGAGAACCCAAGGTATCCCATGTCACACTTGTGGAAAACCCATGCACTATTATTGTGAGTGAGATATGGTCTGAGTCGAGCATATCAGCTTTGAGGAAGCGTGACCTGTACAGCCTGAAAATGCACGATCTCTTTGCTCTACTGGTTAGAAGGCCCTGCCAGAATTCCGTCCTGTAAGGAATGCACGTGTATCTTTTGTACACTGTAGCATATTCATCTGCAGAGCATGCTCTGGTGGAGAGAGGACACGGTGCTAACCCAGAGTCAGTTCCATCTCTGCCCTGATCCAGTGGGGAGACCTTGAGCAAGTTCCTGCCCCTCAGTGCACTTCGTCATCGTCACCGTAGGAATAACATCCCTGTCCTTGCTCTCTTCCCCCCGGCTGACTCATTAACTTTGAATCTCAGTTTTCTCCACTTAAAATAGAATTCATAATAGCTCTTCATGAAGTCATTGTGAGAATGTAGTGAATTAATGTGCAAAGATGCTTTATAGAGATAGGTTTCACTGTGTTTCCTAGGCTGGTCTCAAACTCTTAGTCTCAAGGGATCCTCCTGCCTCAGCCTCCTAAAGCCCTGGGATTATAGGCATGAGCCACCATGCCCAGCTGGCAAAGGCACTTTTTAAACAAATATTCAATCAAACATTCTTTTCTGAGTACAAAGATATCTGTCAAGATCTGCCTCAACAATTTTACTCTCAAGTGGGAGAAGGTGAAAACACAGTCAAAGCCCCTGAAGAGCTTGGTCTGGAATGTACTTTAAAAATAATTAAAAAAAATAATTTTTAGTGGCCAGGCTCCACCAGCCTGGCCAACATGGTGAAACCCCGTCTCTACCAAAAATAAAAAAAAATTTTAAAAATTAGCCGAGTGTGGTGGCACATGCCTTTGATCCCAACTACTTGGGAGGCCGAGGCAGGAGTATTGCTGGAACCCTGGAGACGGAGGTTGAGGTGAGCCAAGATTGCGCCACTGCCCTCCAGCCTTGGTGACAGAGGGAGACTCCATCTCAAAATACATTTTTTTAAAATAAAAATGAAAATAATTTTCTAATATAGCTCTTCAGTTACTGCTATATATTTTTACCTGAATGTGCTGATGCCGTTAATTTAAATATATGTTGGAAGTAAGCCTCACCACTAGAGAAAAAGAATTAGAAGCCCAGATAAGAATCTCCCTTCTCTACCCCATGCTTTATAGCTCCTGGCAGAGTAGCTGTGAAAGCTGTCAGCTCTAACACAGCCTGAGCCCAGCGTCCGGGGATTCTAAGATGCCACACTTAGGTGCCAACAGCAGCCTCACACTTGCGCTGGTTGCAGGCAGCTGTGCCCCTGCAGCAAGGCATGTTCCTCACCAAAGGCCAAACAGATCTGCTAAATCCGTGCTCCCAGACCCCCAAGTGGTGTCGTAATGAGTGTGACTCCCAGGGACTCGCGCTTCTCAGGGTCAGGTTGAATGGTGTGATGGTGCTCTTGCTTTGTGGTTCCCCGGAATGCTGCTCTTTAGCATCCCCTGGTGGCTCATCCATGAAACAATCCACGGGATGGTCCTCACCCTGCAGCATGGAGTTTTATATACATTACCTTTGAGGGTACATGGATTTTCATGTTACTTTTAATCAGATTTATTATGCTTACTCAGTATTTTTCATATCCATTCTTGTCTTCTTTTGTTAACTTTATGCATGTGATTGTAGATTACGGTTTTGAATTTTTTTACATGTTATTAAATAGTTTAGGCATAAAAGACCTGAAAATGAATGTCAAGCATTTTTGGACTCTCTAAGGTTACCAAAAAATTAATAGTGCACCAACCTCCTTCTTCTCAAAGTGTGTATATATTTTATGGCTTTTATTATCTGACCTTTTATCACAAAAACAATTTCATATAGAATAGTGGAAAGTATAAACCCAAATACCCCATAATTCATATTTAATATTTCTTAACATTCTGCCATATTTGCTTTCTCTATGTCTTGTTGTTGTTAGTTAGGGGTGTGTCTATTTTTTATGTATTTTGTGTATTTGAACTTCAGCCTTTCACCTTCAGTTCACATATATTAGTAGACAATCTTTAGCAACTCTGCCTCTACCCTACAGGGTGGGTAGGTAGGGAGGATTCAAAAAAGAAAGAGGTAGAACTTCAACAATAGAGCTCCTATTTATTGACCATCTACTATGTCCTGGGCACTTAACAGACATTATTTTAACCCTCACAACAACCATAGCTGTTGTAGATATCATCGTCATGTGATACCTGGGGAAACTGAGGCTCGGGGAGTTTGCGTAGTCCTCTGAAGACAATATAATTAGAAAGTGATGGAGCCAAGATACAAATACCAGGCCAGGCCACACCCAACACCCGTGTTTTTCCACTATATTATGATGCTATTTCTCCCTCTCCTCACAATCATCAGGGTGCTTTTGATGTATTAAGGGGGAAAATGCACAACTGCAAAACAGGTGAAATAATAAACTAAGAGTTAAACACACAGAAAATGACGTAATGGTTTAAGCTGTTGCCATAAAAAAATGCTATGTGCTCAAGTGGAAGCCTCGTCATTGATAATGGGAAGGAGTCTTGGAAGAGCAGGATGGAGAGAGAAGCAGAATGTGGGGTGAGCAAAGAGGAAGGAAAGGGTATTGGGACGAGAACACCCAACGCCTGCTGTCTGCAGAGTGCCCCCACTCCCTGCACATCTTTAAGCCCTTGGTAAATTAGTTAATGGCTTCTGAATAGAGATCTAGTCACTGGGGAACTGTTTTTAAAAGTGCAGTGATTGCTCTAGTATGGATTGCAGACTCCTCGTAGTGAAGCTGGCCCCAGCTCACCTTGAGTGCTCCATAACACCTGGTTGGTTCGCGCGTCAGGGCAGGGTGTATGTTAAAGGGGAAGAGAGAAGAGACAGCAGAAGAACCCCTTTGGAAAATAAAGGCTTGCTAGCTTTATCTGTTTAATGCATTCAGATTTTAAATTCAGGGATTCATCAGAATGAATGTTGCTCTTGAGCTCCTAAAGCAGTAGAGAAGCTGTTACGTCCACCAGCCAAAGGACTTCACATTTCAGAGATTTTCCCACTGAGTGGAGCTCTCAGAGCAGTAATTATACCTGATCAGAATTGAAAACAGTAAGCTCTTTGTTGCTTTCTTAATCCAAAACATGGTCATTTAAACATAGTGTTTTGTGCCTCTCCCACTTATAAATGATGCTCTGCGATTATCTTCTCTTCCCTTAATTTTATCATGAATAACCAAAGGCTTAAAGAAAATGTGAGCACTTAGGGTGGCATTTCTGACAGTTATTCAGTGTATATAACACAGTAGAGAGTGCTAGTGAAGTGGTAAATTCAAGGTAAATGAATGGTTCCTATGGTTGCTGTTCTGAAAGAATATTATGTGTCACAAAAATAAGTACCCCCACAGTGCTTTGCTAAAAGAACCATGAGTGTCTGTATGGTTTCACTTGTAGGACTTTAGCCAAAGGAATTTTTAGCAGAACCCCCAAACATCAAAATATTCCTGATATCAAGGGATAGAATCTCCCAGCTATGCCAAGCAGCTCTTCGAAGTAATAAGAACCCTTGGCCTGTGGTGTCAGTCGTGCAAAACATCATGGTCAGTGGAAAATGAAACTCAAAATAGCAAAGTCTTCTCAACATTCATGGAAGATCGTTGGTACTGAAGCCTGATAAAACCCAACTCTATTGATGATAATATAAATTTCACAATAAGATGCAATAAGATGAGAATAGATACCTGACCAAGGTGAAAACTAATTGTCCCATTCAGCTCATCTCACTTATGCTTTGTCATCAATGTGCTTTTTTGTTTGGGTTTTGTTGTTGTTGTTGTCGGTAATTAAATGACATTCTTTTGAAGGCAGATAGGTGCCATGGGAGAAGAAAGGTGAATTTCAGCCTCTCCTTTGCAGAAGAGGCCTGAGGCTTTCCCCAAACCCTGGTGGGCAGTTGGTTAAACCTGGTCTGTAGTAAAAGTGTGTGCCTTTAAGATATTCTGGGATACAGAATTCAGCATAGCCATCCTGCAGGCCAGAGAGGCCACAGAGCAGATGGGGCATGGAGTGTCACCTGGCCATCCCACCCAACCTTTCTAGACCCATGGCCTCTGGCAGATACCAAAGTCTTCACTTAAATGTCACTGGCAACTTATTTGAAAATAAATGCTGTAAACTCCCCTCCAACTAAACACAAGTCAAAGGAAAAACAATATTCAAAAATAATGACTCCCTAATGAGAGGAAATATGGTTGTCTCAGCCCCAGAACCTCTTTCCCGTGAGAGATGAGTTTATTAACTTTCCTAGACCTCAGTGTTTCTATAAAATGGAGTTACCAAGGGTCCAGTTTCAAGAACAAGACTAGAATGAAGGGGCTGTCAGGCCCAGGCTCTGTGCTTTAATTCAGTGCCTCTGACTCTGTGGGGGGTTCTATTAGTCTGTTTTCATACTACTGATAAAGACATACTTGAGACTGGGCAATTTACAAAAGAAGGAGGTTTAGTGAACTCACAGTTCCGTGTGGCTGGGGAGGCCTCACAATCATGGCAGAAGGTGAAAGACACGTCTCCCATGGTGGCAGACAAGAGAAGAGAACTTGTGCAGGGAAACTCCCCTTTATAAAACCATCAGATCTTGTGAGACTTATTCACTGTCACAAGAGTGGCATGGGAAAGACCAGCCCCCATGGTTCAGTTACTTCCCACCAGGTCCCTCCCATAACACGTGGGAATTGTGGGAGCTACAATTGAAGATGAGATTTGGGTGGGCACACAGCCAAACCATATCAAGCATTATTTAAATACCACAAAATCATTGCCTGCTGCTCAGTTGGCAGAGCATGACACTTAAGCACCAGAAAGTGCTCTGCCCTTCCTCAGGGGGTAGGATATGCCTATCGATCCCTGTGGCTTGCTCTAAGCATACCTGGTATGGGACCATCACAGTTTTGAAAATATAAGTTAGATTAGTCTCTTTGGGAAAAATCATTTAAATAACAAACGTCTGTGGAGCATCTGAATCATGAATCTGTTTCTAGCATATTATTCCCTGGAGACACCACCAAGTGCAAAGAGAGATGGGGAGAGAGAGAGCCCTCTAGTAGTTGCCTGTTGAGGCTGAGCCTTCTCTTTGGTTCCTTTGGCATTTGGTTTCTAGCAGGAGTCGAGAGACCTGGTGGCTTTTGGAGTACCTGTTATGTGGAACTAAAACTGGTACCTCATCGCCTGTAGCAGGTTATGACGTGAGCCTCCCTCCCTGGGTCTGCATCCCTCCGCCTCCTCCTCAATAGACACACACCCTGAATCATCTCCAATTCCAAACATAGAGAATGGTCCATCCTAGTCATTCTGTCTACGGTCCATCCACTTGGTAAATGGATGACTTGAAAACCACATCTCAGCCCCTGAGTTCCAATTCTAGGGAAGAGATGCTCACTGAAATCATGGGAGGGCAGAGTGGACTGTGAAGCCTGTCAAGCAGCCAGGGTGCCCGGGGCAGGGGCGCCTTGAGAGAGGAGTGTGGCTTGTGAAGTGGGCCAAGGAACACATAGGATCTCAGCAGGCAAAGGTGGGGGAATCGGGCCTTCCGGGGCAGCAGGAAGAACTTGGGCAGAGAGCGGTGCAGCGTGGGGAGAGGGCAGGACCACTCTGTGGAAGATTAAGGGTCTAATTTGCCTAAAGCTTTGGGTGCAGGACTGATGATGGTGGGGAATGAGGCTGAGGAGTTCAGGGCCTGGAATTGCAAATAAAAGAGAGGAGGCACTCACAGAGGCAGGCAGGAGGCCCTGAGTTTTGGACAACAGCTGCAGCACTGTGTTTTAGGCTGTGTTTTAGGAAGATTAACTCTGTGCCAGGTTTGAGATGGATGGCAGCAAGAAAACCCCAGGTAGGGAAAGCACGTAGGAGCCTCTGTCAGTGGAGTAAAAATCCAGGCAAGACGTGAGAAGGGTCGGGAGGACCTGGAGTCCCAGTGGAAAGGAGAGGGCAGATACAGAGCCTGAGGATCAGGCTGTGAACCTGACAACTAAGAGGGTTCAAGATACCCAGACGATAAAGGATGAACCCACTTCACCCCAGCCCCAGCAACACCCACACAGAAATCACAGACTGCTGAGAACTTAGGAATTATGTGCATATACAGCTCCGAAATGTTTAAAGGGGTCATGGGTTCCCTTGAAGAAATCTGCTCTGAAACTGTACATTTTATGCATCAGTGAGCCCTCAAGTCCTCAAGTCCAGGGAAAAATAAAGCAATGCCAAGGAACCTGTAGTTTTTCTTTTTTTTTCCTCCCAGATTCTACTTCTAACCCATGTATCACCTGTCCCACCTCCTGGGAGTACCCTGTGTCCCACCCATCCTCTCCAGGAATTGCAAGGTGGCTCTGAATTGCTGCTTCTCTTGCATTAATTGAGTTAATGCTTACAGTTAGATAGAATAAGTTCTAATGTTTGATAGCATAGTAGGGTGACTGCAGTTAACAACAATATATTGTTACATCTCAAAATAGCCAGAAGAGAAGATTTGAAATGTTTGCAACACAAAGAAATGATAAATGTTTGAGGTGATGAATATCCTAAATTCCCTGATTTGATCATTAAACATTCAATACATTTATCAAAATATCAAATACACCCCATAAATAGGTACACATATGCATCCATAAAAAATAATTCAAAAAATTAACGCACTTTATGCTTCCTACCATCCTGCATCCCTCCAGAGCTGGTACAGCCCCCTGTGTTGATTTCCGGGACTCTTTCTGTTTGGTAATGCTCAGATCTCCATGAGGGAATTAAGCAGAGGTGTAGATGTCAGAGAAAAGGGAGGCTCTAGAGAAGCAAGCTCGGGGTGGTTTACGCACAGTGATACGAAAGGGATGAGATTCACAGGAGGGCATATGCAGAGGAGGGAAGCTGACCTGGGACAGCATCTTGGGAAATGCCTGTGCGTCCTTCATGGGGCCAGGCGAGGAACAGTAGGCCTGGCAAGGAGAGAGAGGAGCTGCTGGGAGGGGTCGCAGGAAAGGGGAGAATCCCATCTCGCAGAAGCCAAATGGAGGGGCGTCTCTGACAGGTGACAGTGATTTACAATACCAGGTACCAGGCGGCGGGAGAAAAGGTTACAGAATGAGGAAGTACCCTGGAGTTGGGCAGTTTGGGAAGAGTATCTGTAAAGAGGTAAGGACACCCAGCTTTTCCTGGTTCCTCTATTATCAAATGGTTTATTTAGTTTATTTAGTTCTGCCTCGTTTCAGCCCACAGAGAAGCCAATTCTTCTATCCTGTGAGGAGTGGCAATGGCACCATCTACAGGACATTGTCTAGAAATGAAAATCTCTGCCCAGAGAAAAGAACTCATGCCAAGTATTACCTTAAATTCCAGAGAGTTTTACCAAAAGCAAATGCTGCTCTCCTCCCTTTTGCTTCCTAAAGTGTGAGCTACAGTCCTGCCTATGCCACAAACCTGATTGAAACTAGTTTTGAAATTAAAAACACACAGCTCAGCTCCTTTCATTTTTCATTTTATTCCTGACAATCAAATTACTAAAACAGCAAGAATAAGATTTATGTGGTACACTGCAAACAGTTTGCCTATGAGATAATTCATAAAAGCAATTACATATGGCACAAACCTAACAATGAAAGTGATCTATACCTGTGATCCAGTCCCTGGAGAGAGTAAAATCTCATCAGTTCTGCCCTCCCAGGAAAAGAAAGAAAAACATTTAAAATCCCAAAATACTGTAACTCTATTACATGACAGTATTCTCTTGAGAACAAAGATTTATCCTAAGTATTGTGCTGACAAAATAGATATGAGGTGATATTATTTCTCAAATTCTTCTTCAATAATATTTCCCCAATTTTTGTTTCAGGTTGAAACTCAGGGTCAGAATTCTGTATTTATTTTAAAAGCATGAAGGAAGAAGAAAAAGAAAGGAAAAAAGAAACAAGTATAATAAATAGAAAATAATTACAAAGACGGTCAATAGTAATTCAGAGATATCCATAATCACATTCAATGTGAATGGTCTAAACAGCCCCAGTTAAAAGACAGATCTGGCTAGGCATAGTGGCTCATGCCTATAATCCCAGCACTTTGGAACGCCGATGTGGGTGAATTGCTTGAGCCCAGGAGTTTGAGACCAGCCTGGGCAACATGGCAAAAGCTTAACTCTGAAAGGGAGAGAGAAAATGTTTTTTGTTTTTTAAATGTGATATAGTTTGAATATGTCCCCCAAAAGTTCATGTATTGGAATCTTAATCGTCATTGTAACAGTATTAGGAGGTAGTGCCTTTAAGAGGTGATTAGGCTGGGTGTGGTGGTGTGCACCTGTAGTCACAGCTCCTCAGGAGGCTGAGGCAGGAAGATCACTTGAGCCCAAGAGTTCAAGGCTATAGTGCTTTGTGATTGCACCCGTGAATAGCTTCTGCACTCCAGCCTGGGCAACATAGCTGGAGACCCTGTCTCTTGAAAAAAAGAAAGAGGTGATTAGGCTACACCCTCATTAAGGGATTAATGGCGTTATCCTGGAGTGGACTCTAGATAAAGGATATATTTGGCTCCTATCTTGTCCCTCTGTGTCATGCACTCACTTATGCCTTCCATCCTCCCTTCTGCCATGGAATGAGCTACACCAGATGTCAGTGCCATGCTCTTGGACTTCCCAGCCTCCAGACTGTGAATGAAATAAACTTATTTCCTTTATGGATTACCCAGTCTGTAGTATTCTGTTATAGAATCAGAAAATGGACTAAGATAACACCCAATTATATGTTGTCCACCAAAAAAAAAAAAAAAACCCAATTTGAATATATAGCTCAAATTAGAAGTACAGGAATGGAGAAACATACACCATGCTAACACTAATCAAAGGAAAATTGGAATAGCCCCACTAATTTCAGACAAGGCACACTATAGAACAAGATTCCCACAGATAAAGGGGGACACATAATGATAAAGGAGTCTGTTCTTAAAGAAAACGTAAGAAACATGAAGGTAACTATTGATATTTCAGGCTGATTCTATTGGGTTCCAGTGACTTGTGTGCTCAGGTGATGTCCAATTATTGCAGTTCTGAGAGTCCTGTTGCTTCAACCTCAAAAATCAGCTGAAACGCTTCCAGGATTTAGAAGAAAAAATAATTGTAAACACCTGATGTATTCTGAGCACGATATGTTACTTATTTTTTGATGCATATTATTTCATTTAATATCTTCACATTAACTCTTTTTTTTTTTTCTGAGATGGAGTCTCACTCTGTTGCCCAGGCTGGAGTGCAGTGGTGTGATCTTAGCTCACTGCAACCTCTGTCTCCTGGGTTCAAGTGATTCTCCTGCCTCAGCCTCCTGAGTAGCTGGGATTACAGGCACCCACCACCATGCCTGACTAATTTTTATACTTTTAGTAGAGATGGGGTTTCACCATGTTGGCTAGGCTGGTCTCAAACTCCTGACCTCAGGTGATCTGCCCACCTCAGCCTCCCAAAGTGCTGGGATTACAGGCGTGAGCCACCGTGCCCAGCCTCTTCACATTAACCTTTTGATGTAGGTATTTTGATGCCCATGTTATAGATAACTCAGGTTGCCTTGATCAAATAATATTTTGTTTATTATTTTATTCATTAAATGTTTCTCAAAAACCTGGCCGTTCTCCAAATAATAGAATTGATATGACATAGGACTTCCCTTTAAGGAAATTCCAGTCAAATATCCTACCTAATTGTTTCAAAACACCTCATTTGATCTTGTCAGCACTGCCAAAAGATAGGCAGGAGAACTCTTAGTGTTCCTGTTTTCCAGGTAAAGAAACAGAGGAAGAGAAGTGGTTCCTTGCCAGAGGTCTCATGATCAATAAGCCATAGAATCAAGACTTTGTGCAGATAAGTGCTGGAGGCCTAGTGTTCAGCATGGTGATTATAGTTAATAATTCTGTGTTGTATACATGATATTTGCTAAGAGAGTAGATCTTAAGTGTCCTCAGCACCCCCCCCCACACACAAGCACAAAAGGTAACTGTGAGGTGATGGAAGTGTTAATTAGCTTGATCGTGGTAATCATTTCACAATTTATATGCATATCAAAATAGCACATTGTACACCTTAAATTTATAGAAATTTTATTCATCAATTGTACCTCAGTAAAGCTGGCAGGCGAAAGACTTCACAAGGACCTCCTGCCTCCAAATCTAGTGTGCACCTTCCACTCTTCTGGCTTTGATATTCCATTGACAAAGATGGGAAATTGATTGATCACATCTAGCAGCACCAACAGACCAAAACATCAATGCAAAATAGCATCTTGACCTCATGCTGAGATGCCTCACTTCTGACAATGAAGAACAGCATTCAGTGTCTGCAATGATAAGCCAAGCTCCATCGGACAGTTTGACACCATGAGTGAGGGAGCACTAGTACCTTGCTGGTTTCTTGCTGCCCTAAATTACCAGATCTTGGTAACAATTATTATATGTTAAGATTAACTCTAAGGTTGGCCCGGAGCTCAACACTCTACCCTGCACCTGGGGACAAACACCCACCCACAGAAGACCACCCACCATGCCCAGATAAAGCCATAAAGGAGATTCAGGTGTTATAGCAGGTGGCTGTTAAGTGAGAGCCACAAGCTGCTATGTTTCCCTCAGAAGTGAAGGCCAATGCTCGTTTTCATACCTAAGATAACCAGAATTATTTTTCTTCCTTGTATGGACCGGCTTGTTTACTTCTTCAGATCCATATGTATATTATCAGCAATAGCAGCTCCTCAGAATGACTGTAACTTTTATGAAGACCCAACACACAAACCAAGCAAGGGATCCAAAAGATCTCAGTTGAGTTCCAGTTCCAGGTAAGAGGGAAGAGGCACACTCTACCCTGCTTCTCCCACTAAATGCAGCTATAAACAACTGGACCGAATGCATCAAGCAGCTATTTGAGGACTTAAAAGGATATGCAGCAGGCAGATTAGAAAGAAGAGTTGAATTGAAAGTATTATAAAATGAGTGGTGAACGTACAAGTTTTTCTCTCCAATATTCTCTGACCTGAAGTCAGTTCAGCTTAAAACCTAGAAGTGGAGACCGGGATCTGGACGGGAAGAGCTCCAGGAGAAACTTTTTAGGTCTCACTCAAGAAGTGGGAAAAGGAACTCTGTGTCATTTTTCTTCTTTTCCCCATATCCTAATCTATGTGCAGCCTTGCAGTGGTGGTAGCACGAACCTGCCAGAGGGAAACCATAAGGGAAGGGAACTTTCTCGTCTGCTTGCAGGAGCTGTGGTCCCTGTTTTTATTACCTCTGTGTACACTTACCATCTGTCCACAAACAGGAGCACAGTTGTGAAAAGTGCATATAGCAGGGTAACTAAAGGTCCAGCTTTTTGACTCGAGGACTAACAAGGGGAACACCCAGGGAACTGGAAAGGATAGCAGATATTGAGGCAAAGGAGGAACGTGGGAAAGTGACCCCTTACGTTGTTTTTGAACCCCTGGGCTCACCCCTGAGCTGTATGTGACTCTCATCCTAAAAGCATATACAGACTCTGTGAATTGAACTACAGAGCAAACCATCACCAGAGTGCTAGACTGGCCATTGTGGGAGGCACATGAGGTATGGATCCTATTAGCACTTCAAAAGCTTTGAAAATGGAGCTAACTTTGGAAGCACAACTTACAGAAGGCTGGATGGAACTGATAACCTGAACTCTACCTCACTGATTGCCTGCTGCTGATTATTCATTAGATTTAAGCAAGGCCCAGAGGAGCCTTATAATGTAATATTCAAAATGCTTGGAATGCAATTTAAAACTATTTAGCATACAAAGAATCAGGAAAACCTCAGCTTATATGGGAAAAGCTAATCAACAAACAATAAAACCAGGATGACACAGATGTTGCATTTATTTGACAAAAAGTGTCAAAATTAGCTATTGCAAAGTGCTTCAGGAAGTACAAGCAGTTACCCTTGAAATTTTTTCAAAGAAAGATGTATCAAAGGAAGAGAAGATACACAGAAGAAACAAATGGAAATTTTAGAGCTAAAAAATACAACCACCAAAATAAGAAACTCACTGGATGGAAATGACAGAGAAAAAAGTCAGTGAACTTAAAGATAAAGCAGTAGAAACTGTCCAATCTGAATAACAGAAAGAAAATAATTTTTAAAGAACAGAGCCTCAGGAACCTAACCGACAATTTACAAAGGGTCTAATATTTTTGTAACAGGAGTTCCAGAGAGAAGAAAGCCATTACTTTTGCAGTTTAGTGGCAAAAACCACAATTACTTATTTTAATGGCAAAAACCACAATTACTTACTTTTAATGGCAAAAACCACAGTTACTTACTTTTAATGGCAAAAACAGCAATTACTTTTGCACCAACCTACTATATCTATACACCTTGAAATACCACTCGGCTATAAAAAAGAATAAAATAATGTCTTTTGCAGCAACTTGGACAGAGCTGGAGGCCATTATTCTAAGGGGAGTTACTCAGGAATGGAAACCAAATACCGTATGTTCTCACTTGTGAGTACAGCTAAGCTATGGGTATGGCAAAGGCAGGCAGAGTGGTATAATGGACGTTGGAGACTCAGAAATGAAGAGTGCGGGAAAGGCATGAGGGATAAAATACCACGTATTGGGTACAGTGTACACTACTCAGGTGATGGGTGCACCTATTCGATAGTGTTGGGCCACAGAGTCTAGCCACTTAACACAGACATGTATTTAATGATGGATATATATTATTTGTATTTTTGGCTGTTTCCTTGGCTGCTTCTAGTCTTGTTAAATGACATACAAGTCATGGCAAATGGAAAACACAAGTTTAAATGACATGAAAATTGAGTATGTTTTATATATATATATACTTTTTTTTTTCTCATGCAGGTCTTTAGGCAGTGTAATGCCTACCAGCCATCTTAGTAAAAAATATATTTTAAAATAGATGTGAAGACTAAAGGAAAAGGAAAAATGTGAGGTCTATTTTAAGTTCATAGTCATCTCAAGTATGGGGGGTAGTGGGGTGACCCAGTGAGCTCTTCTGGAGACCCTGCAGCAAGAGAGAATGGTCACTGTGCCTAGCGAAGGCAGGGACGTGTTTCTAAGGCAAGGATGACTAAGTGACTCGTTTCAAGTGTTGTTTCACATGGGAAAATGTCTTCTGATTTGAGTAAACAGTGTGTCTGTGTAGGGAAGATTTCTCATCCTGGGGCTTTCAGTTTTGCATTCCTGCCACACCAGGCCTGCCACCTTCCCTCCCTTTTGGGGGACAGAACCAGCCCCTAGCATGTTAGATCCCATCAGAAAGTGCACGCAGAAGCCCGGCGAGAAGGAATCTCTCTCTGCCAAGGGCACGGACTGTGCCACGGGAGGGGCAGGCTGTTCAAATCTGCTGGAAAAGGAGATGCGGCACCTGGAGACGCAGCATCTTCCAGTTCCATCTGCTTATTACTGTCCTGGATAACCATCCACAGGCCACTTACATAGAGGAAACATTTGTCTTCAGCGTCTAACTGTCCACTTTTTCTCAGTAATAGGAAAACTTACTCATGCAAAACATACAAAGTAGTTCAGGGACAGCCACTTTGGGACCATTTAAAATAAGTTGACCTATATTGTATATCATTAAACCTGAAGTGGGGTTGCATTTTGAAAAATACTTTTAAGCTAATGAATGCTTTTTCAGTGCACCCAGCAAAATCCCCAAAGGGAGAAAAAACATCTGTAGGTATTTATAAAATACTCTTTCTGTGACTATGTCTAGAGAAAGGTAGACAATAAAGGGAAATATTACAGCCAAAAGAATAGTCTTCTATGGGAAGAAACTTTTCCGTAGTGCAACAAAGTAATGATGAGTTCCATTTACTTATCCAAGCCCAGGGGAAATCCTTTCTCCCTTAGATTTCTGATATCATCTGAACTTTCTGTTAGAATCATAATTATTTATGACCCTTACTCAATTAAAAATACCAGCTTTTTGTAATCCGAGGTCTGACATGTTACATTCTGTTCCAAAGAAAATACCCTCGGAAGCGGGACTTGACCTGGTGCACGCATTCATGATTTGGATGCTGTTTCAGCATATAGAGAGGAAACCCAAACAGGCCATGAGAGGAGCTCAGGCCAAGCTGGATTCTGAATTCCCATGTCCATTAGCAAAGTCTGGGTCTCTCAAGAGCTAAAGGATTAAGATAAAGGCCTCTGCTACTCGTGATTACCAGGGACCGTGATCCGTGTGGTTTGTTCCTCTTATCTACAGTTCTGACAATAGCTTGGGAACACGAGACCTGTCTGCACAGCTGCTGACATCTCCCCAGGGTACACACTGCCGACATCCAACGCTTCAATGAGAAATAGGCTTGCCTGCCAGCCTGGATATCATTCAAACATGGCAGCCCCCAGCCTGGGACTCCAGCCAACAATGCCCCTAGCCTGTCTTAGTTTAAACTGCTTGCCTTTAACAGTTATTCCTAGCTGAAAACAGACCACAGCTCCTATTCAAGCTATGCTGGTGGCCTAAAAACACCTAGCTATGCTTTGAAAAGGACAATTGTGAGGACTGCTATATCAGTTGGTAATGCTAGTGTAGGGATGCAATTTTAATCCCAACCCCGTTCACATTTGTCCATTCATTACATTTGTCTTGAGGGTCCATGGTGGACCAGCCACTCTGCTGGGCTCCAGAGTTCAGCAGGGAGCAGGACCAACACGGGTTTCCAGGCGCCAGTTGTTGGTACAAGATAAAGTCTCAGAAGCATCATAAGGCTGGCTGAAAATGTGCCAACATTTGTGAGAAATACTAGGCCATGCTACCAAAATACTAGCGCAACACGTGTTCTTTTATGGTCCAACCAGAAGATCATGTCTGATTTCATTGTCCCTGTGGTCCCTAGGGTAGCTCTGTGGCCTGTCCCTGCTCTCTGCAGAGCGATGCTCAGAGCAGCCCTGGGTGCTGGGTGTTTCACACCTGCAGATTCCCAAGCTCTCCTTGTGACCAAATGCCCAGGCACAGAGGAGGCCAAAAAGTAGAGATGTCAGGGCCACAAGAAAAGGTCCGTGGAAGGAAGCCATCAGAATGCTCCATAAACCTTTTCTTAGGTGTCTTCCTCTACCCTTCAGAGGGGGCGGAAATGGAGACAGGGAATTCCTTTAGCCTCCCCGCCCCATCCCATCCATCCTTGGCAGTTGCCTCGTATTCCCCAGCGCTGAAGTCTCTAATGCAGGTTTGCCTCTTGCTGCTGCTGAGCCCTTCCTGGTCGTTGTCTGTCCTTTTTCCCCAGCTTAGGGACGAATGGATGTCTGGGTAGAGCTGCTGTGTTCTGAGCCAATCAGGGATAGAACCACCTGCACCCAGAACGTCATCTCTTCCAAGCACGAGCCAAAGTGAGACATTTTCTTGTTTGCCAAAAAGGAAGGACTCCTACCCACTGGAAGAAAGATATGACTCATTTCTCTGATCAAACCTTTCCTAGTGCTGTCCCACATGGGATGCAGTGAACTGTCTCTCTGTCTCAAACAGGGAATCCCATTTCAGTCCATACAGCACATTTTATAATGAAGCCTATAATAGCACAGGGGCCCTCAGCTTCTTGGACCCTCAGTAAATGTGGGAAAGATAAAGGAATTACCTACACAGAATGCTCTGAATAAATGAATGAATGAATGAATGAAGAAGTTTAATGTTGAATAATGCATGGAGAGAATGCATTACTCAATCCATGCAAAATGTCAAGGTATAAGACCCTTATCAGGAAAAGTCTTTCCTTTTGTTAGAGAAAAAAAAGTTATCCTGACACTTGTTAAGACTAAGGAAGACTTTATTCAGAACTATTGTGATCAGCGTCAAAACTTTTGCAATAGGAGAGAGAGCTGGGACTCAACTCTGAATACCACAAAGGCAGCCAGTGACTTACAGCCCAGGGGCAGGGTGAAGGGTAAGGGGATGGGACATTTCTAAGAGGAGACATCAAGGGTAAGGGATTTGCGCTAATCTGACTTGACAGGTTTCTTGCTGAAGGCAGGACAGGGTGATCAGAGATCTAGGTGAGGGTTGAGGACTTTGGTCAGCAATGGAGAGTGATCAGATAACAAGGGCAGGGGGGATTCTCGCTAAAATGACTTAGCCAGATTTTTGCTCCAGCGGGACTGGACAGGTGGAAGATGTGCCTCAAGGAGGAGGCCTGGTTGAAAAGAGGCTCAGAGGAGTCTAACCAAAGTTTAGTCAAGGAAAGAGTCTTTGTCACTTTTTATTTGTCAACAGATTTTTTAATGAGTTAATTTTCTTCTGTATTTATTCATTTACATTATGTACATTGTTGTAGAGCAGTGAGTCCAACTGCCCAGTTACTCCCCGTAAGAGTAACTCCAAAAAGCGTACGTTCTAAACAGCAGATATCTTAGAGATGGAAATGCATTATGGCTCCCCCTGCTGGGTTTGCAAAAGTCAGAACTGAGTTGGGAGCAGACTACAGATCCCCATAGGGCCTGCTCTTCCCACTCACAGAGGGGAGGGGTTAAAAGGCAATTCCTCCAGCCTTGCTGTTTGTGTCTGGGTAGATTTACCACTAAGGGTTTAAAAGTATAAAGGCCCAGAATCCAGAGTTTTCATTTGTTCATTCCACAAATATTTACTGAGTGCTTACTATGTGCTAGGCAGGATGCTAGGCACTGGGGATTGAGTTGGGGGACTGGGTAGCAGCCCCTGCCCTGACCGAGTTTACATGTAACCTGAAAGATACGCGTACATTCAGAACTTCACAGACATGTGTCATAAGTGGCTCAGGGGAGAGCCCCACTGCACAGTGACTGCACATGGAAGGCAGAGCTGACCTTGCAGAGGAGATGAAGGAAACAGTTCTAGAGTGACCATTGAGCCGAGAGCCGAACAATCCATTGGGCAGATGCAGAGGTAAAATGATGCAGATTGCAAGTGGAGGGAGCTTTAGCACCACGCTCTGTGGTGGGAGAAGTCCTCTAAGAGCCTAAGAAGGAGGGATGGAGAAGAGACTATCAGGCTGGACTAGGCAGGGGCATGACAGGTGGGCAGATGAATGAAGGCTCTTCCCCTAAGAACAAGAGAAAGCCGGTAAGCTGTGGGGTGGACATGTGACAGGAGCATGTGATAGTCTAGGTCATGAGCCCGTGGAGATCCCTCTTGTACAGGACAAACAAAGGAGGGGAGAGGGGCCAGAGTGAAATGAGGGAGACCAGCAAGGGGATGTTAAAGGAACGAGACAAGAGATGATGCCCTCCTGGACAAAAGTGAACAGGAGCGAGGCAGGTGACATTAGGAGACACATGTGTGGTAAAAACCAGTAGGCCTTGGTGAAAGATGAGTTATGGGGGGTGTTTGGGGAAGATGTTTAGGGAGACATTGGCTTTGGATTACTTAATGCGTGCGTGGCAAAGCCACTTACTGGGACTGGCAGACTCCATTCCATCATCTAGTGATCTGAGGTCCCATGAAAGGCAGTCAGCATGTTACAATCATGTTAGGCCTATTTACAGTTACTCAGAGGAAGACTAGACACTCTGGTCGCTTTTTACAACTAGAAATCCAGCACATATATACAACTGGGCCACCGCTTCACTCTGAACATGCGTTTACCAGAGCACAGAGCTTTGTGCTGCAGTAAGTGCCTGTTCACTGCCCCGTGAGATGGCACACCTATGGCTCTGAGGACCCAGCATGGCCTCTACCCCCAGAGCCCAAGAAGGACTGACCCCCAACTCCAGTCTCCATGGAATTAATCCAGGTGTTTGGGACCAGGATGGGGAGGTTGTAACCATTCCAGGTCTCTTTGACTCAATCCCCTTGTTTTTACCAGAGTTGACATTCAGTTTAGCACCGTGACAGGTACTGTGAAGTTGCTAATATCACCAGTGGGAAAATAAAGACAGAGTCGGGGAGGTTTGCTTTGTTCTCTTCTAAGTACTTTTTTATCGTTTATCTGATTAATTTTGTCATCACTTGATCAAATGTAGCACCTTGAGTGTTTTAAACATAGGAATCCAGCAAAATAGCTTCTAGTTGTCTTCCTTTGTAATGACCCAGGCAGAATGATTACTGAGGCTAAACTTCCTTCTCTAGGGGCCTAAGTCTGGCTCCATTTACACACAAAGAACTTGGATTCATTTCTTGTTTTCTTTTGGCTCCCAACTTATCAAAACAGCTGAAAGTTAACATTGTTTATAATTGTCAAAGTCAATTTAGACTTTCCTGCTGGGAATCATTTTATTTTAAAAATAAAAAAAAATTAAGCCACCTTTTAAGAATAAAAAATAATTAAGCCAACTTACAAAGCAGACATTGTAAGTTGGGCTAAAATTTAGACAGAGTCTCAAGGCTCATGTTCTGTCAGTGACTTATATTGGATTATCGCCTCTCAGTAGAATTTGAGTTTGGCTCCCTTGGTACATGATCTTTGATGGGCCCATTCTCAACTTTTGTGTCTATTTGAACTGAAAAAGGCATATTTATATTTTATGTCTCATTGTACTGTATATAGCTCACCCCAGGCTGTTGTCTTGGCCCCAGCAGTATTTCCCAGTGGAACTTTCATTATAAGGAACCACCCTCATCCATCCACCCCCTTCTTTCCTCATAGCAGTGATAATCTGTAAACTCAGCTAATTAACATTTCATAGAGAATGTTACATACTTGGTGCCTTTATTCTCATTGGAAATTATCTACGTTGTTTTAATCACGGATTTTTTTTTTCCTGACAGGAGAAACTAAAGATTGTTTTGACTATATATACACACACACACACACACACACACACACACATATTTATATATGTATATACTGACTTTATATATATACACACACAGACGCACTTGTGTGTGTATATGTGTGTGTATGAATATATATTTTTTTCTAACGGAGTGAAAGGACTAGAAGGAAGCAAGAGTAAAGATTCACAAGACCCAAATTATTTGTAGGATCAGGAGTGTATAAGGTGGTCAAGGGTGGCTTATGAGTCAAATCAACTTGCATATTGGAAGAAAAGTGGATTTGTAAGATTCATTTCCATTAAGTTTGAAAATATGTGGCCGAGTTGTCATGGCTCACACCTGTAATCCCAGCACTTTGGGAGCCTGAGGCAGGTGGATCACTTGAGGTCAGGAGTTCGAGATCAGCCTGGCCAACATGGTAAAACCCTGTCTCTACTGAAAATACAAAAATTAGGCAGGCATGGTGGCACGCACCTGTAATCCCAGCTATCCGGGAGGCTGAGGCAGGAGAATCGCTGGAACCCAAGAGACGGAAGCTGAGTGAGCCGAGATGGCACCACTGCACTCTAGCGTGGGTGACAGGGCAAGACTCCATCTCAAAAAAAAATATGTATTAGAGTCCCTGTTGGGCCGAAATTGGTGTTGGTTTAGGAACAGAACAACTGCAGATAGTCCCACCAGATGATGATGATGATGATGATGATGATGATGATGATTGAGACAGAGTGTTGCTCTATCGCCCAGGCTGGAGTGCAGTGGCACGACCTCGGCTCACTGCAACCTCCACCTCCCGGGTTCAAGCAATTCTCCTGCCTCAGCCTCTGGAGTAGTTGGGACCACAGGTGCACACCACCGTGCCCAGCTAATTTTTGTATTTTTAGTAGAGATGGGGTTTCACCATATTGGTCAGGCTGGTCTTGAACTCCTGACCTGCACACCTGCCTTGGCCTCCCAAAGTGCTGGGATTACAGGCATCAGTCACCGTGCCCATCCCAGATTATTTTTATTGTTATTATTATTTTGAGACAGAGTCTTGCTCTGTCACCCAGGCCAGAGTGCGGTGGAGTGATCTCGACTCACTGCAACCTCCATGTCCCGAGTTCAAGTGATTCTTGTGCCTCAGCCTCCCGAGTAGCTGGGATTACAGGTGCACACCACCACGCTCGGCTAATTTTTGTATTTTTAGTAGAGACAGCGTTTCACCATGTTGGCCAGACTGGACACCAGATTACTTTTGAGAACTATCTGAGGGGCTGTTTATATTTACAGTGGCCTTCAGGCTTAGTGGACCCCTGAAGACTCTGGTTACAACTGGAGTGGATGTTCACCATGTAAATGGTACCATCTTCCCCAGGGCATTGCAGCGCATGACAGGAATTCTACTGGAGTAAGGAGCTGCCCAGAAGGAGAAGTCAAATAGGTCTGATTCCTTACTCCACATGGCTTCAGGGGCAGTATCTCAGAATGGTGATGCTCTTGAGAGATTTAGGGAATCCTCCTTTCTCACACTCTTGGTCTTTCTTTGGTCTTTGTTTGCTTTTTTAAAATGTATTTTTTTCAGTTTTAATTGTGGCAAAGTATAAATATAGTAAATAAATGATAAAATAAGTAAATAAAAACCAAACATAAGTATACAACAAAAACTGCGATTAAAAGTTACGATTTTAATCATTTTAGGTGTCCAATTCAGTGGCATTTAGTACATTCATATTATTGTACAGTTGTCACCATCATCCGTCTTCAGACCTTTGTCACCTTTGGCCGGGCACAGTAACTCACACCTGTAATAGCACTTTGGGAGGCTGAGGCCGGCAGATCACCTGAGGTCAGGAATTTGAGAGCAGCCTGGCCAACATGGTGAAACTCGTCTCTACAAAAACTAAAAAAATTAGCCGGGTGTGGGTGGCATGGCCTGTAATCCCAGTTACTCAGGAGGCTGAGGCAGGAGAATCACTTGAACCTGGGAGGTGGAGGTTGCAGTGAGCCGAGGTCACGCCACTGCACTCCAACCTGGGCAACAAAGCAAGACTCCATCTCAAAAACAAAGAAACAAACAAAAAAAAACTTGTTATCTTTCCAAACTGAAACTCTGTACCTATTAAATAATAACTCCCCATTCCCCTCTTCTCATAGCCCCTGGCCACCACCATTCTATTTTCTGTCTCTAGAAATTTGATGTTCTCTGGTGCCTGGGTTCCTCATATAAGTGGAATGACGCAGCGTTTGTCCGCTTGTTACTGGCTTATTTCACCCAGCATAATGCCTTTAAGGTTTGTTCAGTTGCAGCACGTGCACTCTCAGCCTTTGGGATCTGTGCAGAGTGCAGGAGAAACAGCTGAACTCGCGACGCCACAGGGACACACAGCTGAGGAAACATCTCTTCTCACGCCCTGTCTGGATGGCTCTCGCCCTGGGGCAATCAAAGAATGAATTTGTTTAAAGTCAGGCATATTGAGGAATTGTTTACCTACAGTAAATTTCACCCTTTGTGGTGTATATTTATATGAGTTTTGAGGCAGTGATGTTTTTAAATGCTCTTAGCTTGGCAACTGGTACAACTGATAAGTGGACATAGGGAGGTCCCTAGAGTAGTCAGCTTTATAGAGAGAGAAAGAACAAGGGTGATTACCAGGGGCTGCAAGGAGGGGAAAATGTCCAGATCCAGTCTGGGATAATAAAAAAGTTCTGAAGATGGATGGTGGTGATACCACACTCCATTTTACATTGGTGATACCAATGTAAAAATGCCACTGAAGCGTACTTAAAAATGGTTACAATGGTAAACGTCATCGTATATGTATTTTACCACAATAAAAAATTAACCTAAAAAACCGGTAAGTGGGATCTATGCAATGATATCTGCAACTTGGGTATTCAGAATGATTTTAACCAAAAGAGGAAAAGACATCTGTTTCATTTAGTAAACTGAACTAGAGAAATCCATACATGAGACTGTCTCAGCACTCCCGCATGTGAATGAAGGTAGCGTCTCTCAGTACCGCGCCAGGGCCAGCTGTGAGCAAGGCAGTGACGAAGACAGAAGCAGCAGCTTGCAGTCCAGCAAAGCCTCCAGAGACCTTTGTTATTATTTTTGTATGTTGTAGTTTCTACTGATTCTTAGGGTTTGCCAGAGCACTGCTGGGCAACCTCTCATCTGAAAAGTAGCACAGTGAGTCCAGACACCACATACCATTTGTTTTTCCTCCTCTGACAGTAATTTCTGGAGTGACTGTCTCCAGACACTCCATCTCCTTGTCGCCCCATTTCCCAGCTCCCAAGTGGAACCATTACCTTTAAAACCTTTTCCTTTAGCGTCTCTCCCGAAATGGACCTGCAGCTACCCCATAACTTTCTGATGAATAACACCTGGCTAGCTGTTCTCTTGTCAGGGAGGTTCTGTGCTCAGAACCCCAGCAAGATGCTGAGTCCTTCCCTTCCCCTGCAGTCAGGCAGCCACCAACGCAGGAGCCACACGGGGAAAAGATCACAGTTCTCAGTGACACTGAAGACAAAACTCAGGCTGTGTTCTGTGAACCCTGAATATCTGAGACAGGTCTTAGTCAATTTAGGAAGTTTATTTTGCCAAAGTTAAGAACGCATGCCCGTGACACAGCCTCAGGAGGTCTTGACGACATTTGCCCAAGAGAGTCCAAGAACAGCTTGGTTTTATACATTTTAGGGAGACACGAGCCATCAATCAATAAATGTACGATGCACATTGGTTCGGTCTGGAAAAGGTGAGACAACTCGAGGTGGGGAGAGGGCTTCCAGGTCATAGGTAGATAAAAGACAAGCGGTTGCATTCTTTGGAGTTTCTGATTAGCTTTTCCAAAGGAGGCAATCAGATATGCATGTGTCTCAGTGAGCAGAGGGGTGACTTTGAACAGAATGGGAGGCAGGTTTGCCCTAAGCGGTTTTCAGCTTGACTTTTCCCTTTAGCTTTGTGATTTGGGGGCCCCAAGATTTATTTTCCTTTCACAGCTCCTATATGATTTTGTCCACAGGGTTGATACCGCAGTGTCAGAGAAAAAAGTCAAACCCTGTAAATATTTAAAGAGGTGTATTCTGAGCCAAATACGTGTGATCAAGGCTCAAGGCACTTTCTCAAAAGGTCCTGAGAACATGTGCCCAAGGTGACTGGGTTACAACTTGATTTTTGTACATTTGAGGGGTTCAAAAGTTACAGGCAGACATCCATTCATACGTGTAAGGTGTACAGATAATCATTGGTTTGGTCCAGAAAGATGGGACAACTAGAAGCAGAGGGGAGGGGAGGCTTCCAGGTCTTAGGTGGATGACTGGCAATTGGTTAAAAGAGTTTAAGTTATTATCTAAAGACCTGGAATCCATAGAAAGTAATGTCTGGGTTAAGGTAAGGGGTTGTGGCAACTAAGGTTCTTATTATGCAGGTGAAGCCTCCAGGAAGCAGGCTTCAGAGAGACTAGATGGTCAATGTCTCTTATCAGACCTAAAAAGGTTCCAGACTCTTAGTTAATCTCTCCTGGATCAGGAAAAGACTTAGAAAGGGAAGAGGATTCTCCCCAGCAGGGGTCCCCAATCCCCTGTCCACGAACTGGTACCCGTCCCGGTTCTGTGGCCTGTCAGGAACCAGGCTGTACAGCAGGAGGTGAGCAGGAGGTGAGCAGGAGGTGAGCAGGAGGTGAGCAGGAGGCGAGCGGTGGGTGAGCGCGAGCATTACCTCCTGAGCTCCGCCTCCTGTCCGGTCAGTGGCAGCACTGGATTCTCATAGGAAAACAAACCGGGTTGTGAACTGTGCGCGTGAGGGATCTAGGTTGTGCCCTCCTTTATAAGAATCTAATGCCTGATGATCTAAGGTGGAACAGTTTCATCCTGAAACACCCCCCACCCGCCCGTCCGTGGAAAAATTGCCCCTTCCACGAAATCAGTCCCCGGTGCCAACAAGGTTGGGGGCCACTGCTCTGCGGAATATAGGTTATTTCACAAGAGACAGCTTTGCAGTGCCATTTCAAAATATGTCAAAGAAATGTATTTTGAGAGAAAATACTTTGATTTCTTTCAGGGCCTGCTATCTGTCATGAGATGCTATACTAGAGTCAGGTTGGAATTTGATGTGTTATTGCTACAAGGAGTCTGTTTTTCGGGTCTTAAGATCTCTATTTTAATGTTAACGCTGGTCAGTCGTGCCTGAGTTCCAAAGGCATGAGGGTGTAATGTGTCATGTCTGACTACCTTGTTCAGCCTGGAGGCTGTTGGTGTAACCCAAGCGAGAGGCCTGCTGCTTTGGACCAAGGTGTTGGCGAAGGATGCGGTGAAAGATAAAGTTGGGATGTATTTTGAAGATGGAGCACTCAGTGTTGGTGGATTAGATTGCAGGGAGGCAGTAAAGGGAAAGAGGAATCGGAGATGTCTCCTTGATTGTCAGTCTTCACAGTGAGTGAGTTGTGGTGCTGTTAATTGAGATGAGGAAAACAAGAGGGAGATGCCAGTTGAGAAGGTAGGGTCTCCTTGCTCAAAGGGTAGCTACAAAGTCACAGCCAGGGTTTGCTGTATTAAGCAAATCTGCCACACTTATGCATGG
Source organism: Macaca fascicularis (assembly GCF_037993035.2). NCBI lineage: Eukaryota > Metazoa > Chordata > Mammalia > Primates > Cercopithecidae > Macaca > Macaca fascicularis. The sequence goes on from NC_088391.1 coordinate 9,224,308, forward strand.
CAAGGCCAGGATTATGAATCAGAATGCCTGAAATCCATATTTGTAATCAGTCCACTAGGCTTTGCTAGACTGCAACTCAACGCACCCTTCTGGGGATCTGACTTGTTTTGCTTAAATGGCTGTTACGAGAAGACAAGAACATAACTCTTTTTGTCAGAATTCATCAATATATTCATTATGCTGGGGGCACCCTGTCCTGTTATGCTTTCAGAATATGATGTCTTTCTAGTCTTTTTACAAAACTGGTACTCTGCAAAATTTATTATCAGCACACTGAGAAAGGGAAGGAAAAGAAGCCTTTTTGCAGTCTCATGCTGTCAGGTTTGAAATGAAATAACACTCAGCAAGTTCTCCTCTACAGAAACAATGTTGGGCTTCATGAAACAAATCACAGTTGTTTGTGGACCAAAAAATGTGTATTTTTATGTACACGTGCTCAACTGTGGTTAAGATGTCACTAAGTCACTGACATTTGTTGGACACCCACTGGGGGCAGAATTTGGCCAGACGTGATTAAAAAAAAAAAAAAAAAAAAAAAAAAAAGACTTTTTAAAAAAATTGTCACATGGTCTGCATCATCTTTGTAATCATCTTATAATCCAAAGAAGGAAAGAGTGCCACCTCCCAAGACATGCAAACATTCAAAAGCACCAACATACTGAACATATAATTAATATGTAATAATTCCTTGTATGTATTTTTTCAGTTTTCTGGCATTTAAATATATAGAGGTAAGTGCTGTGTTGAAAAAAAATCCCAGAGTCACAATCAGCTGAGCCTAGACTAGTGCCTGGCATATAGTGAGCATTTAATAATATGTGTTGAATAAATTCATGCCTTGAAAAGAATGATTTATAACATACATCCAAAAATGTAATATTAGGAATTAGGATTGTGACTACCACAGTGCTTGGTAGGGACTTACATTTTTAATAAAATTAAATTCATTAGGATTTATTGAGTAGCTGCTATTCTGCCTGCTTGGAATATAAGAAGGGAATCAAAGTCCACTGCATTCTTAGCGTGTAGTGGGGCTTAGGGAACTTGTAGCACCTCCTGTCAAAAATATTTACTCCGATTATGTAACTGCATGTCTGCAATTCCCTAAATCAGATACTTCTGGGGTGCTAATAAGCCAGTAACAAGGGAGCGAAACAAGGTTTTCATCCTTGTTCAGCCCACTGTGAGCCAGGACCATGGGGGCAACCTTACTGTTGCTTTTAACATCCAGTTAGGATACTTGAGGCCAGTGACATTGAAACATGGTCTTCATCCCTGCAGTCCCTGGCCATCAAATAATAGACAGCCTTCCTCCCTTGCCTATGGGTTCCTCATCCCTCATATGAACTTCCTTAGAGGCAGAGTCCGAGACAGGGATCTTGCAGCACATGAATTATTGGGGAGTTGTGCTCTAGGAAAACCTATAAGGGAGTAAGGGAAGCAGGATAGGGAAATGGCAGGGCTGTTTGGACCATATCAAAAAGACTGTAGGTTTTACTAGATTGTCAGCCCAACCAACAACTGACAACTGACCGTCCAATCCTGGACCTTCCTAACTCCAGATCCCTTTACAGCTCCACTTGACCAGCCACTCCGGAAGTTGTGGGCTAGATTCTGTCTTAACCCAGACCTGCCCTACAACAGATGCTCTAAGCTATCAGGCCTTGCTCTCTACCACTCTTTTTTCTTTGCCCAGCTCTCATCCCTTCCTCCTGCAGTCCCTCTTCAATGTGTACAGACCTACTTCCAGTTCCTTGGCGCCTCTATTTTATTCTACTGTGCCAAGACCCTTCTTATCTCATTCCCCCCATAACCAGTACCACTTGGCTACTCCAGGGGGAGTCTGCAAACCAGCAGCATTGGCGATGTCTGGGAACATTTTGGAAATGCATGGTCTCAGGCCCCATCCTAGGCTCAATCAATCAGAATCTGCATTCTAGCAAGAGCGCCAGGTGATTTGTATCCACACTAAATCTGAGAAGCACTGCTGTGAATTACTGTACTGGTAGGTTTCCTAACTTTTTGTCCTTCTGCTGGACCCACAAAGCAGAACCCCGTTCATAGGTGGACACTGCAGTGTGGGTACCCACCATTGTCAGCCATTCCCGACCTGTGCCTCCAATCACAGTTTAGCTCTCAGAGCTCTTTATCAACCCTTTTATTTATTTTTGTCATTTCCTTCCTATTTCTCTCCACAAGTATTCCAAATGCTTACCTTTTCCTATGCACCCTGACTCAAACCAGTAATCCTCTTTATAAATTAAACCAGGTTTGTTTAATATATATTAGAGTAAAATCATTATATTCTTTTACATTTCAATCTTTGAACATGATTGTTGTATTTTGTTAATATGAATTGACATGTATGTTTTTCCATAAAACAGAGAATCATAAAATAATTAGAAAGAAAGAGAATTGTAAACAAACAGAGCAAAAACCATCTGTTTTATCTTGGTATTGTAAATACACGTATCTGTTATATTACTTACTATACTTCTCTGTGTGTTTGATATGACTTATAATTTCAAAATAAAATTTAAAAGGTCATGCTGAAGCAAAGAAAAAGGGCCAGGCATGGTGGCTCATGCCTGTAATCCCAGCACTTTGGGCAGCTGAGGCGGATGGACCACCTGAGGTCAGGAGTTTGAGACCAGCCTGGCCAACATGGCAAAACCTCGTCTCTACTAAAAATACAAAAATTAGCCAGGCGTGGTGGCGGGCACCTGTAATCCCAGCTACTTGGGAGGCTGAGGCAGGGAGAATTGCTTGAACCCAGGAGGTGGAGGTTGCAGTGAGCAGAGATCATGCCACTGCTCTCCAGCCTGGGCAACAGAGTGAGACTGTGTCGAAAAAAAAAGAAAAATTAAGAGTTTCTCCTGATAATCTGTGTCCACTGCCCAGCCCAGATGTCTCTCATTCTACTATTTGCCTGGTCTGAAAATGAAAAGCAAAGAATTTAAATTGGAAATGAACTTGGACCTGAAGTACTACTGCAGAAGAAATAAAAGGAAAAGCTCCCAGAGGAATGCATTCTCCAACCAGACCTCAAAGGGTTCCTACACATAAAGTGCTGAAAAGAGAAGCACACTTTTTTTAAAAAAAATCACAAAACACACACACAACACACACAAACAGCCCAACATTAGAGTCAGTAGAGACAATGACAGAACCACAGGCAGAAGACTTCTGAGATTAGAATTATCATAAATGGTGTTCAAAATAAGGATCTATAATATGGGTTTTTACAAACAGAAGTATTATAGGAAAGGGGTCCAGATCCCCAAGAACCCAAGAGAGGATTCTTGGATCTTGCACAAAAAAGGATTCAGGGCGAGTCCATACAGTAAAGTGAAAGCAAGTTTGTTAAGAAAGTAGAGGAATGAAAGAATGGCTATTCCATAGACAGAGCAGCCCCTGGTTATTTCTTGATGTTATGCTAAATGAGAGGTGGATTATTCATGCTTCCCCTTTTTAGATCGTGTAGAGTAACTTCCTGACATTGCTGTGGCATTTGTAAACTGTCATGGTGCTGATGACAGTGTAGCAGCAAGGACGACCAAAGGACACTCTCATCGATATCTTGGTTTTGGGGGGTCTTGGCCAGGTTCTTTACTGCAACCTGTTTTATCAGCATCGTCTTTATTACCTGTATCTTGTGCCGACCTCCTGTCTCGTCCTGTGACTTAGAATGCTTTAACCGTCTGGGAATGCAGCCCAGTAGGTCTCAGCCTCATTTATCCATCTCCTGTTGAAGATGCGGTTGCCCTGGTTCAAACACCTCTGACAGAAGGAATCCAAAGTATGGTTCAAAGATTATCAAAAGTTATCAAAGGATCAGAAATTCAAGAACTTGGAAATAAAACTGAAATCAAAACTTAATGGAGCTCAGTTACAGAATAGATAATTCATGAACCGAACATTTGAAGAAATTACCCAAAGTGTAACCCGGAAACACCAAGAAAGGAAAAATATCGAAGATGTTAAGAAACTCCAAGGAGAGAATGAAGTGGGCCAATGTATGAAAGTTCCAGAAAAAAAGAACAGAGAGAATTGGAAGAGGCATTATTAAAAGCAATAGGGACTAAGAATTTTTCAGAATTAATAAGTAAAACCCAAAGGAGAACAAATGGCAAACAAATGAAAATTAAAGCCATAAACAAATCAATAGGAAACTCATAAATAGCATGAATCCTCAGACTTAAAAAGGAATAATGAAACAAGGTGAATAAAGAGAAGTTCATACCTAACCAGTGTGGTGAAATTGCAGAACATGAAAGACAAACAGAAGGCTTATATAGCAGTCATAGCAAAGGAGTATCTGCAAAAGGAGAAACAGGTAGGCTGAGAATGAATGCTGTGAATGAATGCCTTACCAATAACAATGGAAGACAGAGGATGGTGGGGAAAAGTAACTACCAGTCTGTAATAGGACTTCCGGTGAAACCAGCTTTCACAAATCAAGAGATTTTTTAGACAAAGATTTAAAGATTTGCCCACCCACACACTCTCCTTAAAGGAACTTGAAAATGAGGAAAATAATCTCAGACAGAAGGTCCAAGATAGAAGGAATGTTGCATCTGGAAATGAATATGTATCTCCATGTTTAGTTACACATGTATCTGTATAAGTGGTCAGCGTGTGTACAGCATGCGAGAAGAACTCCAGTGACATGGTGGGAGGCAATGAAGAAGAAATAAAGATGGAACTTTGCCCTCGCAGAATTTATGAATCAGTTGAGATCTTAAGAGCATCTCTAAGCAGCACAGAAATTGTGGATTTATAAAGACCTGAAGTTCTGGAAAAGATGAGATCGCGTATCCACTTACCATGACATTTGCTCAACAGATTTAAAACACTGAATGTCTAATCAAAGAAGACAATAATCTATTCTGGAATCTCTCACATCTGGCCTTTGTTCCCTTCGTGTACTGAATAGAGGGTCATCAGATGGCCCTATGTCAACAATAGCCAGGGTTAATAACCAAAGTGTCATTAGCTGTTCATTCCTGTGCTTTTAGCAAACCCTCTCCCCAGGAAATATGCTTAGGAGTTCAAGGATACACATGGTAATTTGGCAGAGTGTATACAGGTATACATTTTTCCCCTAATCATTAGAACCTGTGAAAGTTACACTTTTTAAGAATGTCAAATCTTTGCACTATGCTATTCTCCAAAGAGAGAAAGCACTTCCCCATCCCCTGCTTATTCTTTCCTCCTCAAGTTGTTCGTCTTTTCCATATTGATTTGTAATAAATTACATATTAGAGAGCCTAGTGTTGTGTCTATCTTATGTGTTACAAATATTTTCTTTTCTCTTTCTTTTTTTTTAAATTATACTTTAAGTTCTAGGGTACATGTGCACAACATGCAGGTTTGTTGCATATGTATACATGTGCCATGTTGGTGTGCTGCACCCATTAACTCCTCATTTCCATTAAGTATATCTCCTAATGCTATCCCTCCCCGCTCCCCCTTCCCCACAATAGGTCCCGGTGTGTGATGTTCCCCTTCCTGTGTCCAAGTGATCTCATTCAATTCCCACCTATGACTGAGAACATGCGGTGTTTGGTTTTCTGTTCTTGAGATGGTTTGCTGAGAATGATGGTTTCCAGCTGCATCCATGTCCCTACAAAGGACACGAACTCATCCCTTTTTATGGCTGCATAGTATTCCATGGTGTATATGTGCCACATTTTCTTAATCCAGTCTGTCACTGATGGACATTTGGGTTGATTCCAAGTCTTTGCTATTGTGAATAGTGCCACAACAAACATACGTGTGCATGTGTCTTTATAGCAGCATGATTTATAATCCTTTGGGTATATACCCAGTAATGGGATGGCAGGGTCAAATGGGATTTCTAGTTCTAGATCCTTGAGGAATTACTGCACTGTCTTCCACAATGGCTGGACTAGTTTACAGTCCCACCAACAGTGTAATAGCGTTCCTATTTCTCCACATCCTCTCCAGCACCTGTTGTTTCCTGACTTTTTAATGATTGCCATTCTAACTGGTGTGAGATGGTATCTTATTGTGGTTGTTATTTGCATTTCTCTGATGGCGAGTGATGACAAGCATTTTTTCATGTGTCTGTTGGCTGTATAAATGTCTTCTTTTGAGAAGTGTCTGTTCATATCCTTTGCCCACTTTTTGATGGAGTTGTTTGTTTTTTTCTTGTAAATTTGTTTGAGTTCTTTGTAGGTTCTGGATATTAGCCCTTTGTCAGATGAGTAGATTGCAAAAGTTTTCTCCCATTCTGTCGGTTGTCTGTTCACTCTGATGGTACTTTGTTTTCCTATGCAGAAGCTCTTTAGTTTAATTAGATCCCATTTGTCAATTTTGGCTTTTGTTGCCATTGCTTTTGGTGTTTTAGACATGAAGTCCTTGCCCATGCCTATGTCCTGAATGGTATTACCTAGGTTTTCTTCTGGAGTTTTTATGGTTTTAGGTCTAACATTTAAGTCTCTAATCCATCTTGAATTAATTTTCGTATAAGGAGTAAGGAAAGGATCCAGTTTCAGCTTTCTACTTATGGCTAGCCAATTTTCCCAGCACCATTTATTAAATAGGGAATCCTTTCCCCATTTCTTGTTTCTCTCAGGTTTGTCAAAGATCAGATGGCTGTAGATGTGTGGTATTATTTCTGAGGACTCTGTTCTGTTCCATTGGTCTATATCTCTGTTTTGGTACCAGTACCATGCTGTTTTGGTTACTGTAGCCTTGTAGTATAGTTTGAAGTCAGGTAGCGTGATGCCTCCAGCTTTGTTCTTTTGGCTTAGGATTGTCCTGGCAATGCAGGGTCTTTTTTGGTTCCATATGAACTTTAAAGCAGTTTTTTCCAATTCTGTAAAGAAAGTCATTGGTAGCTTAATGGGGATTGCGCTGAATCTGTAAATTACCTTGGGCAGTATGGCCATTTTCACAATATTGATTCTTCCTATCCATGAGCATGGTATGTTCTTCCATTTGTTTATGTCCTCTTTTATTTCACTGAGCAGTGGTTTGTAGTTCTCCTTGAGGGGATCCTTCACATCCCTTGTAAGTTGGATTCCTAGCTATTTTATTCTCTTTAAAGCAGTTGTGAATGGGAGTTCATTCATGATTTGGATCTCTGTTTGTTACTGGTGTATAAGAATGCTTGTGATTTTTGTACATTGATTTTGTGTCCTGAGACTTTGCTGAAGTTGCTTATCAGCTTAAGGAGATTTTGGGCTGAGACAGTGGGGTTTTCTAAATATACAATCACGTCATCTGCAAACAGGGACAATTTGACTTCTTCTTTTCCTAATTGAATACCCTTTCTTTCTTTCTCTTGCCTGATTGCCCTAGCCAGAACTTCCAACACTATGTTGAATAGGAGTGGTGAGAGAAGGCATCCCTGTCTTGTGCCAGTTTTCCAAGGGAATGCTTCCAGTTTTTGCCCATTCAGTATGATATTGGCTGTGGGTTTGTCATAAATAGCTCTTATTATTTTGAGATTTGTTCCATCAATACCGAATTTATTGAGAGTTTTTAGCATGAAGGGCTGTTGAATTTTGTCAAAGGCCTTTTCTGCATCTATTGAGATAATCATGTGGTTTTTGTCTCTGGTTCTGTTTATATGCTGGATTACATTTATTGATTTGCATATGTTGAGCCAGCCTTGCATCCCAGGGATGAAGCCCACTTAATCATGGTGGATAAACTTTTTGATGTGCTGCTGGATTCGGTTTGCCAGTATTGCAGTGAGGATTTTTGCATCAACGTTCATCAGGGATATTGGTTTAAAATTCTCTTTTTTGTTGTTGTGTCTCTGCCAGGCTTTGGTATCAGGATGATGCTGGCCTCATAAAATGAGTTAGGGAGGATTCCCTCTTTTTCTATTGATGGGAATAGTTTCAGAAGGAATGGTACCAGCTCCTCCTTGTACCTCTAGTAGAATTCGGCTGTGAATCTGTCTGGTCCTGGACTTGTTTTGGTTGGTAGGCTACTAATTATTGCCTCAATTTCAGAACCTGCTATTGGTCTATTCAGGGATTCAACTTCTTCCTGGTTTAGTCTTGGGAGAGTGTATGTGTCCAGGAATTTATCCATTTCTTCTAGGTTTTCTAGTTTATTTGCATAGAGGTGTTTATAGTATTCTCTGATGGTAGTTTGTATTTCTGTGGGGTCGGTGGTGATATCCCCTTTATCATTTTTTATTGCATCTATTTGATTCTTCTCTCGTTTCTTCCTTATCAGTCTTGCTAGTGGTCAATCAATTTTGTTAATCTTTTCAAAAAACCAGCTCCTTGATTCATTGATTTTTTGAAGAGTTTTTTGTGTCTCTATCTCCTTCAGTTCTGCTCTGATCTTAGTTATTTCTTGCCTTCTGCTAGCTTTTGAATGTGTTTGCTCTTGCTTCTCTAGTTCTTTTAATTGTGATGTTAGGGTGTCAATTTTAGATCTTTCCTGCTTTCTCTTGTGGGCATTTAGTGCTATAAATTTCCCTCTACACACTGCTTTAAATGTGTCCCAGAGATTCTGGTATGTTGTATCTTTGTTTTCATTGGTTTCAAAGAACATCTTTATTTCTGCCTTCATTTTGTTATGTACCCAGTAGTCATTCAGGAGCAGGTTGTTCAGTTTCCATGTAGTCGAGCAGTTTTGATTGAGTTTCTCAGTCCTGAGTTCTAGTTTTATTGCACTGTGGTCTGAGAGACAGTTTGTTGTAATTTCTGTTCTTTTACATTTGCTGAGGAGTGCTTTACTTCCAACTATGTGGTCAATTTTGGATAAGTGTGTTGTGGTGCTGAGAAGAGTGTATATTCTGTTGATTTGGGGTAGAGAGTTCTGTAGATGTCTGTTAGGTCCACTTGGTGCAGAGTTGAGTTCAATTCCTGGATATCCTTGTTAACTTTCTGTCTCGTTGTTCTGTCTAATGTTGATAGTGGGGTGTTAAAGTCTCCCATTATTATTGTATGGGAGTCTAAGTCTCTTTGTAAGTCTCTAAGGACTTGCTTTATGAATCTGGGTGCTCATGTATTGAGTGCATATATATTTAGGATAGTTAGCTCTTCTTGTTGAATTGATCTCTTTACCATTATGTAATGGCCTTCTTTGTCTCTTCTGATCTTTGTTGGTTTAAAGTCTGTTTTATCAGAGACTAGGATTGCAACCCCTGCCTTTTTTTGTTTTCCATTTGCTTGGTAGATCTTCCTCCATCCTTTTATTTTGAGCCTATGTGTGTCTCTGTATGTGAGATGGGTCTCCTGAATATAGCACACTGATGAGTCTTGACTCTTTATCCAATTTGCTAGTCTGTGCCTTTTAATTGGACCATTTAGTCCATTTACATTTAAGGTTAATATTGTTATGTGTGAACTTGATCCTGTCATTATGATGTTAGCTGGTTATTTTACTCGTTAGTTGATGCAGTTTCTTCCTAGCATCGATGGTCTTTACAATTTGGTATGTTTTTGCAATGGCTGGTACCAGTTGTTCTTTTCCGTGTTTAGTGCTTCCTTCAGGATCTCTTGTAGGGCAGGCCTGGTGGTGACAAAATCTCTAAGCATTTGCTTGTCTGTAAAGAATTTTATTTCTCATTTACTTATGAAACTTAGTTTGGCTGGATATGATATTCTGGGTTGAAAATTCTTTTCTTTAAGAATGTTGAATTTTGGCCCCACTCTCTTCTGGCTTGGAGAGTTTCTGCCGAGAGATCTGCTATTAGTCTGATAGGCTTCTCTTTGTGGGTAACCCGACCTTTCTCTCTGACTGCCCTTAACATTTTTTTCCTTCATTTCAATTTGGTGAATCTGACAATTATGTGTCTTGGAGTTGCTCTTCTCAAGGAGTATCTTTGTGGCGTTCTTTGTGTTTCCTGAATTTGAATGTTGGCCTGCCTTGCTAGGTTGGGGAAGTTCTCCTGGATAATATCCTGCAGAGTGTTTTCCAACTTGGTTCCATTCTCCCCGTCACTTTCAGGCACACCAATCAGACGTAGATTTGGTCTTTTCACATAATCCCATATTTCTTGGAGGCTTTGTTCATTTCTTTACTCTTTTTTCTCTGAACTTCTCTTCTCGTTTCATTTCATTCATTTGATCTTCAATCACTGATACTCTTTCTTCCAGTTGATCGAGTCGGTTACTGAAGCTTGTGCATTTGTCACATAGTTCTTGTGTCATGGTTTTCATCTCTATCAGTTCGTTTATGGACTTCTCTGCATTGGTTATTCTACTTATTCATTCTTCCATTCTTTTTTCAAGGTTTTTAGTTTCTTTGCACTGGTTACGTTGTTCCTCCTTTAGCACTGAGAAGTTTGATCAACTGAAGCCATCTTCTCTCAGCTTGTCAAAGTCATTCTCCGTCCAGCTTTGTTCCGTTGCTGGCGATGAGCTGCGTTCCTTTGGAGGGGGAGATGCGCTCTGCTTTTTTGAATTTCCAGCTTTTCTCCACTGCTTTTCCCCCATCTTTGTGGTTTTGTATGCCTTTGGTCTTTGATGATGGTGATGTACTGATGGGATTTTGGTGTGGGTGTCCTTTCTGTTTGTTAGTTTTCCTTCTAACAGTCAGGACCCTCGGCTGCAGGTCTGTTGGAGTTTGCTTGAGGTCCACTCCAGACCCTGTTTGCCTGGGTATCAGCAGCAGAGGCTGCAGAAGATAGAGTATTGCTGAACAGCATTGTTGCTGTCTAATTCTTGCTCTGGAAGCTTCGTCTCAGAGGTGTACCCAGCCGTGTGAGGTGTGAGGTGTCAGTCTGCACCTCAGTTGAAAATGCAGAAATCACCTGTCTTCTGTGTCACTCACGCTGGGAGCTGGAGGCTGGAGCTGTTCCTATTCCACCATCTTGGGCACCCCCCTCCTCTTTTTTTTTTGAGATGGAGTCTTGCTCTGCAACCCAGGCTGGAGTGCAGTGGTACAGTCTCAGCTCACTGCAAACTCCACCTTCCAGGTTCCAGCAATTCTCCTGCCTCAGCCTCCTGAATACCTGGGACTACAGGCACACACCGCCGTGACTGGCTAATTTTTACATTTTTAGTAGAGACAGGTCTCACCTTGTTGGCCAGGCTGGTCTCAAACTCCTGGCCTCAGGTGATCCACCAGCCTCAGGTGATCCACCCACCTCGGCCGCCCAAAGTGCTGAGATTACTGTTGTGAGCTACCACGCTCAGCCACAAATCTTTTCTTTATAGATTTTTTACTTTGATCATGCTGTCTTTTAACATATATAAGATTTTACCTTTTATGTAGTGAAATCTATGACTGTACCCTTTATGTCTTATGGGTTTGATTCATACTTAGGTCCTCCCAAAGATTATGATACTCTTAGATATTTGCCTCTGATACCGCAAAAGTTTTCATTTTTATGTTTACATTTTAGCCCTATATAAAATGTTTTTTGGTGCATGACTTGAGATAGAGGGTTTACCTTTTTTTTTCGCATAAGTAGGCTGCTGTCTCAACACCACTGATTGAATACTCTGGCATCCCCCATGGATTTGGAGTGCCATTCTTATTATAGCATTAAGTTCCAAAATATGAACGGCTCTGTTTCTGGCTCTTTTTTGTTCCATGGATCAGCTTGTTTATATCTGTACCAGAACCCCATAGTTTTATCCACTATGGTTTATAACAAAATTATCTATGTCAAGTGTTTGCTCCTTACCATTGTTATTTTTGAAACATTTTCATAAATATTCTCATACATTTTCTCCTCCAGTTGACGTGTGAAAACAACCTGTCAAGTTTGAAAGAAAAGCTCATTGAGATTTAAATTTTAATTGCACTGGATTTGTATGTTGATTTGGAGACAATTGGCAGCTTTGAATCAGGAACAAGAAATGGTATTACTTCATTTACTCAATACTTGAATTGTGTGTGTGTATGTGTACACACACTTGTATACATAATATATATGGGTGTATATATACATATTCATGCTTTTTTTCATATGAATTCTGCATATTTCTGGATATGAAGTCTGTGTACAGATTTGTTACTCCTTTCAACTCTCTGTCCACAACTATCTATATAGGAGAGTCACCTGTGATCTTTGAGTGCCCTTTGATTACGTCACTGTGCTTAGTCCCCAGACCCCACCACCCTAGGCTCTACAAATTTGACCTGCAGTTGAGACAAGAACTCTACCAGATAGCATGGTCTGTACTGGAGAGTGCCTGCTTGAACCAAGCAGAGCTTTTCTCTTAGGGACTTTGTTTTTCAGATGTAGAGTGTTAGCAGATGGTAGTAGAGCCAGAAGCTGAGAAAGAGAAAGCAGTAAGCAAAAGCCAAGAGGCAGTAAAATTCATGATAAGCGTAAAACACAAGAGATAAAAGACAACAGAGATAATAGTGGGCAGCAGCCTTAGAAAAACAAATAGAAGATACAGGAAGAAGCTGAATCATGCCGATGGCAGAGTTGCAGGGGCGGGAAGCAAGGAACACCTGTTGCTGGAGGAGGATGAACTCACCATGGCCCCTGCTTGAATCATTCATATTATTAAGCTGCCAGAGCTATTTTGTCTCCTTATAATATTCCAGTTCTCCATAAGGTTGGTCTGCACTACTATTTTTTTCACTTCTCTGTATTTTCTTCCAGTATACACTTACGATCTTTTTATTTATGTATTTATTTTTTGAGACAGAGTCTTGCTCTGCTGCTCAGGCTGGAGTGCAGTGGCACAATCTCAGCTCACTACAACCTCCACCTCCCGGGTTCAAGCGATTCTCCTGCCTCAGCCTCCCGAGTAGCTGGGATTACAGGCACCCGCCACCACACCCAGCTAATTTTTGTATCTTTAGTAGAGACACGGTTTCACCATGTTGTCCAGGATGGTCTCGATCTCCTGACCTCGTGAACTGCCCTCCTCAGCCTCCCAAGGTGCTGGGATTACAGGCGTGAGCCACTGTGCCCAGCCCCAATACTTACAATCTTAAGACTGAACTTCAGGAGGGAAGAAGGGAAATTAGATGCATGTCCTCAGCCCATCTCACTTGTTTCTCACTCGTCTTAAAGGATAAATAGCCCTATCCTCCAATTCAAATTAAGTATAATATCTTCCCCTTGCCCCCAGCCCTGTGCACACAGACTTGTACCTTGATAAGAATTCCTGGCCACTACTTTCGGGTCCCTGTTCCATTACCACTCCTCTTGTGTGTTTCTTCAGCAGCTCTTTCCCTCCTGATTCCTTCTCACGCTATAAACCTACTCCAATCTTGTCTCCCTTCCCTCTCCAGGGCCCTGTGCACCCTGCATCTGAGTTAATCTTTGTATTTTGGCACCATGGTCACTGAAACCAGGAAACTAGGAATGCTCTGTGATGGCTAATTTTGTGCATTTGGATGAGGCTGTGGGTGCTCAGACATTTGGTCAAACGTTATTCATGTTGTGTCTATGAGGGTGTATCCAGATGAGATGAACATATGATTTGGTGGAGTAAAACTGATTTCCCTTCTAAATGTGAGTGACCCTCATCCTATTAGTTGAAGGCCCTAAGAGAACAAAAAGGCTGAGGAAGAGAGAACTGCTTCTACCTGACTGCCTGTGAGCTGGGACATTGATTTTGTTTTTCCTGCTTGCTGGCTCATATGAAACATCAGTTCTCGCTGAGTCTTCAGTATACCAGTTGCAGCCTGGAGCTACACCATCAGTGCTCTTGGGTCTTCAGCTTGCTGACTTCAAATCTTGGAAGTTCTCAGCTTCTGTAATTATGTAAGCCAATTCCTTATTCTCTCTCTCTGTCTCCCCCTCTCTCTCTCCCTCTCTCTCTCCCTCTCCCCCTCTCTCTCCCCCTCTCTCTCTCCCTACCTCTACCTATCTATCTGGTTTCTCCTGCCTTCCTTACTCTTCCTCATATTTTTCCCGTCTTTGTGTGTATAGATATATATATATATATAATATATTCCCGTCTTTGTGTGTGTATATATATATATATAAATGTGTATATACATGTATTTATCCTTCCAGGACACTCTATCTATACTCTGTTCACTACATCTATCTACTACAATGGTTTCAAGTCTTGGTTGCTTCAGAGAAGGTACTGCCTAAAACACCAATCTGACCATGTCCCTTCCCTATTAAAGATCTTCCAGCAACCAGCCTAGCCAGCCTGGTAAAACTCCATCTCTACAAAAAAAAAATACAAAAATTAGCCGAGTGTGGTGGTGCATGCCTGTACTCCCAGCTACTCGGGAGGCTGAGGTAGGAGGATCACCTGAGCCTGGAGAGGTGGAGGCTGCAGTGATCTGTGATTGCGCCACCACACTCCAGTGTGAATAATAGAGTGGGACCCTGTCTCGAAAAAACAAAAACAAAAAGTGAACAGGGCGTGGTGGTGGGTGCCTGTAATCCCAGCTACTCGTGGGGCTGAGGCGGGAGAATGGCTTCATGCAGCTTGCCAGCCTCACAGGGTCGACAAAATAAAGGGCAAGCTCCTTGACTTGAGATTCAAGAGCAGTATTTGTCCCCTGTCTTCTCCCTAACCACATCCCTCTCCACAGATACAATTTTAACATTGCTCTTAGAGCCACAGGTGGACTTGTGGCTTATTTTCCACAAACCGAGGTCACCTAACTGGTCAGTCTTGTACACACACCTGAGTCAGCCCCTGCCTCCCTGAACTACCTCTAGAGCTTAAACACGAAGTATAAACCGAATGAAGAGGCATAAAGGGTAAAGATGTGCTTTATCCCTTACCCTAGAGAGCTTCGCCTCATGATAAAATAAATGAGACAAAAGTGTGGTTTAGTTGCCAAAAAGAAGATAGGCTCCAAGTAGTGTTCTGAGCTAAACTTAATAAGCTAAACTGAAAAACAGGAAAGCGGGGTTTCCTTCTGCTCTGTTTGAAAACCATTCTCCTGGGACCCTCACATCCTCACATAAAAGAGGGGACGCTGGAGACGTGCAGCAATGGCAAGTTCTTTTTATTTAATTTTAGGGATAGTTAGTAAGCCTCAAGAAGTCCTTCTTATTGTTCACCTTTCCTGTATTAGTTGTAGAGCTAAAGTATGCCTGATCTTTCTTTACATACTGACCAGTTAATCTGCTGCTTTCCTATGCCCTGGAAAAGAAAATAATCCAGCCATTCAATGAAAGAGTCGAATCCCCTGTTCTTCTGCCACTGAGGAGTAACTTAATGTCCTTGGAGAATTTGCCAGTAACGAATTTCGAATTTGAATAATCAGCATGTATAATCATGTTAAATAGCTATGGCTTGAGGATTTTGATTTGCTTCTTAATTAAATCGTTTTACTGGAAACTAAACAACATTTTTCAACTTTCAATCATGTCGACAACCTGTTTTTGACTTCTTTACTCTCCAAATATGATGGTTTTTTAGAAAGTTTATAAGCATCACAATTTTAAAATAAAAAGATGAAGTCAAGTACAGTTTCTCATTTATTGTAATGGAAATCCAAATTACATAGCACAGCCCACTCAATAAAAGTCAGCTTCTGAAGTTCTGTATTTTAATTCAGTGTAAATGACGTAAGAACCCTTTCAGAAAAGACTTGGCATGTTCGCTAGTGAGAGAGCGGAGTCGCCCACTGCACGTTTGCCACGGCAGTGGAGAATGTCTTGCTACCAGCGAGATGCAACACTTGCGAAGCTCTGATCTTCTGTGTCTGAGATATTCCAAACAGGCATAAAATTATAAAGAATTACATTATGATGAACATGGGCTAATTAACTACTTTTTTTTTTTTTTTTTGGAGACTGAGTCTCGCTCTGTCGTCCTGGTTGGAGTGCAGTGGTGCGATCTCAGCTCACTACAACCTCCGCCTCCCGCGTTTAAGCGATTCTTCTGCCTCAGCCTCTGGAGTAGCTGGGATTACAGGTGCCCGCCACCACGCCTGACTAATTTTTGTATTTTTAGTTGAGAGGGGGTTGCGCCACGTTGGCCAGGCTGGTCTCAAACTCCTGACCTCACATGATCCGCCCGCCTCAGCCTCCCACAGTGCTGGGATTACAGGCGTGAGTCACCGCGCCTGGCCTTAACTATGTTTAATAAGCCTTAACATCTTGCCATATTTGCTTTAGATCTTTTATTTTTAAAATAACATATTTCAGACAGAGGTATAGCCCACTGTGCACCTCTCCGTGATCCTGTGACCGTCCCTTACAAGAAGAAACCTACCCTGTCTTAGTTATCTATTGTTGTATAACAAATTACCCCCAGCTGAGCAGCTGAGAACAACAAGCATTTATCACCCTACTGAGGATCAGGTATCTGGGAGAAACTTAGCCAGGAGAAGCTGGCAGTTCTGGCTCAGGATTGCTCACAAGGTCAGGCTGTTGTCAGAAGCTGCAGTCACGTCAAAGCTGGACTGGGACTGGAGAATTCTCCTCCAAGTTCACTCACCTGTTGGCAGATGTCAGATCCTTGCTGGCTGTGGACTGGAGGCTTCAATTCCTCACCCCATGGGCTTTCCCTAGGGCTTCCCCCACCCACACTGCACCCCCAGCAACAGATCAGAGGGAGAATGAGAATGAGATGCTTAGGATGGAAGCCACAGGTCTTCTAACCTAACTTGGAAGTGACATACCATCACTTCCGCTATATACTACTGATGACACAGACCAAACCTCATATGGTGTGGGACAGGACCACACCAGGTGTGTAATATCAGAAGGTAGAAATCACTGGGGCCATCTTGAAGGCCAGCTGCTGCATTCCCAAGAATGTTTTTGCATTTTTACCAGATAAATATTGATAACATAGAAAAGTATAGGTATTTGCCTATTTTTACTCTATATAAATATCATGCTGTAAGCATCATCCTACATACAAACTTATATCTTTGAAATGTTTCCAGGTTGATACATTTAGATCTGATTCATCCGTTTTCTCTGCTGTATGTTTCACTGTATCAATATGCCGTAATTTAGGTATCCAGTATTTAACTGAAAGACATTTAGGCCAGGCACAGTGGCTGACACCTGTAATCCCAGCACTTTGGGAGGCCGAAGCGGGTGATCACTTGAGGTCAGAAGTTTGAGACCAGCCTGGCCAACATGGTGAAACCTTGTGTCTACTAAAAATACAAAAATTAGCCAGGCCTGATGGTGGGCGCCTGTAATCCCAGCTACTCTAGAGGCTGAGGCAGGAGAATTGCTTGAACACCGGAGGCAGGGGTTGCAGTGAGCTGAGATTGTGCCATGGTACTCCAGCCTGGGCAACAGAGCGAGACTCCATCTCAAAAATAAATAAATAAATAAAAGACATTTAGATTATTTGGGTTTTCACTATTAAAAATGAGCTGAATTGTTTTGTTTTTGTTTTTTTTTTTTTTTTGAGACAGAGTCTCGCTCTGTCACCCAGACTGGAGTGCTGGAGTGCAGTGGTGCGATCTCAGCTCACTGCAAGCTCTGCCTCCTGGGTTTACACCATTCTCCTGCCTCAACCTCCCGCGTACCTGGGACTAGAGGTGCCCGCCACAACGCCTGGCTAATTTTTTTGTATTTTTTAGTAGAGACAGGGTTTCACTGTGTTAGCCAGGATGGTCTCGATCTCCTGACCTCGTGATCCACATGCCTTGGCCTCCCAAAGTGCTGGGATTACAGGGGTGAGCCACCGCGCCTGGCCTGAACGTTTTTAAACATGTCAAATTGTGCACGTATGCAAAAGTTTCTTTCTAAAGTATGTATTTAGACGTGGAAATACTGATTCAAAGTGTGACGATAGCTTCAGTTTTCTTACATTACCACATTATTCTCCAGAGTGATTGTACTTATTTATTTATTTAGAGATGGAGTTTCGCTCTTATTGCCCAGGCTGGAGTGCAATGACGCGATCTCGGCTCCCTGCAGCCTCTGCCTCCCAGGTTCAAGGGATTCTCCTGCCTCAGCCTCCCAAGTAGCTGGGATAACAGGCACCTGCCACCACACCCAGCTAACTTTTTGTTTTTTTAGTAGAGCTGGAGTTTTCACCATGTTGGCCAGGCTGGTCTCCAATTCCTGACCCCAAGTGATTCACCCACCTCGGCCTCCCAAAGTGCTGGAATTACAGGCATAAGCCACCACGCCCAGCCCTGATTGTTCTAATTTATACTTCTACCAGCTATATATGAATGTACCCTTACTCCACATCCTAGCCAACTGAGATATCATCAGACCCTAACTTTTGCCAGTCTGTTGGTGTGAATTGGTGTCACATTGTGGCTTTTATTTGCATTTAACCAATTATTATTTAAGAATTGACTATGTTTTGTATGTTTATGGATTATTTGCCTTTCTTCTGAGAATTGCTTTTTCATATCCTTTGTTCTTTTTTCTATCATGTTATCTTTATCTTACCAATTAGAAATAGTTCTTACAATCTGGATACTAGTTTATTTGTGGATTATATATATTACAATCATTTTCTTCCAGTTTGTGACTTATCACTTCATTTTTAGTGTCTTTTCTAAACCAAACTTCTAATTTTAAGGGGTGTCAAATGTATCATTATTTTTCTTTATTGCTTGTGCCTTTATTGTGTCTTGATTTAAAAAACACCCTCCCTAAAAAGGGCATAATGATATTTTGTTATAATATTTTTTAATGTTTTAACATGTTTAATT
Source organism: Macaca fascicularis (assembly GCF_037993035.2). Lineage (NCBI taxonomy): Eukaryota > Metazoa > Chordata > Mammalia > Primates > Cercopithecidae > Macaca > Macaca fascicularis. The sequence continues at coordinate 9,242,836 of NC_088391.1, forward strand.
TCATGTTAATTTTCTTTTCTTTTCTTTTCTTTTTTTTTTAAACAGAGTCTCGCTCTGTCACCCAGGCTGGAGTGCAGTGGTGCATGGTCTCTGCTCACTGCAAGCTCCGCCTCCGGAGTTCACGCCATTCTCCTGCCTCAGCCTCCCGAGTAGCTGGGACTACAGGTGCCCGCCACCACGGCCAGCTAAATTTTTGTATTTTTTTTTAGTAGAGATGGGATTTCACTGTGTTAGCCAGGATGGTCTCGATCTCCTGACCTCGTGATCTGCCCACCTCAGCCTCCCAAAGTGCTGGGACTGCAGGCATGAGCCACCGCACCCAGCCAAAAAGAATTTTTTTGACACAGGGTCTTGCTGAGTTGCCCAGGCTGGAGTGCCATGGTGCAATCATAGCTCGCTGTGGCCTCCATCTCCTGGGCTCAAGCGATCCTCCCACCCCAGCCTCCTGAGTAGCAGGGACTATGGGCGCAGGCCACCATGCTCAGCTAAATTTTTTTTATTTGTGGTAGAGATGAGGTCTTGCTATGTTGCCCAGGCTTGTCTTGAACTCCTGAGCTCAGGTGATCCTCCCCGCTTGACCATCCAAAGGGCTGGAATTACAGGTGTGAGCCACCACACCCAGCCCATGTTTAAGTTTTTAATATAACTGGAAATAGTTTTTGTTATAGGGTGAGGTAGATCATTACTTTTGTTTTCATATAGATAACCATTGTCCTAGCCTCATTTATTGAATAGCCCATCCTTTTCTCATTTGTGTGCAGTGCAATCTATGTCATTTAGCAAGTTTCTACACATGTGTATCTTTCTACTTGTATATATACTAAAAACATGAGTTCATATTGAGACCTTGAATTCCAATCCAACACCACAGTGTTTATTCTAGTGTCCCCTTTGCTTATTTTTAACTCAATTTGTCAGCAGTGAGAAACACTTCTTTCTCCAACAATGAAAAACATGGCTGTTTTTACACACAATATACTTTTGTGCTCTATCCTAAACTAAGCACAAAGTAGTTTCAATTGTTCACCCACTTGTAGCTGGGCATGGTGGCTCATGCCTGTAATCCCAGAACTTTGGGAGGCCAAGGCAGGCAGATCACTTGAGGTCAGGAGTTCAAGATCAGCCTGGCCAATATGGGAAACCCTGTCTCTACTAAAAATATAAAAATTAGCCAGGCATGGTGGCGCCTATAATCTCGGTTACTCAGGAGGCCGAGGCAAGAGAATCGTTTGAACCCGGGAGGCAGAGGTTGCAGTGAGCTGAGATCACGCCACTGCACTCCAGCCTGGGGGACAGAGTGAGACTGTCTCAAAACAAAACAGAAAACCAAATTATTCACCCATTTGTGTGTAGTTCTTATTGTTTTAGCCTCATATGCTATGTAGTTAAGATACTGGTTTCCAAAGTTACTTAGGTTAATTTTTTTCTTCCCCATTTTCTTCAGTGTTGTTAATGTAATTCCATTTGTTTTTAAAAAACAAAAGTTAGATGCATTTTATTCCCTTTTGGATTCCCCACACATCTGGGTTGATTTTTAGTGATTACTTTGATGAGTATGTGACACATTGGTTCCCCTATTGTTTCTGTTTCATTCTCACCAACCCCCTTGTGGTGGGATTCGTTGGTCTATCCCTGCTATCCAGAGGAGCAGATTCATGTTTATTTCCTTATGCTCTTTCTTACACAAAAGATAGGATACTACAGTGTAAATATTATTTTGCATCCTGTCTTCTTCGCTTTACAATATACTCTGGAAATCATGCCAGATAAGTTCATGGACATTTTCTTCATTCTTCTTTTTTTTTTTTTTTAACAACCATAGTACTCCACTGAGTGCCTATACCATAAGTTGTGGAACCATTCTCCTAGGAAAGGGCATTTAGGTTGGTTTTTCATATTTTGTAATTATAAATGCTGTAATGAATGACCTTGTACATTGTTAAAGATATATCTTCAGGGTAAAATCCTAGATATGCAATTTCTAGATTAAAAAGAAAGTACATGTATAGTTTTATTAGATTTTGCCAAATTCACCTACAAAAACTTGAACCAGTTTGCATTCACACCACATATAAGACTATTTCCTCAAACCCTTGCCCGTTGAATATGCTGTTGTACTTTTCTTTTCTTTTCTTTTCTTTTTTTTTTTTTTTTTTGAGACAGAGTTCCATTCTTGTTGCCCAAGCTAGAGTGCAATGGCACCGTCTCAGCTCACTGCAACCTCCGCCTCCCGGGTTCAAGTGATTCTCATGCCTCAGCCTCCCAAGTAGCTGGGATTACAAGTGCCCACCACCATGACTGACTAATATTTTTGTATTTTTAGTAGAGATGGAGTTTCACCATGTTGGCCAGGCTGGTCTTGAACTCCTGACCTGAGGTGATCTGCCTGCCTCGGCCTCCCAAAGTTGTGGGATTACAGGTGTGAGCCACTGTACGTGGGCTATAGTTTTTAATTATAGCCAAATAGGTGAGAAATGGTATCTCAATGTTGTTTTAGTTTGTATTTTTCTAGTTATATGAAACTTAGAACAATTTTTATATGTTTAAGGGTCATTTTATATTTCTTGTAAGTTGTTGATTTTTCTGTTGGGTTTTTGATCCTTGGTTTTGTCATTTTGAAAGAGTTTTTTATATATTACAGATATTACCCCTTTATCTATGATACATGGTGCAAACATTTTCTCCTAGTTAGTCAGTTATTTTTTGACTATGTCTATGGTAATTTTCATCATCCAAACTTATAAAAAATTACATAGTCACATTTATTTTATAATGCATATTCGTTTTTTTAGTCATAGTTAGAAAGTCATTCCCATGCTGTTGGTTTTGTTTGTTTGTTTATTTGTTTGTTTGTTTTGAGACAGAGTCTTACCCTGTTGCCCAGGCTGGAGTGCAGTGGTGCGATCTCGGCTTACTGCAGCCTCTGCCTCCCGGGTTCAAGCAATTCTTGTGCTTCAGCCTCCAGAGTAGCTGGGGCTACAGGAACATGCCACCACACCCAGCTAATTTTTGTAATTTTAGCATGGATGGGGTTTCTCCATGTTGGCCCGGCTGGTGTGGAACTCCTGACCTCAGGTGATCCACCCGCGTTGGCTTCCGAAAGTGCTGGTTCACGCTCACAGGCATGAGCCACTGCGCCCAACCCCACACTATTGTTAAAAGAGAAATTAACTCATGGTTTTGGGGAGTTTTGTTTTGTTTTTGGTACTTGCATGGTTTTATTTTGAAATTTAGATCCCTTATCTATTTGGAGTTTGTTCTGGGGCACAGGGTGTGATGTAGACCTAATTTTATCTTTATTCAAATGGCTACCCTGCACTACTTATTAAAATGTTTATTTTTGTCTCAGTGATTTAAAATGCCAGCTTTATCTTATAATAAATTTCCATATGTCCTTAGGTCTATTTCTGAGCTTTCTGTTCTATTCCACCGGTCTATGGTATACACATAAGCCGGTACCACAGTGTTTTAATTATAGAGGCCTTGTGGTATGTTTTAATGTCTGCTAGGTCGAGACCCCCTGCACAAATTTTCCTTAATTTTTCTGGATATTCTTGCATGTGTGTTGCTTTTGCCAAATGAACTTTAGTATCAATGTGTCTGACTCCATAAACCACAGATTTGTTGGTATTTTCGCAGAGATTACATGAAACTTATTTAGCCTGGTGAGAACTGACATCTTTATTTGTGATGCTGAGTCATCTTTCCAAGAACAGGAAATGATTTCCATCCATTTGTCTAAGTCTACTTTTTTGTCTTTTCAGACTCATTTAAAGTTTTCCTCAGAGAGAGGTTTTGCATATTTTTGATGAGCTTCTTCCTGTGTATTTAATATTCTTTGCTGCTTTTCTAAATTGGACTTTCTTTTCCATTGCGTTCTCTAAATAGTTCGTGTTTGTGCATATGAAGACTATTGATTTTTGTTACTTTTATATTTTGCTACCTTATGGAATTATTATACTGTTTGAGTCAGTTTTATCATTGTTGATTTGTAGGGCTTTCTAGTTACATTATCATATTATGTAAAAATAGAGACTGTTTTACTTTTCTACCAAATCTTATGCCTCTAATTAATTTCTCTTTTCTAATTTCATTGGCTGATACCACTAGTATAACATGAATAGTGGTGGAGACAGTAGGAATCCTTGCTTTGTTCCTGATTTGAATGGAAATTCTTCTGTTGTTTACACATTCAGTAAAATAGTGGCTTTGGAACTAAGGATTTTTATCAGGTTAAGGTATTTTATCAAGTTAAGAAAACACTTCAATTCCGATTTTCTTGTATGCTGTTAACTGGAATGGATATCAAATTTTTGTTGAAGACTTTGTCAGCATCTATGGAGATAATAATATTTTTCCCCTTAGATCTATCGGTATTGGTTTTCTAATATGGAACCAACCTTAAAATACTGGTGTAAGTACCAACTGGTCACAGTGTATGATTTCCATTCTATGGTGTTAGATTGTGTTTGCTATGATATAGTCCTTTGTACCTGTATTCATGAGTGAGATTTCTCCAGTTTTCCTTTTTTCTACTCTTTTTGTAGAGTTTCATCAGGCTTAGGTATCAAAATTAGGTCATACTTAATTATTAAAAGAATAAGGAAGGCCAAGTACAGTGACTCATACCTGTAATTCCCAGAGCTTTGGGAGGCTGAGACAGGAGGATTGCTTGAGCATAGGACTTCGAGACCAGCCTAGGTAACACAGCAAGACCCTGTCTCTTCAAAAAGTTTTTAAAAATTAGCCGGGTATGGTGGCTTGTGACTGTAGTTCTAGCTACTCAGGAGGCTGAGGCAGGAGGATTGCTTGAGCCCAGGAGTTCAGGGTTATGCTGAGCTATGATCATGTCATGTATTAGCAAGTTGCATTCATTTCTGAAGGCTCTGAGGGAAAATCCACTTTCTCATCTTTACTAGCTTCACAGGCTACCCGTATTCTTGGACTCATGGCCCAATTCCATCTTCAAAGCCAGCATCAGTTGAGTTTTTCTCATATTACATGTCTCTGACACTGACTCTTTCCTTCCCTCTTCTATATTTAAGGACTATTACAATGACATGGGGCCCACTTTGATAATCCAGGATAATCTCCCTAGGTAAATTCAGCTAATCAGCTAATCAGCTAATCAGAACCTTAATTTTTTCTGCAGTTTTAATTCCTCTTTGGTGTACAACATAACATACTTACAGGTTCTGGGGATTGAGACGTGGGTGTCTTTTAGGGGAAGGGGAACATTATTTTGCCTTCTGCGTTTTTAAAGCTCAAGGGCAATTTATAGAACACTGGAACTATCTCATCTTTGAAAGTTTGGTAGAAGACTGTAGTGAAAATATTTGGGCCTGATGTTTTTTGTATGCAATAGTTGTTTAATAATTGTTTTTGTATATTATGGGAAATTTGCTTTATTTAAACTTTCTCTGATGGGCTCAATTTTGGGAACCTATGTCTTTATTTAATACAAAATTTCAAATATATCTTATGGTTGTTAATTATTTTCTATTTTCCTTTGTCATTTATAATTTTTTTATTTGTGTTCTTTTTCCCTGTTCAGGGTGGTTAGCAGTTGCTATTTTGTTAATGTTTTTCACGTAAGTCCACTGGTTTTCTATTCTCTACTTTATTAATTTCTGCTTTTGTCTTTATTTTCTTCTAATTGCTTCCTTTTGGTTCACTTTGTTGTATTCTAGTTTTCTAACTAGGTATTTAAGTCATTTATTTACTTCTTTATTTTTTACTTATGAAAATGTTTCATTCTATGAATTTTCCTCTGACACATGCTTTAAATGCGTCCTATATGTTTGATTTTGGGGGTTTTTTGGGTTTTTTTGTTTTTTTAAGAAATTATTTAATTTCAGTTTGTATTTTCCCTTTCACTCAAGAGTTGTTTAATAGGAGGCTTCCTAAATTTTTCACGTGGAAGATCTTTTTGTTTTTAGTTTTCATTAATAATTTCTTTTTTCCTTTTTGCATTGTGTTCAGCGTGTTGTTTGTAATATTTCTAACTCATGGAACTTACTAATATTTTCTTTGTGATCAATTTTGATAAATGGTTTCAAGGCACTTGATAAACAGGTATTTCACTATTACGAAAGTATAAAGTTCAATATACAGCTATAAGATTTACATAATGGATTATGTTGAATGTTTCTTAATCCACTTTATCCATTTTGAACCAAGAGTAGAAAAACTCCTTCATAAAGTTGGCTGCTGTGTTTTTTGGAGCATGAATATTTATAAGTGTTATGTCTCATATTTATAAGTGTTATGTTATTTTGGCTATTAGCATTAAAGGGTGCTAATTTTTGTTGTGTTTAACACTTTTAGTCTTGAATCCTTATTTGTTGGATATCAGATTGCTACCTCTGCTTTCTTGTTGTTTCCATTTTCCTGGAATTTCTTTATCTATCCATTTATAGTTTGCCTTCTTATTCACTTTGTTTTATATATCTTGGATGTTGTACATAGCTGAGTCTTTTACATTGTGAGCCGAACTGAAAATGTGTTTCTTTCCATTGGTGATTTTAGTTCATTAGATTTATTGATATGGCTGATATGTTTGGTCTGGGTCTATCATAATGTTTTATAATTATATATATATATAATGTCATATTTCTTGTGTTTCTTTTATATGCTTTACTCTTCAATTATGAAAAATGAAATTTAAGAAGTTTGTTGTTGTTGTTGTTCTAGTGGTTTTTATATTTGCACCTTTTTTTAATGTCCATTGTCCCATTTTCTTAGTTAACCTTTGACCACCTACTTGCCAGATTTTATTTCATTTTATTGTGAGACAGAGTTTTGCTGTTGTCACCCAGGCTGGAGTGCAGTGGCACGATCTCGGCTGACTGCAACCTCTATCAAGTGATTCTCCTGCCTCAGCCTCCCGAGTAGCCGGGATTACAGGCACTCACCACCACACCCCGCTAATTTTTTTGTTTGTTTGTTTTTTGTTTTGTATTTTTAGTAGAGACGGGGTTTCACCATGTTGGCCAGACTGGTCTTGAACTCTTGACCTCAGGTGATCCACTCGCTTTGGCCTCCCAAAGTGCTGGAATTACAGGCGTGAGCCATTATGCCCAGCCACCAGTTTTTAATTGTATCTTCAACTCCCACCTGTTGCCTCTACAACAGCCAGTAAGCTTATTTTACTCTCTTTATTCTGTCTTCCATCCCTTAGCCAGTTTTTAATTGCATTATTTCTATTTGTCAAGACATATAGCATTTGTACATTAGTCTTCAACCTTCATTTTGACTTTTTGTCTTAGATCTACAATTATATGTATATAGCATACATATATGCTATATATTATCATATATATGCTAATATCAGTCCTTTTGCTGATATATATATAATATATATAGCATATATATATATATGCTAGTATCAGTCATTTTGCTGAAAAATTTCCAGTCACTTATTAGGTGAATAAAACTCATACACTATCCAATTCCTCAAGAAAAAACTCACAGTTTCAAGATTCCCTAAGGTTTTGTGTGTTCCACACTTTTTCAATAGCCTTGATACTTGGGACAACTTAACTTTATATAAAATGAAGATTCACATTTTCTTTCATTGAGCTGTTTTTTGTCTTTTGGTTTTAAAATACTGTTCTGTTGTTGTCTTGCTTTGAAGATCTAATACTTTTGCCCTTGTAATTAAGTGACCTATTTGCCTAGAGGTTTTGTTTTGTTTTGTTTTCAGTCTCTGAATTCTAACAGGTTTAATAAGTCTTAGAGTTGCTAACTCTGGGTTAACTTTCCCAAGTACCAGGTGGACCCTTTCAATAGTAAGTTTCAATGATCTGGAAAGTTTGCTTATATTATAGTCTCAAGCATTTGTATTGGTCCATTTTGCATTGCTGTAAAGGAATGCCTGAGGCTGGATAATTTCTAATTGAGAGGCTTATGGCTCACAGTTCTGCAGATTGTACAGACGTGGTGCCTGCATCTGTTTGGCTTTGGGTGGGGACCTCAGGAAGCTTACAATCACAGTAGAAGGTGAAGGGGGAGCCAGTGCATCACATGGAGAGAAAGGGGGCAAGAGAGAGAAGGTTGAGGTGTAGGCTCATTAAACAACCAGCTCTATGCAAACTCCTTGCCGTGGGGAGGGCTCCAAGCCATTCATGAGAGATTCGCCCCCATGACCCACACGCCTTCTACCAGGGCCCCACCTTTAACACTGGGGACCACATTTCAACAGGAGATTTAGAGAGGGTGAAATCCAAACTATATCAGTATTGTTTTATTTTTTTTCTTTTCAGATAGTCTAATTATGTATTGATCCTTCTTTATCTGTTTTCCATTTTCTCTGTTTTCCCTGTGACCTTTGATATTCTTTTATTTTTCTCATTTTTATGTTCTTGATGGTTTTCCTACCTTTTAAAATGCCCCTTAGTAAATTTTCATGTTAGTTTATCTTACTCTGGGCACCTTGTAATTTAATCTTCATTTTTGAGATAACTTTGTTATTTTCTTTCATTGCTTTCCTAAATTAATCAACTCTTTAGTATATTTTTGTTCTTTGTCCATTTCTATTCTTCATTTTGTATTTTTTATTCAAGATCTTTCTTCATATCCCAAATGCCAGTGTTAGTACATTTAACTCATTTTGAATGTTCTTGCTTCATGGCTGTTTTCTTGGAAAAAGTTTTCAACAGTTGAGATGTGTTGGATCTTATTTTCTAGTTCTTTGTAATAACTCTGTATCTGTTTATTCCGTTTTTTTTTTTTCATTTATTTTTTTAGTATTAGGCTGCTTTTTAAGATTCCTAATTTGGTGCCTTTTGTCATGGAACAAAGTCCAGACTTTTTAGTGAAGTTGGGGGGTGACTGGAACAAGGGATTTGTATCTTTCGATTTTTTGGTGCTCTTTTTGTCTTGCCTACATTTCCTGACCTGAGCTAAAACTCTGTTGATCACCTGACCTCCGTAAGCCCCTGCTCTAACTGGTAGGCCACAGGATGTTTGGGGGCTCCTGGAATTAGTGTCAGTTTAGAGCCAGTGTCCAATAATCCCTGAAAAATATGATTATTTCTTTTCCCCCAGTGAACAATTACCTCGGTAAAAAGGAATAGGTCCCTTTGGCAGAGGCTGGAAAAAAGATTACATTTTTCAGTTGAAATTTTCAGTAGTGTATTGGGGTCCTTGAGGAAGGGATTTCCTCAAGGATATCCAGCTTCCCCTTCATTCAAAGAATTCTGAGTCTGTAAACTGGCCCAAGTCTGGGAATTAATTGAGTGGCCATGACTCTCTGTTTTTACGGTTAAGGTTAGACTTTGTTCACTTGACCCAGAACTTTTCTGCTCATACAGATCAACTAAGAATTTAATTGGCTTCGTATCTATTTCACTTCTAGGAATATCATGATCAGCTAGCCAGCTTCCATAGTTCTGCATAAGTTAGACTATTCTGATTGCTGTTTGGACTCTGCTGTCTATGACAGTAACCATACCTATCTTGCCTTTAGCAGTTGAGTGCCACCACCTGGCCCCTGCTTCCCTGGGGTTCAGTTACCCCTGCTGCATTTAGGTTTCCCAGTCCAGTGACTGTGAGGTCTGACTTACAGAGAAGAAGGATCACAGAGTTCTTCTAAGATGTTCGAGCTCCCTTCACAAATGTATTTCTCACAGTCGTGGTGAAAGGTCTGCCTTCTAGACCCTCCCCGTGTGGGTGGGTAGGTCTCAAGTGACAAATCCATTCTGACATGCCAGTCTCTCTCAGCTTTTGAATCCCTTCCTCTACATTAAACCAAGGCATGGCCAGCACGTTCAGTTCACTCACTATGGGCTACCTTTTGGTCTGTGTTTCAGCCAGGCAAACTGTTAGAACCCTTTTGGACTCCTGAAACTGCAACATTAAATGCAGAATCTTTGCTTAGTGAGCCCATATCAGTAAATTCAGCCTGACCCAACTTTATGTTTCTTCCACCATTATTCCTTACACTTAGTGTACATATTTATACATGTTCCTTGGAGTTCTGCCTGTATAAGTTAGAAAAATCAAGTAGTTCCTTTGGAATGTCATGCCCCTCATGGGTCATACATTGTACCTCAACTTTAGTCACCTGCTGGGACTCAAGTCTCATTATAGGTCTAGAAGCAAAGAGGAGTGGCAGGGTGGATCCTGGGGAGAGTGGATGTTGTCTTGCACAGCACCTGCCTCAAGAGAGACCATTACAGTTTCCTCAAGTAGTGCAGGGTTAATTCACTCAGAACAGAGGTGGACAGGCTGGAGGTGGAGAGGTTGATACCACTGACGGTGAGAAGGTCGTTTCCTCTGGGGTTAGGGAGGCCACTTCCATTGGAGATGGGGAGACCAGTTCTGCCAAGGCTGAGGAGACCTCTTCCACTGGCAAAGAACACTCAACAGAATGTAGGGACTCCATGTCCTCGGTTTCATCAGAGCCTTCCCACATGTCTCCATCCCAGTTCACGGGCTCCCATTCTTTCCAAAGCAGTGCTTTCACTTTAACGGTAGACAATAGCTACTGTAGCTGGGGTTCAACTTGTGTTGTCATTCAGCCAGTGGCAGAATGAAATTTTTTGTTTGAGTTTCAGCAATGTCAGCCCTGCAGTTAAAAGGATAAGGGTCTTCTTCAGGACACATGTAGAAGTGCTTAGGTTCTTTAGGCAATACTTGAGCTGGGAATTTGAATCCCTGAGCTCATCCTTTTCTTGCACTACTGTGTCTAGTGACATTAGGAGCAACCAGCCAATATCAGTATGTTCATTAATGTAAAAAAAAAAATTGAAACTGTCATATACAGAGGCAGCCTTGCTTCTTATAAGTGGCTAATAAGGAGTATCCAATGCTGATATTTTGCATCTTTCCATAAACAGTTCAGCTGTGGACTATCAATGCTCTCTTTTCTACTGGAAATAGAATCATTAGCATCTTCAAATTTAATCAAATTAGAGAACTGTTCCAGAAACCTTATATACTAGTTTTATCTCCATCTTATAGAGAAGAAAACTGAGGCTCTGAGAGAGTTAAGTAACCTACCCAAAATCACCCAGCTGAAAATTGAACTGAAATCTCTCTGATATCTATGTTGAAACTGCTCTTTTTTTCTTCCATTCTTTCTTTCTTTTCTTTTCTTTCTTTCTTTTCTTTTCTTTTCTTTTCTTTTCTTTTTTTTTTTTTTTTTTTTTTTTTTTGAGGTAGAGTCTCACTCTGTCACCCAGGCCAGGGTGCAATGGTGCGATCTCAGCTCACTGCAAGCTCTGCCTCTTGGGTTCAAGCGATTCTCCTGCCTCAGCCTCCCAAGTAGCTGGGATTTCAGGCACCCACCACCACACCCGGCTAATTTTTGTATTTTTAGTAGAGAGAGGGTTTCACCATGTTGGCCAGGCTGGTCTCAAGCTCCTGACCTCAAGTGATCACCTGCCTCGGCCTCCCAAAGTGCTGGGATTACAAGCGTGAGCCACTGCACCCAGCCTCCATTCTTTCTTTATAGCAACAGTCACATTGTTTGTTGATTTTCAGCTTATGGTTCACTGCGATCATCCTTTCTGTCTAACATATGTCAAATAGACAGATGCACTTGGGGGCTCTGCCAGCTGCTTCCCATCCCTCTATCCGATTTTACCTATCAATTATCCAATATTGTCCAACGTATTTATCCAGGTAGTAAAGATAATTTTGAATTTCACTTCTCTTATGAGAGTAGTCAGCTCCTCTGAATATACAGAAACTTAAGGAGGCTGCCTCTCCTGCAATCATCCTAGTCACTGACTTAAAAGGGAAAAAAAGGGTACTGTCAAAGACTAACAGACAAGAAAAAAAAAAAAAGATTATCTTCCATCAGTAGCAACCTTCCTATTTGGGTATTATAGAAAAGTGAAATTTTTTTAGTTCTCTTTTGACAAGTATCTGAGAACATATCTCAGAACAAAAACACATATGCCATTTCTCTCTTCTTTTTTCTCTCTTAATTTTCTAAATCCTGGTTATTACATCAAAGGTGCTTCAGAGTATCTCTTGTCTGTGTGTGGATGATCATAACCACCCGTCATTCCCAGTTTAAAGATTTCTGTTTTCTTTTTTCCCTCTGCAGCCTATTCTCACCTCTTTAAAATCTAGATGGATTGTGTTTGGTAATACGCATATTTTCCTGGCCCTGGCAGTCCCCTTTGCTAAGATCCAGCCCTAGAGCTCCTGCTCATACTTTAGATGCATGGAAAAAGGAGGGGTCTGGATGGAGGAACCCAAATAAACAGATGGTTGCCTTGACAACCTGTAAGAGACTCTTTCATGATCATTTTTCGTGGTTTTCTCTTGAAATAAATAGTGAGACTGCGATATAGTTTTTAACTCTTTGACCTCCTGCAAATGGTACCAAGGTTCACAAACTGCATAGAACACCAAAATGCCTCTGCCACAGAGCTACCATTGGCTTTGACTCCTTCAAGGTCCTATCCTGCATTGCCCTAGGAAATGTTTATGGAGACCTATCTTCGAGGCAGATTCCAGGTATCCTGGGTGTAAACATGAGTGTGGCATAGCAAGGAGGCTGTGACACTTTGTAGAAGACAAAGGTAAACAATCATTATGATATCGGGCAGGAAATCCTGGGGCAAGAGCATATGGAATGCATGAAATCCCAGAGAAAGAGGGAATTCACTCCAAATTGGAGGGTTGGGCAGAGCCCTGGAGGAGGTGAGGTGGTGCTAAGGAGTACTGGGGAGCAGAGTTTAAGCCAAGGAAACTTGAGCCTGACTAGCATGATGGAGGACAGGGGAGGGAAAGGAATTCCAAGTTTAAGGAAGACAAAGAAATAGAACTAATAAAATTGAACATTTTAACATTGACCTGCATGTTTCTACTATGTCAGTTTTTAAGTTGTTTGTATATTTGTTTGTAAATGTACTTTTTATAAAGCATTGAAATAGAGGCTCTTGCTCTAAGATAGAAAAATGTGGGCAATTCCATTTATATGTTTGAATTTCCTTTTACATTTTCCTATGCCTGGATTCCTTATCCAGGTTATCACACAAGCCTGAAGTTCTATAGGCCTTGTAGATGAAAGGCTTCCAAATTACAGTGCAGTTAGTAAAGCACAGTGGCTTAAGACATAAGCTTTAGAGTTAGACCTGAGTTCATGACCCCACATAATCACTTCCTGGCTTTGTGTACACCTGACAGGTTGTGCAACCTCAGAGCCTCATTTACTCATCTGTAAAATGGAGATGATAATAGTGCTTATCTCACAGTTTTGTAAGAGTTACGTGAGATACAGTGTGCAAGCCGTAAGCACAGGGCCGGGCATCTGTTGTCAGTCAGGTAATGCTTATCATTAGTTATTGCTCCAAAAAACAGTGTTCATAAAGTTTTCTCCAAGGAGACCCACCTATGGCTTTCTTATGACTTTTCTAAATGTTTGTTGCTACTTCAATGCAAGAAAATATGCCAGGAGTAAAAATCACCTCAAACATTTTTAAATATTGGGAGCCAAAATGTCCCAAATTTCATGAGCCTGTGAGATCATGGTGTTTTTTTTTTTGTTTTTGTTTTTGTTTTTTTTTTGAGACAGTGTCTCGCTCTGTTGCCGGGGCTGGAGTGCAGTGGCGTGATCTCAGCTCACTGCAATCTCCGCCTCCTGGGTTCAAGCGATTCTCCTGCCTCAGCCTCCCGGGTAACTGGGATTACAATTTTTAGTAGAGACAGGGTTTCACCACATTGGCCAGGCTGGTCTCGAACTCCTGACCTCAGGTGATACCTGCCTTGGCCTCCCGAAGTGCTGGGATTACAGGCGTGAGTCACTGCGCCCGGCCCATGGTTTCTTTTTATGACAAATTACAACAGTCTAAACCTTCATTGTGTTTGCCTTTAAGTTTATTCTTTCTTCAGGTATCCAAGCATTTGGGTGAGTCCCTGGAGAATTTTTATTCAGAGGGGACCTCCCTATCTGGCCTGTAGCTGGCCGCCATATTATCAGGACCAGTTTATCTCCCTCAAAATGAATTTCTCTGAGCATTTTTCCTTTACCTGGAATTTAGGCCCCAGCCTCTGAAAGCTCCAAGAGAAGGAGTTGCTTCCTTCTCACCCCAGCCCAAGGCCCCATGCTGATTTCTTCAGTGACTTCTTCAAAGGACATTTTGTCTGTGGGAAGCCTCACTTCCTTCAAAGGAAATCTCGCTCCCTTCATGTGGCTCTAAAAAGACAAGAAACAGCACCCATTGCTTGTGGTACCTAATTGTCATTCCCAGACGGAACTAGGGCTCTTAGCAAGGATAGATGACTCCACAACTGGAGGAGGAAATACACAAGATGAGCCTAGGATATCTTGTGTCAGGAAGCAAGGAAGGTAGACAAGTGAGTTGTGCCAAAAGAACAGAGGGGCCAAAAAGAAGGGCTGCAGGCCAAAGGGAGGATACACTGAGCATCTAAAAACGGTAATTAGTGCAATGGACTAAAACATATTTTATATGTCAAAATAAAAACATGAGTTTATAATTTATAATGATGTTTCTAAAAGGTGAGAGGAAACATCTCAACAACAGCCTCACTGGGTACCATTTCCACACCAAGTCTTTATTCAGGAAATTGGCACTTAAAAGGTAATGATTAGGCATTTATCCTGTCCTTCCTGTACAAACTGTATTGCAGGAAATTAAAATTGCCCTAGTTGTACAAACATATAGTTAGTTAGAATAAGTTCTGTGTTCGATAGCACAGTAGGGTGACTATAATTAATAGTATTTTGTTGTTTTTTTTTTTTGAGACGGAGTCTCACTTTTGTCGCCCAGGCTAGAATGCAGTGACACAATCTCGACTCACTGCAACCTCTGGCTCCCGGGTTCAAGGGATTCTCCTGCCTCAGCCACCTGAATAGCTGGGATTACAGGTGCCTGCCACATGCCCAGCTAATTTTTGTTTTTTGGTTTTTTGGTTTTTTTTTTTTTTTAGTAGAGATGGGGCTTCACCATGTTGGCTAGGCTGGTATCAAATTCCTGACCTCAAAGTGATCTGCCCACCTTGGCCCCCATAAGTGCTGGGATCATAGGTGTGAGCCACCATGCGCGGCTAACAATAATGTATTGTATATTTCAAAATAGCTACAAGATAAGATTTGGAATGTTCCTAACACAAGGAAATGATAAATGTTTGCAATGATGGATGTCCTAATTACCCCGATTTGATTATTACATATTGTATGCATGTGTGAAAATATAACATGTACCCCATAAATATGTATAAATATGTATCAATTTAAAAATGTATATCAAAGAAAGTCACCCCAGTTGAAGAAAAAAAAAATTTATATAAAAATTCCATCTAATAAATGCAAAAAGACAAAAATAACCAGAACATTGTATTGCAGTCCCCAGTGGTATAATTGATTCAGGTAATAATTATTAACAAATGAATCCATTATATAAAAGGCTGATGGGAAACTTTACAATGGAGATGAGGCTATCACATCCTGATCCACTGTAGCTCACTAAAATTGGAACACCCAGACGTGGTGTGCTTCCCGACGGAATGCAACATGAAGCGCACAGCATCACCTCTGAGATGTTATCCCCAAAACTGAACTTGAATCTAACCCAGATTTGAGAGCTAAATTTCGCTTAAAGGGATGCAGGAACAGGTGAAGTGACATTACAAAGACACAAAGAGGCACATCCAGCATGTAGGACATTCGACAGGGTGGCTGACCCAGTTTCTGAGCAAGTCAGTGGCATGGCAGTGAAAGGAGAGGAGGGGTGGGGATTGCTGTTCATAGGAGACCAAAGATACTTAAAAGCTGATGTAATACATGGACCTAGTTTGAATCCTGATTCAAACAAAGAAACCAGAAAAAAATTTTTTTTTTTTTTTTAGAAACCAGCAAAATTTTTTTTATGAGCTGGGTATTGGATACCAAGGAATTATTGTCACTTGTTTTAATGGCATTGTGGTTATGTAAGAAAATGTTCATAATTTTTAGCAATGCATACTAAAGCATGTAGGGTTTTGCTTAGAAATACTTTACCATAGAAATATTATAACAGACCGGGTGCAGCAGCGGCTCACACCTGTAATCCCAGCACTTTGGGAGGCCAAGGCAGGCAAATCACTTGAGGTCAGGAGTTTGAGCCCAGCCTGGCCAACATAGTGAAACCCCGTCTCTACTAAAGTACAAAAATTAGCTGGGCATGATGGCCTGCACCTGTAATCCCAGCTACTTGGGAGGCTGAAACAGTAGAATTGCTTGAACCTGGGAGGCGGAGTTTGCATTGAGCTGAGATGGCACCACTGCACTCCAGCCTGGGTGACAGAGTGAGACTCTGTCTCAACAAAAAAACAAACCAAAAAACAGAAAAAAAAAAAAAGGAAAGAAATACTTTAACAAAGAAAAAAGAAAGACAAGACACAAGTGAGAATAAGGTAACAGTCTTGGTAATTGCTGAAGTGGGGTGATGGGTATATGAAGAAAAAGTAAAAAAATAAAAACAAAAAACGATAGATGAAACAAGTGTGCTCACACCTTTGATGACTGTTGAACCTGGAAATAGGGATGTGAAGACCTTTGGTATTTAGCTCTATTTTTCAATATGTTTGAAATTTTTGTAACATGTAAACTAAACAAGGCACAATTCTAGAACATGAATACATTTCTCAAAATCTAGGTCGTGTGCACTGAGATCATAGTACATGTACGATTTCAACAATGTAGGAAGGACTGGACTACGGAAGTGCCGTGCCCTTCAGTGCCCTCTGTGCCCTAGAAGAGAAGCTGAAAACGGCCTCTGTGTAGCTCCTCCAGTCTCACACTAATCTCCTGGGAGCAACTGGTTAGCAAGAGCTCTCGTACATCTCCTAAGAATACGAAGTCATTTTCTAGTATGGTGCACTCTAACCTCTAATTTAGAATAAAACTGTTTTCTAAGAGGACCTATCTTCAGGAAGACAACTGAGCTGGAAGAAAGCATTCTTTAAATCAATGTAGGGTGCTTAGCTTTGCGGCCTTCCCACCCCGCCTGGCTCTGTCCACAATAGGGCTTTGCTCTGTCTTGATTTAATCCACACCTGCAGCTCAGGAGCTGTTGCCTCCAGGTAAATGCAAGCTACCATTTCTCTTTTAGAAAAACTGTGTGCGGTGGCTCATGCCTGTAATCCCAGCACTTTGGGAGGCCGAGGTGGGCAGATCATGAGGTCAGGAGATCAAGACCATCCTGGCTAACACAGTGAAACCCTGTCTCTACTAGAACTACAAAAAATTAGCCGGGCGTGGTGGCGGGTGCCTGTAGTCCCAGCTACTCGGGAGGCTGAGGCAGGAGAATGGCGTGAACCTGGGAGGCGGAGCTGGCAGTGAGCCGAGATCGCGCCACTGCACTCCAGCCTGGGTGCAGAGTGAGACTCCATCTCAAAAAAAAACAAAAAAAAACAAAAAAAAAAAAAAACAAAAAAACACTGTGATAAAATATAACAAAAAATTCCCCATCTTAACTATTTTTTAGTGTACAGTTTATCGTTAAGTACACATGATCCTCAGCTTACAACGGGGTTACGACAGTGCACTTTCAACTTAACGGTATTTTCAATTTACCAGGGATTTATCCTGCTATAGCTCCATCGTAAGTCAAGGAGTCTTCTGAATGTGTCATGTCATCGTAAAGTGGAAGTCATAAATGGAACCATCAAAGTGGGGAACAGTCTGTATATTCGCATTGTAGTGTGAATCCAGAACTCTTCATCTTCTAAGACTAAAACTCTGTATTCATTCAGCAATTCCCTACTTCTCCCTGCCCCCAGCCCCTGGCAACCACCATTCCACTTCCTGTCTCTGTGAACTCGACCACTCTAGGTATTTCATATAAGTGGAATCATATAGTATTTGTACTTTTGCGACTGGCTTATTTCACTTAACATGATATCCTCAAGTTTCATCCTAAGATGAATTTAGATTCGTTGGGCATGTTTTGTGGCACCTGTCAGATTAGGTAGCCGTGTTATGTGGCACCTGTCAGAATTTCCTTCCTTTTTAAGGCTGACTAACGTTCCGCTGCATGCACACACCACATTATGTTCAGCCATTCATCTGTTGGTAGACATTCCGGTTGCTTCCACCTTTTGGCTATTGTGAATAATGCTGCTGTGAGCGTCGGGGTATACTAAGCCACCACTTTTTGCAACATAAAGTTTTTCTCACCGATTTCAAAGGCCCTAGGAACAGCTTTCAGCACAGGTTCGAGCTTAAGGTACTGTGAGCTGCTTTCCCTCTGAGAGGTCTGCGCAAGCTCATTGCCAAGGAGCATTAGCCTGAGTGAGCTCTGGACCTCACATCACAGAGCCCAGATGGGGGTCCCTGCCTTTTCCCTGGCACATTGTTTTAAAACGGTAAAAATAAAACATGCTCATGAGAGGGTAAAAAGTGGACAGTCACTCCCTCCTGGTTCCCATTCCTCAAGGGTTGGCTGCTGTTACATGAATGTGTGACTGTTTCCAAAGCTTTACTCCAAACATATGCACATGTGTATGTTTGCTTTGTTTTTTATAAAAGTTTGCTTTCTCAGTCAACAATGTATATCATCTCTCCATATAATAGAAAGGCATTGAAAATCTAAAATATTCCCCATTTTTGTGCTGTTACCAGCGATGCTGAATTGAAGATCCTTATGCATACATGCTTGTATATGTATGTATTATTATAGCATAGACGTGCAAATGTTGGGTCAAGGCATGTGTACATTTAATATTTTGATAGGTACAGCCAAATCGCCTTCCTGAAGGATTATGCTAATTTACCTGCTAGCTTGAAAGAAAGGTTTCCATTTATTCTTTCAAGTCTAAGGCAAACATTCCAGTCTGTTCCTATTTGATCACTAAGTACTTGCCTTTCTCCGAGCCTATACTACTTAATTAAAATCTGCTTGGAAAATCTCAGTTAAGTTAGTAAAATCATCTAGTTTTAACAACTATTGTCTGTTTACAGCCTTAGGCAGTTTAGTGGGCAAAAACGTAATTGTATATTTCTAAACATGAGAAATTTCAAGATTTCTCCTCTGAGGGGTATCAGGGCATATAAAATCAATCATGTAAATATTTGCTTCTTTGACTTTCAGGATTACATAAATATATTTTTAAATACCAAGTCTTTTTTGAGAAAAAAAAACAAACAAACTTTTGCTCCCTGATGCTTTCCCTTTCTGATTGTTAACTGTGTGAAAAACTAGAAAGATCAAGTCCTTTAAGGCTTTTATGCCAGTTTGCCTAGGAGAAATACCTGCCCCAAACCCCAATTTTAATTACTCAAGCCAGATGAATGGTGTGTGTATGTCAGCCTAGGCAAGCGACTTCACAGTTACATTTTAAATATGAAGATTTCATCAAATAAGGCAAAAAATTTGTTCATGGCATGCAAATTAGAAAATGAGAAATTGGTGGTTCCCATTAGCAACAAATGTTCTGAGAAGAGTTTCATGGGAGGAGAGGCCATATACATCACGTTTATAAATATTTTTACTTCCCAGAAAACTAGGAGCTAGGATTGCAGCAGAGCCAAGCGCTGGCAGCCCTTTCAGGCGTCCCCAGGCAGTGCTCTGAAGCCCAGGCTCGCCTTTTGTGCTTCCTGCGTCCTCTCCAGGCGTGTCCGCGCGGTGCGGAGGCGCATCCCCGCCAGGGGAGGGCTGGGAGCGGCCGCGCACCCGGCGGAGACCAGGCTGTCCTTTTAGGGAGCCGGCATTGGTAAATGCCCTGTGGTTATGCGACTATTGATTTGCCTCACCCTGAGGATTCCAGTGGCAAAGTGACCCTCCCTCCTGCCTGTCCCCTCCCTTCCTGGCTCCCGCCTGCCCTCCCTCCCGCAGCAGCAAGATCTGATCGCTGCCGCCCTGCTCTCCTCCTCCTCCTCTCATTCCTGTGCCTCCTGGATTCCTGAAGTTTAGGAGAAATAAGGTAGCCGAGGGGACCACATGGAAGTTGTGACAGCTCCCAGCGGCGCGCCCCTTTCGTGTGTGCCAGTACCTCGGCTTAGGAGTTGCCCGCTGACACGTTGAATGAAGGAGGTCCCCTTGCCTGCCAGCCTGCCGGGATGGGCCATTGCTGCTGCAAGCCTTATAACTGCCTTCAGTGCCTGGACAAGACGGTACTTTGCCTTCCCTCTCTCTTCTTCCCCCTCCTCCTTTGCAAGGGCAGAGAGAAAGCCGTGAGCCAGCCACCTCTGTGCCTGTCCCCCTAGCATGCGTGTGCGCTTTGTTGGTGAACAGGAGGCTCTCTTTACTGGTTCCAATATGCTGAATTGTGAGTGGTGTTCACAGAAACATTTGGTCTCACATACTCTGCAGTGCCTTACATAATTCTGTATTCCTGCAGTCTCAAATGTAACTGTTGCATTTTCCTGAAATAGTAGGATTCTGCTCCAACATCTTGAAATCAAAACTGCCAAGAGATCTTCGGAATATTCTTAATGCATTTTAATGTACCTGTGAAACCTAAGACGTTCCGCTGGGGAATTCAGATTAGTTAGGCGTGTTTCTCTTCGCCAAGTGCTAACTTTGAAAGTTTACCACTCTTTTTTCAAAACAGCACTCATTCTTGTAATTTATATTCTTCACATCAGAGAAGAAAGCGCACAGTATAGTTGTTCTCTCTGTACTTCTTTGCATCACAGAGAGATGAATAAACATAGAGGTGAAAACTTAAAAAGCCAGAGAGGCTGAGGGTGTGTTCAAGTCTTCACTGGAGAAAAATTCACAGCCAGGGAACTGAAAATAGAGTATGCATGAGAATTATATAGCAATTCCAACACAAAGCCTTTCTTTGCTTTTGACATTTGCCTACTCTTGTGAGCTAGCAGAGGGATTAGGATATGCTTTTAATTTCATTACTAGAAATCTGTTCGCAAGAACTCTCGTCTCTGTGAGATATTTTATTGTCATGCATATTTAGGTTTCTCCAAGATGCATGAAATGAGACTTCACAATTGAATTGTTGAAATTGCCTTCTCCCTACCCATGTGGGCATCAGCTATCTAGATCGCTTGAGATGTAGTATGTGACCAGGAGAAGGAAAATATGTGGCTTAATATACACGCTCATCAAAAAGCGGTCACTTGGAAGCATCTTAGTTACCAGTCTGCTTATGAACTTTGACCTAAAGTAGGGTTACTTACCACCTAGGAAAATTAAACTGATACCTTAAAAGTCACTTACTAGTTTTGCTCCAATAGAAATAACCACCTCAGTGGATTTGGCTTTGCTACCGTGAGTATGAGCTAAAATATTTATATACACGTTTATGTGCTTTTAACAAAAAGAACTATAAAGCATTTGCGCTCAATTGTCTGCACATCTAACATTGAAGTGACTAAGCCTTTTGCGAAGTGGTCACAAAAGAGTATTGAAGCCTTACAACAGTAGTTATAATAAAAGGGAAAGATTTGCTACATGTAAAACAATATTATAAATTTCATATTTCTAAATCCTAATACAAAAGTTTTAGAAATAGAGGCTGTAATATGGAGGCCTTTTGGTTTGAGAAAATATGTTTCAAAGGGAATCTTGTTTACCTATTTTGTTTAAATCAAGTTCTTGGAAATGATTATCCCTATGTCATTCTTGAATTCAGAGATTTTGGAAGATAATTTAATGTTATTTCATCTCTCTAGCAGTATGATGTTTGAGTAATTTTCCAGTGTTTTAGTTTTGAAACTTCCAGTTCAATACAAATTATTTTTTACTGGTAAAAACTTTAAAACTTACACTGCCTTTACCAGCTTTTTCATTATGTTCACACCTACATTTCTTGTCTTTTCTTTGCTATATTTCAGAATAGTATTCCCATTTGAAGTTTTATATGTATATTTTCATAGGTGCTCTTTAAATGAATTGAGGACTTTCTTTTTAAATTAAAAAACACATTGTTTTATGTAGTTGCCTATTTTGCAGAATAATTTCACAGGCAGTAGGCCAAAATCATTTATTTAATTGATAGTTACCTATTGGGCCAGGTATTGTGTACCAGGAGCATGATAGGATTCCATTCCAACTTCAAACTCTAGGAATCAGAATTCCCAAATCCCACAACAAAGTTCTTCAATCTGTTAATCAACTCTAACAACCCCAATGAGGTTGATACAATTTAAAAGAGGCCTGGTAAAATTGTTGACAGAGTTGTTTCTGATTACCTTAACCTAGCTTCATAAACCTTAAAACAATAACCATTTCCTCAGAACTTCATATAGATCAAAATAGCAAACTTCATTTTGAGAAATCAAAACAATTTAACAGTTTGATCATAGTGCAGCTAAAGCTGTTCTGAAAAACATGGCGAGACAATTAAAGATACTTTCAAAGTGATCAGTTTCAGAGATCTGACTAAAAACTGAATATCAACTAAAAACTGTGAATATGAGGATGCTTATTTAGCATGAATTTATTAGGGGAAACTGGAATCTTGCCTAGAGTGTATAATGAAAAAACTGTTAAATGAACAAATCGTTTAAAAACTGTTTGTGCTTATGTATTGCCAACTTATAAAGACCTATCCATTGGAAATATTTATTACTGGTTTACTCTGTGCCTAGTTACTATTAGGACCATCAAATAATTCTTAAAAGGCATCGCCGGCCCTTATGTAGCTTACCGATAAGTGGTTTCATTCTATTTCTACCTTTTGCAGAGAACTTACAAGTGGGTAGGCAACAATAACACACACAGAACAATTAAACATTAGCACAAGACTGGAGTATAATTAAGTGAAAATTATGTGGTACTGACCATACCTGTTTCTGGAATTTAGTGAAAGGAGAAGTCAGTCTAGACCCATAGGCAAGGTTTCTTGGAAAAAGTGGAACATGAATTACACTTTGAAGAATGGGGTAGAATTTTATTAAACTAAAGAGAAAGAATGTATTCCAAGCGAGGAGCACGTAAGGAAAGGTCTTTTAGCCTCATTTTATGAAACCTGAGAGGGGCAATCTCATGGTGAACACAGTGGGAGCTACGGTGCATAGGGAGTGTGGGGAAATTTCCAGCCTGAAATCCAGACCCAGGTTTTTTGTTGGTTGATTTGGTTTTTGTTTTATTTGAGACAGGGTCTCCCTCTGTCACCCAGTCTGGAGTGCAGTGGTGTGATCATGGTTCACTATAAACTTGAACTCCAGACTCAAACAATCTTCGCACCTCAGCTTCCCAAGTAGCTGGGACCACAGGCGTGCACCACCACGCTCAGCTATTTTTTTTTTTTTTTTTTTTTGGCAGAGCTGGGGTCTTGCTATATTGCGCAAGCTTGTCTCAAACTTTTGGGCTCAAGCAGTCCACCCACCTTGGCCACCCAAAATGGTGGGATAATAGGTGTGAGCCACCATGCCTGGCCAAAGACTCAGGTTTTTAAACTTGAGCTAAATAAAAAGTAGGGATCTATCTTGGGCTTTTGAGCAGAGATGCAGTCTGTGGAAAGACTTGTATACAGGTATTTGAAAGGAATGGTATGACCCAAATGGATTCCAAAGGGCCCATTCACCTACGGACTCAACCTGGTCCAGGATGAAGCCAGGAGCTCTATGTGCACAGAAACTCCTTATCCATAGCCTTCCTGAATTGATGGTTGTTAGAATTGTTGAGTTATTAAGAGGAATAAACTAGACGTATAAACTAGAATACAAGCGTCCTTTTTAACCATATGAAATATAACTGGCAAGCAAACGATAACAAGCCTGATAAACATATTATTTCCTTTTAGAGTCAAAAGTCTAGCTCATAAGAAACCTTGATGAGAATGGAATCTCAGCCAGCGAGTTGTTCTATAAGAATCCAGTGGCCTCAGAGCCTACTAGGTTCATCTCCCATATCCCTGCTCCCCTGAAATGTTCCTGGCCCTGGAGACTCCCTTTCCTAAGCCCCCTTCACTGTCCAACTCCTCTTGTAATGGACCTGTTATTCCTCACATCGTGTTACAGATTCAGTCCAACAGCAAGACTTGCTGGTTTAGGTATGGTCCTGTCCCTTTAGGGGTTCATTTGCATATCTCTACCCTAGCCTTTTATGTGTTGATTCTAATCTCAGAGACTCGTCTTACTTACCTTGTCTCTAAATTCTTGGCAGGGGCGGGAGTGGGGAGAGGCACCTCACTGTTCCTCCCAGGTATGCGCAGGTGCTCTGACAGTAATACATTTGGGAGGGTTATTAGAGAAAGATAGAATCCAGAAAGGTCAAGAAACTTCTTAAGTGATACACAAATGGGTTAAAACGCAGGCAACTGGCTAATTCTCCTTTCTGCTGCACTTACTCTGGGACCAGAATTTCCCAGCATGACTTCTTTGGATCAGCATTTCTTCTCCTTGGCCCCATTAATCTCTGTCCTTTCCCATTGTTCATTAGTAATCCAGGTATGGTGTGATATTCCCTTATTAACTACAGCCTCTTGGGAAAGCTAGATGTCTTTTTACCCAGTGGCTCTTCCCCACATGCACAAAGGCAAAGGCTGAAATTATGCATTTGTAGTCATTTTGATTTTTTCTAATATATGGTATGACTCTGCTCGTTTTTCATAAGAGTAGGCACTGAAATGTATTGAAGAGTATTAAATGGGAAGGATACTTTGTTTCTGACAAGCCTATATGAAATTTCATTTCACAGCAGAAAAGCAGATCATTATACAAAAACACAGAGGCCCTAGTGTTAGTTATATGTGAAAGAAATAATACTTATTGATTAACTCAAGGCATAGTGTCAGTGCTGCCTTAAAGCTATAAGAACTAAAATGAAAAACAAAAGGTCAGTCCACCTCCCATGGGATTTTTCCACAGAGCTATTATATGTTATGGATCTGGCCAATCTTCGTAATATTAGTATTGAAAGTGAGTGCAATAGCCACAAAAGGTGGTATGAAAACAAGTCAGATACTTGTGTTTTGTTGCTGTAACCTTGCAGCTGGTTCATTTTGAAATACAAAAGAGAGTGTTTTCCTTTGAAGATGAAGTTCTACCCTGTTGATTTTAAACCCTGATTTAAACTCATGGAGCCCTGGGTAAAAAGCAATAATGTTTCTGAGAAGCGTGAAAAAAGCTTTAACCTTTTTGCAATTTAGTGTGCATGCATGTCATATTTGAATTTTTTTAATTCACAATTTTAACAGATCTGGATGTTTCCTCAAATACCAGAATTCTATAGATCTCTTATTTAATTTCCTGTTGTAGTTCGATTGTTTAGCTTGGGAAAAAAAATGGCCCAGCTCACAGGGTTGGATTTTCCTGATCCACACGGATTTCAGAGCAGGCTAAAAATATAGGAAAGATTAGCTGGGAGTCTTTGGGCTTACATATATATTTTTAAATTAACATATATATGTATTTTCTTTTTAAAAAAAAAATCAAGGGCCGGGCACGGTGGCTCAAGCCTGTAATCCCAGCACTTTGGGAGGCCGAGACGGGCGGATCACGAGGTCAGGAGATGGAGACCATCCTGGCTAACACGGTGAAACCCCGTCTCTACTAAAAAATACAAAAAAAACTAGCCGGGTGAGGTGGCGGGCGCCTGTAGTCCCAGCTACTCGGGAGGCTGAGGCAGGAGAATGGCGTGAACCTGGGAGGCGGAGGTTGTAGTGAGCCGAGATCGCACCACTGCACTCCAGCCTGGGCGACAAAGTGAGACTCTGTCTCAAAAAAAAAAAAAAAAAAATCAGGTGGGGAACAAGGAGCTGATGAAAATCTGCAGTGAGTTTTATGAAATTGTCCTCAGTACGCCTGTAGCCAACCAAGAGTTCCTGCCAGGAATTTCATAGACCAGAGGCAGAACGTTGGAGGGAAAAGGGGCCTGTCTGATGGGCTGACCGAAGTTCCCAAAAAGTCCCAGATGCTGTTTTGCCTGGGGTGCTCTCGGCATATCCTGCTGCTCTCAGTTTAAATCTCCAAGACAGCCTTGCCCTGCTGGGTTAGACCACAGTGTTCTGTAATTGTTCATCCATTTACTGACTCTCTGGAAGTCAAGCTTCCTGAGAGCAGAAATGTCTGCCAGGCACATAGTAGGCACTCAGTGAGTATGTGTTATTTGGTGTACATTTCCTATTTCTGGATGAATTGGAGTGAAAGCACCTCAGATTTACCCAGCATTCAGTTTTAGTAGTAAATAGCTGTTCTGTTGGTTTCTAATTTGAGGAGTGGCACAGGTGGCTAATACGCAAGCATAGAATCACACAGATGATGCTAACAAGGACAGGCGTTTTCACTTCCCATTACCACCAGCTTCACGGGGTAGCACCAACCATCGGAAGAGATAATGCCCATTGAGCACACATGTTAAAATAACAGAGTATGGCAGGCTTGCCTGGGCTTTGGCCACACATCTGATTGCTTGAGGTTAATGGGATGATGAGTGGGTTGTCTGCTCTGCAAGGCTGCTCTAGCAAGGAAAAGTGAAAGGCAGTATCCCCGCGAGTTTGTGAAAAGTCTTAGATGGGGAGCCATGTCTAAAAAGAAGTGGAGGCTTCACTATAGCAGACTTGCAGGGGTATGTTTAGGGCAAGATGTACAGGGAGTGAGCTGGATGTTTCATGGGAGTAGCTTGTCTTGCATTTCATCTATGAATAAAGAGATAGACCACGCCAGAATGAATGGAGAACTCAGCGTGCAAAGGAGAGCGGTGCATGACCAAATAAAAGAGGTAGCTAAGAAGACACAGCTGCTGGTTTGGGGCTTAGATAAATGTTCTTAAAGTGTCAACTTCCAGTTAAGCCTGTCATAGAATAAACAGAAATTTTAGAGGGATGGCCTTGTTAGGCTTTGCAATTTCTGGACTATATCACCAGGACAGTTTGGATGATTAACGCTGAGTTCTATTTTTAGCCCTCTTGAGTGAAAACAGGAGCTCATGTACTTGGCACTCATTGGGAATTTTCCACTCATCCCCTGTTTAGAGAGGCACTGATCTAACCCTGGGCCCTCAGAGGAGGCCTTGCTCATATTTCAGTCAACCCACGGTGTCATCACCCAGACCAGGCATAGTTTGGGCAATAGAGGGGATTAGAGACTTGAGATCCTTTCCAAGGGAGTCCTGGGTGTTCAACAGAACCTATGGGCCTTGCAAGATCACACTGGATTCTGTTGAACCATGATAGATGGAGGAATAACTTTTTGAGGCAAAGAACAGTGAATGGAAGATTCCTTTAAGTTCACTCTTGCCTAAGGAACAGTTTTCCTGCAGTCACAGCTATTGACTCATTTCATTGCAGGGTAGCACTACGTCATTCTGGTTTGGCTTGCAGAAAGCAAAAAGTAACTTACTCTATGCAGAGAATTCATAAATTAAAAGAGTTGATATCCTTTCAAAAACAAGCACTTACGGAAGAAGGGCTGTCGCCAAACTGCACAGGCTGGCCTTAGCGAGCCAGAGCTGAGCTGTGCCAGCATCTTCAGCAGCAACACATTCAGAGGTCATGAGACAGCATCCTTCTAGAAGCTGGTGGGGAAAACTAAAGTCTCTCAGAAGTTATAGCCCAAGTAGGCTATGGCGAAATGGGTCCAGACGTTGTAAACAGACTAACATGCAACTCACGAATCCACATCCAGGACAGAGACAGGCAGTTCAGGCTGTGGAGTGGGATGTGAATGCAGCCAGGGCATTGTTCTGTTGAGACAGAGTAGTCAGGAGCGGACCCTGCCTCTCTCCCAGTCAGACATGAAAAGCTTCTTGGTAATAAGTGCTCAGATCCAAGCCAAGGCTCAGTGCAATTTGGATCTTGTTGCTTCTATCTAAGTATGGCTAGGAGGGGAAATCTTGGTGTGCTCATGTTTGATGAAGAGTGTGGACATTGGGTGGAAACTCTTGCCTTTGCCATTTCCTGGTGGGTTGTGCAGGGGCCAGCCACTTCACCATAGAGCCCCAGTTTCCTCCTCCATAAAGGGAAATAAAACCCGGGACGCTCTGGACAGTGTCTCGAGGAGTAAATGACATAAAGGGCTTACCTGACATTGTGTCTGGACTACAGAGAGTGTTCGGTGCTGGACAGCATGAATCACCTGTAGTAATTAGTAAATAATACTTAGCCAGAGCTTGCCAGAGTTAAGTTCTTTTCCTTGACATTTTAGTCATCAGGTTTGTTGCTTATCTTTGGCAGCCAGCCCTTCCTTGGTAAGCCATCTAATGACTATAGTTTGGAACTGGCTGATTTTAGAGCCTGAACTTGCAAAAGAGTGGACGAGGTCATTTTCACTGGGTCTTCGTGATCTGTTTTAACAGCCTCTGCTTCCCCAATTGGAGATGGTACAAGGTCTCTAATCTCACTCTATTTCCTTTCCACTTCCTTGCCTATCTCTCCCCTTCCTTTCTTTACTTGCTTTTTTTTTCCCCCCAGTTCTCACTTGGTTTCCATCAATCTTATTTGTGTTCCTCTTAAAGCAACAGATGGATATGGGGAAGGCCTGGCCACAAAGTATCAGCATTAGCTTTTCAGCGAAGTGATTCAAGTCTCAAGGTCTTCCTCAGCAGCTCCCTCATAGTCAGCACCACCCCTAAGAGGCCTGTCCCTCTCATAGGGCCTTCCAGCCACTCCTTCCCCACAGGCCTGATTCTTCTGCGGCTGGGAGTGTGGACTGATCTGTTATGATGTGAGAGATCCCTGGGTCATGACTCTGTTAACGTCCAGCAGGGGCCATGACAGGGAGCTGAGGGAAATGTTGGCTTTGAGTTAGAAATTAGAGTTCATTTGTTGTTTTGTTATGTTCTGATTGTTCACTGCCTGGCCCAGTCTAAGTCTTTGCAACTCTCATTGCTCTGAGAGTGACCGCTGTGTAATGCTATTTCTGGACTGATAAGCATACTATTTCAATTATCTGGCTGTGTTTAGGAATTAGAGAATGTGAGTATTCAAAATTATTCTTGACAGTAAAAGCAAGTTAGTTTTTCCACTAGGTTAAGATTATTTCAGGGTCAATACCGAAATTAGCACTCTCCAAAATACCAAATTTGCTTAACCTACAGGAACACATTGATTGTCATCTGGCCATATTATGCTGCTGTTAGAATGAGCATATAATCCCTGTGATCTGTCTGATTAGAACATGTTCCCTGTTCTGGCTTCTCTAATCTCTGAATCACATCAAAAATTAAGCAAAATCAAGGCAGACCAAGAAGGTGCTTACAAAAACAGAGCATAAGGCCAGGCACGGTGGTTCACACCTGTAATCCCAGTACTGTGGCAGCTACAGATTGGGCAGATTGCTTAAGCCCAGGAGTTTGCGACTAGCCTGAGCAACATGGTGAAACCTCGTCTCTACTAAAAATACAAAAAATTAGCTAGGCATGGTGGCATGCACCTGTAGTCCCTGCTACTTGGGAGGCTGAGGTGTGAGGATACCTTGAGCGTCAGAGATGGAGGTTGCAGTGAGCCATGATCACGCCACTGCATTTCAGGCTAGGTGACAGAGCGAGATCTTGTCTCAGGAAAAAAAAAAAAAAAAAAAAAGAGGATAAGACTGATATAGAAATTCTAAATGCATTTAGATAATTAATATGGAAAAGCACCTGTTATATATAGGATGTTATCCAGTTGCAAATGAAATACAAGGAAACAGAAATATAGTAACAACTTACACTTGTATGAACTTGCTAAGTGCTGGACACTAACTACATCACATACATTAATGTAATCCTCATGACAACCCTGCACAGTGGGTGTGGCGTTAGAGTAGGAATATTGAGATACAGGGTAGGATTAGGCAAGAAAATACATGCTCTCAGATGTAACTGTTAGCTTTGAAATTCAGGGAAAACAAGGATGCTATGGACTGGGATGGAAGGAGAGAACTTCAGAAATGAGATGGGAGGTGTCCGTTGGGTCTGTCTTAGTCTCTTTGGGATGCTATAACAAAATATCATAAACTGGGTGGTTTATAAATAACAGAAATTTATTTCTTACAATTCTGGAGGCTGGGAAGCCCAAGATCTAGGCTCCAAAAGATTCAGTGTCTGGTGCTGGCCACTTTCCTGTAAACATTAGAACCTGGGCTGTATCCTTACATGGAGGAAGGGGCAAGGCAGCTCCCTGGGATCCCTCTAATTTTATTCGTGAGGGCTCCACCCTCATGACCTGATCACTTCCCAGAAGTCCCACCTCCTATTAGCATCAGCTTGGAGGTGAGGATTTCAACATGAATTTTAGGGGGATTTAGGGGAACACATACCTTCAGACTATAGCAGGGCCCGTTTCCCTCAGGGACAGATCTATTGCTACATTTTCTTAAGGAAACTAGTAGCTAATAATTTTTGACTCCTGTGATGAAAATAGCTCTCAGTGTATTATGAAAATAGGGTTTTATTTTTGACATGATGAATATTATGACACAGCTTAGCAAATGCCCTCTGGATAACCCGAGACCCTCCCACCAACCCAAAGCAGCACACTTGTTACCCGCGTCTCAGAACAGCACACCGGAAACAATATTGTGAGAACGGTGTGGTCACATTCCGCACACGTCCTTCAGAGGTGCTGAAACCAACGGCAATGGTTATTAAGGAAGAAAAAACATTCTCAAGGCCCCGATGATATTCACGCTAGGTATTTGGTCCACACGTTACTCAAAATTCCCTCTCTGGAAATCAGTTTGCTTTGAGAGTCTATGCTACAGAATGACAGAGACTTTCTTTGAAGGCCTGTATTTTTGGTATCTCAAACTTGAAGAGAATTTATGTAGCTCATCTTTTCTGGTAATTGTGAGTAATAAAATCATAATATGCTGTTTATGGTGACTCAATAATGCAGATTACAAATTCAGCATATCTTCAACTACTTCCCTACTTTGATTTGAAAACAACTTAGCAGTCATTTAGTTATATGTGGCATTTTTTGCACTAAATGGTATTTCAAGCTTGAGATTTCCTCTTTTTGCATCTATTGATGCTGACAGTGGAACAAAAAACTTGGAAACCTTAAATGTTGTTGGTCATATTACAAAGAGAAGTGTTTCATGCTAAGCCTTCTGTCCTGATCTTTATTATTGATTAAGTAGCTAATCATGTATGGACAAAAGGGTAAGTGTAAAAAACAGTTGGTAAAACAAGCATTTGGCCCTCAGAGAAATATGGCACAGACTTTTTTAATGGTTGGAAATCTCATAGTAGTGATAATAATAAACACTGTATAATAATATATGGCAATAGATTGCATGGGACATAAATATGCAAAGAATTATTGCAGGATGATATACAAGAGTGTAATCCAGACAAAAGCACAACCACGGGTGTTATTAATATTATAATGCTAGCTTTGCCATTTGAATGGGATACAAATGAATGAGTCAGACTTGACTTTGTAAGTTTTTATATGCTTGTATAATGTGAAAATTATCTCCTTAAGGACTAGACTTATAAATATTTGCTTAATACGATTCATTAATTAATCATGTGAAAGTGCTTATCTAGCATAAAACTAGGGGACTCTCGGTATCCGTTTTGTTTTTTCAGAGTGAAAGTGCCCTTGTGAAAGAAAAAGAGCTGTCAATCGAACTTGCAAACATCAGGGATGAAGTTGGTAAGTAGGGCATTGAAAATGAGGAGCATAAAGAATGTCTTTTCCTGATTCCTATGAATGTGTAACAAAAGCAATTACACCTCCTGTAATAAGCCAGTGCAAACCTGCCTAGATGAATGAAGTATCTTGCCTAGCGCAGTGGTGGGCTGCTGCGGCCTTAGCAGGGAACCATAATTTTCACGTCTCTGCTGTTATAAAGACAGCTTCCTAACAGTTCACAGTGGAACTCATCAGTCCTTGACTCTGCTATTTGCAGACGGCAGCTCATACACCAGTCTGCATTGATCCATCTGGGTCCCCTCTGATAAAATGGGGTGCTGTCTGTAAGACGCAGATGTTCCATGGCTTCCTGCCACTGTCTACCCTGTTGTGAAATACTCTGTGATCTAGAACAAGGTCAAAAACACAAATCTGGTTGGATTAAAAATGTGAGAGTTCATGTTGAAATTTCTAATCTTTGGCTGATGAAATGGTTTGGTTCAGTCTGGACCGTAGAGACCTTATAAATAAAATGATCCCCAAACCCTGGGGATGTGGCTTTCACTGTAGGTCAAGGACAGGACCAGATATTTGCCATGTTCTCATTGCTTGATCCCATTTTCCCTCTTGACCATCTGTTATTCTCTTTCCCCAGGAATCAGTCAGCAAAGCTGAAATACACATGGTCTGTTCCCATTGCCCACTATTGTCTTTGTCAGTGAGCACTTCTCCTCCATCTAGTGTGGTCCTGGGAACAGGCCACCATGTGCAGGTGTGGCTTCCTCCGTGAGGGGATTGGAGCAATCTCAGGTGTCCTTGGCACGTAGCTAGCCATGCAGATAGGCAGAAGGCTGGACTTCCCCAGGGACCACATGCCCTCAGGTGTGCAGTGGACAGAATAGTGAGATCCAAGCATAGCCTTCCCCAACCCTTTGTATTCCCCTCTCCTTTCGTTAAAATGTTTTCTTTTTCTCCCTTGTGAGTTCTGTGACTTCTTTTAACGTTAAAGTAGGTCTGCAGTGGTCTCTTCTCCTCTCTAAGGACAGCAGGTGCTTGTGGGAAAACAACAAATACAGGCCCCTTCCCAGCCTCGCTGGTGTGTGATCCAGAGCAGCAGGACCCTGCTACTGCTGCAGGGACACCTACACCCGGACACCCCTTCTCCCCGGCCAGGAGAAGCCCAGGGCTTGACGCCAGATATACGCTTCTTCCGACAGAGTCAGCTAGGAAAGGCAGGGTGTGAGGAGCCCTGGGAAGCTGAGGTCCATGAGGGCCATGTCTGACCTGGCTGGAAGGAGGAGCGGGAGGGGCGAAAGCGGCCCCATGCCCCGCAGACTCCTGCTGGAAAAGTCTCATCCTTCCTTTTTGCCATTGTTGTTGTTTTCATGGAGGTTGAGCCTAATTTCTGTGTGTTGGGTATCACCCCAAGCAGCATTCACAGGGACAGCTCCAGTGATGACCTCATTGCCAAGGCCGCCGTGGGTGAAGCCTCTGTGCCCCCATCTGAGTTTCTTCACCAGTGTGGCCACCCCTCATGATCCAGATGCCCACATCTGGCCTCAAAGACCAGTGTTGAGAGTGGCCCCCACTTTTTCCTGAAGGGAAACTCCTGGTACACTCACTGGCGACCCTGCCCAGTGCCAGGGACTGTTTCCGTTCTTCTCTAAGGAAGAACTCACCACTGTTCACCCATGGAGCCATGGGTCCCATGTGATTGGCTGCCCTCCCGTGCATGCACACATTGTACACACATGCACACACACACACACACACGCACACACACACACGCGAGAGCTGTCCTCCTCGATGACTCCCGTGGTTCCTTTAAAAGGACCTTCCGCCTCCTTCCACACTGATGGAAACTGCTTTATCAAAAAGGAGTTCCTCCTTCCTCACTGATGAACTGCAAAGACCCGCCTCTGCACCCATCCGCTTTAGGGCCTGCCCTCAGCTGGAGGTGACTCTGAGGCCTCTGCTCCTCAGCGAAGCTGCCAAAGAGCAGGTTTCACCTCTGCTGGCCTTCAGGTCAGTTCCCAGGGAATGTGGAGGTGGAGACAGCTGGGAGATCTTGCCTTGTCCCCTACTGGAATCTGCCTTCCACCTTGTAGAGGTAGAGACCCTTGGAGATGGCCCCTGATGACACTGCAGGGACAGCTCAGAGGCCTAGGGTAGAGGTTCCAAAATTCTCAATTCACAGTGAACACAGTGTCTCAGTAACTTTTTTTTCACAGTCTCAAGGCCAAATAAATACCTTGCAGCTCTATTTATTAAGGAGTTAGGTCTAAGCCACTTAAGTGTGTATGTCCTAACAACTTTGTGGCCATTTGAAAAACTGAACATAAATGGAAAGAAAACAATATATTTTTGTTTTATTCTTAAGGAACCACAATGACTTGCTTGTGTTTGGGCCCCACACAACTTCTCAGACCTTGGCATCGGATTGGATAAGGCTATCCTTGTATCTTGTTTCACACTGATTTTCACTGCATATTTTTTATCATAGCAGCAGCCAAAACCTCAGCTTTGCAAAGTTATGATATCAAAGGGGATGAAGTGTGAGCTAATGTTGAGCTAATGTCAAAACTCTGAACCCCCCAAACCAGGAGTTCGCATGGTATCCCCCAGGGAGGCAGCATCGGTGTGTTTCCCTTGGGAGTATTAATGGAAGAAATGCTGCAGCGCCCTGTGATTTGCCGCAGTGGCCCAGGGTGCCTCAGCACACAGTTTGCAAACCACTGGCTTGGGGACACTTCCCTGCCCTCAGTGGCCGAGAGACTTGAGCATGAGGAAGGTTGGGTCTCCAGAGACTCAGAAACAGAAAGATGCTGATAAGTTATGGTTCAGCTAGAAAAGTGTGCGGTGTTACCCCCTGTAATGTATAGCTCCTGCCGCCTTTCCTCCTCTTTTAGCAAGATATGTTAGTCTCAGTTAAGGGAGTGATAGAAAAGCATTGAATTATATGAGGACTGTCAAGTCTTGTAGCCCTGAAATGCTAGAAGCCAATCCCTGAGTATGCTTCTCTATGAAACAGACGAGTTTCTAGGGGGTTCCAAGGCTTGGCAGTTCTGAGCATGGGCTTTAGGTTCAGGTGGGGCGAGCTGGTAGACCTCTGTGTCCCACAAGTTCCCCTTCATAACATGGAAAGTCAGTTAAAGAAGATAGTGCGGATAGCTCTCCGTCAGGGTGACTCTCTTAACTCTCCGGTGTGTAGCACCTTGAACCCAAAGATAAAAGATGGAAATTTCCACTCCAGGGTGAATTTCTCCCTGGAGAGACTTCTGCCCTCCCCGTGGGCAAGCTTTGGCTCTGAGGGCCCCGTGTCCCCTGATGCAGTTGGGTTGGGTGCCGGGTGTGCCAAGTGCAAGGCTGCTTCTCTCTGTGCTTTCCCGAAGCTTCTAAATGCAGCAGGCACTGCACAAGGATTACATTGGGTTTTGGGTTTAAGTCTTATTTGATTTCTGCCTAAGTGCTAAGAATAGAACCAGAATTATCTGCCAGATGAAAAAGCTACTAGAGGGAGGGCGGAAGGCCTTGGCAGCACCACTGCCTGGTTCCTTCGGCCCAGCTTTCATCCCCGGCACACACTTCAGCCGCAAGCACCCAGTTCACAGCTGAGATTGCATTGAGAGAACAAAGACGGAGGGGAATGTGGGGATCAGTTGTCAACCGTAAAGCGCATAAGCTCTGGCGTCTTGACATGCAATGTATTCTCTTTTTGGGAGAAGAGCATTGAGCATGCAAACCTGGCTTACGGGTGGCCCAGAGAGAGTAGTATGGTCAGTCCCTTCCCCTTAGCACCAGCCCTGTCCTAAGTTAAGGCTCTTATCAGCTGAGTCTAATGGGAACTGGAGGTGGAGGGATGTGGGGGGACATGGGGGACATGGAATTTCTAAGGCTCTGATTTCAGACAAGGAAGAAGGGAAGAAGGTGCAGAAAGTCAGAATAGTTAGGTGTATTTATTGCAGATTCCAGAACAGGGCTGCCCTGTCTCCCAAATCTAAAAATTGCTGCTTAAACTGTTTCATATCCATTAAACTCATGCCTAAATTCCACCAATATCTGTTAATAAGTACCCATCCATTGTCCAAACTTTTGAGGTGAATAAATGCAATCGAAAGCTTTAGCATCTGGACTGAGTACAGTGGCTCACACCTGTAATCCTAGCACTTTGGGAGGCCGAAGCAGGTGGATCACCTGAGGTCGGGAGTTTGAGACCAGCCTGGCCAACATGGTCAAACCCCATCTCTCTAAAAAAAAAAAAAAAAAAAAATACAAAAAATTAGCCAGGTGTGGTGGCAGGTGCCAGTAATCCCAGCTACTGAGGAGGCTGAGGCAGGAGAATCACCTGAACCCAGAAGGCAGAGGTGGCAGTGAGCCGAGATTGTGCCATTGCACTCCAGCCTGGGTGACAAGAGCAAAATTCTGTCTCAAAAAAAAAAAAAAAGCTTTAGCATCTGGTCAGAATCAGCTTTGTCTGTGTTCACAGGCCTGATGCATATTAGAATCACCTGCAGTGATGCCCTAGGCAACAGAATCAAAACATTTGAAGAGGAGGCCTAGGCCATTTTTTTTAAAGCCCCCAGCTGTTTATTAAGTACAGTGAAGTTGGAGATTCAATGAACTACACTGAAGGAACAGGGGGTTTGATTTGGGCCAGGGACAGGGTTGAGGCAGGAAGTACATCAATTGGGATAGGCCTGGAAGGGCAGGATCCCATCATGGGGGGCCCTGGGCAGCAAGGCAGGCCAAGGGAGAGCAGCACAGGTGGGTGGGGAAAGGCGCAGAAAAGGAAGATGCGAAAGACAAATTGCACCTGTTTGGAGATTATACCGAGGCTGGCCTGGCTCCTGAGAAATGGCAAAGGATATCCCTTTCCTTCACTCCCGCCTCCTTCCTTCGCCTTTGCCCGTCTGCCTGGGGAACTCAGTCTTCTCAAGTCAGCTACCCTCCTGGTGAGATGGACTTTGGGGAGCAAGGCATGGAAAGCAATCCCCAGTACATTTGCAGACACTGCCCTTTTATACCTTCCCATTTGTGACCTCTCTGGTGGTATCACGACTGAATCTTCTAGAAGGTCCGTAGTTGGACTAGTGCCCTCTACCAGAGACTCGATGTGTGTCCTCACACACTGGAAGAGAATCTCCAGTAGTCTTTAAGTAGGAATTTCCTGGCAATTGATTTACAAGTAAACCTTGAGAACATGCCCTAGTGAGTGCTGTTTTCTCATGCCCAGGGTATGGAGGGTTTCTCCATATTGACAGCCAATTCTTCCTCATCAGCTGAGTGTCCAGTGATTCCATTCAGTTCTGACACCAAGGACCCAGTGTTAGTATAGACCCCCAGGTTGAGAGCTCAGTCCCACAAGACCATGTCCACCTCAGAAACCAGTCCTAAGTCTCAGCGGCCACCCAAGGTTCTGTCCAATCTGCTATAAACTCAGAGGTTCCCACAACTGCCTCCTTAGATTTGATAATTCACTAGAAAGATTCATAGAGCAGGGTATTTGGCAGGGAGAGAGGTGGGGAGTTTCCATGCCCTCTGGGTGCACCATCTTCCCTGTACCTTAGTATACTCACCAACCCCAAAGCCTGTTGAATCACATTCAAGAGTTTATATAATTTTGGCCAAGGCAGGTGGATCACTTGAGGCCAGGAGTTCGAGGCCAGCCTGGCCATGGCGAAACCCCATCTCTACTAAAAACACACACACAAAAAATTGGCCAGGCGTGGTGGCAGGCACCTGTAATCCCAGCTACTCGGGAGGCTGAGGCAGGAGAATTGCTTGAACCTGGGAGGCGGATGTTGCAATGAGCTGTGATTGTGTCACTGCACTCCAGCCTGGGCGACAGAGCAAGACTCTGTCTCAAAAAAAATAAAAAAGTTTATAAAGTTTATATAATTCTATCCCCAGCCTCCCTTCCTCTCCCTGGAAGTCGGTGGGTGGGACTGAAAGTTCCAATCCTCTAATGACTTCTTCATTCTAGTGACCAGCCCCATCCTAAAGTCAAATAGGGACCCTACCCTAAGTCATCATTAGCATAAACTCAGGTGTGATTGAAAGGGGATCATTATGAGTCACAAAAGGTAATCCTGCCACTTGAAAAACTCCAAGCATTTTAGAGACTTGTGCCAGAAACTGGGAAGAAGGACCAAATATATTTTATACCACATCCAGACCAGGTCGGTCCTACAGTCATGGAGAATGATTCACTCATTTTGCGAGGTTCTGAGCACCTTGTGTGGAGCAGACAGGGAAGTCATAGGAGTTTAGGGCTAGTCCAGACCAGAGTGACAGTACCCTATCCATTGCATTTTAGAAATCAGTCTACAGACTTGTTTCAAAGATCTTGGCTAAAGCTGGGACATGTGCCAAAAGCACCAAAGGAAAAACTTCGTTCTCCTTAATCTCAGTCCATTCATGCATCCAACAGCTGTTTCTAGAGCACCTACTTTTTGTCAGACACAGGCTGGTCAGGGTCACCATGGGTGGTGCAGTAGGTTATACTGTTTAAAGGGGCACCCCTCTGGGTCAGGGCTGAAATGCATCCAACTGCAGCCACCACCAAGCCCTGTGGCCTGGCATGAGGCTGCTGCCACTCAGAGGAAGGGACACTTTTTCCCCAGATTGCACAGAGGTGCTGTGTGGGCTAGATTGACCCGATGCTTAGTACCAGAGATTCTGTGAAAGAGGTGCTGTCTACTGTGGACCTCATATGCTAAGATGCAAATAGATGCGTGTGGGCAGGGGAGGAGAGCACAACCATGGAGCACCTACCAACACCTGCTGCCCCCAGTAAATCCGCCCTGGAACAGTGGTTGCCATGATCATTTGCAGACATTGCCCATTCTGCACACCTAAGGACAGAATGAGTGTTTCCCTGTTTCTCTTTCTATGTATCAGAGTCTTCATACTTGTCATTTCATAGCCATAAAATGTTCTGTAGTGCTGATAAACTAGAATACATTCCTTTTCTTTGAGCATTTGGATTTTTACCATTTTTGTTGTTATGCAACAAGTATAGTGTTTGCAAATTACTTTTTACCTCTTTTGTTATTTTCTTGGGAATATATTCTCAAAAGCACTGACTGATAATTTTGGGAGGATTTTACATTTGTCCCAAATGTATCTATAATGCAAAATGTGTTGGATATTTATTCTGTAAATCAAGATAAAAGATTATGGTGGATTTCATCTTGTGTTGCTAGGGTTGTCTTATAAAGAGGAAATTAAATCTTCTCTCTCTCCCTCTCATGCACACAAACATACACACAAATGAGAAGAGACACATAATATCCAAGTATGTATCAGGGTATAGTTTACGACGGAGCCTTTTGTGGTTCAAGAGTACAATCCCTATGGAGTGGCTGAATTTGCTCATATTTGTGTTACATTGTACATGTTTATTATCCATAGTTCAAAAATCCAAAATCTGAGATGCTCCAAAATCCAAAACCTTTTGAGCACCGACCTGATGCTCAAAAGAAATGCTGAGTGGATGCTTTCGGATTTCAGATTTTTAAATTAGGGATGCTCAACTAGTAAGTATAATGCAAATATTCCAAAATAAAAAAAAGAAAATCTGAAATGTGAAATGCTTTTGGTACCAAGCATTTCAGATAAGGGATACTCAACATATGTTTCCTTGGAGACAGGGCACTCTGGTGTCAAAAATGAAATCAGATCAAGTTAGAATTTTAGGAATATATGATGCATATGAAAGTATACGTCATGAACTGGGAGACCTCAAACCAAAAACTGCTACTAAGGCTCAACTTTACAGCAGTTGCAGCACAATTTCTAGAGCATAAAGATTTTGACTTTTTTCATGATTGGCTGTCATATATTCTTTTTTCAGGCAAATAGAGCTGTTTGAGCTGATTCATCTGTAGCTGATTGGTTTGATTTCATTCAATCATGCTTATAAAGACCAAAAGCTTACTTGTGTGTTTTGTTTAGGGATAGGATAATTGCCTGTTTGGGGAAATCAGGGTGACTTAAGTTTCGGTTACCTGGCTCTAGGTAGTTGGCGTTGGGGTATATAAACTGTGGCCTCCATTTTTATTTTTTTAAAATGCTGGTCATAAAGGATCTCATCCTCAGCTCACCCTCCATG
The DNA here is from genome assembly GCF_037993035.2 of Macaca fascicularis. Taxonomy (NCBI): domain Eukaryota; kingdom Metazoa; phylum Chordata; class Mammalia; order Primates; family Cercopithecidae; genus Macaca; species Macaca fascicularis. The sequence continues at coordinate 9,282,380 of NC_088391.1, forward strand.
GGTGATGGCTCTTGTCTGTGGGGTTTTGGGGAATTGGGTGTGTCCTTGGAAAAGGCTTCCCCAGGTGGTGGTGGTTGTGGAGATTAAAGGGCATTTTGGATCCCCAGGAAACCAGAATCCAGCACCACACCCAGGGAGGAAGAGCAAAGATGCTAGAAATAGATTTAATATTTGATTTTTTATCACATTTAAAAATTTTCCAGAAAATAAAATATGACCCTTGATTTTTCTGATGGAACACCACACTCCAAATTCCAAAGTCGAATATTGAATCACTGAAGAGCACTGATGTATTTGTAAGCACTGAAATCGGTTTATAAGATGCTGTTCCCCAGAAAGGATTATCTCCTTTCGAGATCGTATGCCTCACGTTTTGTTTACTGCCATCAGGTGGATGTTTAAGGTTCTCTCCCTAGCCAAGCTGAGAGAGAAAATGACATCATAGTCACACTGTGACTGCCTTATTAGAAAACCTGAGTCTTAAAAATCAATATGAATTAAACAAACTCCACCAGACAGAAAACATGCAATGCAGCAGCGATACAATGGAGCCCTCCGGCTGGCACCCCTCGCTAACCCTGCTGCCCTGCCGGCCAGACTGGAAAGCCTGTTGAAATGTGCATGAACCAATGATGCTTCCCCAGCAAAACTCCCATCACGCTCTTCCCTGGGGCTGCTCAAAGCTGTGACTATCTGAATGTGGTGTGAAATTGGCTCTTAACTTTGGAGTTCTCAATCACCCCAGCTGCTGGCTTCATTGGCCAGAACTAAGTCACAAGGCAAATTTAGCCACAATGGAGATGGGCACATGTGTTTTTTTCCCCTTGGTGACCTTGCCCAGATATTGCCCAGTTCACCTGCAGCTACCCCCAGTCCCCATTACTGCTGGACAAAGCTGCCTCCTGCTCCTGTGCCCTTTTCAGAGCTTGTGACAGCCTCTGTTCTCGGTGTCCCCACCCAAGCCAGGCCACAGGTTTTCATCTTCCTGCTGGCTTCAGATTTAAGATGGACTTTGCTTTTTTATCTTTTCTGAACACTTTAAAAATACTAAAAATGGAATATAGTTGAAAAACAGAATGCTCTTTTTTTTTTTTTTTTTTTGTTAACACGGAGTCTCACTCTCACCCAAGCTGGAGTGCAGCAGTGTGATCTCAGCTCACTGCCACCTCCGTCTCCCGAGTTCAAGCGATTCTCATGCCTCAGGCTCCCTAGTAGCTAGGATTACAGGCACGGGCCACCATGCCCAGCTAGTTTTTGTATTTTTAGTAGAGGCGGGGTTTCGCCATGTTTGTCAGGCTGGTCTCGAACTCCTGCCCTCAAGTGATCTGCCTGCCTCGGCCTCCCAAAGTGTTGGGATTACAGGCATGAGCCACCATGCCTGGCCTAAAGCACTCTTTCTAGCAGAGTTTCTCAGGTATTGTACAGAAATCCAAATAGTTAAATCTATGTTTTGATTAAGGTCAGTTTATTGAAATATAGCAAAACAATACCTGAATGTTTTCTATAATATAAAATAAAGATGTAAGAAAAAATTTTGAGAGCTTGATATAAAGATGTGGTAGGAATCTAAGTTTGTGGCAGTGAGCACTGAATTGTTATTTATTATGTTCTTAAGTTATTGACTAGCATGCATTTTTCAGTATGCTCTCATTTATGACTAACAGCCCACACATACACACACATACAGTGGAAGGTATTTGTGAGATGATTTACCATTCATGATTATCAAAAAAAATTATCTTCTGGTCTTAATGATTATAATCCCTTTTAGTTACACAGTGCTTGGTACCTCCAAGCCCTTCCATATGACATGTTTTATTTATTCAAACAGTAAAGTAGGCGTTGGTATCCTTATTTTATACATAAGAAAACTGAGGGTCAGAAAGAGTAAGTGATTTCCTAACAGCATACAGCTGGTGTCGGAGAAAAGTCTTAAATTCTTCCCACATACAGTATCTAAGTTCACCACAGCATTTGCACCCTGACTACCAAGTGTTTTTTTTTTTTTTTCCAATTTTTAATTTGGTAAATTAAAATATCAGATAAACAAAATAAAATAGTTGTTACTCCTAACTCCATATGACTTCTACGCAAAACCATGATAGACGCTAGTATAAATCTGTCCAAACATGGATTATAACACAGTGTGATTTAATTGGTCCTAGGCTATATCCATTAGGATTGGGTTCAGGCATGAGTAACAAAATCCCGAAATAATGGTAGCTGAATCAAGGCAGCTGTTCATTTCTCTCTTACATAGGAGTCAAAAGGTGAGCACTGAGGAGCAGCTGTGGTACTGTTCCCCGTCCTTGGGGACCCAGGCTCCTTACAGCCACTGTCCTATGACCGCAAGGAGGAGGACCATGATACCCTCCCGACTGTGGTCCAGTGTGACAGTTGGTGTGACAGTCATTACATCTATATTGCAGGTGGCAGGCTGGAAGAAGGAAAGAACAAAGAAGCAGAGAAAGTGGGTCTGCTCTCTCTGGGGGAAAGTGTCCAGGAAGTGTCCTTGACTATACATCTCTTTGGCCAGAACTAAGTCACAAGTCAAATTTAGCCACAATGGAGCTGGGGAAATGTGCTTTTTTTCCTGTTGGTGACCTTGCCCAGATATTATGTTATTACTATGGAAGAAGGGGAGAATGTGACTAGCACCCTATATCATAGGTCCTCAATTGCCTCAACAGTTAGATGGGGATAGTAGTCCTGTCGTAAGTAGGTATGAGGTAGGTGAGGGCAAAGGATCTAGCAGAATGTTTGGAAGAATAGTGGGTGCTCAGTATGTGTTAATTCCCTTACATTTCAGATTAGATTCTGCTGTCTCCTCTCTCACCCAGCTTTAAAGAAGCTGACTCAAAATTAAGAAACCAAGAAACCAGCAGAAAAAAATAACCAACCTTGGGATCACAAAAAGAATGTACGTTTTCTGATTCATAAAACTATCTGTTCTAAGCACACCGACTAAAAGACAGAGTTTGTCAGACTAGATAAAAAAAGAAAAGCAAGACTTGGCTACATGCTGCCTAAAAGAAACCCGCTTCAAACATAAAGACACAAATAAGTTAAAAGTGAAAGGATGAAAAAAATATATATACTATGTGAACATCAATCAAAAGAATATTGGAGTGTCTGTATTCATATCACACAAAGTAGACTTCAGACCCAGGAATATTGCTAGGAATGAAGATGACCATTACATAATGACAAAAAGGTTGATTTACTAAAAAGACATAATGATACCAAATACCTACATGCCAAACAATAGAGCTTCAAAACACTGAAGCAAAAATGGATAGAACTGAAAGGAGAAATAGACAAATCTACAGTTATGATTGGAGACCCCAGCACTCCACTCTGAGTAACAACAGAACAAGCAGGCAGAAAATCAGTCAGCTGATTTTCTGTAGAAGACCTGAACAACGCTATCTTCCAACTTGACCTTACTGACATTATAGAATGCTGTATCCATTCTATACATCCAAACATGTGTATTCTGTGTATTCCACAACAGAATACACATGTTTTTCAAATATATGTGAAACATTTGGCAACACAGACCATATTCTGAGCCATAAAACAAACTTCATCAAATATAAAGGAACTGAAAATATACAAAATGTTTTGGACTATCATATAGTCTATAAATCAGTAACATAAAAATATCTGGAAAAAAATCTGCAAACATTTGGAAATTAAACAACATCCAAATAACACATAGGTCAAAGAGGAAACAAGATAAATTAGGAAATATTTCGAATTAAATAAAAACACAACATATCAAAATCTATGGAATGCAAAATTCTCTCTGATTAGCAGAGTTGGATCTTCTCATTCAATTTGCCAGCAAAATTTAGGGGGCACCCAAAATATATACCAGGCTCTTTCCTAGGTAAGCTGATGGTGAGGTGAGGAGTGTTATTTGAAAGAAGGTTTAGATTTAGTAGGTTTAGTGTACTGTCCAAATTTTTTTTTTAAATGGAGTTTCACTCTTGTTGCCCAAGCTGGCGTGCAGTGGCACAATCTCAGCTCACTGCAACCTCTGCCTCCTGGGTTCAAGCGGTTCTCCTGCCTCAGCCTCCCGAGTAGCTGGGATTAGAGGTGTGTGCCACCACACCCAGCTATTTTTTTTGTATTTTTAGTAGAGACGGGGTTTCACCATATTGGCCAAGCTGGTCCCAAACTCCTGACCTCAGGTGATCTGCCCACCTCAGCCTCACAAAGTGCTGGGATTATAGGCATGAGCCTGCATGCCCGGACTACTGTCAGAAATTTGCGAGTGACAATATAGCTTCAGATAAAATTACTGATTTGTTTGCACAATGGACCACTCAGCATGACTAGGCCCCTGTTATAAGAAAATAATATCAGTTCTAAGCGGGGAAAATTTCAGACCAGTGATGTCAACTGCCATGATTAGATTTTATTCCAGTAAATGTAATTTTCTAAAGTCATTTTAGTTTCTATCCCAAACAGGTGCTTACCCATGCACAGTAATATCAATACTGCAAACTCCCTTAAATGTACCAGAGACTAGGGTTGGTTGCCATGGAAAATACATTATCAGCTACAATTTCACAAAACTGCTACACTTTGAGAAAATGATTCATTCCAGTTGGCAGCAACGTATTTTTTGATATTTATAAAATTATTTTACATCTATATGCCTAACACTTTCTGGTTATTTTATGTGGAGGTGTTTGTTTTGTAACCCTTTAAAATGTTTACTCTTTTATGAATAAAGATAAAGATAACTTTTTTCTGATATATGTTATTATTGTTTTTGAGACAGAGTCTTGCTCTGTCACCTAGGCTGGAGTGCAGACATGCAGTTGTAACTCCTGGGCTCAAGTGATCCTCCTGCCTCAGCCTCCAGAGTAGCTGGGACTACAGGTGTATGCTACCACACCCAACTGTGTGTATATATATATAGTAGATATATGTGTATATATATATTTTGTAGAGACGGGGTCTCACTGCGTTGCCCAGGCTGGTCTCGAACTCCTGGACTGAAATGATTGTCCTGCCTCGGCCTTCCAAAGTGCTGGGATTACAGATGTGAGCCACTGTGCCTGCTAATGTTAATATTTTTAAATCTGTGAGTTTAATCTTTAACTAACCTGAACTGACTGGCTAGAATAGCTCCAATACCAAGGGCAACCCCTAAATCACCCTGGGGACAAGCAGCTTCCGGAAACAGAGTCAGCTGCCTCCACTGGTTTAGGACTCCGTAAATCTAATATTTGAATAGTGGTATATAGTTTACAAAGCTCTTTCACACATTACTGCATTTGATCCTGACAACAACAGTAGGAGATAGGCAAGGGAGATAATACCGCCATCAATTTCACAGTAAATATATCATGGCTATACAGAATAGAAGCAAACCCCAAATCACATACCTATTAAGAAGAACAGAGCTGCATCCTTATCTCTTCCCACCATAACCATATCAGGCTGCCTTCGCTTTGTAAGATCTAAATTGGTGTCTGAGAGAAGATAATAAATAGCAAGAAAAAGACGTAACGTGTTATAGATTTAACCTGGAAATGGCTGAAGAGCATTTGCAAAATATATGTTGTAAATTACAGACAATCACATGCAAATTATGCAAACATAATCGACTCAGTTGAGTTTCTCGTGAACAGGGACCTCCTCTTATTTTTCAGGGTATGTTAAGCCTCTGGCCCAGGGATTAGCACGATGAATGTGGGGAATTCAGCTGCTTCATTTTATAAACTTTATTCAACACAGATGTACTCTTTGCTGTGCCAGGAGGAAAAGAAAGATGTGACCAGGGCTCTGCACTCCTGAAATGCCTGTGTATTGGAGAGACAGACACATAGCAGGTCATTCATATCCAGTGTAGGGAGCAAGGTGCTGGTGGTCTGGGAGTTTAGAGGAGGGTTTGTAACCCAGTCAGGGGTCCAGAAAAGGAGGTAGGAGAAAAACAGCTTCAAGGAAATGTAGGAGTCGGTGAACAAGTGATTCTTCTGTACACTTGATCAGTTTCAGAGACAGCATTAATGACAACATTGACTTAATCTCTCTACTGGGAAACAGGAAAAACAGTGAAGACAGTTGTTTCTATATGGCTGTCTCTAAGCAGGAGGAGTAGAGGAAATGAGTTTGTGTTTATGAGACTTACTATTGCTTGCATAAAAAGCAGGGCCGGTGTCTGGGATATGAGGCTCAAATGATTCTTGGCAGATTTTTTAACATTTGTTTTTTTTTTTTTTGGTCATGTCTAAGCCATTATGAATTAGCCTGATTCACTCAAAGAACCACTGATACCACCAGGGCCATGGTTAGGTATTAAATGTACTGTCAGTCTATTTGCTTAATTTGGCAGATGATTTGAACAAATATATAAATTGCAGTGTATGTTTATATAGTGGTCAAGTCTCTTTTTGATAAGAATTGCACTTTTTCAGCCAAAGAAAGTTAATTCTGTTGAACAAGATGATAACTTGACCAATTCTGCATTGCAAGTAATCATGTAAAGACCTAACTAGGTCACTGCTACTGAAACCTAAGTTTCAGTATGAATCTGATGAAGATCCAGGGCTCTTCAACACAGCTGTTTTCTATTTACAAAGGTCCTGATGAAGAACATGGTCAGAGTTTAGCCAGTCAGAAAGATGATTCCAGGTGAGGTGTCATCTGGAGAGCCCAGGCTGGCAGCTAAGTGCAGGTGCTTATGTTAGTGGACTCCCTGTGGTCCAGCTTTTTAAATTTTCCTTGTTAGTACACCAGGAATGGTTCTGACTTTCAGGGAAATACTTTTAACTCAGTTTACTGGAGCATGATCTAGAAAACCAAATTACCAATGTATTAATTTACAATGAGAAATACGTCTCTTTATAGGCAGACCTACCTGGGAGCAAGGTGGTAGTGGTCTGGGAGTTTAGAGGAGGGTTGTTACCCAGTCAGGGGTCCAGGAAAGGCCGTAGCAAGGAAACTGCTGAGCTTTAAGGAAACGTAGGAGTCAGTGAACAAATGATTCTTCCCTACACTTGATCAATTTTAGAAAGGCAAAATTGTAATCAGTGGCTGCTCAGTGGATCAAAGTCAGTCGTGTGCTCTATCAATACCAATGGCATCTTGCCACGATATCCCTGAGGAGCTATCTGCATAATGATTTCTTTTCTAGATCCTCAGTGTTTAGACATCCCCATAGGAGGAGACAGAATCCTATTAGAATCACCGGAAGCTTTTCTCAACTATTCATGCCCTGTCTTCTGCTTCTAGCCGTAATAGCATAACTGGTACTGACTGTGATAACCACCGATACGCAGCTATAAAACAGACGAAACATGAGGCAACTGTTTCTAAGCACTGCACAGTTGACACCTTAGCCTTAATCCTTGGAAAAAGGGAAGCGCATGAAATGAATCAGTCCCCTGTTAGCCCCAGCTTACTGCCTGGGGCCGCTCACCAAACCTGGGCGCGGGAGGTGTGCAGGTTGTGGCCGCCATCTTGCTGGGCTGAAGAGGTAAACACGAGAGTACAGGGCAATTGAAGTGACTAGGAATTCCACTAGCTACTAGTGGGGTGAGCACTGGACAGGAGTAAGCTGAGCAGAGCAGGGCCCCAGGGATTACATGGCGGGGGGTTCCCATGTGATCTTAGGTGAAGGGTAGGCTGCACATATTCAGAAGGCCTGCAGAGGGCAGCTGAGGGCAGGTCTGAGTGCTGAGTGGAGGTTCCACCCGTTGTGCAGTGCTGGGAAATACGGGAATTCCAGCCCAGTCGGGGGGAAGATTCTCACCAAGTACTGTGAGCAATCAGTTGAGACCTGAGAAAGGCCGGTCTGTAGAATGACTGTTATCTAGAACAAGTGTCTCTCTAGCACGAAAGATGAATAAAACCATGTGTGACAGAATCAAAGGGATCCAGTAAGTGAACTGTCTGCCAGAACAACACACTCAATGCCCATTAAAGGAAGACAGTGTCGTACAGACTCCCTGCACTACCTCATCCACAGTGTTGAGCATGAACAAAAATAGACATACAAAGACGCGAGGCCTATCATCAAGGAAACAAGTAGTCAATAGAAATGGGTATTGAGGGTCAGGTATGTTAGCTCACACCTGAAATCCCAGCACTTTGAGGGGCCAAGGCAGGTGAATTGCTTGAGTTCAGGAGTTCGAGACCAACCTCCGCAACACGGCAAAACCCCATCTCTATTAAAAGTACAAAAATTAACTGGGCATGGTGCTGCACACCTGTAGTCCCAGCTGCTTGGGAGGCTGAGGTGGAAGGATTGCCAGAGCCCAGAAAGTGGAGGTTGCAGTGAGCCGTGATCACACCACTGTACTCCAGTCTGGGCAACAGAGCAAGACCCTGTCTCAAAATAAAAATAAAAATAAAGTTGTGTAAAAAAAAAGAAAGAAATCGATATTGAAATGCCCCAGATGTTGGAATTAGCAGATACGAAAATGTAAAAGCTATTATAAACACGTTCTAGCACTTCTACAAAAAGAGGAATGTAATGAGTAAACAGATAGAGGAGCACAACAGAGAAATAAAAACTATTATAAAAGAACCAAATGGAAATGTTAGAACCAAAAACAGAACCTCTGAAATAAATCATTCACCGATGGGCTTTTAAGCAGACTGGAGACTACAGAAAAAAGAGTCAGTGAATTGAAGATAGATCAACAGATAATTAGCCGATCAGAAGAAAAGAGAGAGAGAGAAAAAAAAAAAGGGCAGTAGCAGTGATCTGTGGGACTATAGCACCCAGGTCTAACAGATGTGTAATTGAGTTTTCAGAAGGACAAGAGAGAGGAGATTGAAGGGAAAAAATGGAAGAAATAATGGGCAGAAATATCCTGAGTTTGATTTTAAAAGAGCAACCTGAACACCCAAGAAGCTAAGTGAACCCCAAGAAGGATAAATGCAAAGAAAGCCACACCTAAGCACATCCGAGCCAAACTGCTGAAAATCAGACATAAAGAGGAAATATTAAAAAGCGCTTAGTGAAGACATGCATTACATTTAGGGGAACAAGGATGTAAATGACGGTTAGCCTTGTCAGAAATGAACAGAGCCCAGAAGGCAGTGGAATGACATTTGTATTAAATGCTGAAAGAAAAAAAAAACTGTCAGCCAGAATTCTATGTCTAGAGAAAATATCCTTTAAAACTGATGGAAACTTAGATGTATAGGAAAGAATTAAGATGGTCAAAATGGTAACCATGTGGATAAATATAAAAGACTAGGCCAGGCGCGGTAGCTCATGCCTGTAATCCCAGCACTTTGGGAGGCCATGGCGGGCGGATCATGAGGTCTGGAGATTGAGACCATCCTGGCTAACACAGTGAAACCCTGTCTCTACTAAAAATACAAAAAAAAAAAAAAAAAAAAAAAAAATAGCCAAGCGTGGTGGTAGGCCTGTAGTCCTAGCTACTTGGGAGGCTGAGGCAGGAGAATGGCATGAACCCGGGAGGCGGAGCTTGCAGTGAGCCAAGATGATGCCACTGCACTCCAGCCTGGGCGACAGAGCGTCACTCCGTCTCAGAAAAAAAAAAAAGACTATTCTTTTTGTTGTTTTTAGTTTATTTTTTAAATGTTCGGTTTGAGAAGTTTGGACTATGAATACATCTGTGTAATCACCACCCAAAACAAGAAATAGGATACTTACATTGCTCCAGAAAGTTCCCTCATGCCTCTTTCCAGCCAAGCCCCCCTTCCTCCAAAGCAACCCCTTTCTGATTTCTATCGCCATACATTAGTTTTACCTGTTCTTAGATTTCATATGAGTAGAATGAATAGTGTGTATTCTTCTGTGTCTGGCTGCTTTTGCTCCACATAAGAGATTAATCCACAGTGTTGAGTGTATCTGTGGTTTGCTCCTTTTTATTGTTGACTAGCATTCCATTTGCATGAGTAACTATATACCACAATGCATTTATGCATTGCTGGTAGACATTTGGGTTGTTGCCACTGTCTTGCTGTTATAAATAAGGCTGTTATGAATATCCTTATTACAAGCCTTTTGTGGACATACACGTTCTCATTTCTCTCAGGTAAATCCCTACGTATAGAATTGCTGGTCATAGGTTAGATGTGAGTTTAACATTAGGAGAAAATACCAAACAGTTTTCAAAAATGGTTGCACCATTTTGCACCATCCCCAACAATCTTGGAGGGCTCCAGTCCCTCTACATTCTTGCCAACATTTGTCCGTAATTTTGTTGTTGTTGTTGTTGTTTTAGCCATTCTAGTAAGTGTGAAAAAGTATCGCATGGTGGTTTTGACTTGCATTTCTCGGATCGCTAATGATGTTGAGCACATTTTATGTGGCAACTGGCTATCTGTGTATCTTCTTTTGTGAAGCGTCTATGGCCCATTTTCTGTAGTGCTATGTGTCTTCTTATTGAATGGCACCTGCTGTCTTCACCCAAGCCCTTGGGCTGTCTCATGCTTGCCACATGTCCCACCTGGCCCACCTCACTCCTTTGTGCTTGTGACCTGTTTTCTGTATCTCAGCACTTAAAGACTGACTCGGAATGGCCTAAGTCTACAGTCGTGAAATGGAAAAATAGAAAGCAAATCTATTGCCAAGACATAAAGTATTTTAAAAGTGCTGTTCTTAAGATAATTTTGAATGTCTGTTCCGCATGAAAGTATTCTAGGGGTTTTAATTCAGGGACCCAAAGAATTTATAATCAGGTGAGAAAACATGCATGCCAGCAAAAGATTGTAACATAAAATGAGGTAAGTGCTTTTTCCTTAAAATATTTGTCCTAGATACTGTCTTGGGCCTTCACTTTCCATGATCTCTCTGATGATCTCGTCTACCCCTAACAACTTTAACTACCGCCTATAAACCACTGTCTCCTAATCTCTAGCCTTAATCTCTCTCTTGTGAGCTCACCTCTTGGTGAACCACAGGCACGACAACTCTCCATAGTCAAAACAGCTTTATTTCCACCCACTGCACACTCCCCACCTCAAAGGAAAACAGAATAAAACCAATCCCTGCTTTTCCTCCTATATGCCTATGTTAGTTCAAGTGCAAACTAAGCTTCTACAACAGAGACCCCCAAACACAATGAAATAAATGATACAGAGGGATGTTTCACTCTCATGTAATAGTCTAAAGTTAAGAGGCCTAGGGGTGGCCGTGCTTCTCTGCTGCAAGAAGGGCATCAGGGACTCATCGCCACCATCCCTAGGTTGCTGTCCTCGTGGATGGCTGAGAGTGATGCCCACAAAGGGCATATTTCAGCCTAAGGGAAAGAGAAAGAGAAAGTAAAGGGCCAGAAGTTTCCCCATATGACCCAGAAGTTGCACATGTCACTTCTTCGCATTGCTTAGACCCAAGCGGAGTCACGTGCCTGCACGAAGTTCCAAGGAGATTGGAAAATGGAGCCTCTAGTGGGAAAGCCATTTCGGTTATAACTTGCAGACGATTATTCACAAAATAAGGAAAGGGAGATGGGGATGGCGGGGTGATTTAAAAGTTCAGCCACAAATTGGTGGCTCCGTTATTGACATGCCACAATTCACAGAATAAGCTGATACCTGATCAGGGAGTGATCGTCAGCTCTCTCCCTCCTCTCCTTCATACTTTACATCCAATAGGTCATTGGTTTGTTGATTATAATTCGGAAGTGTGTTCTAATTCTGCTTCCTCCTCATTATTATAGTGACTTAGTCTTTCTTATTGCAAAAGCCTCCTCACTAGTCCTTACCCCTACCCTTGCCCCTAAGTCTACCCTCCTGTCTGCTACCACTGGGGATACATTTGAAAAACAAATCTGACTTCCCCTCCCTGATTAAAATCGATCAGTAACTAGAAACATGTTTTCCTCCAGCAGGAACAGCAGTTGTCTAGCTGGAAGGTCTGGGGTGAGAGAGAAATTTACTTTTTATTGCATTCACTTTCATAATGCTTTAATTTTTTTTTAGCATGCAAAAAATAAAAATCAAACCACTACGATAAAGAGAGATCCTTCTGTGACTTTCTATCATTCACAGGGTAGCTAGAATTCAGGCTTTTTAGCACAGCGTCCTCAGACTGCTGTCTGCCCACCCACACACAACTCCTGCTACTCCCATAAGATAGCCACATGCCCCTTGGAAGTTCTGCCAACTTCTCCTGCCCCTTCCTAAACTGTTCTGTCCCTCCCTTCGCTCCACCAACCTCCCCAGGGTTCCTTGAAGACTCAAGTCCACCATCCCCTCTGTCACACCTTCCCTGGGCCGTTCCGCAGATGCTTGCAGACCACATGTATATCATTCATAATCAAAGCTGCCATTTACTAAATGCCAATGAAATATCAAGGAGCATAAATGCATGGTTTCTAATTTTCACAATAACCCTGCAAGTTAGGTCATGTTATCTCTGTTTTACAGATGAGAATATTAAGGCTCAGAGAAACAATCAATTGACTTGCCCAAGGCTAGCAGTTGTACAGAAAGGGAGTTGACTTGAGGGTTATCAGGCTCCAAAACCATGCCTGTTTTTCCTATAAGCACGGTGCCTCTCATGCATCCTCAGAGTTTTTGTTTTGTTTTAAACTCTGTTTCTCCACTCAAATCGTAGTGGCTCCCAATATTACGACTGGATTTGTTGGTTCTTCCCTCGCCCCCCATCCCGCCCATTACTCATAGAGACACTGTCCTAAAATGCAGGCATCAGCAATTTGCTCCTGCTTTTCAGCTCGCTCCTCCTGACAGGCTGGGCATTCAATGTTTACGTCCAAGTTTACTTTCCTTCGCTTTTTTCTTCCCATCAGAGCTTCAGTGCAAAAGCCTCCATTTCTGCTCTACCATCCATGTTCTCTCCCTTTTCTATCCCCAAACCCTGTTTTTCCTTCTTAAATCATTCCCAGCAACAATGAGTTGATGAAGGGCTTCATCTGTCATGCTGAGAAATGTATCCTTTGTTCTGAGATGATGTGAAGTCACGGAGGACTTGACCAGATGGGGCCAGATGCAGACACAGAGTGCCCAGGAAAGGCTCCAAGTGTGGTCCTTCTTTACATTTACTCAACTTCTTTTAATGAGATCAGGGGATAGACTGATCTTTTTCTGACTAAAAAATATTCACAGACACATTCATAGACAATATAGTTCCACTCCTTGAAGGAAAGTCAACAATCTAAAAAAAAAAAAAAAAAATTGGCAAATGCGTTTTGTATTTTTCTGTGGGATTTTTCTCTTTTCTTTAGTGAGTTTCTAAACCAGATAGCTTCTTAGGGGTGTCTTAGTCCATTTTGTGCTGTTATAACAATGTCTGAGACTGAGTAATTGATAAAGTACAGAGATTTATTTCTTACGGTTCTGGAGGCTGGGAGGTCCAAGGTTGAGGGGCTGCTTCTGGTAAGGGCTAACTTGCCGTATCATACCGTGGCAGAAGGAAAAGTGCAAGAGAGAGAGTGAGGGCAGGACAGAGAGAGAGAGAGAGAAGGGAAGGGGGGAGGTGAACTCATTCTTTTATCAGAAACTCACTCCCATGATAATGACATTAATCTATCCATGAGGGCAGAGCCCTCATGACTCAATCATCCCTTGAAGGTCCCACCTCTCAACACTGTTGCATTGGGGATTAAGCTTCTGATACATGCTTTTTGGGGTGATCCATTCAAGCCATAGTAGGGGGTCATTTAAAGGGTTTTATTTTAGATAACAAATCACTCCATCCCAGGAAGCAACCCCACAGTATACAAAGATACAGATACTCCACACATACACAAAGTGCATATCAAAGTACGTTCAACAGAGAACAGTTGGAACGACAAGGAATCTTCTTCCATTCCACTCACAGTTCTCACTGGTGGAAACAGGACAATTTGCTTGCGGCCACATTTGCATGGAGTTGTGTGTAGACCCCAGAGTTCACCAGAGTATCAGCAGAGTACTATCAGCAGGCAGAAACCACACCAGATATTCTACCAGTAAGAATTTAATATAAAGAATTGTTAATTAGGCATTTGAAAATCAAAAAGAGAACTCTTAGGTTATCATGAATGTAGCAACTGTAAGAAGCAGCTGGGGTACTCAGGAAGAGGTTGGGATTATTTAGTATTAAACGTAGAAGCTTGGCTAAGGCGCTCTGTGGAGTGAATCTCAGACTGACAAGGGGCCACTGGTCTGCTGATGCTCATGTCTCTGAGCCTGGGGGAGGGATTCCTGGGGCTCAGATCCAGACCCAAAAAGAAGGAGCCAGGTGTCTGCTGAGGAAGCTGGGAGAAGGGATTTCCGTGCAAGGAAAATCACAAGTACAAAGGCCCTGAGACTCTTCAGCATCAGAACCACTTGAAGGGTTTGTGAAAATGCAGATTACTGGGTCCCACCTTCAGTGTTTCTGATTCAGAGGAAGAGGGTGGAACCCAAGAATTTGCATTTCGACATGCTTTCAGGTGCTACTAGTGTTGTTGGTCTGGGGGTCCTCTTTTGAGAACCACAGGCTTAAAAGTGTTCAAGAAGTGGCAAAGTGTGGCTGGAGCAGAGTGAACAGAGGAGAGGACCGAGAAATGAAGTCAGAAGGCTACGGAGTAGAGATGGTGCAGGACTTGGCAGTGACCCTGAGGGAGGTGAGAGCTTTAAGTAAAGGAGCAACATGCTGCATCTATAGTCTTCAGAGTCTCTTTGGCTGCTGTGCTGAGACTAAATGGTACAGGAGACAAGGACTGGGACAGTGGAGAGAGAACAGTTGGGGCCATAGCAGTTATGTAGGTGAGAGATAGTGGTGGCAGCCAGGATGGTGGTGGTGAAAAGGGGAGATGTGGCCAAATTCCAGATATAGTGAAAAGGCAGAGCTGACATAGTGATCGCAGTAATTTGAAAGTCAGTGGGAGAAAGGGAATTGGCAGGGACAGGAGACCTGTGTTTGTTTTGTAAGGAAGACTATATAAAGAGGGAGAAAAGAGGGAGAGAAAAGGGAGAGAAATGGAGGGTAACCACATAGCTAGAGGACATCATAGGAGGGAAGGCTGTGCTTTTGTGTGGTCTTGTTCTGCTTGGGAAAGATGAGAGAGACACCACCATTTGTAGAGGCTGTGTGTATGGAGCCCGAGTGAAACCCTTAGTGCCAGAGGGAATC
This sequence comes from Macaca fascicularis, assembly GCF_037993035.2. NCBI lineage: Eukaryota > Metazoa > Chordata > Mammalia > Primates > Cercopithecidae > Macaca > Macaca fascicularis. The sequence continues at coordinate 9,297,441 of NC_088391.1, forward strand.
TCAGGGAGAGGCTCAGGAGAAATTCAGAAGATGCACTAGGTTGAACAACGTCCCCAGTGATGTCCTCGTTCTAGTCCCCAGAGCCTGAGAGTGTGTTACCTCCTGTGGTTAATGGACTTTGCAGGTATGATTAACTCAAGCATCTTGAGATGGGGAGAGTATCCTTTGGGGCCCAGTGGAATCATAACGTTTCTTGTAAGAGGGAAGTTATAGGCTCAGAGATGGAGGAAAAGATGTGAGGATGGAAGCAGAGGTCACACAGAGAGAGATTTGCTAAATTGCAGATTCTACACTGTTGGTGCATCTGATGAAGGAAGGGGCCATGAGCCAAGGGACACAGATGGCCTCGAGGGGCTGGAAAAGGGGAAGATATGTATTCTCCAGGGAGCCTTCAAAGGGAGCACACACCTGCCGACACCTTGATTTGAGCCTAGTGAGACCAGTTCAGGCTCCTGACCTCCAGGACTGTGGAGTCATAAAGTGGAGTTGTTTTATGCCCCTAAGTTTATGGGAATTTGTTAGAGTAGCCACAGGAGACTCCTAGAGAGGTCACAGGCCCAAGAGTGTGAGAAATGGTCATCAAGGAATATCACCTTGAATAAGACACTTCTTCTAGAAGGAGGAATTTTTTTAGTTTCAGAATGAGGAACAGGAGAGCTTTGTGCCTGTTGACTTCAGTTTTCCCAGCGAAGTAGGCTCCAAGGGCACATGCCCTATTGGGGCATTTTGTAGCTGAGGAAGTTGAGGCCAGAGCTAGGTGACTTGCCCTAGGTCACACAGCCACCGAAGACCAGAGGCGGATTCAATCCCAGGTGCTCCCACACTCTTGACCACTTCACCACAGAGCCTCTTCTGAGCAAAGAAAAGGGAGCCTTCAAAGTGATAGATGTTGTGGCTCCTGCCTGTAATCCCAGCACTTTGGGAGGCCGAGGCAGGCAGATCACTTGAGGTCAGGAGTTCCAGACTCTCCTGGCCAACATGGCGAAACCCCGTCTCTACTAAAAATATAAAAATTAGCCAGGTGTGGTGGCACGTGCCTATAATCCCAGCTACTCAGGAGGCTAAGGCCAATCACTTGAACCTGGGAGGCAGAGGTTGCAGTAAGCCAAGATCGCACCCCTGCACTCCAGCATGGGCGACAGAGTGAGACTATGTCTCAAAAATAAAAAGAAAAGAAATGATAGATGTTGGCTGGTGGAGGTGGTGTGGTCGAGGCGTTCCTGCAGACTCTGGATGTCTTGGCTGCTGGCTCTGGACAGGATCTGGAGGTTGTGGTGTTGAGCAAGCCATTCTTATGGATGTGGAAGGTGCCTCCAAGGAGTCTGGGAACAGGCGTGGAGAGGACAGCTGTGAGCAGGTGCCTGAGAGCAGAAAGGGGTCACTCTGTGACTCTAAGAGATGTGGAGGATGGGAAGCTAAAGGCAGGAGCCTCAAAGGAAATTCAGTAACCTGAGACTCAACTAGCCAGGAGGGCACAGCCTCGGACCCAAGTGTGAACAGACAGTCCTAGGGCCAGGAGTGGGGGCTCAAGCCAGGGAGAGAGAACAGGAAGATCTAGAATTCAGACAGGTAAGAGGATCAGAGTGGCAGCCCTGGGCAAGTCCCTGTAATCAGTGGTAGGGCACCGTCTGCCTTCTGCTCTGTTTCTAAGCAGCCTTCTGGCACAAGTGATAAAGGCTGTTGGTCTTCCACACACCAGAGCTGGCAGGGCTCTGTGGTCCTGAGTCCTGAGTACGGAGACCTAGGGCCTTGTGATTCCAAGGGCGATCCCTAGAGCAGCAGCTTTACTGTCACCAGGGGGCTTGTTTGAAATGCAGACTCTCAGATTCCACCCCAACTAATTCACAACCTGAATTAGCGTCTGCATTTTAACAGAATCCTCCGTTAATTGGTATTGCAGTTTAAGAAGCACTGTCTTTGCTTACAGCAGTGGTTCTCTAAGTGTGGTCTCTGGACCAGCAGCACCAGCAGCACCTGGGAATGTGTTAGAAATGCAGGTTCTCAGCCCCTGCTGAATCAGAAACTCTGGGTGTGAGGCCTAGAAATCAGTTTTAAGCAGCCATGCTAATTCTAATGCATGCTTGAGTTTGAGAAGCACTGGCTTGGGACAGGATGATGTAGCAGTGATACGCATAGATTTGAGATTCCACAGATTCAGGTGGACTTGGTTCTGCTGCCCAGATTCCTGTTTTTTAACTTGAGAAAATTAAGCTGGAATCACACCTACTTCACAGGACTTTTGTGACATTCAGTAACCCTCTTTACACAGAGGATGCAGTAGAGCAGCCAGCATAGAATTAGGGCTCAGTACCGATTAGCTGTGAAGCCATCAACAGTGAATGCCTCAGCTAATATTTATTGAATTACTAGTAGAGACCAGGCATGGTGCTGAGCACTTACTATGAATTATCCCATTTAAACCTCACACTAGCCCTAGGAGGGAAGTCCTGGTGCAATCCCCATTTTACAGATGAGGACAGTGAGGCTTAGAGGGCTTAACTCCCTGCACAGGAGCATCAGCTGGTAAGCAGTGAGCAGGCCACAAGCTCCAGTGCATTGGACACGAAAGCCCATGCTCTTAGACACTTGTGCTTTACTTACCCCAGCACTGGGAGAAATGCCATAGCTGGAGGCATCCCCGGGAATGCATTTCACACCAGGTAATCACGTAGGCTACCCTTAAAATTATAATCTTTGCACACCAGTATTTCCGCTCCGTTGAGGATTTGCGTGTGCAGCCTTGTTTCCTGCCCTGGGGTCTGGGTGATGCCTCATCTGGTCCCAGCTTGTTTCTGTTTTTCCTCGAACTCATCATTCTTTCTAGCCTCACATCCTGAAACCCCTCAGTCCCTGCTCCTTCCACTTGAGCATCAGTGACCTTGGCGAGGGGCAGAGGCAGCCAGCCGCCGTGCTGGGGGCTTCATGAACAGAAATACATTTAATCCTGGCCTCTGCTCCATGAGGTTGCCTTACCTTCATTTTCTAGTTGAAGGTCACTTCTCTGAATGTCAGCTCTGTCTTTGTGACTGTCTAAGAGCAGTCTGCCGGCTGGCAGGAAGCCAGGGCTCCGTGGAGAAGCCGCAACCATGGGTGCAGCAATTCCCGTGAAAGCTGTTCTGTTCTAGACGCATTCCAGGAGGAGACAGTTACCAATGAAATGGGTTTCACACCTGCAAGAGGGACACACACCCACCGGCCAGGACATCCGGCATCTGGAGGTTGGACACTGTCCCGGAAAGGGTGTGGCTCTCCAATGCTGCTGTCTTAGACATGTCTGCCCCTTGGGAACAGGCCACCTCCCACCTTTTGAGGACTCTGCAGGAAGGTATCGCCTTGCTTTGTTTCAAGTCAGCACATATTTATGGAAATGTGCCATATGCCTGGCATCGCATCAAGTGATGGGAATATGTAGATGAAGGCAGCCCAGCTGAGGTCTAGCCAGGACACTGGACAGGCATTTTTGTTAGCCATTGCCATCAACACACTCTTGGGCTATTGATAACTGCCTGAAAACCTAGCTGCTTCTGTGTCTATGCCTAAAAGTTCCTGGGCGGAAACAATTCAAGGCGATCTCTTTTGTTCCTAGGAATCTGTTTGATGTATTTGGTTGTAATCAGGAGAAGCTGGGATGAGTTGATGAGGAAAATCATGTCTTCCATGTTTAAAGTTAGGTTCTGTAGATTTAAAACATAAACCCATCCCTGTGCAAAATTAAAAGCCGTAAACTGATGAATAATAAAGAAAGACAATCATATGGCCAGGTGCGGTGGCTCACGCCTATAATCCCAGCACTTTGGGAGGCCGAGGCAAGTGGATCACTCGAGCTCAGGAGTTCGAGACCAGCATAGGCAATATGGTGAAACCCCATCTCTACCAAACTATAAAAGATTAGCCAGGTGTGGTGGTGCATGTCTGTAGGCCCAGCTACTAGGGAGGCTGGGGTGGGATGATCACTTGAGCCTGGGAGGCGGAGTTTGCAGTGAGTCGAGATTGCGCCACTGTACTCCAGCCTTAGTGACAAAGTGAGACCCCATCTCAAAGAAAAAAGAAAAAAAAAGGAAGAAAGGTGCCTCCCACATCCTGTGGAAAATATGCTTTGCATTTGACAACCTGAAAAAAGGAATAAAATGTTGAATCTATTACCATCAAATGCATTCAGATTTCTTATCTAGCAGCCATTTAGTCTCCTACTCACCTAGGAGCAAATAAGGTCACCCAAACTATGGGATAGAGGAATGAAGTCAGCAACAGGCTGTGGAAGGAGGCCCCTCCAAACAGTGAAGCTTATTAAATGATTGGGTCACGGGAGTTCATTTTTTAGAACCCCGCAGGGCAATTCTACACAGCAAAGAGTGGTCGCAAACTTAAACTTCTGCCTCTGTTTAAACATTTTTCAGTAACTTGTTAAAAGCTCTTTCTAAAAGGGATATTCAACATGCAGATGATGGTACCTTATAATTTATGTAACAAATATTCATTTGAGATCAAATTAAAAATCATTTTTCGATGCCACTTTGCACAGGAAAAAAAAAATTAAAGCTAGTAAATGACCACTGCGACCACAGGGAGCCACTCACCTTGCCTTTCCAATGCTGAGCCTTCTGGATGGCCCCCATGTAGTGTATTATATGAACCGGTGCCGTGGAGATCTTAAAACTCTGCAAGCCCAAATTAACCTGGAGGAGAGGAAGAAATGGGCTCTCTGCAAAACCATTTCCTATTAAAGCCATTTCCTATTTATGGGCAGTAGCGTTATTAGTTCTCACTTGGACAGCATTTTTTTTTTCTTTGCAAAAACTCATAATTATAACCATCCTCTTAAATCCATTTCCCCTTTCTTCCTTTGCCTCCATAAATCATACTTGTATTTTTCTCCTCTCAGACCAAGAATGTTATAACCTTGCAGTTATAGTCACACATAGGATCAGTCATTATCCATTTGTTGAAATGCTTATCCTGTAGCTTAAGAATATATAAAATGAGGCCAGGCGTGGTGGCTTACACCTGTAATCCCAGCACTTTGGGAGGCTGAGGCAAGTGGATAGCTTGAGCCAAGGAATTCAAGACCAGCTGGGTCAACATTGAGAAACCCTGTTTCTACAAGAAAATACAAAAATTAGCCAGGTGTGGTGGCGCACACCCACTGTCCCAGCATCGGTGGCGGAGGATGAGGTGGGGGGATCATGTGAGCCCGGGAGGTGGAGGCTACGGTGAGCCATGATCACACCACTGCACTCCAGCCTGGGTGACAGAGGGAGACCCTGCCTCAGAAAAACACAAAAACATCCCAAAAGAATACATAAAATGGCCAAGTATTTATTACTAAAAAAGAGCTTTAAACTAATCAGGATTTTTGTTCTGCTTTTCCTTATATTTCTTTGTTTCACTTCTTCCAAAGCATATGGCAGAATAACAATATTATTATTCTTCGAAAGAGCATTACTGCAGCTGGGCACAGTGGCTTATGGCTGTAATCCCAGCACTTTGGGAGGCCAAGGTGAGAGGATCACTTGAGGTCAGGAGTTCTGGACCAGCCTGGCCAACATGGTGAAACGTTGTCTCTACAAAGAATACAAAAATTAGCCAGGTATGGTGGCGGACGCCTGTAATCCCAGCTACTCGGGAGGCTGAGGCAGGAGAATTGTTTGAATCTGGGCTGCACAGAGGTTGCAGAGAGTTGAGATTGCATCACTGCACTCCAGCCCTGGAGACAGGGTGAGACCCTGTCTCAAAAAGCAAACACACACACACACACACAAAACTGAGATTTGAACACCTGGACTGAGTCCTGGCTGGTCTCTTTCTAGCTGTATTAGCTTAGATGAGTCACTGAACCCCTCCAAGCCACGATTTATTCTATTAAATCAGAGGAAAAATGCCTGCTTCACCCATCTTTGCAATATGCAGTGAAGGTTGAGCAAATTAATATTGAGTGTTAAGAACCTTTATAAACTATGAAACATACAGATGCTAGGCATTGATATTGCTCTGAATTTCTCACGTCAGTGGGACATGAAGTGGTTCTGCAAAAGCACGTTCTTGTAATTGAAGCTTATCTCTTTAGGGGCCCGTTTTGGGAGGAAATTATAATAAAAACTGGTACCCCTTTCCCTGTTTGCTGTAACAGAAGAGAGTGGATGTAATATACACCCGTGCACCATCACAATACCCATAGAATTTTAGGATGCTAGGACAGAAAGGGGCTGCATACTGAAGGTGCCCAACCTCCTCATTTGACCGATGAGAATGTCGGGCCCTGAGAGGCCTGTGCCTTGCTCAAGCTCCCACAGCTGGTGTGGACAGAGCCTGGGCCTCACCTGCCTGGCCTCTGCTTTGTCCTTCTCCCTCCTCTGACCACTCCCCTTCCTGGACTTCCACTTTTTCCACCCACCCCTTCTAATCTCTCTTTTTCTGGAAACTCTGACCTGCAGGATTCAGTGTACAGTCAGTTATTTAAGAAAGAAGGCTGGGTGCAGTGGCTCACACCTGTAATCCCAGAAACTTGGGAGACCAAAGCAGGAGGATCATTTGAGCCCGAGAGTTCCAGGCTGCAGTGTCATGATTGCGCCACTGCACTCCGACCTGGGTGACAGAGCAAGACCCTGCCTCTAAAAAATAATAACACAAATAAATAAATTTAAAAAAAAAAGAAGAAGTAAGGGGTAAGACTTCAATGCAGCACTTCTGACATGGATTTGGGGATCCGGAGGCCTCTGTAGTCATCCGGTTTGGGGGCTGTGTTCTCAAAGTTTGGCTCACAGGGAAGGAAAACATCAGTGCCCTTTAAAATGCCACCTTGATAAGAAATCTCTCTGTATTTGTTACATCCCGTCCCCAACTCCTGATGCCCAAATTGCCCTTCACCTTAGTACAGCCAAATGTCAAATATCCTTTCGCAGACTGTTTGCAGGCCCTTAGGAAGAAAAACACAACTATTAGCCTGCCCCACCTCCCTGGGGGGTTGAATAACTAGAGTCCATCCTGAGGCTCTGTGCTTTTAATAACTCAGTACTGTATAAAATACAGCACAGCATGTGAACCAGGTGATAACCATCATTAATCATGAAAGGCTTATCAGAACTGAGCAGTCCTAAATTTTAAATTTTTCATACTAATTGGCAACCTCCAACATCATCCAGAAAGGCCTTTCCTGAACATTGTGACCCAGAGGGGAATTCCACGGTAAGATTCCTGTCTGTCCCACACCGCCCTCATCCCATCCATGAGCAAGCCAATTTGTCTTTGCCTCCCAAATGCATCCGCCATCAATCCATTCCTCCCCATGCAACAACCTGAGTCCAAGTCATCATTGAATGTCACCACCTGGGCTCCAAACACATTCTCCTCACTGATTGCCTCACTTCCATCCTTGCCTCCTAGGGTCTATTCTCCATGCAACTACTAGAGGGATTTAAAAGCTTCATTCGTTCCTGTTATCCCCTGTTTGATACTCTCTGGGGACTTTGCATTTTTACCTGAGCATAACGCTAACCCTTTTAAGGGCCCACAGGCCCTGTGTGATTAGCCCCTACCTTCCTCTAGAACTTCACCTCCTTCTGCTCTCCTCCATGGGCACTCAGGCCCCACTGGTTGTCTTTCTGTCCACAGTATGCCAGAATTGTTCCCATCTTAAGACCTTGGCATTTGCAGTTCCTTCTACCTGGGACTCCCTTTCCCTATCTCTCTATGTTCTTCTCTGTCATTCAAGTCTGTTTGAATGGCGTCTTCGCCGAACAGCCTTCTTTATCCACCCCAGCCGAACTTGCCTTCCCCTTTCCCCGGTCTTTCCCTAGCCTTGCTTCTATTTCACTCTCTTTACTGCACCTATCTAAAGTTTTTACTATCTGAAATTTTGCTTCCTGGCTGGGTGCGGTGTCTCACACCTGTAATCACAACACTTCGGGAGGCCGAGGCGGGCGGAACACCTGAGGTCAGGAGTTTGAGACCATCCTGGCCAACATGGTGAAACCCCATCTCTACTAAAAGTACAAAAATTAGCCGGGCTTGGTGGTGCATGCCTGTAATCCCAGCTACTTGGGAGGCTGAGGCAGGAGAATCGCTTAAACCCGGGAGTCAGAGGTTGTGAGCTGAGATCACATCACTGCACTCCAGCAACAGAGCGAGACTCCAGCTCAAAAATAATAACAATAATAATAAAATGAAATGAAATTTTGCTTCCTACATTTTTTGCTCATTTGTTTTCCCGCCATGACAGCGTCTGTTCTCCGCTATGCCAAGAACTGTGCTTGTCACACAAGAGGTAACATAAAGTCAATGCCAGTTTATTGACTGTTGGCCTGCCTATCTGAACACAGATGCAAAAACGAGGATAGCACTGTCCTTGCCCACTGCTGAGGGAGACAGACAGGTGAAGAGATGTGTTGCAGTTTACAACAACAGCGGGTATTTTCAGGAAGCTATGGTGAGGCATTGTCCTCCCTCCCAATATTACCACACGGGGGCATCACGGAAGCCCCCACCAGAGGGGTGGACAAGAGGAGAGGCCTCAGTTTATGCTACAGCCTCTGCTAGGCAGGCCTAGCCCTCCCACACATTGGTCTTAGATCACTTAGTTCCTCCTTCTGAGCCCCTGCCTGCTCTTTGCAAACGGATTAGGATACTTACGGGACCCCATAGGCTTACTGTGGGGAACAGTATGAGGCAGGTGCTTGGCACCCGGGAATCGCTCACAGTTGTCACCTGTGATTTTCACAGCACCAGCTCCCTTTTGGTCACCAGGCCCTAGAGGTGCTGCAGGGACCTGCAGAGATGACAAGAGCCCCAGACACTCCTGCCCTTTCACTCTTGGTCCGTGAACTTTCTGTTGTTGTTGGTTTTTATATATTTTTTTTTTTTGAGATGAAGTCTTGCTCTGTCACCCAGGCTGGGGTGCAGTGGCGTGATCTCGGCTCACTGTAACCTCCGCCTCCCGAGTTCAAGCGATGCTCATGCCTCAGCCTCCAGAGTAGCCGGGATTACAGGCACGTGCCACCAAGCCCGGCTAATGTTTGTATTTTTAGTAGAGATGGGGTTTCACCACATTGGCCAGGCTGGTCTCCAACTCCTGACCTCAGGTGTTCCACCCACCTCAGCCTCCCAAAGGGCTGGGATTACAGGCGTGAGCCACCGTGCCCAGCCATGGTCCATGAAATTTCATCCTTCATTTTCAGCCATTCCTTTCTCACCTCTTAACATTGTCATCAAAAATCAGTAATTAGAGAGAGTAGGGCTCTACAGGGTACTGCGTCCGGGATCCCAGACAGCTGTGTTTCATGCAGCCCGCCTGACCACCTTGCAGATGTTCCTGTGACCTAACAGGTTTGGACAAAGACAGTTGCCACCAGAGGGCATTTTTCAGGCAGCATAGCTCCGCCTGGTGGTCACAGGTTTGTTACAAGGATCTGTGCTGCCAAAAAAGAAAAACTCCACTGCATAAAGATGCTCATAATATTTAATCCCATGTAATTTTACACCCAAGAATGTATCCTAAATGAAAAAAAGCAAAATGATATATGGGTGAACATGTTTGTTGCATTGTCTATAATGGCAAATCTTGGAAACAAACTAATTGTGCAATAACGAGAGAATATAAATTGTGTTACATGAACACGAGAATATAAAGTCGCCATAAAATGTTACGTAGGAAGACATGGGAAATTCCTAACAGGATATTAAGAATTCACACCACTGAAATGCTGTGAAGGGATTGCACAATTTAAATTTTCATTTTCTTTGTGTAGTGACATTAAGGGTAATTTTTTAAATTAAATTTTGTCCTTGACAGTTATTTTGTCTTTTCAGTTACTCCCAATCTCTTGAAGAAACAACTTAATCTTTTATCTAACTGTGGTATTGTCTTTCATCAGTATGTGATGATAGTGACTATTATAGTGACCTAAATATATATAATGTGCATGTAAATATATGTGTGTGTATATGTAATGGTAGCATATATATATTATATATACACACAAAGTATTGGTTCATCATTTTTTATAGCAATTATATATAAAGCTTTCGCTATGACATAAAAGGCCACGTAATATTCTTATTTATGATTTTATTACGAGCTATAGAGCCAAATAGTTCTCTTTTGTTTCAATCTAGTGCTGTAACTCCTATTTTTGCTGCCTCTTTGGAAAACCAGTGTGAAGTTACAATTATTCAAAAGACTCTTGGGACAGTCGTTGAGAGCAAATTGATCTTACTCGATTCTCTTACTCAAGTTATGAACTGTGGTTGAAATTAAGCTTGTCTTATAAATGGTTCCAACAGCAATTTTAGTCTGCTGTTGGCTCAAGGATCACACTACATCTTACTGGTTTATACTCAGAAGTTGGTAGATTGATATCTTTATATTATATATATCTGAGGATGTTCCAAATGCAGTTTTAATACTATTTTAGGTATTTTTATATCAGATGTGTGTGTATTATTCGTTGTCAATAAACATCAGTTATTTAAAACTGTACAACAGATTATAATCCTACTTTTGCTTTTCAAATTTATGCTTATGAATTAGAAATGTTATATACTCTTGGCCAATCATAATCTGATTATTTGAAAATGTATTTTCTCAGCTTCCTAGATTATAGGAGTTTATGATAGTGGTGTCTGCCTTTCACTCTGAAGGGCTAAGTGTTTTCACATGAATAGAAATAATGAAAGTGAAACTCCAGGTATTGTCTAATGCTATTAAATTAGCTTACATTAATCTCTGGCTGAAAAGTGCCCAAGTAGATAGACTTCTGAAGGTTTACTAGAGGCAACAGGATATTTATTTCTTTAGGGACTCCATTATTGGAACCATTTCCCCTGGTGCCAGCTGCTCTTATTATCCAATATTTTCTACAGGCGTAGGGCTTACAACAGAGAGCCACTGGAAGAATGTAGGCATCACCTCTCATTTTGTAATAGCAATTGGGAATTTGGGGATTGGAGCTATATGTGCAAAAAGTGATTACTTTGCCACTTTATAGACAGCAAAACTGAGGTTTACCCAGTTTGTGATTGATTTAAGACAATAGTGCAGTTCAGGGGCAGCCCTCGAATGAAACCCAATCATTTCTGAGCCCCTGGTAGAGTGCCTGATCCATGAGTCATCCTACACTGACCTGGGTAAAACTATCAGTGAAACTGAAAAGTCCAACCACTGGATACCAGAACTTTTGAAAACCCAGACTTCTCTTTAATTATGACAAATAATTTTTAAAATCTTTGTACTTCTAAGTCATGCAAACAATAAATAGGGATTTAATGAAATATATATCATTACAGGAATTCAATATACAGTGAATCCTATACCTTGGTATCCAACCTCCCAAAGGAGAAAGAGTATAAAATAGAGGTACAGTTTTATCACAAATGTAATTTTGCAATTACACGGCTTGGCATGTTGCCTTTTCTAGGTTTAACAATATATTACAGAGGTCATTCCATGATGCTACAAAAAGATTTGCCTTATTTTTTTACTGGTTACCCAAATCCGGTTGGCATAGGATTCAACCTATATGTGTACTGGGTTTGTCATCATCATTTAGCCCCCTACTAGTTCCCTAAGGCGAATTATGCTATAGTGGTTGTCCTTGACCCAGTTTTTTGTGCACTTGTGAAATTATTGTGTTAAAAGATATGTGTCATTTAATTTTTTTCACCAATGTAAATAAGTTGTTTTTATTCTTTTATGTACGTTTTGTCTGTTTTATTCCATCTATACAAGTCAACTTATTGCCTTGATCTTCTGGAGTTAAAACTACTGACGTTGGCATGTGATAAATAATTTTTACCCACGCAAAACAGTACTTTCTAAAGACAAAATAAATGGTTAGATTTTTTTAAAAATTATTTTCATTTGAGTTTTATGTGCTCAATGTATCTCTAGCTAAGAAGTGGTAAGAATGATTCCTAGGTTCCACGTACAGCCATGCACCGCATCACAACACTACAGTCAACAGCAGACCTCATGTACAAAGGTGGTCCCACAAGATTACAATGCTACTGAAAAATGTCTATCACCTAGTGACGTCAGAGCCTCACAGCACAATGCATTACTCACATCTGTGTGGTGATGCTGGTATAAACACACTGAATGTGCTGCCAATCCTAAAAGAGTCTGGCACATGTAATTATGTTCAGTGTATAATACTTGATGATATAAATGACTTTGTTACTGGTTTATGTGTTTACTATGCTATATTTGTATTATTATTTTAGAGGGTACTTCTTCTATTTATTATAAAACCAAATTCACTGTAAAACATCCTCAGGCAGGTCCTTCAGGAGGTACTGCGGAAGAAGGCATATTGTTTTCCTAGGAGATGACAGCTCCATGGGTGTTACTGCCCCTGAGGACCTTCCCTTGGGACAAGATGTGGAGTTGGAAGATGGAGATATTGATGGTCCTGAGCCTGCGTAGGCTTACGCTAATATATGCATTTGTGTCTTAGTTTTTAACAAAAAAGCTTAAAAAGTAAAATAAATTTAAAACTAGAAAAAAGCTTTTAGAATAATGATATGAAGAAAAACCATGTTTGAACAGCTTTACGGAGTATTTGCATTTTAGGCTGAGTGTTATTACAAAAGAGTCAAAAAGTTTGAAAAAATTAGAGTTTGGAAAGTAAAAGGTTATAGTTAGCTGAGGTTAACTTATTTTGAAGACAGAAAAAATTATTTTAAATAAATTTAGTGTAGCCTAAGTGTACAGTGTTTCTAAAGTCTACAGTAGTGTACAGTCATGTCACAGGCCCTCACTTTCACTCACCACTCACTGACTCACCCAGAGCAGCTTCCAGTCCTGCAGGCTTCATTCGTGGTAAGTACCCCGTGCAGTTGTACCATTTTTTTAATCTTTTATACCGTAGTTTCACTGTACCTTGTTAATGTGTAGATATGTTTAGATTCACAAATAGTATTGTGCTATAACTTTCCTACAGTATTGAGTACAGTAACATGTGGTACAGGTTTGCAGCCTAGGAACAATAGGCTACACCATATGGCCTAGGTGGGTAGTAGGCTATGCCATCTAGGTGTGTGCGACTACATTCCATGATGTTTGCACAGTGATGAAATTTCCTCATAAAGCATTTCTCAGAACGTATCCCCATCATTAAGCAATGCATGACTATATCCATATATGTATATATGTACGTGTGTGTGTATATTCAACAGTGTTGTGGTAGGGTTTTCATTGTCATTTTGCCAGCATTTGCCTTCACCATTATTATATAGAGTTTTAAAATCAGAATATGAACTTTCCTTCTATAAAAACATCTAAATTTATCCTCTGAGATATACTCCATGTCATGTTAGTTTTTAAAAAATGTTCTTCCTCTCTTTTGGTAAAAATTTTATTGAGATATAATTCACATACCATACAACCCACCCATTAAAGGTATACAATTTGGTGGGTTTCAGTATATTCCGAGTTGTGGAAAGCTGTCACCACAATCCGTTTTAGAACATTTTCATCACCCCTGAAAGAAACCCAGATACTTTATCTCCCACCCATAATGCTGCTGTCCCTGACATTTAAATTTTGAAATATATCTTTGCCCTCCAAGGCAGCTGTATCAATTATATTTCACCTGCAGTCCATCAAGTGACAGTTTCCTCATACTCTTCCTGTATTATCAGAACATTTCATCTTTATCAGCCTTATAGATGAAAAATGATTTCCTGCTTCCATTTGCAAGGACACTGAGCATCTTTTCATGTTCCTTGGCTGTTTGTGTTACCTCTCAGTGAGCTTCTTGGTAAACCTAAATACAAGCAAATACATCGATGTCACTGCTTTAGTTATCCCATCCACAGGTACATGATACGTGAGGCGAAGGCCACTATGAAGCTACTTCACACTGAACTTTAGAGGCAAGAGCACTTTGCAGATGGGCCCCGTGCACTGGGAGCTCGTTCCCTGGACTGTCCTCGTGGGCAGCAGGGGACTGTGTTTTTGTCTGTAGGGTGACTTCATGCTTTCTCCCCATGTAGATAAAATTCTTGCTTCTCTACTTGACTTAATTTGACTTTGTGTCAATCTGTCAATCACTGTGTTTTAATTGACATTCTATGGTCTTTGTTCTATTTTCTTAACACCCAGTCATCCCAGGATAAACCTATCTTTATATATCCACCTCTTACCTCTTCTGTGATTCCTAAGAGCTTTGTTCGCTAGCTCAACTCCCTGGCGGAATCCTGATTACATTTTTTTTCGTTGGAGGGTCTTTAGGGAGAGCTGGAGCTCGAGTAAACTGGGGTCTCAGAACTCCTGGGAACAGGTATGTCCTCACCCCTGCCACCACACCTGAGCCACATTGCCTATCAGTCATTGTTCATTAAGTTCCTTGTGTGGGGACTGTAGTCTCCAGTGATCAGAGGAAGGGGAGGACTCTGGGGGTCCCCTGCCACGACCTCAGTACAAGGAACCACAAAGTCTCTGACTAAGTCTGCCTTTCATACTAATAATTATTAGCAGGCAAGCAAAATGTCAGCTTCCTTCCTGTGCCCCGAAGCTTGGTGCCTTCCAGCTCTTTGTTCCTTAGAAATACCTCACCTAAAAGATCTACTTGCAACAGATGTGGCAATATATTCAGGGGCACACCTAACTTGGTACCCAAAATGGATCATTTTTGACACCCTGTCCTCTATACCACAAAATTATTTTCAGCATCACCATGTAAAAATCAGTAATACGCATCATTTTCCTGACTCACTACATAAATAATTTAAAAAGAAGAAATTTCCATTTTCACGATATTATTTAAATTTATTAATTGAGAAGAATTCAGTGCCACTTCTGTCATATTCCTGCCAACCAGGAGTAAGCTCAATGGAATAAGAAGAAAGCATGAGACGCACTAAATTCAGAGTCATTCAACAAGTTTCCTGGCCAGTTATCTTTAAAAGTGTCCAGGTTCTAAAAGTCAAGGAAAGACTGAGGAACTGTGCCAGCCTGAAGGAGACTAAGGAGCAGGAGCCTCCTTTGGAGCAACTTGTGATTCAGGGCTGGATTCCTTTTCTAGAAAGGACGTCGTCGGAACAACTCGTGAAGCTGAAGTAGGTCTGAGCACTGGGCGGCACTATTGTAGCAATGTTTCTTTCCTGATTTTCATGACAGTGCTGTGGTTAGATTGGGGAAAGCCCTTATTTGTAGGGAATGGACATGGGGTGATGTGGGGTTCATGTTCGCAGGTCAGCATCTTACTCTCAAATGGTTCCAGTTATACAGTAATGTCCTTGTACTGTACTTCTGTGTTTTCTCTGTGGTTGTGATTTAAAAAATAAAAAGCCCCCAAGAGTTCAAAAACCTGAAAGGTAAGTCACTGTAGCAGTTGTTCAGAACTTAGAGCAACAAAAGCCTTTTTTGAGAAGGAGTCCTTTTCCACCAATATTGTTTCGAATTATTGGTGCAAAGCGCTCATCAAAAGCCAGGGATCTTTTAAAGTCAGTTTGGTTTTCGCTTGTAAATTCTCTACCTACAGTGCATCTCCTTACTGCCTGCACATGGAATGAATAGCTCCCACCACCCTGCCCTCGGTGTACCCTGATTGCACTGGGAGATCAGAGTTCTCCATTAAATGATGGGATGTGGGACACTGGCCCAACGGAAGCCCTCGGGTAGGCTAGGAAGACCACTGGGGACAGTGTTAGGCTGTGTAATACAAGGGCAAGGTGCCTGTGTAATATCTAGCCAATCCACCACTTATTTCACCAGAAGAAAAAAACGTTAACATCCCTTATGCTAATTAAACTTTTCAGAGCCAAATGTGGCAAAGAAGCCCTATTTTATTAGCTGCCTCTATAGCGTGGGACTTCTAATTAGGGTGTTTCGAATGCCATCTAGCAACCTTGGATGTATATTCCCGTCATCGGTAACCACCACTAGAGTCTGGATTACAGTTAATCAGCACCTATCGCTGCTCATTCGATTTTAACGTAAATGCCAGTGTCTCCCCAGTTCGTAGCACAGCGCGGCGAGCATGGTAGACCTTTGCGGAACGTAGATGATGTGTCTGTGTGCCTTGGCATTTGCATTTGGGTGTGTGTGTAATCAGCTCCATTTGACCTAGACGTGGTAGATTGTCAAGGTCTTGGAAGCAGGTGTGCAGTTCAGGGAGCGGTCTTTAGAATGGAAGCACTCGGCTGTCGCCCACAGCACAGGGGAGGCACGGACACTAAGAGCAGGCTTGGAGGGGGAGCTCAGGCAGGAGCGGTGGTGGCTGATGTCATTGCCTCATGCCCTGTTCTCAGCTGGCACGCTTGAAGCCAACCACGACTCTGTGATTAGGGGTGGCGTGCCTATGCAAAAGAGATACCGAGTAGAAAACTTCAGGGCACCTGAAAGGAAGCCCCCACACCTTCTCTGAGATCATCCTGTTTGGCATTTTAGCTAGAATAGAGTAGCCTTAGGGGCCAGGCCCTATTCCTATCTCCAGCTTCCGTAGTGTGCAGCTCTCAAGTCTTGAGGGACATAAGAGTCACCCAGGGATTTTGCTAAAAGTTGAGATCCTGAATTCCTGCCTCGTGGGCTCTGATTCACCCAGGGTGTATTTCAGAGCCTACATTTTTACCAAATGCCCCATATTTTTTATGTCTATGGACCACGGACCTTGTGACAACTTGCCGTAGAGGCCTTGCAATCAGAAAGCCCAAATTTGCCTTCCCAGCTCCTTCTGCAGCCACTGGATGACCTTGGGCAAGTCTCCAGACCTCCGTGAGGCTGCGGCTTCTCCTCAACATCCAGGGTCTGTCGTGAGGATCTAATGGGTAGAAAGGAAAGCACTTTACAAACCGTGTAGCCCTGCAGAAGTCAGAGGACCTCGCCCTGTTTATTACACCAGCCTTGATGATCTGACCGTGGAGGCTGAGGCCTTCCCATGCCTCCTACAGCCATTTGTTAAAGAAAGATCTTGTGCTTTGCACCCAGCCTTCCATACAGCAAAGTGCGAGAAACTACAAAAGGAGAAGGAGGAGCTGGAGAGGCGGTTCGAGGACGAGGTGAAGAGGCTGGGCTGGCAGCAGCAGGCCGAGCTCCAGGAGCTGGAGGAGCGGCTGCAGCTGCAATTCGAGGCAGAGATGGCGCGCCTGCAGGAGGAGCACCGTGACCAGCTGCTGAGCATCCGGTGTCAGCACCAGGAGCAGGTCAGTCTGCAGTGCCGCTCGAGCTCTGCTGTTGGGTGATGGAGGTGGCAGGCAGAGGGGATCCAGTGCCCCATTAGCAAGAAGTCCTATTCAGTAGGTGAGCTTTTCCAACAGTTCACTTTCTGAGTTGCTTTCTCCTTTCTCCCCTGTCCTCTCTTCTCCTCCAGCCACTCTGGCCTCCTTCACTCTTCCTCAGGGTTTTCACACTTGCTGTGCCCTCTGCCTGGAATGCTCTCCCTCCAGACAGTGCATGGCTCCCTCTTGCCCTCCCTTCCAGACTTTTCTCCAGGGTCACCTTTCTCAGTGAGATCTTTATCCAAAAGTATTATTCCTCCCCCCACCACATACACACTCTTTCTGTCCCCCTCCCAGTGTTAGTGTTCCTTCACCACTTATCACTAACACATACATTTTGCTTTTCTACCTTATTTATCATCTTTCTATTCCATGAGGGCAGAAAGAATAACAAGCAAACATGTATCTAGCACTCATCCTACACCGGACACTGCTCTAAGCTCTTTACATGAACTGACTCATTTAGTCCTCACAGTTCCCCTAATGAGGAAGGTACCATTCTTATTCCCATTCTACACGGGAGAAAGCCAAGCCCCCATGGTTCAGTAATTGCCAGAATTCACAGAGCTGGTCATGGAGAAGCCAGGGTTGAGCCAGTCTGGCTCCACACCCCTGCTGTCAGCCACTAAGTTAGAATTGCCTGTCAGCTCTCCTGCTGGATCCTGGCACCTGGATCCATGCCTGGCGGAGTACCCACAATATCCATTTGCTGGATGAAAGGATGAATGCCAATGGTTAACCTTTGCCCAGAAACCTTACTGGAGAGGAAAATGCATCAATGGACTAACCAGAGGATAATTCCCAGGGCGCTTGTCGGTATGAAAGCCGGAAGGAGGCAGGTGCTGCCACCCCCACTGCAGCCACCCTGTCCACGACTGCCGTTAGTACTGATGAGAGGCGGGCGGACGATTCAATGTACCCACCCTGCTTCCATGAGCACTGCTCCTTTCTTTTCTCTTATTTCTAAGTTCTCCAGCTCCGGTGCCTTCACCCCCACCTTCTAATTGGTGTGTTGCTTTATATAGTGTGCTCATGATATGCTTAAGGTAAGCTGACATTTGTGAAGGGCACCCTTTAAATCTCACTTGGCATTCAGGTTCATGTCGAGTGGCCTCTTCATTGTCAAAAACCCTTGTGCTGCCCTCCTCAGCTGCTTCCAAATGGACATCCCAGACGGCAGTACCCACCCGGCCCTCCCACTGCCCCAGAAGAGGCTTGTGCATCTTAGGGGACCTGGGAGAAATTTAAGAGTAATACTAATTGCTGTCATTGTAATAAAAAACCTCTCTTACTTTGTGGCATTTTATTCTAGACAGTATCTCAGGTTAGTCATTCTCCTTTCCTAGAGGCCTGTAAAAACCAGACACACCTCCCTGTTTGAGGTGGGTTAGACCATAGAGACTAGGAAACAGAATAGGTTACAGCTAAAGTTACCTGTTGGTGTTAAGATGCGAAACTGAACCCCCAGCGTCGTGCCTCCCAGTCTGTCTGCGTGTAACTCCTGTCGGGAGACATTTGCACGGGCTGCTGTCTACAGTCTTACTGATTTTACGGCCGCTTTATACATCTCAAGCCTGGTATGAATATCAGCTTGTTCTGTGCCTCTGTGTCTATGGGCCATTCATCCCCAGTTTTACACAGAACACGTTTATACCCATGTTTACCAAAGGCCTCTGATCTGAAGGTCTGAGTTGGTTGAGACGATGCCAGAAGGTGAGGAGGAGGGGTAAGAGGTGGTCCGCAGGCAGGAGACGCTGAACAAAGGCTCACGTGGTGGTGTCCTGGAGCTGAGGCACTGCTGAGGGGGGCATGTCCCCTCGGGGGCCAGGATGCCTCGCTGAGGCCTCACCTGTGCAGAAGTGTGTGCCTAGAGATGTGCTTCACCTCTTTTTAAAGCCAGGACATGGCGGCCTTTTAGATATTTCAAGCTGGAGTGATGAAAGGAGAGAAACCCTTGACGTTTCCACATGAAAATGACTTACAAAAGCTACCTGGGCGTAATTCAAACGTTCTGTTGTATGAGAGCTCTGTGCTCTGTTCATGATCCTTTATGATAGCAAAAGCCGTTTATTTATTTACTGATTCACCTGCGCAAAGAATATTTGTGGAATGTGCATTGTATGTACGCAAAGCGCCATGACAGGATACTGCAAGAGATACTGAGATTTATAAAAGGTGGGCTTGCTTATCTATCCATTGAGGAAGCTTCGAGATAAGTGCCCAAGGAGCTGTCACGTGGGTGAGAAATGCAGACAGCGTGTGGAGGAATTGAGAGTTTCACATCTTATCCTCACAGCTGGAAGTGTCAGAAATCATATCTGAATGCTTTTCATTTGGCTGAATCTTTCCTACAGAAACCCATTGGTTTGGGGGAACCAGAGAGTCAAGCCTATGAATTATTCAGGCCCCTGATTCTGCTCCTGCTGCAGAATGTTTTGGCTGTTTCCCCAGGCTTCAGTTTCCTTAGCAGAGAACATGCAGGAAGTGAGGAAGATGAAATGCACCCCAGGCCAATAGTCTAACTACCAGATAGAACCAGTGTTCCTGTTTAGTGGGAGAGGAGACTCAAGGGTGTGACTGAGATGGAGATGAGGATGATCCATGGTTTCAGAGTCCTTGGTGGACTCTCCACTCTGGGGGCCTCCTTCTCAGGGACGGTTGCACTGGGCAGTGCTAACCCCACAGATAGCAACATTTCTGTCCTTCTGGACCCTTAAAAATCAGGTTCACTGACTTGGCGTCTCCTCATGACCCTGTGGCCCCCAACAGCTGGCAATAGGGGCAGGTGCTGCTTCAGTTCTGATGCAGGATTTTCTGAGGCTGCAAATATCACTTTACTCAAACTGGGACTTGCCGGCTGAGGCAGGCTGACCTCTGGCTTTGCAGCAGCACCTCCTTCATGACAAAGCCAGCCAGAGCTGCTTCTTGCTTGGCCCCCCGCCATCTCACGGGGCACGGGCTGGCTCTCTGCCCATGGTGTGTGCCCTGGCTACACAGGTGGGTACTTGGAGAACTGGCAAACACCCCTCCTCAGCCTCCGCTCACACTAATTGAATCAGCGTCACTGATGAGACCTGGCAGCAGGTTGTTTCTGGACTGTCCAGGGGATTTCTGTGTACAGCCCGGGCCCAGAACCGCAGGAATCGTGGGAGCTGCAGGGCCCTGCTGGCTCGAGTTAAGGACCTGAGGGAGGGGTGGAGGTGGTCTTGCCTCTTGGCTTTCTTAAGTGAGATTAAAGACAAGATGTAACTCTTATTTTCAAGGTGCAAGGATAAAGGTGTTTCGTGTGTGAAAGCCAGCTCTCCTTCTGTAGCAAGCTGCGCATCAACAGATGCCAAATGGCCACAGCTTCCCTTTATCAAAGCACGCAAAACAGACTCACTGTAAACACACACGCATTTTCCTTTTTTGCCCCAAACATGTTCAGCCCAGCTTCCAGCCCTGGCTTCTGGGCTGCCTTTGACTGTCCCCACAGAGCCTGGCATGCAAGTATCTGGCGTGTGACCTTGGACCCATTCCTCCAAGACCCTCAGTTTGTCTTACTCCACGACTTGCTCCAAAGCCACTGGCTTCAGGGACCGCCTGTCTGGATGCGTGACGATTCTGCTCCATCAGGCTCAGCACACATCCCCCTCCATAGGGAGCAGCAGAGCTCAGCCTTTGGAGTTTAAATGTTGCTTTGTCTCTTATCCAGGATGCACTTTCTGTGCTTTCGTAAGGAAATCATTTTAAACTAAATGACTCAAGGAAAAGCATCCCAGGATTAATCCAAACGTACAGAGGCCACTTTGTCCATCATCTGCATTATGCCTCCTCAGCCCTCCTGCAGAGCAGGCTCACAGCTGCTGTGCAGCGGAAACCACATTCTGTCTAATCAAATAGAAAGAGATCCCTGAGGGCCCTCTGTCTCCCAGCACCAGAGCCTGCCATCACAGCCCAGACGTTCCATGCTCCGGAGAAGGCGGTGCAGTGGAGATGGGGCCTCTGCGGCGTGGAGGGCTGCAGAGGGGCAGAGGCACAGCCCGGCATGGGATGACAGCAGACTGGGAGCTCTGGCATGGCTGAGCCAGTGTCCAGGATACTGCAACCCATGACCAAGTGAAGGAGGGCCCCCTCGTTATCTAAAAATGAAAATCATGAAGAGAGCGTGGGAGAGAGTGGGCCTGGGCAGGCTCCCTCTCTCTCATCCCATGTGGATGGGCGCAAATGGGAGTTTAATCTGGTTTGGGTTTAATGAACGAAGCTGAGACAATGTAAAACACACGTTTCTTCATTTGAAATCTAAGTCTTCTCCAAGTGACTTGCCAAAGCCCCAGATCGTTGCATTTTGTAAATGGCTAAATGAAGTCAAACCACAGCTATAGTCTCACCCGTCTGAGAGGGTGGTCTTCCAACCCTGTGCTCTGCTGTCAGTCAGCCCAGCTGAATAGCAGGCGGCTGCGGGAATGGAGTCATGTCACAGGGAACAGCTGCTTTTCCATAGAACGAGGACTACCGGATGTCTGTGTTGACAGACGCCTCCATGGCACAGCCCAGAACTCTCTCTATGGAGGGAGGAGGATGGCCCAGTGGTGGTCTAAGGGGCCTCACCAGGGTTCTAAATGGAAGCTAAGGGTGCTTCAGCCAGCCCAAGTTTGCCATAGGCCATAATGGTCGAGCACTTTTGTCTTTGATTTGGTCATCTTCAATGCATAGAAAGATCTTGTGCTTTCCTTGGGTCACCTTGTTTAAATCTCCTCCAATTCCTTCTGGTTTCAAGATCCTCTCAGGCTGGGAGTTCTTACTGGCTGCTTCATAAATGTGAACCTGTGCTGTAGAAAGAAGCCA
This sequence comes from Macaca fascicularis, assembly GCF_037993035.2. Classification (NCBI taxonomy): domain Eukaryota; kingdom Metazoa; phylum Chordata; class Mammalia; order Primates; family Cercopithecidae; genus Macaca; species Macaca fascicularis. The sequence goes on from NC_088391.1 coordinate 9,319,479, forward strand.
AGAACCACAGGAGAAGTTGTATGGATGAATACTATGACAAGAAAGAGGATGGCCAACAGTAGACAGCTCCTTCCTCTTGGAGAGAACATTTTTTAAAAACCATAAAGTTGCATGAAACCTGAATTACTAAAGAGCATGGATTCTTGTGTTCAGATTTTTTGACTCGTGGGCTCCCTTTAGTTTCCTTCCTAACATACTGGGCATTTCTCTAATTCCATATGAACTTTTAGAGTTAGGAGATCAGTGATTTCATTCATAAAAGCACCTCTGAAAGGCTGTAAGGAATATATGATACCATTACATTACCCTTACTACAATGGGCATGGTATTCCATCACCACTGAATCAAAGGCTTTTTACCTTCCAGCAAACCAGAATGGCACACGTTGATGCCACAAACACAGTGTAGTGTTGCTGGTCAGGGCACATCCACCTCCTGGGACTCATAGGACTCTTCTGAAACTTAGTTCTTCCATCTGTCTGTCTTTTCTGAAACCACTCATGATCATTTGTGTAAGCACCCAATAAATGAGAATCACGCCAAGGACCGATGAAAGGTTTTTTGCTCTCCTGAACTGTGTGGCAGCCCTCCAAACAGTGTGTGTGGGGCGGAGGGGGGGAGGGTGCAGGGAGGGTGCGGGGGGGTGCTGTGTTTTTACGGTGTGCTGTGGCCTGAGTGACATCCGTAATGGAGCAGAAAGAAGAGGTATTTCCTTTTTAAGCTAGTGATTTATTTTTCCAACAGATTGAAAGGTTTTGGACAAAGATTCCATGAAAACCTCCTGTAAACAGGAATTGGACAATTAAATACTGTTGTAATCAGCCTTTCTGCTGGTGGGTTCATAGCTCTGAGCTTCGAGTAAATACCGTTTGATCAAGAATGGCCTTTAAATGCGAGCGAGTCATTGTGCACCGTGTCCATTCTCACACTGCGACGCAGCTTTCCTAATGCCATGGGTCCGCTGTTGGTTTTGCCCAGTGATACTTGTTTTAGTGGATGAAGTTCTCGTTTACCAGAAGAAAGAGAAGTCGGGATAATTTTTTGATGAAATAATAGTATCCGGAATGGGAATCCACCCCTTTTTAAATCAGATATATCCCCATGTGTCAACTTCACAGGCAGGCTTCTTTTCTTGGGGAGAACCCTTTCTCCATTCAGATCAAAGGTCAGCCCGTGAATCCTCCCCAGAGAAATGTGGGAGCCTCAGACGCGGCTGAATATGACCAGCTAGAAGCAATGTCTTCTTAACTGGGCCACCAAGGGGCTTCAAGACCAGCGCACATTTTCTAGTTCAGTGGTTTTCAAATGCCAAGTTTTGACACGAGTAGCTTGTGAAATAAATGTAGCGGCTACTAACTCGCCTTTTGTAAAACGAAGTAAAACAGAGGAAGCATTTTTAAACCAGACTTTTCCAAATGGAAGGCGGAGTTTTGTTTCTGTGAAACTTTGGTTTTGGGTGTGGTCGTGTGGGGGTGTGTGCGCTGTGGTATTGTGTACAATGGTGATTTTTGCAGTGGATCACTGACAGAGAACTTGGATAAACACTGTTGTAGCGTATCCAGGAGAGATTTGCAATGATAGGGAGAGGTCGTTTTAGGCCATTACTCCTGCAAGTCATGTATTTGAAGTTAAAACAACAGCCGCAATAACAATAACAAAAACAGTAAACCTGGTAGGCAGGAAGGTGAGGGGTAGGGGAGGGGGTCAGGAAACATGAAAAGGAAGAATCCTGGACTGGACTGGCTGCACTCCGTGCGATTAAACTGCTAGAAGCATTCCTGCAGCTGGGAAGCAGCAGCCCTTACCAGGAGCACCACGTTGCCTGAGCAGAAGGTCCAAGTTATAATCTGGGGGGCAACCTTGTGTTTAAAAACAGACACGCAGACCTCCCAGCCTCACCTGGTACTGGTGAGAGAATCCTAAGGTGTCCGTTGCTGGTCTTGCTTGGGGGAGGTCAACACAAACCAATAGTGCATTCGAAAGAGCTTCACCTTTGAAGTCAGACAGACCTGGGTCTCACTGCTAGCTCTGCCATTTGTTAGCCCTTGGGCAAAACATTTCAAATTTCTTTGAGCCTCAGTTTCCACATCTGTCAATTGGGCATAATAAGATCTACTTCAGAAGGTGGCTCTGAGGGTTAAGTAGAGTAACGTATCTCGGGCAGCCTAATAAGTATTCGTTCGCCTCCGTTTACCTTGTGTACTGTAGCTCCCCCTGCCTCTGGGAAACAGACCACCCCGTAGGGAGGACCCATTTCTTTTCCTTTGCCGTCATCGCTCATAGCGGTGCAAGGGGATGGACTAGGAGTGGGAAGGGGATGGACTAGGAGTGGGAAGGGGATGGACTAGGAGTGGGAAGGGGATGGTCCAGGAGCCACACTCAGGACTCTAAAGAGGTACCTCAGGCAGTGATCCCCTGCCTGGAGTTGGATCCTCCTGCAAAGAGCCAGGTTGGGGCAGTGACCTCCTCTTGACTCTGAGGGCTGCCACATCACCACCAAAGTCCAACTCACCTGCTTCGGCACGAGGCTGTGACTTGTCATTGATGTTTCAGGTCATGGACCTTTTCCACTCACGGAATTCCACTTCTGTTCTCCAAGCAGCTCTCTGTCTAACCGGTAACTGCGACTCTCCTCCAGGTGGAAGATCTCACCGCCAGCCATGAGGCTGCTCTCCTAGAGATGGAGAATAACCACACAGTTGCCATCACAATCCTGCAGGATGACCACGACCACAAAGTCCAAGGTAGCTCCCAGCCTCATGTGCAGCAGGCAGGGGTGGGTGGTGCAAGCCGAGCCTTTCCTGCTGCAGGTGTGTGGAGCCCCCCTTCCTTTATTGTTCCTCCTTTCCTGTCTTTCCCTCCTGGTGCATTTTTTTCTGTTGGCTCCTGGGAAAAGAAGAGATAGGAATTAAGGATGCAGGTAGCTAGCTGCTGCTTTCTTCCAATGCAGTTATCCTCAACCTTGCTGAATACTGGAATTCCCAGTCCTCTGGGGAGCTGTAACAAAAGACCAATGCCAGCCTCAGTCCCACCCCAGGGATTCTCATGTCCTTGATCTGTAGTGCAGTGTAAGCATCAAGATTTCTTAAGACTCCTTAGGTGATTCTAATGTGTAGCCACACTTGAGGGCCACTGTCTAAAGTAGGCATGGAAATAGTGCACTTTATGTTTTCTTTTCCCCGTTTTTTTTTTTTTAGACAGAGTCTTGCTCTGCAGGCTGGAGTGCAGTGGTGCGATCTCAGCTCACTGCAACTTCTGCCTCCTGGGTCCTGAGCAATTCTCCTCAGCTGGAGCCTCCAGCCTGAGTAGCTGGGATTACGGGCACCCGCTACCACACCCGGCTAGGCTTTATGATTTTTATGGCCTTATAAAAACAAATGGAAGCCCCGGCATGGATACACTTTCCTCATATTTGTGATGCTTTCCGGGCTCCTGCGGCATCTGGTTGGATCGGGATATCCAGAGCTGACACTCATAGACCACATTCACCGTGGGTGGGCATTCAGTCTCCAGATCTTTCTTTTTACATTTTTGTAACTTTGAATTATCTTTGGGTTTTATGTGGGTCATAACGGCGTCATTACTAAGTTCCAATGAGATTTTCCTTTGTGAAAGAAGCAGCATTTTATACTTTCACATGCATTTACATTAATACATACAATTTGTTTTTCAACCTCCTCTCGCTTTACTTTTCCCTCCCAGTCAGCTGGTTGTTAAAATGTGTATTAAAGGCGGGAGCAGTGGCTCACACCTCTAATCCCAGCACTTTGGGAGGCTGAGGCAGGTGGATCACCTGAAGTCAGGAGTTCAAGACCAGCCTGGCAAACATGGCGAAACCCCGTCTCTACCAAAAATACAAAAATTAGCCAGGTGCGGTGGCCTGGCTACACGGGAGGCTGAGGCAGGAGAATCGCTTGAACCCTGGGAGGCAGAGGTTGCAGTGAGTCGAGATTGCACCATTGCACTCCAGCAACAAGAGTGAAACTCTGCCTCAAGAAAAAAAAAAGTGTGTATTAAAAGCAACGACAGTTAACAATACATTGATAAACTTTTACAATTTTACAATTTGAGAATTAGCATCAGAGTTTGTATTATCGTAAAAATGTTCTCTGTGAACAAGACCCAGTGTGCCATCACCAAGGTCTGTGTTGTTGTCGCCCTCAAGCACCACCCCCGCTGCCTCTGGGAGCTATTAGTAGGTGACCAAGCTGGAGGCAAAGGACGGCATTTTCCTGGGGACTAGTTAAAGGGATTGCCTGGGTCCTGGTAGTGTGTCTCACACTCGGAGTACTGGCCCCTACCCTTGGCTACACATTGGAATCACCTAGAAGTTTTTAAAAATACACTGATGTGTGGCTGCCTACCTCTGATGTTCCCATTTAATTGCTCTGGGGTGCAGCCCAGGCATCAGAAGGCTTTCAAACTCCTTAGGTGATTCTAATATGCAGGAAAACTTGAGAACCATTGTGTTAAACACCCTATTAAGCATGAGACAGTGTTGTGAGTTTGAAATAAAGAAATACATGATGAAGACACAGATATTAGCAATGGTTTATGTCATCTTCAGAATGGATACTGCCTCTTCTTTTCCCTTGGGGCATTGGGATCCTTTGAAAACACCCTGAAATCTGTCACTAGAGGAAGCTGGTCTCACGCGAGGGAACGTGAACGGAAATGGCACAGTGAGCCGTGGTGTTGCCTTTTCTTTCTGGATTTTCACATAAATAGATCGGGTGGATTTTTCTGACGAATGAAGTCTCACTCAGAATCAACACAAACGTTTCTTTTCCAAATGTAAATGTCAGCTGTAACACCTGGATTTCTTAGTGGCCCTTACCACCATTAGTTAAAAGATTTGAGTGAATGAAAACCACAGTCTTTCCTGATTGCAGCTCACGCCACCCAGAATGGTAATGGTCGGTCTCCGGTATGCTGCTATTCTGAGCATGTGATCCCGGCTGATTAATGAGACCCTCCTCCCTCTCCTTACAACATGAAAACAAATTGCTTGTGTAGCCAGAATGAGATGGGCTTCACCCAGCTAATAAGACTCTTCCCATCTGGAGGAAAAGAGAATCCATTTGCTTAATAGCTCTCACATGACAACTCTTCCTGCCTAACTTACAAAGTATTGCTGGGATGACACTTTTCACGGAACAGAGTTGTTTCAGACCCTCTTAAGAGGAATCAGTCCAATTAGTTCTTCCTTGCATCTGAGTTGTCTTAACACCGAATCTTTGCTGAAGCAAATCCCAGGGATGTGTGGTTCTCAGAGGGCAGCCAAGAGGCTACCGAGGTGTCCGTGTAGACGCAGCACTGAGCCTGGCTGGCGAGCCCGGCTGGCAGGATGGCTGCTCGCAGCTCCACTGCTTTCCTCAGCCACAGATGGCTGCTTTGCAGTGGGAAGGAAGAGTGATCCTGGGAGGGGAAGAAGATGGGATTTAATATTAATTACCTAGTTATTTTGCCATGAGGACAGTTTAGAGAATCAATGAATAACGTGAACAAAGGATCTGACTTGGGCAGGATGGTGGTACAGCTGAACGTAGAAGTGTTTGTGTGTGTGTGTGTGTGTGTGGTGGGAGGTATGGGGAGACGTGGATGTGTGTGTGTGTGTGTGTGTGGTGGGAGGTATGGGGAGACGTGGATGTGTGTGTGTGTGTGTGTGTGGTGGGAGGTATGGGGAGATGTGGATGTGTGTGTGTGTGTGGTGGGAGGTATGGGGAGATGTGGATGTGTGTGTGTGTGTGTGGTGGGAGGTATGGGGGGATGCAGGTGGATGTGTGTGTGTGTGGTGGGAGGTATGGGGGGATGCAGGTGTGTGTGTGGTGGGAGGTATGGGGGGATGCGGGTGTGTGTGTGTGTGTGGTGGGAGGTATGGGGGGATGCGGGTGTGTGTGTGTGGTGGGAGGTATGGGGGGATGCGGGTGTGTGTGTGTGTGTGGTGGGAGGTATGGGGGGATGCGGGTGTGTGTGTGTGGTGGGAGGTATGGGGGGATGCGGGTGTGTGTGTGTGTGGTGGGAGGTATGGGGAGATATGGATGTGTGTGTGTGTGTGGTGGGAGGTATGGGGGGATGCAGGTGTGTGTGTGTGGTGGGAGGTATGGGGGGATGCAGGTGTGTGTGTGGTGGGAGGTATGGGGGGATGCAGGTGGATGTGTGTGTGTGTGGTGGGAGGTATGGGGGGATGCAGGTGTGTGTGTGGTGGGAGGTATGGGGGGATGCGGGTGTGTGTGTGTGTGGTGGGAGGTATGGGGGGATGCAGGGGTGTGTGTGTGGTGGGAGGTATGGGGGGGATGCAGGTGTGTGTGTGTGGTGGGAGGTGTGGGGGGATGCGGGGGTGTGTGTGTGGTGGGAGGTATGGGGGGATGCAGGTGTGTGTGTATGTGGTGGGAGGTATGGGGGGATGTATGTGTGTGTGTGTGTGTGTGTGGTGGGAGGTATGGGGGGATGTGTGTGTGTGTGTGTGTGTGTGTGTATGTGGTGGGAGGTATGGAGGGATGTGTGTGTGTGTGTGTGAGGTATGGGGGGATGTGTGTGTGTGTGTGTGTATGTGGTGGGAGGTATGGGGGGATGTATGTGTGTGTGTATGTGGTGGGAGGTATGGGGGGATGTGTGTGTGTGTGTGTGGGAGGTATGGGGGGATGTGTGTGTGTGTGTGTATGTGGTGGGAGGTATGGGGGGATGTGTGTGTGTGTGTGTGTATGTGGTGGGAGGTATGGGGGGATTGTGTGTGTGTGTGTGTGTGTGTGTGTGTATGTGGTGGGAGGTATGGGGGGATGCATGTGTGTGTGTGTGGGGTGGGAGGTATGGGGATGTGGATGTGTGTGTGTGGTATGTGGGTGGGTGTTTATAGTGTGTGCAGTGTGTGAGTGTGCATGTGTGTGTATATGTGTGATGTGTTTATGGGGAGTGTGTGGTGTGTGTATGTGGTGTATGGTGTGGGGGGGTGGGTGTGTTACAAAGGTGTGGGTGCTGTAAGGATGTGGGGGGAGGGCATGTGTGTGTGTGTAAATGTGTATGGATTTGGAGGCGTGCGAGCGTGGCAGGCTATGAGGATGTGATTGGTGTGTGTGGGTGTGTTATGCGTGTGTGTGTTGTGTATATGTGTGTGTGGTAGGTGTGTATGTCGTATATGTGTGGTATGTGTAGTGTATATATGTGGGGGTGTGGAGGAATGTGTGTGGTGTGTGTAGTGGGTGTGTGCTGGAGGTTTGTATGTGGTATGTATGTGTATGTGGGATGTGGGCAGTGTATGTATGTGGGGGTGTGGCGGGCATGATGTGTGGGGGATGTGTGTGGTCTATGTGGGGGAGTGTGTGCAGGGGTGTGTGTGATAGGTGTGTATATGTGTGTGGCATATAGTGTATGTGATTGCTTGGTGTGTATGTGTGTGTGGCATGTAGTGTGTGTTTGCGATTGTGTGGTGTGTGTGTGGCATGTGGTGTATGTGTGTGATGTGTGTGTGGGGTGTGTGTGTGTGCATGTAGTATGTGTATGTGATGTACATGGAAGGTGTGTATTGGATGTGCTCTTGTGGGTAGTGTGTTTATGTGATGTGTGTGTGGTAGGTGTATGTGTGTGGCATGTGCTGTGTATGTGATGTGTGGTAGGGGTGTGTGTGTGTGGTATGTGATGTGTGTGTATGTGATGTGTGTGTGGTAGGTGTGTGTGGCATGTGGTGTGTATGTGAATGTGTGGTAGGTGTGTATGTGGTGTGTATGTGGTATGTGTGGTAGGTGTGTGTGCCATGTGGTGTGTATGTGAATGTGTGGTAGGTGTGTATGTGGTGTGTATGTGGTATGTGTGGTAGGTGTGTGTGCCATGTGGTGTGTATATGAATGTGTGGTAGGTGTGTATGTGGTGTGTATGTGGTATGTGTGGTAGGTGTGTATATGTGTGTGGTGTATGGTGTGTGCATATGTGATGTGTGTGGTAGGTGTGTATGTGTGGCATGTGTGTATGTGATTGTGTGTCATAGGTGTGTGTGTAGTGTGTGGTGTGTGTGTGATGTGTGTGGTAGATGTGTCTGTGGCATGTGGTGTGTGTGTGATGTGTGTGGTAGGTGTGTATGTGTGGCAGTGGTGCGTGATGTGTGTGGTAGGTGTGTATGTGTGTGTGGCATGTGTGTATGTGATGTGTGTGTGGTAGGTGTGTGGCATGTGGTGTGTGTGTATGTGATATGTGTGGTAGGTGTGTATGTGTATGTGTGGCAGTGGTGCGTATGTGATGTGTGTGGTAGGTGTGTGTGTGTGGCATGTGGTGTGTATGTGATTGTGTGTCATAGGTGTGTGTGTGTAGTTTGTGGTGTGTGCGTATGTGATGTGTGTGGTAGATGTGTGTGTGGCGTGTGGTGTGTATGTGATGTGTGTGTGGTACGGGTGTGTGTGTGGTGTGTGTGTATGTGATGGGTGTGTGACGTGTGTGTGTGTGTAGTGTGTGCTCTGTGTGTGTTCATATGTGCTCTCTCTGCCCCCATCTTCTCTTTTTCCCTCCCTTTCCCCAGTCCCTTTTTTCTTTCTCTCTCCTAAATACTAACCCGTTCATCACATACAATTTCAAACCAGTGGAGGAGTCCCCGTAGGCTTGAATCTGCTATCCGGGAGTCATTGATTTACCTGAAGTCACGGGTCTTAGTCTGCCAAAAGAGCCTTGTTTCATCCTTTTCAAAACGAAGACCAACTTAACAGTTTCATGTCCTCTTTCCAGAATTGATGTCCACTCATGAGCTTGAAAAGAAAGAATTGGAAGAAAATTTTGAAAAACTGCGGCTGTCATTGCAGGTTAGTATTTCTTTAATTTTCTTACCTGATACCAAGATAATGGCAGCATCGTTATTCGCACCCACAGACATTCATTCAGCACCTACTGTGTACTAAATCCTGTACTAAACATTGGAACATAAGGTAAATAAGTCATACTGCCTACCCTGAAGAAATGTGCTGTCTACTCGGAGAGCTGTGATGCAAATAGTAACAGACAACAGGTAACACATACTTGCACCACATGAATAATACCGTTAGTGAATGCCACAGGCATTCAGAGAGATTACTGTGCACTTGCTGTGGTCTGGAGTATCCGAGGAGTAACTGAGCTATGTTCAAAGCCAGAGGAGGACTTGGGGAAGAGAGTGTTCTAGGCTGAGGAAATGGTGCAAGGAGGGTTTTGCAGGTCAGAATTCACATGCTCTGAGACTTACAAAACATGCTGTGAGACTTACAAAACATGCTCTGAGACTTACAAAACATGCTCTGAGACTTACAGAACATGCTCTGAGATTTACAAAACATGCTCTGAGACTTACAGAACATGCTCTGAGACTTACAGAACATGCTCTGAGACTTACAGAACATGCTCTGAGACTTACAGAACATGCTCTGAGATTTACAAAACATGCTCTGAGACTTACAGAACATGCTCTGAGATTTACAGAACATGCTGTGAGACTTACAGAACATGCTCTGAGACTTACAGAACATGCTGTGAGACTTACAGAACATGCTCTGAGACTTACAGAACATGCTCTGAGACTTACAGAACATGCTCTGAGACTTACAGAACATGCTCTGAGATTTACAAAACATGCTCTGAGACTTACAAAAGGGGCTGCAGTTACCTGGAGGTGGCTGAGATGAAAAACACTGTCTCCACCTCTCACCATCACCTTTAAGAAATGCTGGTCTCAGATGCCAGAGGAGCTGCCTGTGTCCTGCAGGCCTCTAAGGAGAGAATGCAGCGTGTCCCGGATCACCTGTGTGTCCTTCCTGCTTCCTTCCTGCCTTACAGAGACGCAGGCAGCTGCTTGTGTGAAAAGACATTGACAACCGCCAGCCCCATGGAGGAGCTGCCTGGGAAGCCAGGGGGACGCTGGGGGCCCTGCTTCCACTTCCAAGTGTAGCAATTCCAATCACAGCAAAATTATTTTTTAAATGTTAGGCATACTCTCATCTGGAATTGTGGGAGGTGAACCCCATAGCTTAATACATAGGCAGGAATTCTGCTTTTTTGATGGCTCACTTTCCCCTGGCAACATACATGGCACTGAGCCTGCCCCGCCAAGAGTCCAGGACTGTGGAGAGAGCCAGGGTCACACCCTCCAGTGTACTCTGCAAAAACTAAAATGTGTTATGCCTGCACAGTGCTCGTGTGGTTTGCCCTTGGCCAGTGAACCCAGACTGCCTTCCTTGTATACACATCCTGCACCAATAGTTGTGCTATCCTTAAAGGAACACAAATCAGGAAACTGACAGCCATACAGCCATGTCACAAAAACCCCATCCAATCCCAAACCCAAAGAAATGCGAGTTTTTGTCTCGTCTGGGAGTCGGCGCCCTGCCACTGACACCAGATGGTCCTGAACTGGGCATATGTTCGTTGTGACTCTCCGTCCAGCACAATCCATTTGGGCTGGAGGTGATTTGGTGCAAGGAGGGTGGAATTGCTCAAGCCAACCTCCTTAGTCCACAGGCACCTGGAGAAACAGGTTTGGTGGTTAGAGATTTGAATTTGTGTTTAAATCCCCGCTGCGCTAGCTCTTACTAGCTTTCACATCTTGGAGAGTTATGTAGCCTCTGTAAACCTTAGTTTACTCTTTAAAATAAGGATGATGACACTACTTTTCTCAAGGTGTGAACAGATTAAGGAAAATAACGTGTCAGAAGTGCCTAGCCCTGGGTTGGCTTAGGTCGGTGCTAATAAGCGGCAGCTATTGTGACTGTTGTAATAATAACAAGCATTGTTACATTTATTGTGATTATTGTCATGATGTCGGTTGACTCCCCAGTGACCCACACTGGGTCAGGCCACCAGCCGGGTCTTTGTGCATGACATAAAGAAGGCAGCCCACGTTAGCTGCAGCAGCGTATGCTCTCCCTGCAGATCTGTTTTGAGTAATGGTGAATAAGGCAGACACATCAGTTTGGTATTTTAGATCCATCCTAAGTTGTAATTGCCTGAAGAGTTTGCTGTTGTTTTATTTTTTAATGGAGGGAAAGAGGCTTAAAAGAAATGCTTTCTCTGGCAACACTGAGGAGGTTTGGTGTAGAAGCCATGGTCATTTTTATAGTCAGTATAGCAGGTGACCTGTGCTGCGGGCCTGGAGGGGCTGCCCAGGCTGCGATGAACATTTCAGCTCATAGGCCTGCAAAATCCCACCTGCAGCGTGCTGCCCCAGTGCACTGGCATTTGCATTTCATGGCACTGTGGGAACTTTTATTTCTTTCTTTTTTTTTTTTTTTTCTTTGAGACGGAGTCTGACTCTGTCTCCCAGGCTGGAGTGCAGTGGCCGGATCTCAGCTCACTGCAAGCTCCGCCTCCCGGGTTCCCACCATTCTCCTGCCTCAGCCTCCTGAGTAGCTGGGACTACAGGCGCCCGCCACCTCGGCCGGCTAGTTTTTTGTATTTTTTTAGTAGAGACGGGGTTTCACCGTGTTAGCCAGGATGGTCTCGATCTCCTGATCCACCTGTCTCAGCCTCCCAAAGTGCTGGGATTATAGGCTTGAGCCACCGCGCCCGGCCTGGAAACTTTTATTTCTTAAAAATAAAATGGAAGTAGGCTGGGTGCGGTGGCTCATGCCTGTAATCCCAGCACTTTGGGAGGCCGAGGGGGGCAGATCACCTGAGGTCAGGAGTTCGCGACCAGCCTGGCCAACATGGTGAAACCCCATCTCTACTAAAACTACAAAAAAAATTAGTCAGACATGGGCCAGGCGCGGTGGCTCACACCTGTAATCCTAGCACTTTGGGAGGCCGAGGCGGGTGGATCACACAAGGTCAGAGTTTGAGACCAGCCTGGCCAGCATGGTGAAACCCCGTCTCTACTGAAAATACAAAAAAATTAGTTGGACGTGGTGGCGGGCACCTGTAATCCCAGCTACTCAGGAGGCTGAGGTACGAGAATCTCTTGAATCTGGGAGGCGGAGGTTGCAGTGAGCCAATATCAAGCTACTGCACTCCAGCCTGGGTGACAGCGTGAGTCTCTATCTCAAAAAAAAAAAAAAAAAAAAAGAAGTAACTGGAAAAGAGAACAAAAAAAGAGGAAAAGGAACCTACTCAGGGAGCTTGCAGACCAGGGTCGTCCACCATAAGAAAGCAAGCAGTCAAGCCAGTGCTTCCCATGTTAGTGTCACTGTGTACACTTACTAGCATTCACAATATCGCCTCCCATTATTTGGCGGATGAGGCCATTTCTCTTGCCAGAACAGTCCACGGGAGGCTGGGCACGGTGGCTCACGCCTGTAATCCCAACACTCTGGGAGGCTGAGGCGGGTGGATCACTTGAGGTCAGGAGTTCAAGATCAGCCTGGGCAACATGGCGAAACCCTGTCTCTACTAAAAATACAAACATTAGCTGGGTGTGCTGGTGCGCACCTGTAGTCCCAGCTACTTGGGAGGCTGAGATGGGAGGATCCCTTGGATCCCTTGAGCCTGGGAGGTGGAGGTTCCAGTGAGCCGAGATCGTACCATTGCACTCCAGCCTGGGCAACAGAGTGAGACCCTGTCTCTCTCTCTCTCTCTTTCTCTCTCCTTCTCTCTTTTTTTGTGTGTGTGTGTATCTGTATATCTGTATACTTTTTTAGAAGAGTTAATGGGAGAGCCTAGTTTCTGTGTTTTGATATTATAGAAATGGTGCTGGGCAAAGAGCTTTGGACTGGTCTGCATGAGTGAGACATGAAGGGTGAAGCTCTCCTTGGGCATCAGCGGTCCTTTGCCAGCCTGTGGTCCTGAGAGTCATGGCGGGAGCTGAGTGGGGCAGGGTCAGTGCAGGTGCATCTGCGCTGGGAGCTGGGGAAGGGGTGCAGTGTCTCCATAGACACCCTTATATTCCTTCAACCTGCAGGTGGAGAGTGGCCAGCGGCCTGCCTAACTGGCAGGCATGGGAAGGCTAAGGGCTGGGAGCGCCAGTCTGGCCACGGGGCGGGTCTGAGCAGGGAGGAGGAGACTGTGTGGAGTTGGCTTACGTGGCAGCTCCTATCAAGGACATGCAACCCAGTCCTGAGGCCGGGAAGGCTGTGTGGGAGCCAGAGTGAAGCGGGAGTGAGAGGGAGCTGGCTGGAGGAAGGCACTGGCAGCAGGAGAGCTGGCACAAGAGGAAAGGGAGGCAGCGAGGCTGGGAGGACGCTGTGTTAGGGAGCGTGCACTGCAGCTTGAGGGCAGTGGGGTAGGAGAGAGGAGAAGGACAGGTTCCGGTTTGCACGTTAGAAAGAGTGCCTCACTACATGTAGTGTGAGGGCAAAGGAGTGATCATTCAGAAAAAAACAGGAATCGTCTCAGAAAGTAGCCAGCAGAGTGGCCGGAGCTCAGGGGAGTCTGTGGGTTCTAGGGACATTCAGGATGGCAGGACTTGATTATGGACTTCGTGATGAGAAGGTTTGGTGATGTGGGAGGGGTCCCAAGGGAGAGAAGGAAGTCAAGGAGGGCTTGAAGGGTTCTGGATTGAGCTTCCTAAATGAGAATACATCTTTGAAATACGTTCATCGTGGTCCTTCCCAAAGCCAGGGGCTGGGTGCCTCCTGGACAAGAGGCGCCTCTGAGGATTCTCTCTGAGGATTGTCTGCCTCTGTGGGATCAGAGGTTGTGAAACGCCCCCGGCTCACTGTGCTTTTGTGGTCTCTTCCTGACAGAGCACCAAGGAGGAGTGAGCCGAGGGCAGACGCGGGGGGACACCCTCCTCCATCGTGTGGCTGTGGGGGTTCCCCTTTGGCACCTCTTTCTCCAGCCCCCAGGGAAACGCTCTGAGGGTGCTCAGGGCACAGTGGTGGCCCACTGATCACAGCTGCCCAGGCTGTGGTGGCTGCTGTCTGTAGTGGCCCCAGCTGGACTCCTTGTATCATTACTTGCAGGACCAGGTGGACACGCTGACCTTCCAGAGCCAGTCTCTGCGGGACAGAGCCCGCCGCTTCGAAGAGGCCTTGAGGAGGAACACAGAGGAGCAGCTGGAGGTAGTTTTCCAGGCTTCCAGCCCCGCAGGGACCCCGCCCCAGCGAGGCCAGCGGGGCTCCCTCAGCAGTCCAGTCCCGAGACAAGGCCTCTCTGTGAATCCACTGCTGAAGTGACAGCTGGTCACGGCCTCCCCTGGATTTTTAAACAATTGCTGTCAGCACCTCTCCCCTGAGACAGACAGCAGCTGTGGGTTTCTCCAGCGACGTGTTATTTTTGCCAAATTCCGCAGCATTCCCCAGCTGGAGTCCCAGGGCTCCTGTGATAAGCATGGTCTGGAAACCCCCACCCTGGCCCGGCCACCCCTTCCAGCCCATTCTCCCGGCCCGGCCACCCCTTCCAGCCCGTTCCCCCGGCCCGGCCACCCCTTCCAGCCCGTTCTCCCGCAACTTTTTAGGCTGACGTGGGGCAGCCTTGGCTGCAGCATGCGTTAACAGGTTGAGGGGAATTTTTTCCAGAAAAGCTGGCAAAGTTCCTTCCCTCTAATGTAGGGTTGCCAAATAAAATACAGGACACCCAGTTAAATTTGAATTACAGATAAATTTTTGAGTGTAAGTCTGTCCCATGCAATACTTATACTGAATTTTTTAAAATGTCATTTATCTGAATTTGGATTTAACAGGACCTACTGTATTTTAATTTGTTACATCCAGCAGCACTACCCCAACGTGACTTTTGTCTAAAATGGCTTTTCTGCTTCTTAAACCACTTGACTCATTTCCTATGCATGGGCTCTTTACGGGCATAGGTGAGACCTGTAAGAGTCCCAGCTACCTCGTGAATCAAGTCTTCCGGGTGAATGTTAAAAGCCAGTGTTGGGTTTACTCTTTCTACCCCATGAGCTCCCTGCTGGGCATAGGCTGGCAGCACCCAGCAGTTCTGGAGTCAGACTTTCCAGTGGACGATGGCCGTGTCTCACCTGCTCCCCCACAGAACTGGATTTTAGGAGGCTTCTCAGTGGGAAACTTTATCAGGGAAGGCTGTAGCATCCTCTCTCTTTGGTGTCGCAGTTGCCATCAGGGCACTTGTCCCAGGAGGATGGATTTAGCTGGATTCGTGGTATTGGTTAATACTGGGTTTTGTCGGGAGCCCTGGTCAACAGCTCATGGCTCTCTGCCCCTGTAGATTGCATTGGCTCCTTATCAGCACTTGGAAGAAGACATGAAGAGTCTGAAGCAGGTATTAGAGATGAAGAATCAGCAAATACATGAGCAGGAAAAGAAGATTCTCGAGCTGGAAAAGCTGGTGAGTTGGTCCATTTGCTCGCGAGAGTAACTAACCTCCATGACATTCCTGCTGTCATCACTGAGGTCATCGTTGACACTGAGGTGTTCAGCCAGGTGTGTCTGTTACCTGCCCATTGCTTACACCTATGCAGAAAATCCCACCGCGGGCCTTTCCCAGGAAGCCAGGAGCTCTCATAAGGAATCTTGGAGGTGGCCTTATCTTGTCCAACTCTGGAGCCTTTCTGATGGGTGGCCTCTTTCTGCTTTGCGCTGGTTTTCCCACAGTCCTGCTGTCTCCTTGCCCTCTCTTGGGGACGTGTGGTGACCCAGCACAATGCAGCATCCCCAGTGCCCAGGCACTGCACGGAGCACTTTCCCCGAGCCTGCTCCTAACTACTACAGCTGCCTGTGGAGGAGCTGCCGCCCCCAGCCGCTTTACAGATGCGGAGATGGAGCTAGGAGTCCTGGCCCAGTGCTTCGGGTCCTCACAAGGCAGAAGGGGCCAGGGATCTCCCTGGGGCCCTTTTTATAAGGGTATTAATCCCGTTCACAGGGGCTCACCCTCAGGACCTAATCCCCTCCCCAAAGCTCCGCCTCCTAATACCATCACTTTGGGGTTAGGTTTCAGCATAGGAATTTTCAGGGACACAAACATTCAGTCCAGAACAGAGTCCTTGCTCTCACCCACACTCGTCCACCTCAGCCCACCAGCCTGGCTCCTGCAGAGCTAGTAAAGGGGAGCACAGAACACCCAGGATTTCACACAAGCCCCCGGCCAGGGCTAGAGTCCCAGAAAGGTGTGCAAAGGGAGTGGAGGAGAAGCCTCCTTCCAAGGGCAGCCCATCTTGATCTGGAAGTTGGCCCCAGGATCTCAGATTCTTATTTTTTCCCTTTATTATTGTTACTTTAAAAATAAACTTCTGATACTATCAAAAGGAAATATGTGTACTATGGAAAATTATGAAATAAGATAAACAGAAAATAAGCAGATTATAGCATCATATTCCTACCAATGCTTATACTTTCCAGAACTTTTCCTCTGTAAGGCAGTGTCTGCACACACACACGTACTGTACCATGTGTTTTATATCCTCAGCTTGCCATGTCAGGCAGAAACTGATCATAACATCGAACTTTTAAAGCTCCCCATTTGTGAAATGTCCCTTGCATCTGTACAACCAAACCAGGAGTTGATCTAGGGCCACCCATTACATTTGGTGGCCATGTTGCCTCTCTCTCTGGAAGCATCCCTTTTTGCAAACATCTCTTGCTGCACGAGTGCTTCTCAGTTAATGGGGGCAGACCAGGTGATGCTGGATTGTCACCAAGATTCTGGGCAATGCTGACCACTCTGCACCCTCCAGCAGCTCAGGACTTCCCAGCTCAGGCCAGGCCTAGACAGCGCCTGCCTCAGCCGAACCCTGCCTTGCAGCCTTGCCAGTGTGGGGACCAGCTGCTCTGAGAGCAGCCACCCTTCCTCCCGCTCCTGGCTTGGCCACTTGCATTGGGTCACCAGCAAACCTCTGGGTTTACTTGGCTGATTTTAGCCCTGCTTCAGGCTTTCTGCCTGCCCGTATGGCTTCTCATCCCAGAAACCTTTCCAGGCAAAAAGGAACCTACTTGATCACTTCATCTCCTGGGAGCAAAAGTGAGGGCTGGGTGAGGGGCCTTGCTAAAGAGGGGGCCAGTCCTGGGGCCAGGATTCCAAAGTCCTGTTCATGGACTAGGGACCGTTTTCTTTAAAGATTAACTACATTAACAGTGAATGATGTCACATTCTTTTCGGAAAAGAATTTATTTCTAAAGTGGTCTTAGAATCGAACTGTACTTCAGCCAGGTCTCAGGCCCTCGAGGACATGCTAACAGAGGGAAAGCATCAATTGCTGGGGAGTAACAGCCATGGCATGATGGGACTTGGCGAATGTACCCAGCTGCTCTCCGGCTTTGCATTCCTGGCTGCCCGTAGCCTCTGAAGGAAAAAGCGTGCTTACGTTATTTAGATTTCCTGCCTCCGTTGATTCAGGATGTCGTGTCGTGCACGGACGGCTGGCCAGGGATGCTGCTACGGTGTGGTTGACACTTTGGGAAGAACCATGAGACCCAATAGTCAAAGGAGGTCCTAGTGGTATTCATGGTTTATCTCTGACAATGGCAAGGGCCTGGGGACACTCACTATAAGAAATACATTTTACATCAGAAACACACACATAATATATATATAAAATAAAAATACCTGAAATTTGCTACATACGGTGCACATGGGCGTTTTCTATGCTGTTTCGTTTAAAGAAGAAATGCTGGTCGCATTCCTCTGACCTGATTTTACAACCCACTAATACATTGCAAACTGGTATTTGCAAAATGTTGTTCTTGATAATCCTCCAATGCCCAGAGCTGAGGGCACCGGTTTACTTCCCATTTGATGGCCTTGCTAGAACCTCTTAAACACTGTTTCCTTTATAGGCAGAAAAGAACATTATCCTAGAAGAAAAGATCCAGGTTCTCCAACAGCAGAACGAAGACCTCAGAGCAAGGATTGACCAAAACACAGTTGTCACCAGGTAGGTGGGCTGGGTGTCACCTACAAAGTGGCTTTCCTCTTGGCTTCTTTTTGTTGCAGCACCCAGTTTCCCTCACTCTGGGCTGTGAGTCTTTCCCCACAGTTTCTTGCTGTTTTCCCCCAAGACCTGAAGAACAAGAGCGTGCCCCTGTGGCCATCTTACCTATTCCTGGCCACATATCAATGGGCCCCACCTTGGGAGACATGAGTGAATCAGCAAAAGTGTGCGGCAGGGTCCTCCTGCAGCACTGGGAGGGGAAGGGGTTTATTATTGGAAGAGATTAGGAGAGGAGGGCCAGCTGGGTGTTCCCAGGCCAAAAAGAGAGTCACCATTGGTTGATACCGCAACTTCCAGAAATTCACAATTTTCATCCAGGTCTTGCCTGTCCCTGTGGGGCCCCGCTCTGAGGTGCCCCAGCTTTCAAGAAAGAGTGTTCAGGCTCCTCCCTCACACAGCGCAGTGTGCGGATAAAGCAGGGTTTTGGCTTCCTCAGCTGCTCTTCCAAGCGGGCTCAGCCATATCAGTAAGACCCAGGCCCGAACCCTTGCCCACTCAACTAGGCTCCTCAGCATTCACCTGTGGTGTGTTACCGTTGCACACATAACTCGTGCATATGCACACACTCACATGCACTCACACAGGCACTGCATGCTCGCTCACACACACACTTGCGTACTCCCACTCATGCACACTCACTCTCATACACTTATGCACACACACTCATACAATCCTCACACCTATTCATATGCCCTCATATTTGCACACTCGTGCACGCTTATCCCCACATGTACATGCTTATTCTCACATGTACATTCTCACACATACATATGCTCTTACACACATGCACGAACGGACACACAGCCATTGCCCCCATAACTAAGCCCCTAGTGCGGGCATTTTGTTCTCAGCTCAGAGGCACATAGGAAAGGCTGTGCTGGGGGCAGCAGTCTCCCTTTGCTCCGGAAGCTGCCAAGGTGCCCTGTCAGCAGAGCAAGTGCAGACTTTATCCAACAGAGCTGATTCTTCTGGACCTCGATCTGTCCAGCTTTAAAATGCATATGTACTTGTTCCTGTCAGTTCCTCAAAGGCGCTGTCATTCTTCAAAAATGCAACAAAGCAAGCAACTTAGATTCATTTTTTCACCCACCAGTCTTTATCAGCAAATATTAACTGAGCATCTGTTATGTGCCTGGCACCAGCTGGACGCTGGGGGTTCAGCATGCAGACGGAGCCTTGGCCTCTGTCCTCCGGAGCTCCCAGTCTAGCAGGCGGACACAGACCCCTAGCGCAGCATGTCCATCAGGGGAGGACGCTGCTGTCGTGCAGGCACAAGCCTAGGGCAGGGAGGCCAGGAGAAGGCCCCCCCAGCTTCCCGGCAGGCTCAGGAAGGCCTGCGGCTCGTCGCTGCTCTTGTGCTGTTGTCATTGTGAATTGCCAGCTCCGCGGCTGTCTCTCCTTTGGGAGCCCCTGGCAGCACACCCACTCCAGCTCTCCACTTCCCTCCTTTCAGTCGCTGGCCTTTGCTCTGTCCAGTGGACAGCCAGTGCCCCCGCTGACCAGGCAGAGGGCCTGTGAGATGATGGCTGTTGGCCAGAGAGGCTCTGGGAACAGGTGTGTCATTGGGCTAAATGGAAATCATGACTCCACCAAAGTTCTTGGTCACTGGGTCGCCCTGGTCCCTGTTCTCCCTGATGGCATCATGGCCTCCTCCCTTTGTCCTGCACCCATTGTCGTGACCTCAGGTTCGGTGTCCACTAGCATGATTGCTACTTGTTTTGTCATTGTGCCCGTGCAGACAACTGTCGGAGGAAAACGCTAACCTCCAGGAGTATGTTGAGAAGGAAACCCAGGAGAAGAAGAGATTGAGCCGAACCAACGAAGAGCTGCTTTGGAAGCTCCAAACTGGGGACCCAACCAGCCCGATTAAACTCTCGCCCACATCTCCCGTTTACCGCGGCTCCTCCTCGGGGCCCTCCTCTCCGGCCAGAGTCAGCACAACACCCAGATGACGCCACTGCGCGGCCTGCGGGAGCTCCGGCTTCTCGTCCTCCAGTCTCCACCCCGAGGGAGCACCGAGCCGGTGCCGCCGGAGCTGGCCCTGTGCGCATGCTCAGTAGCTGCGAATGCATCCTAGGCGCGTCCTCCTCTGATCCCCGTGTAAGACTGCCCTGGTGTCGGCACTTAGGAACGTGTAAATGGTAAAGTCTGATGTGCAAACGTTTTACCATAGTTAGAGCCAAAAGAAAGACACTTGCAATTGTTCTTGAGCAATGAACTTTCACTGCAGAATTTCAGGTTAGTTACAAAAAGCTCAGTTTTCAATATACATTGAATAATCATTGTGTACTGCACCGATATGTGTGTATATTTAGATATACGTATATACACATGCTGCGGTTCTCAATTTCATTTTTTATAATATGAAGTGCTGACATATTTTAGTGAAGGTCAGCAGTTTTCTAACTTGTGCCTAAGAATTATTGGGAAATGAAAATGCATTTCTATCTAGCTTCCCAGGAATATTTCTACCCAAAATAGAAAAAGGAAAAAAAAATAAAAAAGATACAGAGAAGAAGCGCCTTTCAACTCACCACCAAGTGGTGCTCTCTTTAACACGAACACCAGCTATTTGTGAACGGTAACTGCCTTTGGAACAATCAGCTTCTTAGTCAACATGATGTGAGATCACTATTATTCCATTCGCAAGTTTTCATTATCGAGACTCCTGTCATGAGCGGCTGAGGGAGAGCAGTGGGAAACCCGAAGGGGGTTTAACAGTTCTGCAGACGTTTCTCATGACAGTGACTCATCTCTAACAGTCTTGTAAACACAGTTTTGCTTTTTTCCTAAATGGCATCTCAGACTCGGTCATTAAGCTATTGTTGCACAATCCGGAAAACAGGTTGCACCCTCCGGAAAACCTTTGAGAGAGAGTGAGGATGACCCTGCAGATGACCGCGCCCATTCGCGCTCCATCCTCATGAAGGAACTTGCTGCTAGGGTCTGTATTTTGATCAGGCACAGAGGGGGACGGCACTCCAGCTTGCCATGTGGTTCACTCTGACGCGATGCCGTAAATGATCAACTCGTTGAAATAGGACCCTCAGGCCCCCATTTCATAGCAGCCCCCACTTCAGTTTGGTTCTACAACTCAGCCCCTTCAGTGCACACTGAGATGGCTCAGGGGTTCTGGCAGGGGCTTCCAGAAAAACACACCGTTTCTGTCCCCGGGGAACCAGTTCTGAGCTGTGCTAGATCATCACACGACCACCCAGAAACCCACTTCCACCTCCTGCTGGATGATCAGCCAACGCTGCTGCTGACCGTGCGCCCATCTTAGACCCAGAAGGTTCTCCCAAACAGAGGAGCCCAGTGAAACAGCCAGCCAGGGGCCACCAGCTCCTGGACTGGCATCTGTCTCTAAAATGGTAGAATTAGGATATGAACAGTACTCATGTAGTGGTGTGGAAGATTAGGAGCATGATACACAAAAGAAAGAAGTAGTTTTAACATATATGGTGATGATGATGATGCGCTTGTTTCCTGTATGCGACAAAGACCCTGCACTTTCTCCCTGAGGCCCCCCAAAATTGTCCTGAGCACAGGCCTGTCTTTGAGTGTGCCCAAGGCGAGAAGAACCATGAGGGGATCCTGCAGGGGCCAGAGCCATGGAGCGGGGAAGAAACAGCCAGCGGACGGAGTCGGCTTGCCCAGGGCGCAAGTGTGGCCAACATGAAGGCAGACATGGTCCCTGGCCCTAGCCTGAGTCCAAGCTGAGCTTCCGGGCCTCGGGTACATCTCCAGCAAACCTCCAAGGGTCTTGCTCCTTCTGGGGACATACACAGTAAATCCACATGGAAGTGCCACCATTTCTCTTTGCTTTAGTGGCTCTGCATGATACTGTGATACTGAGTTGGGCATTCCATTAGAGTAGATCATGCCACATTGACTAAGTACACAATCATTTATTCTTGTAGCAGGCACAACCTGCAAACACACATTCGGTTCAGCTTAGCTGCCCGAATTAGGAACCGCTTACATAGCCGCACCTGCTAAACGCAGTTACACAGCAATACCGACTTCTGTGTGATGCTAGAACGTGGTACAGTGTGTTAGGCTGCTGTGGTCAGAGTTGTAGCATTGTTAGCACTAAGTAATTCCTCATTAGGTGGACTTTGGTGAGAGCTTTACCCTAACCCACCCTGACCTTGGGTACTTGAGCTAATTTCCACATGGCCCTGGCTTCGTGTTTTCTTTTTTTTTTTTTTTTTTTTTTTTTTTTGCTTTTTCTTTTGTTATGGACACCCATCGTGTATGGCTCCTCATCTGAGCCATCACTGCTCCAGAAACACATAGGGCAGCAGCTGCTGTGCCTCCTCCCCGATTCTTCCACCCCCCACACCATCAGAATTCAGATTTCTCTCCACGTGGTGTCTGCCTCTGTCCCTTTCCAGGCTGGAGCGACAATTTCCATGTTCAGATGCTGCAGCCTCTGCACCTGCCTCAGACAGACCCACCAGGTACCACCTGTCTTTTTGTGGCATTTGGGGGATGCATGGGCGGCCTGCCCCCCACCCCCGCCCCTGCCCGTCACATGCTGGGACAAGGTTCTGGCTGGATGTTAGAACGGATGGGGGTGGGGACAGCCCTGGCAGTGATTGGTTGAATGAATGGGGTCACAACATCCCTTTTCCTGCCCCTACAGTTTGTGTTGCATATTTGTGTTTAACTCTAAAGCCTATTAAAATAAACTTGAGGGACTTTCTGCGATACCTACTTGATTTAACTGGAGTCCTGTCCCTCTCAGGCTGGGGATTCCAGGCAGGGAGGCAAGGTGGGGGGTGGCATTTGCAGGCTGGACCCCTTTTCTGTGTGTGCTGGGATTGGGTGATCGTCCATGCGAGAAGTCTAGAGACCCCTTTTCCCCTGACTCAGCAGGTCCCAGGTCCCTGCGCCCACCCTTCCAGCCTGGGGGCTTGAGCAGCCCCTCCCCTGGACGTGGGAGCGCAGTGCCTCTGCTCTGCAGGGCTGGGGTGTGCTGGAGTTGGCTGGAAAGAGAACACAAAAGGTCATTCATTCATTTCAACCTGAAAGTGCTTGCTCCCCCCATCCCGATGGCCTTCAGTTTGGGCTGCAGCTGGTTTAGCCAGCTGGACCTCAGAGTGTCCCACAGGTGCCTGGCACTGGTCACAAGGGAGAGAGCTGGGCTCGCAGGTTCCCTGTGGTGGTTTTGCAGGGTGTGTGGGAGTGGCAGCTATTTTAGGGAGATCAGCGAGTCCCTCCTGAACAAGTACTGAATGACAGACCCTTTGTAGAGGACACACAATTCCCTTCGGGACCTCACAGGGAACATCCCAGGGCCACCTCTGGGTCATCCAGGCCTCCCAGGGTATCGATGGCAATCTAGTTATTAATAATCTACCTGGCCACGTGTCCTAACCCGTTTGTTTCTTCTGGGGTATCTTGAGCACCCTTCACTTTCCTAATGACCCCCTCCCCTTGTCCTTACCCACCTTATGCGGTAAACAAGGCAGATGGCAGCACCTCCACATAACAAAGGAGCAAATGGGTGCCAGCCACCCACATGAGCAGGTGGTGAGATTAGAGCCAGCTTTCCACTGTCCGTGAAGAATGGTGGCCCCTTCCATGGCCAATTTGCAGTAGGCAGAGGAGACTCTGGAAGTCAACTCACTCACTGACCTCCTCTGTGCCAAGGAGCCTTGAGAGCTTGGCTCTCCCTGCGTGGGAGACTTGTATCCCCCTAGCAAGAAAAGAGTTATGGAGTTAAGCACAGGTGGAAACCAAATGGTTGGACAGCTTTCCACCTGCGACTGGAGTTGAAGGATGGTCTCAAAGCCATTGCTGCACCAGTGTGTACGCTTTGGGCAATGACCGGGATTGCACCATCACCTCATCCATGACCACCAAGCGGTGAGGATCCTGCCCACGTGAGTCTGTCAAATGCTTAAATACACACACCTCCCCCCCCAAAATCCCGAAGGCTGGTAAGTCATTCTGGTGGTTAAGACAGAGCATGTTAATTCACTTAAATTAACTTTGCTAAATACGTTTTTGTGAGCCAGTCTGCATCTCTCAAACTTCTTGCCCCAAACCTCATAAAATACAACCAAGACAGACATCTGGTGTTTCTGACGGCCAGGCGTGGGTCACTCACTGCAGCGTGATGCAGGCCAATCTTTCTCGCTCACTACGTCGGGAAGTTTTTTCCAGGGCCAGAGCCAGGCAGGGTCGGGAGGCCCTGCAGCTCTGAGCTCAGGTGGCCCTGCCCCTTGAGTGTGTACAGACCTCCTGGGTGCCCATGCCTTCTCCCTCTAAGGCACTCACACCACAGACACAAAGAGAGCCCCTGCCACGCAGCTGCTGGCTCTGCATAGCGGCTTCTCACATGACTGCACCACCAAATTCACACAGCAGGCACTGGGCTTCGTCCCTCCTGCACTGTGGGAACAGCGGTTCTGAATCGGTTGGCACACAGGTGCATTGTTTTAAGGAGTACAATTTAAAAGCATCCATGGCAAAGTCCCACCCAGCACAGCTTTTTCTTCCCCACTGTCCCAATCCACTGGGCTTAAGTGCTTGGCCACACCAAAAGCCAAAAAGCTGTTCTCCTCATCTGCAGACATATTGCCTGTTTCATTCCTGACGACTTCTCTTCGCATTGTGTTTTCTAAATGGCTGTATTTATGGCTGAGTGGACAGGCTTCATTTGGTAACACTGGTGTTCCCTTTGAACAGGGCTTGATGGGATTGATTACCTGTAGTTGGTTTCAGCCCTCCCCGCTGCAGCCTCAGACCCTGCCCAGGTCTGTGTGGTGTAAGGGCTGGGCTGAAAGCTGGGTTGGAAGCCAGGCTAGCACCCCAGGCCATGGCTCCACAGGCTTCCTTGTTGCTGCGAATGCTGTTTGGGGGCAGCTTTTGAATGACCAGAGGTGCTTCATAACCAAACTGTGCAAGGGAAAACTTCCTCCAGGTGGTGCCCCTCAAGCCTCCAGCCTGGCATCGCCCCACGGCGCCTTGAGCCGCCACCGGTCAGGGTTTTCGAAGAAACTGCTGAAAGACTTGGCATGGCCTTTTCAAGCTGCCTGTGCGGCACCAAGCAGTAGCCACTAGGTGGCAGTGTGGCGCTGCAGGAACTGGGGTCCACCTTGCACTTGGCTCAAAGTCATCCTTAGGGACCAGAGGTCGCCTTCCTACAGGACACATACAAAAATCCAGGAACAAGGTATGTCCCGTGCTTATTTCCCAATTCTGGAATCTATCAGGCTCTCTGGGCCGCTTTGCGAAGCTGGCCCCTTTTGTGAATCAGCTTCTGCATCAGCAGAACCTCCCGCAGTAATTACACTGGGCCAGAGACCACGCCCACCCTGTGTCCCAGGGGCACGCTGCGCAGTCTTGCTTCCCCACCGGGCAAGCTCTGTGGTCTGGCTTTCTGTGTGGCCAAGGAACACGAAATGTGCATGATGCTCTCAGGTGCAGATGCTCGTCACACATTCCAGATCACAGGCACTCTGGGGCCAGGAGAGCAGCTTGCCTGCCCTCCCCTCCGCACAGCTCCCTGGGTATCTGCTTTCAGCACCATCCATCAGCTGACAAAACTCAAAGGTCAAACCTTATCTTCCGGGCAGCAGATCTTCTGGTAGAGCCGCTGTGAATCCCTGCCTTTTACTGTCTGGGAATTAAGACCCACTTGACTACATTTGCCTCCAATGCAAAAAAATGGATCCTTTCTCAAGGGAGTTGAGGGAGTGAGAGAGTAACAATTACCAGGATAGCTACACTCCCCACAGCCCCTCTGCCCTGCATACACTCTGCTCCCTCTAACAGGATGGGGTGTGTCAGGATGGTGTGTGTGTGTCAGGATGGGGTGGGTGTCAGGATGGGGTGTGTCAGGATGGGGTGTGTGTCAGGATGGTATGTCAGGATGGTATGTGTGTGTCAGGATGGTGTGTCAGGATGGTGTGTGTCAGGATGGGGTGTGTGTCAGGATGGGGTGTCAGGATGGGGTGTGTCAGGATGGTGTGTGTGTGTCAGGATGGGGTGTGTGTCAGGATGGGGTGTGTGTCAGGATGGGGTGTGTGTCAGGATGGGGTGTGTCAGGATGGGGTGTGTCAGGATGGGGTGTGTGTCAGGATGGTGTGTGTGTCAGGATGGTGTGTGTGTCAGGATGGGGTGTGTCAGGATGGGGTGTGTCAGGATGGGGTGTGTGTCAGGATGGTGTGTGTGTCAGGATGGTGTGTGTGTCAGGATGGTGTGTGTGTCAGGATGGTGTGTGTGTCAGGATGGTGTGTGTGTGCAGGCCAGCACAGGCTGCGGTGGCAATGGGCGAGGGCGGTTTGTTGCCGGAGACCAAGTCTTTCAGCAAATGCCTGACAACTGACAGCCTCTGAGCTGCTTTACCCCAACAGCTTGGTTGGAAAGAAGACATCTGTGGCCCCAAAGCCAAATAAATCTGCAGACAGTATCAGAGCATCCAAAATGGGGGCTCAAGGGATTCTCTGGTTGAGGCTCAAATTATTGGAATAAAGATTTCCCCCAAATGGCTACAGGAAAGAGAAGATGGGACTAAAGTCATGGGCTGTGGGGAAGCAGAGCGGGATCTGGACCCACGCCTGGGTCCCAGCAGAGACCCGCCAGGATTCTTGAGATCACGCCGTGCACATGGAAGCCACAGAATTTATTAGAATTTGCGGAAGCGCGAGATAATGTACCACAAAATAGTTTGATTTTACAACATAAAAGAAGTTGTCAATGTACACAGGGTTGTTAGCAAAAAGGGGAGGCAGGGCAGTTTCACATGTTTTGAAAGGTGGTGGACGACAACTACACTTGTCCTTAAAGGAAAATAAAAGCAGGAGAGACCCAGCAGAGACCAACCTGATTTGCAGTTAGCATCGGAATCTAAATCTAGTATCACAACTTTAAGAAACTCTAAGAAAACTATTAGAAAAATAGAACATCAAACAAGCAAAAAAATATACAAATGTACATAATAAAAAACATACAACTCTTAATAATGGCTCCATGTTCAGTAGAAGAAAACATTTACCGGAGAAACCACAGCTATTCAGGTTTGATAATAAACCAACCCTCATTGGTATCATTACCCTTAGTGCTCCTTAAACTCATTGAAGCTGAAAGGCACAACTTAAGCAGGAAACTTATCTTAAATATATATTATAACTTCTCAAATGGGAAAATAAGTCCCAAACTTAATAGCTTGTCATCAAGAAACACAAAACCATTTGCCTTGTTAATAAATTAACAGTCTGAATGCATCTTTCCATCCCTGCTTCCTGACCCTGCTGGACACACTAATAAATACCCTGAGAAAATCTTCTCTTTAAGCTTGGCCAAGGCACTCCATCTCCTGTGGGGCTTTCAGCTGGCACTCAGCACATTTGTAGAATGACCCAGGAGGGCTCCATGGTAACTGTGCCCCGAGACTCCAGGCCCAGCCGGGTCCCGATGGCGAGAGCATTGTGGCTCAGGGATGCACTGGCACAGAAAGGCTGGACTCGAGGAATTGAGGGGTGAAGATGGAGTCGGCTGGCATTTTTTGCCTTAAAAATCCATTAGGAGTCATAAGCGTGATGACACATGGAGTGTAGCTTCTCGCACCACTGGATCAACAGTAATCAATTTCATGACTCAAACAAAGTCCACAGGAGCCTGGCAGAATGTACATCTCCCTCTCCCTTAAGAGTCTTACATATAATCTTATGACGATGGCAAACAGATATATCTTAAATTACACATAACAATTATACATAACATATATCCAGATCCGTCTGCCGGCGAACTCTGCAGCAGTTCCACATACGAGCCTCACAGCCCCGCCACCCAGCAATTTCCCCGTCCTCGGAACTGTGTTAGGAGACCAGCAGCGCACGGACACAAACATGCCTCTCACGCACCCCAGAACACAGCTGTGCTGGGCTTGGGCACAAAGGCCCCTCACTCCCTGTCTTCACGGTGTGGGTTCTTGGGTGCCAACAGAACTGTCAGCTTTTATTAAGAAGGAAGGGTCTGCGTAAAAATGCGACGTGTGAATCAGAAGAGGGGCCCTGGCACAGAGCCAGGCGGGCTTGCTTTAGCAGTGAGTGCTGCGTCACGCAGTGCCCAGGACCTTGCCTATAAGCCTGGGTGAGGCCCCTGTGGGGCATGTCCACGTGCCCCCCACCAGGACTCATTGCTCTGTCTCCAGTCTCCACCATGGGTTGGGCTGGAGGCCACACCACGTGGGACTGCGAACACCAGCCAGTTCACAATGCCTGCTCGCGGCAGGGGCACGGCAGGGAGGAGCTGGCATCATCAGATTTCCACCCGTCTGGACAAAGGTGGGCGGGCCATGCACCCTTCCAGCTGTGCACATGGATGTGCTGACGGCGCAGGAGGGAGTGCGTCAGGGCCTTGGCGACTGGGGTAGGTGGAGAAGCCCACTGAGCCCACCGTCCTGCGGTCACCCCTGGCTTCGTATCAGCTCTTGGCCCCTGTACTACAGTCAGCACAAGGGACCAGGGAGCTGGCTGCCTGAGAGAGAGAAAAGAAGTTGCAGTGGAGAGAGAGTTTTTGCTGCTGCAAAAACCAAAAGTGGGGGGAGAGCTCAGCAATTCTAACAGTATACATTTAGCGACCTTTCCGAGACAGCCTGGGGAAAATGCATCTATCACTCTGTCCTCTTCATTTGGAAAATTAAATCCGCTGCATAAAGCCTTGGCCAAGGGGGTGTGAGCAGGGATGGTAAGCAGAGTGGGGGGCATGCAGAGGCCTGGTCTCCTCCGGACGGCGCTCCTCCCCACTGCAGAGCTGCCCTCCTGTAAGCCGGCTCCTGAGCCAGCCGCCAACAAGGCCCCCGCTGCCTCCCTGGAGACCCTCTTCATCCCTGTCTTCAGCAGAGGTCCTGAGGCAGGCGGGCTGGGGATCTGCTGGGTTTCCTGCTTCATGAATTTGGGCCTTCAGAGGTCATGAACACATGCAGGGCAGTCACGGGGGTTGTGGCAGACAGGAAGGGATGTTTACCCAGCACAAATGGGTCTTTCCAATGAGGGTATTTATTTGTGGCTGGTGCACAGATAAAAGTAGACACCATACTCCCTTGGCGGGTGTGCCTCTAGTAATGTGTAAGTTCTGACTATGTAGGAAAATCCTGGCCAGCGGAACTAAGAATATTCTTGTTTGGGCAAGGGAACTAAGAGATGTGAAACTATCAATGTGTTTGCTTGTATTTTTATTTCAGGGAAAGAACTGAGGGATGTGATAAGAAAAAAGTCTATTAAAATTGTGAGGCTTACTCCAGACACCATTGCTTAAATTACTCCCCTCGCACACAGCAGAGAAACCCCCTGGCAACTGCACAAAAAACTACTCATAAAAGCACGGTGACCAATGAACTATTATGCAAGGCACCTCCACGTGTCCTTTCCTAACCAGGAAGCCCGTCCTCTAAGGAGGGGGCGCGGGGGGGGTCCCATCCCTGCCGAGCCTAGGCGTGCTTCCGCATCGAGCTTTAAGGCCTCTGCGTGAGGAAGGCCACAGACTCCCAGCTGTCAGTGAGCCCTCATGATGAGACGGAGCAGGGGAGACACACCTTCTCAATCTACAGAATGATTCACGGCGCCCACTGAAACGTCAAATGTCAACTCTACATAGTCTATTGGGTGCTGTCTTCACAGAAATTTCAGCCAGAAAGAAAAACTAGAGAAAAAGAAAAAACAAAAAAAAGCAATTCTCTCCTACCACTTCACTTTTCTTGGAGACTGTCTATCCCTTGAGTTCTCTTTGCTTATGTAGAAAATAACGGAAAAAAAAAAATCAAGCAAATAACTACCAGGTCCTAAGACAAGAGACAACCAAAACCCCAACAAAATAAGTTAGTATTTATCAAAATATGTTACAGCACCAATCTATATAAATGTCAATACCTCTCTTTGGAAATCGGAGCTTTGGGCTCTTTTGATGCTCCCTCTGGACCATTCAAAATGACATCAGAATAAAGCTCCCAGCAAAGTGAGCAGGCCTGATACGGAGGCCCAGCCCATGGCTGCCCACCTGCCCTCCACTGGCGTGTTCACAAATTCTTGCACTTCTCTCCGAGAATCTTCTGGGGACACAGGGAGGACACAAGTGCCCTCAATGTATCAGGCTTCTACCAGATTTGTATCAAAGGCCAGACTAGGAAGAAATGGAAAGGAAACTAAGTTTTGAAAGCAACATTTCCATTTCCCCTGGCGTCCAAAATGCCTACCTCCCTTTCCCTGCCCCATCAGCATGGGCCTTCTGTCTCCTGAAGTCGACTCTCAATGGAATGCTCCACCCACGTTCAGGTTTCCTCTGGCTTCCATCTACAAGGAGTGTGCGTGAAATGGTGTTGGCCGCAGGCCCCGACCCGGGCAAGACAGGCCGGGGTGGAGTGCATTGTAGCTATGGGGGCGGGGAGGATGCTCGGGTCTGTCCCACTTGTGGAGGCGTGGGGTACGAAGCATCCAGATGACAGATACACAAAAGGGACAGCAATATGCCTGGAAATCATCTCCCCTACGAACCACACATCTCAGCAATACGCCAGCCACAGGGGTGATGACGTGGTCATTTCCACGTTCATGTTATGCCCTAACTTAATCTGGGGGAGTGAGTCACAATTTCATGGACTGCAGATTGATTTCAATTTCATCACGTCACAGAGAGGCCAGACAGCTCATGTCAGGGCCAGAAACGCATGCCCCCGACATGTCCTAAACCCGCACTGAGCTGCCACCAACCTTGAGAACTTTCCAAGAGCCACCAGACTGGCTCCAAAGCATGGGAGGGTAAGACTGAGCGAACGGCGGCGACGCACAGGAAACACGCTTCTAACTCGGCCGCCGTGAGGCCAGTCCTGCAGATACAGTCTCATGTTCCAGTTACTCAGGACACAGCCAGTCAGAGAAGACGGCAGGAGCAGCAAGAACTGGCCCAGGCCTGGAGGCCACGAGCTGAGGAAGGTCCCTGGTTTACACACGTGTGCACACACATGCATAAGCAGAGCAGGCCCTAATGGGAGCGATCCCTTCTTCCTCATTTGAGAGGAACCAGCTGCCCCCAGCCCCGCTGACCAGCCAGTCATGGTGTCAGGGCAAAGCCCTGAGAAGCTGAGGGGCAGGCGAGGTCCAGCCCTAATGACCCATCTGAACGCAACGGGAGAAGGACAACAGGCCTGATTTTCCTTTTTAAGCGCACTACTGTCGTTTGGCTCTGAGGGTGGGGAGCTGCTGGGGACACACTGTTTTGTGGTACTCATCTGGCTTGATTGCTGGGTGTCTGGGGCTGAGCGGGAAGATGGCTGCGAAAGTTTGGAGTATGCACAATTTCAATCCCAGAACAGTTCCCGGGGAGGAAGGCCTGGTTCCCAAGATAAGGAGAGAAGGTGACCTCCGTTCTGCCTGAGGCTGTGGCAGATCCGGGCTGAGCTGATAGGGGAGGAACTGTTTGTTCAGAGAAGTGAGGAGACACAGTGGCCGGCTGCAGCCTAGTGGCCCCAGCCAAGCAGCTGTCTGGAGGTGACCAGGACCTGGAGAGCCGGCTGCAGAGCCGAGGGTGGGCTGGGGCTGCAGTTCAAGTAATTGCACCTTCAGCTGCAGTGAGGGTGTGGATGCAGGTGGTTTCTGTTGCACTGGTGGGGAGCGGGGGGTGCCTCCCGGTCCTCTGGGGGCGTCCCTCGGAGCTGCTGCCACTTCCGGGGGGCGGGGCTGTGTGTCACTTGCACTGGTCCAAGTTGCCGTCAGGAGTCCTTGCTTGGTCAGCATCCAGGGACGCCTCCTCGCTGTGCCACAGGCCGTAGCCAAAGTAGATGATGAAGCCTGCGGGCCGACAGCAGAGACGGGTGTGAACAGAGCGCTGGCTGCACCACCGCAGGCAGGGCTGGGAGCCCAGGGCAGCCCCGCAGCAAACCCGCTCAGGCAGCCTGCCCCTGCCTGGCATGAGCCCGCAGCCAGCAGCCCTTGTGACCTTTCCACATCTGGAGCAGCTGCCACACGAAGGCCACTGTGACATCTGGCAAAGCCCCACATTCCTCTGGACGGCCTCATGCTGCAGCATTTCCTGAGCAGACAGAGCAGCTGGGCCAGGGCCACCCGAAGCCGTCGGGTCCTTCAGCTTAACCCCCTGATGCCCCCTGAGGCCACGAGAGTATCGGGAATGTGCACTATGGAGATGGGGTTTCCCGCAGGCGCTGGAGGTCTCCAGGCTCTCAGCCTGGACGGTCCCACTGCCCGTTTCCTCCACGTAACTGACCATCAGACTGCAGGAGCCACCGAGCCCCGGGAACGGACTTCACACAGGAGTCCACAGTCTGTTCCTGTGCCCAGGACTCCGGGGTGGGTCCAGGACCTACGCTTCTAACCACCTGCCCAGGGAACGTGGCCAGATGGCCCCAGGTAATTGGGGCCACCTTGTGTGGCCGACACAGTAAAGAGGCCTGAAAGCAAGGACTCAGCCACCCAGCGCCCAGGAAAGGAGCTCAGGCTCCCAAACACAGGGGCTTCGACAGGGATGCTGGGAAGAGGCAGCCTCGCCTTCACCAGGCCTTGAGGAACTGGCCAGTGGGCTGTGAGCAGTTTTTTCTCAGAAAGGCTCTAGGAGACGTCTGTCTAACTAGATATAGGCTGGATTTGCAGAGAATGAGGACACCCCCCTCCCCCCGGTGCCAGCAGACAACAGGCCGCCAAGTACTTCCTGGAGGAAAAGCACCCCTCGAGGGTCCCGGGAGATGAGGCAGCAGCCACCTGCCCGCAGCATGCAAACTCGGGGCCGCGAGGCTGTAGGGACATGGTCCTGAGGGGCAACGGCCAGGGCCACTCTCCTGGCTATCAGCACGACGACTCGGATGCTGAAGGGAAGGAAATGAGTCGCTCCCCTCCAGCCCCTGGGCCAGACGTCCAGAGGGGTGGGACTCGGCTGGCCCTACAGGCTGCACCCACCCCTGGTGATCTATCTCATGTGGGAGCCCCTTGGCCCAGTGGCATCTCCCATAGGCTCCAAAGCACTCTCCTTCCACAAAGACGATGCCATCACAGAGAGCCCATGACACCCACCCCTGCCTGGGCCTACTGCCCATGCCAACCTGGTGCTGGGCAGGCGGGGGGCCGGGAGGCACAGGCCAGACTTTCCTGTCCGGGGTGAAAATAACTGGTACCTTATCTGCAGCAGACTCATCACTTTGCTCCTGTGAATACCAAGGTCTTGCCCAATGGAATAAATAGTTTGGGCAAGAGGCAATGAAAACAAAAAGTATCTAACAGGGAGGAGAGGACTCAGCCTACCAGGGATTCAGCATCATCTTCGAGAAAGCTGCTGACTGCATGTGCGTCATTCTGTTATGAAATCTGAAACAAGGGAGGCTCCCGAGAGATGCTGGCGGCAGCATCACATACCTATCAGCATCCACACGGCAAACCGCACCCAGGTGCCCTGGTCCAGCTGCATCATGAGATAGACGTTCACAAAGATGCTCAGGACGGGGAGCACTGGCAGGAAGGGAACCTGCAGAGACAGGAGGCGGTGTCAGTCCACGGCAGTGGCGCCGGTTCCAACAGTTCAGTAAAACTGTCTAGCAAAAGGCAGCACACCTGAGAGTGACGGGGACTGTCAGGCGAGCGTGGGGAAGAGAGAGGGAGCGCCCACCCCCACCCCCACCCAACACACACCCCGCACCCAAACACACACACAAACACACCCAAGGGTCAATCTTAGTAGGTGGGGATTTGGTTCTAAGCTCGGAATGGCCAAGTGAGCTCCATTCTAATTTTCCTCTGTTGCGATTCTCCCGCTAAAGAAAGGACTAGAAGACAGACCTCCACTTTACCTCTCAGGTCAACAACCTTTTTTAGTATTTCTGTAATCTAAAAATGCAGAGGCCTTGCCCATCTCTGAGGCTTGGAAAACTCATGCGATCAACCTGAGCAGACATTTACGAGAAGTGTCGCACCGCCCCGGAGGGACTGCTCCACGGGGTCTGCTATTATATATACACTTAGGGGCAAGCGGCTTCATCAGCAGCACCCTTGATACTCTCTGGGGAAGAGGCGGCACATTTCACAAAACACTGACCATCAGGAACGCTTGTTTTCCAGACAATTCAGAAATGGATGCCGAACCTCCAGGTACTGGCGAGGTCTCCCTTGGCCTGTGTCATGCAGGAAGGTGTCAGCCTGCCCTTGACTACTCAGGAAACGTCCAGCAGAGGAGGGCTGCTGCCTCCCCTTCCAGGGTCTGGTCCTCTGTGTGCCTTCAGTGCCCCTGCCCCATATTACCTGAAGCTGGCTGACAAAAACCTTCCTCAGGAGCACCCAGGCCCGGCTGAGCCCACACAAGGCTAGCCCGGCAGCAGGAGGGCCAGGGTCTGTGTGCCAGGGTTCCTTCCCCAGGCCGAACTGCTCACCTTAAATGAGAGCTTGGTCTTGCTCTCGGGCTGCCTCCAGATGACACCCGTGACCACGGCACAGAGGAGGGCAGATCCTGCGAGCATAAAGACTGCCCACAGCGCCCCTTTTGTGAGAGCCTCCCTTCCAAGCACCGTCACAATGCAGAAGGTGATGATGAGAACAGCTAAGGGGGAAGGAAGAGACAGAGCGAGCTGCAACTCAACCATTTCTCAATTTCCCACTGGCATCCGCTGCTCTCCCCTCAACTTGTGGCGAGAGAGGCTCCATTTCCGAAGGCATCAACTTCAGTTAGCACAGAGCAACTATGTCCCAGTCTAGGAGCGAGACAGATGCTCATCTTCTCTGGCACCTTCCCCCAACTCTAGCTCCACTGCCTAGACACCATGCAATGCCAACAAGCAAGGCCCCAGGGAAGGGCTAGCTCTTACCTATGAGGCTGGTTGAAATGTTCACAATGAGCCCGGAGATTTTGGAAGGCTCCATGTTTTTGGGCGAGAGTATGGTTTTCAGAGAGAACAGCTCTGCCTCTGGTAAAAAGCCCAGCTGGGAATCATTGCTGCTGGCCAGCTCATTTTGGTCTGCTTGATCTAACTCGTCAGAAGTACTGGCCATCTGGTATACCAGGTTAGGTTGCTCTGGCTGATACCTGGAAAGAAAGGTATTGTGTGACCACCATCATCCGCTTCAAGCAAAAGGACATGCACCAACTCAAGTTCTCAATAAGCCTCCAAAGTTAGCTGCCCGGGACACAAGGTATAAAATGGGAAGGATATAGTCAGATGCTGCGTTGTAGACAGACGAGGAGAGACCGGGACCACCACCTCCCACTGTTGCTTCTGGGGAACATCCCCCACGGTCTCTGCTTCGGGGTGACATGACCTCCACCATGAGCAGCCCAGAGGAATACCCTGAGAGATCTCTCTTGCTCTGAGAAGTGGCAGTGGCCCTCAGATGCTAAAGATATTAGGCCACTTCCCACAAAATTACTGCTGTAGGGAGCAAAAAGGAAGGAGAGAAATAGAAAGCAGTAACGCCAGGATCCTATTTGGCACAGAGAGCCAGAGAAATGCGGCTGCAGGCTGATGGATTTGAGAAATTCTGTTTGCGTGCCTTAATTGGATCAATTTATTTTAAAACTCCAAGTACCTCGGAGTAAGTAATTCTGTGCGGCTGGTCGGAGGGCCGAGCCTGCAGCATGATTTCCAAGACATGAGTTACCTGCCAGTGGAGCATCCGTTCTGAATGAGGTGCCTTATCTTCCCACCCAAAGTGAACAGAGTGCACATCTTTTCCACCAGCTTTGAAAAGCAGAGTGCTGTATGAATTATTTTGCATATGATCAATTCTAAGAGGGAGTATAAAGATATTAACCATTTTTGTACGGATTCGCTTGTGCAGCACCACTCGGTCAATTAAGAAAGTGGGGGACCTCAGAGAATCTTCTAGCCTTGGGCCTGTTGGGAAGAATAAGGGGTCCCCAATAGTCTTAGCTGATTCTACAGAGCTTCTGCTGAGGCTCAGCTCGGGCTTTATGTGCATCGGCTGCTGAGCACCTTGGAGATGCAATCAATGGCCTGGCAGGTGGGAATCCCTGAAAAGAAAGGAGCAGGCTCTTGAGGGCAGACCAGTGCTGAGTGTCTCCATGAGCACCGGTTCTCAGGATGCCAGCTGCCCAGGGATGCGCTTTGGGAGTGGGCGCTGGGGCAGGTGAGAACACCGAGGCACCAAGCCCAGGCCCAAAGCAGCTTTACTGCGACTGCGAGAGGCTTGCCTGGCCCCAACCAGGCCACAACAAGCCGACTCCACAGTGTCCCTGAACATCAACCTAGGGCACCCCATGCCACGTAATGGGATTCATTCCTCCAGCCACAGTGCAACGAAGCTTCAGAAGCATTACGCTGACCTGGGTTTCACAGGCCTTGGGTTTCCCTAACTCCTACCAGGGCAGCCCTCAATCCTCTCTGTCCCAAGAATCTGAACCAAGTTGCAATCAGTCTTCAAAAATTCTGATCCCAGGATCCTGGCCTAATAGTTGGGCCGAGAATCTATTTCTATCCACCCAACATCTAGCCATAAAAATGAGGGCACACGATAGAGGGGGGTGAGGGGCCACCCAACTCTTGCCAAGGACGTCCTCCTAACTGGGCTCTCAACCCAGGTCCTCCCCTCTCCTTGGCAGCTCCCATTGGAGCCATCACCAACCTAAAAGTTTCATTCATCACATAAACCATAGCGGAACTGTGAAAAGGCTACCAGGTGCATCTGCATTCTGTCATGAAACCCCAAAAAGCCATACATACCGTAAGACCAACACACAGGCAGCCACCAACGAGTAAGCCAGGAGAGTGCCAATGGACATTAGGTCCACCAAGTCCTTCAGGTCAAAGAGGAAGGCCATCACAGCTGGGAAGAGACAGACACCAGGATCTGTGGATGGCTGTCTGCATGCACAGACAACCAGGACCACCACCACCTACCATCCAGGGCAGCGAAGGGGGCTGCTTTTACTCCCACTTTAAGCTTGATTAAAGTCAAGCTTCCCTTTAAGCTTGTGATTAAATCACAGACACAGTCCTCAATAGACAGTAATAATCATTAACATTTGTATAGAGAATACCTTCGCTCTTGTGATTTTAATGGCAACTTTGTAAGCCATCCTTACATTACAGATATTAACATTCACACAGGTTAGGAGACTTATCTAAGATCACACAGCTCATAAGCATAGGTATAAGGATGTGAACTAGGTTCTTATGACTCTGAGTCCTGTGTGTCTTCCTCTAGACCATGCTGATTCACAGACTCATGTGCATCCATCCCATCGATCCATCCATTCTCCATCAATCCATCTATCCACCCATCTTTCATTCATCCACTCACCATCCATCAGTCCATCTCATCCATCTGCCCATCTTCCATCCATCTCATCCATCTATCTATCCATCCATCCATTCATCCATCCCATCCACCCGTCCATCCATTCAGCATCTATCCATCTACCCATCTTCCATCCATCTCATCCATCTATCTATCCATCCATCCATCCCATCCACCCGTCCATCCATTCAGCATCTATCCATCTACCCATCTTCCATCCATCTCATCCATCCATCTATCCATCCATCCATTCATCCATCCCATCCACCCGTCCATCCATTCAACATGTATCCATCTACCCATCTTCCATCCATCCAGCTCTGGTGAGAATGTGCCCATCACTGGGTTCTAGGCACTCACTATTGAACAGGGCAGACCACAGGCCCCAGCCTTCCGAGTGTACCCCACCAAGACACAGGCATCAGTGGGCAACAGTGCTGGATGATAAAGAAGGGCAGGTCTGGTGCTCTGGGGGGAATCACAGGGGGTCCTAACCCAGGCAGGCGAGCAGGAGAGCAGAGTTCTTCACATGTGAAGTCACTCACATGGAAGAAATCTGAAGAGCTGTTCTTAAACAATATAGTATCAGCCCCTATCACCGTGTCCCTGGCCTTTAAAATGAATGAAAACCTGCACCCTTATTTGAACATCTTTTGTGAGTTTTGGGAGAGTATGCATGTCTATGCACGTGGGTGTGTATGTCAAGTACTCATTAAAAAACAACTTGGCTAGATCTGCTTTGGGATATTTTCAAAACACATGCAATCAACACAAGCTAAAATATAAACACAAAACCATTATTTTTCCACAAATATCTCTCAAGCCCCTCTAGATCACTGCAACTAAAACAAATTTAAATGGAGAATAAAACATAAAATTAAAGAGCAATGAGGGAGGGCCTTTTGGATAATCAGAACAGCACCCAACTGTGCATGCCACAGATGCCGATGCTCCTACTCATGGGAAACTTGAGACTAATTTCTTCCATGTGAGGTGATTTTAGAAAATCAAATACTTATTTACCACTCCCACCAAATGAAAAGGGTAAATCCTGGATTTTGTGAATGGCACGTACTTCACAGTCCCTTCAAAGAGCATGATTTGATCTCCCTCTATCAGCAGGGGAAGGAAATTAAGGCCAGTCCTGAACATGATCAAATTCCGGGTAAAGACTGAGAAAACAATGACTATTTCCAAATCCTTAATCCTGTAAATATACTGGTCACATTCTGGTGTATAGTGCCTCTCAATCTGACCACTGTAGTCACTCTGAAGAACATAGAATCACATAAAAAAAAGTTTCATAATTTAAAAATAGGTTTATTACATAATATTAATCCACAAAACTAAGCAGTTTGCTAAAGGCATGAATGCTAATAAAACTTAGTGAATAATTCATTCATTTAAGAAGGTCAAGGGCCTTACCAATGGCTACTTGACAAGTTGCTGTGTTAGAAACTATGACTGATATCACATGCCCCAATTTGCCAAAAAGACCCACTGCTCTGCTCAGACCCTGGAAGGAGCTTGGCTACTTTGGCATGAAAACAATCCTGGAATCACAAGGCTGCTCCACCGTCCTGGGTGCACATC
This sequence comes from Macaca fascicularis, assembly GCF_037993035.2. Taxonomy (NCBI): domain Eukaryota; kingdom Metazoa; phylum Chordata; class Mammalia; order Primates; family Cercopithecidae; genus Macaca; species Macaca fascicularis. Next base: position 9,358,113 of record NC_088391.1, read on the forward strand.
CTCACTTCACCTCCCTGGGCCTCCACTTCTACATCTGTACAGTGGGCTGGCGTCTGCCTTTCCGGGCTATGAAATGCAACCGCGAAAGAAGGAGACATAAAACCACAGGTACAGTGTGCACGCGAGCTTCCTTTTGGGTTCTCCTTTCCATCATCTACGGCCCTGGAACACCCACATGGCTCAGATTAGTCATCCATCAAAATGATCCTCTCAGCAATGATGCTCATCTGACAAGATGAAGCTCTACTGGGTCTGCTGTTACGTATAAACTTAGCGGCAAGCGGCTTCATCAGCAGCACGCTTGATACTCTCTGGGGAAGAGGCAGCACATTTCATAAGGGACATTTATTTTCCAGAGAATTCAGAAATGGATGCCGAATTTCCAGGTGCTGGCGAGGTCTCCCTTGGCCTGTGTCATGCAGGAAGGTGTCAGCCTGCCCTTGACTACTCAGGGAAATGTCCAGAAATGGGGGGAAAGGGTTTTGGGGGAATACTGTGTGTTCTAAGCTCTGCCCAATGAGATGAAAACCAGAGTGCAAGCTGTTCGAAAATTCTCTCCCATCCTCTGTCAAACTGGCCTCTGCCTTTTGTCAAAAGGTCAGTCAACTTGCAATGAACCAGGCTCCAAGTATGAAACCCAGGAGTTAAAAAGACCAGGTGAGATTACTCACAGACCAGAACAAGGCAAGATACCTCCCTAGGGAGTCATGACTCCACTGGTAAAATATTGACATGTGAAATGAGTTCTGGTACTCACCAGCAATGGCACCCGAGGCTAGTGTGGCGATTATTGGTGTTTTGGTCCTATCATTGACCTTAGCCAAGAATTTAAATAGCAGTCCATCCTCAGCCATGGCATAGATAACCCGAGGCATGGGAAACATGGAACCTAGAAGGCTAGATGGGGAGAGGCAAACCACGTGAGTGAACCTGGCTCATAAGGGATAAAGGCACCACATCCATCCATGCTCAGTTTACCACAGAGGAGAGGGAGTCTGAGCTCACCAAGAGCTGCCATCCCTCCACGCTGGGTGAGGCCTGTAGCTAAAAGACTTGGCATTTAATAAATCAACCCCAGAAAAAGCACACACTGTGAGTAAGGGTTAAGGTAAAGAGCAGGGAACATCTATCTAACATACACTAGCATGAGACCCAGCACCGTCTTTACCGATGGAAACCTGTATTTATTCCTGCAATTATTTCTAGCTGAATCAAACAGAAAATACAAGCATCACTGCATTCATGAAGATTTCCCCATGGTAAATCAATATTTACCAAATAGCTCTGTTTATACAGGCTAAGAGGAAATACATTGGTGAAAATGTTTCTCATTAAAAGGCATTTATTCCCTTCTTCAAAGTAGCTTCTGCATGACAGCCAAACTGAGGGCCAAACTATGGTGTTCAAACAGGGAGCCTGTTCCAGGGACCAGATTTAGGGACAGAGAGCCAGTCCCTTGCTAAGCAGATGATGCTGAAAAGCCAGCCTCGGGTTCTTCAGGATGAAAATCTCAGTAACACAACTCTTGGGATGATGAATATTGACAAGGGTTTGAAAGCCACATGATCCAGGCTAGGTTGGGTGCTCGGTCTATTTCAAGGGTAAAGAATGCTGGCAGCCAACGTGTGTCTCGCACGGCTGTACCTGGTCTGCTACAGCCTAAGCCCTGCGGTGGTTCCACCCCTAGGAGCAGCCAGCACAGAAAGGCCTCTCACCTGGCAGAAAGAGCGCAGAGGGAGCCCACGGCCACTGCGTACTTGGCGCCTTCCCAGCCCACGTGCTTAAAGGCATCGGGCAGGGGGCTGTTATTGTCCAGGCAGAAGTAGGGCATCATGAGCGTGAGGGCGGCCGACACCCCGAAGTAGGCGATGAAGCAGATCAGGAGGGACGCCACGATCCCCACAGGGATGGCCTTCTGTGGGTTCTTCACCTCTTCACCTAGAAGCACCAAGGGGTTAGCAGAGGAGGGCACAGAGCAAGAGGCAGCGCATCTGCCCACGTGACACCCAAGGCCTCTCAGTGCCAGGGAACCCACGCAACACTACGGGAAACCTCCCCCCAGCGCTTGGCCCTGTGGCACTGGGGCCTCCTGTGCTTCCGGGAGCGGAGGGGTGGTGCTCAGGAAGACACAGCCGACAGCCCGCGGCCCTGCAGCAGCGCTCTCGGCTTGAATGTGGCGGTGCGGCCAAGGAAGAGACTTGCTTCCTTTGGCAGAGGAAATCTGGCCTGTTCAGTCCACCAGGATGACAATGTTGTGAATGGCCTCACTCCTCCCGGAAGATGCTCAGATAAGGAGTCAGGCCACAGCCACGCAGCTATGATCCCATTCTAACAGCAGAACCTTAGCCTCATTCAGGATGCAGCTTCCATCAGGCGTTGACACTTGGGGATGTGATGATGGTTTGAGGGTGGGAGGGGTTGGCAGGAAAGTACAAATCTACACGTCACTCATGTGTGAAAGAGTGGCGACCGGACCGTGCCAGCAAGGAGGGAAATGACAAGCCATGGGCAGCATTGGCTTGTCTGCCCGGGATGCAGGAGGACCCGGGACCGCAGTGGGCTGGCAGGCATACCTGTGGTGGCAATGCAGTCAAAGCCCACGAAGGCATAGAAGCAAGTCGCTGCCCCCGACAGGACACCAGAGAACCCAAAGGGCATGAATCCACCAACACCGGGCTTCCCTTCTTTTGTGTCACTAGAAAAAAGAGCCACAAACAAATGTCACGTCACTCGCTGCACAGTCTGGCGTAAGCAGCTGTGCTCATCTCCGGATACGAGCGGCACCTGGCAGTCAGCCCTCCCTGTTACCGCTGCCAGGCCCTGGGCTTCAGACACCGAATCCAGCCACAGCATGCTGACTCCGTGGACACAGGCCTCCCTGATGTTCGTGGCCCAGGCTCACAACGCTGCAGAGTATCGCCCTTTCCAGAAGCACCTTCTAAACAATGACTAGGGTAGGGAGACGTGGGGACTATGAGGCAGGAGTTCAACAGGAAATGGGGGAGAAACCAGCCACGCGGCCAGCCCCACACCCTTCTCCCCAGGACCCTCGGAGGAAGGATGCAGAGCCGCCAGCCAGTCCTATATTTACCAGGAATAAATACCCGGGTCCCATATTTACCAGGAACTCAATCTCCAAACAAATAATTCCAGAGAAGCTAAGGCTAAACTAAAAGCCTCTGTCAGCAAAGGCATTCCTTAAGTGCCTGTATGCACAAGGTGGAGTCCAGGATGGCGCAGCTTTTGCCAGGTGTGTGGGTCCCAGGCACAGCTGGGCTCTGGCCCACGGGAGGGTCTCAGCACATCTTTGCTACACTGATGAATGCAAAGGCAAAATCAGCACAGTTTACAAACCCAGTAGTCCAGAAGAAGCAGGCTGCTTAAACATTCAGAAAACAGTCCCATAAATCTGACACCCGTTCTGAGACACGGTGCCCAGGTTCAGTGTGGCGCTATGGCCCCTCCCAGGGCCCCGTCGGGGGTCCTTCAAGCCCCTGTTCTGCGATGTACAAAGCCCTGGCCTGTCTGAGTCCCCCACATGCCGCGTTCTGGGGGTGCACCACGCCGTCAGTGCAGGTGGCTTCCCTGGCCACCATCGCCTGGTCAGAAGGCACATAGCCCCTGCTGGTCACCAAGTAACCCTAAGCTTTCTGCATCCGGCCCTCTGCTGCCACCCAAAAAGCAACTGCACTCCTTGTGGTTCAAGAAGGGCACCCCCTACTCCCACATCTTTGCCAGTCGCAGGGCCGCAGGCTTTCTGTCCTGTGCCAGGGTCCCACTGGCTGGCCTGGAGCCCCAGAGGATGCTCACCACCCACCTGTCACCCCCACTCAACCATACTGACAGCCGCCCAGCGGCACAGGACAACCTGCCCTAAACCTCATCAGCATGAAGAGAGGAACCCTATAGAATGCTCCCAATCCTATAAACACTGACGTTCCTCAGGTTGGCTGGGCAGCCCATTTGGTGAACTTTGCTTTCAGTGGGATTTACTGACTGGCTGATAAAACAGACAGATAGGATGGACCCAACTTTCTAATAGGGATTAAGCCTTACTAATTCCTAGAGGATATTCACATCTCTCAGTTACAGAAACTGCCATGAAGACACTGCAAGTACATGCATGAGAAAGCTCATGTACATGTGGGGTTTACTGTGGTTCCATAAACAGTAACAAGAGGAAACCCCCAGAAATGTACAAGTGATGGATGTAGGAAAAACTGTGGCCAAACAAAATTTTAGTTTGTTGTGTTAGAGTATGACTAAAATTAGAAACCCAAGCAGCCCAGGACAGACAAGTCAGCAGAGCCACAGGACAGCAAAGGGCTGGAGCTGTGCCCACCTCATCCAAACCCCCTCGCCTCTCAGGCCACAGGCCCTGCCGGCTGCCCACTCCCACCCTGGCTAACGGCTTCTGTTATAAAGTGGCCTATGCTGAAGACAAAACAGGGGACAACCAAATGGCTCAAGACGGGGAGGAGGAGGCCAAAAGAGGAGGGGACTCAAAAGTCAAAATGGCTTCTGTGGGCCCCACTTCGGTCCCCTGTGGTGGCCAGGGTGACAGACAGGCAGTGAAAAGCCTCCAGATCCCCACTCAGCTCCTATGACATCAAGAGCTAGCAACATGGCCTTGCATTAAAATAAATGCATGCCCACTTTGGGAGGCCGAGGCGGGAGAATCACCTGAGGCCATAAGTTAGGGACCAGCCTGGGCAACATAGTGAGACTGGGTTAGTGCAAATTTTTTTTTTCTAATTAGCTGGGTGTGGTGGCATGTGACTAGAGTCCCAGCTACTTGGGAAACTGAGGCAGGAGGATTGCTTGAGCCCAGGAGTTTGAGGCTGCCTTGATCCATGATTGTGCCACTGCACCCCAGCCTGTGCCACTGCACCCCAGCCTGCACAACACAGCAAAATCCTGTCTCTAAAATAAATTTTAAAAATTAAAAAATATATATAAATGAATGCTATCATGGATAGATGAGCTTTAGGCCACCACGAGGCAGAGGCACCTAGAAAGGTCCTGAAATTCCCATTTCAGGGCAAGTGGAAAGTGTAGGGAACTGCATACAGGATTAAATCCCAGAAACAGGTGAACTCACAGAAGAGGACTAAGAAGGGCTGGAATGTGTCTTCCTCACGCAGACAGGTAAAGCACGCACAACAATAAAAGCACGGAGAGAAGGAAGCAAGGGGGATGGGTGAGTGCAAAGGAAGGAGGCAAAACAAAAGGCATCCTCCCTGGCTCCTCAGGACAGTTGCAGGAGACACTGGATAACCCTCCAGGTGACAGAACATGGGTGAAGGCACGCGTGAGCATCCGAAAACTGGCCCCGCTGACTGTGACCCTGCCACACCTGCTCCTCGTACTGCACCCTCACCTCAGGAGGACCTACCCCCGACCTCAGGAGGACATACACCCGACCTCAGGAGGACCTACCCCTGACCTCAGGAGGACCTACACCCGACCTCAGGAGGACCTATCCCCGACCTCAGGAGGACCTACCCCCCGACCTCAGGAGGACCTACCCCCCGACCTCAGGAGGATCTATCCCCGACCTCAGGAGGACCTACCCCCGACCTCAGGAGGACCTATCCCCGACCTCAGGAGGACCTACCCCTGACCTCAGGAGGACCTATCCCCGACCTCAGGAGGACCTACCCCCGACCTCAGGAGGACCTACCCCGACCTCAGGAGGACCTACCCCCGACCCAGGAGGACCCAGGTGCCGGGACCCTGGGCAACCATAACAACGAACAAGGGCCTGATTTAAAAAAAAATTTGCAGGGTATGCTAGTAAGCGAGAACGCAAGGTGCAGAACAATATATACAGAATGCCGCGTTTTGTGTAAGAAAAAAGGAATAAAATATACATATCTGCATTTGCTTGTGCTTACACAGAGAGAAACTGGAAGCTTACACACACACACACAATTAGAAAGTTTACCTGTGGGGGTGGGAGATGAGGTGGATGAAGAAAGGAACGCATTGTAAATCTTTTTTTTAAAGCATTATGAACCACGTAGTATTTCACCTACTCAAAAAGTTAAATTCAACCTTTAAGATCGGGTATTACTGATGCCAGTGGCAGAGTATTAACACAAAATAACCACAGAATCCATTCTAGAGGCGCAAACCAAAACATGTAGAGGTATTTCTCAACGGTCTCTTTCTATATAATCAATAACTAACCTTTTACATGCATGCGGCAGTTGTGTTCACTCATCATCTGGCAACTCACACGTGAAGGAGAAGGGCTGCCAAGAGCCCTCACCCAGCAAATGTTGCCCCGAGACAAAGTGAGCTTGAGTCCTGGTCTCAGCTCGGCGCTGCCTGCCCTGCAGCCTTTGACCAGCCCTTCTGTGTTCCAGTCAGCTGGCCGCTCAGAAGCAGCAAAGACAAGGCCTGGCATAGAAAGGGGTCAGGCCCGAAGGTCTCCCACTGCATCAGCAGTGAACATCCTGCAGCAGGGTTCCGCCCCCCTCACTTACACCAGCCACCCTGACATCAACTGTTAGCTGTGCTCAAAAGCCACACTCCCCTGTTCTTCTACGTGGTAATAGAACCCTTGTTTCAGCTGGACATATAAGCCTTAAGAACCAGGACTGCATGTTTCCCAGAGTCGCTAGCTACAAGGGGTAGCCATCTGGCTAAGTTCTGATGGAGGAGGTTTGAGCAGACATGGTGTCTGCGTCTGCTGAGAAACCCCAGGGGATGAAGTGGGGAGGCAGGGGGCCCTCTGCTGTTCCCTTCTCCATCCTGCTGGCCGGAGCAGGAAGAGCTGCCTTGGGCCCTGGGGCGTCTGGCCTGGATTCCTGGCCGGGTGAAGCAACATGCTGGACTTACCACCCCCAGAGGTTGACCAAAGAGAACCAAACCCTTATCTTGTTGAAGCCAGTGTTATTTTGGGGCTTCCATCCTAACTGGCAGACACCATCCAACAAAACTTTCTCAACAGGCTTCCACGCGGGGTTGATGCTTCACTATTGCTGTGTCCACAGAACACTGGATGGGAATGCCAGCGGCAGCCTGAGTCAAAGGCATGAGGAGCCATCCAGACTGCAGGGTAACACTCCTCTTCACAGACCAACAGACAGACCGACCTAGTTCCTGGGGGCCTTCTCGGACGGCTAGAAGACAGCATCCTGAAATCACAGACCCACGTGGTCACACGGCCTCCCATGCAAGATGAAGCCCCCGTACGTTACATGGATTGGTTGGGCCGTGCCCTACTATTTCAGAGGAACAAGCAATTTCATGCAAGACTACATGGCTGTCGTCGGAAACACAAAGCTATGGCTGGAAAAACAAAAGACAGAAAGATGCTTAGAGATTTTAACAACATGACAGAGCATGCCAAGGAGACTCCAGTCCTGCAGAACGCCACCTCCTCACACAGCCGATCCCCTGCCGGCCCCGTGGTCAGGGCGCTGGGCCCTGGCAGTGAGGCCGTCAGATGTAGCCAAGGGGGCCCCACCTGTGATCGGGGGTTGGGGCAACAAACGCTGCTTTGTCTGGGGGCCGGTACAGCTAGCTCATCATTACCAGGGCATCAGCGTGAGGATGACCAGTGAAAGTAAATACCATCGGCTGGCACAAACAATCTCTTCATAAAAATAATAAAATTAAATCTCGATTGGCAACCAGTTAACAAGAGGTGCCCTTTGTATTTCATTCCTGACCTGTAAATAGCAACCGCTCAAATACGCTCTCAGAGTTTTCAAAGGCTACTATGTTCCTTCAAGGCATATTTGGAACTGGCTTTACGCCACCGTAAACTAATGCGCATCCATAAATTTGGCATAAACATCACTCTGAAATGCTTGGGATGACATATTCAAAGTCTTCACTTCTCTGTCACAGAGTTTAGGAAGCAAAGGTATTCTTATTAGAACGGCTAACCACAAAATATTTGTGTTAGTGAAGTTTCGTGCGACCGAGCGCCATAGTTTCCTGTTTCCATTCAAGTAGTCACACGTCAATGCCTGCCCACTGGTGACAACACTAGACAACATGGCTGGGCACCTGGCCCTGAACTAGTGACCAACTGGGCATACGTGACTGCTAAGATTCCCAACGTGGGATAGTGCTTCTCAGCCTCCCTTGCAGTTCGATGTGGCCCCCAGTGGACTCTTGCCCGTGGAATTTCTGTGTGTCTTCTGGTCTGTCCTGAATAGCCCTGAGCACTCTCCTCTACCCTCTCTTCTCCCTTCTGGAAGAGCTGGGTCACGCTTGTACCTACAGCCAGCTCTGACCGGGCACATGAGGACAATGTCCCAGAGCAAGACGGAGAAAGACGGAAGATGTCTGGGTCCACAGAGGCCTGTGGTAAAGCTGGCCAGCCAAGTTGGACGCTCATTTCAGGACTGAAAAAATCTCTTTAAAGGCACTCCATTGTGGCACCTGGGGCGGCCTCTTTATCAAGGCAGTTTCAACCTTTAGTCTTAATGAAGAATCACACACAAAATCCAAGCCCCCATTCTCTATCCAGGGACCTAAACAATTATGTGGAGATCTGACAGAAAAGATAAAAAAGATATGCTGTCACTGTTGAGCTTTGTTTCCTAGGTTATCTGAGCTTGTCGGTGAGGGCTGGGTGAGAGACCTGAGATGGCACAGGGTGGAGGTGTCACCTCCAGTTCCGGGTGTCTGCGTCAGAGACATGAGGGTGATGGGGCCACTGTCACCAGGGCTGGAGCAGCACAAGTCGAATGTCGGCGAAAGAGACTGTTGTGCTCACATTCTGACACTTCAGTCATTCTGCAAACCTTCAAAAGCAGTTTCATCTATTTATCTTCCCTCTGCATTATTAATGTAACAGGAAGGTATTCAAAGGTAAAGTGAGGTCACCATGGCACTGCAGAGAAAAATCCTTTCTGAACACAAAATTCGAAAGTTGGCCATCAAACAGAATCTGGGGAAAGAGGGATCATTTAATGAGTCTGACAAGAATCTTGAATGATACACAATTTGGAATTAGGGTGATGATTTTCTTTCCTTCAGTCTTTCTTGTCATACAATAGTCTTTCCATTTCAGGGGAATAAACCTTCACACAAACTTGATACACACAAAATACCCTCAGCTACTTCACTGCAAAAAAACAAAACAATTAACAACATATACTCCAATAATGTTTTTTTAAAAGCACAAGCCATCCGAGCCAGTTATATCCCCCATACAAGTCTATGTCATTAAATACCAAATAAGAAGAATGGTCAGAAGCAGCAACTCACTTGTTCAAACAGAGACGGCCTGATGTGTTCCCAAAATCTTCCTCCGTGAGCTGCCAGTTTTTAACCGACCCTTTCACAAATCCTGACACCATAATGAAGCCCAGGACCAGGACGTTGACACAAGTGAATATTTTGTTGACCATGGCTGACTCTTTCACACCAAGAGTTAAAAGTCCTGAAAAAGTGCACAGACACAAAACCTTGTCTAAGTGTTAACCACCAACTGGGAAGGTCCTTCCTGGATGGGGATAAGAAGGTGACTGAAAAAGAATCCAAGTGCATCGAGCTTCTGCAGACCTCTGTGAGCCTCTGGGATTGGGGTGGATTAACGATCTTTCTGGGGGCAGGGATCGGGGTCTAAATCACCAAGGTTGTGGGTGCTTCCCAGGCCCTCCTAGGTGACCTCCAGATCCCCTCAGAAGCCCATCCAGAGGCACCCCAGGACTGCAGAGATCTGGAGCACGCGCCCCTCTCATAGGGAGGGAAAGCCTGGACCCGCATACCAAGCCGCTCCCGCTCACTAAAAGAATGCATTGCTGGGAAACAGCCTCCAGGAACAATTCCAGGAAGAAACACTTTGCTCAGTTTCCTGGGAGAACGGGCATTTTTCAGAAGAGGAAATTATTCTGGTTGACTTTGGGATGTTAGTGATACTAACAGTATGGTTCTGGAACCACTAACATACATGGTTCCTCATCGGACTCAGTGCATATAAAATAACATCTGAGCTAGGCTAGCTCTAGCTTGCAAACTCACATTTTTTTTTTTTTTTTTAAGAAAACTAAGTAATAAAGATGCCCAGGAACCTCTGATAGCGCTGCCTTTGAGGCGTATGCCCCAGCACCACCTTAGGGTGAAGAGGTCATTCAGGTACTTCCGTAGCTGGAGTCTTTGCTGCGCAGGAAAAGTGGCACAGAAGGGGCTGGTACCACTCAAACACAGCCAGGATTTGAGACCACTGCTCTGCCATGGATGCCCCTCATAGTTTTAAAATAAAAACTGGTTGGGTGCGGTGGCTCACACCTGTAATCCCAATACTCTGGGAGGTGGGCAGATCAGTTGAGGTCAGGCGTTCCAGACCAGCCTGGCCAATATGGCAAAACCTTATCTCTACTAAAAATATAAAAGATTAACTGGGTGTGGTGGTGCGTGTCTGTAATCCCAGCTACTTGGGAGGCTGAGGTGTGAGAATCACTTGAACCCAGGAGGCGGAGGTTGCAGTGAGCCAAGATCACGCAACTGCACTCCAGCCTGGGTGACAGAACAAGACTCTGTCTCAAATATAAAGTAAAATAAAATAAAATCTGCTGTACTTTTGAGATGGAATTATAAAGTACAGATGTTAGAAGAGAATTGTGTGATTAATCACAGGGAGAACACCCCAACACAACAATCTATTTCTTCTTTACTGTTCCTCCTTCTTAGGTTTATTAAAATGAAATCTCACCAGTGCAGACTTACTTTCTGACGCATGTTTCTGCCAGCTGGACCAGAAATACTGCTGAGACCAGCCTGAGTGAAGTTATTTCAATTATGTGGTGTGTAAAATAAAGCATGTCATTTTTAAAACTCATCCAAGATTTTCTAACCCCAAATGAGAATTTATCTGCATTTCAGCTTCACGTTTATACAGCCCCACAGAGCAAAACTCGCATTGCACTGGCCAAGACACGCACAAATGTCACCAGCAAGAAGTTGCCATCAGCTGTGTTCAGGCAGTCTTTGGGATTTTTCAAATTCTGTAACCACAACTCTGTCATGAAACTTATTTATTGAAAGGGTGTTTTGATGGTTGTTAGGTGTAAAACCATCCAAGTCGTCTTCAGACGCCCCAGGCACACATTAGTGTTCCAGACGGAGCTCATTCCTCCACATTTTCCTGGCTGATGAATGACAGCTTTGCTTTCCAAATGGTCATCCTCTGAGTCAAAAGAATTTTTATTCCCAGGACACTCATACAAAAAGCCTGCAGTGCTGACAAAATCTTATTCCACAAACAGCTAGGCTAAACACCTAAGATTCTCTTTTAATGAAGTGGCACACAACTCCGCAGCTATGAAGCAGGCCAGCCCTATCTGAATCTACAAGCAGCCATGAAGACAGGGACAAATAAAGATGCCTGCATGAAGTACAAAAACAAAACAAAAAGAAATGGGGTTGTGGTTTAAGAGATAAGTAAAGAAAAGAACTTAACAGGAGCCTCTCACAGAACCTTTGACCGTCACTCTGACCTGATCTCTTTTTCAGTGTGGGCTTTCTTTACCTGTCAAGATGAGAATTATGATCACCGCGAATATGTCAGGGTTTTCGGCCAGCACGCCGGGGGCGTTCAGAGCCATGTGTGTCCGTGAGAACTCCCCGATGGGTCTGCCTATCAGCTCGTCGAAGGTGGCGCTCCAGGCCCTCGCTACGCTTGAAGTACCTGCCCCAAAGCACACACAACAGAGGGGATATGAGGACAACGGTTAGCCAGGTACTTGTAGTGGAGCTCCATGTTCATAACATCATTGCAGGAGTCACTGACAGTGCACTGGAATCTGGCGGCAGCAGCCAGACCACAGCGTATGCTGAGCCAGAAGTGACGGTCAACTAGTGCTAAGTGCGAGAAGGCTTCTAGGGCCCACAGAGGAATGCATTTCACATCCCACCCAATATGCACAGGTGTATTCTATCAAATATACATATCCGAATAAAAACTTTGCAAAACAGCTGTTACCCTTACCACCTGAGAGGCACTCTGATAGTATGCAATGCTACCTATTTTGTTGCATTGAAAAAGTAAACATTGACGACAACTCATGAAAAACTGATTTCATAATGCACTCCCGGGGTGCAGCTGGCAGTCTGCAGGAACCCCGGTCAGGAAGCCCTTTTCTAGGAAACTCTTGGCAGCAGAGATGATGGCGCCTGCACCATAATTCTTCTCCCAGCAAGAAGAGGCGTCCTAGGAGGTCCTTGAAGGGGCTGAACCCCAGCTCAGGGACAAAGCCACTTGCTCACCTCAGAGTAGGCATCAGCCACCTCTGCCACTTTGTGCCTGAACGTGACTCGGAGGCCATGGCATCCCCAGAGTGCGGGACCGCAGACAGACCCCAGCTCTCCTCATTCTCCCCTCAGCCTGCACCCTCCAGCGCTGAAGAACACCAACAGGGCAGCACCCAAAATGCCAACAATAGTTGGCTGCTGTCTTTCACTCTCGTTCTCTCCTCTCATATAATTCTGGAGAGAGTCAGAATGCATTTCCATTGGTGTTTCTCAGGAAATGTCACTAAAATTCCAGTATTTTCATAGAGCATTTTCCTTTGTTTTCAAAGGGGGCCTTGTCGGTGACCATGGTCCCAATTATTCACCGCATACTGCCAGAGTCATCTGCAGAGATTCAATTTCACTACTGGGTCTTATGATAAGTAAGTATCTTTCCAACAACTCAGAAGTTTAACCACATTTCTTCCTCCTGAGCAGCCAATCTATTATGAATTCTGTAAACATGGTCTCACCATCTCCCTGTCACCCCCAAAGCGGCTGGCTCTTGGCAAATGTGGCTCCCAAACCCTGTCCTGCTCGATGAGAGGGGCTACCCCAGCCTTTCTTCCCAGCCTACCCTCTCCCAATTTCTGAATCATGCCTTTAAAAAAAAAAAAAAAATGTTTGCTGGAAAAACTGCCCTTCCCAGCAGCTAAGGCTGCAAATATATTTTCATAATGCATGCAAATGTTCTCCCACAAGCAAATGGCACTCTGGCAGAGCCTTTCATTTGCTGGTCTAGAAGCTGCAAGCAGTTCATGCTCAATGTATATTTTATGCTCAGGTAAATCCTCTGGAAACATAACGGTCCATTTACAATAGCTACATTCCCAGTGAGAGACCTCAGCTTGTGAGAACCATGTGTGGCTGTAAAGTTTTGATGTGGCATTGAAAGAAAACATTATGAATTTTATTTTAGAGCCCAGAAGACTAAGCTAGGTTGGCTCTCAGCAGATACTGCAGCTGCTGGAAAGAAAGCGAAGGTGCCGTTCAGAGAGCGTGAGTGTGTGCCCTCTGCCAGCTGTCCTGGTGAAGGGGGAGTGGTGCCCCCCATGCAGAGATAGGGCTGCGGGGAGCCCAGGGCTGGGACGGTCCCAGCAGGCAGCATGCGTGGCAGGGCGGGTGTGGTAGGGTCTGGTGGGAGCTGGCACAGAAGCAAGGCAGGACCCACATGGCTCGGCTGACCAGGTCTTACTGTTTTCTCGCTATTACCAAAAAATTTGAGAAAAAAAATAAATGGCACATTGAGTGGCCGTGTGCACCCTTTGCTTCTTCTGAGACTTAGGTTTTTGTTTCTTTTAAGTTGACGTGTTCAACTTCAGTTGTAATCAAAATACAAAAAAGCATAAAGGGAAGCAAAGCGTGTTTACCTGGCAAACTGGAAAGATTTTCTACATTTGCTTCTTTATTTCCTGGGTGGTTGTGTTACAGGCCGATGTCCAGTGTCCACACTGCAGGGTAAGGGGGCCCTGGCTACGTGGAGGATCACAGTCAACAAAGGCCTTAAAAACATGCAGACCCACCAAGAGCCATTCTGCTCCTTAGACAGTTTTAAGGAAAAGAATCATGGCTAAGCACAAAAACATAAAGTAAGTAACTGTTTATAACAACAGCAACAACATAATGGAAACAATCTGAACAACCCATAAAGACATCCAATACGTTACACGCTGTGTATAGAAATCTATACAAGGGTAGGCAAGCATTAGAAACGTTACCATGGAAAAATAGCTAATGATATGAGAAGTGTTTACTCTATGTTGTTTTATAAAGAGGTATACTGTACAAAAATATACATTTAAATTCACAAAAATGTTAAAACAATAGTTCTCTCTGTAGACAGTAAACTGCTGAACAGAGTCTTATGCCTTCGTGGGATCCCTAGTATCTAGCACAATGCCCAGCACAGAGCAGGTACTCAATAAACATTTATTAAAAGAATGAATGAATGAATGAATGAATGAATGAATGAATGAATAAGAGAATTAGTTTCTCCACATTGTCAGGCAGGATATTTCTACTTTCTTCTTTGTGCTTTTCTTTATTTTCCCAGTTTTTCTCTATCAGTGATGCATTTACTCTAGTAACTAAAAAACATACTAAAAGAAACTAAATACTTTTAAATGAATCAGAAACATCCTCTTAATTCTGTGCCTCTCTTGTTAACAAGAATGACCTCCCCACGGGGCATCCGCCCACACTTTAGAGGTGGGAACAAACAGAAAAGTGGTAGAGGGCACAAGCTCCGGACCCCCGGTACCTACCGATGATGTAGGAGAGGATTAAGTTCCAGCCGGTGATGAAGGCCCAGAGTTCTCCAACGGTGACATAGCTGTAGAGGTAAGCTGAGCCCGTCTTGGGGACCCGAGCACCAAACTCGCCGTAGCACAGGCCAGCCAGCACCGAGGCCAGCGCAGCAATCAGGAAGGAGATGACAATGGCAGGGCCTGCATTCTCACGGGCCACAGCTCCAGCCAGGACATAGACGCCAGCACCCAGTGTGCTGCCCACCCCGAGGGCCACCAGGTCAAAAGTGTTCAAGCAGCGAGACAGCCGCGTCTCCTCCCGGCTACAGTCCACCACCTTCCGCCGTAGCATCTGCTGGCCAATGTTGAGCAGGACTTTGCACCCCATGTTGCTGTTCAGAGCTGTCGAAAAAGAACAAAGATGTTTCCTGATTGCTCCTCATTTCATTCCATCACTCTCATCTTATCACATTATTGAAACAGACAGTGATCAGGTCCTTCATAATCATTTCCTGCTAAAAGGCTTTAATTCGTAGAATTCCATTGATTGTCAGAAGCACACAGCCTTCTCCAGTTTCACCAGCACATACAGAATTATCCCAGCAGGCCAACAGATACAGCTGACTTCATTTTGAGGTCTCTGAGCTTCCACATTGGTATCAGGTCCTCTTAATGGAGACTCTTCCATGGGTGGAAATTGTGTAGTAGAGGAAACACACATCAATGACATTGTTCCTACACTCAGTCATCAGATAATATACCAGGAAAAACAAGGTGTTAGTTTAAGTATGCTGTAATAGAAGGCAAACCAAACCATATCGTAATTTCATGATTAAATTACATTATTAAATTATTAAAACTCAGAAGCCCTGAATAGCAATAACAATGGTTTTTTAAAGATCTTTCTAGGATCCCCTGAGGGTAAGGAGCCAGTTGTTTTCACTTTTAAGGTAACACAGAGGTAAGTGGAAGCAGAAAAATGTTGAGTTATTACCAGTGAGGGCTTTTCATCACTTACTACTCCAGGAAGCACTTTTCTTCTGGACTGAAATGTCAGCCCAATGTGCTCCGTGGTACATGATATATATGCATATCTGATGTGTTCTTGGGCACTTATCACGAGAGGACATGTATCCATCCATCCCACCCTCACATGGGACATACCCCATTAGGGCCCAGGACACCCTGTGCCTTGTGGGATGGCTCTGAGATTGCTTTCCTCCAACCTACGGGCCCACCTTGCCTGGCCAGACGCAACAGGTGAGCCCTTGGCAAGGACAGGCCAGCAGCCACCCTCAAAAAGGCGGAGCTTTGCCCCCCACATCTGAAGGGAAGAGACTTCCTTCCACAGAGTCCAGGATGGAAGGGTAGGGGTGGGAAGACAGATAAACTCTTCAGTGGAGAAACCCAAGGACCACTGCCTGCAGCAGGTGACCGAGGCCAACGACAGTGACAGTCATGTTGGCAGAGTGATGTGATGAGAGGGGCACTTCATCTCCCTGGTCTTTCCCCCAAAACCCACAGCCCCAGGCTAACCATGGGAAAACCACCAGACACATTCCATTCTACAAAATACCAGACTGAGTGTGTCAAGGTCATCAAAAACTAGGAAGTCTGAGAAATGGCAGAGCCTAGAGGAGCTAAAGAGACGTGAGGACTAAATGCCATGTGGGATCCTGTATGGGATCCTGGGACAGATAAAGGACACCTGGGAAAAACGAGGGAAACCTGACTCAAATATGGATGTCAGTTAGTGAGAGCACATCAATATTGATTGTAACCAGTGTACCCACCAAAATAAGATACACATTCCTAATATGAAACGGTGAGGGGCACATGCAAGCTCTGTATGCTTCACCATTCTTCTGTAAATCTAACACTATCCTAAAACAGAGTTTATTTTAAAAATCTAAGACAAAACAACAGCACGTGCACAGAGAAGCTATCATCATGACTTTTGGCTACTGAGGTACACACAAAAAACCATCAATTATTCATGTTGATCATCAGTTGGTATTTATTGACCTAACTTAGCTGCAATTAAGTCACTTGAGATGGTAAGTCTAGAAAAGTCCGTGCCTAAGCACCTGAACACTTCCCTGCCTGCCCACACCTTTGCACCCACAGCTGCCGGGCAGGCACAGCGCAGCAGGGCCTCCCCAGGCTGCAGCTCAGGGCCCCTCGGCAATGGTCACATCACTGATCAGCTCCAGGTCGGGCAGCAACTGGGAGCGGTGCCTGCTCTGTTTTATCTGACAGGCCGAGGGAAGAGAATAATCCCAAGACTCAAAAATGTGAGCTAGAATGGGGAATAAAAATCATCTGATCCTATGCCTTTGTTGCAAAGATGGGGAAAACAGCTGAGAGCCAAGTGTCAAACAGGGTCACGGGCTCTGCAGGCACCATCCTCTGGGGTTCCGGCAGCATCACAGGTAGGAAGGAAATGATATCATGGTGTAGCAGGTGGGGCAAAGTGGGGAGGATATGAGGAGGGAGCGCTGCTTGTGGAACAGCGATGGAGCGGGGAAAATCAGACCTCAGAGTTTGAGAAGAGCAGGAAAGGGCGCCTGAGGCCAAGAGAAGAGCAAGCCGAGAGAGACGGATGGCTTCCCAGGTTGTTTACAGCAACACACGGGACTGCTTCTGCAAGCTCTCGAGCCAGAGCAGTTCTGAGCTGTCTCAGCAAGGCAGGGATGCCTGCGGCCTCCTAGGCAGTTAAGTGAGAGCCTCTGAGTGGCACCAGGGAGGAGAAGGAGCAGGAACCAAGGACCTAGTGGTGCTGGGACCCCAGGATCTGCAGGCTCAGGGGGTGATTTCTCCTGGAAATGCCTTTTTCTTTTCTTCCTTTTGGGGAATTAGCCAGATTTATTCAAGTCAAATTGTAAATCACAACAAAGCGTTTAGTAAACAATTGCTTGCATAGTAAATTGAAAGGGAAAATGCAACATAGCCCTCAGCTGAAAAGCCTGTGCTGGGAGATGTGCAAACATTACTGCAGTCACTTCTCAATATCCTTTTTGGCAGGGAGGAGAGTAGTTTAAGTAGACGAGCCTTGAAGAGAAACAGGGTGTGAAAACTCCTTATGACTTGCACTGTTTGGGATCTGGTGGGGGAAATGTGGCTGGGGGATGCACAGACAGTGCCTGTCTGTGTCCAACCTCTCCCAGATGTCATTTCTGCTCAAGAATAAGCAGATTCTCTCCATAAAATACTAAAGGCCAGCCGGGCGCGGTAGCTCAAGCCTGTAATCCCAGCACTTTGGGAGGCTGAGACGGGCGGATCGCAAGGTCAGGAGATCGAGACCATCCTGGCTAACACAGCGAAACCCCGTCTCTACTAAAAAATCCAAAAAAACTAGCCAGGCGAGGTGGCGGGCGCCTGTAGTCCCAGCTACTCAGGAGGCTGAGGCAGGAGAATGGCGTAAACCCGGGAGGCGGAGCTTGCAGTGAGCTGAGATCTGGCCACTGCACTCCAGCCTGGGTGACAGAGCGAGACTCTGTCTCAAAAAAAAAAAAAAAAAAAAAAACTAAAGACCAAGTGCAAGGGAAAGACAATGCTACTCAATAGCATTTTCTTTCCTAGGCCTCATAGGATAACATAACCTACATGCCCAGAAGGTGAGAAGGGGTCGCCCTGCCTTTCTCTGTTCTGGGCTTTTCAGGAGGGCTGTTCCCTGTTTGCACTCCTTTCTCAAAAATGTGCTGTTGTCCTAGGCAGAACCAAAGCTACAAGAGTAACCAAACGGATTCTTGGCAAGGAGCGCACCGGAGCCCAGACACACTCCAGTTACATAGTTCTGGGCCTCCGTATAACAGAAGGCTAATGTGAGCCGGCTGCTCGCATAAGAGGACAAATGACGCCTGTGGAGGTGCGCAGATGCAAAGCCTTACACATGCATCTGTGTCACCACCAGCACAGATCACTGCTACCAGTTGAAAACCCACTCAAAGAACCAAGCAACTTATGCTGGGGGGACCTCTGTACACCCTTCAAAATGAAGGGGCAGGTGATTACATCACTGTAAGCTTAGATACAGATAACGGTTTTCTAACATCATGTGAAAAGGGCCTTTCTGGTGAGACATCTGTGCGCAGATGCAGCTCATTTTCCCTGAATAGGTACGCAGTGGCCCATTTGCTTTCGGTATAGTTCTTGGCCTGTTTCCCCCTCACCAAGCCCAGGGAAGTGCTGGAGGGAAGTGTTTGGGTCTCAGCGGGGTGGGGTGGGGACAGCTGGGACCCCTACAGGAGATTAATTTTACCTTGGTTACTTCTTAAGTATTGCTTGCTATCTAGGGAGAGCGCAAACTCAATTCCTTTGGAAGACACTGGAACAAAGATGCTGCCAACTGCTGCTGAGAAGCCCAGAGCTGATAATCTGGAGAACATAAATGTCTCAGGCTAGGTGTTCACTCCTACTTCCCAGGGTAGGAGAAAATGAGACACTTACTCTGTCTTGGGTTTATTTTAGGAAATATCCTGTCTCCTTGGAAGTAATGCAAAAACCTGTTCTCCAAGTGGTTTTATCTGTCAGCATTTTGTACACATTATACCAGTTCTTACATTCATGCCAGGACTCCAAAGCTGGTTGTTCAACCAACAGTGAGGCTGCACAAAGCTACTCTGCACAGAATTAGCCTAACCATTCCAACCCCAGCAAGCAAAGTCAGGTTGGTAGAGACTGCCTGCTGTTGGGGTTTACACAGAAAGTTGCCAGAATACTTTGAGAGCATTACGTGGAAATTAGGTGAGGAGGAATTTATACAACAGTCGACGCCTCCTTTTATTTGAGGGTTTGATGGAAATCTTGCAACCCCAAGTGTCTCGGATCCATCTTGCTCCCTGTCATTTATTATCAAAGAACATTTACCTGCGGGGTATCCTCAGAAAAGCAAGTTTCCCACAACAGGAGTTCTAACTCTGCATTCTATTCTAGTAACCACTACATAACACCAGGAGTTTTACTGGCCCAATGGGTCAGAATTTGAGATAAAGACTCTTTTCCGCTCTATTTTAAAGATTTCTGATACAAGCGAGCAGGGGTGGATGGTGTGATGTTTCCAGCCTTGACTTTAACGGATCTTTCCACCACTGATACATTCCAGCTTAATGGCCTCCTTGGGGGACGGGAGGAGTCAAAAGCAAGCTGTTACACTATACTTGGAAATGCCCTTCTTTCAAGAAAATCTTCATCTTGGGATCTTTAAGAAGCCAACACTTTTAGTTTGCCCTTCAGTGGCCTTCAGAATGGCCGGGTCCCGGGAGACCCCTTTCTCCAGGCACCTGGCGGGAGCCAGCCAGAGGAAAATCTTTCACCCTTGCAGGAGAAAGACTGTGGTCCACGTTTGTACCAGGCTAAGGAATCTCTGTCTTTGCTAGGGTGGTAGCACTATTATAGGATACCATGAATGGGTGGGCATAGTCAATGGCGTCTTTTCAGCTTTCCTCAACAAGAGTGGCTGGCCAGCCTCATGGCTGGCATGTGGGCAGCTGCCCAGCAGTCCCAGAGTGCTCTAGACTGAGTGTGCACAGAGGGGCAGGGCTCGCACAGCTGAGTGGGCTGCAGCCACAGGTGGGAGAAGGGGACACTGGCCATGGTGGGAGAGGATGTGGAGTCTCAATGACAAGGGCAAAACCTGTGTTGAAGGAAGTGATCTCAAACCAGGATCCACTTCCCCACAGATGTTAGGAGGCCCAGGTGCAAGAACTCAAATTTTAAAAAACAAGTCAGATCAGATGGGACTGGCAGACACTAAGGATGGAGACGGAAGGAGGTAGGCATGGTGTTATAAAAAAAAAGAGGTAGGAAAGTGATAGAACTAAACACAGTCTTGAGAAGCAGCAATGGAGGTCCCTTAACAGGCAGAAAGAGACTCAGAACAGAAAAGGAAAGTAACGGTGGTCAGTGCCTGAGACCATCAGAGGACAGGTCATATCTGACCTAACATGGACTCATTAATCCCGGGTGAACTGAGCCTGCTACAATGGTAGATATCACGGTCTTTCTCCTGTCATCAGAAGCCACTGCCAGTTTGGGCATGAGGGGCAGGGAGCAGATAGGAGGACTGATCTTAAGAAGTTTAGTACATATCAAAGGGAAAATCCTTATTCATAAAAATTCAGTTCACATACAATGTATAGAAGACTGACAAATACAGACTAGCATAATTGGGAAAATCATGAGTGACATGCTCACAAATGTTGAATATAGTTTAAGATCATTCTGGATGTTAACATGATGTCACTAAGAGAAGTGGAAAAAATGAGAAAAATTCTTCCTGTCCAAGAGTAGGAAAAATTATGAATAACTTGTAATAACATATGACAAAATAATGCAACCATTAAGAATGTCTTTCTAGACTATGTATGGACAATGAAGAAACGTTCACAACAGGTTCACAGAAAAATACTACAAAAGTATATATTTTTGGATAAGCAAAATACATATATGTATCCTTTAAATGCCAGATAAAAAGTATATCAAAATATTAATAGCAGTAATTTTATTATTCACTATCGTAATACTTTTCAAAATTCTCTTTAAAAATTCTCTTTTATTTTTGTCATTAAAAAATACATACAATTCTTTCCAAAGTCATTCTGCATTGCAGAAGGCATGTTCACCTACAGGGAGTACAGGCAGAGAAAACCTTTCACCGTGCAAAGTGTCACTAAAGACTATATGAGCTCGGCCAAGCGCAGTAGCTCATGCCTGTAATCCCAGCACTTCGGGAGGCTGAGGCAGGTGGATCAGTTGAGGTCAAGAGTTGGAGACCAGCCTAGTCAACATTGTGAAACACCATCTCTACTAAAAATACAAAAATCCCAGCTACCCAGGAGGCAGAGGCAGAAGAATTGCTTGAACCTGGAAGGCGGAGGTTACAGGGAGCCGAGATCACGCCATTGCACTCCAGCCTGGGTGACAAGAGCGAAATCTGTCTCAATAAAAAGACCACATGGGTTCATTCGAAACCAGCCTGGGCCACGTGGCAAGACATCATCTCTACAAAACATTTAAAATTAGCCGGGCACTGTAGTATGCATCTGTGGTCCCAGCTACTTAGAAGGCTGATCCAGGAGGATGGCTTGAACCCAGGAAATCAAGACTGCAGTGAACTGTGATCACACACTGCACTCCAGCCTCGGTGACAGAGGGAGGCCCTGTTTCAGAAAAAAAAAAAAAAGACTAAATGAGCTCCACGACCATAAGAAAACTGAATTGGAGAGAGTAAATCAAAGAATCAAAAGTATGAGGATGGGAGGGGTGGTTCAAAATTATGCAGCTTAAAAGAAAAAAAAAAACAAACAATAGTCCACTTGTGCAGTGAGCAGCAGAGAAGGAAATGGCACAGTGCAAGGCCCCAGTCTCACTGGGAAGAGGCTCTGCCTAGAATGAAACATGACTTCTGAGCTTGGAGACTCTTTTAAAGGCCCCAGGGTCTACATCTGGCTGACCCCAGGCAGCTAGTGACATGCTGAGGATATAACTAAATTCCACCCAAAGTGACTGATCCCGTGCCTGTTATGTGCAAAGCACTGTGACAGCTGGGGTTTAAGAGAAATGGGCAAACTCCGTCCTCATTCTTGGAAAGCACAGAGTGGTGGGGTGGGGTGGGAGGCTGTGAACATACACGGCGACTCCTGGAGCACTAGGGTCCCGAAGGGGAGTGTGGGACAAGGAAAAGGTCTGTCTCAAAAAGCCACTACTTTCATGGGGGGAAAAAAGGTGGCCTTCCCTCAAGAAGTACAGAGGCACAGAGCCATTTGGGCACTTCTGTATATCGAGCTGGAGGCCTTGGTTGTAGACACTTTACACTCTTCTAAAATCCACAAGCTGCAGGCAATGTGACTGCTTGAGTCTGGCACAAGGCGGGCCAAGGGCCAGCGTGATGGCTGAACCGGGGGTTTCAGTCCTTCAGGCCTTGGTGACTTCACAATCAGAAAGCCTGAGAGCCCCGCCTCCCCGCCACGGCTTCTGCCTACTGACTCAACAGGGCTGGTGGCAGAAGTTCCCAGGGACCTCTGAGGTCCCATAGACAAGGTTTACAGCCCACCACTCTAAGTCTTACAGCAAAGGCAACATTACACGGAGAGGAGTGTGGGAGGAGGCAGGGATCAGAGGTTCCGCAGGAGGAGGGAGAGGGGTGGGGAGGAGGCAGGGATCAGAGGTTCCACAGGAGGAGGGAGAGAGGTGGGGAGGAGGCAGGGATCAGAGGTTCCGCAGGAGGAGGGAGAGAGGTGGGGAGGAGGCAGGAATCAGAGGTTCCACAGGAGGAGGGACGGGGTGGGAGGAGGCAGGAATCAGAGGTTCCGCAGGAGGAGGGAGAGGCGTGGGGAGGAGGCAGGGATCAGAGGTTCCGCAGGAGGAGGGAGAGAGGTGGGGAGGAGGCAGGGATCAGAGGTTCCACAGGAGGGAGGGGATGGGGAGGAGGCAGGAATCAGAGGTTCCACAGGAGGAGGGAGAGAGGTGGGGAGGAGGCAGGAATCAGAGGTTCCACAGGAGGAGGGAGAGAGGTGGGGAGGAGGCAGGAATCAGAGGTTCCACAGGAGGAGGGAGGGGATGGGGAGGAGGCAGGAATCAGAGGTTCCACAGGAGGAGGGAGGGGATGGGGAGGAGGCAGGAATCAGAGGTTCCGCAGGAGGAGGGAGAGGGGTGGGGAGGAGGGAGGGATGAGAGGTTCCACAGGAGGATGGAGTGGGTGAGTGGGGGTCATGCAGGGAGGAGACGACACGAGGCTCTACCGCAGGTGCCATTCCCTGGGCTGAGCAGCCACCAACTGCAGAACAGCTTCCAGGCACAGTGGGGAAGTTGCCCAGCCAAGGAACAACTGCCAACAGAGGCCCCAAAGCAGGCATGGCAGAGACCACACGCACAGCATCGGGCTTCAGCCAGGTAAAAGCAACTAAGGAGCGCCAGGTCCTACCACTCACACCGTGAAGAGGCCCAAACAAATAAACTAACAGCCCACAGGCCGAAAGTGGACAATGCTGTCCCAGGAAGGAGCCCAGTGAGATCTTTACAGCGTGAGTCTGTTGCTGAAATGGTTTGCAGTCAGTAAACCGTTTTCAACGTTTAATGTCATGAGAAAACATCAAGTCCAAAAGAACATAATATAATCCCAATGAGTACTTATGTGGGTGTAAAATCCTAAAATATTAACTCAGATTATAGGTATGTTTTTGTTGTTATTTTCTTCTTTTCCATCATTTGCTGTGTAGTCTAGAATGACATGTCACGTTTTCAATGAGAAAACAACAGTAATGACTAAAAACACCTAACATCCTGGGGCACTGGCCAAATGAAAGTCCTTTACATAGTTTACTTCATCTTTTCGCCCCTTATCAGGTAGGCAATACCTTGCATTCTAGAGACAAGAAGTTGCAGGCTTGATTACAACTCAGTAATTCTCAACGCTGGTTGCACATTACAATCATCTGGCGAGATTTTTTTTAAGTAATGATTTCCGGCCCCACCACAAATAAAATAACTTCTATAGCATTCTCCCAAGGAACGTCCCCAAGGGCATTTGACTAATGAAAGGTGCAGCTGGGGCTCAAGCCTCACTGCCTCCAAAGCCTTGAACTGCCCTCTGAATTGGATCAACAAATTCTGGGAAATGGCATGGCAGCGAGGGCCGTGGGGAGAGGGTATAAAATACAGAAGAGGGCACAGATGGCACTGTGGCCTGGCAAAGGGGGCACAGGCGACACCACACATGCCTCATCGGAGGGGGGGCAAGCTCTTTCCACTGACTCAACTCGGCCCCCTCATGATGCTCCCCCAGGCCAAGGGCTGCATCCCGATCATCCCTCCATGCCCCTGGCACCTAGCAGGCACCAAATAGGATTGACAGGACCACAGCATGTGCAGCACTCAGTAATTACCAATGACCTGAAATTCAGGAAGCTAACGAGACACTCACTTTTGTCTCAGGTAATCATCACCATGACCATCAACAACTTGTGAGGGTCTTTCTATCAAAGGAGATCTTATTAGCTGAATACTGAATGGTTTCATTCACCAAGGAATACATGTGTTTCTCTAAATGAATATAAATGTAAAAACCTGCTAGTTACAGATTAAAATCTAAAGCAACAATCTTGTCTAGGAAGCCCTCTCTAAGCCCGTCTCCTGACAGGTAACCTCTGTCTGCGCCCTCTCCCCACCCCCTTCACCCCCATCAGACATCGCCCCCATGCCACTGTGGGGACCAGCTCAGGTCCCCACCACTCTTTCTGCCCAGGTTTCCATAGGCCCAAATGCATTGTGTTCAACAAGGCACAGTGTCAGGGTCTCTGTTTCTACTTGTGTAAAATGAAGATGGGATGGTCCTGCCACTGCAAGGTGCTGTGAGGCTCACATGAGGCAACGTACTAGGAAACACCCAGAAAACAGAGCTCGCTGCTCTTCAAATGCAAATAACTATCAGCATCACCCCATTAGTAGCTATTACTGCCTCATAATAATATTTTCTTTTAAATCTCAATTACAATCTGTTGGTCACTGTCTCTGCCTCACAGAAGCACAGGGCAGACAATCCCCATCAGCTCAAGGTTCCCATCACCAGGGTTTCCCTTCATGGAATCTTTGCCACAGGCACTGAGTACCACCCACTCCACTCAGCTCACGTCACCCAACTCTGTTTACCCAAATCAAAGACTGACTTAAAAAAACGAGAAGCCGGTGGAAAAGCTATCGACATCTTCACAAAATCCAGAGAACACCCGAAAAGCGTTTCCTCCTGCAGCCAGCAGGATGAGTGGAGAGTTGGTGTCTCTCGACGTGTTTTCATCATCAGAGGGCAGTGCTTCATCGGGAGAGACGCCCACACCCTGCATGCAGAAGTGTGTTACAACAAAAACAGGTATCCTAGCCTATCCTACTGGAGCCAGGGCTCCTCTGACACGTGCCTTTTCATCACACTTGGGCAGCATGGAAAGAAAACACCAGTCTGCACACCCTGTGGGCAGGTCCTCGGGGAGACTCTCTGCTGCCTCCCAAGTGCAGCATCAGTGAGCCAGAACCAACCAGGGAGCTGGCCCGACACAGCGGGAGCTCCCATGCAACAGGCTTTACGTCTGCGCGCACTGCATCGGGGCCTTGGAAATGGCTATGGAACCGGCTCTCACATCTCAAGAAGAAATCTGTTCTTTAAACAAATTTGTTCATTTATTTAAAAAGAAATGTTTTAAACAAAGCTCCCCCAAGATTAGAACACTGGCACTTCAATTTTCTGAGCCTCTAAGTATCCTGGGAGTTAAATTAGTTTTCTTTCCCTCCTTCTAAATATTTCCTCTTTCAAAAAGCACAAGGAGAATCAGCATTGCAAACGAGAGCAAAGCAGAGGATTCCATGCCAACTTAACTGAATTTTCACTGGACATTCACAGACTGGTATTTTCCTACTCACTCACTGATTCACTCAACAAACCTTTAATAAACCCAGGCAGTCCACCAATTCACACACAGGCCTGGGAACACCTTAATCCATAAACTCCTGGAAATGTTCACTTCTCCCCCAGTCTCCCCACCATCACAAGCAACTTTTTTTGTGAAAAAACTTGGAACTCCTAGAAAATTCACTGGTTCAAGAGGAGACAAAGAAAACCTATGAACAATGGGGCACAGCCCAGGAACAGCCTCAGAGTGAGCGGGGCCGGCTAGAAACAGCCAATATCACACAACACCAGCTCCACGTCACACACATGCATAGATGTACTGCTGCATTAAATCCTCACAAGGAAGCAATCAAGTCACAATTGCTAGGTAGCTGGCGGATTATATTGCCTGCCGTCACATAACTCGTAATAGTGAAGCCAGGATTTGAACCCAGGTCACCTAATTCCTGAAACCCTATGGCCTGCCAGGTGCCAAATTGACTCAACTTTGACCAAGCTCATTCTCCCTGCTGCCTGACAATTCTTACTTTGTTACCCTGTCTGAAATCCTACAAACATAAAAGAGTCATGAGTTAAGTGACAACCTCTTCTTGAATGTGACACCCCTGTAAAAATGAAGCCCATTATTATTCATGCAGTGGAGTGAATCAATGTAATCCATCCACTTCCCATCCAGCCAGCTGCTAGCCAACACCTGCTGCCTGTGAGGTAACAGGAACTTTATCTGGGACTGAGGAAAAGTGGGTAATTTTGGCTGCAGGACCCAACCGGGGCTTCGGTGGAAAGTTGTAGAAAGGATACAGATAGCAGAGGCCTGGAAGGGGTATGTGGAAGGAAGTGGCAGATAAAGCAGATGGATTACATATTACGCTGGAGATATGATGTCCCTGATAAAAGTAGGGAAAAAAGTGTCAAAATAACATATAGCAGTCCTTAAAACAAAAACATAAAAATAAGTGTATACAAAGAATGGTAGTGCAGGAGGAAGTGAGGCATTTGTCTCTAGACAGAAGAAGATTATGAATGGTTCCTTCCATATTTCGACGATTTTTAAATAATGAGTATGCACTGCTTCTGAATTAAGGGAAAGAAAATCTCTTAATGAAATCAACAAAGAGGGAGAACAAAGGAAGGCATGAGGGTCCCAGGACAAGCCAAGCCCACCTCGAGTCTGTCTAGGAGATGCTGATAAGCAGATACACGGGGCTTCATTATGCTTTTCCCTTTATATTTGTACATGTTTGGAAATTTCCAAAATTAAATGTAAAAACAAAGGACTTCGTCTGGGGCTGACCCAAAAAACACTGAGGAAACTCCACTACCTGCACCAAGTACCTCACTCCCCAACCCCAGCGCCAGGACAGCCCCAAAATGCTGTAAGTGACAGCCACATGTTAACTAGTTAAAGGGTCTTTTATATGGGATTAGGTTGAGCCCTACGAAACTGTCAATATTCAACCATTACGACCTAGAAAAACAGCCAAGAGTCAAAGATGTGTAACAGGCAGACCTGTCCTTAACTCTCCTGGCGGTGTCCTGAGACACTTCTCTGGGCCTAAGTCTGAATCAATAGAAAGTCAAACTGAAAAGCAACCGTCTCTCATACTATAGCCTCTACCAGAAAAGCTGATGTGAGCACCAAGGAACAGACTTAGGCATGGTTCACAGGTTATGCAAAAGCTGGTGGCTGTCTAAAACGTTAGGCGCACGCGTTTAGAAGCTATACACTGGAAGGACCACAAGTGAATTCTGCAGTTCACTCCTTCTTACGTTTCGACAGGTAACAACCTCACTGGGGAGATGGAACCCATGCCCGCCGGACAACAGGTGGCATGTCAGTCACTGGGCGAGGCTGGCACGCTGATCTGTGATCTGTGACTTGGGGCAGGGCAGGGTGGCCCTTTTAGGGGTCTTCAGTGGTCAGCTAAGGGATTTACACCTTTATTTAGACGCAGAGTTTTAAAGCAAAGGAAGAGCATCCACAAAACATGATCTTGGGCAGACTAATCTGGTCTGTGTAAGAAACATTGAGGGGGGAAAACAGAGCACGAGGACTTCCAACTTCTCGAGGTCCAGCCTTCTCCTTTTCGGTAGCAAATCAATATGCTCGCCTTACAGCCCAATATTTTAATCCATCTCATATAACACCTTTGCGTAAGCACATGCTGTGACCTTTCCTATTGATCTCTTTGTTCCCCGGTCCCTGTTTTTTCTCAAAGAGCCCTGACACACACATAAAACACACGCCCGTAGTTACCATGGGGATTATCTACGCAGTTCATGTCATGCACCAGTAATTCCCACCAGGAAATGCCACATTTATGGCAGGTCTTCCTGCCACATTCACAACCACACTTTTTCACTGGTGACCAGAATTTCAGACACTCACTCCAGAAGGAACACACTTTTAATCTGACTTCTAATCTCAAAAGAATGTCACAGCCTATTGGCCTGGCTGACCACCTTACCTGTCTTCAGTCTTCAACAAGTACTGGTTGTACTTTTCTAATGACGAGGCCTTCTCTTTATGTGGAGCGGACGTGCTAGTGGGCACTGAGAGAATAGCCTCTAGCAGAGAGGAGAATGTGATTCAATTTACCTGCAATTCCTTTCAGGTATCTGGAAACAAATGGCCAATTGTCCGCATGCTCACCTGAACGATCAAAGACCGGGAGAAAACAGTGCCCACGGACCAGGAGGAAGCCAGCTCCATTCCTTCCCACCGCATGAGAGTGCCAGAGGGGGTGAAGGGTGGAGCGGCCCTTTCAGCACACCACGTGGTCCGTATTTTATCATCCGTCACTGGCAGTGCCACCTGCATTGCTTTCATCAAAGGCGCCAGACCAACACCATGACCACACACTGTCACTCTGGAGTGCCACCCCAACTTGACCCTGGAGCCAGCCCCTCAATATGCCAACATTCAACTCAAATGTTCCAGACCATGCATAATCAAAATTCTTCCTTTTTTGGTTATGGCTTTGTGACAGTCAGACTCTACATTTCACAGAATCAGGAGAAAAAGAGAGCACAGCTTACATCTATTGTCTGTTTGTGTTTTGAGACAGAGTCTCACTCTGTCGCCCAGGCTGGTGTGCAGGGGCACCATCTCAGCTCACTGAAGCCTCCGCCTCCTGGGTTCAAGCAACCCTCCCACCTCAGCCTTCTGAGTAGCTGGGACTACAGGTGTGCATCACCACATCCAGTTAATTTTTGTATTTTTAGTAGAGATGGGGTTTCACCATGTTGGTCAAGCTGGTCTTGAATGACCCCAAGTGATCCACCCACCTCAGCCTCGCAAAGTCCTGGGATTACAGGTGTGAGTGACCATGCCCAGCCACTTCTATTGTTTTTTAAGGAGTTCTTAAAGGCTGAAAAGAGACATTTTAACATATGCCACAAATAATATTCTCTACAGTCCCCATGGCCACAGAAAAACCTACTGTATAAGGACCTCTTGCCTGCTAAAGTTCACTGACATGCCAGTCATCTGAGACCCAGGACCACATTTTCCTATACAAAGAACATGACAAAGCTGCAGTTAAGTTCCAAGGCAGCTCACAAAAAGCCATTTAACCCATCTCGCTCCTAAAGTAGGACTGGGCACTCCGGAGCCACCCACCAGCCAGCAGGGCCAGTGATGGCTCAGGGCATCCATGCTGGCTGCAAGGGTAAACGGGTCCTGTTGGGCTGGGACCCTGTAGAAGGTTTAAAATCAGGGACAAATGTAGTAAAAAAGCAAGGAAGAAAGTAATTTCTTATAAAAATAGACAGCAGATGGAAACCACTTTTCAGCTCTCCCTTCCAAGGAGTAAGGAAAGCTGACCTGTGCTGGGCTGGCTTGATGAGGCAAGCAGCCATGCTGGGGAAGCTCACATGACAACCAACTGCAGGTGGCTTCTGGGAGATGCAGGCAGCTGCTAGGAACCGCGAGTGGCCTCTCAGAGCTGACAGCAGCCTCTACGTCAGCCAAAAAGAGGCCACAACTCCGTCCTACAACTACAGAACATGAATTCAGCCAACAACCTGAGGGAACGTGGAAGAGGACACTTCCCTAGTCAAGCCTCCAGATGAACACCAAGCCCAGGCCAGCATCCAGACTGTAGCCCGGTGAGACCCCAAGCACAGGCCCCAGCTAAGCCCTGACTCCTGCTCTGATTCCTGGCCCATAGAAACATTGAGAAAATAAGATGTGTGTTGTTTTAAGCCAGAGAAATAGATGACTAACCACGGTCCAAACACTCTCGTGTGATAATGAGTGAACTGGCGTTCATTTGCTCACTGAATCCTTGTGGGTCTAAGAACAAGAGCAGCAACTTTCTTTAATACATTGCTTCAGTGGTGGGGATAACCACGACTTTGCCTGAAACTATTTCATTTAACGGAGGCTGAATGATTTGAAAGTAATTTCCTCCTTCTGGAAAAATGCCATATATTAAATAGCTGTTACTTCATTTTTTAAAAATTGGGTGATCTTCCTTGGGCCATGGTTGTAGGGAGTTATGGGAGCTATAAAGATGAGACCATACATCGTCCCTGCCCTCAGAGTGCACACTATGGAAAGAAAGAAGCAAGCAAGTAACTGTTCACAATGATCCACCCATGCAACAACTACCTATTATTCCCCTACTATGTGCGCTCTCTCCTTGCAGAGACTAAGGAAGCGCAGGGAACAGAACAGAAGAGAGAAGACAGAATGTGATAAACCAAACAACAAGCGTGGCCAAGACTGAAAGGCCTCCAGGAGATGTGGCACCTATGTTACCACCTGGCCTGATTCTCTTCGACGGGAAAAGGTGACATCATGGCGGTGCCCAGTAAGCCATAAATTCCCCCGATTCAGACAGGGTTCAGGACTTGTGCCCCAACACCACCCAAGGGCTTCCCCTCACACCTTGATAATGCACTGCCCAGCCCTAGAAGCGGAAGACTCTGACTTAGGCTATTCACTCAGATGTCAACGCCCAGCCCCAGTGTCAGGTAACACCGGAAGGTGTTCTAAAATAGTCTGTCAAGACAGCAGAAACACATCTGACTGGGGCGGTGGAGGGGGGAAGAATGCAGAATGAACTCACTCTAATTCAAGTCATTCTACTAATTAAGCACCTAAACAGGAAAGGAAAGAAAAGGGTGCTCAAGGCTCACACACCCCAACACACAGTGGCTTCTGGCCTGTGCAGAACATCCTCCCACTTCCCTGCTGGCCGGCAGCTAATTTTACCCACTGTCTTTGGGAAGGTGCACCTGGTAATTCTGCACCTTTGTTTCTGACATTGACAAGGCTGTAGCAGCCTCATAAACAAGGTGCTTACTTATAGCCTAATCCTCCCCCGGAGCTTGAAGCTTGTGGGCAGCCCCTCCTTCCTCCTTAATTTTTATTTCAAGGCAGCCTGCTCAAAGTTGCTTACATGTGGCAAAGGTCACTGGCTATATCCCCCAGAAGTCCTTCTGATTAAGATCTCAGTGTGGGCTGCTGAGCCTGGGTATGTCTGCATTCCTAATATAGCCATAGTCTCAGAATTAACTATATGAATGGCCTCAAATGACTGTAAGAATGTGAGAGAGTGGGAGACAAGTCAGGTGAGGGTCATTACACACACACACACACACACACACACACACTTTCCCTCAACTGAAGAGTTTTAGCTCTATTTTGTGTAATAAAATAGCAATGATAATGATGAAGCCTCCATACTCAGTAAACATTTTTAGTTTAATGGAGAAATGGCCAGAGCAATTAGTTTAAAGTATTTTATAGCGGAACTCTTTTTCCCAAATGTTGGGAACAGGCCCCCAAATCTGGCCATCCACCAAATCTCTGCAGCACTGTGTTATGTTCGTGATGGCCATGATGCCCACGTTGAAGGTCGTTGGTTTACTGGAATGAGGGCAAGGAACACCTGGCCCACCGAGGACAGAAAACCCCTTAAAGGTGTTCCTAAACCACAAACATTACCATGTGTGATCCATGCCTTAAGGACACGCTCCTGCTGCAGATAACTAGCCAGACCCATCCCTCTATTTCCCATAAGGAATGCTTTTAGTTAATCTATAATCTATAGAAATAATGCTTATCACTGGCTTGCTGTCAATAAATATGTGGGTAAATCTCCGTTTGGGGCTCTCAGCTCTGAAGGCTGTCAGCCCCGATTTCCCACTCCACACTCTATATTTCCGTGTGTGTTTCTTTAATTCCTCTAGCGCTGCTGGGTTAGGGTCTCCGACCGAGCTGGTCTCGGCACCCAAACTACATCCTACGCCAAACCCAAATAGAAAAATCAGACAAAAATGAAGCTACTCGTATTTAAAGAAAGAGAGGGGACACAGAGCCTCAGTGGCCAGCCTTGACTGCCCCCCTGCCCCACTTGGCTCTTATGCCCACTTGGAATTAACTCTCAAGCTGCAAGGAACAGCCTGAAACACCACTGCCCTAGAGCAGACGGCTACAGCCCCTGAACCAGGAACGAGTTACAGCAGAATTCCTAAGTAAAAGGGAGAGAAGTAAGGAGAAGAGTCAGAAGAATGGGAGCAAGATGAAAAGTTCTGGGGTAGGAAGAGAACTGGAAGCAGCCCTTGACCCTGAGAATTGCAAAGGCTCCAGGAGTCACACAGAGAAACACAGCAGGACACAGCACAGCCGCTGTGCTGCACGCCAGTGCCCAGGAGCTGGGTGGCGCACAGAGCACGAGACACAGTGCCCAATGTCCGCACCAGGAATGACGTGGGACAGCTCCAGGCTGATCCTTCCCCAGAGCCTGCCCTGGTGACCAGGCCTCAGGGACGGAAGGCCTGGCCAGCCACAGGATATCAAGAGTTCTGTTGGAAGGAAATGCAGGAATTTAAGGAACACACTCAAGTGAAAAGACAAGCTTGTTTTCTGCTGGGTTAATGGGTCTGGACAGTTAGCCACATGAGTCTGAAAAATTACAGCAGTTGGGAATCTGAAAAAGAAGACAACTGGGGGGTTTTAGTTGACAGTTAACTTAAAAAGTCAACAGACAACCAGCAGTCTAAATGAATAACATATTCTAGCACAAAACAGAATAACATATTCTAGCATGCTGCTGTCATGCTGACAGGTAGACTGTACCTGGACTACGACGTGAAGCCTCAACACCTTCTCACCAGAGTACAGCCTCGATCTTGCAGCAAAGAAGTGTCAGGAGGGATACGAGGAAGGTTTCAGAATCCTGAAAGGCAAGGAAGAGCCATCAGATATGTTCAGTTTCGACCCCAGAATCTCCAAGTCTGTGGCTGGTACAGTGAAAACGGATTCAGCTCAGCCCTGCAGTGGGAAACACATGCCACCTTAACAGCAACTGAAGACAGGGTTGACGGCAAAGGGGACCACCATGGGGCATCATCAGGGGAATTCAGGGAGAAGATGGGAAGCCAGACTAGATGCCCTCCACACCAGAGATTCCACCGCTTTACCTCTGAAATCGACTCTCATATTTCAAAGAGGAAGATATAAAAGCGTCACACTGGCAATTTCCACAAATCTAGGGCACAGTCGTAGACATGCAAAAGCTCTGAGGAAGAAGGGGAGCGAGTCCGCTCCTGACACTGGTATTGACCAGCAAGGTCAGCAGGGGCAGAAAACATTAGCTGGTATCTTCTGAAAACACTTGGACTCCAATTCGTACAATCGAGCATTCGGTGATGGAGTTCTATGGGTACTATTAACAGCTGCCATGGCAGCACGGAGCACACGTCTGCCCATAACACCAAGAGTCTCAGCATGGGCAGAAGGTTATCCTAAATCTGGGAAGCAGGACCTTGTTGCCTTGGAATGGAATCGTGCTGGCCAGTGACTGGGAGTACCTGGTGTGAACGCAGCCTGAGGACACGCTAGGAAGAACCTTGTAGATGCATGGCATATAAAGTCCTTTGTTTTCTAAATCTTACCATTTATACTCTTCACAGAATCTTGCACTCGCCCGGGAGCTGAAGAGGTTTAATTAAGCTGTCTGAAATATGATTTGCACCTAATGTGAACCCAGATAAGATTATCATTACACAAAAAATGCACATAAACATGCTCATCAACAGCTAGAGTTGTGTAACTTAGCAGCAAACCAGACTGCCCACAATTGGAATCTTATTCCATTCCCACCTGCGTCATCTTTCATACATTGATATTTCATCCTACATTGATATTTCATTCCTTTTCACTTTCTATGTTGAAAATGTCAAACCTACAGAAGTTGAATGCTTACTCTTTATCTACACTTCCCAATATTTAACATTTTGCCATATTTGCTTTATCCCTCTTTAGACAAATATATGCTTTCCTTATGACCATTGTGATAAGCAAGCTATAGCTATCATGACAACTACCTCCAAATATGTCAATAAGTAATTGCTAAGAATTACATTGTGTTACCAAACTGTAATGCCATGATCACACCAGTGGAACTGAACATTAATTCAATAGTATTTAAAACACAGTCCATAGGATTAAGAAAATGTGGTACATATACACCATGGAATACTATGCAGCCATAAAAAAGGATGAGTTCATGTCCTTTGTAGGGACATGGATGAAGCTGGAAACCATCATTTTGAGCAAACTATCGCAAGGACAGAAAATCAAACACCGTATGGTCTCACTCACGGGTGGAAATTGAACAATGAGAACACTTGGACACAGGGTGGGGAACATCACACGCCGTGGCCTATCATGGGGTCGGGGAGCGGGGAGGGAGAGCATTAGGAGATATACCTAATGTAAATGACGAGTTAATGGGTGCAGCACACCAACATGGCACATGTATACATATGTAACAAACCTGCACATTGTGCACATGTACCCTAGAACTTAAAGTATAATAAAAAAAAAAAAAAAGAAAAAAGACACAGTCCATAATCAAGTGTCCCTAATTGTCAATTACCGCTCTTTCTTGATGCTCTATCATGTACCATGAGAGCACCGAGAACAATGAAGGTTGATAAAGTCAGGCTCACAGCCCACCAGGGACACAGCATACTGGTGCCCCACTGCAGGGTGGGTGCCAAAGGGCCATGATTGGGATTCATAGTTTAAAAAGTTAACTCTGGAAAAAAAGGGGCAGAATCTAGAAGGGAAACAACTGACGACATTTGCTGCGAGTGATAAAATTTGAGAGCTTTCAAGAAAAAAATGGGAATTTCAGAAAACTTGTATTCGTCATCAAGATGTGGACAGCTCCCTAAAAGTTGAATTTTTCCATGACACTGGGGGTGATGTTAACAAATGTGATATTTTAAAAATATATGATGAAATGTGCCAGCATTTGGAAGACCTACATCATTCAGTAAAACAGTAATTCAGTAAAACAGAATCATAAATGTGTAGACTGATTCGAAGTGCAAGATAGACCCATCATTTTAGAACAAAGAGCTTACCGAGATGGCTTCAGATTCCACAGTGGAACCCACTATTGCCTGTGGAGTTTTAATGTAGTATCAAGAAAGAATATCTACAATTACCTGAAAAGGCCACTAAAGTGTTCCTCCTTTTCTAGGTACATCCCTGTGAAGCCAAATTTTCCTTATATACTTCAACTAAAACAACACGTCCAAACTGACTGAATGCAGAAGCACATACATGAATCCAGCTGCCATAAGCTAAACATTAAAGAGGCTTATAAACATGTAAAACAATGCCACTCTTCTCACTGAATTATTTTTGTTCTGGAAAATAGTTACTTTTCATAAAAATGTTACTTATAGTAACACAAAATGGGTTAATCCTTGTTATTTTAGGTAGATTAAGACATTTATTTCAAGTCGTTCTAAACTTTAATTTCTTTTTTTTTTTTGTTTTTGTTTTTAAGACAGGGTCTCACTCTGTCACCCAGGCGACAGAATGCAGCGGCACAATCTTGGCTCACTGCTGCCTCGACCTCCCTAGACTCAAGTGATTCTCCCACGTCAGCCTCCCAAGTAGCTGGGACTACAGGTGCGCACCACCACGCCTGGCTAATTTTTTGTATTTTTCATAGAAACGGGGTTTCGCCACATTGCCCAGGTTGGTCTCAACATTCCTCAGCTCAAGCAATCCACCTGCCTCAGCCTCCCAAAGTGCTGGGATTATAGGGGTATGCCACTGCACCCAGACTACATTTTATTTCCAATTCATAAGTGTTGATAGACACAACCCACATAAGCGAAGCTTCTGGGAGTCCTCAATACTCTTTAAGGGTGTCAGAGGGGTTCCAGACCCTACAGTTTGAGAACCAGTGCTTAAAAGGTTGCCCAGTGAAATGAACACAGCCAAGCTTAATATACACTCAACAGGAGGAATGCTGCTGTCCTGCTCCTTAGGCATGAATTCAGCAGCCTGCCGCAGTGACGCTTGCTCCAGTCGCAGTCTCCTGTCGTGGTATAAAAGCAGTCGTGGTATAAAAGCAGTTAATTCTTTAAAAGTCTAAAGAAAGGCATGCCATATGTTAAGCCAGGATGAACTCATCAGGATTAATGGGACTGGAATGCATAGCAAATAAATTCATTAGCATCACTTCCCTTTAATCCAAAAATGTTCCAACCAATTTATTGTAATTTTTGAGATTTGAAAATTCCTTTGTTAAAAGCAGAGTAATGCAATGCTACGCCTCAGACGTAAAGAGTTCAATTCCATTTGTTTCAAAAATATAGCAAGCAGCATTCCAACATTACCCTTGATGGGCTTCCAGGAGTACATGCGGACTGTAAAAGTGTGATTGTGACACCATGTGGCTATATTGTAATACAGTCATGTGTCATGACTTAATGACAGGGATGTGTTCTGAGAAATGCGTCTTTAGGTGATTTCATCCTTGTGTGAACATCCTGCAGTGTACTTAGAGCGTACTGACAGAAACCTAGGTGAGATAGCCTACTGCACACCTAGGCTGCATGGGATAGCCTTGGCTCCTAGGCTACAAACCTGTACAGCATGTTACTGTACTGAATACTGTAGGCAACAGTCACACAATGGTAAGTATCTGTGAATGGAAACATAGAAAAGGTACAGCAAGAATAAGATACAAAAGATAAAAATTGGTACCTCCTTATAGGGCACTTACCATGAACAAAGGCTGCAGGACTGGAGGTTGTCCTGAGTGTCAATGAGTGGGGGGGGGTGAACGTGAGTGGTGGGGGGGTGAACGTGAGTGGTGGGGGAGTGAATGCGAGTCGGGGGGAGTGAACGCGAGTGGGGGGAGTGAACGTGAGGGGGGCGAGAATGTGAGTGAGGGGAAGTGAACGTGAATGAGGGGAGTGAACGTGAGTGAAGTCGAGTGAAGGGGAGTGAAGTCGAGTGGGGGGGAGTGAACGCGAGTGGGGGGGAGTGAAGTCGAGTGGGGGGGAGTGAACGCGAGTGGGGGGGAGTGAACGCGAGTGGGGGGAGTGAATGCGAGTGGGGGGGAGTGAACGCGAGTGGGGGGAGTGAACGTGAGGGGGGCGAGAATGTGAGTGAGGGAGGGGGAGTGAATACGAGTGGGAGTGAACGCGAGTGGGGGGGAGTGAACGCGAATGAGTGGGGAGTGAACGCGAATGAGTGGGGAGTGAACACGAGTGACGGGGGAGTGAACGGGGAGTGAAGGTGAGTGACGGGGGAGTGAAGGTGAGTGACGGGGGAGTGAAGGTGAGTGACGGGGGAGTGAAGGTGAGTGACGGGGAGTGAGTGAAGGTGAGTGACGGGGAGTGAGTGACGGGGAGTGACGGGGAGTGAGTGACGGGGAGTGAGTGAAGGTG
Source organism: Macaca fascicularis (assembly GCF_037993035.2). Taxonomy (NCBI): domain Eukaryota; kingdom Metazoa; phylum Chordata; class Mammalia; order Primates; family Cercopithecidae; genus Macaca; species Macaca fascicularis. The sequence continues at coordinate 9,395,733 of NC_088391.1, forward strand.
AGTGACGGGGAGTGAGTGAAGGTGAGTGACGGGGAGTGAGTGAAGGTGAGTGACGGGGAGTGAGTGAAGGTGAGTGACGGGGAGTGAGTGAAGGTGAGTGACGGGGAGTGAGTGACGGGGAGTGAGTGAAGGTGAGTGACGGGGAGTGAGTGAAGGTGAGTGAAGGTGAGTGAAGGTGAGTGAAGGTGAGTGACGGGGGAGTGAGTGAACGTGAGTGACGGGGAGTGAACGTGAGTGACGGGGAGTGAACGTGAGTGACGGGGAGTGAAGGTGAGTGACGGGGGAGTGAAGGTGAGTGACGGGGGAGTGAAGGTGAGTGACGGGGAGTGAAGGTGAGTGACGGGGGAGTGAAGGTGAGTGACGGGGGAGTGAATGTGAGTGACGGGGGAGTGAATGTGAGTGACGGGGAGTGAAGGTGAGTGACGGGGGAGTGAGTGAAGGTGAGTGACGGGGAGTGAAGGTGAGTGACGGGGGAGTGAACGAATGTGAGTGACGGGGGAGTGAACGAATGTGAGTGACGGGGAGTGAACGAATGTGAGTGACGGGGAGTGAAGGTGAGTGACGGGGGAGTGAGTGAAGGTGAGTGACGGGGGAGTGAGTGAAGGTGAGTGAAGGGGAGTGAGTGAAGGTGAGTGACGGGGAGTGAACGTGAGTGACAGGGGAGTGAACGTGAGTGACGGGGAGTGAACGTGAGTGACGGGGAGTGAATGGGGAGTGACGGGGAGTGACGGGGAGTGACGGGGAGTGAAGGTGAGTGACGGGGAGTGACGGGGAGTGAAGGTGAGTGACGGGGAGTGAGTGAAGGTGAGTGACGGGGGAGTGAATGTGAGTGACGGGGAGTGAATGTGAGTGACAGGGGAGTGAATGGGGAGTGAACGTGAGTGACGGGGAGTGAACGGGGAGTGAACGTGAGTGACGGGGGAGTGAACGTGAGTGACGGGGGAGTGAACGTGAGTGACGGGGGAGTGAATGGGGAGTGAACGTGAGTGACGGGGAGTGAAGGTGAGTGACAAGGGAGTGAATGTGAGTGAATGTGAGTGACAGGGGAGTGAATGTGAGTGACGGGGGAGTGAAGGTGAGTGACGGGAGTGAATGTGAGTGAATGTGAGTGAATGTGAGTGACAGGGGAGTGAATGTGAGTGACGGGGAGTGAATGTGAGTGACGGGGAGTGAATGTGAGTGACGGGAGTGACGGGGAGTGAATGTGAGTGAATGTGAGTGACGGGAGTGAACGTGAGTGACGGGGAGTGAACGTGGAGGCCTCTGGGACAGGACTGCACACTACTGGAGGCTTCAGGAACACTGTACAATGAAGCTACACTAAATGTGTAAAAAATATTTTTCCTTCAGTCATAAATTAAGCTTAGCTTACTGCAACATTTTTACTTCACGAACTTTTTTGTAACTCTTTTACTTTTTCGTAATAACACAGCTTAAAATACAAACATTACACAAAAGTACAAAAATATTTTTATGTCCTTATTCTACAAGGTTTTTCTATTTTGAATTTTTTTTTTTTTTTTTTTTTTTTTTACTTTTTCAACTGTCTTGTTAAAAACCAAGATGCAGACATACACATTAGCCCGGGCCTACACAGAGCCAGGATGATCAATGTCACCGTCTTCCACCTCTGCGTCTTGTCCCACTGGAAGGTCTTCAGGGGCAGGAACACACAGGGAGCCGTGATCTCCTGTGATAACAATGCCTTCTTCTGAAATACTTCCTGAAATAACTGCCTGAGGCGACTTTACAGTTAACTTTTCTTGTAAATAGGACTATACTCTAAAATAATGATAAAAATTATAATATAGTAAATACATAACCCGGTAACACAGTCATTTATTATCAAGTATTATCTACTGTACCTAATTGCATGTGCTATACTTTTAGATGGCTGGCAATGCAGTACGTCTGTTAACCCCAGCACCACCCAAAACACGTGAGTAACGCATAGCAGGACAATGTCACAAAGGATAAGACATCAAGAAGCAACAGGAATTTCTCCGATCTATTATAATCTTATGGAACTACTCTCATAGATGAGTTCTATAATAAACCAAAACATCATTACAGGGCCCATGGCTGTATATTTATAGTGGACACCCGGCAGGCCAAGAGAAAATCTGTGCATAAAATAACCCCAAAATATCAGAAAACATATCCCACTGAACGATTCATAAATCAAAAGGACTCAGGTCTTTCCACTAAGTACACTGATAAGAACCACTAAAAAAAACTTTAAATTTATTAAACATAATGCCCAACTTTTTGGCAACTTACACAGCAGCTTCGCCTGTTCTTATTCTATTCTTCACTCAACAGTTATGTACTGAGTGCCAGGTACAGTTCCAGAAACTGGGGATGCAGCAGTGAACTAACTAGACCAAAATCCCCATCTTTGTGGACTTAATGTTCTATTAATGGGAACGCCTCTTCAAAAAATAAGAACGGAGCAAACCCTAATGAAGGCAGCACACTTCTCATCTCCTGAAGTAACTGCATGAAACAAGGAGAAACAGAATGAGCGCCAACCATACGCGCAGGTGCTCATTCCCAGCAGGAGGTCGATGTCACCATTATCGGTGACGCGCTGAGGGGGTGTCAAGAATGAAGCTACAAGGGACCACAGTTCAAGGCAGTGGGGAGACCTCTGTGAAGTCAACCAATAACTCTGGTGAGAGCCGAGCCCTTTGGATGGCCAGATTCCTGCGGAACAGCCCAGGCAGCTGCCGAGGGGATAGGTCGGGAGTGTCAGAGTCTTGCAAAAAGAGGGGGTTTCTAGTTTGAAAAGGCAAACTACAATTAGTTCAATTTTTCCTTTGACATAAATATTGTCTTGAAATTTCCATGAGTTTTCTGTTAACAGCATTGCGCTGAGACTGAAATAACTTTACTGTTCAAAGAGAGTGATGGAGGACAGAAATCAAAACCTAATGTGCACCGTAAAGACTTCAGCAACCCTGGAACCACAAGGGCAGGCCCCAGGCATCACCGAAGAATCCAGAACTGCCCTCTGAGGCTCTCGTGGTCTGGGGCCCTTCCGCCCCTTCGTTGATGGGCCCCACACACGGCACCACCGGACTGTGTCAACAGGTGACCATCCTAGAGGCTGTTCTGCAGACACACTGAGAGCTGCGATTCCCAAAGGGTTTTCTGGACCACAGAAACAGGGGCGTCCCCTCTGTCCTTGAGCCTTCCAGTCCTGAAAGTCCAAATCTTAGATTTATCCAGACTCTTGTTAACTGCAGCAATACAGAGTAATGGCAAGGGGCACAAATGAATGGTACTACAACCAAACCTGTCAAGTATCACGTTCCCCTGCATTCCTGACTTCCGTAGTTCCATCCCAGCATAGCATTCTCAGCCTGCCAGTTTCCCCATGATCATGCCCTGTCCTTTACCTGATGACAGGGAATGTTCCAGCTGTTACTCAACAGTCCCCAGGCTAACTCATAGAATAGATTCGTCTCCACGTGAGAATGTCAATAGGTCTTCCCCTACTTTAAGATTATTTCATTTTATATTTCACGCTGACAGACAAAGTTGTATATATTTACTACGTACAACATGATATTTTAAAGTGTATACACAGGTTGGGTGTCTCTAATCCAAAAATCCAAAATCTGAAATGCTCCAAAATCTGAAACTTTGAGCACCAACGTGATTGTCAAAGGAAATGCTCACTGGAGCATTTCTAGTTTCAGATTTTTTTTTTTTTTTTGGATTAGGAACGCCCAGCTGGTAAGTATAATGCAAATAGTTCAATCTGAAAAAAATCCCGAATCCGAAAAGCTTCTGGTTCCAAGCATTTTGGATAAGGCATCCTCAACCTTTACACTGTGAAATGACTGAACCTCGCTAACTAACATATGCATTACCTCACACAGTTATCATTGTTGTGGCATTCTCCTAATTTCTAATGTCTGCCCTGGCTCCACTATTATTTGGAACCTATACCAGTTCCTGTCCACTCCCTGAGGAAGCAACAAAATTTAAATGCAAAAGCTGCTGGAAAGACCACACAATCTATATAGTATTTGTGGTTCTACAATACTTACTAGGGGATGGGAGATGACGAACTCTAAAGAAAATGTGGTCAAGGAATAAACAGCAAGATATTTATCCTACCTCCAGCCCTTCAATAATTAAAACTACTCCAGCTCATTTTGCACCCAGGAAAAGATCGTTTGGCTCAAAATTGCATGATTCATCCTTCCTTTGAAATGCAAAATACTTTGAGAAAAGGCTACACACGCCTTCTGTGCTGTGCACTGCAAAAGGCTAGAGAAAGCCATTCTAACCTACTGGTGTAAATCTAATGATGGCTCCAAAAGGGGCAAAAAGAGAGACCGGGAAGACAGATTTGGGGGCTGCAGTGCAGTGGCTCTCAACCGGGGGTGACTCTGTCCCCTGGAGGACATCTGACAATGTCTGGAGACATTTTACGTTGTCACAGTTGAAGGATGGTGGTCGACTAGCAGGCAGAGGCTAAGGATACAGCTAAATCCTACCATGCACAGGGCAGTTCCCTCAACAAAGAATGATCCATGATGTGCCAAGGCAGAGAAAGCCCACCTTACCGTGTGCAATGGTGGACGGCAAAGTGTTCTATAAATTTACTTGAGTGGGTTTTTTAATGTTTCACTATTTAAATTATAATATTAAAAATTACAAATGTTGTCTGCAAAATAGGCACAAACATATTCACAGGAAAGCAAAACTTTGTCACCACACCCCGGGAGAACCCTTGATGTCCCTGAACCAGGTAGTGAATAGCTAAGAAGAAGCAGGGGAAGAACAGCAGTAAAGGATGAGAAGATGCAGGAGACCAAGACAAGTTTCCCACTGGAATGAATCCAGGCTCTGGTTTCTAAGAGTGAATGTGACAGCTGGTACAATGGCTGGGGATGCCTTCGCCCTGCGGGCAGCATGGAGAAGATAGGCAGCTTGAAGAGACGGGACCGCCAGCACCACTCTGTGCTGTCATGGGTCTCCCAGCACGGGCAGGGATACCCATCCCCGCTTTATGGATGAGATGCTGATGCTCAGGAAAGGCAGCTCAACTCTGAAACTAAGGCACCACTGCCAATTTATTAACAAGTCCTCCTGTCCCGAAAAAGACAGGGTTTTGGTGCTCCTGGGGGAACGCAATCTTTAGCTGGTGAGAGGCAGTTTTCACCATGGGGAGCGTAGCTTCTCTACAAGTGATGCTCTGCCGGCCAATGAGAATTTAAAAACACCAAGTCCTAAGCTGGAAGAGCTGGAAGGACCACACAGTCACCGAATGCACGAGTCCTCTCAAGACAGTAAAAGGAAAACCATGACTAACACAGGAAAATAGTGGGGAGAAAGAGGAAGGGAGGACAAGGGCTGGAGGAAGGGGTGGTCTGGAAGAATACACTGATTTTCCACTCGGTCATTTCCCGCCTTCCATTTGACATGCTCTCACCAACTATCCTGCACAGCTCACCTCTGGCTCAGTCAACAATAAATGCACCCGTGAAGTCAGTTACAGGCCCACTGACAAGAATAACAACAAAGGCTAACACTGCTGCTAGGTGCCTGCGAGGCACCAGTGCCCTCTCCTCAGGCACATCTTCTTAAATGAGTATGTCATCTCATTTAATACTCAAGCCAAGCCTTTGAAGGTGATACAGCTGTTACACTTGCTTCACATGTGAAAAAACCAGCTGCATAAAGTAGGTTCTGTGAAGCGGAATCTCAGCTCAAACCTCAGGGTGTGCATCTAACTAAATCCACGATGCTCCATTATTTTCAATACTACTGAAACTCTATGCCAGACTTACAATAGCTCCCCTAGGGCAACAGCCATAATGAAATTACAGTACAAGTTTAATTAGAAGCACGGACGATCCTCCCACTTAGCAAATGCAGTCAGAGGCAATGGGATGAGGAGGCCCAAGTCTTGAGGAAGACATTGATATCAATCCCTGCTCAACCACGGACTAGCTGAATAAAGCCTGGACAAATTATTCTGAATCTCAATATCCTGCCTTCTCCAATGCAGAAATGACTGCTAAGCTCAAAGAATTATTTAAGAAAATAAATAGAGATTATGCATATAAATACATTAAGCGCTTTTCAAAATAAATACATTCTTAGATAATTTCTTTGAATAAATGACATGCTTCCAGAAATACTTTCGCTTCATTACATTCTGTTCTTCAACTGCACTGGCTTGTAGCTGGCATTCTGAAATTTCTCTGCCAAATAGCTAATAAACTACACAAAGAGATAAACGCAGCCAGGGGGAGCTGCTATTTAAAGAAATCCTCTAGTTTAAGTGAAGAATTGTTTGATGTGTGAATAATCAGCTCTTAATTAATGGTTTGTCAATATTTTTAAAGAATTATCTCATTAATGAGCTGCCTGGGTAGACTGTGGCATCCATCCTGAATTAGGATATTTGATGTTTCTGTCTGCCAGTGACTTAACCCGAAAGAGTACAAAATACAGACCTTGCCAGTGAGGAGGTGACTATGTTACTGAGAAGGGAAGACAGCGGCTCATGGAGATGCATGAGTACAGTGCAAACGCAGCGCGGTAATCTCAAGGTGGCCAGCAGAGAGAGAAAGGAGGCCTGGCGAGACTTCAGGGCAGAGCCAACAGACCCAGCAGGCATTCCCAGAACAGGGCCTGGAGGAGTACAAAGGGTTCAGGGAGCGCCAGGGCATTGGCCTCCCAAGAGGCGGGGCAGAGGGGGCCTGCTGTCGATGATCTAGGCCCACCTTCTCCAGGATCTCTTCTAGGTCTATGAAGGTCTTCCCTAAACACGCTTACACACTTTGGCCCACACTTGTACACTCTCCCGTGACTCAGCAAATCCAATCCACAGTCCTTTATACTCAGGATCCCTTTCTGCCATCTGCCAGGGCACAGGTGGATCTCAGACCACTACAAAAGAAAAGCCCCTGTGCACCTACTTATGCCCCGGAGAAAGGCCTGGGAAAGACAGTGTCCCTCAAACACGCCTGGTGGGCTCCTCTAGGATGCAGACAGTAGCCCACCTTACCATTTTCCCACTCTTAGTTCTTGGGCAGCCTCTTCAAGTTATCCCCACCCTGCTCCTCTTATCCAAAGCTTCCTAACACAGCAGCATCTGTACAGAGAAGGGATCCTGAGGTTCTGGGCCAAGGAACCATCACCCTGTCTAGACTCTCACACCTCTCAAAAGGCGGTGCGTTCGATCATTGTTAACCCACCTCTTTGCTGAGTCAAAGCCAAAGTTATTTATCCTTTTTGGGGCCTAAGAGATGGTGTGGACTGTTTCACCAAAACCCAAGTAAAGGAGGGCAGCAGCGCTGGTTGTGTAACAACGTAAATGTAGTTAATGTGGTTGAACTACACACCTAAACACAGCTAAGATGGTAAGTTTGGTTATGTGTATTCTCCCACAATTAAAAAATACTTACAATTCAAAATGGAAAAACAAAACAACTAGGAAGATTCCTCAGAAAGTGCACGGAGGTACAATACAGCAATCCCATTAAGGTCCATGCTCAAGACAAAGGAAAGCAAGTGTCCACACGAAAATGTACACCAATGTTCACAGTAGCATTATTCATAATAGCCAAAAAGCAGACACAACCCAAACGCCCATCGACTGCTGAATGGATACACAAAATGTGGCACATCCAGACAAAGGAATATTATTCAGCCATAAAAAGCAATGACATTCTGACACACGCTGCAACATGGATGAACCTTGAAAACACGATGCTGAGTGAAAGAAGCCAGGCATAAAGGGTCACATTCCGTGTCATTCCGTTTATACGAAATGTCCAGGATGGAGATAAAAAGGAATTCGGTGGTTGTGCAGGGTTTGGCTACGGGTGCGGAATGACTGTTAATGGGTACGAGTTTCCTTTTAGGGGTGACAAAAATATTCCAAAATTAGGGCGATGACTGCATAACCCTGTGAATTTGCTAAAAACCACTGAATTTATACTTTCAATGTAAATTAGATTTATAAAACTATTTTTTGTAAAAAAAAAAAAAAAAAAAAAAAGGCCGAGAGGAGCCCAATCCAAAGGGACCCCAGTATAGTTTTCCCACTAACCATAACAGGCAGATTTGAACTTGAACTTCTATTCGAGTTCAGTTGCTAAGGCAGCACTTCCTCCCACATACTTCAATTCTCCTTCAAGTCAAAACTCTACCACCCCACTCCCCCAGAAATCAATCATCATGGCTCCAGTTGCCGTCGGTAAGAGGCTCTCCACTCTACTTGCACAAGCTATTTATTATATGCAACCGTCATTCTGCTTTGAGAGTTTCATGAGGGTGAAATTAGCTCCTATCTGATAAACTCTCCCTACAACTGCCGCCTCATCTTCTGGTGTTCTGTTACATTGCAAATACAAGCTCCTGTTTTAACACACAGCTTAAATACTTCACAACGACAGGACACAGAATAATAAAAACGGGGAAGGTTGCAGTATTTTTTGGTTTACATAGTGCCATACACATGGTTTTTAAGCTTTTAGGTCAAAATAGGGTGTGGGGGGAGGGAACCCCTCTCACTGTGGGTGCCTATGGTCCAGGATCTCAAAAAGAAAGGGTGGCTTAAAGAGGTAATCAGAAGAGTAAAAGCTCATCAGGCAGTCAAAATGCAACAGTCTCTTAGCCCAGGCCAGTATTTCCCAAGGCCGTCAGGGCTCACTACCAGGACAAAGAAGTCATCCGGGAGGATAGGAAAAGACATGCCCAACTCAGTGAGTGGGAGACAGATTTTGGGATGCTTCCAGCACTGAATGTTCGGAATGCTCACAGGGCTTGGCCGCAGCTTTTTCTCTGCCAAGGCACACCTGACAGGTAAGCTCGTGCCACACTCCTGGGCGTTTACAAGCTGCTGGGTACAACTCCCTGCAGGCGGGCATCCCTCCCACAGATGCAACCCGGACAGTGCAGTAGTTCTAAAGAAGCCCACAGAGACAAATAAGTCTCGGGTGTGGCCAGGAGCTCGTGAGAGCAGCACAGGCTCAGGGACAGGGAGACTGACAGCGGTAATTACCAAAGGGAATTAAGCAAGCACTCGCAAGTCTTGGCCTCTGAATTTCTGTACTTTTTTTACAGACTTAATTTGTTCTCCTGGGCCTAAATCACTAGCTGTGTTGCTGGAATGTGCATGCCCTGGAGGGTGAAGTGGCTCTAACTTCGAGGAGGGGTTGACTCCAAAGAGCTCCCAGCCAGGGGACAGCCCTTCACAGAGGGGCAGTGTGGGCGGGCTGCCCACCTCCATCGAAAAAACGGCTCTGCCCTCTTGTTTTCTCCTCTAAACTTACACAAAACTTCTCAAAGTGTGGAGAGCATTTTCATCAATGTGAAATGGTCCAACAGGCTACATTTAAAACATGGGATAATCAAGGAGTGTGGTGTTGGGGAGGAGTGAGCTGATCTAATCCACTCCAGCCCACAGTCTACACTGTACCTCTTCTGTGAGGTTCTGCTCTGTGTGGTATGGACACTGTCCTTTATAACATTTCTCCTTAAAGGAATCCATCTTTTAATAATGTAGGCAATTTTTTAAAAAACCACCATGTATTACTCTCATAAATGGAGCACCACCAAAATTACCTGGAATCAGGTCTTAAAACTCACATCCACCACCCAGCCTGCGAGAGCCAACTGTTTCCTGGAGGGCCCCGCGTAGCTACATCTATGGGTAGTGAACTCTTAAGGTGCTAGTCATCTATTTTTCCCAATACACATTAGAACTCACATACCATTAAAATAAAAACGCATGTGCATTCCCTAAAATCACCTTGCACACAGAAGTGCACAAAGCACACAGGGGACTGACGATCTAGTCCAGGAGCTGACACACAATGGCGCTTCACCCATTTTTGTATTGACCATAAATTATGAATGATTTTGGAGGGAGAAAAAAGAGAAAGAAGAAAAAGGAGATGATGATCATGCAACTGAGACCTTGTGTGGCCGCAAAGCCTAAAATATGTACTACCTGGCCCTGTAGGCCACCCGCTTGATAAGCCCTGATCAAGTCCATCCCTTTATTTTGCCACAGGGCAACTCAAGTCCTAATACACCGAATGACTCAGACGCACCTGAACACATGTCTCCAGGCTTCTAAGCAAGTAAAGGAAGATTACCCAAGAAGCCACCAGCTTAAATTCATCAAAACAGGTCTCTGTCCAGTCACTTTGATTCCATTTTAGGAACTGACTCCTATCTAAAGCAAACAAAAATGTGGGCTGCACAACTCATCTGACTTGTTTTTGTCCTCAGCTCAGCCAAGGGCACCTGGCTCTGTGCCCCATGCCTGAAATTGCATCCTGTTTGCCCTCAGAGCCACTCCCTGCCTTCCCCACTACAAGGCCCACCTGTGCATCCCGAGCTCTCTGGACGCCGGCAGGGAGGAGTGAGGCGAGGGAGGACCCTCTCTGCGGGCTGTCTCATGGGAGATCGGCCCTTCACAAAGCCAGCTGCAGCCTCAAAACCGTCCCTTCCCCTCAGGTTGAGGGTGTTAGAAGTGGTCAGGGCTCCCTCACTACTCCAGGCTGTGAACCCCCTGCCCTGCCTTTGTAAAAAGTCACTTTATTTAAACTCACCTCAAACTGCCCAGCCTGAGAAAGCACTCTGTTCCCTGCAGGGCCCCTGATGGCAGCAGCCTTAGGGGCAGTGAGCTCTGGATGTCTGCAGCCACCAGGTCCACTGCAAGTGTGAAGGCTTGACCCCATGAGGCGGGGGCTGCAATAATCACACGACACCCCTCCTCCTTCTAAATCGAGCTCCTAAGGACACCAGACTAATCACCACCACCCCATTCTCAAGAGTACCCACAGTGAGTCCAGTGATCACTTACAACAACACATTGCACTATCAACACAGATTTTTAAAAAATTCTTCAACGTAATGCAATGACATCTGAGCAGCTGGTATGCAGCAGACACTGTGCTAGGTCTTTCACACACCTAGAAAAGCAACCATCAATCCTCATTTCATAAATGAGAACACTGAACCTCAAAGAGTTTCAGGGGTGCTTATCAGAGCCCGAAGAGGCTGAGGCAGGAGTCGCCCCAAAGGCCCCTCGGATCCACCTCCGCGGCTGGCCAGGCTCCAACTAGGGAACAAAGCACACGGCTGCCGGCTAGCCGGGCCACAGACGTCCTGGTCACATTACACAAATTAAAAGAGAAACAGAACCAGAAACAAAAGTTTTCTAACATAATGCGGAAGCTCCCTGAATGCCACAATCACATAATCACATTGCCTGGGTGGGCCACCAGGTGCAATTACCTAGCAGCTCCCCACCCGCCTGGGAATCCTGGGGAAGCTCGTTCACATGTTCCTCTGGCGTTAAATGAATGGCTGCTATGCTATGTGCAGTGGTCCCTCTGCTGAACCTCCTCTGCCCCGAGCTCAGCATGGAGGAGGCAGCCAGGGCCTGCCACGTGCCTGCGTACAAAGGCCTAGCGGTTTGCATCAAGCACTGTCATTGACTTGCCATTGAATAGAAAAATTCTTTCCACGTCCCATTTTATATTTGCTCACTGATCTGATGAGGAATCAGAAGGCCTGCCCTCGCCGTGTGATCTAGAGCAAGCTACTCCATGCTGCTGTTTCAGTTCTACCATCTGAAACTGGAATAATGACAGTGTCACCCACACCCGCCCCCCTACCTCCACCTTGTTCCTCCTGTGAGGCTCAAGAGACAGTGAAACAAGATAGAAGCTAAACTCTCAGGCCAAACTGGATTCAAAAAATGATGGGACTGGGCACAGTGACTCACATCTATAATCTCAGCACTTTGGGAGGCCAAGGCAGGCGGATAGATGGCTTGAGCCTCAGAGTTGGGGACCAGCCTGGGCAACATAGCAAAACCATGTCTTTACAAAATACAGGAAAAAAAAATTAGCCAGGCATGGTGGCTTGTGCTTATAGTCCCAGTAACCAAGGAGGCTGACATGGCAGGATCACTTGAGCCTAGGGAGGTAGAGGCAGCAGTGAGCCATGGTCATGCCACTGTACTTGGGTCTCAGCAACAAAGAGAGACTTTGTCTCAAAAAAAAAAAAGGGCAAGTTATTTAATTTCATGAGTTTCCCTTTTCTCCTTTGCAAGATGAGGAGGTTTCAATGAATTTATGTATGTAAAGCACTGCAGAGCACCTGGTGCATAGTATGTGCTATATGTCAACTATATTACTATTATTAGTTTCTTAATGTATAAGACATCTCATTAGTAACCAACTTATAAAGTGCTGTGAACATTAAGTACCCAAAATGACACCTGTTTTTGCCATACCATATGAAGGTATTAGCTTGATGCAAAAATAATTGCAGTTTTTGCCCTTAAAATAGCAAAAAAATGTATTTTGTAATCAAAAACGTACTATACAAATATACAGTTTAAAAAATAAAATAAGGTTATTGTTTGACTTATTTTCATCTGCCCTGATTCAGATGGTGGAAGACTTGAGGGCTGCTGCCCAGAAATATTAAAATTGACTTAAAACTATTAAAAACAGAAACAAAATGGGGAAATTGTAAAAGCATAACATAACGACACTTTATGGTCGATTTTAATTTTAGAACATTTACATATGTAAAGGTCCCAGTCTCTATAGCACCAACCACCAAAGCGCTTGGCAGTGCCTGAATGCGGGGTGGTGGAGGGCTGGCCATGGCTGTGGCCTTTCTAGATCGCAGTGAAGTGACCACCAGACATCCGCTGGGGGGTCCTCACTCATGGATGGTCCCGTTCCACCCAGAGGCCTTTTCATCTCAGTTTGGCTTTTGGGCCAAATTTGGAAGCATTACATTTCATTAAGGAAATGAAAGGCTTTTGCTTTACTTATTCCACCAGAGGGGCGGCTTCCCCAATGTCTTCCACTCTGAACTCAGGCGGAAAAGGATTGCCAAGTCCAGAGCCACTTTCCTCCTTCCAGGAGGTCTGGACACTCACAAAGCCCAGTTATTTGTTTTGCAAACTGTGTATACATTGAATGGAAATGTTTGTTTTCCATGTCCCGCTTTACGTCTCTAAAGACAAATGATTAAAGCATCATCTCAAGGGCATTTTTTGTTTTGCTCATCCCCTCCAACCTGCTTGTATTAAGCAGCCTCATTTCCTGCCTTTTAACTTACATTTCTGTCCACCTATCATCCACTCTTCTTTGTTGACCTTTGCGTGTACAGTGTTGCTTTAAAAACCTTCAAAGGAAAGGTCAAAGTGAAATGTCACAAGGGAAGCAGGCCTCATGGCCAGTGGCCAAGGAGGCACCAATGCCCAGGTCTGAGGCTGCCTGTGGCATGCCTAACACTGCCCCAAAATGCAGGTGGTGAGGGTGCAGAGGCCGCCTGTGGGTCCCAAGCACACCTCCAAGTGCGACACGCTGTCTGGGCCACCTGGTCCCACACTAAGTCACACCTGTCGCCAGAGAAGCCCAGTGGACCAGTGTGGGCTCCCCCAGCCCTCGGGGCAGAGCCAGGATGCTTCACGCAAGAGTCACTCATTGGGTTTTCTACTCTACGCACACGCTGTCAAGAATGGCAGGCACCGTGTAAAGGGGTAGGTGCCAGTGTAATCTAACAGGGGAGAAAAAGTACAGAGGCCACGCAGGAGGATGCTGGAAAGACAGAGGGTGAGGAGGTGGGAAGAAACACTCAGGACTCACGGCACGAGGGCGTGGGACTAGAATGAAAAGGAAGAAGACCGTGTGAGGGGTAGGGAAGGAAGGACTGGCCGGATGCCATCAGTTATCAATATGAAGGGAATGAGCCCAAGGTAACTCTGAAATCCTAAACTTGGAAGCACTGAATGTGAGCTAAGGGTGGCCCTCACTAAGACACTGTAGCCCTACCCCTCTGGCTCCCTGAGTCGCTCTCTGCCCCAGTTTGGAATCTACAAAGTGATCAGAAGCTCATAAAACACGGGCACGAGCACTATAGTTGACCAGCGCTGGGCAGGGAAGGTGACCCTGGGAAACCTGCATGGGACTGCTCTCAGCACAGCAAGCAAAAGCAGCCAACGCACACAACCGCAAAGGTCAACTCAGCATGGTAACCAACATCTAAAGCTGCACAATTCGAGGGAGGAAAACTCAACTTGGAAGGGATAAGTGGTCCAGGAGAAACAGAGACAGAAGCCAAAGCCATGAGATCTGCCACAGACAAGTGGCTGGTACATACAAGAAACCTTTCTTGAAAATGTAGATAGCAAATAATCTATCCTGGAGAGAATAATGTCATGAAACATGAAAAATTTAAATGGTTTATCTGTGCTCTAAAAACACAATGATTTAAACTGAAGTTCAATCAGGACAATCTTGTCATCAAAAAACTCTTCGGTGATGACATGTATCTGATAAAATATTTTTACTCGTAAATGACAGTCAAAATATCCTCGGATCAAGAAGCAGTCTTGCCACATGTCCTGTATCCAGCAGAACAGAGAGGACTATCTGGCAAGCAGTCGGGGATGTGAGAATCTGAAACGAGGAACTTGGATGCGGAGCACACCCAGAGGCATGTGTTGCTGGGAGTGAAATCCCTGGGAGAAAAGAAGGCAGCTGTTAGCAGTATCGCGGGGAACACCACACTCTGGGAGCCGAAGGAGGAAGTAGCACACAAATGACGGGGAGGTGCAATTCTAGAGTCCAAAGGCAGACGGACTTCTCTAAAACCAGAGTGTCCGACTCCGAGTGTCTGCCTTAAGGCCCACATCCTCCCCTTTCAAAGTGCACCAGGAACCACAAAAGACGATGTGACTCGATGGTAGCTCAGCAAAGAGCTGTCAGATCAAATACAGGACTGCCCAGTTAAATCTAAATTTCATGTGAATGACCAATAATTGGTTAATGTAAGTATGCCCCAAATATATCACAATGATGTCCCAAATATTGCCAACAAATAATTTTTTAGTATAAAAAGGTTATACTAAAAAAAAGGATCCACTGTTTATCTATAATTCAAATTTAACTGGGTGTCCAGTATTTTTATTGCTAAACCTGGTAACCCTAGTTGGGTACGGACAGCTCAGGCCTCAGGCCTAAACACCTCACCTTCGCCCAGCACTTTCTAACTGCAGACCATGAGCTCTGACTTCCACAGGCATTTCTGCATACCCAGCGGCTAACAAGCAATGACTCCGTTCTTTGACAAGCTCTCTCACATGCTGTACATGAAAAAAGCCTCCTTCAACAGACCCAAAAAATGAGAGGATCTGTAGAAAGGAATGACCAACAGTATTAAATGTTTCACAGACCCCGCAGGGGGTGAGGACCGAGAAGAGATCAGGAGATTGTCTAATTCAAGAGACAGGAAATTGAAATTGCGAGCGGTTTTAGAAGAGTAGGAGCTTAGTTTACAAAGGGATGAAGATAGATGGTAAAAGTGTGACGTTCTCTGTCATTCACTTAATCATTAAAAAACAGGGTCCTTGGCCAACTGCCTGTGCTATCACTCTACCTGTATGATGCCAGGGAGTTATGGCCCACAAGGGCAAGAATCTGGGAAGGTCAGTGCCAGCACCTGTAGGAGCTCACCCGATACCTGTGGAACAAATGAATACATGGATGGGGGCTGTCTTCTCAAAGAGCCTGTTTTGAAATTTGAAATCTTATCCAAAAATGGAAAGCCAAGGTCTAGGGTAAACCTTAACATTTCGTAGCACTCACTGGAGCAGCTAATATTCTTTACTTTTTAACCAGTCTCTCAGTGGAGGATTATTTGCAGCACAAATCACAAGTATCTGTCCTGGGCCCAAGTCAAACAAATGAACAAAAACACCTAATGAGGCACATGCTAAGATTCACACAAATCAAGCAGAGAGGAAAAGCTGCCACCTCCTAAACTCAAGCTAATCTTGTTCAGAAGGCACTTTTTCTATGCCCTTTGTGTAACCATTGCAACTGTTCTTTAGTTACAGGAGCGTTTAAGTAAACAAATATCTAAGAACACCATGATTTTCTTACTTATACATAAAACTATGATTCTACCCAGTGCCAATTTCTCTCGATCTGTGCTGGAAGAATGCCCAGGGAGATCTTCTCAAAACAGTAAACGCAAACAACAAAAAAAGAAAAAGACATATAGTTTTAAAAGCCAAGTACTGTATACTGCTTCTAACGTATGATAAATCCCCAGTACACAATGAATTTTTAAAAAGAAACCTTTACTTGTTTTGCTTCTGCAAACTTTCCATTGTGCTAAAGGACCCAACTTTAGAATTTACAAACTTAAATAAGAGTCTGAACTAAAGGTGTATTTAGCTCTTGGATATGCTATTAAATACCACTTGTAATAAAACAAATGTGCCCCTGAATCCCCTAAAATACCTACTTTTAGATAGTTTATGACGCAGTTAAGAGTGAGCCTAAAAGTAAGTTTATGTACAAACTAAACCAAAGGTTTTTCATACCAATGTCTAAAAAGTTTAGATTCCAAATGTAGTCTGTTTTCAATACAGTACAAACGTTTTCAAAGTTGGCCCACAGAAAGAGATTTCTGTCCCTGCTTGAGGGACATGAGTGCCCACTGTGGTCATCTGCCCCTGCCCTGCAACTTCCAGAAAGGCCTACAGAGCTCCCCATTCAGAGCTGAAAGTACATTTTTTATTAATTTTCACCAAATATCAATGCTTAATGTTGCCTAGTACTCACATGAACAAGAACATGAACTCACGGCACTGGTGGAGTTATCAAGAAATTTAGGCCAGGTGTGGTAGCTCATGCCTATAATCCCAGCACTCCAGGAGGCTGAAATGGGAGGATCCCTTGAGGCCAGGAGTTTGAGAATAGCTTGGAGAACATAGCAAGGCTCTGTCTCTACAAAAACTATTCTAAAATATTAAGCAGGTATGGTGGTGTGCACCTGTAGTCCCAGTTATTCAGGAGACTGAGGCAGGAGGATTGCTTCAGCCCAGGAGGTCAAGGCTGCAGTGAGCTGCGATCACCCCCTGCGGTGTCTGTGAAACATTTAATACTGTTGGCCATTCCTTTCTACAGATCCTCTCATTTTTTGGGTCTGTTGAAGGAGGCTTTCTTCATGTACAGCATGTGAGAGACCTCTAGGAGGACCGAGAAGAGATCAGGAGATTGTCTAATTCAAGAGACAGGAAATTGAAATTGCGAGCGGTTTTAGAAGAGTAGGAGCTTAGTTTACAAAGGGATGAAGATAGATGGTAAAAGTGTGATGTTCTCTGTCATTCACTTAATCATTAAAAAACAGTATGAGGTCCTGTCTCTTAAAAAAAAAAAAAAAAAAAAAAAAAAAAAAAAAAAAAAAGGAAAGAAAACAAAAGAAATTTAAAGCTTCCCGCAGGTAGGAAGAACCACACAAACTATATTCAGATAAGACTGAACAGTTTTCTAACAGCAGAGAACTAGGTAATGCGACTGACATGCTGTTGAAATTGGGAATCTGTTACTTGCATTATATCACCATTTCTCAGCGTCATACACCCTCCCTACGTTCCAAAGGCTGACACCAACAGTACCAAGTTCAAATCAAACCTATACTTGATGGAGCTGCAGAAAGTGAGAGAAGGAGGGGACAGGACAGGATGTCTGGGCCATCCCAATGGTCCACTTGGTCTGTTCATTTGCTGAGGAGCCTTGTTCCGAGTGCCCTGTGGGCTTCCAGGACAACAGATGCACCATCTCTAGTGCCATTTAAAACTAAATGAAAGAATGAGGAGGAAAAAAAAGGAAACTGGTAACTGCTGCCCAACTGATAAATGTGCAGCTCTGTACTGAGAACTGGCCAGCCACTGCCTCAATTCTCAGATACCCTGGAACACGGCACCTGGCGAGTGGGCAGAGGAAGGCCTGGAGCAGGTTCCTACAACCGGTCAGCACCAGAGACCAGGCTAGAACCCAAGTCTGTCTGGTGCCAACACCTCTGCTCCTCTCACTTCCCATTCAGGTAGCCCTGGGTCAGAAGGGCCCTGGCCCGAGCCTGTCACCTCCATTCGCTGGTTGTCTTTTTTTAATCACCTCAATTTAAATACCAATACAGAAGTTTACAAATTGCTTTATCCACAGTGAAACACAAGGTCGGTTCTAAAATTCAAATGAAATTTGGCATAAGGTCTTTCACTGTAGCTTGAATGAGCAAAAGGTACAGTGAACTCAATGGTTGGATGGGGCAGGGGCTTCCTCTCCCTGCACCTCAACAGCCACCTTCTCTCCCAGCCACTTTGTTGCTGAATGCGTCTGGGGCTTTTCTCCACACCTCATGCTGGTGGCCGGGCTGGCATCCAGCTCTGACTCTGAACTCCCACCTAACTGGGTCAGGGTGAGCCAGAGCCAGGCGCCAGATTCAGCAGGCTCCCACAGTTGGAGCCAAATGCACGAGTCAGCTCCAAGTACCTCGTTGGTGCGGGGGTTGGTGAGGCTGTGGAGGAAGCTGGGTGCCCAGTGCAGAAGAAGTGACACTAACTGAAAGGTAGCAGTGTCTCCTGGGCGTGTGGCTCTGGGAAGTCCAAGTAAAGGGGGACAGGTGGAAAACACACACTGGAGAGAACAGGGAAATCTGAACTTTGGCTCCAAGAGGTTTGTGTCCGTGCTGGGGCTGCAACTTGCTTTACAGTGACGTGCAGAATGCATGCCAGGCATCTCTGATGGACCTCTTGGCCACCAAGTTGTCCTGCTCCTCGCTGAAATGCCACAGAGCCTGTATTTGGAGAGCCAAGATCACAAGAAATAACATCTTGGTCAACCTTAGTCGCCACTGGCCGAGTATCCTGTCTTTGGAGGAGCTCACAAAGCAGGCTTTGTGGGCCGGCATGTCCCATGATAGCATTTGCAAAAGATTTGTCATCACCCCAAGCACTGCTGGCCCTGACGTGCTGGGCAACCACGGAGAACCACGTTCTTCTGGACCCCGAGACCCTCTCCTCCTCCACTCCTCTGCTTGGGTCGGTTTGTCACCAGCTATGGAAAGTCCTATTTGCTTTTCATTTATTCTAAAACATTTGCCAGTTCTGACAAGGAACACATGCTGACTTCTAGAGCTGGTCACTAAGTCTGTGGTTCTCCTCGCTGTGGCCTGTGGCATTGGAGACGCTGAGGGCATCTCTTACTCTCATCTTCGGGATCTTTCAGTCAGCCCTCTTAGGAAGTCCTTGCTGTCCCCAGACAAAAGCCAAGGCTTCTTGGGGGCTGGCAAATGAGATTTCCCCTCTCCCGTAGCACAACCCTTCTCAGATTTCTATCCGGACAGCAGATATTTAAGACATCTGAACTTGGGCTGCACAACTGAAGTTTTTTGTTTTTTTTTTGTTTTTTGTTTTTGCAGATCGAACTGTTTGCCATCCTTTGTCCTACTGCAAACCTTACGTGAACTCAGTGGCACAGCCGAATGTGCTCTATTCAATCCAAGGGCGTGTTATTTTAATACACACACATCTGCAAGTGTAAATAAGAATACCCTGTCATCGGCAGGATCACATCTGCTAAGACAAACCTAAAGGACCTTGGGCAAACGTTGTGAGGCCCAGGAGAGGTGCCAGGTGTCCACCGTCTGTCCCCAGCTGAGTCTACCCAGAGTCCAGCCGTGGCTGAGAAGCCTTGGAGGGGCTGCGGAGAGGAATGCGAATCTGGCACAATCCACTCTCAACTATTTCTTCCTGGAGAGGACACGGCAAGCTACTGGGTCAACCAGACACCCCGGGGAGCTCTGGCCTGGTGCCTTTTCACTGGGTACCCTGAGAGCTCCAAGTCCACTAAGGATCCACCAATGCTGGAAAAGCGATCCCTCAATACGCCGGCTCCCTGTCACAGCCTGTCAAAAGCCACAGACTTGAATGAGTCCTCTTGTTCTCAGACCCGAGGCCTCTTTCCACAGTCCTGCTCTTCTCTCCGCAGGCGGGATCTGGCGGCAGGCAAGAACTCTCTCTCTCACACATCTTTTAATTTGCCTTTTTCTTCATTCCGCTGGGGACAAGCATGTCTCTCAGGAGGGCAGAAGAGAAACAAGTACACGTGGTACCACCGTGAAGGGCTTTCTGAAAGAAACCTTTCAGGCAGCAGCCAGCTCTCTCTAGATATCTCGACGCAGAGCTTCGGCCTCACTCCGCTGTGGAAATGCTTCATCCTCAATTCAAGCTGGGTCTCTTTCCTTTGATGAAACCTGTATATATTTTGATGTGTATGGCTCACTAATCCTTTTGAAAAATAACTTCTCTCAGGCTTCCTCCCTGGTGAGATAGTATGGAACTAAAACTTCTCATGGCCTATCCCGACATTCCAAACTCCACCTGAGGCGCCCCGCACAACAGGACACCGCGGCGAGGGATCTGACACCAGGAAACGGCTGCCCCTGTCATGAATGGATAAGCATTCACTAGCATTTTTTTTTTTTTTTTGAGATGGAGTCTCGCTCTGTTGCCCAGACTGGAACACAGTGGCACAATCTCGGTTCACTGCAACCTCCGCCTCCTGGGTTCAAGCAATTCTCTTGCCTCAGCCTCCCGAGCAGCTGGAACTGCAGGCACATACCACCATGCCCGGCTAATTTTTTTACATTTTTATTAGAGACAGGGTTTCACCAAGTTGGCTAGGCTGGTCTCAAACTCCTGACCTCAGGTGATCCACCTGCCTCGGCCTTCCAAAGTGCCATCGCACCTGGCCAGCATCCACTAGCTTTTCATCAGACCATGAAATGTTTGGTCCACAACTGCTCACTCTTTCCACAGCCGGAGGAATATTTCCTCCAGAGTATTCCTCTGACGGGGCACAAGCCTGGTGGACCACATGGATGCTGGTACCAAGTGCTTTTTATTTTTACAAGAGCCATTCTGTTCCTTCTGGTCGAACCGGTGCCCTGCTCAATGTTTCTGGGCTAACACAGGCAAAGTGACACTTCTCAGTAGAGGTCTTTGTCGTCGTCCTCCTACCAGACCCTTTGTTCCTACTAGATCTGATGGCGTGGTTCCCACTCAACGTTCACTTTCACAGCATGGCCACCGAACCGCTCAGAGCTCTTTGGCGGATCCATAATCATGGAATGTCCCTCACTTCCCGTTTAGGGCTGGAAACCTCACAGAGGGCAGCATCTTAGTGCAAGCTCTTCAGATCCCCAAGGCAAAAAGTGCGGCCTGGAGTGTCTGCCTCTGGCCCAGGATCACATGAGTCCATGGCTGAGCCGGTGGGGTGCAGGTCTCTCTACCTCCAGGCTGTGACTGCGGAGGGGCCGGGGCATCCGGGAACTGCCATGCAGCGAGTGTGGTAAGTCCCCAGGAGGACTTCCGAGGCCAGGCAGGAGGGGACAGCAGAGGGGACATGTCTGAGTTCTCAGGCTCCTAGGTACTTCAAGCTCTGTTAAGAGTCCAGGACTCCTACACCGTGTTTCCTCTCTGCTTTTCTACATTTATTTCTCAGTGCCTTCATAACTGCCTCCCCCTTTTTGAGATCTGTTCCATGTTACCCCTCTTCATGCCCAGACAATACATAAACACACGTGGAGAACACACTTTCAATGGCTGGCAGAGCCTCCTCCTTCACAGGCCTTTTTCCCACCTGGAAACAAGCCTTCATTTCCTCACACGGCTGCTGCGCTGAACAATCAAGACATGTCCCCTTACCTGATTGATTTTCCCTCTCCAGCAAGGTGATGAGTGCTATAAAGCAGAGAGACTATTCCCAGGCCCAACTGCAAAGTTTCACCCATGGAATATGTTGTTAATCTTAACGCCTGCTGAGGCAAATGAATAATATGCCAGTTTCTAGAGACTGAACAGCGTTAAGAAGGTGATTAAAAGCTACCCTTTACATTCCTGCAAGACGTACCATACAAACGAAATCAGATTTCCCCAAAGCAGCATGCCATGATGGGATTTTCAAAAGGCCAACACACACATGGCTCAAAAATTCAAAAGCTACCAAAGGTCACAGGTTAAACCTCGATCCCCTGAACCCCCCATTCCCGCCAACACCAGAGCCTCCCGGAGAAGGGACAGCCTTGCCTCACATTTTACATAAGTGATCTCAAGTTCTGAGTTTTAAAGAAAAATGTAAATGCCATGTTTCTACTTGCTATTTAACAGAAATAGGATATTTCTAACGAACTCTTCAGCCTTCTAAAGGAGTTTATGAATTAATGAACCAGGCAACAGAGAGAAATAAAAATCACATACAACTGAGCTTAAGAACGCTCCATTCCCATGACATCCCGCCCCCGCCCCCACCCCTGCTTCTCCCCCTGTGAGAAGGTACAAGAAAACCATTTCGATCAAGGAATGTTCTGGGAGTTTTCACAGGCATTTGCGGTAAAACACAGAAGCTTGGGCCCCCTTCAAAGCCTCCCGAGACACCGATCTACTATGCTCTCTTCTTTCTTACTTTAAATGTCCCTGTGCAAACCCATGTGCTAGGCATAAAGCTCTGAAGTAAACACAGGTCAGACACAGCCAAGGTTTCCCTCAGTACTCATGCCCAGCACCTTTGGGGTGATAGACATGTGTGGGAGCCATGCCTCAGCACCCCGTTACCTTTAGCCAGCCACTTCTAAGACTTTTGAAGAACCAAACATAAGTAAGTTGCAAAGAGGGTTAAACACCAGAGCACGCATCCAAGCGTGCGCTGTCCCCTCTAAGTGGCACTCTGGTTTAAGGTCTTACGGGCAAGGGTCCCTGGAACTTCGCCCCAGCGCCAGCGCCAGTGCATGCCTGCCCCTGAGGCACACCCCAGAGACACGTTCATCTCCCCTCTCACCCGCCTGTTAATTAGAAAGCTCCTGACATCCGCCTCTTCCATTAAGAATTTCCTGAGGATGAGGAACAAGTAGCAACCTCCCCTTGGCCCATTTCGCCACCCCCAGCCTTCTGGAGGAATCACTTTGCATGTTAATTTACACCTACTCTTTTAGCAGCAAAATACCAACACATTTATGTGCAGCCCCAGGAATGGGATTTTTCTTCTGGGAGAAACCTCCCTGAAGGCTGGGGCGTAACCCTTTACACACCAGTCCTAATTACAACTCACATTTATTGCACTCTCATGCTAAGCCTGGCAAGGCGCTAAAAGCTTCAATCCTTAATATAACCTACAACAGGGGGACTGTAAGTTTCTCCATTTTTCAAATGAGGAAACTGAGGCACAGAGTTGCATGTGGGTGTACAACACAGACCTCCTGAAATGAGGAGGGCTGCTTGCCACTCGGCTAATTATCCCAGACGGTGGTGGTTACTGAGTTCTTGCCTCTCTTCCGTGGGTGTTCTGTCCTTGTCCTCACTGCCAAGCCCTCGGCTATCACTCCTTGCCGGTGCCAGGAGCCCGCTTCTGCTGCCAAATCCGCACAACCTATCTGCAGATGGCTGTAAAGCAATAACCAAGCTGGGCTGAAATGAGTGCACAGGCTATCACTGGATCACCACACCCCTGCCGTCCCAAGGCCACTAAAGCAAATGGGCTCTGGGACAGCAGCCTCTTCAGTCCAGTTGAAGAGATCACTTTGAGCATCTACTTCATACCAAGCACTGCCCTTGGTACAGGAGGCACAAAGACACATGCATCCCAGACCCTCAGGATGATGTGGTCTAATGGGCAGCTCAGGTCTCCCTGCAGTTGTCCCAGGTTCCAGCAGTTTTGGAGGTGCTTGCTACTCCAAGTGACCCTGAGAGCTGGTTAGAAATGCAATCTCTCAGACCCACTCCCTAAGCTACCAAATCAGAACTTGCATTTCAGGAGATCCCCGGGGGAGGATCTGTATGCATGTATTGGTCTAGACAGTTCAAAGATACCCACAGTATGACCTTAGGATATGAAAGGCACCACTACATTATGCCAAGTACTTAACTTGCACACTTGCTGAGATGCGGTTCCTTTTCCCCATCCTTACTGCCTGCCCCTACTGCCACCTCTGCCCAACCCATATGATCTTATCCACCCACATGCTCTTTAGAGAGCAACGAAGGAGTAACAGTCATAATGAACAGACACATTACAAAATACACCCAACGTACACAACTACAATGGAAACGTGTCCTGCTGTGTGTGCTGCATTTCCAGAAACAATACGCTCCAGTTAGTCTTGTCCTCAGATTTGACTTTTTATTTTACACAGCTTACATCTTCAGGTGCAGGCCCTTCGTTAGGTCTAGACCTGGCAGCGATGTGGCCTTCAGGCCCCACCCCAGAACTGTAAGGAGCCCATACCCGTGCCCGCATGCACAGTAAAGTGTGCCCTACGGTTCCGTTCCTTCAAGGAAGTCTAGCAACAAGGTCAATTCCAGGAAAAGGTAAGAGAATTCAAATGTCTGAGTCGCTGCTCGTTTGGATACAGGGAGTATTGCTTGCTTCCACAAAGCATCCGTGTGGAGAAGCCCATGCTTTCCCTCTGTCCCTGCTCCCAAGTGCCTCCCCAGGGCGGAATGGTGCTTTCTTCCTTCACACAGCAGGACCCTTTGCTGGAAAGAGACTCTTGCTGGGACCTCTGTGGGTCAAGGCCAGCAGCTCTTAGTAGACTTCAACTCTTCCAGCAACTCAAACGCTGCGCAAGGTGACTCAGCAAGACCTCCCTTGCAGATGCTCCACACCGGACCGCTCATGGGCAACCAGGAGCCACAGGAAAGTGATTTAGATTTGTGCAGAGAGCTTTCTCCTCCCCTGGGCACTGCCCTACACCAAATCACCCAAGAAACATGAGACAGCCATGCCCTCACCTTGACTCACCAGACCACAGAGTCTTTCGGTAATTAGGCCTGAATCCCAGCACAAATTAGATCTGATAATTTTCTAAAACTCTAATTGTATCCAACTCTGAGACCAGCAAGACAGACATTCTTCCCAGTTCAATAAAATTACTCAAAGAACTAATGAATGCTCTTGCTTAATTTCTCCCAAGATTGCCCTCTGGAAAGAAAGCAATCTGAGAAAGAAATGTCTTCCAACAAAAGTTAAAAAACAAAAACAAACAAACAAACAAACCCAGCGGCTGAAACTGTGAGGTTATAGATTTGCGGGGGAAGTGCGGTACACTTGCAATAACAGAGTCATCACTTATTTCAAACATTAACATATATAACAGCATAAGATCAAGTTCATGAGGTTTCTTCTCAAACACCAACAATGGTGGTGGTAATATTTGTAACGGTTTTTTTTTTTTCTTTTTGAGACAGAGTCTCACTCTGTTCCCCAGGCTGGAGTGCAATGGCACAATCTCGTCTCACTGCAACCTCCACCTCCTGGGCTCAAGCGATTCTCCTGCCTCAGCCTCCTGAGTAGCTGGGACTACAGCTACTCGGGAGCTGTACTGCACCACCACACCCAGCTAATTTTTTGTATTTTTAGTTGAGATGGGGTTTCACCATGTTGGCCAGGCTGGTCTCTAACTCCTGACCTCAGGTGATCTGCCTGCCTTAGTCTCCCAAAGTGCTGGGATTACAGGCGTGAGCCACCGCACCCAGCCAATATTTGTAACTTCTATATGAACTTTTAAGAATACTGTAAAGTAAGTACTCTGAATTCTCACAACAAATTTATTTTTATTAAGAAGCATAGTAAATAAAAGAAACTTCCAAAGAACAAGGACAGACTTTTGCACATTGTTTCAATAAATGAGGCCATTTATCTTGTTCTAGTTCTGTTATGTCACTATATCCTTGTTAGGCAGAGTCAATTCCCTTGATTTACAATTGTTTTGTGAATTATACACACAGACTAAAAGACATTTAATTTCTAAGAAAAAACAGAAAAAACATTCAAGCATTTCTTAAGCAAAAATCCATCCAACCTTTTCAAGAAGAACTATTTAATGGTACGGCTGCTATTGTTAATATAGTTTCAACACCATTCGATTTTAATCCATCAGATTTAGTCAAAAAATAACATTTCTACGAGTATGTTTTCTTACTCTTCTTCCCAAAAATCCTTAACTCTTTCAGATAGGTTCTTCGTCACATCACGCCGAATAAAATAAACTCAAAGAAAATCAGACCACCGAAATTAACAAACGTATGGCCCATTTCTAAAGACTCACATACAGCCTGACCAGGCCACCTTTGGGACACCAGTGTGTCAGGTTAACTAAGGACAGATACCCCAGTTTGCATAAGCAAACCACACCGGGGAAATTAACACAGATCTGCCCTGAAAACCTACTCACCTTCTTGGGCATCACCACAGAGAATAATGTCTCCTTCAGTCAGAAACTCTCAAATCACCACAGAAAGAAACCTCGACTCCTCAACTTTCTTTGCCCTAACTGGTCTGGATGGAGAACTGACTCCCATTCCCTGGTGCTAGCAGTGAACATGAAATTCAGGGCAGTGCAGTGAAGTTGCAGGTGAGGTGTGGCTCATATGTCTAAACGTAGTGTGTTTTGCAAACTCCAAGTTGCCACCAGGAATTTTTCTTGTAATGAAATAGAAAAGAATAAAAATTATCTCAGTGTATCACAGATAGTAAAACTGAGTACTGTTTCATAAAAATTGTCATTTTAATCTATGTATCAATATGTGTGCCTCTGTGTGTGTACTTGATCACAATGTAAATTTAGGTCTTACTGTAGACTGCAGTCAAAGAAGTTTAAAAGCTGCCATCCCCAGGAACACCCAGTGAGTACCAGTGTGTACGTGTAACCAGTAGCCCCATCCCAAACAGCCCAGAGAAAGGCTTTCCCAGCACCGGGCTTCCAGAATCCTGTGCTAAGCTAACAGTGCAGAAGAGGCAGTCAACAGGGCTCTGAATCCCAAGTGCCTGAAGGAGGAATGAAACAATGTCACCAGAGAGGAAAGGACAGCTGTGACAGTCACCCTCCCTGGATAAGATCACTGAGACCACGGATGGACATCTTCCGAGCTAACCTACAGTACAGGTAAGAATGGGAAGCTGCATTTTTAGACAACTATCCATTAGAAACCAGGACGACATATGAACAGTGCATGTTGGTAGCCTTGGATGCTGAAGGATGAGAAACCTTGGGCAAATCAGGCAAAAATTCTCAACCACAGGACAGGACAAACTGGCCCAAAGGTTCCTTAACTACAGAGTAAGTAAGAAGAAGCTGTAATTTTACTCCATCTGGGAACATTAGGAAAAAGTCAACTTTCTGATACTCTGACTTCAGTAGAACCGGATTCTTCCAAAAATATAAATGTCAAAGTCACCCATTCACAGTATAATTTGCACCAAAGTGCAAAATGGGGTACATGTGTGTACCAAAGAACAAAATCAACCAGAACTGAGCTGCCAGGGCAAAATTACAACAGAAACTTAAAATAATATATTGTCCCATCCACCTGCCAAAACATTAGCTCAAAGACATTCCTCCTTTAAATACAGTTTTACTAATTATAAAAATAATCATTCAATAAATATTTGTTGAGCACTATTTTAGGTGCCACAAACACTGAGTGAGAAAAACAAAGTCCAATTTTACCAATTTTTTCTTTCTGTGCAAATACAAAGATCTCATTAAGATAACACCGAATATGGAACATTGCACCCCGATGGTTTCACTTTTAACATTAAAGTTTCCCCCATAAAATCAAATGTTCTTTGAAAACACCATTCTTACTGGCTACATAATATTCTAACATGGAAATGGTATCATGATTGACTGAAAGACACTCCCAAATGCTTACCACAAGATCAAAACACAAAGGAGGGACATCATGAAACAGAACGTTAGACCTAGATTCAGAGCCTTAAGGAAAAAGAAGAAAAAAAAGGAAAATACAGTCTTACGAATGTTAGAGACCCCACTATTTTCCTCCACAGGGATGAATATTCACGTCCACACCACTGGCCACATCAAGCTCTAATTTGTGCATCTCCCTTTATAAGCCCCACTCCCTCTTTGATCGAAGAGAACATTGTCCGCACAGAACAATACGTTTTCATTTCAATTTCCCTTCTTTTCAGGAAAGGAAATGTTTGCACTTCAAAGGGTTTCTTTGAAGAGTAGCCCTTCAGCTCTGGCCTGTCCGGGTTGGGCGTTACGTGGACTCAGCGGGGTGTGTGGAGTCTGGGCGGCTGCCCACCGAAGTCACTCTCAAGGCCAGCTCCTTCAAGGAGAGGGTCTGGGGCCGGAGCAGAAAAAACAAACACATGGAAAAATACTCAAGGCTTTTGATCATGACCTTCAGAGGCCCATTTTCACACATAACGTAGACCTACAGCTCAGGGAAACTGAGGTACAAACGACGGGGAGCTGAGGACAATGACGTAGTAGCTTCTAAGAACAAAATCCTTCCAGACACCAGACTCGCTTAGCAAAGACCCCTCCTGGGTGAGGAAATGGGAGAGCCACTCTTACAGCTGTTATGACAAAGGGACCACCTAAGCAGACAAAGCAGAGACGTGAGATCCAAACTTCACTATCTGCACCAGTTTTAAAACCTTTCCCTAGGAACTTATGAGACGCACAGTCATCAGCAAACAGCAAACTTCACGTGGTAAAATTTCACATTTTATTTCTTCTGTAGCCCACTGGTAGGGGCCAAGAGGCTTATTAAAAGGCAAGTCTAGCAACCGCATGAAGCACCCAAGAGGTCACTGACACGGGGCCAGTGCTGTTTCCCTCAATCAGGCTCCAGGCCCCATCCTTAACCTCTGCCAAGTCCAGGAAGCAAAGGGTATAGACCAGACAAGAGTGGGCCTGCAACATTTCTTTTCAAGTCTCAAACAAGTTCTGGATATTTATTAACAATCTCCACCCTTCCCCACCCGGAGGATATGCACCACAAAGGCACCACCAAGGCTGGTTAAGTCCGCCTGCTCGGTGGGCACCTGCCCAAGGGGTGGGCAGGAGCATGAAAGACCGTCAGCTCCAGACAGGGCCGGCTCCTCCCACAGCCCCAGGACTCCGCTGCGGGGCTCCTGCCTGGTGTGTGGGTGGTAGAGGGACCACGGGACTGCGTGGCCAGGTCACCAGAGCTGAAGGAGCTGAGAAAGTCTTCCCACCACCTTTCTGGTTGATTACTCAGCCTCTGAACTGGAATTATGAATGGTTTTTATTTTCTCCTTCTTTTAATTTTCTGCAGTTTCCAAAATTTCCACAACAAAGCATTCTAACTTTTAGAAACATTTTTTCTTAAAAAGGCTCATGAGGTAGAAAATTAGACTACAGCTTTTTTGAAAGAACCCCTACACTGCACAACTCCTTCCCCAAAAATACCTAGCTATAAAGGACATTATGTGGACGACTGCAAGTCGAATATGGACTGTCTAGCAATCTGACTTTGCTATCGTACCATGGTTATATGAGAGAAGGTCCTTGTTCTTAGGAAATATACACCGAAGTACAGAGAGCAAATAAAAAGGCATGATATCTTCAGCTTACTCTCAAATGGTTCAGAAAAAAATGTATATGTCTGTGTGCATGTGAGTTTGTGTGTGGGTGGAGAGAGAATAGAAGGAGGCAAAACATAAACCACCTGCACATCTGAGAAGAGGGTACTCAGGAGTTCCTTGCACTCCTGCAACTTTTCTTTTCTTTTCTTTTCTTTTTTTTTTTTTTGAGATAGCATCTTACTCTGTCACCCAGGCTGGAGTGCAGTGGTGTGATCTCAGCTCACTGAAACCTCCGCCTCCCAGGTTCAAGTGACTCCTGTGTCTCAGCCTCCCGAGTAGCTGCGACTGCAGGCATGTGCCACCAACACCTGGCTAACTTTTGTATTTTTAGTAGACATGAGTTTCACCATGTTGGCCAGGGCTGGTCTCAAACTCCTGGTCTCAAGTGATCTGTTTGCCTCAGCCTCCCAAAATTCTGGGATTACAGGTGTGAGCCACCATGCCTGGCCTCTGTAACTTTTAACTTTGAAATGTTATCCAAAAACTGCTGAAAAAGAAAAGGGGAAAAGGAGAAGGGCAAAAAGGGTTAGGGAAGAGTTTTCCTAACTCTAATTGCCAGTCTTTCCCAGGGGACCTCCATGGGGTCCCAGAAACTGCACCCTAATGCCCCAGCTCCTGGACCAGGCCTCGTCCCAAGGGAGGGCAGGAGGTGTCCCTGACACTGTGGAAAAGCTGCGGACCAGGAAGACACTCCCAAGTCACTTTGGGGAAGACGGGCCCTCACTGCAGGCTCTGGGGTGGACAGCTCCCGCCCCAGGCTCTCTGAGAGTGTTAAAGCAGCATCCTCTATGGAAAGGCGGCACCTCTGCAAGATATTGTAGAAATCATCAAAGCCAAGCCAAGGGCAGGACGACAGAGGCCACTGGCCTTAAGAAGGATGGAATACACAAAAGGAAGCTGACTTTCCCCTACGAACAGTCTCTGGTTCCCACAAGACCCCCTGCAATGGGGTCTCCCCAGGTGGAGATGGAGGTGGAATGTGGGCATGGCTGGATGGTGATAAATCAGACAAAGCAACCTTGTGGTCTGGGCAGGAGGCATTGCATCCAGCCAAAGGCTGGTGATGTAAATGCCAAACTACTGACCCAAAAAGAATGCAGCCCAGCCTGTCATACACACTGGCTCCTGACACTGGCCACGTCCCAGCGCAGCTGCCCCAGGGACCCCAGGGCTCCAGCTGTGCCAGACGCCTGGACTTGGGAGGGGGAAGACCTGCGTTCAGAGACAGCAGAGGGAAATCAGGGCAAAGAGAGGGAAGGCAGGGTGCCATCCAGCGTTGGGGCGCATGACCAGTGCCAGCACCACTTGGACTCAGCCAGAAACAGAGGGACACAGGCAGATGGGCTTCAGATCTGTCTGCCTCCTACTCACACAGGGCAGGCCAGACCAGGCCTATACTGAGACAGGCTGGAGTCCAGGTAAAGGCAGATATCTAGGTTCCAATCTTCACTCGGCCGCTGACTGCCTACCTGTGTGCCCATGGGCCACCTGCCTCCCTCCCCCCATCAGTCAAAGCAGAAGGGCCGACCTCACTGGGTGGCTGGGAGGACTCAAATGAAACATAGATAAAGCGTAGAGTACATGCTGAGCATGAAATAAGTGCTTGCAAGGATTGATCTTACCTAGCCCCGGGGCCCTCCCTTCCTTCCTACTTCGCCTAAGAGACTTTAGCTAATGGCACTTGGTAGGCAGACAAGATGCAGAGAAGGACACTCCGAAGACATCCGTAACAGATCAACTCCAGCCACTTTGTGGGGAGGTGAGCCCCTGCCTTCTCACTGCTGCCCCCCCCGGTGGGTGTCCCCCACCACCCCGCCCTGTATGGAGGCATCCTATCCTACTGACACAAGCACGGGATGAGTGAGGTGGGAAACGCACGGCCCAGAGTTTCAGCTTCTCAGCTTTGCTTTTTCTAAAACCCAAGGTCTTCAGAGTAATTTGAACAAAATGTTTAGGATGACTATAGCTAGGGCAGTCACTCCCGTCCTGCCTCCCACCAAACACACACACATACACATACACATACACATACACATACACATACAGCAAACACTAAGAAAGGGGCTGTGAGCTCTGTTTCCCAGGAGTCCTAGGAGTCACCAAGCCCAAGCTGTGTGGGTCTGAGACCTAAGCAAACCTGCACCCCATGGCCAGGGGGACACCAGGATCCCAAAGAGAGATGGCTTCAAGTCCATCCAGGCAGTCAGAGTCAAAACAGCCCAGAGACTATCGTTCCTTCCCTCAGACCTAGGACCAGATGAGATGGTGAACCTGTCAGCAGATGCCTCAGAGGCCCACATCCCTCCTTCAGCACCCTGGGACTATGTGTGCCCCTTTCTAATTCAGACACAAACCCAAGGAAAGAGCACAACATTTTAATGCCTTGGTAAAATGAGAGAGCAAAATGAAGTTGTTATAAAAATTATTTTTCTCAGGGCCAGGCTAAGTGGCTCACGACTGTAAACCTAGCACTTTAGGGAGGCAAGGCAGGCGGATCACTTGAGGCCAGGAGTTTGAGACCAGCCTGGGCAACATAATGAGATCCCTCCTCTACCAAAAAATAAAAATTAGCCGGGTGTGGTGGTACATACCTGTGGTTCCAGGTACCGGAGAGGCTGAGGTGGAGGAGCACTTGATCCCAGGAGGTAAAGGCTACACAAGCTGTGACTGCACCACTGCACTCCAGCCTGAGTGACAGAGCGTGACCCTCTCTCAAAAATATATATATATATATATCCATATACACATAGATATATATATTTCTCCCACGCCTAGATCAAGGAACTGAGCCTTCTTTCCAGTATGATAGTTAACACTTATATGCAACATTTAGACTTGTGCCAGAGGCTGTGTTAAATCCATAGCATGGATTATCTCGTTTAAAACCTCTCAGTCCTATAAGGTAGGCACTAGAAGTCAATTATTATGCAAACAATATGAAAAAGAATTTAAATGTGGTTCCGAGGACTATCAGAAAAAACACTTATCCCAGAAGTGGAACCCACTCTGGGGCTCTGCTCTTTCCGCCAGCAGCGGTCATGACGTCTCATTCGACCCCACAGCGTAGAGGCCCCCTAACCTCATGTTGCAGAGGCCCCACATCGAGCAGAGGCCACTCCCGGAGTCACCACTGCTAGACGGTCTCTACAACACAGAACTCACTGTGCAGGACACGGGGATCCACTTCTAAAGAAACAGGAATGCAGCTGGTTGTCCTCACAGCCAAGAACCCGATCTGAACGAATATTCTGAAGAAAGCACTGCAGTAGGAATATGGAAAGCTAGGAAACAAAACTGCCATGCCCTCTGTGCCCCCAGGAAAGGGAGGGGCAAGGGGACAATCAGAAAACAAAATGGAAAGACAATGTAGCCACACACAGTCCTACTAGAAGAAGGGGCCTCCTCTCCCACCTCCAAATAAACCCCCAGGTTTCCTTGCTCTTGACTTTCGGTTGCCACGGTCAGAACTGCAGGCTGCTAACAAAAGGACTGATCTCAAGAGAGAAATTTAAATGCATGGACTTGGTGCCTTTATTCTTTCAAAGAACACTATGGACTCCATGCTTCCTAACTTCACCACTGTGAGGCTGAGAGGGACAGGCTCTCCCAATATACAGATGGAGCCAGTGTAGAAGGTTCAGGAAGTCTAAATTACCTCAGAGAGAAGCAAAGCCAGGATTCCAGAAGCCAGGAGGAGTGCTGTTCCCAGTATTGGTCCTGACTCCCCTCAGTTCCTCAAAGCAGCATCCTTCGTTTCAAGGCAGATAATCATCCCATTCTGCATTGAAGCTGTGAAGGCCTCTTCCCTCAGTCACACGGCTCTGGCTCCATTATCCAGTGTGTTCACCAAATGCAATACCTGCCATTCCCCACTGTTTCTGACAATAATTAGATGAAGAAAGCTCAATGAAAACCACTGGGTGTGGCAGGAGGGGCAAACCGCAGACCAGCCAGAATCTGGTCCATGTTCCTGGGATGACCAAATCCTGACCAATGGGCCAGGTAAACGGCATCCCCCGGGTCTGCCAATGCTGCACATCTGAACAAATGCCTTGGGAGAGAAATGAACACGGCTAGCAAGCCACCAAATCACTTTCCCAGTTTTATGCCCATCCTTCTGGTAATTCCATTTGGCAAATGCACTAAACCTGGCTTGACAGATCATGACCCACACTGAACCACAGGGGTGGTTATTTTCAAGGCTGCTTTGCAGTTGGGTATGGGGGTGGGGGAGGAGGCAGATTATGACAAAACAGAAAGGGAGGCCACTAAAGTTTATCACAAGGCAGGTAATCTGCCGCAAATGAAGCTACTACTCTGTTCCCTCACTGGAAGAGAGGTCCAAACCCTGGGGTGGACAGCAGGTTGGCCAGGGATCTGATGCCTCCCCACCCAAGGCCTGGGAAACCCGAGAGGAGGCAGATGTCCTGATGATACAGGAAGATCCCAGGACCTTTGAACCCCATGTTTAGAGGGTCCCCATTCCACAGGACAAGCCCACCGCCAGGTGGCCCACTAGAAGGCGGCAGAGGAGCAAAGGGAGGCCATGGGCAGCAAGGAGCCAGAGGTTGAAGAGACCCCCCAGATTTGGCGAGAGGAGCCAGTGAGGCTAGGTGAAGGGGAAGGACGCCAGCACCCTGGACGGCTGGCTGCAACACACAGGCAGGCACCTGAGAGGGGCTCCAAGAAGATACGTCTTCTAGCCCTGACCCTGGGGATGAGAGTTCTAAAAAGGGCAGTTGTGACTTTCAGAAAGTCCCTTTTCCATCCAACAGGTTCTTTGCTCAGCCTTCCCATCTCATTAATACAGCAACTCTGATGTGCTTGGAGTCATATTTGACCTTTCTCACCCTCCATGAATCCACCGGCCAATCTTATTGGATCTGCTTTAAAATCTGTCCAGGTCTGCAGGGCCCAACTATATAGAAAAACACCACAACCCATCGGAACGTCTTGCTTGGAGTGAGGACCAAGAAGCAGGTGGAGTGACAGGCATCTCTGAAGATGCCTCTGGAAGAGATAACTCCGAGACCCAAGTATCTCCAAGGTTTAGAGGGAAAAAAATATTTTTCTCCATAACAAGGATGCACTTATTCACATTTCAAATTTGTCCCTCGGAATAACAGCAATCTCTCCAAATACATGGTTGATAATGAGAAAGGATTAATTTAATTGGCTCTGAGCCCTCCAACATAGTTACTTATTTGTATGGACTTCGGTTAAAATAAACTACAGACCGGCATAATCAATCAACATGTATTTAATTCCATCAAAGAATGAGTTCTTCTACCAAATAGAAAACTGAAACTCCCTGAAGTCAACAACCTTGTCTTTCAAGCCTTTTTTTTTTTTTCCACCTAAAGCAAGTAATCATATGCACAGAAGCATGTGGCTCTAGGATCCAGACCCAGACAAGGGACTACATTTCTGATCCACTTATTAAGCCCTGTTCTCTTTACTCAAAACTCCTTTGACATCCTTTGAATTTTACCTTTATAATAATTAAACGTGATCGTAATATGCTAAACCTATTTTTAAAACCATTTTAACCTATTGTTGACTTTTCCCCTAAGTTTCTATTCTGTTCGTGTGACTTAAATAAGACCTTTTGTTTTAATAACAGGAAGGTGTGTTCATATGAAAATCATGATAATTTCCACTGACACCAACTAAAAATACCAGAGGAATAAATGTTTCATGGTTACCTATTATCTGAACCAAACATAAAGGGCAAGAAATATTAAGAAAAACCCCAAATAAATTATAATTCGAATTAAATACAATTAGGGCATTCAGCCAGAGGCCGACATACACAATTCTACTAGTCGAATGGAAAATAAAAGGCACATTTTTTAGGGAGATACACCTGGGATTGAAATCCCAACCATCTGGTAACTATGTCTGGACTAAAACCCAACACATGAGGGCATGGCGGTGATGACGTGAGTATTGGGAAATGCAGGTTATTTTTTTCCTGAAGGCACATGTCTGACTATCCCAGTCACACAAGTCAAACACAATTGCTATCTGGGTCCCCCATCCCCTCGAAAGGGTCAGGAGCTGAACCAACAGGCCGTTGTAGTACTACCGCGCAGCTGCCGCTCTGAATACACGCAGGTTTTAGAATGACTGTGACCTGCCCATGCCCGGGAAGTTTTCTACTACGCAGAAGGGAACACCCTGAGAATACGGTGTCTTCCCAAAGGCGGAAGAACTTCCTCTCACTCCAAACCATGTGGAGGGCCTGAGGAACCCGGTCTTTTCAGGCCACACTGGGTCACAAAGCAGCCCACCTAGGGGAGACTTCCTCGAAGCAATCTTGGGGACCCAGACGAGAGGTGCAGGCGGCGCGTCCCAGGTTCTAGGGACAAGCGGAGGGCTAGGTGCTCTAGGTCAGGGCGACCACCAGGCGGGGATGGCGACAGAGTCCCCGGGCGGGCCACCTGCCGCAGGACCACCCTGGGGGCGGCCGGGCAGGGTCCCCACCCAAGGCTGATGACACATCCCCGGACCTCGTGGCGGGGCGGGGTGCTCTGCACCGCGCCATGTAAGGGAAGGTCTCCTCGCTGCCAGCGGGCTCCGGATGCTTCCCGGGCTGGCCAGTGCGCCCGCCGCCCGCCTACCCACCCCGACCACCCGATGCGTAGCGGCGCGCGGGTCCCCGGACAGGCGCGCGGGGCGGGCATCGCCAGGTCGCCCACGCTTACTCACTCGGTGTTGCATCATACACCACGCCGCGGCTTCAAGGAGCCAAAATGGACTCCGTGGAGGCGACAGCCGCATGGGCACCGGCCCCGCGCACCCACTCCAGGGCCCGCCCGGTCCAGGTCCTGGCCCTTCCCGGAGGATGGCAGCGCTCCCGGCACGGGGGCCCTCGCCACTCCCGCGCCGCCCTCCCGCGGCCCCACGCGGAGCCAGGGCCGCCTTCGTGATAACCCGGGCCCAAGGAGCTGCCCCCTGCGTTGGCGGGGGCCGGGCACTCACCGAGCCGGCGGCGGCGGCGGCGGCGGCGGGGCTCCGGCAGGACAGTGGACGGACAGTCGGACGCGCTCAAGGACCAACGGACGCTCTGCCGGGGAGACTGGGCGGGGCGGGGGCGCGGCGCGCGGGGAGAGGAGTGGAGGCTGCGATTAGCGGGAGCCGATGGCCGCGTGCGCGCCTGCCAGGCGGTTGACCCGGGGCTCACACCTGCCCGCGCTGACTGAATGGGCGCGGAGGACTGGCGGAATCCGGCGCCAGGTTTCATCAGCCGCGCGCCCGGCCCCCGCCCCTCGCGCCCAGCTCCCCGCGCCCGCCTACGGACCAGGCAGCCCCGGCCCGCTCGGCCGCGTCACCGCCGGGCACCAATGGGAGCGCGGCGCGGTGGCGGCTGCCAGCCCAGAGGCGGCGGCCGAGTACCGACGCGCCCTTGGTGGGCGGGGCAGCTGAGTCTTCGCGCGCCCGGCGCCTCAACCTGCGGTTCCCGCGGCGGGCGGGCGGGCGGGGTGCACCTCCGCTCGCCTTCTCAGTAGCTCGGCAGGCGTGTGGCCGCTTCTCCGCCAATCTCAGCCCGCCGCGCCACAGCATCCTATGGTCCCCTGCAGATCCCACAGCGCCCGGCCAGAACTAGTGCCGCAGGTCCGGCTGTGCCAACCCCGTCCCGGCGGGCCCCAGGGAGCTCACACGGAGCTCGAGACCAGTTTTCCTTCTGGTATAAGATTTGGTATGCACGTAAAGGGTTTAAATTGTCTTTTCTTTTTAGAGACAGAGTGTTGCCCTGTTGCCCAGGCTGGAGCGCAGTTCACCTTAACCTCGAAATCCTGGTCAAGTGATCCTCCCGCCTGGGCCTCCCAAAGCGCCCTAGGATTACAGGCCTGAAACACTGCACCGGCCTAAAAATTACTATAAATCTTCATATCTTTGTTATTGGATTATTTTATTGCTATTCCCTTGCCCTTGCTAATACTTTATCCTTGCCAGTTGTCAGAAGAGCCCCAAAGCTTGAATCTACCAGTGCCCCCTTGGCGGTGGCAAATGCACAAACAGCTAAGTCAGAACGGCTCACTTTTGCAGTTACCTCCCAGGAAGTGGCAGAAACTTCAGTCCTGAATCACACCGTGCTCACCTCTTAAGCTCCTTCCTTGTCTCCTTTGGTACCAAAAACCAAGCAAGAATCATAATCTTTAAAGATTCAGTGATCTACGACTTGGGATAGGTAAGCAGGGCATAAATACTGCCATCCTTTTTCTTGTAGGAAAACAAAAACAGTGGACGGTGTCCGTGGCCTTTGAATCCTTTCTACAGGTGCTTCTCAAATGTCAGCTGCTGAACTATTCCCTTGGAATTAGACTAGCAATTTATAAAGTACATAATTGCATGGTGCTAGCTTCAGAAAAAGTGTTTTGTTGTTGTTGCTGTCGTCATTTGTTTGTTTTTTAGAGACAGGGGTCTCACTCTGTCACCCAGGCCGGAATGCAGTGGTACAATCATAGCTCACTGTAACTTCAAATTCCCAGGCTCAGGTGATCCTCCTGCCTCAGCCTCCCAAGTAGATAGAACTACAGGCTTGTGTCATCACGCCTAGTTAATATTTTTTTTTATATATAGACAAGGGTTTTTGATATGTTGCATAGGCTGGCCTCAAATACCAGCTGTCTTGCGATCATTTTGCCTCAACCTCCACTAGCATCTAGGACTACAGGGATGAGCCACCATGCCCGTTCGCAGAAAAAACTGTAATGAACACATGCAGATGGCTTAGCAGTTGTAAAATGCGTTTTTGTTTTTGTTTTAGAGACTGGGTCTCACTCTGTCACCAAGTTGGAGTGCAGTGGCAACATCATAGCTCACTGCAGCCTTGAACTCCTAGGCTCAAACAATCCCCTCACTTTAGCCTCCCCAGTAGCTGGAAATATAGGCGAGCACCATCCTGCCCAGCTTTGTAATGTGCTTTGAACCGTGCTTGACATAGTAAGCCGCCATATACGCTTTGTTTTAAAACAGCAAATCTGGCTGGTCACGGTGGCTCACACCTGTAATCCCAGGACTTTGGGAGGGCAAGGCGGACAGATCATGAGGTCAACAGATTGACACCATCCTGGCCAACATGGTGAAACCCCATCTCTACTAAAGATACAAAAATGATCTGGATGTGGTGGTGCACGCCTGTAGTCCCAACTACTTGGGAGGCTGAGGCAGGAGAATTGCTTGAACCCAGGAGGTGGAGGTTGCAGTTAGCCAAGATTGCACCACTGCACCCCAGCCTGGTGACAGACCGAGACTCTGGCTCAAAAATAAATAAACGACGTATCTTCGTTCAATTGCACAGTGGTGAAATGATGCCCTCCACTCACAGAAGATCTCCCAGATCCCACGCAGCCTGCTCGGCCTGCTGAGGTTTTGCCCACATTTAAAAATCCAAGTGTGGGACTCATAGAAATAAAACACATTATGGGTTCACTTAACTTTTCCAAATTTTTACTTGGAGAAACCTATGAAGTTCTTGTCAGTTACATCCTTAAGTTTTTCAATAATTTTTAAATGCAAAGGTCGGGCAAGACTTGTAAAGAGGTACACACATACGGCCTGGCGCGGTGGCTCACACCTATAATCCCAGCACTATGGGAGGCCGAGGTGGGCAGATCACGAGGTCAGGAAACCGAGACCATCCTGGCTAACACGGTGAAACCCCGTCTCTACTAAAAATACAAACAATTAGCCAGGCATGGTGGTGGGTGCCTGTAGTCCCAGCTACTTGGGAGGCTGAGGCTGGAGAATTGCATGAACCCGGGAGGCAGAGCTTGCAGTGACCTGAGATCGCACCACCGCACTCCAGCCTGGGTGACAGAGGGAAACTGTCTCAAAAAAAAAAAAAACAAAGGAGGTACACACACATACGTGCCATGTTCTTCTCTCAAAGAGACGGGCTCTTTTTTAAAATTCCAGAAGTAAATATGGTTGTCACCCTGCTTTTGAGAGGATGGGCTGTGTTTTAAGCATGAACAGACTTTCCTCCATGCACCAAGGATGCACCATGGGGGCAGTGCTGCCGCCGCCTCCCCACTCTCTGCTCAGGGTGGGGCAAGGGGAGCTCCGTTGTCTCCCGTATACACCGTCAACAGGCCAGGTGCTCAAAAGGAGGCTTCCAGGACTCGCTGTAGGCATTCGTCAGCAGGGCAGGCAGTGCCTCGTGCTGGTGGGCATCCAGCAGTAAGGGGGTCTTGCACTTCACTCCCTGGGCCCAGCCCCAGAAAGAGGGGAAAGAGACACCTGTATCATAACTCATGTGTATTTATAGATACACAGAGACTCTACAGTGCAAGGTGCAGAACTAGAAGGAATCATGGAAATAAGAGGGAAGACGTTTGGTTACGACTGGCAGAGTCACCTCAAGCCTCAGCACTTCCTGCCGGAGCCCTCACTGACCAGACTCCTCCAGGGTCACTGCCACTGCCTTGCCCAGCTCATGACAGGGCAGACAGTGACAGAGCCTCAGAACAACCTCCCACTCCTTCCTCACCAGCCCAGGGGACGAGCTGTTCATGAGTGTCCCAAAGCCTGAATGCGGGAACACAGAGGTGACTGAGCAGAAAGGGGGACAGCTACAATGGCCGCGCGTGTGCAGATATTGCAGGGCACCCCAGCAGCCCTTTCCGTCTTAAAGAGGATGGCCACAGGTGTGCTGATGCTCCCGCATGACCCAGCCGTCATTTCCACCTTATAGGGGAATGGCCACGGGTGTGCGGATATTTCCGGGTGCCCCAGAACCCTTTTCACCTTAAGGAGATTTTCACAGTCTCATATCAGTCTCCAAACTATTCAGTGAGGTTGGAGGAGTATCACTGTGGACCAACACTGATTGGCACCAAGTAAGGGCAATTTTATAACCATGTCTCAACCATGAAACAATCAGGTCTTTGGCCATCTGGTCTAAGCTTTTTCTGTAACAAAGTTGGATAATTTAGTTGAACTTTGGTTTTCCAAAGCTTGTTACAGAAACCACATCTTCCTAGGTGTGGCTCTGTGGTGTCACGTGCACACATCAGTAGCCAGGCTTGCCAAGACTCACGGCACGTTACACGTTCACCTGAGAAGGCTGCTGAGGGCTCTGGCGTACTCTGAAATGAATTTGCCACTTCAGCCTACACTCTACTCCCTTGTTTGGTTAAAGAAACCCAAAAAGCAGAATTTGTTTTGGCCAATCGCCTGCTGACCCAACTGCAGAGGTTTTAATTAGAGTACTTTCATTGCATCATAGAAGGCAGTCATATAGATCAACTCATTATTACCACTCCAAAGGTTTAGTATATCTCCAGATACTCAGGCAAACATTTTAAGAAGCTACATTAAGGTTTACAATACTCAAAATTTAAAACTACATCCATGCTTCAAAAAACCACTATTCCCATTTTAGATGGCCAAATGCGTATGAGAAAGAAAGAAAAACGTGCTGAGCGCATTTTTTGGGTAATCTTATGGAGAAACTGCCACTTTAAAAATGGCTCTAGTTCCTGGCTCCAGATGGGTGTCGTGGGTTGCCTCACTCAATTTCAACTCCACCTGAAGCTGGGACACTAGAAATCCATTCCCACACTCTAGGGCACCAGAATTCCCACTTCTGGAAACAGCCAGGAATGCAGACCTGTAGCAGAGAATTCTTTCCTGCCCACCCTAACTGTCCTCTGTGGAAGGCGACAGTCAAAGACAAGTCCATCCCCCTAGGCGCAACTGCACCACGAAGAACCATTTCAAGGTGGGAAGTGATTGATCAGTGGGAACAGGCAGTTTAGCTAATCACTTATAAGGCAGAGAAGGGGGGGTTGAAGGCCTGTATCTGGTATTGTCCTCGGTAAATGGTCATCCCGCCAGTCAGCCTAAGCCACATGGGAAGGGGCTTCTTGCAGTAAAAGTGGGGGTGCAGTTGTGGGGAGGGGGAATGTCTTAACCATCACTGTTTTACAGGATCACAGGGCTCAGGCAATGTTCAGTATTGTCACACACCAAGGTTTTTACAGTCTGAAGAAAGTCTGAAGAAAACTACAGTCCTAAGGTGTCAGTTCTCAAAGCCCTTAAGTTCCTCCTGCTAAGATTCCCAGAGAGTCTCCACTTCTTGCACCGAACCCCAACTTACACAGGCACCTGCGTCTTCCTCCTGCAGCAAATGCAGATAAGAAGCTGTGGCTCTGCTGCAGTAATGATGCCATGCAGCCCTAACACCACAGCAGAGCAATGGCTCTGGCCTGAATGTCCCCAAAACCTCATGCTGAAACCATCTCCGACGGGATACATTAAGAGGTGGGGCCTTTGGGACGCCCTGCTCTCAGGACTGGGCTTGGTGTCCTTGTTGGGAGGCCTGGAGGAGCCCTCCTGCTCCTCCACCTGAGTTCTGACGAGACGATCGCTGCCACGCAAGACGCGGCGAGATGCTGCCATCTGTGAGCCACAGGCCCTGGGGCACCAGATCTGCAGGTGCCTTGACCTTGGACTGCCTTGACCTTGGACTTTCCAGCTTCCAGAGCTGTGAGCAATAAATGTCTCTTTACAAATCACCCAATCGACAGCAGCCGGACAGAGACAGTAATGTCACAACATGAGTCACTTTCTCAGTGGGCCAGAGGACTCCCCATGAGCCACCACTGTAAAGCAAGAACTCCCTGGAGGATGGAAAGGGGTTCACAAGGAATTCTACCCAGCACCAGGGTGTCTGTCCTTTCTTGCAGGAAGATAGCTGAGCCATGGCAGGAAACTACAGGGTGGGTGGGGCTGGACAGTAATGTGTCACCTGCTCATCTAAGCCTCAGTCTCCTGCCTCTCATCACGACAGTGGGGGTAACACCCCCCTCACCTGAGCTGTTGGGGGAGGTAAGAGTGCTGGGTGATTAACAATTGTTAGCTCCACAGAAGTTAGGCAAAGAATCCGCCTCATGTCTTATAAAACCAAACCAGCCCAGGAATTCCACATCACTACTAACTTGCATGGGAAAATACCAGATTCTCCTAAGTTCTGGCATGTCATTTGTATTAATAAAGTTTGCAGAGTTTTCACATACTAAGTATATAAAACAGGAAAATAAATCATGCAATTTGGAGGCTGAAGCAGGAGAATCACTTGAGCACAGGCGGCGGAGGTTGCAGTGAGCCGAGGCCTCGCCACTGTACTCCAGTCTAGGTGACAGAACGAGACTTCATCTCAAAAAATAAAAAAAAAAAAAAAGATTTTGCTGCTTCATACTAGTAAAGTGGGCAGACTCTACATGCCAACTCTTATTCAAAGGTCGCCTAACACTGACTCAGGAACTCTGGCCCTGATGTGCTTGGAGTTTTAATCCTAACGGTGTTAAAGACCACTCCCCCAGGAGCTCTGAACAAGTACTCCAGGTATACGCTGAACAAGACCACACACTCTGACTGAAATCTAACTTCCCAGACCCAAACTACAGAACCACAGAAGACACTGCTTCTGTCCAACTTTTTGTTCTGCCATCGTTTGTGTCCATTATTTCCTACAAACCATCTCATTAGAATTTAGGGCACACAAAAGGCCAATACAACAGGGTTACTTTTCAAAGGTTTGGAGGTAAAGAACAGATACAATGCATTAGCTTCCTATTGCTGCTGCAACAAATTACCACAAATGCAAACCTCCTCTCAGCCCTGGAAGTCAGGAGTCCCAGGGCTGAAGTCAAGGGGTCAGTAGCTTGTATTCCTGCCTGGAGTCTCCCAATTCATAGAAGCCACCATGCAGCTTGACTCACAGCCCCACACCCCTCCTACCACTGCCCCGGCCTCAGCCCTGCACCCCTCCGGCCCCTGCCCCTGCCCCACACTCGCCCTCAACCCCACAGCCCTCTGGCCTCTATCTCGTCCTCAGGTCTCCTCCTCTGAGGCAGACCCTCGTACTCCCTCTCATCAAGGCACATGTGAAGACACTGCACCCACCTGGACAACCCAGGGTCCTCCCCCATCTCACTGTCCGTTACACTCACATCTGCAAAGCCTCTTTTGCCATGGAAACTTCATTAGACTAACAATCATTTAACAAGTCCATTCTAATGATGTGAAAATTGGCATTGTTTTCCTCCTAATGAACAGATCAGTCACCCATGTAACCTATAAATATTTGACTATTAAATATACAATACTGTAGGAGACAGAGATGAGGAAGACGGTTCCTCCCTGAAAGACGACTGGACCCTAGACGGAGGGATAAACATTCTGAACAGAATCAACATAACTCAACATTTGAGTCGGAGAGGTCAAGCAATAAGACGTTCAAAAAAGCAACCAGAAAGTATGTACTGTGCCTGTAGTTCACATCTGCACCTGGCGTCATGAGCACGAGCATGCGGACACGCACACAGGGCCCAAGTTTAAGATCAAATATAAGGAGCTTTCCACTGTAGTATTTAACTAGATCTTATTACAAAATAGCCTCCTGATTTTTATCCAAAAAGTTCTCTGTAATTAAGGAAATTAATTTTCCACTAAAAGGCATTTCTCTAGCTATTATTCCATATAAACTAAATGGGCATATTAAAGAAAAAAGACAAATGTTTGACTTCGGGGGTTTGCCTACGACTTGGATAAGCATGATTTTCTTCTGGCCAAGCAGGGAGCAGCTGGACCAGACTGGAGGGAAGGAAGAACAAATTTCCACTCTGACCTCAGTTGGGCACCAGAGTCTTCCCTGTCAGAATGCGGGTGTGGTGCTTCCCACACACCAGCCTCGATGAAACTCAGCCCAAGGGTGTGGGAAAATGCTGTCTACTTCTGAAAAATCTATAAAGTGCAGACACATCAAAAGCTTCAGAAGACTGTAAAGGGCCAAGGAGACCACTACACCCTTGGAGTTTACAGAAAATGGTCAGCATCACACGTGCCTGAGGTCCAGGGTCAGCTCCCAGCTGCCGCGACGCCGTGAGTGCAGCCCTGGCTTCCCCTCTGATGCAGCGAGCTGGTCACTCTGCCGGCAGCACTCAGAGCTCAGAACATTCCAGATGAAAGC
The DNA here is from genome assembly GCF_037993035.2 of Macaca fascicularis. Classification (NCBI taxonomy): domain Eukaryota; kingdom Metazoa; phylum Chordata; class Mammalia; order Primates; family Cercopithecidae; genus Macaca; species Macaca fascicularis. Next base: position 9,439,995 of record NC_088391.1, read on the forward strand.
AACATGTTCCTTTTAAAATGTGGAACCGGAGCAGCACAACTGAAGCTCTACGACCGTCTCAACTACTGGGTTTCGGGGTAGCATTAGGAAATCGTGAGAATCCAAATCTCAATTTCATACAGATTCCAGATTCACTGCAGCTTCCAGAATTTCCTGAAACATTCTTCCAATTTATCACTCAGGATTCCCTTGCCAAAGCTAATAAAGTCTACATTCCTTATGGAAAACCCACCATAAGCACCACCACAAATAAGATCAACTGACGCCCGCCCTTCGCACCAAACATAGAAACTGTTACTCACACAAGACTGTGCTGGAGGCAGCTCTCAGCTGAAGCCGAATCCGTGAGACTTCATTATCCCCATTTTTGGATTGAGTGTGAAGACTGTCAGCAAACCAGGGCCCCAGTGTGAAGCAGAGAACAGATCCTCTGATGCCTGCCTGAACATTTCCTTCCCACCTCTGTCTTGCATATTGAACACCCTCAGAGCTACTGAGTCACCCACATTTGCAGGTCATTTATCCAGCCACCAGGATAACACAATTATGCGATAAAAATGGTTCTCAGGGCTTTGTCATACTCAACAAGGCAGCTCAGAAGGCTAGGTAAGCGCAAGAAAGGGGGAAGCGTCCTCCAAACAGACAAAAACCAAGGAAAACCGTGCAGAGACTCTCCAGAGAGAGCAGAAACAGAGCCCGCGGTAGCCTTTCAGGTCCTGCTAGCCACAGCCCTGCGTTAGGTGGCACCATTTCCACGGATGCATCCTGCTGGGCCCATTTGAAAGGTCCCACTTGCGAGACATTCACCCCCACTTGCAGCTCCTGCAAGACCCGCTGCAGCCCCACTCCATCCTGGGGGCCGACTGTGCAAGTCTTCCCGGCGAGACCCCTCAGAGCCTGCTCAGTGTCTGAGACTGGGAAGCACCAACGATCCAGAAAGGCACAATCCCGTTCTCCTCGTGCTGCTTTCTGGGTTCCAAGTTGTCTAACGAGTCCTGCATAAACCCCGGGCTGTGGAGCCAGCCAGGGCCCAGCAGCACCCAGCTTATGCGCTCCACCCACCCCACAGAGGACCACGGAGGCCCCAGCACGCTCTGTCCGTGGGGCAAGACACCAGAAACAGCCACAGTTCAGGGTTCTGCCACCCGCCCCTCTGCCATAATTACCTGCTGGGATCTGAATTCTCATTGGTTGGAAAGGTGATCCCACAGCTCCGCTGCCTTAATTACCTGCTGGGATCTGAAATTGCATTGGTTGGAAAGGGGATCTCACTGCTCAAGCACTCCCTGCTGCCTCCTTGCAAACAACATAAAAAATCCAAACCCCTCGTAAAGAACGTTTACTATAACCTCAAAACAAGACCCATCCCGAGACCAAGGAAGATACACACGCACATCTGACACCTGGTGGACGTCAGTGACCGACGGCATGGCTTCCGTGTGGCGTGTGAAGCAGGAGGCCTGTCACGGTGACTCAGGCTGGGGTCTGAATAGGGGTCTTCCAAGCAACTAGGCAACCAGGACGCACACCCCAAAACCCAAGTCCCCGCACTCATGTACCTGGCAGAAATGCTGCGTGGCCATCGACACCAGTTGTGAACCAAGACCGATCTGTGTCCTGTGGCCCTCACAACGTCCGTACATGCCTGGGCCCAGCACAGGCCCGCAAGGCACCCTGCTCGCCTCCAGTGGGGCTCTCTCCTGCCAAGGGGGATGGCCCTGAAGTCTGTTGAGATTTCCAAAGCTCTACAAACTCGCCCTTCCTGCTTGTTCAGAAGGCCTAAAGCCCTGAAGACACCAGTGAGTATTGACCTAGCCTCTTAAGGCAGCTCAAACACCTAAACACAGGAACGCTGGACCTCTCTGCTCTCGAGAGCAGCCGATAACAGACTGGGCTAAGCAGAAGGCACAGATGTCACATCCAGAAGCCAGTGGAGCTCAGGATTGCATTCCAGGAGCCGCCCATGTGAGTCCCTCCAAGGCTTCCAAGTCCCACTTGATTTTTTCATCGTATCTCTGTAACATCAGAGACATTATATCTCACGGTATCTATGAGATCGTCTCTACTTTTATGAGCACATATGCTCCCTGACTTACCACGGGATGAAACTGTTCCAATAAACCCAGCGTAAGCTGAAAATATCCTAAATAGAAAGTGCATTTGACATCATAGTTTCAACTTACAACGGGTTCATCCAGAGGCAGCGCATCTTGGGCCAAACAATGCACTGAGTGTGACTAGTTCACACCATCACAAGGTTGAAAAAGAAATCACAAATGTAACCATTGGGAGCCAGGGACCATCTGTATTGGGGCTCCTGTCTTCAGAGACAACAGAAACCTCTTCTTAGACAAGAATCACAATTTATAATCCTCAAAATGTTAAACTTAGTTTAACAATCTAGAGGTTCAAACAAAGCCAAAGTAGGCCCCACAAGGCCGTTTGTGCCATTCACTAAGACACACGACTCTGTAATAACCCTCACCACAGCCCCTCAGGGTGGGTCCCAGAGGCGGCTGAGGCTTGTGGCTACGGACACTAACGAAACCAAAATCAGAGTACGCAGGTGCAGTCAAGTCATATGACTTCTCCACTAGCATATGCACAAATGTTCATCAGCAAATCTCATCTTTGCTTTACCTCCCTCCCATGACCTAAAAAGGAGTCCACCACACACACCCACACCACTTCAAAAACATAATTAGTACTTGCATTCAATTCTGGGCATTCGGAATAGACCTAATGGGTGATTAAATCTCTCCTCCAACCCATTGCTTAGTCTTCTTAGAGAATGAAGGATTTTGCATAACACAAGTCAACATATAAAAGATCTGCTATAGAAACAGACTTTCAAGTGGTCCTCATTATAGTGATTCAACTAATATACAAAGGACCCAACACACAGCACAGTGTATATTAGAAGAATGATTAATTTGTTCCCCTAAAAATCCTAATATCTACACAGAAAAAATACCCAATACACATTTTATCATTCTTTACCAGTATAGTCATACAAAGGAGTATCACAAAAGCAAAAGAACACATTTGGTTTGACTCACAGTTCTAAGTTTAATATAAAATTGCTAAAACCACCAAGACAAACATGACTATGAAATATTTAACGATCTTCACCTAAATTCAAGTCACCATTCAACCACCAATACCTCTGCTCTACTTACGGGAACTTTCCAAAAGTAAATTCTGGAATTAACAGGACAAAATTTTCTGGTGATAGAAATTAGGAAGAAATTGGTTGAAGGCCGTTCCTTGGCTGTCAAACTTTTTCTCAATAATATTTTGTAAAATAAAAGTGTCAAACAGATCTTTACATTAACTTACAATCTATCAAGCAATACTGGAGCAAGCTTTAAATATTAGCCACATTCTGTCAGGGCTGACTAACATTAAATCAGTATCAGTCTCATGTCTTGCAGGATCCACAGCTCATCTTCTTAAAACCACTTAAGATTTCATAATTCACTCAATTAAACAATGTAAGTCATCTCCTTGATCTTTGACATGAAGGGGTAATTTTCCCCCAAAATAGTACCTCTTTCCTTGACATGATTTAATCTGTAGTTAGAGTATTTAACAGGATTTCTTTCCTTCTTAGAAAATAAAATATACACCTTTCCAATATGAAAAACTCTAACTGATAATGCCATAGCTTACCCAGGTCAAAAGCATTTTTTTTAAGTTAAAAAAAGAACCTAACTGCATCTTTGGACCTTATGTGAGGTAGTGTCCAGGGTCACTGGGACCCCTGCTTGGCCAGTGTGGCTGGGTACCAATTAAAGACAGAAACCCAAGCATTCACTCAAAGCCCCTTCCCAGCTGTTCATCCTAGTGGAAGAAGCCATGAGTACAAACGAATGCGGCATTCTACGGAGGGCTTTGGGGATAGGCTGCTTGAGAACATCAAAGTGGCTTACATCCCCCGAGTATAAAGCCAGTGACTGCTCTCAGCTTCCATCCACAGTAGCCAAGGTCTGGAATCACCTGAGTGCCCGTCAACAGGGGATGAAGGGAACGTGGCCCGCACACACACAGGAACAATACTCCACCACACAGCGGAGAGCCCTGTCATCCGCGGCAGCATGGATGGAGTTGGAGGACATTACGTTAAGCAAACGACTCAAGCAAGGAAACGGCCATGTTCTCACTCATAAGCAGGAGCTGAGAGCAGATCTCGTGGAGGCCAAAAGTAGGTGGTCAACAAGGCCCAGCAGAGCCCACTCATAAGCAGGATGGGCAGAGGCTGGTAATGTGCACAAACACACAGCCTAATGGGAACACGAGACCTACTATTGATAAATCAGCAGGGGGATGGCATCTACCGTGTATTTCAAAACAGCTAGGAGAGAATAACTTAACATAACCAGCACAAGGAAAAGAAACTATTTAAAGTGAAAGACATCCCAAGTACACAGATTTCATCAATATAGGGGTGAATCAAGGTATCACATGCACTCTGAAAATATGTACATATATTATGTATCAACAGAAACAAAAACCAATGACAGAACCATTTGCGAAGCACGTGCAGGAGAAGAATGGGAAGCCTGACATGGTGTGGCCGTGTGTCCCCACCCAAATCTCATGCTGAACTCTAACCCTATGTTGGAGGTGAGCCCTGGTGGGAGGTGATTGACTCATGGGAGTGGTTTCTAATGGTTTCGCACAATCCCCCAAGTGCTGTCCTCATGATAGTTCTCCTGAGATCTGGTTGTTTGGAGGTGCATGGCACCTTCCCCTTCACTCTCTCTCCCCTTCCAGCCATGTGAAGACATGCCGGCCTCCCCTTCACCTTCCACTCTGATTGTAAGTTTCCCCAGATGTAGAAGCCTGTACAACCCACAGAGCTGTATGCCGATTAAATATTTTTTCCCTTATTACCCAGCCTCAGATAGTTCTTTATAGCAGTGGAACAACAGTACAGTCCTCAGGACCAGCAATGTTTTCCTTCTACCCAGCGGCCAACAAGGTCCTACACCGTAGCTGGTTTTCCAAAGCTTTGCCAGAATGCTGAAGCTGTTTTGGGGATACTAACTTTCCCCATCTCTGGCAAACCAGATGGGGCATCCTATTTGCCTCTTACCGCCTTTCTCAGAGAAACCCCACCTCTGAAACAGCCTCCACCAGGGGCCTCCTTCAGCAGCAGCAAAGCTGAGTGTTCCTTGCACTTCCCTTCTTCTGAACAAGTAAACATCTTAAGCTTGTTTTTCCATCTTCCCAGCTCATTGAAAAAAATATCTTATGCTTTCTATTTTCCTAACACACACACATGGAAGAGAAGTGCCGTGAGGGCAGGGGCTCTTGTTTTCCCGGATCTGAGCCTGGCCCTCAAACACTAGCCGAATACTAACACGATATCCAGAGGCAGAAATGCAAATATCCATATGACTTCAAATACCCTAAGGACCTAACAGGCCGAGTGGCCCATGTAACTGTGGTGTGCTAGGCCATTCAACTGGTGTCCAAATCCCTGTCCAAGTGAGCTCTTTAATTTCGAGACTTTTCAGACAGCTGTTTTGTTGTTGTTGTTGTTCTGTTTTGTTTTTATTAAAGGGATATGTTACAGTTATAATCAAGAATATCCCAGGCCGAGTGTGGTGGCTCGTGCCTGTAATCCCAACACTTTGGGAGGCCAAGGTGAGTGAATCACCTGAGGTCAGGAGTTCAAGACCAGCCTGGCCAACATGTTGAAACCCCGTCTCTACTAATACAAAAATGAACCAGCCATGGTGGCAGGCACTTATAATCCCAGCTACTCAGGAGGCTGAGGCAGGAGAACGGCGTGAACCAAGAGGTGAGGCTGCAGTGAGCCAAGATCATGCCACTGCATTCCAGCCTGGGCAACACAGCAAGACTGTCTCAAAAAAATAAAAATAAATCAATACTCCCAGTTAGTTCTTCACCAATGTCAGATACATCAGTTTAAAGAAAAATATGAAAGCATGTTTTTATATTTCAGTGTTGAATTTAACCATATCTTTTAAGAAGATATGAAGATAGAACTTCCTCAAGGATTGGGGGAGAAAAAAGCAGTTAAGAAAATCTTAAAACCTCAGGAGAAAAACAAGTATGGGTTAAGACCTCAAGGCAAAACTTTTTCTTTGCACTTTGATTTCAAAAGAACAGAGATGCCCAAATTATGAACTCTCCCATCTGCATTTTATATTCATCTGTGTCCTTTGAAAGGCTGGAGATGGGATCCCAGGTTCCAAAGTGCCTGGCCATGGCTCACATCAGGCGGCATCTTTCACAGCCGTTTACTCCCCTGACTGTGCCTAGAGAGCTCTGTGGCCCAATTTACAAAAAAAAAAAAAAAGGTCCTAATTTACTCACGTTCATCACTTTGAGCAGAGTCTCAAGAAATGAGACAAATATTGAGACTCCACAGAAGCAAGTACTCTCTTCCAAAAAGTCAAGTGTCAGGTTCCCATGAGCCAGGCAGCTTGCTTACAGAAAGCACTGGCTGACTTGCTGGTTTAATGTTAAATGCATTTAAAATGTTAAGTGATCAAACGCCCCTCCTAGTGGGTGTGCGCGTTGAGCTGGCTGCAGTAGTGATGCAGACCATGTTCTTTCCTTTGGTTTTGCTTCAAGCAGAGCACCCCACACCCAGGAAGAGGCCGAAGGATGGCATCGAGGTCTAGGACAGATCTAAGGAGAGCTGCAGGCTGACTGCCTCATCTGCAAATAGTCTCTCATTTCAGAGAAAATCACTGAACAGAGTTCATAACACGTGAATTTTTAAAATTCATATTTCTAATTTCATCCCATTAGAACTTTTGAACCTCCACCTCTCACCTAGAGAACGTCAGCTCAAGCCGATCACAGCGCAGTGCGATTTTCTATAAATAATGTGCACGCCTGCATCTGAGCTGAGATGTGAATGTCTGGAATGTGCCTGCCAGGCCCAGGAGGAACTGCAGCAAGTGTGGGGACACAAGCCGCTAAGGAATCTGATTTGGAGGGAACCGGAGGCAACTAAAACTAGGTCCACTGGTTTTTCTTGGTAAGGTTTGACCAGGCAAACTTATCACTGTTGCTAATTTATGGTAATTGGGATGGAGACTTAACAGTAAGTAATTAGAGCAATTACAGAATTTGCTACTCAATTACAATGGCACAGATTCCTGAGAATGGAAGAACTGTTGCCCAGGAATAGAGTTCAAGAGGTCCTCCCCATGCTCCGAGGAACATGGCATTTCCACGCACCCCTGCTTTGGTCCCTGGCCACCACCATCCTGATCTCGGCCATCTGATGGCATCAGTCCCCAAAGCTGGAAACACCTGACACCTCTTGTCACCCTCCCATCTGCCCTGCCTTCCTCCAGCCCGGGATATTCAGGGATGCCCACATACAGGACCAGGAAACCAGGGTTATCCCAAACCAGTGCCTGCATTCAAAGTCCTCCACGGCAGCACAATCACCAATGGCCAATACTCCCAGAACCTTCCACCTCAAAACGGGAGCACATCTGGATTCAAGCTGACAATGCTGCATTCTCTTTGCCATGTACACACGGAGGCATGTCAGGTTCCACCTAAAGGTATCAGGTTCCACGCTGGTCAGGAACCCAAACCTAGTCACTCTGCATGATCTCAATTCACCATCCACAGGGAAGCCTGCAGTTTTCCTCTGGTGCACGGTGTGGATGGTGGATGGTGGATGCATTTCCCCTGAAGACTCGGAAACAGGAGCCTGGCCAAGGAGGCCAGTCACCCCATCCCCTGCAAGGCCCGGACGTGACCCTCTGCTGTCTGCACACAGTACCCAAGTCTAGCAGTGCTGGCTCTGTGGTGGGATCCATCTGGGCCTGCAGAGGACCCGGGGCACAGGAACCGTGCAGCCTGGCTGCAGCCGGAGGCCTAAGGGATCCCCATGAGGCTCTCCAGCCTAGGTGCCCTCACCACAGGCAGAGCCATGCAAGAGAGTTGCCTGCTGAACTGGAAACGCCCCAATCTGCTCAGCCAACACAGGAAGACAACAGCCACCTACAGCTGCTGAGCCCCGAAACGTGGCCACTGGGCCTGAAGGATTGAATCTGGAATTTAATCTGTGAAGTTCTTTTCAAATGTGTTTAGCTATGTAATCAAATCTTTATTCTAATTAAATTTAAAGGAGCCTCTGGCTATGGGCTCCCTTGTCGGGCATCACAGCTCCAGGGAGTAAGAATGGGAGAGAGAGAGGCCCAGAGCCTCTCTGCATTCTCCACGTTAATTCAACAAGTCATCATAAGGAAAGGCACTCCAGCAGGAGAGGTGTACACGGGAAGAACTGGGTTGGCCCTGACAAGCATGACCCCCATGGCATCACAGCTGCCTCAGGCAACAGGCAAAAGACAATGATGCCCACCTGGACAGGCCACCGGATGTGATGATGCACCCCCAAGCCCTAGTCCCACAGCAGCCAGAGACCACCCGCTGCTCATCCCGGGTGAAACAGGCAGAGCTACCCAAGCTATCAAAAGCAGGAAGAATTAAGGAAGCGATTCCCACGACACACGTGACACTCCTTGGAGACAGACACAGGCTTCGCTGTGCAAGTGCAGAGGACAGTGGAGTCCCTAGGCAGGCTGCTTCTTCCAATGATCAGGAAGAAACCAGATCCATTTCCTTGTAGGAGAATCATTTGTACCGTGATTAGACAGAAGACAGAAGGTGGCTGATGTTATCAAATCATCAAGCACCTCACGGCTGCTTCTCCAAGGAAGGCCTGGAAACTTGCAGCCACCCGCGTAGGGGCCGCAGTGTTTACAATGGAGATACGGGTGACCGAGGTTTGGCTTCCTCAGGGAAGCTAAATTTGAACTTTCACCACTGAGGAATCGGTCATTTACAGTCACTCACCCTCAATGCAGAAGAGGGCTCAAGACACTGCACCAGACTTCAACACTCAGGGTTGGGGTTAGGGTCAGGGTCAAATTCACAAGTTTTACAAGATGTATTTACTTGGGATGCCAGAAGAGATGCAGCTTCACACCCCCAACCTCCATGGTTTGCTTAGCCCCTTCACCAGTGGATCTCACCAACAGATGACACATCCACGCCTCATCCATGGCAGCACAGAAAACCACTTGGAAGACAGCCACTCCCACCAAGCTTCCTGACTTTGGTGTTTAAAATCTGCATCATTTAAAATCTGCATCTCATACGTGAGATTACACTCCTCCGAACAACGACATTGCCACTGTCATTTCACCCAAAAGGGCTTTAGGAAATGACATGAGGTCCAGACGCCAGAGGTCGCCGGCCGCCTTACTCTAGCCTAATTCCTTTGTGCCTGTATGGAGGCTTCACAGATACAGCCCATTAATGACTGTATGAGAAGCTCAGGGCATAGACGAACTCAGTGCTGAATTTTTTCCATTTATCACCCTTTGTTTTGTCCAGAAGACAGCTGAGAAAGGTGGGGGCAGATCATCTCGAGTGTAATGACTCCAGACACTTCTCTTCACCCCAGGTCACCACTCAGTCAACACGCTTTTGAGAAACCAAAGCAATTCTGTTCCCTTCACTCTGGGTTCCAAGCACTAAATTCCTCCGTTTTATCAATTAGATTATCAAGCAGCCGTTTGTGATCTGGACTGCAATCTGATACGAAATTTAAAGCTAATTTAAGTTGCGGTAATAGCTCCTATTTACATTATAGATAAGGCATGAATGAAAACTTCAATCTGTTCATAGGACCAACTTTGTAAACAAACCAATTATTCAAGCAATGATTGTCTTCAGTTAGATGCAAATTACTTTGCTCATAAAAGATTTTCCAGTAGGAATTTTTAAATCCATGGTCTGTCTTTTCTGAGCCCGTCTCTGCACCTTCCCCTGAGTGCACAGCAGGACTTCTCAGGGCATCCCATCAGCAGACCCACTGAAGAGAATAAGCCCGCAGCCCCCAGCCCAGGAATCAAGTCCGAGCCCCAGCAGCCCCTCGTCCAGCCGGGGCTTCCTCACCAGCACAGCACCCAGAGGTCTTCCAGGTTTAATGCCACGTGTGCGTGGAAAGTAGAGTGCTGGAAGGAACACAATAGACATTCAACAATGCAAATTCCCCCCTGGAACAGCCCAGCAATCCTCTGTACCTTCCCCAAAGTACCCATGCTAGGCAGGCGTAGAGTCCAATGGGGGTGCCTAGGAATCGGCATTTAACACTATTCTGATGAATAGAAGTTTGAGAGGTCGGTCAGCAAGAGGCTGTCGTGGCCTCCACTCATTTGCAGGCTCTGAAGAGACACAGATTCAGGTAACAGGCCAGACAGGACAGGACAAGGATGAGGAGGTGGAGGGCAAATTCCATGGACCACCAACCGCCCCGCCATCCCCACTGAGACTCCGTGATTTAAAGAGAGGCAAAGCCAGGGAGAAAAGATGCCCGCACCACACGAGCGACTGAGATTTCACCTAAAGCACGCAGCATGTGGCTGAGGGCCAAGGCTGGGCAAGCCAGGAGCACAGAACGGGGTTCACTGGCCCAGAGGTGTCTCCCACACCCACACCCCGTGCAGACCCCTCCCAAGCACTGCCTGTGTCTCCTGCCTGGTTTAGTTCCTCCCCGCCTTCTACTGTGTTGGTTTCTCAGCCGCCACCCACCACCACACAACCCTCTCTACAAGCTTGGTGGACTGAAAAGAGCAGGGGCGGGTAAGATCTGGGCTCTGGGGCCAACGTCCTGCCTGAGACATTAGTTCCAACCCACCTAGCTGTGATGTGAGCCCCCAAGATTTCTCAAATGTGAGATGGGAAGGTAACTGAACCCACTCACCAGGACGGCTGTGCAGACTGAGATTACATATAGCCACACCTCGGCATCCACCACACGTGGGACCCCAGTCGTGTTGCCCCTGATGGGAATCCCTCTATCTATGCCCCTTCTGCTACCAGAGCCAACTCCCAGCAGTAGCTGTGGAGGCTGCATCCTCTATTCCCACTCCACTCCCCTCCCATCGCTCCACGCAGTGACCTGCCACGCAGCGGCCACCAGCAAATCCGGCCCCACTGGATAACCGACCACCAGCCCCCCCCTCACTTTGGGGCGTCTTCTACTTGCAGTTCCGAAGCAGGCCGAGAAACCGCCCTCAAGGGCAGTCACCTGTTCCTTATTGCATGTAATGACCTGCCACGCAGGACCACCAGCAAACCCAGCTCCACCATCCAGGCTCCTGTGGATAACCGAACCCCCACCCCCCACCTTGGAGCGTCTTCCACTTGCGGTTCTGAAGGGGGCCGAGAAACTGCTCTCAAGGGCACTCACCTGTTTCTTATTGCACGTAATGACCTGCCAAGCAGGGCCACCAGCAAACCCAGCTTCACCGTCCAGGTTCTGGTGGGTAACTGCCCCCGTCCCCCGCTTCCTCCTGGGGTGTCTGGGAGGCTTAGAAACTGCCCTCCAAGGGCACTCATCTGTTCCTTATTGCACTAATACCTTATTTACAGAAATCCACTTTGACTTTCCAGCACTGCAGTTGTGACAATTTAGCAATCCTGCTTGCAAGCTACAAGAGCTTGAGGTCACGTCCATCTCACCAGTATCCCAGAGACCCAGCACTATCCCACTGTGTTTAAAATTCCAAAATACTCCTTCAAAATGCTACTGGCATTTGCTTTGCACATAAAATGTTAAAAACCTTCAAGTGAAACAAATATCTTCAACAGTTTGATACAACGACATGTGAGTTACACATCTGCCAAGTTGTAAAGCCTCATGCATTTATAACATTTTAGGTACGGTCAAATGGTTCATTAATATAAATTATGAGAATCTCTAAGAAACAGGTTTTTTCTGGCATTAGATGACCAAAGGAAAACTGGGTTCTGGCTGGCTTGCGGGCCTGTAGAGGCAGACATATCTGCTGACACAACCAAGCTCCTTCCCACTGATGTGGCCTCATCCCAGGCCCCTCACCCAGATGCCTGCAGCCCCTGGAGGAGCAAGCTGACCTGTCCACATTTCTCAAATGCACAGCTGTTGCTCACACTGCAGATAGAGTTCAAGGCACGAGCAGGCCGCCACGCTAAAAATACCACGCAGCGTCCACGCCAGGTGACGGTGGTTTTCACTCCATCCCAAAGCCCCAGGTATGAGTTTACAGCCATGATTACCACATGGATTTTTGGACCCTCAAGACATACTTTGTTTCCTTTTATGCAACAAAGTTAAAAGACTATCACTCAGATATAGGCTCTGAAACTGTGGAATAATTATTTGGGAACAGAGCCTCTGCCAGATCAGGATTAGCACTTGGGACAACACCCCGTGACCTCGGTCTACACAAACCCATCCAGACCAGAAGCCTCCCGCACTGTAATTTCTGTGGATTTCTGTAAATGAGGTATTACTGCAATAAGGAATAGATGAGTGCCCTTTGAGGGCAGTTTCTGAGCCTCCCAACCACATGGCCATGTTCAGGCTGAAGCCGCACCACCTGCAGAAACACTGTCCCTCGCCGAGGTGTGCCTGGCTTCTCCCTTTTTCCAAAACTTAACAAAACCTGAAAGGACAGGTCTGTGTAGAAAAACACAAACTACTTGCGATTCCTCTTCCCAGTTCAGGCTGTAGGAAGCTCGTCTCGGCCCTCACCGTGTTCTGACTGTGGCTTGGTTCCCATAAGAAATAAAGTCAGAATTCTAGTCCCTGTCTCCTGGGCAGTGTGGCAGGCATACATACCTTCAGTTATATGAGGAAAGGCGTGGCGAGCCCCCTTCCTTCAGTAAAACTGCACAGTTCCCAGAACCCTGATGCCATCCCCCTCACACCACTGTGAACACCTGGACAGAGCACATTTCAATGCGTGCACCTTTGTGGGCTAGTTTTCTATTTCTCCACTAAATCACCCCAAATTTAGCGCCCTAAACACTGACTTATTTTCTCACATTTCTGGGAGCTGGAGTCCAAAACAGGTCCCACCATCTAACGTCGAAGTGGCAGCAGGGCTGGTTCTGGGGAAGCGACCGTCTCCTTGCCTCCCGCAGCCTCTAGAGGCTTCCACATCCCCTAGAGGCTTCCGCATCCCCTGGTCCATATGGCATCCACTGTCTTCAGGACCCACAGCGGCTCTGACGGCCCCTCAACTGGAAGATGCAGAAACGTCAGGAGACCGGGATCTAGTGCTAAGGCCAAGCCTCCCCACCCTCCCAGCTCCTCACACACTCCCGTGTGAGCTAATATAGATTCCACTTTAACTAGTGTCACCTGTGTAAGGGGTAAGTGCCCAGCTGTGAACTGGTTAACCTCGCCCACACAAACCCCGAGAATAAACTCACAGGCCATGGACCACTCCACAAGCAATAAGTGACCACCTGCTCAGGGACCTCCATGCCCCAGCAGAGCCCTCCGGTACCTCCTTGTGAGCTCAGACTGGCGGCAGGGGTCTGCAGCGCCACAGGGCCCTGGATAAAAAAGATAGCTCCCATGTCGGGAGGCACCCGCCCGCGGTTGGGTTCCCAGTACTTTAATTGCCCAGGTGGACAAGCCGCGCTGCATGCAACCCCATCACCAGAATAACGGCTGCACGTGGCGAGTGCACGGGTGGCCACCACTCAGCCCAGCTGGCCGCGCTAAGCACATCACCACCGTGAGGCCCAATCAGACTCAACTGCTGGAACAGTCCCGGCATCGGCCCCCAACAACATTCTGGATCACAATTCAGAGTAGTGATTGCGATCAGGGCCACACGTGGCTGAATGTTTTTACAGGAGGATGCCACAGCTGGACTGATGCCACAGCTGGATCTGGCTGGACTGAGAGCATTTCCCACTGGACATTCTTACAACACCATTTTATTTGCGCTTTATTAAACTTCTATGGCTTTTTTCTGCTTATCTACTTTATGGGAGTGTTTCTTGTTCTTATGACTGCGGTGATACTTCAAGCTACAACTATCAATGTGTAAATTAGTTTGGAAGTCGCCTTATCATTAAACATTTCACAAGCAAGCAATCAGAGGCACCTAACCCGGAGGCCTCTTTTCTTCTCTGAGCCAAAGCTACCTTGGACTCAAAGAAAAAGGCACATGGAGAGGGGCTGGATCTCCAGCACCCATTCCTAGGGAGCCTCCTGGGGAGCAGATATGGAGGGAGAAGCCCTGGGTTAAGGCACTGTCGTACTAAAGAAAAGTCTATTTGGGTAATGTAAGCACCAGACTTAAGAGATTAAGCAAACCATGAAAAGAAACCACTAACTACAGCTTCTCCAAAACAGAACTAAACTCCCTTTAGTTTGAATTGGAAAAGCAGAAGTGATGATCAGGATACAAAAAAAAAAAAAAAAAAAAAAAGAAACGACACAGTATCTGAACACAGGAGAATAATCAAGGGCCACTGTCTCTTCCTGTGTCAGTGGGAGCCTCGCATCTAAGCTGGATTTAGAACGTTGCTACTTTGGACTGAAAGGTATCCCCAACCCTAGTTTGTAAGCAAGTGGAGCAGAATGCTTCAATTATTTCAAGGTTTAGCGGTAAAGCTCTGCAACTCTCACAACCATTTTAATTGGTGTGAATTTTAAAGTGATTCAATCTGTTGGCTGGAGTATCTAACGGCTTAACCACGGGGTCACGTTGGAAAATTTTTCCAATTGCTTTTGTTTTTCCTACTGAAGATGCATTTGAACGTTCTTGTACTTTGCAGTTGGCTGGTTCTGACGTTTGGTCCTGAGGAGGCCCAAGTATCCGCAGAGGAAGAATCTGAAACCTCAAGCCACTCGAGTGCTGTCTGGGCAGATGGAGACCCCAACCCGAGGGCCACTGACGGACTCAGCATGGGCGCAGGGCCGCCCGATGCAACGGGCCACGTATTTGCCGGTTACAAAACAACATAAGCACACACCCCCAGGTGTGCACACACGCTCTGTACACATCTGTCCCTGTCAACACCAGCACACACCCCCAGGTGTGCACACACGCTCTGTACACACTCACGTCTGTCCATGCCAACAACAGCATACACCCCGAGGTGTGCACACATGCTCTGTACACATCTGTCCCTGCCAATGCCAGCACACATCCCCAAGGTGTGCACACACATTCCATACGCGCTCACATCTGTCCCTGCCAACGCCAGCATACACCGCCAAGGTGTGCACACACGCTCTGTACACACTCACATCCCTCCCTGCCAATATGAGCACACATTCCCAGGGGTTCACGCAGGCTCTGCACATACTCATGTCTGTCCCTGCAGCCTGAGCCAAACAGTCACAGAGAGGCAGAGGAGGAGGAAGAAGGATGCGATGGGCACTAAGGTCCTGGGCTGGTTCCCCTCCCTACCTCGGGAGAGACCCCTCATGTGATCCTGCCATCACTCACCCTTCCGCCTCCATCCTCCATCCTCCCACAGGGATCAGGAGGATGCCCACTGCACAGAGCTATGATGAGCATGAACAGAAGATGGCAGGAGCTCACGCCAAGGTGCTGAGCACGGGGCCTACGGAGTGCTTCTTTCTGCTGTGGCTGACATCATCAAAGAAGAGACTGACACAGCTTCTGCAGAGAATGTCACTTGCTGAGAAACTGAAACGTGTGACCTAGGAGCCTGTGAAGGTCTAAGAACAAACCAACAAACCAAATGGTTTTGTTTGTTTTTCAAACACCATAGCCTGTTTTTTCTTTTTTTTTCATGCTCTACCTTGGGTATCATTTAGTTTAATTTCAAAGTAAGTCCAATAATTACACAAAATCACAGGACTGAGCATGGAGCATTGTTTCACTTCATGTCCTCCAGCCTTTAGGACACATTAAGGAAAGACATGATTCCAGGATTCCCATTAGAAAGGCTGCCCTGAGGCACCTGCTGGGGCAGCCAAATTGCAGCTGTTGATGCTGCCCCCAAGCTGCTTGGATGAAGCAGAAGATTCCGGAGGTCTCCTCTCTTCTGCCCCTTGTCCAGGAGAGAAGGTGGGGGGAGAAAGCTGAGAGAAGATAGGAAGAAGGAGAGGGGAAGGAGGGAGAGAGGAGGGGAGAGGGAGGGAGAGAGGAGGGGGGAGGGAGGGATAGGGAGAGGGAGGGAGGAGGGGTATGTTCCATCCACCAAGGCAGCTACACTGCAGAGAGAATGGAGGGTGTGTTGCCTCTCAGGACAGCAAGTTCAAGCTGTTTATAATTGTTAGCGTAAACAGTGACCAGCTGAGGACAGGGCTGTCACTGGAGTTGACGTTTTATTTTCATAGTTGATATTGGGGACCTGGACCTAAAGCACCGTGCCTTGCCCTTTTGCCAGATGGGCCTATGCTTCTCTATACTTGAGTCTATTTGACTAAATACCCGATATTGACTAGGAATTATGACGTGTAGGATACCCCTTACCACAGTAACGTCAAACTCATATTCTAAATGCAATTTATTCAGGGACTGGCTTCTAACTCTGGGTGGGAATGTTAAGCTCAGTCCAGTTCAATTCAGTAAGCATTTATCAAGAAACTCCTAGACCAAGAGCTCTGTTAGACACTGGGTATGGGGTGATGGGGATACGAAGATGTGGAATTAGAACTCGAGAAGCTCAAATGCTTCCATTTAATTCCCTAATGCAATTACTAAGCTTCAACCTGATGGCTGTAATGTCTAAATTCACTTTTTCTTTATTCCAATTCTACATAACAAAGCATAAATAATCACAGAGGAATGATTCTGTGTTGGACTATTCAGTGGACAGAGAAGAGCATTCTGACCAGTGTGAGACACTGTCTCCATTCCCAGGGATCCCGTGAGGTGGCTGCACAGAGCACATGCGTGAAGATTCAGGAACACGAGCATCAGGTGATGGGAGGGGCACGGAGGCAGCACCAGAAAGATGCCTGCCGAGAGGCCGCTGCAGCCAGGCTGGCCGGGAAGGTCACGGGAGTGGGCGCAGGCATCTCCCTCCAGCCGCACTTGGTTTTCATGAGGACGCGTGCACGGAAGGGGATGACACCGAAATGCTGTGGCGCTGAGGGGAGGAGGGGAGGGACATAGGGCCGACGGCTGGCCCCCACCCCTTCCGTCCCTGCCCCTATGAACGCTGCCAAAATCAGCCCCAACGGGGAGAAATGAGGTGGGTGAAAGAGGTGGACAGACTTGGCTTCCATGGAATTCACAGATTCCAGTCATTAAAAATCCCTTCTGAGTTTTCACCTGGAAAACTTTGCCAATGTACTTAGGGACAAGAGGCGGAAGACGAAGCCAACACAATTGGGCTCAAACTGCCACCCTTCTCCTTCTCTCTTCATCCACCACCCTCCCTGGGCCCCTGAGTGTGAGAACCAGGAGCTGCACAGCCCAAGGGTGCAGCCCCTGACCAGAGGAGGGAACCGCACGGCGGGGCCCCCAGCACGTGGATGGCAGGATCTGTGCTATGTCAGTCCCAGGGCCCCAAGCAGAGAAGGCCTGGGGCTCCCAGCTGAAGTTTTGCTGTCTCCTCTCTCACCAAAGTTGAGAAGGACTGAGTGGGACCAACGCCGCACCTGGCGGCTCCTCGGTGGCTGCCGATGTGGTCCTCAGGCTGCGGGTGAGACCCTCTAGGGAAGCCCAGACAGTGGCGAGAATCACAGCCACGAGTGCTCCAGTTGCCCCAAAACTCAAGCATAGCCTGAGGAAGGCAGCGCCCGCTCAGATCCCCATGCAGGCTTGTGTGGCACACTGGTGAGGCACACAGCACCAGAACATGGCACTTTAAGTGGCTTTGTGGGGTGTAGGAACACAAAGTGTGGTCTGGAGTGGCTCAGAAGTCACTCCCACCAGCCTGTGGGAGCCGGACGGCCCCTTTGGACGTGGCTGGAGTCTCTCCAGGGAGGGCTCCAAAGTCCCAAGGATGAGGTGAGCGTCGGTCTTGCTCTGAGGAAGGCCCCTGACAAGTATCTTGAACATGCAGGTACACAGCTGGCTGACTCATCTGAAGGGACCTGCTGAGCTACGAGCCAGGGATGGCTAGAGAAAACTGCGTGAACCTTTGTGACTACTCACAGGTAGGTAGCTACTGCCTGAGACACAAAGGTAAAGAATTAACCTGAAACTGCATATTATAAAACTTATTTTTAAATGATGGTGCTTAATTGAAAAGACTCCCAAAGAATACTGCATTAGAAAGTGACAGAGTGAAACCGTGAGGCTGACCACAGGAGTCCCTGGAAATTTCACCAAATGTTGTGTCAAAACTGGGAAACAGAAGAACTGCACCTGATGAAACATTCGATTAATCACTCGAGTCCTCCCCACATACGAAGCTATGTAAAAAGTGTTCCCAGAAGGTAAAGTGAGCAGGAGGGCTGTGAACACACAAAGAGAGAGCCACTTCGTCCACGGACCACAACAAAAGAAACGCTAATGAGTGCCGACGACACGCTGGAGTCCAGGGCTCTGGGCACAGCTGGGACGGGGACACTCAGGGTCCCACTGTCCAGATGGGAAACCAGGGTGGGAACACCAGGGAGCCTGTCCCAGGGTGCAGAGCTAGTGAACAGTGGTTCATACTGCGACAATCCCAGCTGCCAGGCTCTGGGGCTCCTCGGGACAGAATCCTGTTGACTTCACTCTGGGGTTTGAGAGGCGGCAGCATCCCCCAAAGGCACCTGGAGAAGTGGTGTTACCCTCCATCCCCTGTCCCCGGCGTTACCCTCCATGCCCCTGTCCCTGGCGTTACCCTCCGTCCCCCTGTCCCTGGTGTTACCCTACGTCCTCTGTCCCCAGTGTTGCTCACCATCCTCCTCACCTCCAGGCCCCTCTCCCTGTCCTCCCTCATTTTCCTGTTCAGCCAGAGCGCATCATGTCTCTTCCCTTTTCAAGAGGCTCAGCTGTACCCAGAGGCATTCCAGCCTATTCGGGATGGGGCACACACCCTGGGGAAATGCCAGCACAGGGCCGGAAGGGCCTGAGACCCTCTCACTGTCACCCAGGAAGGATGGAAGAGCCCACGGTCACGCTGATTGTCAGGCAGGATGAAAACTTCTGTGTCCGAAATGTTCTTTTCACTGGAACTGTTTGGACCATTTGTGAACGAATCAGTTAAATACCAGCAAGTGCCACTCCCACTTATTCTCTGGCTACAGTTTTCCACCCACCAGCAACCACACTCCTAGGAATTATCCCTAACACAGAATCAGCGCCTTGTGCCTTTAGGAAAACCTCTTTCCCTCCAGCTTTGTCCTCCTTCCACAAAAGGTGCCTCTGACTGCCTCACTGGACGTACCAGGATTTCACTCGGCTACGGAGGAAAATCTGCGTGGGGCTCAGAGATGGGTGGTCCCCGCATGGGCAGCAGCTCTGTGACATCCTCCGAGGAGCCTGGCCCAGGCCTGCCTCACACGCCAGGACTCTGCCTTCTGGCCCTCGGGCCCCCGAAGCTGCTTTCCCTCCAGGTGTCATGCCCCGGGCAAGAAGGCCGGACAAGGGCCCAGGGCTGCTGTGGGTCGGGAAAGCCTCCTGACACCTCCCACTCCAGGACCCCCCATCAGCATCCCAGCATCTGGACCTGTGTCACCAGCCGCTCCGCCGCACAAGAGAATTGGATTTTCAGCTGGGTGTGCTGCTTCCCTAAACAAAGTAGGGTGTTGTTACTCAGGAAAAAGGAAAAAATTGGCATCTTCTTGGCAACCCCGTGACATCCAGCCACCGGTTCTCACCACCCCAGAGATGTCCACCCAGGGCAGATAGTGTCTTCAACCGAGCGCCACTGACCCAGAAGTGCAGTAATTAGTACACTTTCACCAGAATCACCCACTCCTTCACCTTTACACCCAAGAAAAACATGTTTGCCAGGCAAATTAGATGTCCAGGAGGTGTAAGGAAACCCCAAGCCTGCTTTAAGCCTCAGACTTTTGAGACCGTTGAGGGCTGTGCGCACAAGAGCAAGGCTGCACCCGAAAGCTCTGCTCCTGCCAGACGTCATGGACAGACCACACGGCTCAGCCACATGGACGCTTCCAGGACTTCACGAGAGGGACCTCCGTGGTACGTGCAATGATGTGCACTTCGTTCAGCCTCGAACAGACCACGCCCTCGTTACAGGGTCGGTGGTCCACCTCCTGCCATCAGCCCCCCACCTCACGGAGGGTCTGTGTCTGCATCTGAAATAACTTTGCTGTTTTACTTGGGTACCAAAATGCAGCATCGCAATGTTTAAAGGTCTTTAAATATCAACACTCCGGGTGCAGTTCCTGGCACTTTAATGCGGTCACTCGATGCAGGCCTCACTCACAACTCTGAGGTAGCTCATACCTTCCCTACCTAACCAAGGAAGAAACGAAGGCATGGAAGGTGCAGCTCCTAAGGAGAAGATTAGGATTCAAACCAGTGATCTTCGTCACATGCTGAGCTACCTCTCAGACTGAGATAACGTTGAAAATTAACCAGGTAGAACAGCGTTCCATAAATCAGCTGGAAATGGTCCTTGTGGATGGGCCTGTGGTTACTCCCTGAAGAACAAGACCATTAGCCCAAAAATCCACCTGTGTCACACTCAAATGTTTACATATACAACTATTTTTAAAATAACCCAATCAAGCATGTTCACAGCCATTTAGAGCCATATAGATTGTCTGCTTCGCAGACAATCAACCCAAGACCTCTGTCGGCAAAGGCCACGGTGCCGGGTCCAGAGAAGGCGGGACAGAGACACAAGCAGACACAAGCAGGAACCTCTCCATCCCTGGGAGCCTCGCTCTGATCGGTCTGTGAGGACACGGTACAGAGCGCGGGGCACAGGCAGACGGCAGGCCAGGAGAAGGGGCTGCATTGCCGGGAGGCAGTGCTTTGAGCTCTAATGGATGGAACACAGCTAACCAGTGAAGGTGGAGAGAGGGCACCCATCTGAGAGCATGTAGAGGCAGCAAAGCACAGCCAGCCTCGGGGAACCAGAAGCCACAGGGACATCAGGTTGGGTGCTGCTGTCTGCCGGCCACCGGCTGGGGGACTGTACTGGGCCTGGAGGGACATCCCTGACATTCCCCTCCAGATGCCAGGGGCACCCCCAGCCCCAGGTGAGAACCACGGATCCCATGGCGAATGAGGCCAGCCTGTGGGAAGTGGGGCTGGGACAGCTCTGTACAGCTTAATAGGAAAGTTGGGTTCTATTTTGTGGGGTTTTGGTCACGCCGATGGCTAGTCACGGCTGTCCATCAGGAAGTGATTTGAGGACAGACTAGAGAAGGGGCTGCCAAGGCCAGCGGGGCATTCGCTGCCTGGGTCCAAGGAAAAGGAAATAAAGGCTGGCGATGTGACAGTGGGGGGGAGCACAGAGCAAAGGAACTGGTGGAGACACAGGCCTGGCCCCGCACGGGGCTTTGAGCAGCTACCCGGGGGTCGTCCTATTAATTCTCCTCATGGCCCCAAGAGGCGGCTGTGAGGATCCATCTCCTGAGGACAGAACTGCTCCAGAGCCACACAGCGAGGATCCACAGAACCAAGATCCGGGCCAGCTCCAAAGCGGGTAAACTTGACCCCTCAGCCATGGTCCTAAGACAGGGATCGGAGCCCCCTGGACACACAGACACAGGAACTGCGGGAAGGGGAAACGGATGCCCCGGACCAGTGGCGGGACCCAGGGTTTCAGCCCTCCAGGGCCACTGGGACCAGCCACTGCACAGGTGGACACACGGTGCTTTAACCCGCGCTGGGGGAAGGAGCCCACACTCTCAGGGTGGAGACCGCAGCTTGATCGGGCCAGCCTCCCTGCTGGGCACAGCCTGAGCCACACAGGATGCTGAGGTGCCCCAACGTTGGGGTGCTCAGAGCCACTCAGCTGAGATCGTGGTGCCTTCTGTAACCACCCTCGATTCTTTATGGCATAGATCTGGACTCCATCCTTTGTAATGTGTGGGGTTCTAGGAAGAGGCTGGCCAGCCGGGGAAGTGTCCTGGGCTCTGTCCCAGTGATGACGAACTTGGCTCCCCACAAGGGCGGCCTGTTCACCACAGTGACCCCCGCGGACCACGCCTGCACCCACCTTGCTGAAGATAATTCACTTCTCATCCATGAAAGAATAAAGCTAGACTAACTCAATTTCACACTCACTTCCAACTTTAACAACTTGTGTTAGGAAATCAAAGACAAGGACTCTGACCACGTCACAAACCCAGGAAGCAAAACCCGAGACTAACGGAATGATGCCACCTTCGCAGTTCCGAGCTTTACTAGTTGTTTTTCTTTTCTGGTCTGTTTTTCTCTTTTGGTTTAAATAATTAAAGACCCTCGTTGACAAGAAAAAAAATTCTCTATGAAACTAAAAAAAGTGGTTCTAATTAAACATTTAAACATTCTTCCATATGCTTTATAAACAGTTGAAATTACAGCTCTACTTAGTGTTAAGTACTTTAACCAAATGAAAGGTTAATTATACAGACTGGCAATTATAAAAAATAAGGCTACATATTCATGGCATCATGAATAATTAATAAGAACCGTTTCATTTCATTCAGACCAGGGATTCTGTGCTAATAGGCTCTCAGCTGTCTTGAAATAACGGTGAAATTTTAAAATTACTTTTGTACTTAAATATGTCCCCAAAGTGAAGCACAGCGGCTAACATCCATCACGGTGCCCAGCAGAGCTACCCCCCCTACTATGGCCGACACCCTGATACCCGAGGGCTGCATCCCGGGGCTGTACTGGTGCAGAGAACGTTCAGGAAACAGACCAGGTGGCAGGAGGGGGTCTTGTCCTCAAGGAACCTCATGAGTCTTGCCGGGGGACAAACAGCGAGAGAATGTAACCGGCAGCCACGGAATCCGGACAGCGATGCCCAGGCCCCGCCATGCATACCCCCTGGCTGGCACCTCCCTGAGACACGTCTGGCACAGGCAGCGGCAGGGTCCGGCCCTTGGAGCGCAGGGATGGCAGAGCAGGGCCATCAAAGCGGGTGGCATGCCGACAGCGGCTTCTCCGCAAGAGCTCCTGGCTCTCAGGGAGTTGAGGGCTCCTCAATGGGAAATTCTGGCTGAGCTCCAGGGGAAAGCGGGTGGCAGGCCTGTCTCCTCTGCCCCCATCTCCTCTGCCCCAACCCTGGAAGAGGGTCAGATATCAATGCTAACTCTTGTGCTGACTCAATTAATTCAAACAATTCAGAAAACAAACTTCCTTTAAGTATTAATTTCCTAAAAAGAACTAACATGAATTCAAATAATTCACATAATTAAAATGATTTTAATTGCTAATTTAATTAAAACATCTCCGTTTTCACAGCATCATGTACCTTGGTACTTTCTCCTTATTGCACTTCCCATCTTCCAGGGCAGGTTTCCTTCCACCCAGGGCAGCAGCGACTCTGGTGTCTTGGGTATTCCCAGGCTTCCGTCAGCCCCTGAGGGGCTTACAGTTCTGCAGCGGTCTCCATCCTCATTAATCTGCATAAGAACATCCGTCTGCAGGGATGTCCTGTGGCCCCGTGGCCACATCTGACGTGCAGCTAAACACTGGGAGTGTCGCCCGGTGACAGCAGATGACACAACTGTGGGCAAGGTAGCACCTCTGGGTGCCGACACTCTCGATGAGTTTTTTACAAGACCATTCTTTAATGGGTGAACCCCGACAGGAAACACTAAAGATTGTTTTTAACTATTTTTATATCGAGACAAATCTTTGTCAAACGTTCACTCAATGCTAAATGTCACTTCTCCAGCCAACCCCTTTAAGAATACCTAAAACTTAAGACTGGAATGACGCTTTCAAACACATACTCTACTCCTGCATTCCCGGGAGCAGAGAGCAGCTTAATGTTTTCACGCTACACAGGCATGAAGTTTGGCGAAGGCATTTTAGTATTTTTACCTGAATATTTTAATAAATTCAAAAGATCATTTTCACTCTAATACTCTACTTAGAATGTAATTTTCCATTAAATAAACAGTCAATGTTCAGTAACCCACATGCTGATAAACTTTTGAAAACTTTAGAAAGTATTAAGTATAATCAAAGATTACTTTTAATTTTCGAGCTGGTAAGAGCCTGTGTCAGGGAACAGAGTTGAGATTGAAGAGATAAAAGCACGATGATTTTCTTAAAGAAAAGCGAAATTCGTAAAAGAGACCAGGTGATTATATAAAGAAACACAGAATCCGTTTTCAGAAATGGCAAACATTGACCACAGAACACCAGTGTTGCCCGTGATGAGAGAAACAGTTAAAAGGAAGAATTCACGGTGGCCCAGCATAGATCAGGTGTGGGAGGACAGAGACATGATGAAATGATCCTCCTTCTAACTTCCCAGAAAGGCACAAATCTTCTAACTTCCCAGAAAGGCACAAATGGCCAGCACTGTAACTGAAGACCATGCAGGCACCAGTGTGAACTCAGACTCCATGGCCAGCACCGTAACTGGAGACCACATGGGCAATGGTGTGAACTCAGACCCCATGGCCCGCACCGTAACTGGAGACCACACGGGCACCAGTGTGAACTCAGACCCGACGGCACCTGCCTGGGCTGCTCCAGCCACCACCAGAACCTGTTCTGCAGCTGAACTGGAAGCTGATTCTGGAAGGAACTGAGGAGCATGAGGACGAGATCCTTCTACCTCAACAGGGATCAATTTTTTAATGATTTCTTTCTTTTAGAAAACTGTTAATAAAATACTTTGTTCTAAAATGACCAGGATTTCAGCAGCCTCTACATTCCTTCATGTCAATCAAAGCTTAGGCACGTGGGTTACTTCACTGTTCGCGACACCCTTTTGAAATAAAACCCGGGGCCGCCTGTGTACCCAAGAGCCTGGGCACTGAACATTCAGACAAAACGTCCAGGGCGAGAGTGTTCACATCCCAGCGGTGCGGTAGAGTGGATGGGGGGAGTTCGAGCCACAGGTGGCCACGCCTCCCCTGCCTCCGGCCAGTGCCCACTGCTCACGCACTCCTTCCTCGGCCCATCCTGAGCCACGGGGCCCTCGCGTAACCAAGGCCACGCGGTACCTCCAGGAACAAACTGGTTACAGGT
Source organism: Macaca fascicularis (assembly GCF_037993035.2). NCBI lineage: Eukaryota > Metazoa > Chordata > Mammalia > Primates > Cercopithecidae > Macaca > Macaca fascicularis. The sequence goes on from NC_088391.1 coordinate 9,464,891, forward strand.
GGACTGCTCTGTACGCAACGTACAAAGATTGTTTTTAAAACTGCTCGTCTCTGGAACTTATCCCAGTAACAGGCTAGATTAAGAAAACTGACTAAAAACAGTAGGAAGAAAAACTCACTCTACCCATTGAGGCAAGAGAAATGCACACAGCCTCTGAAATAACTGCAGAGGAGTTTTCCTGGGTTAGGTACGCGGTGGGGTGACCCCACCCCATAGCGGGGCGATGGCACACGGTGGGAACCAAGGAACATCTCCGAGTAAATGTAGGAAAATGCACTCAACTCCCAGAGAGAGAAACTGCTTTTTTCCTTGAAAGCTTCTCTCTTTTATTCTCAGAAAGACTCTCTTTGGTGTCTTGACTGCTGAAGGGACAAGCCTGTCATCCCCAGAAAGCAGCCCTGGACAGTCTCCAGATCCTATGGCCCTCAGGCCCACCTTGCCTACTGATGATCCCACATTACGAAACCTAATCATCAGAAAAAGCCTCCCAGTCCACAGCTCACAAGTGACATTTTATTCAGGGAAATGCTAATAAAAACCTGGGGCTCTATGTAAACGCTGTCCCCTAGGTACTGAGGCTCCACACAGATGGCACACAGGGAGACAGGCCTCACCCCTTCCTGGTGCCCCATGTCTCTCCTCACATTTTATTAGCTGAGTTTTGTGGCGGTTTGTTACTTTTAACCTGACTGTCCAAGGCAGCTGCACTAAACTAATTGTCCAGGGCAGATCCACTCATAATGACCATCAGCTCAGAGTTGGAAGTAGCACTGGAGAATGAGGTGGTTTCAGGGCACTATGCTTCCCTGCCCTCTTTTCCAGGGATGCCAAGTAAGTTTCTGCCATGGCTGATGATGTCAGCACTACACTAACATTAGTTCAACGGCAGGCCACCAATAAATAGTTAATGAACAATGCCCTTAAGAGCAAAACCCTTTCTCTGCCAAAAATACAAAAAATTAGCTGGACGTGGTGGTGAGCGCCTATAATCTCAGCTACTGGGGGACTGAGGCAGGAGAATTGTTTGAACCCAGGAGGCAGAGTTTGCAGTGCGCCGAGATTGCACCATTGCACTCCAGCCTGGGCAACAAGAGTGAGACTCCATCTAAAAAAGAAAGAAAGAAAGAAAGAAAGAAAGAAAGAAAGAAAGAAAGAAAGAAAGAAAGAAAGAAAGAAAGAAAGAAAGAAAGAAAGAAGGAAAGAAGGAAGGAAGGAAGGAAGGAAGGAAGGAAAGGAAGGAAAGGAAGGAAAGGAAGGAAAGGAAGGAAAGGAAGGAAAGGAAGGAAAGGAAGGAAAGGAAGGAAAGGAAGGAAAGGAAGGAAAGGAAGGAAAGGAAGGAAAGGAAGGAAAGGAAGGAAAGGAAGGAAGAAAGGAAGAGAAAGAAAGGAAGAAAGAAAGAAAGGAAGAAAGAAAGAAAGGAAGAAAGAAAGAAAGGAAGAAAGAAAGAAAGAAAGAAAGAAAGAAAGAAAGAAAGAAAGAAAGAAAGAAAGAAAGAAAGAAAGAAAGAAAGAAAGAAAGAAATGATTCTCATGACACTGTCAACATCTTCAGTTCTTTCCAAGGATAGCGTAAAATTATCACACACAACGTAAACCCAATTAGATCAACGTTCTCTCCTCACCAATCCATACCCAAATCCTTATTTCAAACTGGCCCCCAATTTTTCACAATTTAAGAAGACTGAGAGGAATAACCATGAACAAGCAAGGTTTACACAGACGTCAGTCTTCCCAACTCTCGCTCAGGAGCTCACCCCAAACTCCTCCTGTGGAATCAGCCCGGATAACAGTTCCTGGTGGCCGCACAAGAACAGAGGGTCCCACGAACCCATGACAGACCCCACCATTCAGCCCCAGGCAGAGGAGGGAGGTGGACGGTCACGAAAGACAGAAAAGCAGGGAACTGTGTTTCTTCTGAGTTAATGCAGGTGATTGGGCCAAAAAACAAGGCACATCCACCTGTGAATGGGGTGAGCTCCCAGCTGGCTGTGCAGAGGCTGTAGATATGAAGGAACTCACTTCCCTGCACACTGAAGTGCATGAGCATCTCCACATCGACCGCACCTGGGCTCTGCTCGCCCCTCACAAACTAGGATGACAGTGGCTGCTTCTGGACAGAATGTCAAGGACAGATGGACAGACTTCCTGGACAGACACTGTACGGAGACCAGGGGCTGGGCAGGGGGAAGCGGCACAGCCTTGGGGCCAGCAGGGGCGAGGCCAGGAAGCCTCGGTGAAGGCCTGCATCTCCTCATCCAACAGAAGCAGGAGGGGCCACCCAGTGAGGGCTGCAGCTGCGGTGAAGTGGCCAGTGGGACATAGCAGGAGGCCATGGCCAGCCTTACCCCCAGCCCAGGAGGAGGGGCCCAGCTGCGGGCACTGCCCCGGGAGCCAGCATCCTGAGCCCCAGGGAAGGTGGGAAATTTTCCCTGGGCACTGGGTGCTCAGGCTGGAGGTGGTGAGACCTCGAGACCCTGCAGTCAGGGAGGCGAGGGCAGAGATGGCCAAACTGCAGCTCAGTGAAGGGCTTTGTCAGGAAAGGCCCCCAGAGGCTGCCTCACCAGCCAGGGGGAGGTTACTTCCAGCCCGGAGGCTCAACAGGGCCCTCGGTGGTGATGCTTAACCTTGTCCTCTGACAGAGGACCATCGAGACAGAGTCACTCAAACCTCTGCCAAGCTCTGCACCCAAATGAAGTTGTTACCACAGACGCTGAGGCAGGCAGTGCTCATCTCAACTCTGTACAAGTGGTTTATTTAGCCAGTTCTCCAAATTCTTAATGACAAACCACACTAAACGTGTGTTTTCAGTATCACCTATGTTCATAGCTATGTATAAAATAACTATCACAAGGAAAACTAGGTGGTGAACCCAGGAGGAGGAAATCCCCACGACGAGTCGAGAGAACACCAACGGACCGTTGGCTCTTCCCGGCTGAACCCAAGAGCGCTTGGCTGGGCTCACTTCCATTCTAATTTCCAGATTTATTTTTACTTTCCCACATTTTCATTATGAAAATGTTCAAACATATTTAAAAAGTGGAAGAACAGTACAACGAGTGGTCAAGTTTTCTCCACGTGGAGCTCCAACAACTGCTAACATTTCGTTAGATTTGCTTTCTCACTCTCTCTGTAGATCAGACAGAGAGACAGATTTGTTTCTCCTCTGGAGCCACTTGAAGGTGAGAGGCTCCTGCTGCCTCACCGAGTCCTCAAGCACACATTCCCTAGGAATAAGGGCCCCTCTGCAGCCGCAGTACCATCATCAGCAGACAAGAACGATTTCAGAGCATCGTTGTCCAGGTTATGTTCGGGTAGCACAATCGTTCCAAAAACGTCTTTTCTATCCGGGCCACACACTGTGCTGAGTGACTCTCCTTCCCCGTCTTAGTCAGGGACAGCCTTGCACCCCTTTTATCTGTGATCTTCACTTTTCGAGAGTCCGGGGCCATTGTCCTGCAGAATATCCCCTACCCCAGAGGCATCTGTTTCTAGGGCCATCATGAAATTCCCTACTATGCACCTCCATTCCCTGTAAACAGGAAATTTCAGTCTCGAGGCGCGATCACCTTCTGTCAAATGCTTCTCGGCAGCTTCCGGGTGAGGCTGCTGGTTCACGAGGGGCGCGAGCTCCTACTCCTGGTCACTGACGGCACGGCCGCGACCAGCACCACACCCCGAATCAGAAACGTCTGGAGGGGCCGCGGGCAGCCGAGACACCTGGAGGTGTGAACGGCACAGGCGTGGGGCAAGAACAAGGTCAAATTATAACAGAACGTCTGATTCCAGACCGTCCCACCTGGGTAAGATGTGACATCTCCCTAGCAAGTATCTGAAGCCAGAAAGTACGACAGAAAATTCACGACCTGCCTTCGTTCACCCAGGCTGCTCTAACAACACACCACAGGCTGGGCAGGGGCTGGCAAATGACACAAGTTCATTTCTCACAGCTCTCAGTCTCAGTCTCAGGCTGGGAAGTCCATAGTCAAGGCCTGACAGGTTTGCCTGGTGAGGGCTTCCTGGTTCATAGACGGCGCCTTCTCACTGGGTCCGCACACCGTGGAAAGAGCGAGGGAGCTCTCTGTAGTCCCTTTTTGAGGGCACAAATCCCATTTATGAGACCCTCACGACCTCCTCACCGCCCAAAGCTCCCCCTCCTAGCACTATCTCCTCGCGGGTGAGGATTCCAACTTGTGAATCTTGGGGAGACACAAACATTACAAAAGCCCATCATTTAATTTTTTTTAAAGGCATTTTTGCTTCTGCAAAGTCTCAAGATAAAATCAAAAGAAAGAGGTCTGAGTCAATCCACACAGTTCTCCCAAAAAGGGAAGTGATCAATTGCCACCACTTTTTATCCGAGACCTGCTGGGTGCCCCCGTCTGCATGACTGATTCTAAATCACCATCCTCTCCTCTGCCACTCAGAGGTCAGAGTCAGTCCAGAGCTTAACACCAAGGCAGAGCTGACTGAATGACACCAGCTAATCCAGTAAGACAAGCCAAGACTCCTGCCCAAGGCCTAATCCTTCCCCCAGGGAAATATGGAAGGGCCAGACACCTGGCAGCCCTTCCTTCCTGCTCTAAAGCCCCAGAGACACAGCCCCGCCAGGTGTGTGCCTTGGGCAATGCATGGTAATGTCAGCTGGGCACCAAGTCTGAGAACATGCTCTCAAGTAAAAATGAAAACAAGACTGCTGAGAAAAGTTCATGCTTAATCACCTCTGGGCTAAATTCTAAATGCAATGTTATTTCAGAGCTAGGTGGAAGTAATTCCTTAAAAATATATATGAACAGTGACTAGCAACCAGGGTGATAAGTACTCAATATGTGTTTGATGAATAAATGAATTTTTAAAATTTATGAAAAGAGCACGCTCTATTTAGGAGAATTCTATTTAATTGGATGTCCTAACTATACAGTGGTTCCTTCGTGCTGACAGCAGAGTTTGTTTCAGTTAACTCAAAAAATGGTAAGTCACTCTAACAGAAAACCAAAAGGCTTTACAGAGTCAAATTATGGTGCCAATTCAACTGTGCATGGCAATTTCACCTTAATATTTAAATTCTCGAAGCACCATACTCAGAAAACAAGACATAACATTCATAAATGCATCGACTAAAGCACCATCATCTAGAATTTGACAAAGTTTGACTGTGAGTTTCAAGAAAAGGGCTGATGAGGCCAAGAAGTTCCTTCCCCTCTCCCTTTACCTCCCATTTTGGTGACCAACTTAATGCAGAGAAATTCCTGTTTCAGGTTTGCAGACACTGGAACAATCCTGGTATCTATTCCCCCAAGACACCAACAGGCTGAAGTCTGCAGGGTGCACATATTGAAAAATCACAGGAGCACTAGAGTGGTGGAAAGAGGTGCCCGTGAAGACGTCATCCTTTCTAAGACAGGGTCTGATTCCGCCTCTGGGCCCTTTTGCAAAAAGCCATTGGTACAAATTCACAGCCACCAGGAGGAAACACGCAAAAGACCCCACTGCCCTCCTGGCTTCCCAGAAGGCCTCAGAAGGACGAGACACGGAGCCTGCGTGCAATCCTGGACCCTCCTCCCTGCATTCAGTTTGACATGTGTCACTTGTTTGACTGACGGAGGTCCCCCAATGGGCACAAGGAGACCCGTCAGGTCAAGAGGGTGCTGCTTGGCTCATGGTCCACACATGCGGACCTGTCAGGTCAGGATGCCCGGCTCATGGCCCACACATGGGGATGCGTCAGGTCGGGAGGGTGCTGCGCAGCTTTCAGTATCAGCCACATATGCACATTCTCCACTGAAGCCACTGCATGAAACCACTGCATGAAGCCATGCTGGAAGCACTTTCTGGCAGGTTTAGGAGGCTCCTGTCCAAGGTCATTAAACACATGGCAAGCTCGCCTTGGAGGCATTTTACTTTGCTTATGACAATGAAGCATTCTCATTGCACTGAATAGAGCACGCTTTCTTGTTCAGTGCCTCGTTGAAATAGGCATTTTGTACCTGTCTTACAGATTACATCAAGGCCCTAATACATTTAGACCCTTGTCTCAGGTACACACAAAGCAGCGGCATCTCTAGAACGTGTTTTGGACCACGGGAGGAAACCAAATCGCAGCATTATCCATTGATGTTGCTTAAAGTGTATTTCCAAATGTGTCTCCCGAGCCCGGCCTGTGTTCACGGCTTCCGCTGACCACACGCCGTCTGCTGGGCACTCTGTGCACTTTCTCCCACACCCGCCACGCCTGTGGTCCTGTGCCTATCCCTCCACACGTCCCCACGTGGCTAAATCTCCCACACTCACCACGCCTGTGGGCCTGTGCCTGTCCCTCCAGGCGTCCGCACCTACCACGCTGCTAACGCACACTTCCTAGAGGCGGCAAGTGCCTGAACATCCCCACGGCTGGAGGGGCTTTGGGTAGGTTCTACAGAACCCACAGACAGGCATGGCCACCCCGCCCACGGCCACCAGAGGCTTTGCTTTGTCTCTAGAGGTGCCCTTCGATGAGGCGACACGGCAAATGACCCAGTGTTAGGTAATTAAGACTCAGGAAATCACGGCCGTCTTACCTTTAGAACTCACCTCTCTCCCCAGCACTACATCGTGAAGGGTGGGTCGCCAGAGTTGGGGAAGAGATGCCCAAGGCTCCCTCCTGCCCTGACAAGCTGGGACACTGCTCCCCTCTGTTGGTTTCTCACCGCACCTCAATAAACTGAGCTCACAGCAAGAGGCGGGCATGGGGTGAGTAGAAACACACAGCAGACCCTGGGTGGGCAGGACGGAGGACGAGGGTGCTCGCGGAGACGAGGGTGTGCCCCAGGAAGAAGGTGCACGCGGGGTAGAGGGTGCGCGCGGGGAAGAGGGTGCACAGGCCCCGAGAACCTGGTGGCAGCAAGGCCGGTCAGGGCTGAACTCCAACAGAGGCAGCAGCAATGGTGTTGGGCAAGTCACAGAGAAAGCACCACCCAGAGGGGCTGCATGAACCAGCAGCGACCCCAACCCAACGTGCTCATCGGACTGGGCACACGCACACGCTGTGGACACGTGTGAATATGTTCCAATTAACGTGATGTTACGTAATAATCAACAATGTTAACCCCACGACTTCATTACATGGCATCTGGCACATTGAGACTTTTTATTCTGTCTCTCTTCCTATACAAAGAAGTGGAAAATAGGTCCAAGATCATTCACAACAAATTATTGCTAATTGAAAAAAAAAAATTACTACCCTCACCTTGGAGGATCTCAAGGCAACACCTCGTTCTTTGAGGTCATGGTTTGGACGCTCTCCGGACCCCTAGGTGGGTCTGAAACTGCAAGGAATCCCCAAATGGGCAGTTTTGGGGCCAGCATGGACGCCAGCCGTACATCCAGGCAGGTCTTGGCAGGTTGCTCCGTGACTTCGGCTGGTTCACTAACCTTTTCTTGCACTCAGAACCCGCCAGGAACGAGGGCACTGGCCCGCACGTCTCTGCTCCCAAGGCTACATCCCCTATGTTCCGCTGCACTCTGGGTTCCATGCCTTAGATCCCAGGCACCTTAAAGTTGACATTTCCCCACCAGCCCTCATGAAGTTGATACTCAGATAACGTCCTTCCTCTCCCACCTGGTCAGTACCCAGGGAGAAAGGAACACGGGTCTCAGTTTGATTTTCTGCCAGTCCATCGAAAAAACAGCTGGCCAGCAGCACTGGTGCACAGCACTGCCAGGTTACCCGTGAGGAAAACAAAGCAAAACGAGATATACTCAAGTCAGCTGTGGCAAGTGCTTCTACATCCCTGTTCCAACAAGGAAAGACAGGAGGCCAGGAGTGTGGCTCACGCCTCTTGGCCTTCCTTGTTGGGTCAGGGGTACAGAAGCATTTTGGGAGACTGAGGCAGGACAAATGCTTGAATTTGAGACTAGCCTGGGCAACATAGCAAGACCCGTCTCTACAAAAAAAAAAAAATACAAAAATTAGCCAGGTATGGTATCATGCCTGTAGTCCCAGACACTCAGGGGGCTGAGGTGAGAGGATCACCTGAGTCCAGGAGGCGGAGGTTGCAGGGAGCCAAGACTGCACCACTGCACTCCAGCCTGGGCATCAGGGTGAGACCCTGTATCAAAAAAAAGAAAAAACAAAAAACAAAAAAAAGATAAGAAATACAGGAGACCACTAATAATTCCAAATAGCGCCTGCTAATTTGAAATCTTTTCCAGATATGGTGAAGGAAATCATTTTTCTTCCTACGCCCATTCTAAGGAAACGTTTCTATTTTTCTGCTATACAATTTGGTAACCTGCCATTTCAGATCCTGGCCTCTTTAAGCAGGACTTGCTGGAGTGCCAGCAAAGCAGCGCTCTGAAACCTCAGCATCCTCAGGCCCACCTGGAGGGCAGGTGAAGGATGCTGGGCCTCCACCTCCAAAAGTCACACTGGGGTGGGGCAGATCTGGGGTGAGGCAGGGTTTGCATTTCTAGTCTAGGGCCACACCACCCTAAACACGCCCATCTCATCTAATGCATACCAGAGGGAGAAGCCACGTAGGGCAAGTCACAGAGCAAGCGTCCAGGCACCAGGTCACCAGTTGTCAAACCCGTCAAACAGCTTAAGTCAAACAGGTTCACCCTCCTAACACATTGGCCAACACAGCTAGTGATAAATATCACTGCTGTTAGACCTTCTGCTCACTGATGACCAGAGCAATGGCCTGAAACATCAAAGCTGAAGGGTGTGTGCTACGGTCAGGGCTCTGCACACCCCCATCCCAGGCCATCTCACACGGGTGCCTTCACTGGCACCGGGGTCTCACAGACCAGCTCCACGCTCACACTTACTGGGACGCAACCACCCTTTCAGCCCTTCATGCGTCTGTACCCTACAGCAGTGTTCAAGGGAGGCTAATTTAAGTAAGAAATGTAATACGGACATCTGTGAACTCTTCCTCCATATCCACTGAGTGACCATCCAGAAACAGAAATATTAAAAAGAAAAAGAAGATTTAAGAGTCAAACACAGGGCTGGGTGCAGTGGCCCATGCCTGTAATCTCAGCACTTTGGGAGGCCAAGGCGGGCGGATCACATGGGGCCAACAGTTTAAGACCAGCCGACCAACATGGCAAAATCCTGTCTCTACTAAAAATACAAAAATCAGCCAGGCATGGTGGCACATGCCTGTAATCCCAGCTACTAGGGGGGCTGAGGCAAGAGAATTGCTCGAACTGAAAGGCGGAGGTTGCAGTGAGTGGAGGTTGCAGTGAGCCTAGATCATGACACTGCACTTCAATCTGGACGACAGAGCAAGACTCTGTCTCAAAAAAACAAAAACAGGCCAGGCACGGTGGCTCACGCCTGCAATCCCAGCACTTCAGGAGGCCAAGGCAGGTGGATCACAATGTCAGGAGATCGAGACCATCCTGCTTAACGCTGTGAAACCCCGTCTCTACTAAAAATACAAAAAATTTAGCAGGGCGTGGTGCGGGCACCTGTAGTCCCAGCTACTCGGGAGGCTGAGGCAGGAGAATGGTGTGAACACGGGAGGCGGAGCTTTCAGTGAGCCTGGATCGCGCCACTGCACTCCAGCCTGGGTGACAGAGAGAGACTCCATCTCAAAAAAAATAACAACAACAACAACAACAACAACAAAAACACAGAAACTCGTGGAACAAGCCCTTGCCCCACTCCATGTCAGCTGTGCTGTGCCACCCAGGAGCATGCAAAGCTCAGAGTCATCCACCTGCCTTGCGTAAACGATGTCACTACTCGAATCACAGAGACTGAGATTCCCTAGCCCTCGCCATGTGCATGTCACTCACAAGCAGGCATGAGGACCCCCGCAATTCACAGGGAATCCCTCTGGCCATCCGATGACCATCCATTCATAAATAAAAAGCATTAATTCCAGCTGGGTTGCAGAGGTGTACACATCAATACTTGTTACTGTTCACAGATGTTCCACTTGAGGATGGAGTGACATTACAGAATTGGGAAGAACTTCACAGACATACGAGAGGTGCATTTAAGGAAAAAGTGTAAGGAAAAGGTGAGAAAATGGAATATGCTAACCTCTGTCTTTTCATCACCCTCTAAATCTTATGATTCCAGTTCTGTTCATTCTGCAGTGAAAAATAACAAGTGATTCACATTCAGACACAAGGTGGCTTAGGAAACTGTGGCTGTTTTACAAAGATGAAACAATTTAGAAGATCAGGATTCCATGAACGTACTTACTTAAAGAGAGAAGAGACTGGGAGTTACACATCAACTTACCAAGGCTGTCCCGAAGTCCAGGAGCCCCTTAGGAGAACAGAGAATGTGCAGCCTCCACAGACCAATGCAGGTGGCTGGGCCCAAGAGTGGGGACGGGGAGGCTGCAGGAGGCTTGCAGAGGGAGCTGCCCCGCCAGCCTCTCGCAGATTCCTAATTAAACCCTGACAGCAGCTCTGTTTAGTGAATTGTCTCCTGGTCACTAAGAAGAGTGAAGCTGTTGAAAGCCTACAGCCAACCCTCTGGATAACAGTTGAGATGTATTTTAGAGAAGGAAATGATCCTGTCACAATCCCAGTCCTGCCCACAGCTGCAAGCATGTCCTGGGAGTGCGGCTTCTTGCTCTGTCAGCACCAGAGCCCACCGTAGAGCCACACGGGTTCTGCCCGATGTTCCCACTTCAGGGAGTCTGGGCAGGTGCAGCTGAAACACCCAGGGGGCAACCCCCACCCTCACTTCTCAAAAGTACATGCAGAGGCAGACAGAATGAAACACGGCCCCCAAACCTCAGATGTACGGTTCAGCAACACGGCCCACCATAGAGCCACATGGGCTTTGCCCGACGCCCCCAATTCACAGAGTTTGGGCAGGTCCAGCTGAAACAGCACCTGGGGGGCAACCTCCAACCCCACTTCTCAAAAGTACATGCAGAGGCAGACAGAATAAAACACGGCCCTCGAGCCCCAGACATAAAGTTTGGCACGGGCATCTGTGAAACAAGAACAAAAGTCGCATGGGAAAGTGAGCACAAAAATGAAAAAAATAACAGAATTACATACAGTGAAGATGGATGAGATGGGGAGGATTGCAAGGAAGTTGAGAAAGGGACCGAGGACCTGAAGGGGCACATAAGGGCTGGACATTCCCGACAAGGTAACAAACACACCTCTGGATGAGGTGGGACATCATCTTCATTATGGAAATAAAGGGGAAAAGCCTGAAAACATCAGTTTCCTACCACGAAGCAAAAATCAAACTGGCTTCAGATTTCTCCTCTACAACACTGGGTTCCAAAAGACGAGGATGTGGCATCCGTGGGGTCTTGAGGGAGAGCTGGCACAACGTCCCAGAGCTGCCGTCTCCAGAAGCAGCTGAAACAGCCTTAGATCCAGCAAACTCTTGTCTTGAAAAATCTATCAGAGTACACCCCCTTATCAAAGGGACGCATGACTGCAGGGGTTGTGGTGTAAGGCAATTTAGAAATCTTACTCCGTGCAGACCCTAAACTTGGGAGGCTGCTGGTCACACCCTGGGAGGACCTCAGCCAGCGGGAAGCCCTGTGCCTCCTCTCTGCTCCATCTCTAATGCCAAGAAACATTTTATGCATAAAATTACGTTATTTCCAATTTGTTAAATTGTATATATTAAGTCCATAAAGAGACCAAGAAAATGTATAAAAACATTGATGACTTCACGGTGGTATTATAATTAATTTTTAAACAAAACATGTTGTCTAAATTTTCCAGACTGAAAAAATACTCTTTTTAGCAAGAAAGGTGCTTTTAAAGTCACCATAAACAATTATATATCCATCCTACGAACGTGGTCTTAAAATAAAAAGTGAAGAGCAAAAACAGCAGAAGGAAGTGCATGAATATGTTGATAACGTTTATCTCTGAATGGGGGGGCTGTTTTGCCTTCCATTTCCCTATGTTTGAAGTGTCACCTCTGTAATGTAATAATAGAGCAAACACCATAGTTGAGGAAACACTGCTGCCCACTAGAACATAAACCAAGTCTCCTCCAAAATGCTGCGACCCCAACCTCTGATTTTATCTTTTAAATCAGCTAGGTTTTCTCCCCTAAAAAGAAGCATATTGTATCATTACTCTTTAAAGTTCGGTGACTTAACAGGCATACAGACTTAAACACCTTCTGGAAAGGTGATGTGTCAAGTTTAACTAAGATTTGTTTTGTTCTGAAAAGAGCAGGGGCACGTTCCCAGCTGAGGGGACTCCAGGAAACACTGGCTGTGTCCGACGGGCCCTCACCTGGAGAAACAAGCGCTCGACGCCTCCACCCTCCACCCGGACTCAGCAGGAAAGGGGTGCAGAGCTGAAGACAGACTCGTCTATAAAAACCCCAAGGGCTGTTTCCAGGAGCTACTCACTGTCTCATGCCGCTGCACCCTGCCCCGCTGTGCAGGTACCGGAGCTGCTGTCCAGCCTTTCCCAGGCTCTCCACGCCTCCTTCCACCCCACGTCAACCTGCACCACCCAACTCCCCACCGTCTCTTACTGACCACCGGCCTCAACTCCCGCATAGCCTGGAAACTGCAAAGCTGCCTGGCAGCAAGAGGGGACGGGCAGCGAACGCACCAGCCAGTTGGCACCTGCTCCCACCAGACTGCAGGGTCACAGCGCCTGCCTCATGGAGCTGTTGTTATGCACAAGTACAGTGGGAAATCAATGCAGCTTTAGCTTTACTTTGTGCTAAATTAACTTTATAACACTTGGTTATAACATACATTAATTTTTATAGCAATTACTAAAATAACAACTCATAATGCATTCATTTACCATATTCAGAAAAGCAACTGAAAAACCAAACACACAGTAGAATTTTATAGGACTGTAGTAGTTTTTGTTAGGTTGTCAAATTATTTTAAGCTCAAAATTAAAGTAATTAAATCTGTGACTCTCAACTGGGGGAGGTGGGCACACACAGAGAGGGGAAGTTAAAATCCTTTTTTTCTTCCAAACCTCACACAGACCCACTCGGCTGGTCATTTCCATTGCTGGAATTATGTCCTGTTCTTTAGGTTAAAAACAACTGCCTTTATGCCTATTAAAAATAATGTTTCTTTCTTTCCTGAGTGATTGTGAAATGAGCCATGGTGGCAAGGTAGGCACGAACAGAGGGAAACTGAGTCCATGTCCACATTTGATGGTGGGCAAGAACAGAAGGAAATTGGGTCCACACCCACAATTTGATGGTGGGTGAGAACAGAAGGTAACTAGGTCCACATCTATATTTGATGGTGGGCAAGAACAGAGGGAAACTGAATCCGTGTCCAAATTTGATGGTGGGCAAGAACAGAGGGAAAGTGTGTCTAAGTCCACATTTGATGGTTAGCAAGAACAGGGGGAAGCTGGGTACACGTCCACATTTGATGGTGGGAGAGAACGGGGGAAACTGGGTCCACGTCCACGTTTGATGATGGGCGAGAACACCGGGAAACTGGGTCAACGTCCACATTTGATGATGGGCGAGACCAGGGGGAAACTGAGTCCACGTCCACATTTGATGGTGGGAGAGAACAGGGGAAAACTCGGTCCACGTCCACATTTGATGGTGGCTTTTAATGCACTGCAGCCTGTGTCCCCTTGACCTTCACGAATTTTCAGGTAGTAAGAAAGCAATTTTTCTTACTGGAAAGGAGAAAACTAAGTGGCTGCAAAGTAATATAATTTCCTTAAAGCAAAACAACAGAGAACCAACTTTGACTTTTTCCACATTACCCAGTAATTCTAAGACTAAGGGTTTTGTCATGTTACAGCAAATGCCGTTCATTAGGGGGAAATTGGAAGTCAGAACAGTGTGTGCTATTCAAATTCTCAATGAATAATGAACTCAAATGGGTTTAGAGTGCTATAAAATGAAATTAATTTGTTTTTAGTTTAACCCCAAATCCCCAATCCTTTGCCAAATGATCCTCTATGTATCCTACATAAAGGACAGGGTCTTTCTGGCAGAAAACCATTAAAAGTTTTTATTTGCAGTAAGAGAAGCATGCCTTCTTATCAAACAGGTGCATGGCCCCCTTGCGGGGGGGTCACCCATCACCTGCATCCCCGTGTGTCACGGCGTTGCCGCACACCATTAACGCATCAAAATGGAAAAGGAAATGTAAGCAGTGTTTGCTGTCCAAAGTTCACGTCAACAACTCCTTATTATGAAGGCACTTCTGAGCCTTTCCTCCTGCATCTGGGAGCTGCCAGCAACCCAGTTCCAGGAGAGAAAATAGCTCGACACCTCCTGCAGCCCATGGAGTCCTCTTGTTGGGACAAGGTCCCCCCAGGAGAGAGAAGCCCCCAGCAGGGTCAACACTGGAGGTCCTGGGGGTGGGTGGTGCTGGGGAGGCCATGCGGGGAGGGCTGTTCCCTGTTCCCTTCCCCTCAGGAGACAGCTGGCCCAAGGTGACACAGCACCGGATGGGATTTCAGGGTCAGGGACCACGGAGCCCGGGGCTGTGGACCACACCAGCCCACGGCCACTGTATGCCCCAGACCAACACGAGAAGAGTGCAGACCAACAACATCTTCGTCTACGGTAGGTGTCACGGTTATCGTTCCTAAGACAGTCCACGGCCACTTCTACCAGGTGCCCTCCACTCTTCCCCTGCCCCAGCTGGTCCCCCTGTGACAGCCGTGTCTCTGAGAACGGGGTGTGGAGCCAGGGGGAAAACACAAAATAAACCACCTGCTACTAGAAACAGCCTCGCTGTCCTCAGGGAGCCAGTCCCGGGGCCAGCCTCACTGTCCTCAAGGAGTCGATCCCGGGGCCAGCCTCGCTGGACTCAGGGAGTCGGTTCCAGGACCCCATGGACACCAAATCCAGGCACATTCAAGCCCCACAGGTGGACCTGCCGAACCTGCGTGTACAAAGAGTCGGCCCTCCGACACGCGTTTCACATGGCAGGAACGCTGTATTTTCTGTGTGTACAAAGAATCAGCCCTCCAACATGCGTTTCACGTGGCAGAACACTGTATTTTCTCCCTGAGTTTGGTTGATAAAATCCACCTATAAGTTGACCCGCAAAGCTCAAGCTTGTGTTGGACAAGAGTCAACTGTACGCAATTGACACTGATTCCTACCAACAATATCCATATCTTATCATGACCAGCACGATAAAGAGAATGAGCAAAATTTAAAAACTAAAGCAGAGTTTTTTCCTGCTAGTTGGCGCACTGCGTATCCCCTGTGGGAAAGACAACACTGGCTGCTGACCAAACTCCACTGGCCTCTTCCTCCATCCTGAGGGCATCTTCCTCCATCCTGACAGCAGCCTGGGCTTACCTCAATCCCAGGGCAGGGGAGGAGGACGCACTGTGCACCCTCCCAGCTCTCCTCCACCCCTTCCCTCAGGCTGGCCCAAGAGCAGCCTGGACAGTCAGGTGCTCAGGACACCGAGCTGCCCCTCCTCGGCCCACAGCCTCAGGCCACCTGTCTCATCTGTGACTGAGAAACAGCTGCAGCTGGAGGCGGGAGGCGGGACACGCTGGGATCTACCCATGGCCAGGCCGAGCTGCTCTGATCACTCAAGCTTTCACTTTCATCACTTGCTCTACCAAATAAACTAGAATAAAATACGCCACGTCCTCCTTTGCACACACTCCCAAGCCTTCCATCCCACTTCCCGGCGCTGACCCCATAAGAACACTTTCTGCGCCTTTCCAGGTATTTTCTATCCTCCTCAAGCACAGCACCACATTCAGAGTGAATTTTTTCTTTTTTTTTTTTAACAGAAATGGCACCAGGGCAGATGATTTTTTTTGTACCATTTCTTTAGTTTCTTGGGCATTTTCCGCACCAGGACAGATGGGCTCTGCTCTCCTTCCTCCCCACCGAAAGCTGCCTCATAGCAGCCACACACAGAGCCGTAAGCCCTCGCAAGACTGTGGGTGTCTTGGGGTGCCCCACGTCCCCAAAGACCAAGGGGTCACAGATCCACACTGTCCAACAACACTTCAGACATGGCCTCAAGCCTGGGAACCCTGCTGGCCAGCCCAGGCCAGCAACAGAATAGAGGTGTGAGAGGTAACATTTGCACTTCTTAAAAAAAAAAAAAAAGGCAGATATTCAGTGCCACATTTAAAATGATCATGGCGGCCAGGCACAGTGGCTCATGTGTGTAATGTCAGCTCTTTGGGAGGCCAAGGTTGGCAGATCACTTGAGGTCAGGAGTTCAAGACGAGCCTGGCCAACACGGTGAGACCCCTGTCTCTACTAAAAATACAAAAATTAGCTGGGCATGGTGGCAGGCACATGTAATCCCAGCTACTTGGGAGGCTGAGACACAAGATTCTCTTGAACCCTGGAAGCAGAGGTTACAGTGAGCTGAGATTATGCCACTGCAATCCAGCCTGGGTGACAGAGCAAGACTCTGTCTCAAAAATAAAAATAATAAATAATAACAAAAGAAAAAATATATATGCATTCCTAGTCCCTTGGAGCTGCAGCAACAAAGCTGGTGATATATTTTGGGTGTTTCTAATCAATGTTTTCCATGAGCTACACTGCAAGTCTCAACCTTGACCCTGCTACAGTAATCATCTATTACAAATTAAAACAAGAGCCATAACTCTGTCTCCTACTAAAATATTCTAATTGAGACATGTTAACAGAATACATTTCTTTGGGTGAGAAAGTATCCACCAGGGTGGGGAACAGACGGCCCACCGATTGTGCTGTGGCCCTAACCACCAAGGACTCATGAATCATCCACAGCAAGGCTGGTGACTCAAAAAGAACACTAAATTGCTCTTTGACATTAATTCTTAAACCTTGAGAAACCAAAGTTCTCTTTGTAACAGACTTGAAAAAGGATGAAGTCAGAAGTAGCTCAGCAGAGATGCACCAACTCTTACCTGGGAGAGACGCCCCTTGCTAATCACGTCTGGATTAACGGATGTGCTAAAAGCATCTCTTCCAACAGAGACACAGACTGCAAACAGGAATGCCATGAACACCTTCCCCAGATAACCCAGTCCTGACCCATCCACCCCTCAGGAGGTCCCCAGACAAGTCCAATAAGGAAATGACCCCACAGCAGATTCAGGTGCAGGCAGTGAGGGTAGTGGCGTCAGGGAATTCCGCCGTAAACCTTGGCAGCACGCAGGGAGGTGTACCCAGCTGGACAGGTGAAGTCAAAAGTGCAGGATGATCTGGCCATTCCAAATATGCAGGGCATTCCAATTTTGTTAAAATGAAACCCAGCCTTTGAAAAGGCCCGGACTTCCCACAATGTGTGGTATTTATAGTGTGGAGGGCACTGTAGAGAAGTTATCAGAGGGTTCATGACGGCAAGATCCACGGAGGCTCTGCCATGTGCCAGGCATGAGACAACAATTTACATAAAACACCTCATTTCACCCTACACAGAGTCCACAGACTGCTCCACAGTCTCCCAGGTAAGAGTTGGTGCATCTCTGCTGAGCTACTTCTGACTTCATCCTTTCTCAACTGCTTCATGTTTCACCCTACACAGAGTCCACAGACTGCCCCACATTTCACCCTACAGAGTCCACAGACTGCTCCACATTTCACCCTACACAGAGTCCACAGACTGCTCCACATTTCACCCTACACAGAGTCCACAGACTGCCCCACATTTCACCCTACAGAGTCCACAGACTGCTCCACATTTCACCCTACACAGAGTCCACAGACTGCCCCACATTTCACCCTACACAGAGTCCACAGACTGCTTCACATTTCACCCTACACAGAGTCCACAGACTGCTCCACATTTCACCCTACACAGAGTCCACAGACTGCTCCACATTTCACCCTACACAGAGTCCACAGACTGCTCCACATTTCACCCTACACAGAGTCCACAGACTGCCCCACATTTCACCCTACACAGAGTCCACAGACTGCCCCACATTTCACCCTACAGAGTCCACAGACTTCTCCACATTTCACCCTACACAGAGTCCACAGACTGCCCCACATTTCACCCTACACAGAGTCCACAGACTGCCCCACATTTCACCCTACACAGAGTCCACAGACTGCTTCACAGAATACTACCAAAGGGGACCATCAAATGATCCCCAAGAAGTAATGAGCGCCTTAAAAGTAAGAAAGCCAACCTCCTCCCCCTCTCTTAACTCCCTCTCCTCATTTCCGCAGAACCAAAGAAATATGAAGGGCCAGTGACGCCCCACTGAAGAACGCTCTCCTGGTGGTTACACTCTGTACATAGGGAGCACAACACTGCTCCGTGCTGCATGAGGCTACTATTCTATACTACACTAGTACGATCTGTTTGTTCTATTCTATACTATTCCATTCTCTATGATAGAATACTACAGCTTCATTCCATACTATAAAATGCTGTACTATCTGTTCTATTCTATTCTATTTTCTTCTATACAGAAAGGAGTTAGCCAGCTTGCTTTAGGCAGACAGTAAGGGAAGGTCCCAGAGAGCCTCCAGTCCATGTTTTGTGCAGATAGGGGGACTTGCACGGGGGGCTCGCCTAAACATGCTCACAGCAGACTAAGGGTCCCCATGCACACGAGGGAAAGGGGTGGAACCACCAGATATTTGCTCCTTAGACAGCGAGCCCAGCCCCATCAGCTTCTATATAAAAGCCCTTGTAGTCAACTGGGAAGGGGGCGACCAGCAACCTGCTCTCAGGACCCCTCTTTTCGCTGACAGCTTAACTTTTAGCTTAACGAGTTCCACTGCACTCACTCTTCGATGTCCCCGTGCCTGTTTCTTCCTGGTCATGAGACAAGAACCTGGACCCAGCTGAGCTAAAGAGCAAAACTCCTGCATCAGTGCTACAGAACACTATCCTCTCTGTTCTGTGCCATGCGACTCTACTATTCCACACCACACTACGTAATATTAATACTATGCTGTGTGTTCTAATCTAGATTGTATTATGCTATGCAATACTATGTCATTAGTTCAACTGTATACTCTACAATACTATCCCACTTGTTCTATTCTAGACCACGTAATACTATTTGTCCTATTGTATACTATACTACATAATGTTACACTGTTTCTTCTATTCTATGCTACCCTATATAACATTATGCTATTTGTTCTATTCTGCGCTACTCTATATAATTCTATTCTGTTTGTTCCATTCTATACAATACCTTGCATCATTTTACCATGTTCCACGATACAAGAGTAGAGTCAGTTATACTTTCATAATCTCTTTTCCAAGCTCTTACCCAGTAAGAAATGTGATGTTTTACTATGCCTCACATAAATGCACATTTCATGATAATCAATGCCATTTCCTATGGTTGTAGGATTCTGTCTCTATGATTCTACTGATACGGCTTCTTTGGGCTTTTCTTTAAGTCCTTTGCAGTGTCTCGTTTCCTAATGAAAAGATGACTAAGGTCCCGATAAGATCCTACAAAACCAGCATTCACACAGGCTCACCTGTGTGCACTCTGCTGGACTCCGTGTTGAAGGAGTGACAGGAAGACAGATGGCTGTCGGTGGATGGAAGGCAACAAGCACAGAGTAGATTCCAGAACTGAGACATGTACCAAGGCTCTGGCACAGCTGAGGGTCGATCCCAATTCTAGCCTCTCACAGAAAGGCAGAGGAGACTTAGCACAAAGAGCACGGAACTTTGCTTTAATAAAGCAAATGCTTACCATCCACTGTGAGGAGCTCAAGGAGAAATGGCAGTAGGCTCTACTAATAACTACTGCTTTAAAAAATGGCAGGGAGAGGGTACATTTTCACATGGGCCATGTGGAAAGTTGGCTGGACCTGCCGCTGGACCTGACACTGGACCTGCCACTGGACCTGCCCCTGGACCTGCCACTGGACCTGCCGCTGGACCTGTTCCTGGACCTGATGCTGGACCTACCGCTGGACCTGATGCTGGACCTGACGCTGGACCTGCCCTTGGACCTGCCACTCGGTCTGCTATTGGACTGCTAACAAATGCTGCAGATTTTTATGGAGAGAAAAGTACAATGCGTCTGAGAGCAGCTGTCCCAGCTCTGGATGAAGCCGGCAGAAAAAGGAAGCAGCAGAGAGGCTGGTATCATTCAGTGGGCAGAGTCAATGACCCTCCTCTAAGTCCAGCAAAGCTCAACCTGCATGTCTGCAACTAGAAATACCAATCATAAGCCAGACCTCCTGGCAAATACCATTGACCCGCTGTAATTCTGTGTGGTGTATTATGTCCCATGTACAGGAAATCATTCACAAAGCCTTTAACCAGGAAGTACTAACATGACTTTTAATGCAATATAACAGCTTTGCACCCATTTAACATATATTTAACCCCAGTGGTATGTTTAAATATATATTTTGTAGAACATCAGGCATGTTTACCTAATGGCTCGAACTTTCACAATGTCTCTTTCCCTGAGAGGACAGCGGAGGATCCCATGCACTGTCTCCAGGAACATGCCCCTCCCAGAGAGGATTCACAAATCAAATGTGCACATGCATGCATGCACAGACACATATCACACACACACATACACATGGACACGCACACCTACATGCAATACATACATTCACACATGCACACACATTCACATAATCACATAATACGACCACATAACACATGCATACACATACACACAACACTCAAACACACACGCACAAACATACAACACTCAAACACACATGCACAAGCATACACACAACACTCAAACACACATGCATATACGTACACATTCTGACACACATACATATGTAAATGCATAGACATAACATGCACAAATATACATGTATAACTATATACACACGAGCATCCATGCATGCCTACTTGCACATATGTGCAGTCGTGCCTAAACATGTAACATATGCACACACATACATGCAACACAAATACACATGCACACATATACACATGCATGCACATGTACATTACACACAAAGGCACACATACATGCACAACACATATACATGCAATACACACTTTCATACACATAAATGCAAACACACATACTTATATACGTCCCTCAAAGACCCCATTATTCAATTCTAAACAAAGTGGTTTATCCCCCAAATGTACCTTCCCGTAATTAATAAGCTCTACTGCACATTTCTTGTTTCAAATAATGAGGTCTCACACAGAGCACACACACATTTATACTCCAATACGTGTGAACATATAAATAGAAATAGGCACACGGGCACGAAGGCCCTCTTCTGTAAAGGTATTCTCAAACTTGAACTGAACGAATTCTGCTAATTATAGTCAGAGTCAGCAAAGATATATATTTGACCTCGGAATGAATATACTCGTTCTTTTCGTTACCCCTGGCAACAGCAAGAATGTAAAACAGAGTTGTGCGATACCATGTCACTTATTCAATCCCACTTCCTGGGATCTGACCCACTTGGAATAGCATTTCTGTCTGAGTGATTTCCTTCTGACTAAAATCATGAGATAATTCCTTCTCTTCCTGCTTTCTCTTTCCCAGGCCTTTTCACTGCCCTTTCATCATCTCGGAAACTAAATCATACTTGTCAAAATGGAACGCAAAGAAACAGCCTTAGGAGAGAATCCCACAATGGAATGGACCCAAGAGAGGAAAAAATATTCTTTTTGAAAATGTACAAAAGGAAAAGTCAAGAGGCCTGGGTTCCCTCTCATGACAGAAACAGACGTCAGCATAGCAGGTCGCTCAGCACAGTTCAGCTCTGTGTATGAAACAGAGATTCTAGTCCTTGTCCCTGTTTCAAGTTCTGTGTATGAAACAGATTCTAGCCCTTGTCCCTGTTTCATGATGTTGCAGTGAAGGTAACAAAACAGACAAAGGGCACAGGCTGCAGAAAAGGATTTTAAAAGGATGACTTTTAAAATGTGAGCCTGCTTTTCAAGGGCAAAATGAGGACATTTTCAAGTATATTAAAGCTGATTTATAAGAGATGGGTATAAAGACTCTACAAGGTCATTAGACTTTAGACTTACAAAGAAAACAAATCACATTCTCCTAGCATCACCAGTCAGGTGTTCCACAAATACTAAGAAGAGCCACTGCAACGGGGTCCACTATGAGGGGTCAAAACATAACCCATGAAGCATGGCCGAGAGCTCCTATAACCTGATTTCTAGGAATCTAATTTTAAACATCCTCACAGCTAGCACATCACAAAAATACAGAGCTCCAAATGCTGTAACACAAGTGCTAACAACACCTAGCCAAAAATATACGAGGCATTTCAGGCAAAAATCCCAGAATCAGAAGAACACAAGTTTTATAAGTTCTTCAAAAGCCGGTGCTGGTTGAGGCTCTTCTGCAGACTTCAACAAAAGACACGCTAGAATTAGCCATTGACGGTAACCCTGAGTCAACACGCACAGTGTTCGGAAAAGCACAAGGCCTGCTCTGGCTTGAGACCCCTGGGAACTTTCTCTGGACCGCACCGAGTGGACGACTTTGAGAACCCAAAATAACCAACAACCAGTCCATGAACAGAGAAAGACTGCAGCCTCCCTGGGGACCTGGCTCCATGCCTGCCCCCTTTCTTCCGGATACCTTGGCCCTTCCTGGCTCCCTCCTCCACCTGGAGATGCTCTGGGTTCAGGCCCCTCTCCAGTTGTGTCTCGGTCCACAGCTGGCTACCTGTGTGAATCACCAGGCCTTGAAGGACCATCTCCACCTGCTTCCTGCACTTCCCACCCACTTCCACCATGACGCCCAGGCTCTGGCTGCTCTCAGGGATCAGGGCCGCCAGGCTCCCCTCACAGGCTCCAACTGGAGTCCTGCCCCCTGGTTTTCAGCAACACTTGGAACTTTCTCCTGGAAACTCTCGGCTCTGGGCTTTCGTGAACTGCGCCATCCAGCTCTTCTCTGGACTCTAAGCAGGGCCTTTTCTGGGTCTTCCAACCCTTCCTCCATTTCCAAATGTGGGCTTTCCTTTGGCCTCCTCTCTCCAGACATGCACGCCTCACACTCTGGCTACTTGACCTGCACTTCTACCTAAGAGGCTCCCAAATGCTCCCTGCTCCAGATTTTCCCCAAGCCTCCTCCTGTATTTCCAAACTTGCAGCTTGCAGTGGTGTCTCTAAGTATCTCCGAGTCAGATCCACACTTGCTTCTCCTGATTTCCGGCAAAGCGCAACGGCGACCTCGGGGTGCAGACTCGCAGCTTCATCCGCCTTCCTGTACTCCCTCTTCCCCTCCTGACCCAGGCACCGAATTGCTCAGCTCACTGGCTGCCTTCTCTCCTCCTCCGGCCACGGCGAGTGCCCTGCATGAGCCTGCCCTGTCACCCCCCGGCTCCACGGCATGCCGCACATCAGAGACACGATTCTCTCCGAAACCCTCAGTGGTTCCCTAGTATCCCACAGGTAAGGACTTCCACATTCTGGCCCCAATCTAACTTTCTGGCCTCAGATATGCACATGCATATTTTATCTATGCAAAGAGAGTACAGGCCTCACACCTGCTCTCATTCCTGGGCCCCTAGCTCCTCTTAAAGGTGCTGTATGAGGTACCTATGCACTTTCCAAACACTAACTGAATATGCGCTTGGAGAACACTTACTTGATAATTTTGTGGCATTGTCGGATAACGTGGACAAAGTGAGAACTACGCAGGTGTGTGGATGCTGCCTTGCCCAGACCTCACTTACCCAGACACTCCCAGATGCTCAAGGTGACCAGCCCTATTGGCGCACAGGCAGGCGCAGGCTGCACCCCCACAGCTGGGCCCCACAAGCTGAACTATAATTACGAAGCAGCTGTTTGCTCCTAAATCTGTTTATGCTGGTGCATTTGTTACACATTACTGAAACCAATAAAGTATGACTCCAAAGAGAGAATAATTGTATGAAAACTAAGTTGGATGCCTTTCAAAGACTTAATATAGGGGAATTTTTTTTTTCATTTTAATCTTTTTAAAATTGCTATCAAATTAGGCTACAGTAAGCATGTCCCGTTCTCACAGAGAGAAGCCTGGTAGGATTAAAGACCACCTCCTTTGCCCTTGGCACCAGATCAGGATTTGAATCTGAACTCTACCAGTTCATTTGCTGTGAGAGTTCTGCAAACTGTTTCACCCCTGTTTGGAGCTTGTAAATCTTGTATTCTTAAGAAAAATAAAGCTATGCCTTGGTGTTTGAAATATGACTGTGGAATTTTCTCTTTCTGCCTATCTGTCTGTCTTTCTTTTTCCCTGTGCTGACTTCTGGCAGTAAAATAGAATTTCGTAGATTGTAGAGATGCTCTCCTTGGGCAACACAGAGCGCCAACATGAAGTTAATGTTTGTAAATTCTAAGAGCAAGTGCTCCAGGCCCTGGTGGGAGTATGGGTGAAATTTAACCCAGGAGACTTTTAGCACTGTGCTCCGTTTAGCATTCCCACTCAGCAAGGTCCTGTCTTCAATACAACAAACTCCATGAGCAAGTGACTTCTCAGGAAAAAGGATTCAGTGTGAACCAGGGAAAAAATAGTTATGCACAAGATCTCAGCAAAAAATTAGAGGATGCTAATAAAGTGGGCTAAATGTTTTAAGCAAAGCCAGTTTTTAGGCAGGTCATGACTCACATTACAGGTTCAGAGAAACCATGAGTGACAGGCAGCCTTGATTACAGTCAAAGAGCAGCTGCCCAAGATTCCAGCAACCATTAAGAAAAGGAGATGCTACAATGTAGGCCCTACAGAGCAACATCTAAGGTTAAGGTTGACATACTAAGTCTCTTTCTAGCACCATTGGGCACCTTGGGAGCAAGGAAAGTGCACAGAATCAGAGCCAGACAGATGTGGGTTTCAATTCTAACGAGCTGCTGACCTGGGGAGAGTGGCTTTCTCTTCTGGGAAATTCTGCTTTTGAATTTCCCTACCAGTTAGTGTGACTTCAGAAGGAACTTCCATCCCAAAAAATCCCATCTCCCTGGCATAGAAATTTTGTTGGGGGTAGAAAGCTCCTGGCTGACCATCCCCTGGCTATAGAGAGGGCCCTCAGGGTGGACAAAAGCCTTCCTTGCCAAGGACTTTCAGAACTGGAATAAGGAGAAGTCTCTTTGCTCCCTGTGGACAGAGCTGGGCAGACATCAGCCAGGTGCTGCCAGCATCCTCGGTTCCGGCCCCAGGGAATAAGCCAGTCTGAGAGAATAAAGTGGACACAGACAGAGAAATCAAAGAGGAGCCACAAAGTAAGAGTTAGTAGCCCTCGATCCCTTTTCCAGTGCTCACTAGCCCTCACCCCCGTTTTTTGCTGTCACCACTTCATCTTGGGTTTCTGTCACTTACGTCCAACAGTCCTGATTCACACAGCTTTCCCATGCTAGGACCATTCTACCCTGTTTCAGTGAGGAATAATTAGAAGCACCTTTAGAAAACAGTGCCCCAAAGGATTGCAGAAAAGACAGAGAGCAACATCTGACAAACACTTGGATTTTAAAATGTGCAGCTGTTGGGCTTAGAGGATTTGACTATGGTCATTTAGTACAGAATAAAATTTAATCCTGCCAGAATTTTGAGGAGACCTTCGAAACTAGCTGCATGCATGCCTGTGGCATGGTAGAAAGTGCTTTCTCTACAGCATAAACAGTGTACTCTCAAGAGAAGAGGACTTTCTCACAATTTACATGTTTGTAAGAAAATATAGTGTATTAGGGTTCTCCAGAGGGAGAGAACTAATAGGACATATGTACATACAAAAGAGAGTTTATTAAGGAGAATTGACTCACACGATCACAAGGTGAAGTCCCACGATAGGTCATCTGCAAGTTGAGGAGCCAGGAACCCAGCAGTGGCTCAGTCCCAGTTTCAAAGCCTCAAAAATAGGAAAGCCGTGGCCGAAGGTTCAAGAGCCCTTGGCAAACCACTGGTGTAAATCCAAGAGTCCAAAGGCTGAAGAAGCTGGATACTGATGTTCGAGGGCAGGAAGCATCCAGCACGGGAGAAAGATGAAGGCTGGAAGACTCAGCAAGCCAGCTTATCCCACCTTCTGCCTGCTTTTGTTCCAGTTGCACTGGCAGCCGATTGGATGGTACCCACCCAGATTGAGGGTGGGTCTTCCTCTCCCAGTCCACTGACTCAGGTGTTAATCTCCTCTGGCAACACCCTCACAGACACACCCAGAAACAATACTCTACCAGCTATCTAAGCATCCTTCAATCCAACCAAGTTGACACTTAATATTGACCATCACACACAACTATAGGAAAATGATGAGAGATGCTCACAAAGGTTTAGATACATATATGTCTATCATGGAGTCATTTATCATAGCAAAAGAGGAAATTTCAGATACCCATAAGCAAAGGGTTGGTTAAATACATTAAGTTGCTTTTGCTGCTGGAAAGAGGGGTCCCGATCCAACCCCAGGAGAGGGTTATTGGAACTCGCACAGCAAGGAATTCAAGACAAGACACAGAGTGCAGTGAGAAGAGGTAGCTTACTGAAGGCTACTCAGCTACCGGATAGGGCATCCTCAGAAAGTGTCTTTGTTTTAAACTCTTCTCATACAGGGGTCTTATCTACGTAAAAGATGAATTATGTCTACCCGCAGATGGGCCGACAGTGAGACAAATTTTAGTAATTTGCCAATTTTTAAAAGGTTATCTTTGGCATTTTTGTGCGTAAGTACATCAACGCATGACTGTAATTATTTTAAAAGCATATTTTGTTATGTGATATTAGGACATCTGGGCATTTCGTTATCATAGGAGTCTGTCCTTGTGGGCATTATTAGGCTGCTTCCTTAGTTGTAAACATCTTATGACCATGGGTTGTGACTGGCAAGGAATGTGCCTTGGTAGTTTTAAGATAGAGTTGATTTTAAAATGCTGTCACCCTAGCTCTGCTATGCTCTTGTTTCCCTACCGCCTTCACATAATGGAATATTAAACAGTCATTAAATATCATGCTTTCAAATAGCATTTAAAATTGTAGAAGGTACTCAGACTATATTATGAGAATGGGGTCTAATATTTTGTCTGTAATATACTTCCAATTTTTATATATACATACTCATATGTACATATCTGCAAATATAAGGCTATATTATATTCACACATACATGTAATATATATATTCAGGGCAGAAACATATACAAATATTGTCCCTACAGAAAGTTTTAATTCTTTTGTATACTTACCTCAATTTTCTACATTGAAAATTTACAATAAACTCAATAGATGCTATTAAAAATTAGAATTTTACCAAAAACCAAAATTGTTTGGGACAAATCTATACAAGTCAAGAACATCCAAGCCTCCCTTCTCAACTCCTGCTGTCTCTTGTGGTTTGTTAGGAAAGGGCTCAGGCCTGGCATCCAACTGTTGACAAGATTTTCAGGCCATTGGCACTAGGTAAGAAGGTAATCAGGGTAACAAGCTCTGAAAGGTGATAAGAACCTGTCCTCCGCATGAGTATTTGAAAATAAAAATACTGTTGACCCTTGAACAATGTAGGATTGAACTGGACGGGTCCACTCATACATGGATTTTTTTTTAAATATAAAAGTCACACCAAGGGTGCCTGCCTCTCCCAACTCCCTTTCCATCTCCTCCATTTCTTCAGCCTCTGCCAGCCCTGAGAGAGCAAGACCAACCCCTCCTCTTCTTCCTCCTCCTCCTCAGCCTACTCAGTGTGAAAATGAGGATGATGACCATGATGATAATCCACTTTCACATAATGACCAGTAAATATATTTTGTGTTCCTTGCGATTTTCTTAATGATATTTTCTGTCCTTTAGCTTACTCTATGGTAAGAATACAATCTATAATACTAGTAACATACAAAATATGTGTTAACTAACTGTTTGTGTCATCAGTAAGGCTTCTGATCAACAGTAGGCTATTGACAATTAAGTTTTGAGGGCTTATACATGAATTTTCCACCGTGTGAGGAGTTGGCACCCCTAAGCCCCATGTTGTCCCAGGGTTAACTATATTAAAGTAAGTGTGAGGCGGTCCAACAAATTGTTTTTTTCCCCAAGCTGTTCTGATTCCCTTCAGTGTTTTTTCCCTTTCATACCACATTTTCCAACAACTGTCTTCAGGTTCTCCTATTTAGCTGAAGATTTAGGCACAAGCAGCTTGTCAGGTGAGCATTCGAGCCCTGATAGTGACCTCTCACCTGAGCCTTGGTCATCATTATCACCAAGAGGATGCTTCCTCACTCACCTTTCCGGTTTAGATGTCTTTCTGATTTGAAGGCCAGCGGCATGGGTTTCTGTAGTGTTTGGAAGTTTTTTGTGTGCCATGAAGCAAGTACTTAACTAACTTCCCATACCTTTGCTACATTTTTTTAGCATATGAATGTCATATCCATTGACATTTAAATTTATAAAGCACATGAGAACATTCTGGAACATATAGTATGTTATGGGCTGCACTGCATCCTCCTCAAAATTATATCTTGAAATCCTAATCCCCAATGTCTCTGAATGTAATTTGGGGATGGGGAGACAAACAAGTTAAAATGAGGTCATTAAGGTGGGCCTTAATCCAATCTGACTGGTGTCCTTAGGAGAAGAAGAGATTAGGACATACAGAGACAGACACCAGGGAGGCTTACTCACAGACCACGTGAGGACATGATGAGAAGACGGCTGTCTGCAAGTCAGGGAGAGAGGCCTCAGAACAGACCAAACCTGCAGGCATATTGATCTTAGACTTCTCTGCTCCAGAACTATGACATAGTAAGTGTCTGTCGTTTAAGCCTTCCAGTCTGTGGTATTTTGTTACAGAAGCCCGAACAGACTAATATAGTGGAAATCATATTTAAACAGAAGATTGGCTGTCAGAGCTGAAAGAGACGACTAACAATGGCCCAAGCAAACCTCTGGTTTTACAGCTACACGGGGAGCCCCATGCAGCCCTCAAGGCCACAGGACCAAGCAGAGGCAGAACCAGGCCCTCTTATTGACAGTGCCAGGCTCTTTTCAGGACGTAAGATTGAAGCTTCCATTTGTTTATTTATCAATTTGTTGCTTTTAAGGTGTTTCCTACAATTGCTGTCCTCCCTCTTGGCTCCTGTGCCCAACGCGGAACATAGGAAAGTCTTCGAGAGTCTCCACGTCATCCTCGTCCCTGTCATTTGCCGTTCAGTAGATGTGCTGCCAACACAAGCAATCCACTTGCTCTGACTGATAGGAGCACAATGCTATCAGCTCCCGAAGGCTGGGACGTCCCACTGTGAGCAGAGTGGCAGAGAGGAAAAAAAGCAGAGCTTTTGGCATTGGACAGGCATGGGTGTGAATCTGAACTCCCTCATCAACCAACTATGTGACCTTGGTCAAGTTAGTGAACCTCTTAAAGGCTCTGTAAAGGAGGACAACAATGTTTAGCCTTGACCGATCACTGTGAGGATGAGATGAGGTGGTGCGTAAAAGGAAATGTCAGATCACTAGCTCCCTCCTCCCCTCTCTTCTTTCTTCTATCCTCTGACTCTTCCTTTCTCTCTCCTTCTTGTGAAAAGAAAGGAAATCAAAGAAAGTGTAGCAAGGCCTGTACCGAGGTCCCTGACTCTCTTCCATGGCCATTTCCAACAAAACACGTGTCTCTCTCAACCAGGGAACACCTGCCTGTAAACCATAGGGCTCTGGGTGGCACTGGAGGTGGCTCACCTGATTAATGCGCTTTGTTGGGTTTAGCTAATGTCTGCAGGGATTTGATTTGACAGAAGCCATCCCCTTCTTTGGTTTTCTAGAAGGGTGTGCCATGTGAGTGATGTGCCATCCTGGGCCAAGCCTAACCACAGTAGTTTTTTCATCTGAAAATCCTCATCACAGATAAGGCTTTCTTGCTGCATTAAGATAGAAAAAGGTATAAGAGATTTCATCCCACTTGAACACCTCAGAAGCTTCAACTCTATGAAGCATAAATATAAGCCTTGTATATATTATATTTGAAGACATTTTGGACTTCTAAACAGTTTGCCCATTCCCTAGACGTCCCATTCCTGCCTTGAAATACCCTAACCTCACAGCCTTAGAATTAGGTCTCTTCTGTTTGCATTTGACACAGAACATTCCTACAAGAGTGGGCTATCAGGGGTGTGTGGACAATACAGTGGCTGAGAACACACAGAGTAGAGACAGAGTGACTTTCAGCAGGTCACTGAACTCTCTAGGCCTCAGCTTCCTCATCACAAAAATGGGACATCTAATGAGCTTCTGTAAAAATTGAGATAAAGTCTGAAAACTCCCTAAGAAGTGCCTGGCACATAATAATAATAACTTCATAAAAGCTGCCTTTCATTATTGTGGTCACCATAAATAATTTTCACCTAATGCATGCTCTGCTGGTATAAGAAAACACCAGCAGAACACCTTCATCAGTGCCTGGCCATTTTATTGTTTGACTAGTAGATTTTAAAGTGGAAAAAAGCCACAGGAGCAGTGGTATTTATAAACGGCTTTTTATTGTGAACTCATGGCACACCCGCAAGATGACAAGCTGATAGGACTCTGCCATCAACACTATCTTGTAAAGGTTTGCTGTGATTCACAGCATGGGAAGCTATTGCTCATGCTAAGGGTATCTCCAAGAGGACAGTTCCCCAACCTCACTACTATGAAAATTTGGGCCAGATAATTCTTTGTTGTTGTTGCCTTGAGACTTGTAGGATAGGTAGCAGGATCCCTGGCCTCTACCCACCAGATACCACGACCAAAAATGTCTTCAGACATCTCCAATGTCCCCTGGAAGGCAAAATCAGCGTCTACTGAGAGCCACTGGCCCAGAGGAATATCTGGTTGTCTTGCAGTAGATATTGGATGCTGTCTTTTGGGTGAAAAGAGACTTCCTGATCCCCACCAGCAGGGCTGAGAGTCAGTTGGTGAGCACAAGTTCAACTGAACCATTGCATGTAGCTCAGCACCTGTTTTGATTGGTTGATGCCTGTGCCATGTTGGCTGTTAAATATGCTTAATATAAATCCTGCATGCTGGTGAGCCTTTGGTTGAGGTCTCTTTAAGGAAGTAAAGATTGAAGCAGATCTTAGTCATTCATGTAGCAGAGACAAAGTTCACTCAAAGAGCAGCTCGGTGACTAAAGGTAGTCAGATGGTTGTTACTGTACCTGAACGGCATCCAACGATGCCTCTATATGGTCTTTTCACCCATTGTCATCTTCTCCTCCATCTTTCCCAATCATACTACAGAATGGGATTTCAGATGACTTGACCATATTGATGACCACAAGCCTCAAACTCTTGAGCTCCTTCACCTCCTGAGGAGCTAGAACTACAGACATGTGCCACTGCACCCAGGTCTGCGCCAGTTTTAAAAGATGCTTCTCCTCTAAATATTTCTGTAAATAGAAATATAGCACTTCTGATACTGTGTCCTTAGGCTGCGGAGTGGTGCACACATATTGTGTTTCTCTGCGGGATGGTTCGAGACTTCGGGCCCCAGAGCACTCATAGTGGGGATGGTGACCTGTTATTAAAGTGAAAGACATCCAGAAGTGTAGCCACTGGTGTTTGATCTATGCCCAGAAGAGCACTCCAATAGGACAAAAATGAGGAAACAAAACAAACCAAAAAACCCAAGTGACTGGAGTACCAATGAATTCAGGACCAAGGGAAAGGTTGCAGATAAATTAGGTTGGCTGATCTCTCTAAAATTAGCCCACTTGCCAAATAGAGTCACTCAACTGCAACAAGCAACAACACAATTATTGCCATGTTGTTAAAACCGTGAGAATAATAGGTCACATCAGGCAGGCTTTTTTGAAAGATCAGTTTTAATCAAGGTATGCTTTTTGATCAGAGCATTGGGCCACGTTTCTAGAAATGAGCCGGGAATTCAGTGCAGCTGATCCAGATCCTTGGCAAACTGCATGGAAACGTGGGTCTCTGAAAACAAGACTCCGAAATTACAGTCAAGACAGAGGGGAAATGGTCTTACTAACATCCCCAATTTGCAGAGCTCCTTGTCCTCCCGTAGTCCAGGCTGTGATTCCTCAGTGATTCCTTTGGGTCTGTCCACATGCTATTTCTCACCTGGATCTTTCTTTCCTCCCACTTACCTTACCCGACACCCTATTCATTTACTACCTATAGGACTGTGAATATGTTATTTAACTCCTCTGTGCCTCAATTTTGTTTCTCTAAAATGGACAAAACACTGGTTTTTATTTCAGAGGTTGTGGTGAAGAATAAGTGAGTTAATATATGTGAGGTGCTTTGCATAGTGCCTGGTACATAGCGAGCATTTGATAAATATTAGCTATTGATATAAGAATTGAGCCAGGCATGGTAGAAAGCATGCCTGTAGCGCCAGCTACTCCGGAGGCTGAGGCAAGAGGATCACTTGAGCCCAGGAGTTCAAGGCTGCAGCGAAATATGATTGTGCCACTGCACTCCAGCCTGTGCAACAAGTGAGATTCTGTCTCTAAAAGGAAAAAGAAAGAATTACTACTCAAGCTTCACATGAGCTTCCTCTAATAAGCCTCTCCGGAAGCCCTACAGCAGGACATTTGCCCTGTTATGTGTTCCCATAGTACGTGGTATAAGTTATGCATCATATCCTTAGGGGCTGCCCCTAAAATCTTTAAGAATACACCTCCTAGATTCTTAGTGCAGCCTTGGGTTGCACCTGTAAACCAGACAGCTGCAAATAAAACCTTTAATCTCTGGGTATAATTATTGATCCAGTGGTGGGCACGAACCAACTGAATAATTGAAGGATTGCTATGGAGACTGAGAGAGAGAGGATTTCTTTTTATATGAGATCTTAGGATCTCATTATAATTAGGATAATGTATTTCTGGAGTTGCCGGGGGCTATCTTTGCCAGCAAGAAAGCCTGCCCGAGAATGAAGCAGATGCAGAAGAAAGCAGAGGTCAGAGAGACACAGAGATAGGGGCAGAGGCAGACAGGATTACACCACTGGTGTGCTGGATCCAGTCAAACCTGAAGACATCTGAATCCAGGGCTATCGTGCAGTCAGTAAGTAGACTCTTTTTATTTAAGCTAGCTTGAATTTGGATTCTCTCACTTGTCACCAAGAGTTGATTAATACAGTCAACTACATTAATCAAATACATTAATAATGTCTCATTCATAACACCTATCACATTTCATCATTAATTGCTTGTCTATCTTTCCCATCTAGGCTATAAATTCCGTAAAGGCAGTGTCCTATCTTCCCACCATTGTGTGCCATGCAGAATGTCGGCCTGGAGCAGGCACTCAAACATTGCATGGTTGTGTGAATGCTGAATGGCTTGATGAAAATGACAGGTTCTACGTGAACAGTGACGTAAGGATAAAGCCACACTGTCTTCTCCCCAACTCCTCCCCAACTGCCCAACTGGATGCAGATCGGAAATCTCATTATCCCCAACAGACAGACAGCTTCCATTTCATTGTCTCCTATTCCCCTCTTTTTTTTTTTTTTTTTTTTTTTTTGGAGATGGAGTCTCACTCTGTCGCCGAGGCTGGAGGCTGGAGTACAGGGTCGTGATCTTGGCTCACTGCAACCTCTGCCTCCAGGGTTCAAGCGATTCTTCTGCCTCAGCCTCCCTAGTAGCTGGGATTACAGGCGTGTGCCACCACAGCTGGCTAATTTTTGTATTTTTAGTAGAGATGGTGTTTCACCATGTTGGTCAGGCAGGTCTTGAACTCCTGACCTCGTGATCCACCCACATCAGCCTCCCAAAGTGCTAGGATTACAGGCGTGAGCCACTGCGCCTGGCCCCATGCCCCTCATTTCTGGATGCCCTGAGATCATTGCAGGCTGTTGGAAATCAGGGTCTCCAATCCCCTACTACAAGGTTCCGTTCCAGAGAAGGGAGATACGAATACTTGAAGGAAGCATTCCTGAGCACATGGGATTTACCAGTCACCGTCACTTTTTAAAAGAATTTTCAGACAAATATTTATATACATATTAAAAATTTCCTTGGAACAACTGGAGATATTAGGTATGAGACTGAGGAAGGGATGATTTGTTCTGCCTTCTTCCTCTGAGATACGTGTTTCCACAGGTCACAGCTGCTCACCGTTTCAAATGGTCAAACACAGAAACAAATAATCCTTCCTCTATGTTAGTCAGGAGTCACTCAATTGTAAGTCATCCATAAGATTAAACAAGGTGTAAAAGAATTTTAGAAATTTTGAAATTTCATCATTGTGTGACTGAAATGTTTAGGATTTGAGCCACGTGTATATATGGCTAGAGCCAGGTCCTCAAAATCTGTCTCATTCTCTCTATCTCACAGTTTCCCTGGTGACTTTATGATTTTCTGTCAGATCTCTCCATTGGTAGGAAGAATGGTCTTTACAGATTGCACGATAGATGGAGATCCCTTGCAGCCATCATTTCAGCCCTGTGAAAGGCCTCCGATTGGCCCTGCTAGGGTCCTGTGCCCAAGTATGTGCCTCTCTCACGATTCCGGTGAGAATGGTATTCTGAGTGATCGAGACTGATCTAATGAGAACATCTGCAGAGCACAGGGATAGTCTACCTGAAGCAGAAACGGAGGAACCCTTCAGAAGAAACTCCACCTTAGGGGAAAAAGTCCAAGTCCACAGTCTGGTTCAAGGCTAGCTTCAAGGAGGACGGGCATTCCTGATGATAGCCTGTTTGCTCATATTGTGTCCTTCAGCCTAG
Source organism: Macaca fascicularis (assembly GCF_037993035.2). NCBI lineage: Eukaryota > Metazoa > Chordata > Mammalia > Primates > Cercopithecidae > Macaca > Macaca fascicularis. The sequence continues at coordinate 9,499,377 of NC_088391.1, forward strand.
TTCCCAGGATTCATGGGGGAGAGGAGACTAAGGAAATGAGACAGAGTGAAGCATGACAAGTCTATCCAGGCAGTGAGGGCACAGGCAGCACCAATGTGTGGTGTTGTGTGGCTGTGCGACAGAACTGGCCACACTGGACGTGAAGCTTACTTTCCCTATCTGGAGTAACACTGGAGCATAGGGCAGACATAGTTGGAGAGATGACTGGGGTTGAACTGTGGATGAGGTACAGATCCTCTTGGACCCTCCGGGAGTGAGTTGGGAGATGTTCGAATGAGTGAGGGTGTGGCATACGTAGTGGATACCTGATCATTCCTTGTCTGCTCACCTTTCTTTCCTTCAGGAGTGGATTTTTCCTCTATCTCAGGATGCTTATGGAGCTGCCAATCTCCCCCAGCCCCGACAGCCCTCATAGTCCACAGAGGTAAGTCTGTGACCCAGGCTAACCAACAAGAGAATTCACCAACCAAGTTTCTTCTGTCTTCAGGAGACTCACCTAACACATAAAGACTTACACAAACTTAAGGTAGAGGGATGGAAAAAGATATTCCATGCCAATGGACACCAAAAGCAATTAGGAGTAAATATTCTTATATCAGACAAAACCGACTTTAAAGCAACAACAGTTTAAAAAGGCAAAGAAGGACATTATATAATGATAAAAGGACTAGTCCAACAGGAAAGTATCACAATCTAAATATATATGCACCTCACACTGGAGCTCCCAAATTTATAAAACAATTAGTACTAGACCTAAGAAATGAGATTGACAGCAATACAGTAATTGTGGGAGACTTCAGTACTCCACTGATAGCACTAGACAGGCCATTAAGACAGAAAGTCAACAAAGAAACAATGAACTTAAACTATACCCTAGAACAAACTGACTTGACAGATATTTACAGAACTTTCTACCCAACAATTGCAGAATATACAGCCTATTCATCATCACATGGAACATTCTCCAAGACAGACCATAAAACAAGTCTCAATAAATTTAAGATGATCAAAATTATACCAAGTCCTCTTCTGACCACAGTGGAATAAAATTGGAAATCAACTCCAAAAGGATCCCTTAAAACCATGTAAATATGTGGCAATTAAATAACTTGCTCCTAAATGATCATTGGGTCAACAATGAAATCAATTTAGAAATTTAAAAAATTCTTTGAACTGAATGATAATAGTGACGCAACCTATCAAAACCTCTATGATATAGCAAAAGCAATGCTAAGAGGAAAGCATTGAGTGCCTATATCAAAAAGCCTGAAAGAGCACAAATAGACAATCTAAGGTTATACCTCAAGGAACTAGAGAAACAGAACAAACCAAACCAAAACCCAACAAAAGAAAAGAAACAACAAAGATTAGAAACAACAACAAAGAAATTAAAATTAAAAATGAAATTAAATGAAATTAAAACAACAAAGAAAAACAATACGAAAGATAAAGTAAGCAAAAAGCTAGTTCTTTGAAAAGATAAACAAAATCGATAGACCATTAGCAGGATTAACCAAGAAAAGAAGAGGGAAGATCCAAATAAGCTCAATTAGAAATGAAACAGGAGATATTACAACTGATACCACAGAAATACAAAAGATCATTCAAGGCTACTATGAATACCTTTATACACACAAACTAGAAAATATAAAGAAGATGGATAAATTCCTGAAAGCATACAACCCTCCTAGATTAAACCAGAAAGAAATAGATACTCTGAACAGACCAATAGCAAGCAGCAAAATTGAAACAGCAATAAAAAAAAAATTGTCAACAAAAAAGCCTAGGATGAGACAGACTCATAGCTGAATTCTATCAGACATTCAAAGAAGAATTGGTAGCAACCCTACTGACACTATTCTACAAGCTAAAGAAAGAGGGCATCTTCTTTAAATCATTCTATGAAGCCAGCATCACCGTAATACCAAAATCGGGAAAGGATATAACAAAAAAAGAAAACTACAGACCAATATCCCTGATGAACATAGATGCAAATATCCTTAACAAAATACTAGGTAACTGTACTCAACAGCATATAAAAAGATAATCCATAATAATCAAGTGGGTTTCATACCAGGGATGCAGGAGTGGTTTAACATATGCAATCCTGTTTATGTGATACAACACATAAATAAAATTAAAAGAAAAGCACATGATCATCTCAATAGACACAGAAAAAGCATTTGACGAAATCCAGCATTGCTTTAAGATTAAAATCCTCAGTAAAATCAGCACAGAAGGGACATACTTTAAGGTAATAAAATCCATCTATGACAATCCCACAGCCAACATTACACTGAATGGGGAAGAGGTGAACACATTCCCCCTGAGAACTGGAGCAAGACAAGGATGCCCACTTTCACCACTTCTATTCAACATAGTACTGGAAGTTTTAGCCAGAGCAATCGGACAAGAGAAAGAAATAAAGAGCATCCAAATTGGTAAAGAGGAAGTCAAACTCTTGCTGTTTGCCAATGATATGATCGTATATCTAGAAAATCCTAAAGACTCATCCAAAAAGCTCCTAGATCTGATAAACTAATTCAGTAAAGTTTCAGGATATAAAAATCAATGTACACAAATCAGTAGCACTGCTATATACCAACAGTGACCAAGCTGAGATTCAAATAAAAAACTCAATCTCCTTTACAATAGCTTCAAATAAAATAAAATAAAATACTTATGAATATATGTAACCAAGGTGGTGAAAGACCTCTACAAGGAAAACTATAAAATACTGCCAAAAGAAATCATAGATGACACAAACAAATGGAAACACATTCCCCACTCATGAAAGGGTAGAATCAATATTGTGAAAATGACCATACTGCCAAAAGCAATCTACAAATTCAATGCAATTCCCATCAAAATACCACCATCAGTCTTCACAGAACTAGAAAAAACGGTCTTAAAATCCACATGTAACCAAAAAATAGCCTGCATACCCAAAGCATGACAAAGCAAAAAGAACAAATCTGGAGGCATCACATTACCTGACTTCAAACTATACTATAAAGCTATAGTCACCAAAACATCATGGTACTGGTATAAAAATAGGCACATAGACCAATGGAACAGAATAGAGAACTCAGAAATAAAGCCAAATACTTACAACCAACTGATCTTTGACAAAGCAAACAAAAACCTAAAGTGGGTAAAGGACACCCTATTCAACAAATGGTGCTGGGATAATTGGCAAGCCACATGTGGAAGAATGAAACTGTATCCTCATCACTCATCTTATACAAAAATCAACTAAAGGTGGATCAGAGATTTAAATTTAAGGCCTGAAACTATAAAAATCCTAGAAGATAACATAAAAAAACCTTCTAGACATTGGCTTAAGCAAAGACTTCATGGACAAGAACCCAAAAGCAAATGTAACAAAAACAAAGATAAATAGATGGGACTTAATTAAACTAAAAAGCTTCTGCACAGCAAAAGAAATAATCAGCAGAGTAAACAGACAACCCACAGAGTGGCAAAATCTTCACAAATATGCATCTGACAAAGGACTAATATCCAGAATCTATGAAGAACTCAAACAAATTAGCAAGAAAAAAACAAACAATTCCAGCAAAAAGTGGGCTAAGGACATGAATAGATAATTCTCAAAAGAAGGTATACAAATGGCCAACAAACATATGAAAAAATGCTTGATATTACTAATTGTCAGGGAAATGTAAATCAAAATCGCAATGCAATATCACCTTACTTCTGCAAATATGGCCATAATAAAAAAATCAAAAAATAATAAATGTTGGCATGGATGTGGTGACAAGAAACATTTTTACACTGCTGTTGAAAATGTAAACTAGTGCAACCACTATGGAAAACAGTGTGGTGATTCTTTAAAGAACTAAAAGTAAATCTGCCATTTGATCCAGCAATGTTACTACTGGATATCTACCCAGAGGAAAATAAGTGATTATACGAAAAAGATACTTGCACACACGTTTATGGCAGCACAATGCATAATTGCAGAAATATGAAACTAGCCCAAATGCCCATCAATCAATGAGTGGATAAAGAAAATATATATGGAATACTACTCAGCCATAAAAAGAACAAAATAATGTCATTCACAGCAACTTGGATGGAATTTGAGACCATTATTCTAAGTGAAGCAACTCAGGAATGGAAAACCAAACATCATATATTCTCATTCATAAGTGGGAGCTAAGCTACGAGGACGCAAAGGCATAACAATGATACAATGAACTTTGGGGACTCAGGGAAAAGGTTGGGAGGGGGTGAGGGATAAAAGACTACACATTTGGTACAGTGTACATTGCTCAGGTGATAGGTGCACCAAAATCACTCAATTTACTGCTAAAGAATTTATCAATGTAACCAAACACCGCCTGTTCCCCAAAAACCTACTGAAATAAAAAATTAAAATTAAAATTAAAAAAGAATTTTCCCTGCAGTTGTTCTTAGCTTTAAGTTTTTATGTCTTCTGCTGTACGGACTTTTCATTTGTATCTAGTTATCTTTCCTTTTGTTATTTCTCTAATTGCTTCTGTCCTTAGAAAGTTTTTTTCTGACTAGAGATTATTCATTCATTCATGTAAAATAAATTTTACAGCTTCTTTTATTTTCAGTTGTTTAATTTATGACAAATTTACTCCAGTGTATGCAATGAAGTAAGAATATGAATCTCAGTTTTATATTTTACAAACACCATTTGCTGAAGAATCAATTTCTTAATGACTTGTGATGAGTCATTTATCAAACATTAAGCTTATGTTTTGGGGGTTTACTCTATTTAGGCTCTTCCATGGAATTCTTGTTAATTATTATCTCATTTTTCTTTGGACAACTTAGTGACGTAGCTTGCTATCAAGTAGGTAAAGTCTTCTGTCTTCCCATTTCTCTTTCTAAAATTCTTATTTTTCATGCTGATTTATTCTGAGAATCATTTTACCACATTCTTCCTCGCCATACACAGAACTCCGGAATGTTGAATGGAATTACTTTAAGACTACATATGAATTTAAGAAGAATGTATACCTTTGCTGTAGTCCTTTTATCCACTGGGAATATAAAATATCTCTCAAATAAGGTCCAGGCAAGGAAATAAATCTGAGCATCTACTAAAATTAGTAAATCTTATAAGGTCTACTCCTATAAGGAGATACCCTCTTCTGCATTTAGCTGGGACCCCAAGGGCAATGTTTCATGATGGGATGAAAAAGAAATTAAAACTGATATGCAAATGGAAACAATGGAGAAACCTCCTTGTCTTGAACTTGACACTTATTGGAGGGGTAATAGCAGTCTTTATTGAGAATTCATCACCTCGATCTGGACCCCATGTAAATTTTGGTACAAGTTCATACTGGTAATGATCTGAACAGTCTCAAGCCAGGATTAAATTTAAAGAAGTCTCATATTGGCAGTGCCTCCTAGTTGCTGGCAAAAACAAACACAAATCTTATTTAAAAGAGTGTACCTTCAAGCAAGGTACATGGGAAAAATTCCCATGAATAAATGCCTAAATAAAATGATCAACTCCTAATTTTAAACCAACTAAACACAGACTAAAAAAGCACCATCAGTGAAATAATCAGTAACAAGCGACAATAGAAACAGATGTGCAAAAACTTCAGATAGAGAAATATCACACCCAGGATATAAAATAACTATCTTTAGCAGTGTTAAAGAAATAATAGATGTTTTTTAAAAATGGAATAGAACTCTAGAAATGAAAAATATAATCACTGAAACTCAATTGATCACACCTCCATGGTGGCTGTTATCAAAAAAAAAAAAAAAAAAAAAAACCAGAAAATAAGTGTTGGTGAAGATGCACAGAAATTAGAATCCTTGTGCATTGTTGGTGGGAATGTAAAATGGTGCAGCTACTATGGAAAACAGTGTGTGGTTTCCCAAAATACGAAACATATAATTACTATATGGTTCAACAATCCCCTCTCTGGATATATACCCAAAAGAAATGAAAGCAAAGACTCAGTTACAATCATGTGTCATTTAACGATGGGAATACGTTCTCAGAAATGTATCGTTAGGCAGTTTATCGTTGTGTGAACATCATAGAGCATACTTACACAAACCTAGAAAATAGAGCCTACTATAAACCTAGGCTACAAACCTGTACTATACACAGCATGTTTCCTTACTGAATATTGTAGGCAATTGTAACACAATGGTAAGTACCCAGGTATCTAAACATATCTAAATATAGAAAGAGACAGTAAAAACATAATTCAGAAGATAAAAATGATTGGTGTACCTACATAGGGCACTTACCATAAATAGAACTTGGGGACTGGAAGTTTCTCTGAGTGAGTCAGCGAATAAGTGGTGAGGATGTAAAAGCCTAGGATATTATGAAACACTGTACATTTAGACTACACTAAATTTAATTTTAAAATAGAGTTGGCCGGGCTCAGTGGCTCATGCCTGTAATCGCAGCACTTTGGGAGGCCAAGGTGGCTAGATCATGAGGTCAGGAGATCGAGACTGTCCTGGCCAACATGGTGAAACCTGTCTCTACTAAAATACAAAAAATTAGCCTTGCGTGGTGGCACGTGCCTGTAGTCCCAGCTACCTGGGAGGCTAAGGCAGGGGAATTGCTTGAACCTGGGAGGCGGAAGTTGCAGTGAGCTGAGATCGTGCCACCGCACTCCAGCCTGGTGACAGAGCAAGACTTTGTCTAAAAAAAATACAGTAATCGTGCTACAACATTATTATGCTATGATGTCACTTGGTGATAGGAATTTTTCAGCTCCATTATTATCTTATGGAACCACTGTTTTACATATAGTTCATTGTTGACTAAAATGCCCTTATGTGATGTATGACTATATCTGGACATCTCTATTCAAAGCATTATTATTCATAATAGCCAAGAGGTAAAAGCGAGGAACCTCTTGAGTAAGATTCATAATTGCTCCAGGCCACCTCTGTCTTGCATAGACTACTTCTAGTCCACAGGAAGCACCCACAGTTCCCTGTCCCCTGCATCAGTGAAAGTGTGGTGCAGGCCAATACAGTTTTTCGCTTTGCTGCCTTAGGGGACTGCAGTCAGCCCTTCACCTGGAGAATTATTTTGGGGGGCAAGAATTAGAAACCCTTTACTGTGATCTCAAACTTCAGGGGACACATCTGTAGTTCTCCCTGTGGTCTCCTGAAGCTCTTCTCACCAGTTTGAGATGAGGGGAAAGGGCCCTTTTCCCTGCCCCCTGGGGCCATGAGAAGGAAACTGCCACAGCCCTCCAAGAACCCTCTCCAAAAAAGCCTCCCTCAATCCCAGCCTCTTCTACCCTCTGACTCTTAAGTGGCTGTTGCCCTCTGGCTTTTGAAATCAGCCCTTAACCGCTCCTTTGCAAGCCCTGCATATTCTGTTGCAGGACCCTACAGAATGGGAAAAGCATCACCACTTCTTTACTCTGACTCCTGGAACCTCAGGCTAGAATTGAGCCTTGTTTTGCATCTTGTTAATTTACATTCTCCTTACTCAGTCATCCCACTTTTTTCAGAATCTGTTTTATAGAAATAAAAGTACTGGTATACAAAAATATTTACAGAGACAATATTTGTAGTAACAACAACAAAAAGGACTGGGCGTGGTGGCTCACATCTGTAATCCCAGCACTTTGGGAGGCCAAGGCAGGCAGATCACTTGAGGTCAGGAGTTCAAGATCAGCCTGACCAATATAGTGAAACCCCATCTCTACTAAAAATACAAAAATTAGCCAGGTGCGGTGGTGAGTACCTGTAGTCCCAGCTACTCAGGAGACTGAGACAGAATTGCTTGAACCCAGGAGGCAGAAGTTGCACTGAGCCAAGATCATGCCACTGCACTCCAGCAACAGTGAGACTTCATCTCAAAGAAAGAAAGAAAGAAAACCTAACTCTCCATCTATAAAGGAATGGCAGATGTGCAATTAACCCATTGTATGTTCATACAATGGACTATTAGGCAGCTATTACACACAATCAGTTACACTATCTTCATTACCTGGAAGGATATTAATTATATACTGGTTGCAGAGAATAAAAGAAATTGCAGAATAATGGTGTTTGAAATGCTTGTTCCCCAGTGCTGTAAGGAAATAGCACTTGAACATAAATTTAATTTACTCGGCAAGGCCATTTTTATACTTTCTGCAGAAAGGGTGCACTCACCAGCATTTTTGCCATGATAGTACACTGAACAAAGGAGACAGGGTCATTTATAACCTGACGTGTCCACTTTACTGCTGTGTCCGGTTTCTATTGGCTGGAACAGGACCTCACATTCTGTATTTGTCCTGATTGGCTAGCAACTTAGAACTTTTTAAAGGAGGCAAAAGTAGAGGAGAACAAAGGAAAGAGGAAGTAACTTGTGGAAGACTGAGAAAGGTAAAAACACCTTCAAATAAGGAAGAGGAACAGGCTATGACCTAATGCTTGCTTGGACCAGTATAAGCATGCCAGGGCAAATATTGAAGCTAAATTGTGGGAGCTAAGAACATAAAGTACATTGATTTCTTTATCATGGCTAGCAGATATTTAAGAATGTTAGCACAGGTCTTTGAATAAATGTTGCTTCTAAGAGAAGTTACTATTTATTCCTAATTAAATGGGGAGGAAAATCTTTGAAGAGGAACCTCTACTTTACTTTTTACAATGTGTACAATGTGATCCATTTAAAAAATGCACACTTTACTTATTTGTGTACATTTGAGTGAGTGTGGAACAGCGTGGGAAAGGATGCACCCAAGATATCAATATTGGTCATCTTAGTGGGTAGTAACACAGCAGGAACAAGGAGAGCATCTTTACTCTTTATGTCTATTTTAAAGTTGTTGTGCCTATTACTGCATGCATTTTGGGGGATTAAAGAATAATATAATAAAGAAAAAGTAAAGGAAGAAAATGAAATTTGATGAAACTATAAGGAAAAAATGCTCAGAAAGTGTTCAGAGTTCTAAAAAATATTCAACGAAGGGATAATTCCAACATTATAAAAACTATTACAGAGTAGAAAAATGGAAATTGTCTAACATAATTTTTGGAGGCTAGATTTACCATGGTACTAAAACTAGAAAGGAAAACTAGAGGCCAATTTCACTTGCAATTGACCATCCCTGCAAAAAAAATCCAAAATAAGACATTAACAAATTGACTTAGGTTATTAAAAAGATAAGACAAATTATCCAGTAATTGAAGGTAGTTTCACATTAGAAAATCTATTAATATAATTCTAACCTTAACAGATTAAAGGAGAAACTATAAATGCTGAAAAAAATTGTGTGACATTCAACAATTCCTTTTTTTTTTTTAAAGAAAAGTAAAGGCTATTTAATAAGTTGGGGATATAGAGACCCTTCCTTCAACTGATGCACCATGCTGACTGTATTCCCTGGGCCCGTAAGTTCCAGTTTTCACTCATCTGCAGAGACCCTGGCAAAGGTTTCTACTTGCCTGGTGTGTCCTCTGGTTTCCTGCTGAAACTGACTAACAGGAAATTCACCAAAAAGATGGAGGAAGGAGGAGAGTGGGTCAGGGTATTTGTTTCTGGGTCTCCTCCCCGCAAAGTCACCTGAGTAGTTGCTGGAGCTCTCAAGGCAGCAGACTCCACAGGACTCTTCCTTCTGCGTTCTGGCACCTGCTCCCTCCTCATCCCTCTGCCTTAGAGGTGTTGAGTGTGCTGCTGCTCCTGAGCCCTGGATTGCTTCTCTACCCCTTGTGGTACCCTTTACCTGAACCTTTGTCAATACAGCAAATTCTTGTTATTGTACGTAGATCTGTCCTACAAAGTCACTACAAACACTGAATTAAGAAATACTGAATCATCACTCCTAGAGGAAATATAAGGTTAGGTACCTGTGAGCCTGTGGTCAAATATTTTCATTAACCAATCAATACGTAACCTTGCTTTCTGTGTATTTCTTAGACATATTTAATCTATATCATTGACTTGTTAACATTGAACTTACAGCCTTATACTATAACTCATGTCTGAATGAAGCTTCTCCAACACACGTATTTTCTCCTTAAGGCACATCATAGCCTTTGAGAGAAAAATTCTGATTTTTTTTTATCTTGCTGAAATTCCTATCTAAGGAGCCTGGGGAATCATGCCCTACAAACCATAAATTCTCATCAGATGGATTTTACTCAACCTTGTATATCGTGACTTACTTTCCAATCTAACTCTGAAATAATGAGAAAGAAAATCAAAATGTTCTACTCCAAAATATGTTTCTCTGCCATATCTTAAACTTGACCTGCAAAGTGTCTTGTGGGAAAATCTACATTCTATAGAAAATCCCCTTTCCCCTTTGGTTTCCTTCCTTCCTTTCCAAATCCAGGAGATAATCAACCAAGAGTCAGGCACCGTTTTAAGTCCGATGAGAAACATTTTACAACCGCTCTCTCTAAAGTCTGCTATCTGCGAGCTCCCTCTGCACAATAAAACTTGGTCTCTGTAATCCTTTACCTTAACCTGAACATTTCCTTTCTATTGATCCCAAGTCTTCAAATAAACTCAACCAATTGTCAACTAGAAAATGTTTAAATTTACCTATAGCCTGGAAGCCCCGCTTTGAGTTGTCCCACCTTTCTGAACCAAACCAATGTATTTCTTAAATGTATTTGATTCATGTCTCATGCCTCCCAAAAGTATATAAAACCAAACTATACCCCAACCACCTTAGGCACATGTTCTCAGGACTTCCTAAGGGCTGTGTCATGGGCCATGGTCACTCATATTTGGCTCAGAATAAATCTCTTAAAATATTTTGCAGAGTTTGACTCTTTTCGTCAACACCTTCTTTCTCTAAATAGACAGCACCTCAGCAATGTGTTTCAGGGCCATTTTAAACAGAAAAATCACAAGAAAAAGCACAGAAATTCAACAAAATGTGGCACTAAATAAACCACGAAAAAATGCATGTTTATTTATGAGAGCTTAAACAAGAAGGCAGACGACACCTTGTTTGACATCAGCTGGGAAGATGCACATTGGTGACTCCATTTGTTTTTCACCATTCTGTGTATAAATGTTCATGAATTACTGAGAAAGTAAGGTGGTTACTGGTTATAGGGTTACAAATAAATTTTAACAAGTAGGTAAATTTGCAAATATAGAATTGTGAATAATGAGGATCGACTCTTTATAAACAAACTCTTCTCAGATTATGCTATTTCAAAATGTTATCAATTTCTTATTGGGAGTCTGATTTAATAGGTACATATGACAGAAATCTATTGCAAATACCATAATAAATGATGAAAAATTAGAAGCATTACTATTAACGGAACAAGGAAAGGCTGTTGCATCATTCTCTGTGCTGGACATCCTTAGCCAATGTGATAAGGAATAAACAAAAACATGAATATTGACAAGAAAAACCAAAAATGTCTTTGATTTAGAATGACATAATTATCCACCCATGAAGTCCAAGAAAATAAATTAAAACCCTATTTAGCCAGAGTTCAACAATGTGAATGCATATAAAATCAACATATGAAAAGTAATAGCTTCTCAATTTGCTTACCAAAACCAATTAGAAATTGAAAAAATAATTGCATTTACACCACCAATAAAACCTCTAAAATTCCTAGGAATAATAAGCAAAATATAACATTCATAAGGATAAAAAAATAAAACTTATTAAAGACAAAAAAATCTGAATAAATGGAGAGTTATACCACGTTCCTTATTTGGATGACTCAATATTTTAAAAATGTCAATTATCCCCAAATTGATCTATAAATTCTTTGCAATACCACTCAAAACCTCCTCCCCATCTCAAATCTTACAACATATGTCAAATGTTTTTATATTTTTATTTGGAAGAGAATATGTGCCAGACCAGAAAAGTCTATTTTGAAATAGGAGACTAAGGAGGCTATAAAAGTACACTATAAGTTATAATAATTTAAAAAGTGTGACATAAGGAAGGAAATAAAGAAATCAATGGAACATAATTTAGAGTCTAGAAACAGACCTATGTATGTATAGAAATTTAGTAAATGACAAAGGCTGCATTTGGGACCAGTAAGTAAAAAATTCAATAAATGATGCTGGAAAATAAATGGTGCAAGATGGTATTTGCAACGTATATAATAAGAGACAGCAGATGAATATACAGAATATATAAGCAATTCTTACAAATCAGTAAGAGAAAACGCAAAAGAAAAGTGGACAAAGAATCTGAAAAGACAATTTAGAGGAAAACATGCAAATGACCAGCAACTAAAGGAAAAGATCCTCAATTTCAACAGCAATCAAGGAAATGCAAATTAGAGGAGCAATGAGATATCACTTCCAGCCATCAGTTTGGCAAAAATGGAAGAGACTGATCTTAGCAAGCATTAATGAGGAGGTGAGGAAATGGTATTTTCCTGCATTATAAGTGGTTCTTTTGGAGTACAACATGGCAGTAGAAATTAAAATATTAAATACACATACTAGATGATCCAAAAATCCACTTCTAGTTATCTAATGTAGAGCAGTACTTGCACATAAACTCAAAATATTGATTGTAGCAGTGAAAAAATTGGAAACCAACTTAAATGTCCATTAAGAATGGTTAAATAATCTGTTATACTTTTATACTATGGCTCATTGTGGCAATTTTTAAAAAGCTTGAACAGTATATATGAGCACTGAAATATATCTAACACATATACTGTTAAATTTTAAAAGCATATTGTTGGTAAATACCATGTTATGTAATATACTATGTTAAATTTAAAAATCTACACAAAACTGTTTACTTCTATTTTTGCTGATGTTGGTATGTATGTAAACACATTTTAAAATACCTGTAAGAATACACTCCAGACTCCCGGGCAAGATGGCTGAATAAGAGCAGCTCCAGTCTGCAGCTCCCAGGGAGACCAACGCAGAAGGTGGGTGATTTCTACGTATGCACCTGAGGTACCTGGTTGATCCCACTGGGACTGGTTAGACAGTGGGTGCAGCCCATGGAGGGTGAGCAGAAGCAGGGTGGGGCATCGCCTGACCTGGGAAGCACAAGAGGTGGGGGAACTCCCTCCCCTAGCCAAGGGAAGCCGTGAGGGACTGTGCCATGAGGGACTGTGTTATCTGGTCCAGATACTACGTTTTTCCCAAGGTCTTCCCAACCCACAGACTGGGAGATTCCCTCAGGTGCCTAAGCCACAAGGGCCCTGGGTTTCAAGCACAAATCTGGGCAGCTGTTTGGGCAGACACGGAGCTAGCTGCAGGAGTTTTTTTCATACCCCAGTGGTATCTGGAATGCCAGCAAGACAGAACCGTTCACTCTCCTGTAAAGGGGGCTGAAGCCAGGGAGCTAATTGGTCTTGCTTATTGGAACCCACCCCCACAGAGCCCAGCAAACTAAGATCCACTGCCTTGAAATTCTCGCTGCCAGCACAGCAATCTGAAGTTGACCTGGGAACACTGGAGCTTGGTGGGAAAAGGGGTGTCTGCCATTACTGAGGCTTGAGTAGGTGGTTTTCCCCTCACAGTGTAAGCAAAGCTGCCAGGAAGTTCAGACTGGGTGGAGCCCACCACAGCACCTCAAAACCTCTGCAGCCAGACTGCCTCTCTAGATTCCTCCTCTCTGGGCAGGGCATCTCTGAAAGAAAGGCAGCAGGCCCAGTCAGGGGCTTATAGATAAAACTCTCATCTCCCTAGGACAGAGCACCTGGGGGAAGGGGCAGCTGTGGGTACAGCTTCAACAGACATAAACATTTCTGCCTGCCAGCTCTGAAGAGAGCAGCAGATCTCCCAGCACAGCACTTGAGCTCTGCTAAGGGATAGACTGCTTCCTCAAGTGGGTCCCTGACCCCCGTGCCTCCTGATGGGGAGACACCTCCCAACAGGGGTCAACAGGCACCTCACACAGAAGAGCTCCTGCTGGCATCCGGAGGGTGCCCCTCTGGGACAAAGCTTCCAGAGGAAGGAGCAGGCAGCAAACTTTGCAGTTCTGCAGCCTCCACTGGTGATACCCAGGCAAACAGGGTCCGGAGTGGACCCCCAGAAAACTCCAGCAGACCTGCAGAAGAAGGACCTGACTGTGAGAAGGAAAATTAACAAACAGAAAGCAATAGCATCAATATCAACAAAAAGGACAACCACGCAAAAACTCCATCCGAAGGTCACCAACAGCAAAGACCAAAGGTAGATAAATCCTCGAAGATGAGGGAACTACCAGCAAAAAAAAGACTGAAAATGCCAAAAACCAGAATGCCTTTCTCCTCCAAAGGATCACAACTCCTTGCCAGCAATGGAACAAAACTGGATGGAGAATGAGTTTGATGAATTAACAGAAGCCGGTTTCAAAATGTGGGTAATAACAAATGACTCTGAGTTAAAGGAGCATGTTCTAACCCAATGCAAGGATGCTAAGAACTTTGATAAAAGGTTGGAGGAACTGCTAACTAGAATAACCAGTCTAGAGAAGAACATAAATGACCTGGTAGAACTGAAAAACATCGCACGAGAACTTCGTGAAGAATACACAAGTATCAATAGCCAAATTGATCAAGCAGAAGAAAGGATATCAGAGATTGAATATCAACTAATGAAATAAAGCATGAAGACAAGATTAGAGAAAAAAGAATGAAAAGGAAATAGCAAAGCCGTCAAGAAATATGGGACTATGTGAAAAGACCGAACCTATGTTTGATTGGTATACCTGAAAGTGACAGGGAGAATGAAACCAAGATGGAAAGCACTTCAGGATATTATCTAGGAGAACTTCCCCAACATAGCAAGACATGCCAATGTTCAAATTCAGGAAATACAGAGAAAACCACAAAGATACTCCTCAAGAAGAGCAACCCAAGACACATAATCGTGAGATTCACCAAGGTTAAAATGAAGGAAAAAAATGTTAAGGGCTGCCAGAGAGAAAGGTTGGGTTACCCACAAAGGGAAGCCCATCAGACTAACAGAGGATCTCTCAGCAGAAACCCTACAAGCCACAAGAGAGTGAGAGCCAATATTCAACATTCTTAGAGAAAAGAATTTTCAACCCAGAATTTCATATCCAGCCAAACGAAGCTTCATAAGTGAAGGAGAAATAAAATCCTTGACAGACAAGCAAATGCTCAGAGATTTTGTCACCACCGGGCTTGCCTTACAAAACTCCTGAAGGAGCACTAAATATGAAAAGGAACAACCGGTACCAGTCACTGCAAAAACATACCAAATTGTAAAGACCATTGACACTATGAAGAAACTGCATCAACTAAAGGGCAAAATAACCAGCTAGCATCATAATGACAGGATCAAATTCATACATAACAATATTAACCTTAAATGTAAATGGGCTAAATGCCCCAGTTAAAAGACACACTGGCAAATTGGATAAAGACTCAAGAAATATCAGTGTGCTGTATTCAGGAGACCCATCTCATGTGCAAAGACACGCATAGACTCAAAATAAAGGGATGAAGGAATATTTTCCAAGCAAATGTAAAACAAAAAAAAGAGCAGGGGTTGCAATCCTAGCCACTGATAAAACAGATTTTAACCAACAAAGATTAAAAAATACAAAGAAGGGCATTACATAATGGTAAAGGGATCAATGCAACAAGAAGAGCTAACTATCTTAAATATACATGCATCCAATACAGGAGCACCCAGATTCATAAAGTAAGTTCTTAGAGACCTACAAAGAGGCTTAGACTCCCACACAATAATAGTGGGAAACTTTAACACCCCACTGTCAATATTAGACAGATCAACAAGACAGAAAATTAACAAGGATATTCAGAACTTGAACTCAGCTCTGCGCCAAGTGGACCTAATAGACATCTACCGAACTTTCCACCCCAAATCAACAGAATATACATTGTTAGCACCACATAGCACATATTCTAAAATGGACCACATAATTGGAAGTAAAACACTCCTCAGGAAATGCAAAAGAACAGAAATCATGACAGTCTCTTAGACCACAGTGCAATCAAATTAGAACTCAGGATTAAGAAACTCACTCAAAACTGCACAACTTCATGGGAACTGTACAACCTGCTCCTCAATGACTACTGGGTAAATAAGGAAATTAAGGCAGAAATAAATAAGTTGTTTGAAACCAATAAAAAGAAATATACAAACCTGCATGTTCTGCACATGTATCACAGAACTTAAAGTATTAAAAAAACATGCACTCCAAATTGGTAAGCCGATGTTACCTGTGGTGAGGTAAATGCGATTGGAAGGTGGTCATGAAACCCTTACCTTATTTTTTATTTTAAAATTTAAAAAAATTTTAATTGTGGTAAAAAGCACATGAAATTTACCATCTTAATCATTTTCAAGTGTACAGTTCAGCAGTGTTCAGTGTATTCACTTTATTGTGCAACAGATCTCCAGACTTTTTTCATTTTGCAAAACTGAAACGCTGTGCCTACTGAACAACAAACCCAGGCTGGGCACAGTGGCTCACGCCTGTAATCCCAGCACTTTGGGAGGCCGAGGCAGATGAATCACTTGAGGTCAGGAGTTTGAGACCAGCCTGGTCAACATGCTGAAACTTCATCTCTGTTAAAAATACAAAAATTAGCTGGGCATGGTAGAGGGTGTCTGTAATCCCAGCTACTCAGAAGGCTGAAGCAGGAGAATCGCTTGAACCTTGGAGGTGGAGGTTGCAGTGAGCCAAGATGGCACTGCTGCTCTCCAGCCTGGGCCACAGAGCAAGACTCTGTCTCACAATAAATAAATAAATACGTACATACGTACATACATGCATAAATACATAAATAAATAAAAAATACAAAACAACAGACTCCAATTTTCCTCTCCCTCCAACTCCTGGTGACCACCATTCTACTTTCCGATTCTATGAATTTGACTATTTCAGACATCTCATATAAATAGAATCACATAGTGAAACCCAGACCCTGTCCCAAATCTTCCTAACACATAGTATTTGTCTTTTTCTGACTGGCATGCTTTACTTAGCATAATGTCTTCACATTGTGCATGTGTCAGGATTTCCTCCTTTTTTAAGGCTGAGTAATATTTCATTGTATGGATACACCACATTTCATTTATTCATTCATCTGTCAATGGATACAACAGCCACCCTTTGAACATGGGTGTACAAATACAAGTTTGAGATCCTGCTTTCACTTCTTTTAGAACAAGTAATCCCTGCTTACTTGTTCCTCAGGATACATTGCAAGACCCCCAGGGGCTGCCTGAAACTGCAGATAGTACCAAACCTTACTGTGTTTTTTTTCCCTATACATGACATACTTACGATCAAGTTTAATTTATAAATTAGGCACAGTAAGTGATTAACAGCAAGAACTGATAATAAAACAAAACAGTTATAACCAATATGTCAGTATTACTACTATGGCACTTTGGTGCCATCATTAAGTGTAATAAGGATTACTTAAACACAGCACCACCGAGATAGCTACCAAGTGACTCATGAATAGGGAGTGTAGACACTGGAAAACGAGAGGATTTACGTCCTGGGTGGGATAGAACTGACCTAGTGGGATTTCATCACACTACTCAGAATGACAAGTGATTTATAACTCATGAATTGTCTATTTCTGGAATTTCCCATTTAACATTTTCAGACTAAGGTTGACCATGGGTAGCTGAAACCACAGATAAGGGGGGGAAACTACAGTATAATCGGTACTGAGATTGCTGGATCATATGACAGTTCTATTTTTAATTTTATGGAAACCACCATAGTGTTATTTTAGTTTTATTGTTTGAATATTTTACAACAAAAAATATATTTATGCATTATTCATGTAATTAAGGGTAAAGGAAAAAATCAGTCTAGACAGATGTAGTTCAAAGGAGACCAAGAACCAACTAATAGTGGTTTTGGCAACAGCTAAGAATGGGCATGTTTGGTGGTCAGTGGTCTACCAAATGGCCAGTGAACTGGAAGTGCTGAATGAACTGGAAGTGCTGAATACTAAAGACCAAGCATTTAATTAGCATTACTAATTGTTTTGTTATTCACAAGTATCCACTCTCCTTGCCGGTGGGAGGCTTATAAGTCCCCACCTAACAGTGGCCATATGAGTTGCTTTGGCCAATGAACCACGAGCAGGAGTGCCTTGCGCCCATTCCAGGGAGATGCTTTAGGAGCAGGGCCATGATTTTCAAGTCCTCCTTCCCGTCTGCTGAGTTAACCAGCCATGTCCTACACACAGGCTGTGACGGCAGTCTGGGGCCCAAAGGGAAGGTGCGTTCAACAGAGCTGCAGCCAAACTTTGACGCACAGGAAGTGTGAATGAGAAATCGAATTTGGTAGTTGAAAATGGCTGGACTGGCTGGGGGCGGTGGCTCACGCCTATAATCCCAGCTCATTGGGAGGCCAAGGTGGGTGGATCCCTTCAGCTCAGGAGTTCAAGACCAGCCTAGGCAACATTGTGAAACCTCATTTCTAAAAAAAACTACAAAAATTGGCCGGGCATGGTGGCTCACGCCTGTAATTCCAGCACTTTGGGAAGCTGAGATGGGCAGATCACCTGAGGTTGGGAGTTCGAGACCAGCCTGACCAACATGGAGAAACCCCGTCTCTACTAAAAGTATAAAATTAGCCAGGCGTGGTGGTTCACGTCTGTAATCCCAGCTACTCGGGAGGCTGAGGCAGGAGAATCACCTGAATCCGGGAGGTGGAGTTTGCAGTAAGCTGAGATTGGGCCACTGTACTCCAGCCTGGGCAACAGAGCAAGACTCCCCCCATCTCAAAAAAAAAAAAAAAAATTAGCCAGCTCTGGTGGTGAGAGCCTACAGTACCAACTATTTGGGGGGCTGAGGCAGGGGGATTGCTTGAACCTGGGAGGTCGAGGCTGCAGTGAGCCAAGATCACGCCCCTGCATTCCAGCCTGGGTGACAAAGTGTCTCAAAAAAAAAAAAAAAAAAAAAAGCTGGACTTATTTTTGATACCACAGGACACTCTGGTCTGCCTCATGCAAGCAGTCTACCCAGAACTTCTTACCTACATGAGGACCGTGAACTCGGAGTGGGAAAAGGGATCTGTAAACCAGAGGCCTCCTCCGCTCCAGGAGCTCTCAGTCTTCTGAAGGTGGGTACACATCGCCCCCAGGTCAGGAAAAATTCCCAACACCATAATGTGTCCACATGGCATTCCAGGGATGGGGCCTCACTGCTCACGACTTGGCCTCTCAGAAATTAGCCAGAGCCCTGTCAGCCTGAAAGGGACAAAGAGCATTGCCCTGAACACTCCCTGCTATGTTAAACACTCCCTTGTATGATCATCAGAACGAACTTCAGACGTAGGAGGAATACAAGGACTATTCCAGAGGAGGCTACACCCCGTTCTCTCCCATCAAAAACCTTCTCACGTTAAGGCAGAGGAGTAGTAGCTCCGTCTCATGAACTGTCTTCCAAAATGCAGTGTTGAGAGGATTGACCAACGTGTGAGGCTAGAAAGGGCAACCAGCCCATCATCTCTGGAGCAATGGCAGGCACAGCATGTGGCAGCCGCTTCCAGAGTGCCCTCTGTCAGGAGAAGGACAATCAGCTTCACTCTGGTAGAGTGACATCTCCCTGCTTTGCTTGCAGAGTTTTACCTGGTTGGCACCAGTCCCATTAAAAGGGAAGGTAAAACTGGGCCCTGAGTTTAGCCTCATTCCGTGGAAATGGCTAAAAATTTCCCTTTCTATTCATTTGTTGTCTTAGTATTTTTTTTCACCAGAAGACTATGCGAGAAAAGTATTTTAGACAAGCTGTGGCAAAAGAAAACTGAATCATTACAAAGATTAATCATCACTGGCCAAAAAATAAAAAAAGAAAAAAAAAAAAGAAAAGATAAAAGCCTGACGTTAACTCCATGAAAGCAGGTATGAAATCAAGGGCATCAGACTCTTCTGGCTAATGTTCTCATTTTTCTGGCCTATCTCCAGCTGGCCTGAAATGTTGACGCAATTGCTGAGAAACAGTGACAAATAAAAACATGGTGGAAATCCATAGGACTTAAGGTTTTCTGAGATTCTGTGAAACAGACGTTTGTTGAAGCAAATGTCAATTCTCAAGTCTTGGTAAAAACATTCTAAGTATATGGTTTTACTGTCTCTACTGAAATGTACAACGTCGAAGCTGAGGCCTATGCGGTAGGTGTTTTCTCCTGACACTCTATGCCCGTAGGCAGTGGTGGGAGTTCCCCCTACGTGCCCTAGTCAATTAGCCCTTCCTTAATGAGCATTGTCCAGTCTCCCTTTGAAGACAAGGGTTCTCTAGGGAGGAGAATGGTGCCCGGGTACAAGGAATTCAGAATTCTGCCCTCTGACTTCAGCATTAAGGAATCTTGGGCAAGTCATAGCATCTCTGGCCTCATTTCTTCTGTCTATAAAATGAGGGCAAAATAATTATGGCCCATATATTCTATTATCTGATTTGTTAGGACAAATGTCATGACCACATCGGCATGAAATGTGGATGAGACTGAGGAGTACATCAGAGACACTTAATCAGGATGGTGAAAGAAGAGAATCAGGGCAGAAACACCTCATCCCCTGCTCTCCCGGCCAGCCGGCGGGGAGCAGGGGCAGGGAGCAGAGGCTGGTGGTGGAGCCAGTTTGAAAACATAAGTGTGAATGAAATGTATGGTATATTTGCTATATCTATGTTGCCTTTTTAGTAAATTGCATAACATATGTATGATTCTAGATGCCATATATTATGATTTTTAGATAGATAGATAAAGAATATGTTTCAGTTGTTTTCACTGGATGCTTTCATTATGTTTAAAAATTTTCAAGTTAGAGGAATCCTGTGGATGGTATTAAGGAGAAAAACCCAAAGAATATAGGTCTGCCTCTGATATTTTCATTAATGAATCCTTTTCAATTTCCATCCTGGTGCCTCAATGTGGGGAGCAGAGCCAATAAGCAGGTCTCTCTTTAAACATGGGGAGATAACAGGCATCATTCTGGCGTGGGTTAGCCGTCCCTTTGCATCTGAATCTTTTCAAATTGACACATAAAGCTGATGCTAGCAGTTAGCAGAACGCTGCATCCTTGTAAAGAGAATTTCTGTTTTTTGAGACAGAGTCTTGCTCTGTCACCTAGGCTGGAGTGCAGTGGCCCAATCTCAGCTCACTGCAACCTCCACCTCCCAGGTTCAAGCAGTTCTCGTGACTCAGCCTCCCGAGTAGCTGGGATTACAGACGCCCGCCACCACGCCCAGCTAATTTTTGTATTTTTAGTAGAGACGAGGCTTCATTCACCATGTTAGCCAGGATGGCCTCGATCTCTTGACGTTGTGATCTGCTCGCTTCGGCCTCCCAAAATGCTGGGATTACAGGCGTGAGCCACCACGCCTGGCCTGTAAAGATAATTTCTATGCCATTCTAGGTGCGACTATAAACTGAGCGGAAGCTCGTGCTTTCACACCTGGCACCAACGTACAGGTACATGAACATACTGTGCATTATTTACATTGCAATTTTCCAAGAAAATAAACAATAGCAACAAAAACCTGAAGCAGTAATTAGCAAAAACAAAAAGTGTGTGTATGTGTGTGGGGAGGGATGAGTCATTGTCATTTGGAAAAATCTTAGTGCATTTCTTATGTATACCCATTTGGGAGCATTCTTTAGCTAATCTACATAAAATCAACTTGGGCTTCATCAACTCTGCTGGAAAAAGAAGATGAAACACACCTTGTGACCACCAGCAAGGGACCTAGGGGAGGACAGATTTTTTAATTACATCATTAATTTCCAAAGACACAGCCATTGTTCTTGAGCTCACCAAACATAAAAATGCGCCAGAGAAAACGTAATTTTGAGTGCTAATAAAAAGAACACAAAAGGTTTCATTCACCAGCAATCTCTGCTTCCTTTGATTTAGAGTTTTCAGAAAGCAACAGTGTCATTGAACTACAGGGTCACAGAGCCGCCTCCCGGTGGAACGCTGATTAGATGGCCTTCCCTGACGTACATTCAGTAAATGAGTGGATGACGGCCAACTCCTCATCACCCAGACACAGCAGACCTGGTGATCACGGTGAACGTGCTCACAGGAAGTAGGGCCAATCACTGCCCGGCTGGTGTGGGTCTGCTGCACACAGAGCTCTTGGCTGATTTTATTTCAGACATCCTCTCAACTGATACCCTCTTGCCAAAGGAGGAAAGCATTACTGCAGATAACACAAAATGGTAATTAATCAGCCCGAGGCTTTCCTTAAATTCCTTCTCTCTACTTCCTGAGAGGCAATTTCTGGAATTTCCATCTGCATCACACAGGACAACTGCTACATTAGTTACTGGGTTGGCCGCAGAATGACTAGGAGTAGTTCTCACTTCTCTTGGAATTATGGAGTAGACTGCACAAGGGAGGGGTTCACAGGGCACCTTCACTATACTGGTCATGTTTCATAGCTTGAGCTGGGTGATGAGAACATGAGCGTCATGTTATTCCCTAGCCCTTTTCTTACATATCTCAAATATAGCATAGCATATTCTTTCTAAGAAAAGTAGACTCAAATATGAGGGCTTTGGGAACTAATTCAATTCTCATAAATTATTTATGTCCGTATGCCCTTTTTTGCTCCAGATAAGAATTATTTCATGCAATTAAAATTTTCTCCACTCAGAAGAATGCCTTGCTATCATTTAAATGATAAAGATATACATAAAAAAGAAATAGTAAGAGCAAAGCACTATTTTTTTTGTGTGTGTGGGGGTGATCCCTGCTCTAGCTTCACGCCCCTCATCAAAGATAGCCAATCTCTCTTTTCTACTCCTATAGGTACATATATTTCCACATTGCACTTCCAAATGTAATGTGAGGTTTTACTCATGCATCTTGTTCATCTTTTCTGGGCATTGATCACTTAAGGTAGGCAAGAAGCAAGGACTAATGTCCTGGGCTAGAAGGGACGGGAATGTTTGGAAGGAAAACTTCCATGATTAGAGAGACAGCTATGATCTTAATGGAAAAATTTTGATGGGAATCGCGACATGTTAAACTTGCCCTAGAATCATGTGCCCAGAGACTTGTGCAAGATGTTCCAAGTGCAGGAACAGAAGGGCAACAGTCACCAGCTGGGGTCCTTGAGACCTTTTGGTTAGAACCAGCAGGTCTCTTGGCTCAAGGGCTGAGTGCTAAGATAAGGAGCCTAAATGGGCCAGGCACAAACGGGTCAAAACTGAGCAATGGAGCCGGTTTTATGATTTAAACTGACTCCAAAGAGGCTGCACATGTGGTTCGTTTATAACTGAGATGAAGTAGATTTTTCTAAGGGCCATTCATCTCGGAGCGTCAGGAGCTGGGTGATTCCCGGCTGAGCAGAAGCAAGGTCACATGTGAGGAACAGAGCTGTGGTCCTACGGTCCCGACCTAAAGAGGGGTCCCTTTTTATCCCTTGGGTAGTCACGGAAGATACAAGTATCAAATCTTGGCAAGCCTGCCACTTTATGGCTGCTTTGGGACAAAAGCTCTTCTTTCTACAACTCTTCGGAATGAGAATCTCCAGCATAAAGTGGGACTCATCAGCTGCCCCGGTGCATGCATGGACACTTGCTGCGTGAAGACACAGGGCGCTGAGAGCCAGGCTGCCCCTTGTCAAGCTGTGAGCATCTCCCATCACTTGGGGCTTCCTTACTCTTCCTCCACACCTTTCTTTTCCTTCTTCGGGTGTCTAACATGAAATTCTTTTGTGGAGATTTTTTTCTCTTACAATCTTTTAAAATTGGGGATAATAATTCACTTGCTATAAAATTCACCACTTTAAAGTATATAATTCAGCCAGGCATGGTGGCTCACACCTGTAATGCCAGCACCTTGGGAGGCAGAGGCAAGTAGATCACCTGAGGTCAGGAGTTCGAGACCAGCCTGACCAACATAGTGAAACCCTGTCTCTACTAAAAATGCAAAATGAGCCGGGCATGGTGGTGGGCACCTGTAATCTCAGCTACTTGGGAGGCTGAGGCAGGGGAATCGCTTGAACCCGGGAGGTGGAGGATGCACTATACTCCAGCCCGGGCAACAAGAGTGAAACTCTATCTCCAAAAAAAAAAAAAAAAAAAAAAGATATATCTTTCAGTGATCTTATTGTAAACTCGTTCCTTCAGCAGAGCCTGCTTTGCCTTTTGGTGCTGCAGACTGTTCTCTGCCGTGGCTCTTTTGGGTGGTGTTCTTCCTGCGTTTGTTTCTCTCTGACAAAGATGAACTAGAACAAAGCAGGAGCTCTGCTTTCCCCTCCAGCTGCCTCTGTCCTCACCTGCAGTTGGCAAGGATGCCCCGCCTGCAGTCCTACCATTGATTGGCATCTGACTGCCCACTGGCTCCCCATATGCTAAGAGCTCACTCCAACCTGCCTCATGATATTTGGTGGAGGGAGGGCGCTAATAATTCACGTAGACTCCATTGATTTTTGCCATCTTCTCGGTTCCTCTTACTCCCTCTTTTTCCCTAGAGATGCAGTTAGGAAACTAGCTAACAGTCCTTGAAGCCAAACTGAGTTTCTGAATTTACTGCATTCCTAAAATAGTGGGGAAAAAAATCAAGAATTGGGCCTCAAGAAAAATCACATACTAGCAAATTGTGTTCCTGTCTGATTGTGTTGTAGGAAAAACCAGGTTCTTGTCACACCACCAGGAAAATTTAGGCACACAGACACGTTGTAGGGTGAGTGGGGCAGGGTTTATTGGGTGAAAGGGAAAAAGGGAAAGAGGAGCTCTCGGCAAAGTGAGAGTCCTGCTGGCAGGCCCCCACCTTACAGACTGAATCCCAGGCCACCACACAGGACCCCAAGGGGCCAGGCTCCTCCCCCACTGCAAACAGGGTGAACTTTCCCTGGCTCCATCCCCTTACCCCAGTGCGAAGGTGGCCATTACATAGAGAGCATCAGTCGGGAAAGGGCAGGCTTCATCCAGGACCAGCGGTTCGGTTTTTCAGCCTTCAGCCTGTTTTAGGCTTGAAGGTGGACTTTTTCCGGAGACGTTGACTGTCTCCTGTCTCTATCAATAGTGAAGCGGTCTGGCAAATCCACACCTTCAGGGATATGACATGTGCTGAGAAAGGATATTCTTTGATGTTTAGAAAATAATGAGATGGCTCAAACAAGTCAGTATCTTTCTCCATGAGAATAGAGAGTTCAGGAGACATAGCCAGGGAATATCTGGTATTTGTCTGATTTCACTGCACAAAATGACCATCCAATGGCCAGAAATAACCATGGATGCATACAACTTTATTGTTGTATGTACAATGAAGAGAATTCCAAACTCAGAAAATACTAAGAATTAAGGAGTATTCATTTTCCAAAAACAATGCTGCATTTTTGTGTTGCTGAAATTTGGTTGTACTGGGTGTGGCTGACAGCAAATGGGTCAGAGACTGCACAGATTTCCGTCCTGATAATTTTTACACTCGAATATGGATCCCTCAGAATGTAGAGTAGGATGAACCCTCAGAAACTCAGGACCATAGAGCTGTGTGATTACCCACAATTATGGGCCAGATCAGAGTGGATTTTTGTATTTTAAATTGATGTTGCTGGAGACTTCCTCCATAAAAGCTAATGAAAACCGTATCTCCTGGAATTCTAGTAAAGTTGAGAGGTGAAGAAAGATGGTAAATTAGCAGTTCAGACAGCTGCTTTTCTACCCACAGAACCCTGAAAAACCACCAGGCAGGAGACTGGCTCACACAGCCTCGTAAATGACGGCAGTGTTGTGAATTGCCTTCCCCTGGGAGCTTAGGAAAAGCAGAGAGGGCAGGTCCCATCCTCAGCTCATTCAGCAGGTCCTGAGTTGGATAGAAGCCTCTGAAGTTTCCACAAGCTCCCCGATGATTCTGCACAGCACACCAATATTTCAGAACCTCGAATACAATGAAAACAGTTTACATTTGAAATCAAGTAGGCATGAGTTCAATTTTAGAGTCATGCATTGGGTGACCTTGAGCCAGTTGCTTCTCTCTGAGCTTCAGTTGTCTCTACATTACCTACCTTGCAGGGCTATTGCGAAGATTCATTTAATGGATGCACTGAGTGTTGATCTCAGCGCTTGACACTTCGTGGATGATTAATAAACATAGCTTCCTTATTAGTCTGCTTGGACTAACTCCTCTGACAAAGTACCACGAGCAGATGCCTCAAACAACCACAATTTATTTTCTCATGGCTCTTCAGGCTGGGGGTCCAGGGTCAAGATGTTGGCAGGGTTGGTTTCTCCTGACACCCCTCTCCTTGGTTTGCAGATGGCCACCTTTTTGCTGTGTCCTCACGGGCCTTTTCTCTGTGTCCACGTCCCATGTCTCTTCCTCTTCTTATAAGGGCACCAGTCTTATTGGATTAGGGCCCCATTCTATGACCTCATTTAACCTTCATCATCTCCTTAAAGGCCATGTTTCCACATACAGTCACATAGGGGTTAGAGCTTCAACCTATGAATTGTGGGGGCCACAACTTAGTCCACAACATTTTCCTTCGCCTTATCCTTTTTCCTATTCTCCTTCCCATTCCTATTAGCATCTGCAGTAGTGTATGAATGAACTATCTTTAACTCAAAAGAATACTTTGATAATAATTATTTGATAAGAGCTCTGATTGAAGGTAAGGGTGAGGAGGGGGTGGGGGCATTTTGCTCAAGGCATGGGCTTTGTGGAAAGCCAGACCCCCAAGCCCTCCAAGAGACTCAACTCTTACCTAAAGGATGTGATTACTCTTGCTAGTTCAATTTCTCTTGAACTAGCAAAAGTTTCTTTTGAACTAAAAGAAAATAGAGATGGAGAAGGCACAGAATTCTCCTCTGTCCAAATTCTGAGGCCTTGCATTTCCAGATTTTGAAGGTTGGTTTGTTTTACTCTCTTATGATACATCACAGCAGAGTAAAAGAAAAGTCCTTTCACATTTCCTAAGTAGAAAGCATAACTTTGCGGCATATTATTTCTTGACAGAGTGGTTACTGAGCACCTATTTTTAGAGGCTATAATGTTCTGTTTCAGACATGTGAGTCTCTATCCCAGGCATAGTGTCTCTCCCTTCCCTGTCCCCAAATGTCTCCTTCATGGTTGCATACAAAGTTCCATAAAGGCTGGCAGCCTCAGAATCGAATTTGTGATGTGAATTTTGTTCATTCTGATGCTACATGGCAGCACCTTACTGTCTCAGAATCCGTCCTTTATATAACCGGCAGCACACTGAAGTGGTTCAGTCTATGAATCACAACCACTGCATTGTTCTCTTATTCATATTATAACGAATTAAGTTTTCTGGCTCAGACTATGAATTTTACTGCTTTTCTAATTTCTCACCTTCCTTGGCTCTTTGTTTTTTCACACGAAACTGAAGCAGCCTTCCAGAAATATATGCATTTATCATATATATATATTCATATTTCTCTGCTTGATTTAAAATGTGCTACTATGATTACTCTGAATTGTAAATGACAAATTGAATGGAGAAGGCTGGGGAAAGTTACTTATTTATAGTAATGTATATTTTTCTGTGATAACTTAGGCAGAGATTAAGGCCTAAGGTATGGCATTAATTAAGCCCTCATCTCTGCCTAAGTTAGGAGCATTTCAGATGCATTATCATCCAGACAGTTCTAACCACTCTAGTGGCCTGCAGCAGTTGAAATACCCATACTCTTTGCTCCTCTCTTTTCCTGTTTGCCCCATACTTGGGGAAGGGGTTATATGGTTAAATCCTAGAATGTCAGAGCCCAAAGAGCTCTTAGCATCTCTGAATCCAATCTCCCCTCTTTCCCTCAACTTTTAATTAAATCAAAGTCAAACCACATCATTTTCCAGCACCCCCAACCCCCCTGCTGTGAAGCAAGGTGCAATCTACTGCTCCCGGGTTCAGTCGTATGACTTGCTTTGGACAATGGAATGTTAACAGATATAGTGTGAGGAGAATCTTGGAAAATGCTTATGTATTTGGGCTGCTCTCTGGTACTTCCGCTAGTGCAAACAGAATGTGACTGGGCTAGCCCGTTGGTTTCAGGGGGGATAAATGAGACATATGAGCAGTATTGTCAGCAAAGCTTCCTCAGCACAAGACTAAGGCAGAGCTCCCCAGCTGACCTGCAGATAATTGAGTGAACCAAGCCAAGATCAGCAGAACCACCTAGCTTAGCCCAGACCAACCTCGATCCACCAAATTCCAGACAACTCACAGATATGTAAGTTATAAAAATAAATGGTCACCATTTCTAAGTCATTGACTTTGGGGAGGCTCATCATGCATATTTTTGTGGCAATGGCAAATACATTACAGTTGTGTCACTTGCTTTCTCTTGTCATCTGCCAGATCTCACCGCTTGAAAAGTTCTTTTCACATTTTGTAATTTATAAGTAATATGTAGGATGATACTTCTAAACTATGTATATTCATTCACATTTTATTCAGTTATTTCAGCAGCTATTCATGATCTTTATCTGAATTAAGTATTACACTAAGAATTGCAAACTGCTGATTTTTCTATGATTCCTTCTATATTAATCAGCTAAGAGTGCTTTTATAAAGAGCATTTCCTTGCCCATTTTTTATTGTAGTATGAGTAAAAGCTTGTGGGTTCTCTTTTATTCAATACATTATAATCCATTCCTATAATCCATTGTTATTAATCCATTATTATTCTTTTTGATGCCCAAATTGTGTCAAGTTTGGCCAGTGGGAGCTCCTTCAAGTCAGCTTTTGGGTTCTTTCCGCATGTTCCCTTCAGTCTTTAAACACTTTCTGCCTTTTGGCAATGTGAGATGCCCTCTGTTGCTGGATTTAATTTGCTAGTCTTTTGTTCAGGATTTTTGTATTGGTGTTCATGAGAGAAGCTGATCTGTAGTTTTCTTGTAATGTCCTTGTCATGTTTTGGAACAAAGAATTGGTCTCATAATATGAATTGGGTAGTGGTTCCTTCCTCCTCTATTTTCATAGAAGAACTTGTGTAGAATTGGTATTATCTTCTCCTTACATATTTGGTAGAATTCATCAGGGAAGTCACCTAGGGCTGGGGTGGCTTTTGTAGAAGGGCCTTGTCCTTCAAATGCTTTCTCTTTGTAGTCTTCATTTGATATTAAGGACTCAGCCCCTGCTCCATTTTTGCTTATATTTATTTGCACAGTAAATTTTGTCCATCATTTTCCTTTTAACCTTTCCCAGTCACTTGGTCAGATAATATACATTTTGGGTAGAATATGGTTGAATTTTATTTTTTGCAGGTTACAACTTCTTCTGTTCTCTGGGACTTTGACTTCTCTATCATTGTCTGAGTTCTGTCTTGAAGTCTCGTCTGTGCTCTTCCCAGCCTTGTTATTTCTTCCAAATATGCATTCCCAGTTGGTGGTCTTTTCCTGTCTATCCCTGACAGCCTCAAATTACCATCGCCTCCGCCTGCACATGGCCTCACTGTTACTAGCTTATTCAAAATTAATCTCAGAGCCCATAACAGGGCCCAGCCCACAGGAGGGTCTTAATAAAGATTTATTTAATGACTGGTGATAGGTATGGCATTAATTAGTATCAGGTTTATTGGTTTAAAAAAAAAAAAAAAGAAAACCCAAATATCAGTGGCTTAAAAAGGTGATTTATCCCTTCCTTATATAAGAGTCTTTAGGCCTCTAGGCATTTTGTCCAGAGTTTGGTTCAATAAATCCTCAGAGACATAGGCTCCTTCTAAATTATTATTCTGCCATCCCAAGAGTATACATACTTCTCATCCTCATAGTCTAAGATGGCCCACATCTGAGGCCACAGGACGGAAGAAGGAATGAAGAACCAGCAGAGGTCATGTTCCCGGAGTCTGTTAGGGAAGGTTCCTGGAATCTGTCACACACACAGCACTTCGACTTGGTATCATTAGCTAGAATTTAGTCACGTGGCCACACTTTCTACGAGAGAAGTTGGAATGTGTTGTCTTAGTCTGGATAGCAATGTGCCCAGCTTAAATTATATTACTAGAGAAGACAAGGTAGTGATTTCCTGGGGAATCCTTAGCAACTGGAGAAGACTAAAGACCTGAAAAGGTACAGCATATTTGTGAAAACAACATGAAGTGTGACGGAGCGGGATCATAGCATGAATGAGGCAACGTGGTAGATTGACTAAAAGGATAGGGAGGGGCTAGACTTAGACAATAAGACTTAGACTTTGGATATTATCCTGTGGACTATTTTTATCAGTCAAGGTCTTGAGAGAAATAAATGACACTCTTGAAAGGGGTGAAATGTTTTAATGAAGAGATTATTTAAAAAGTGGGTAGGACTGAGAAAAATGAACAAGGGATGTGAAGTGCTCCAAGGCAAGCAACAGCAGGAACTGCCAGGACTGCCAGGGCACGTGGACAAGCAGTTGCTGGAACCCAACAGGTGTGGTTGTAGGAAACGGGTCTCAGACAAGAGCGGTGCCTTTGGGAGAGGAACATTGTTCCTGCAACATTTACCCTGAAAGCAGAACTGGTGATACAATTTGCAGGGCCCAGTGCAATATGAAAACGAAGGCCCCTTGTTAAAAAATTAGTCCAAATTCCAAGGAGGCAACAGCAGACTGTTAAACCAAGTGTGGAGCCTTTCTGAGCATGGTGCCCTGTGCAACTGTGTAGACTGAGTGCCCATGAAGCTGGCTTGCCTGCCAGGGAAACCTAATAAGTGATAGCGAAAAATAGCGAAACCTAATAAGTGAAAATGTTACTTCCTTTGGCAAAGGGATTCAGCAGATTTGATGATGTTAAGGACCTTGCCATGGAGGTTACCCTAGATCATCCAGGCAGGGCCAATGTAATCTTGAAGGTTCTTACAGGTGACAGAGGGAGCCAGGAAAGTCAGAGCCAGAGAAGATGTGATGAAGCAAGCAGGGTCCGAGTGACACAGCAGGCAATGGATGGCTTGGATGAAGCGGAAGTGGATCGGGAGCCGAGAAAAGTCAGCAACCTCTAGACGGCAGAAAATGTAAGGGAACGGATTCTCCTCTGGAAGCCCCCAAAGGAATTCAGCCCCCAGGGAAGATGCTGGAGGAAGAACACCCGAAACGACTCTATCTTCCAGCCCTCTGACTCTTGCCAGTGGATCCCTTTGCCCACAGCTGAGTAGTAGTCAAACTCTAGGAGCCTGATTGAAGCCCTCCATGATGGTCAGGCATCGGAGGGGATGAACAGTGCATCTGGAGGAGCTGGGGAGATCTAGCTCCTCTATGGAGGGCCACCAGAAATTTTTAAGCAGAATGGCATATCCAATTTATTTTTAGAAAGAGCTTTTTGGCAGCAGTGTGGAGGAGGGACTGCAGAGCCTGGAGGCAGAAAGGCCAATTAAGAGGCTGTTATGATAGTTCTATAGTTGTTTTTTTAATTTTATCACAACTCACAGTAAGAAATACATTTTATATCGGTAACCAGTGACAGATACATACATATCAAGGAAACCCAAAGTCTGTGAAACAACATAAATCCTTACTCAATGTAACAATACTTAACCTTATTAGAAGCAAAGTGCTCTGGTTTCATTTTTAAAAAATGCTGGCTTCAAACCACAAAATTGATTCTATGAATCAGAGCTTTTGATTTTAAAAAAAAATTTGGTCTAAGTAGTGCGGTAAGCAGAAAAATGCCCTTCCTACAAGATGTTCATGATCTGATCCTTGGAACCTCGGAATGTTTGAACAGTACATGGTTGATTGTTATATACATAGCAAAACCTAATAAGTGAAAATGTTACTTCCTTTGGCAAAGGGATTCAGCAGATTTGATGATGTTAAGGACCTTGCCATGGAGGTTACCCTAGATCATCCAGGCAGGGCCAATGTAATCTTGAAGGTTCTTACAGGTGACAGAGGGAGCCAGGAAAGTCAGAGCCAGAGAAGATGTGATGAAGCAAGCAGGGTCCGAGTGACACAGCAGGCAATGGATGGCTTGGATGAAGCGGAAGGGGATCGGGAGCCGAGAAAAGTCAGCAACCTCTAGACGGCAGAAAATGTAAGGGAACGGATTCTCCTCTGGAAGCCCCCAAAGGAATTCAGCCCTGCTGACACCTTGCTTTTAGCCCAGTGAGATCCACAAGACTCCTGACCTCCAGAACTGTGAGATGGTAAACAGGTGTTGCTTTAAGCACTCAAGTTTGCCGTCATATGTTATCGTAGCAACATGAAACTAATACATGGAGGGAGACGAAGACAGTGGGGTGAAGGCGGTGTCAGTGTGGGAGGGGTGGAGAAGAAGGGGCCTAATATTCCAGCAGGACTCTTTTCTTTTTTTTTCTCTCTTAAGGTCAAGGACCACAGCCCCAAGACAAACCATGGTGTTTCTTCCCTTCAAGTTTTATATTCCTGGGGAAGTTAAAATGAGTATCAAAGACTTAGAGGGGGACAAAAGTCTGTTTTAAAACTGTTTTACTGACATGGATGTATGGACTCAGGGCAATTAGATGAATGTGCAGTACCTATGAGCTAATCTCGAAAATGGAAGGAGCCACCTACGTGGTGTTTTTTTTTTACTTAGTTTTAGCTGCTTGAGGAAATGAACTGAATCAGCAAAGCTCTCACAGATGGTTCTATCTAGACCTCACAAAGCAAAGCAAACATTATTGATTTTTCCAGAAATGAAAGAAGAAACTGCTACCATGTAGAAAGGGCCATCAGACCCACAGTGAAACTAGGAGATGAGTGATTAGTAAAAGGGGCAGATGAGCAAATGAGTTAGCACAAAACTAGTTGTATCTATTGTTGAACGCAGGACAAGCAAATCAACAATCGGATCTGGTAATGATGTGCTTCTAGGAAGGTTACTCTTATTTATAAGTGTCATGATCAATTCATATTTATAAGGATACTTATTCTGAAAGCACAAATCATCTGAAAAACAAAACAAAACCAGAAAGTATAATTTAAAATAAGAAATCATTTACAACAGCAAGAAAAAACATAAAGTACTTAAGGAAAAAAATCCACAGATATCCAAGACCTTTACCTAGAAAATTATAAAACTTTATAGAGACCACATGCCATGGCTCACATCTTAATGCCAGCACTTTGGGAGGCTGAGGTGAGAAGATTGCTTGAGGCCAGGAGTTTCAGACCAGCCTGGGCAACATGGAAAGACCCTGTTTCTACCGAAAATTTTTTTAAAAGTTAGCCAGGCTTGGCGGCGCACACCTGTAGTCCCAGCTACTCTGAAGGTGGAGGTGAGAGGATTGCTTGAGGCCAGGAGGTACAAACTGCAGTGAGCCATGTTTGTGTCACTGCCTTCCAGTCGGTGACAGAGAGAAATCTTGTCTCTAAAATTAAAATAAAGAGAACTTTATAGGAAACATAGCAAGATCTAATAAATGAAAAGTAAGTTCATGTTTGTGGATGGGATGACTATTTCAAAGATGCCAGTCTCCCTCCAGGTTATTCTATATGTTCAGTGCAGTAGAATTCAATGAGTGTGAGTGTGTGTTGAGTGTGTGTGTACTTTAACAAGATGATCCCAGAGTCCATGCGGACCAGCAAGGCGAAGAATTTACAGCAGTATGGGAAGCACTGACCTTTCAGATGTCTCCCTTATCCTAAGGCTCTGTCAATAGGACTATGGCATAGAGGCAGGAAAAGGTACACAGACTCACAGGACAGACAGCAATGGACCATGCACCTGTGTAACCTCGATCCATGACAGAGGTGACGTTATAGCTCAGAAGCAAAGAGTGGACGATTCAATAAATAGCAATGGGACAACTGACTGTCAATATGAAAAAGCATACAAATAGACCTAAATGTGAAAAGCAAAATTTTAAAACTTTTAGAAGACTATAGGAGGATATTGTTGTAATATCAAGGAAGGCAATAACGTCCAAAATATATACACAAAACACAAAGGAAAACATGGATTCATTTGATTATACTAAAATTTAAAGCTGAAGTATAATAAAAAACACCACAAACACCACAAGAAGGCCCACCAAGCCTGGGAGAAAATTGTAAATACAGATAACTAATCATGGAGTAGAGCCCAGACTATATTAATAACCCTACATATCAATTCCAGCCAACCAACCCAAGAGGTAGGTGGGCAATGGGTATATACTGGCAAGTCACAGTAGAGGAAACCTATAGATGGTAAATATACAATGACATGCTCAACTTCACTAGTAACTGAACAAACAAAAGCAAATAGGAGATGCTATCCCACTCTCATCAAAGTGCTTCCACTTTGTATCCTACTCTCATGTGTATCTCATGTGTACGAGAGTGTATCCCACTCTCATGCAAAAATGTGTAAATGTGGCAATATCAAGTATTGGAGAGAATGTGGGAAACAGAAACTTTCATGCTATCCTAGTAGGCATGTAAATTGGTACAAACATTTTGGCAAACAATATGATGGCATCTAGAGAAGTTGAAGAGGTGCATATTCTATAACCCAGCAACTCTGCTCCTAGAAATGTTCCCTACAGAAACTCAAGCCTGTGTACAAGGAGACTCATACGACCCTTATGTCAGCATTGTCTATACTGGAAACAACAAAATATCCATTATTAGGAGAATTAATAGTGACATAGTCATCCAAAGAAGTACTATAAGGTAGTCAAAAATGAATTAACTAGGGCCTCATGCATGTTAAGCCTTTTTTTTTTTTTTTTTTTTTTTGGAGATGGAGACTCACTGCAACCTCTGCCTCCCAGCCTCAAGCAATTCTCCTGCCTCAGCCTCCCAAGTATCTGGAATTACAGGCGCACGCCACCACGCCCAGCTAATTTTTTGTATTTTTAGTGGAAACAGGTTTCACCATGGTGGCCAGGCTGGTCTCAAACTCCTGACCTCAAGTGATCCACTGTCTCAACCTCCCAAAGTGCTAGGATTACTGGCGTGAGCCACTGTGCCCAGTCTCAACAATAAGTCTTAAAAAACATAGTGTCAAACAGAAAGTAAAATTGTAGTAAAATACATATTGTTTATGTAGTAAAATACATATTAGTAAAATAACATGCAAAACAATCCTGTATTGTTTAGCTATACAAACACATGTGTGGAGATTATGAAAAACATCCATAAGAATGGTAAGGCCAAACTCAGAACAGAAGTCAGGTTCAGGAAGAAGGGAGGAGAATGGAATGCAGGTGGGTGGGAATACACAGGAGGCTGATCTGTAAGGTTTTATTTATACTTGATACTCATTATTGTATTTTATGCTAGTTACTGATACTTTTTTGTATGCTCGAACAGTTTTATTTAAAAAACTCCAACCCTCCAATGTGGCAACAAAGCCACTCACCATCTTCCCCTCTCTAAGGCATCTTTGCCAACCTTTGCAGGCTCCTGCCTACTGCTCCCCATGTACCACTGGGCTCTGGATGTACCAAAGTTTTGGGTCATTTCCTGAATGTGTCTCTTTTCTTTATGCCGTTGCTTACTGCTTCCTCTCCCTGTAATGCCTTCCCTCTAAACCCCACCTGGAAAGCGATTCCTCCTAGATTCATTTCATGTATCATCTCTGGAGTGAAGGGTGCTTATTCTTCAATGTTATGTCTCTGGAATGTGCACAGGACTCATCTGGAGATCTTATTAAGGCTGGTTGTGGTGGCTCACACCTGTAATCCCAGCACTTTGGGAGGCCAAGGTGAGAGGATCGTTTGAACCCACAAGTTCAAGACCAGCTTTGCCAACATAGCAAGAGCCTGTCTCTGCAAAAATAAAAATAGTAAAACTAGCCAAGTATGATGGCATACGCTTACAAGCAGGAAGATCATTTGAGCCCAGAAATTTGAGGCTGCAGTGAGCTATGATCGCCCCACTGCACAGCAGCCTGGGTGACAGATTGAGACCCCATCTCAGCAAAACAAAAAACAAACGAACAGAAAGGAAACTGCAGGGTCTGATTCGGTTGGCGTCCCTGATTCTGCATTCCTAATGAGCTCTCCGGCGGTGCCAATGGGGTGGTCTGTGAGCAGCCAGATCCTCATGACCCCACCTTCTTCCTGGACTCCCACCCGCTCCTCTGTATTCCCTCCTTGCAACACTCATTGTGTTGTTCTGGGTCTGTTTTTTGGTATCTGTCTTTTCAATGAAACTAGTAAGGATAGCAACTGCAAAGAGTAACATTCCTGCCCCGCACTTCACAGTATTACCAGTATTCATTTGTCAAACGTTCAAAACATTCCAATGTTGAAAGTACGATTGTATTTTGTGCCTCAGGTGAAACCTTATGAAATCTCTTAAAACAGTTCTGTTTAAGTTGAGCTTTATATCCCAGGCCAGTGGGAACAGGTATACAAAGCTGTCAATGAATATTGTCTGCAGATCAGGTCTGAATAAGTTCCTAATTACAGTGCTCCGTGGGAGGGGAGAGCTGGAAAAATGTTCTGAACCCCAGGGCAGAGGAGCCTTTGGAGTTCCGGGGATTTAGTGACTTAGTCACAAGCCAGGATTTTGCTATCAGCACTAAGATAGCTTATAGGAGGTTTGCAGACCTGCTCCAAGTATAGTACTAAATAAATTAATAAATAAATTAATTAATTAATAACGCAGGCAGAGAGAAAGGGTAAATGAAGCTGCCTGAAGATGAACTCGAGTGACCTGGCCAAGGTTCTGCTCCTGCAAGCCCTCTCTGTCGGCTGAGAGCCCAGCCAGCTCCACCTGCGAGAGGCGGCACAGCCAGGCAGGGTGGAGCCGAGTGCAGGCTCTCACCTGCCCACGAGTCCAATTCTGGCGCTGCCACTGGGCGGCTAGGACATCTTCAGCAACTTGCTTCACCCTTCTGGGCCTTCGGGTGCCAGATTTAGAAAACGAAATATTGCATGAGACGTATGTATACCAGAAAAGTATTACTGGTTTGCCTGAAATTCAAATACAACCGGATATCTTATATTTTATCTGGCAAGCTTATCTGGACCTCAGTCTCTTTGTGTCTAAAATAGACATAATATAGTACGTACCTCCTAAGGTTGTCAGGATGAAATGATTCTATAGATGTAAAGTGCTCACCCTAGAGCGTGGCTCCAAGGAAATGCTCAGAAAGGCAACTTTCCTACCACTTCCTCACTTCACGATCAACATCTGTTGCCAGAATCGTTAGTACAGGTTCTAATTGTCATCCTAATTCCAATTTCCCCTGCCTTTCACTTCTTCTCCGCATGACTGCCAGAGATAATGTTTGAAAAGATCAATCTGGGCCAGGCACGGTGGCTCAAGCCTGTAATCCCAGCACTTTGGGAGGCCGAGGAGGGTGGATCATCTGAGGTTGGGAGTTCAAGATCAGCCTGAACAACACGGTGAAACCCTATCTCTACTAAAAATACAAAAAATTATCCCAGTGTGGTGGTGTGTGCCTGTAATCCCAACTACTTGGGAGGCTGAGGCAGGAGAATTGCTTGAACCCGGGGGGGCAGAGCTGAGATCGCACCACTGCGCTCCAGTCTAGGCAACAGTGAGACTCTGCCTGAAAAAAAAACCAAACCCTTTACTTCTAAAATCCAATCAGTCAAATATTAACCTTTATCTTAAACTATATTTCTTTTTTCAATAACTTTTTTTTGGAATAGTTTTAATTTTACAGAAAAGTTACAAATAGAGTACACACAGTTCTCATATACCTCCCATGAAGTTTCCACTAATGTTAACCCCTTTCATTACCATGGTACATTTGTCAAAAACAAGAAATTAACATTGGTACAGTATCATCAACGAAACTCCAGGCATTATTCGTATTTCGCCAGTATTTCTACTAGGGTCCTTTTTCTGTTACAGGATTTCATCCAGAATCCCACATTACATTTAATCATCACATCTCCTTAGTCTCTTCTGACCTTCTCGGTCTTTTCTTGTTTATCAGCACCCAGACAGTTTTGAGTGCTGGCCAGGTATGTTGTACAATATCTCTCAATTTGGGTTTGCTTGATGTTTCCTCATCATTAGAATAAGATTATGGGTTTTGAGGAGGAATACCCAGGGCATAATCCTGATTCTACATTGTCTCACATTAGTTTACAAAAGTTGATACTGCGGAAGCAGCCTCCAAGATGGTGAACACCTCCTGGAACTCATTCCCATGTACAGTCCCCCCCGAACCATGAATTAGGATTAGTCTGTGGATCTCATAGAATACTGTGGAATCGATAACGTGTGACATCTGAGGCCAGGTCATAGAAGGCATTGCAGCATCCTCCTCGGTTTTGTGGGTAGGATTTGCTCTGGGGCAAGTCAGCTGCTGTGTTGTGAAGACACTCCAAGACAACTGTGGAGGGGACCCACCCTGC
Organism: Macaca fascicularis; assembly: GCF_037993035.2. Classification (NCBI taxonomy): domain Eukaryota; kingdom Metazoa; phylum Chordata; class Mammalia; order Primates; family Cercopithecidae; genus Macaca; species Macaca fascicularis. The sequence continues at coordinate 9,537,507 of NC_088391.1, forward strand.
CAGCCACATGAATGGCATCACCTGGAAGCAGATCTTCCAGCCCCAGTTGAGCCTTCAAGTGAGCACAGCCCTGACACATCTGACTGATCCTCATGAGAAATCTCAAGCTAGAGCTATCAGTCCACCTGTTTCCAAAGTCCTGGCCCACAGAAACTGTGACAGAAAAGAAATGCTTATTATTTATGCAAGTTACTAAATTTGGGGACAATTTGTTACAAAGCAATTAGATAATGAATACAGAAACACTCAGAAAAGTATCCAAAAAAAAAAAAACCATCAAATTTTACAATTCCAAAATAAATTCATTATAACTTGAATATAATCCCTTCTTTTAATGCTTAACCATACTTAAACTATGCCTTTGTATAATTTTAAAAAATAAAACTGGGATCATAATGTAAGTTCACTTTTATATACTGACATTTTCCCCACTTAGTGTGTAAATACATTGTAGATGACTTATCCATGTTATTAGAAAATTCTTCAGAAACATAAGTTTAATGGTTCTATAATATACTAAATGGATAGTCCACAATTGAGTCAAATCTTTGGACGTTTAAATTGTTTCCATATTTGTGCTATTATAAATATTACCACAAAAAAATACCTTTGAAAGAGAAAATACAGGAAACTGCTGGGAGCATAGGTTGGAAGCTCGTTTTGTGTAGGCATGTTCTAATTCTGCCCCTCCCTAGCTCTACAGCGTCGAGCAAGTTCCTTGGTATCTGTGCCTTGTTTTCCTCTCCTATAAAATAAGGAATGCAGTACCCTTCCTGGCATTTATTATTAATTTTTGTGGTAAAATTTACATAACATTTACCATTTTAACCCTTTTTAAGTGTACAATTTCGTGACATTAAGTACATTTTCATTGTTATATAACCATCACCACCATCCATATAAAAACTCTTTCATCATCCCAGACTGAAACTCTGTACCCATTAAATGGTAACTCCTCATTCTCTCCTCTACCCAGCCCTGGTAACCACTGTTTTACTTTCTGTCTTTATGAATATGACTACTTTGAGTATACTATTTGTCCTTTTTGATCTAGCTAATTTCACTTAGTATAATGTCATTTTTAAAGGGCTGAATAATATTCCATTATATATACCTTTTCCATATATTATAGAACTATGTATATATAAATTGCATATATTGTAAAAATTATATATAAAGGGAAATTATATGTATAAATATATATAAAATGTGATATATATACACTACTATATATATTTATGCCACATATATGTATTTATACCACTTGTGTGTGACCTTGACTATCTCCATTGCCTGCATCACCCTGGCTAACCAGGAGTCCTGAGTCTGTACACGTGACCAGTTCATTCCTACCACAACCAGCATTTGAGAAAGTCAGTGCACTAAGGCTATACCCAAGGAATCTCACAGAGTCTACATCACTCTCCTGCCACCCCATCAGAACTGGTGCTGGTACCTATCACTTCTCTGGATCCCTTGCAGGCATTCCCCAACACCAGCTTGGAGTGTGACAGCCCCACTGGGCAGCTAGACCCATAGGAGCAGCAATGTTCACAGTAGTCTGGCTCTCAGGGACTCCTACTTCTAGGACAAGGAGGAATGCACAACATCAAGGGAGCAACCTGTGGGACAAAAGAATTCAGAGAGCAAGGCTTCAGTCCCAGAACTTTCCGCTTGTGGAAAGTTTATTTTAGTAGAGGCACAGGTGCAGTGCGAGGCTCAGTGGGAAAAGTCTGTGATTTTATCTCAGCAGTCAGGCAGTGAGGTTGAATCAGTAATTTTTTAAAAATTGAAACAAAAGAAAAGCCCAGGTTCAGATGAATCCACAGCCAAATTCTACCAGACCTTTAGAATTGGTAACAATCCTACTGAAACTATTTCAAAAGATTGAGAAAGAGGAACTCCTCACTAACTCATTCTATGAAGCCAGCATTACCCCAAAACCAAAACAAGGGAAGGACATAACAACAAAGAAAACTATAGACCAACATCCCTGATGAACATAGATGCAAAATTCCTCAAAAAAATACCAGCAAACTGCATCCAATAGCACATCAAAAAGACAATACACCATCATCAAGTGGGTTCAGCCCAGAGATGCAAGATGGTTTAACACACATTAGTCAATAAATGAGATACATCACGCAAGCAGAATTAAAAACCAAAACCATATGATCATCTCAATAGGTGCAGAAAAACCAGCATCACTTTATGATTAAAAACCCTCAACAAACTAGGCATAGAAAGAATATACCTCAAAATAATGAAAGCTGCATATGACAAACCTACAGCCAACATCATACTAAATGAGGAAAAGTTGAAAGCATTCCCCACAAGAACTGAAACAAGACAAGGATGCCCACTTTCACCACTTCTATTTGACATAGTACTGGAAGTTTTAGCCAGAGCAATTAGGCAAAAGAAATAAATAAAGGCATCCAGATTGGAAAAGAGAAAGTCAAACTATCCCTGTTTGCTTAATAATATGATCTTATATCTAGAAAACTCTAAGGACTCCTCCAAAAAATTCCTAGATTTTTTGGATATAAGTGAATTTGATAAAGTCTCAGGTTACAAGATCAATGTACACAAAGCATAGCACTGCTATACACCAGCAACAATCAAGTTGAGAATCAAATCAAGAACTCAATCCCTTTTACAACAGCTGTAAAAAAAATGCCTGGAATATACGTAACCAAGGAGGTGAAATATCTCTACAAGGAGAACTATAAAACACTTCTGAAAGAAATCCTAAATGACACAAACAAATGGAAATATATCTCACAGTCATGGATTGGGAGAATCAATATTGTAAAGATGACCATACTGCCCAATGCAATCTACAGATTCAATGCAATTCCTATCAAAATTCCAATATCATTTTTCATGGAATTAGAAAAAATAATCCTAATAGCCAAAGTGATCCTAAGAAAAAGAACAAATCTGGAACAATCACATTACCTGGCTTCAAATTATACTACAAGGCTGTAGTTAACAGCATGGTATTGGCATAAAAATAGATACATAGACAAATGGAACAGAATAGGGAACTCAGAAATACAACCAAATACTTTGTTGAACTGATCTTCAACAAAGCATACAACAACATAAATCAGGAAAATACCCTATTCAATAAGTGGTGCTGAGAAAACTGGATGGCCACATGCAGAAGAATGAAACCAGATCTCTGTCTTTCACTTTATACAACAATCAACTCAAGCTGGATCAAAGACTTAAGTCTAAGACCTGAAACCATAAAAATTCTAGAAGAAAGCCTAAGAAAAACTTCTGGACACTGGCTATTTAAGGTTTTTCAAAAAACAGCCATGTAAACTCAAAGTACAGTATCGCTATTCCAGTAATCTTTGGTTCATTCCGAATGGGTCTCCAAAGAACTTTACAGATATTAATCAGATAATCTTCCCTGTTTCCTTAAGAGGTAGATGAGGGAGTCAACAGCCTAATCCCATAAAAAGAGAAAACCAAGGAAATGCCGGTCGCTGAGATGCAGCTGGAGGCAGAGCCAAGAATCTGACTCTTGACTCCTGGCAGATGGACAAGATGCATTCGGTGAGTTGAGCAACGGATCAGTAACTGTGATTGAGTAAGAGCTGTCTTTCCACCCTTCTTGATGCATGCACCCAGCCTCTCCCTCCGCGGACAGTTATTAAATAATGCCTCCCTCTCAGGGAGAGTCGGGGCTTGCTTTACTGCGGGATCTGGCTTAAAAGTTTCGCCCTGCCGACTGCCTCTGGGAGCCTCCAGTGACTCATTTCCTGCTCCTGGGCTTGTGCTGTAGCTCCCAGCGATGACCCCTGGGTCTCCACTCCTTTGCCATCACTGTTTCCTGGCCTCCCACAGGCTGCCAGGACTCCACCAAAACCCTCCTGGGTGCATTCCTCATCCCGGTTCCCACCCACCCTGGGTAGGACTTGAAGTTGCCAGAGCAGTAGCAGTCAAGTCTGATTGCCAAGGACCGGGGCAATCACTCAGCATTGACAGTCTCACCAACATTCGGGCCTCCAAGCTTCGTTTCTGCTCATACCCTCACCTGGAATACTCTTCCCAGTCCTCCTCAGCTCCCCCAGTACCGTCATTCACCAGCCTCTGCATCCAGATCCTCCCTCTCCTCCTCCGCCTCCTCCAGACCCTCTTTATTAGCGCTCAGGAACTTGACAATGTGCATAGCTTAACAGAGCCCTTTGCCCTCCTGGTAAAGGAAAACAGGCAACAAATTGTAAACATAGAATAAGACTATATAAAATACAGAGAAGTGCTACAAAGAAAACAAAACAGGCTCATTGACCAGGGAAGGAGTGGGAGTATTTATTTAGACCACACAGCCTTGGAGGAGGTGATGTTTGAGTTGAGACTTGAGTGAGGAGATGGAGCCAGCCTTGAAAAGGTCTGAGGAAAAGTGTATCTGATGGGAGGCAGAGGTTGTTCAAAGGCCCTGGGGTAGAAATAACTTGGCATTGGAGGAAAAGGAGAAAAATGTCATCTGATGGGGGAGGAGGTGGGTGAGGGGTGAGTGGGTCAGGGCGAGAGAGTTCATTCAGGACTGTGTGGGAGCTGATGGCAGGCAGGTTCCACCCCAATTGCTTTCTGTTGGTGGAGTGAGGATCAGACAAATGCCTTGTGTGCTGGGTCCTGTTACACTGCAGTAGTGAGGATGTCACTTGAGAGAGGCATTTGGTCCTTCCTTCTCCAGTCCCCAGTTAAGCTCTACTGGCTGGGCCTTCTGTCAAGTATTCTGTGGGCTGCACTGGGCTTTTTAGTTGGGAAGCCATTATTAATAGTTCCTGTTCAGAGCACTCTGCAAAAGAGTGGCAGATTGTGGAGGCAACGTGTAGCTTGAAGCTCTTCCAGACCTCCAGGACTACTGGTAGGAGACAATGGCAGAGCCCGTCATCATAACTTCTTTCCTCCTGGCTCCTTAGATCTAGAAAACCAACCTTGCATTATTTTACACAAATTAGATGATCAAGACAAAGTCTCAGTGTCACTGAGTGATTGAAAATGCATTTGCAATGACAAGAGAGGTGAGAAAGTGGAGGAGTTCACAGGGTGGAGGTGATTCTTTCACAGTTCTGTTTCCAATTCTTTAGCCCTGGGCTTTGAGGGATCCGATAAAGGAGTGGAATAGTCCCATTTCCTTCCTCTTAATAATTAGAACAGCCTTAATGACGAATGCTTACTGAACACACACTGACAGCCAAACAGAATGTTCAGCAGTTTACCTGGGAAACTTGTTCAGTCTTCACAACTGCTCACTTTTCAGATGAAGCTCAGAGAGATTAAGGAATCTGGCCACTGTCATATCCTTGGCCAGTGGCAGGTCCAACATTCAAACCCAGTCTGAGTCTAGATTCTAAGGCCTGACCCACTGTGTGTCCTGCCTCTAAGTGACTGTTCCTGTTCCTTATCTGTTCCTGGTTGCCAGCATCGGCTGAAGCACTTTGAGCTTCTTCCATGCCTGGAAACTGTTCTGAGGCTGAGCCTGTTGGTGGAGAGCTGCTGTCCCTTGAGGTGCTGACCCGCACTGTCAGAAGGAAAGCCAGAGTGGAAGGCAAATCCAGGACTGGCAGAGCCAGGAGAAGCCCTTTGTATATTCCCCTTGGGAAAAAACATGAGGAAATTGCATTTTTTAATAAATGAGTTTAGACAAGCCTCTTTTTTTACTCCATATCCGGGAATAGCCAACCTTCTCTAGAAGCTTCTTGACTGCAGAGGGGGAAATTTCCCAGATGTTTTTGGAAAGTTGGCTCTGTCTGTCATGTGCTGTGCTCCTCAAGGCTGAGCATTTGGTTTGCAGGCAGTGGGGACCAGCTAGGGACACCCTCACAGGTGCTTTTTCGCATGCAATGTCAGAGTTGAAGTGGTCAGCAAAATTGGCTTAAAATAAGAGCACAATGCTACAACAAGGGGCAACCTTGATGAAGGCAGTTTGCCCCTGGACAGTTCCACGGGTTGGCTATCCCTGTGAAAGTGTGCATCCCCCAGAGGCTGGCCCAGCATGGCAGGCCTGGGACCCTGATATGGGTCAGTGTAGTGGGTTGAATCACGGCCCCCAAGAAGATATGGCCAAATCCTAACCTGTGGAACCTGTGACTGTGACCTTATTTAGAAAAAGTGTCTTTACAGATGTAATTAAGTTAAGGATCTTGAGAGGAAATCATCCTGGATTTAGGGCGGGCCCTAAGTCCACTGACAGGTATCTTTATTAAGAGAAAAGTGGGAGAGCTTTGATGCACAGGGGAGAAGGCTGCATGAAGAAGGAAGCAGAGACTGGAGTGATGCAGCCACAAGCCAGCGAGCCTGGAGCCACCAGGAGCTGGCAGAAGCAAACAGGGATTATTCCCTAGAACCTTCAGAGGAAGTGTGGCCTCTCTGATACCTTGATTTCCAACTCTTGACTTCCAGAACTGTGAGAGAATGAATTTTTGTTGTTTTAAGTCACTCCATTTGTGGTCATTTGTTACAGTAGCCCCAGAAAACTAATAAAGAGAGCCCTGCTCTTGTCTCGGGCCTGTTTTACTATTTATACTTCCCCCACCCCAGAGTAACAAGTTATGCACTTACAATGAGAAACACACTGAGAAGGGGAGGCCAGCACCTGCTCAGGGCATTCTGCCTCTGTAGACAGTTGGAGGGCAGAAAATCAGATGCTGGTGCTGGTGGACATTCAGAATGTTCTCCTGGCCCAGGTCCTGGGAGGGAATCTCTCTCCTGACTCTGGGGACAGCCTTGCTGGGTGGCTTCTAGAGGTTTAACCAGCACCCCAGCTCCCTGTGTGTGGGGAGAAGGGGAGGTGAACCTGGCTTCCCTGACTTCCTCTCTTCTGTCCAAGCCTTTGGCCTACAGAGCGAGCCATCCTGTGGATTCTCAATGCCCTTCTCTAAATAGGGCATGGCTAGAACCCCACATACTCTATTATCACCACAGGCCACATTTCATGTTTCCTCCTTTAGCCAGCTTGAGTTTTGGATGTTTCCAATGTCTTTGGTGACATGTTTACCAATAACTCTTCTTAGTTAATTCTCACAGATGGCTAATCCTTTATCAGTAAATTTTTCTAGTTTCACTCTAAGAACCCAAGTCCTTGAGAAGCAAGGGAGGCACCCCATGGCCAAGACTCACACTTTTTGGCAAGAGGGCTGGTGGTGCTCAGGGAAGTCCACAGCCATGGGGAGAGATGGGCCCCTGACATGAGCTGCAGAGCCATAAACAAGATGCAAAGGAATGGCCTTTAGTTGGTGCTTATTATCAGGAAGATTCATCCTTACTACTCTTTTTTCTCTGTGTGAGTGTGTAAGTGAGTATGTGTGTGTGGTATGTGTATTGAGGTGTGGGTCAGACACTAGCCACCACAGTGTTTGGCTTTTTCCAACTGTAAATATAAGGAAGAGACTTTGAAGGTCTTATTGTTTTTTCCTTTCCATTCTAAAATCCTAAGATCCTATGGAACATGTCCCAGGAGAATTTCAAACAAAAAATAAGGAGTTCACAAACACTTTCAACTGTTCAAGCTTATGCGGGAACTCTAAACCCACAGGAAGAAGAAACTTTTCGACTCCTCCTCATTGATTCACTGTTATAACACTCGACCCTCTCAGCAGAATGTGCTGCTGTGAGGGACTCGCACTGGGTAACATCATAAGCTCTTTTGGTTTGTTCTTACAACATTTGTCCTTGAGCAACCTTGCAGGTGGCAAGACTGCTGCCCACAGAGGGGATGCCTGCGGATGCATTAGTGTTTCACCGCCAGCCCTGGGTGACAGTCGCCAGGCTTCATCTTCTGAAGAACAGCGTTCCTTTATTTGTCTGGTTCTCCCTTTGACTCCTGACTGCACCCTTTTCCTGCTGATTTCCTTGCACACAACAAGGATTTCCTTGCAATAAAGGGAAAAATAGACAAGTATGTGAAATGCAGAAAACTATATGATGAGCAGCTCAACAGCAGATGCATTCAGCTCCATTTCTTCCATTCCTGGATTCACCTGTGGCCCCAGCAGCCCCATCTCTGACTCTCAAAATATCAAATGGACACTCTCACCTGAAGACATGGTGGCCCAATGTGCTGGCCCTCTGTAGGAGGGTTTTGATCTCATTTTTGCTCTGTTCCTTCTTTGCTTTGTCTCCTCTGTTTTTGTGGACTTGGTTTGGGGAGTGGGGAGGGTGGTGTGAAGAGGTGCACGGTCCCAGGAATTGTCCTCTCTGCAAAGCTAATGAGACCTGCTTGGGCCTTGTCTGTACCTAGCTCTATCCAGCTGAAAGACCAGCCCAGGCACAGACCCCACTGGGTGGTGTACAGGAGTTCATGTGTAACTCTTGTTTCTGAGACTCACTAGGCAAAGGCCAGAGATAGAGCCTCAGAACACTGTGGACCCACTCCCGTCTGGTTTTCCCACATTCCCTCCTATTCTCCTCTCACATGCCCTCTCTGTCCCGGCACTGTGTGCCGGCCCTTGGGGATAGACTGGTGAGCAAACCTAACACGGATCGTGTCCTCTATTCACTCAGGGATTGGTTTTCCTTTTGTAATGCTGGGGAAATGCCCAAGCAGGGAACAGGTTTGTCTCATCCCTTCGCTGAATGTGTGGATACTGGGGCTCAAGTCCTGCCCCGGCTCCACCTCTGTCTGCAATGAGCAGAGAACTCCATCACCTCCAGACAGGCCCTGGCCCCAGACCCAGCCTTGTTCTGAAGGTGTCTAGCACCCTCTGTTGGTGACCCAGACCAAATACCCTGGGCCTTGGCTTGGGACACGGGCTGCCCCAGGGAACCTTATCAGCTCAACGGAACCCTGTGTGTTGTGCGTCTGTCCAACCACATACTCCTACATGCCAGACTGTTCTAGGGGGTGAGGATATACAAATGTGCAGGGTAAGTGTTTAGTCTCCTTACATGTTTCAACTCCCGTCTTTTGAAGGAGGATCCCAATGCTGGAAGATGGACCAGGAACAGGGCTCATTCTAGTACTAGGCTTTCAAAACACTAGGCTTTGAATAATCCCTTTCAAAGCACTAGGCTGAGAGGTCTAAGCATCAAGAGGCCCCTCTATGGCTGTCCTCTGTTCCCTAGAGTTCCTGACCTCAGAGGACAGATCTGGCCCCACCCCTGTGCCACCTGCAGAATCATGGGCTCAATTCCTCTGGGGAGACTGAAACTCCTGTTCCCCCCATGCCTACCTTCACCCTCATCCTGTAACTCCTCCCTTCTTCTCCCTAAATGGGAACTCACTGGCAGTGGGCATGACTGGGCAAGGGTGAGTCCCTATCAGAATCCTCTGTCTTCTTCCTTCCAGCCAAGCTGTCATTGCTGGGCCCTTTATATACCTGATGCTCCTGCTGGTCCCCTGACCAGCTCCCCTGCCATTTAAAGGCCAACGCACACACCTTGATGTTCAGCAACGACTGTGGGAAACTCATGCTCCCTTTCTTGCTCCAACAAGATCATAAAAATACAGTTGTGTGCAAGAGGCTGGCCCTCCAGATCCCTGCATGTGCCACCACATCCTTCAAATGAATCAGCTCTTTCAGAGGGACCAGCCCTGAGAGGGCAGAATGCTCATGAGCAGAAAGACAGAATGCAAGCTTTTCATTTGTTTGTTTTCCCTTTCTGGGATTTATGTAGTTTAACATTTTTCTTTTAACTTTTGTTTCAATAGAACAACTTTATTGACTTATAATCTATGTGCCATCCAATTTACCTATTTAACAGGTACAATTCAATGGTTTTTAGCATATTCACAGAGTCATGCAGCCATCACCACAATCAATTTTAGAACATTTTTCTCACCCCATAAAGAAATCTCATACCCATTAGAAATCCTTTCCCATTTCCCCCAGGAACCCCCAGCCCCTGGCAACTACTAATCCACTTTCTCCCTCTATGGATTTGCTTATTCTGGACATTTCAAATAAATGAGATCACACAACATGTGGCCTTTTGTGTCTGGCTTCACTCACAAAACAAGCTTTTGCTCCATATTTTATTTGCATTTTAATCAGAGTGACCATATAATTTGTCATCCAAACTGGGACACTTTTAGAGGGAAAGGGATGCTTTTCATACTTGTGCTGTGACAAGCAGCATAAACTGGGGTTGCACGGATGAGAACGTCCTTCCTTCTGCTGAAATGGTAAATAATCCACACCTCCCACCCACTCTGCAGCTACCTGCCTTCCCCTCCCTAAGTCAAAATCAGCAAATCTCAGTAACCTCAGGTCTTGCCAATAACGGAAGTTAATGTACTTCCAGAGTTGCTAATGCTCTGTTTACAGCTGAAGCATGCTTATAATTTATGGGAGAAAGAAGACTAATTTCCCCCAAAGAGACGAGAACTGGCAGTTTTATTTTTCATTTTGGAAGCATGAAATTTGACTGCACGGGGTGCAAACTGTGAAAGAAAGCAGATGCAGAAAACAAAGCTGTTATGACAAATGTGGGAAGGATGTCGTGAACTATGGGCCATCAGAATGAGACTCTGGGAGGCTTAATTGGGTAGGTCATGCGTCGCAGTTCTGAAAAGGGCAATGTAATTATTTATGGTTGTGCTGTTCAATGCACCTGGCTCAATGTCACCTCTCACTGCGATGGTCTCTCCCCTGCTCTTTTTGATACTCTGAAAATTGCTTCAGTGTTTGTAAGTAAATGCAAAATTTATTATTTTTTAATTATAGGTATCTGTTGGGTGCAGATAGAAGTTAAGGCTGCTTGACAACACCCTCCCTCACCGCCGGCAAATGAGCATGAGAAGCAATTCAGCAGCAGACATTTTTAACTATTGATTCCCTCCTGGCTGCAGCAAGGCTTGATCAAATAAGGAAATCTCTCTATCACCACACATAGTATTGAGGGCCCACCACATGCAAGCTACTACTCTAAACACCCTGTAAGAATTGCAAACGGAATATATTTCGGCTGCCTTGGAATGGCACCGTGCAAAAGGAAAAATTATATATAGTAACGAAGAAATCATCTTTCCCTAATCTGTCTCTGATCAGACCTCTGCATCAGCCGTGAGCCTAAATTCTCTAAGAAATCCACTGATTTTTCAATGAATTTTTTGTGTTCTGAATTCACTAAGAAAGCCAATTTGGACCACCTATCCCAGTGTGCTCAGAGATTGCCCCATGTGGAAGGTGGTTGGGTTCTTGCTGTTTAGGGATAGGCTCTGTCCTGGGAGCTGGATGTTGGGTCTTGACATCTCCAGGCCAAGGAGGCTCCCTTGTGACCATCCTGTTCTGGACCCCAGATGCAAATGTGCTCTGCTGGCATCCCAAGCAGCCTTTGTTTGTGTGTGTTTTGTGTCTCAGCTCATCCATCTGGCTCCCCTTCTGCCACCTTTTCTTCTATTTACGCCCACCATTCTCGATTTGTCTTCCAGCTCTTTCTGAACCAATTATGCTATAGACAGATTTAGTCAATTTCCAGGCCAGATGCTCAAATACATCCTCTTCTGCATTAAAGATCATCAACGTAGGCTCCCAGCCAGCCACAGGATTTACAGACCCTTGGAATTCCAGGAGAAATCCTCAGAAACTTTTCTGATTCGGGTACTATTCCCAAATTCATTCACTCGGGGGGAAAAAGGCCACTGATTTACTAACAGCGTGGAAAACATCTTACGCGCGGGTCCGCGGACCCAGTCTCTCCCATAGTCAAAAGATCTGGCCTAGACTAACTGGTGCAGGTATGTCCTGATATGATATTCTGCACAAGCTCCGCCACACACCACTTCTAGGAATGGTGAGCCATGTTGGAGAAGCCTCTCAGCAGTTGGGCAGACCCACGCCTCTAGCCTAGAAAACTGGGTTTTTCTCATCAGCGCTATTTTCCACACTTTCTTGCTGGTTCAAATTGTTGATGAAAAAGCCAAACTCTGTAAAACAATTTGAAGAGAATTATTCTGAGCCAAATGTGAGGACCATGACCCATGACACAGCTCCAGGAGGTCCTAAGAACATGTGCCCAGGGTGGTTGGGTTCCAGCTTGATTTCCTACACTTTAGGGAAAGAGAAGTTACAGGCAGACATCAATCAATACATGTAACGTGTACATTGGTTCCGTCTGGAAAGACAGGACAACTTGGAGCATGGGCTTGTAAGTCATAGGTAGATTCAAAGATTTCCTGATTGGCAATTGGTCGAGAGAATTAAGTTATTATCTAAAGACCTGGAATCAATAGAAAGGAGTGTCTGGGTTAAGATAAAGGGTTGTGGAGACCAAAGTTCTTATTCTGTAAAGTCCTATAGGTAGCTGCCCTTAGAGGCAATAGATGGCAAATGTTTCCTACTCAGACTTTTCAAAGGTGCTAGACTCTCAGCTAATCTCTCCAGCATCAGAAAAAGACCTGGAAAAGGAAGAATGTAAATTTCCCCAAGAGACAGCTTCGCACTGCTCTTTCAAAATATGTCAAAGAAATATATTGAGAGGGAAAATACTTTGATTTCTTTCAGGGCCTGCTATCTGTCATGTGATGTTATGCTAGAGTCGGGTTGGAATTTGGTATCTTATTGCTACCAAGAGTCTGTTTTGTTAATCTTAAGATCTCTGTTTTAATTTAATGCTGGTCAGTTGTTCCTGAATTCCAAAGGCAGGAGAGTATAATGAAGCGTATCCAACCACTGCCCCCCTTCCTATCATGGCCCCAAACTAGTTTTTCAGGTTTACTGTGGAATCCCCTTGGCTGAGAGGTGAGGTCCATTAAGTCAGTTGCCGGGCGGAGGGGGGAGGGGGCGGAAGGGTTAAATTTTATTTTTGGTTTACAGGGTGCTATTTGTGCAGAGTCCTCCGTATTTTCAAGGTATGTAGCATGTTTAAGACCATTATCTCTTGCCTCACCTTCAAGGTCCAGGAAAGGCAGCAGCACCAATGAAACAGGTATTTTAAGGAGGAAAAGCTCCTCCCTTCACCCCACCAGGGAAAGAAACTAGCCCCTCAGCTGGGACTCAGTGGATCCTTACAGAGCAGGTATTCTCGCCACCGGGGCAAAAATCCAAGGGCTCCGGGGTTCCTGGCTCATGGGAAAGTTGCCCATCACTTCCAGAGCCACAGGCAGATACCTCTTTACCATTCATGCTCTCCCAAAGGCATCCCTGGCTTCCTGCTGAGAAGTAAGTCTCAAAATTCAGTGTGCAAAAGGGCTCTCTAGGCTGGGTGCAGTGGCTCATGTCTGTAATCCCAGCACTTTGGGAGGTCAAGGCGGGTGGATCACCTAAGGGCAGGAGTTCGAGGCCAGCCTGGCCAACATGGCAAAACCCTGTCTCTACTAAAAATACAAAAAGTTAGCCAGGCATTGTGGTGGGCGCCTTTAATCCCAGCTACTTGGGAGGCTGAGGCAGGAGAATTGCTTGAACCTGGGAGGGGGAAGTTGCAGTGAGCTGAGATTGCACTGTTGTACTCCAGCCTGGGCAACAGAGCGAGACTCTGTCTCCAAAAAAAAAAAAAAAAAAGGGTGGCAGGGGAGCTCGCTAATCCACTTCCAGGGGTCTTAATTCAATGAGCCCCATAAAGCCACAGCTTAAACAAGCACCCAGGTGATGTCGATACAGGGCATCACCAACTGCAAAATACTAGCCACCTGGTGGCATGGCTGCCCTTTATCTCCAGGCTTCTTGGCTCCAAAGACAAATGCTCTTGATGCTACCCCATAGGTTGCATGCAGACTGCTCCACCTGGTTCCCAGGTATGAAGAGTCCAACGAAAGTCCAGGGGATACAGCAGAGGGAGGAGCCGTAGAACCTGGAGGCCAGACGGAGCACTCTGTATACAGCCTGTGGGCAGCGTGAAGAGCCCCTGGTCAAACCTGAAGACAGAGAGGACAAAACCAGTCTCACCTTGACCGAAGTCACCCCAGAGGAGCCATTGGTTTGAAGGCCTGAGGAAGAGAAGGATCCAATGTCACCAACAATTGTCCTACCACCATAGGTTAACCCTGAAGGTCAAGCCTTCCAAAACTCCCTCTGCTTTACTGATGATCAACATTACATTAACTATGTTAAATACTACATGTAGTACATGATGAGTGTGGAGTCAAAAGGAAGCCAGGCTAAACTTGTTCATAAAAAGTGCAATTTCCTCCTCTTTTTCCCCAAGGGGAATATAGAAAGATTTTGGCCTGACTCTGCCAATCCTGGATTTGCCTTCTGCTTGGGCTTTCCTCTGACAGTGCACGTCTGCACCTCAAGGGACATAATATACATTTGATATTGCTTAATAAACTTTTATTCTGTGCCACAAGGTGGGGACCCTCCTTGTGGGAGGCAACAGCATGTATGAAGACCCTGGATAAGACAGTGCTCTGATCACTCGCTCCTGAAAGTCTGTAGGGCTCACAGACTAGCAGCATCACCTAGAGCATGTTAGAAACACAGGTTCTCAGCCCTCACCTCCCAAATCAGAATATGCATTTAACAAGATGTCCAGGTGACTTGTATGCGCATGAAAAATCGAGAGGCTCTGCTTTGTTTCTCACAAACCACTGCGAGCTCGGATTCACGGAGGCACAAAAGGGTTACATAACTTTGGTTCTTAAAGTAGTATACTTCTGGATTTTGTCTTTACGGTAGATGTACCTCAGCCCATGCCTTTTCTTTTTCTTGTAAATACAGGTGTACAGATTTCTATTAATAAATGAATTCCAAATTGATTTCTGAAGCCAGAGCTGACTGTGCACTGCTGCACTCTGGTGGGGAAGACCTGGAATTGCAGGTAAATGCTGGCTCCCATACAATTCAGAAGGAATTCCTGTTAGCCAAGGCTCCTGGACTCCTCAAGGGAATCTTTAAAATTAGTAAGCACACTTTTTACACCTCACATGTCTCATATCTAACCTGTGTCTGGGTTAATTAAATGGATTTAAGACCTCAGGTACCTGACCGATCAGTGTTAACTTTGTTCTGAAGAAACAGTCACAGTCAATGTTTCTTACTGCAGTCTTTGGGCACAAGCATTTGGCTCTCTCTGGTACCTGCCACCTGTGAGGGTACACATGTCTCTGGTACATTAGCTCCTGCTACTGAGGGTCCTCAGCTCCATAGCAAGAGCCACTTGAGAATGACACCTGCATTTTTAGGCTTTGACTATGGGAGGATGCAAAAGAAGAAAAATGGTTCTGCCCCACTGCCTGGGCTTGGCTGAAGTGAAGATGACTGTTTAGGCAGCTCGAGGGGAATCCTCTGGGACTCTTTCCCAGGATAATTTTCAATACCCACCCCGGGGCCCCCTGGCCACCTCCCCGACCTGCCCAGCCAGAAGCAACCTCTCTTATTCCTGAGTGCTTAAAGCTCTTTGTCCTCAGCTCCTTGCACCCAGAGTTACCAGATTTACCAGGAGTAATGTGAGAAGGCAGTAACCGTTCCTGCTTGCTGTCCTCTGCTGGGCAGAAAGCCCATGGGGAGCAGGGATCATCTTTCGTCACTCGGGGCAGGAGTCAATGATGTACATAATCCTAGAGACAGATTTTATAAATGGCCAAGTCTATCCCCTTATTAAACTGCAGCCACCAGCATGCCCAGCCATAGAACTGTAAGGCCTGCATTCGCTGACACCATGGATGTGGGCCTCCTCTGTGGGGACAGCCAGCCCTGTACAGTGCTCTAAATATCTGTGGATCTCCTGCCAAAGTGCTCAAGGCTGATAGGGGGTGAGTGCCCAGGATGGAGCCACCGGCTGAAATGTGACAAGATGAGAGTCTTCCAGACTTGTGGCCCAACATTTCATCCAGAATAAAGCGTATCTGAGATTTTACTGTCTCCTTGAAGAACAATCACATTAAGTGTGATTGATTGGTTGAAGTGTGAGCTATAAGCTGGCATGGGGCAGGCCTCATATCAGCTTCGGAGCTGGAGCTATTGGGCCTCAACCATCGGTCCACACTAATGCTGTTCTCCTGGCCTTTCCAGCTGTCCTATCAAAGAGTGAGGAACCCCGTAGACTTCCCTGTTCTGGGTTCTAGATTTTAAACACCTTCCTGTGGCTTTAAGGAATGTCCTTCAGTCTGAATACAATCTTGCTTAGTCTGGGTTTCTTTTGACTGTAAGCACTCTTGGAATAGTGTAAGTCATTGTCAGGAAGCAATAGGGAAGAAAGAGGCTTATCAACAAAACCATCAGTGTCAGGTGTAGAAACTGCTGCTGTGGAAAGTGAGCCTGGAAGACCTGTCTTGAGTCCTAACTCTCTGTCTTTTTCTAGTGGGAGTCCCTGGACAAATCTTTTTTTTTTTTTTTTTTTTTTAAATTTATTTATTATTATTATACTTTAAGTTGTAGGGTACATGTGCATAACGTGCAGGTTTGTTACATGTGTATACTTGTGCCATGTTGGTGTGCTGCACCCATCAACTCGTCATTTACATCAGGTATAACTCCCAATGCAATCCCTCCCCCCTCCCCCCTCCCCATGATAGGCCCCTGTGTGTGATGTTCCCCTTCCTGAGTCCAAGTGATCTCATTGTTCAGTTCCCACCTATGAGTGAGAACATGCGGTGTTTGGTTTTCTGTTCTTGTGATAGTTTGCTAAGAATGATGGTTTCCAGCTGCATCCATGTCCCTACAAAGGACACAAACTCATCCTTTTTGATGGCTGCATAGTATTCCATGGTGTATATGTGCCACATTTTCTTAATCCAATCTGTTACTGATGGACATTTGGGTTGATTCCAAGTCTTTGCTATTGTGAATAGTGCTGCAATAAACATACGTGTGCATGTGTCTTTATAGCAGCATAATTTATAATCCTTTGGGTATATACCCAGTAATGGGATGGCTGGGTCGTATGGTACATCTAGTTGTAGATCCTTGAGGAATCGCCATACTGTTTTCCATAATGGTTGAACTAGTTTACAATCCAACCAACAGTGTAAAAGTGTTCCTATTTCTCCACATCCTCTCCAGCACCTGTTGTTTCCTGACTTTTTAATGATCGCCATTCTAACTGGTGTGAGATGGTATCTCATTGTGGTTTGGATTTATTCTAGTAAGCCATTCATCTAATCTGTTTTCAAGGTTTTTACCTTCTTTGCGATAGGTTCAAACATTCTCCTTTAGCTCAGAGAAGTTTGTTATTACCGATCTTCTGAAGCCTTCTTCTCTCAACTCATGAAAGTCATTCTCTGTCCAGCTTTGTTCCATTGCTGGCAAGGAGCTGCATTCCTTTGGAGGAGAATTGGCCGAGATTATGCCACTGCACTCCAGCCTGGGTGACAGAGTGAGACTCCGGCTCGAAAAAAAAAAAAGAAAAAATAATAATCTGTCCTATGAGCACAGTAATTCACATCCTTCCTCAACACTCCAAAATATCAGTAATATAAATACTATAAAAGTGTATTTCTCACTCACACAGACAAAGGCACGCCAGGGCTAGCATGGCAGCAATATGATGATCAGGGAACTGGTCTTCTGTCTTGTTGCTCTTCTGTTGTTAACATAAGACTTTTACTTCATGGTCCAAGACGACTTCTTGGGCTCCAGTCATCAAAATCACATTTCTGCCAGCAAGAAGGAATAAGGCAGGAGAATGAGCACACTGTTCCTTTAAGGATGCCTTTCTGGAAGTCATATATGACACTCCTTATATTTCATTGGTTAAAATTTAGTCAGATGACCACCTGAGCTCAAGGGAGATACAGTGGTCAGTTAAAAATCACATGTTCTAATACTAAAGAAGAAGGGTAAGTGAATGAATGGTAGGGGACAACTGGTAGCCTTCGCCACAACTCCCAAATCTATACCTCCAGGCCAGACTCCTCTATAGCTTCCACCACTTTGGTATTAAAAGGCATTTTAAACCCAAATGTCTAAGGCTGAGCTCATGATCTCTCCAAAACCAGCTCCATTTCTGATGTTCCCTTTCTCAGCGAAGGACACCACTGTCTAGCTGTGCAAGCCAGAAACTCAGGAGCCATCCTTGATTCTTAAGACAGAAAGCATTATTTGCTCACAATTCATCCTTGCATGGCTTCCCTGGGGTGGAGTTTAATTCCCTCTGTTACTGTCTTTGGGCTTTGCCATTTGGTGTCCTGTGGCTGATGTATACACAAAGACACTTTTTAGGCTTTGTCTTGCCGGTGACTTGGAATGGGCTGTGTGCTTTGGTGTGGCCTCTTGCCCTTCTTCTATCAACCATGGAGAGCTTGCCCTGTGTTGCTGCAGGTCCTAGAACAAGAGACACAAAGGGATGCCCTGAACCTCACCTGCGACCTGAAGCAGAAATGCCCCAGTCAACCTGCAGAACTATTAACAAGAGAAATAAATGATTATTGTAAGCCACTGAGAATTTGGAGTTGCTATTCAGCATTATAGGGGAGACCTAAGTAATACAATTATCTGACTCTCCACCTCTGTTCCTTCATTAAACCCTATCTGTGGATCTCAATAACATCTTAAAATCCCGTTCTTCACTTCATCTCCAGTCCCACCACCATCTGAGCCAAGCTACTGCCACTTTTTGTCTGGGCCACTGCAATGACCTCCTGCCTGTTCTCACAGCCTTTGCTCTGGCCGCGTGGCACTTAGCTCTCCACCCAGCAGCAAGGGTGACCTTGGAAAGGAATTACATTAATAATAGGAATGGGTCTGAACACTATCTCGGCCCAGGGGGTTCTGTTAGTCTTATCCACATACAGAAATGAAGGATCTCTTCCATCTGAAGCATCACTAGCCCATTTGGGTATGTCCTCGTTATTATTTTCTCTTTGGAAAGGGAATGTACATAGGTCATCAGCCATTTAATTGAGGAGATAGTTTGGATGGACTGAACAAAAAGGGGTGTCGCCTCTGCTGGGTTAGTGATGGGCAAAGTGCAGGCAGCTGGGAAGATGGCCCCTCAGCCCAGGCCACTGACAAGCCGCATGCTTTCCCCCAGATAGGGGCAGTCTGTGGCTGGGTTGGGGAAGCCTGGCTGGGTCCCCACAGGCACCCTGATGTTCTGGGGGGCAGAGGGTGAGCAGTCTCTCCACGCAGGCTCTTCTCTGCTCTCGATGTGGTTCCCACAGGTCAAGAAGGCCCTCTGGCCTCTGTTCTTCTCCTCTTAGTCCACTCCCCTCCCCCTGCGTTTACTCCAGCTGACCACTGTCTACTCACCTTTGAATGAACTTTGTTGCCCTGCAGGGCTCTGCTTTTTGAGTCACTAAAAGCTCTGCTCTTAAAAATCAGAGCTTTGGTTATTTCTATGATCTCTGAAGTGGATGTCGATAGTGGAACCTTGACCCTGGCTCTGTCTTTGCTTTCCAAGAAAGCACCATTTTAATTCACCTCAGCAAGAGATGCTCTGACTTACGAGTGCAAAAGAAGAAAAGCCCAGTCATACGTGAATAGCTTTAAAACATCTCAGTGTGCACCAGCATCACTGCACTGCTCCCACTCGAAACGGCCCATGGCTTTCTATTGTGCTTAAGACAAAAATATTCAATATGGCCCCAAAGAGCCCAAATGGTCTGGTTTTTGCCTTTCTGTCCACCTGGATATTGGCACTACAGCCACTGCAGCCTGCTTTCTGTACCTCAAATAAGTCATGCTGTCTCCCCAAGGAATCTCGTCTCCCCTTTCTCCACCCTTAACTCCTTCTCCTCCTTCCTCTGGAAGACACCTCTCAAGCCACCCAGCTTCTGTGGTTCCTGTGGAATGAACCCCCATATCCTGCCTCCCTTTATCTCAGGTGTTTCCTTCACTTCTTGGGTTAGTTGGTTACTATCTCTCTGTCTCCCTGATTGTGTAAGCTGCTGGAGAACTGACGTGTAGTTCTTTTTCACCACTGGTCTTTAGCAAATGAATGGAAGAAATAGATGGGTGAATGGATGGTAGTTCCTCACTGAAGACAATCTTGCAGTATTGAAGTTGGCAATATTCTGGTGGTTTGATGCCAGGCTAAGTCTTTGAGGCTTTGCCACAAATAGGGAAAGGATATTGATCTGCAAAGGAGAGTTTAACTGGCTGGTGATATGAGAATCCATTGGGTCCTAACCCAATTTTATTCATCAACGTGATCAGTGGCCAGATAGAGCCTTCTGAATGGCTAGAATATATTGCTGCCTCTGGGATAATTTGAGGTGGGAGAATCAAATCTTCCTAAGTCACCTGCTCCTCCCCTCTGGAAATGTTACCCCTCGTGTGGGCTGCTCTTCAAGAAACTTCCACTAAATCCAAATAATTCTAGGAAGGCTCAGTCCTCATGAGCTACACTTTAGGCAGTTGAATGGACAGCTGAGCCCTGGAGATCAGGGGAGTGGGATGGGGAAGCAAGAGGCAGGTGGAAGGAGAGAGAAATGGAGAGGTGATCAGGAGGCAGGCAGTGCGGATGAAACCCTGGCAGGGGAGTCGGGCATCAAAGGTCATCATCACCTTCACAGATTTGCCACACTCTGGTCCTTTTACCTTCATGCCTCATGATTCGACAAAAATGTCATTTCACCATTTTGACTTTTTTTCCACTTCAAGGAAGAAAGATACAAAAACAAACAGGATAAATTTATTTAGAGGTAAATGGAAGCATCCGGACATGGAGATGGGGTGTTTGGCGTGTGAACGTCTCCTCTGGAAAAGCTTAGCTTAGTCCTCCATTTATTCCTTCAAGAAATGCTACTGAGGTCTACCACGTACCAGGCACTGTGCAGCCACCGGAAATAGAGAGGGAACAAAATAGACAGTTTTATGCTGCAGAATTCTGGGAATTTCCCATGAAGGCTTTGAGAGAAAAGAGCATGCATTCTCTTGTGTCTGCCCGGTCTCCCACGGCTTGGAACTGCCTGGATGTGATGGGACGTGGGACTTGGGGCAAGTTGAGGAATATATTGTATTGTTGGGAGGCATAGCAAGCATATGAGCGAAAAGGAAGCACTCTTCTTCTTTCCCATCATGTTTGGGTTTTAGCGACAGGGTAGGGGAAGATAAGGGGAAAGAGGGATGTGAGTGAGGTGCTGGATTCCAGGAAATGTCCTCACTGAAGTTTGAATATTCTGATGGCCTGATGCCAGCCTGAGGCTTTGAAGCTTTGCTGCAAATAGGGAAAATATGTTGGTCTGCAAAGGAGAGTCTAACTGGCTGGTGATATTCAAATCCATTAAATTTGCTGCGTCTTATGTTATTTATTTTTGTTCCTGATACCCAATTTCTACACTTCTGCAGTTATGTAAGGGCTAGAATCTTCATGTCCTAGCATCCCACCCTTAATAAAATTCCCTTTATTCCTTTCCTCACATTTATTACACATCTTCCTCCCTCCCCAGGCCATGATAGTGGGCATGTACAAAATAAAGCTATCCTGCGATTTCAATCAAAGCCACATAATGTCTTTCTAAAGCACTACTCTGCTTTGAAAAGTCAATATTCCCCCACTGGCAATTTCCCATAATGCGGTTAGTTTAACAAAATAAAATTTGAGAAAACAAAACATTGTGAGAATGATTGTGTTCCTACAAGTTCTCCTTCATTTTCTACTCTTTGGCATTTCTTAGCATTTCTCATGTCCTACCTCATTGTTGGCTAAGTGAGAAAGCCAAGAAAAGCTGGCCTTAAGCCTTTTGAGAGAAAAGGGTGAAGTTTTTAGGGTCTCTTGCATGAAAGTGATAGAAACTTAATTTGAGCTAGCCAGAGTCAAAAATCAAGTAGGGCAGAGCTTGGGGCTTATTAGCAGAAGGAGAGGAGATGAATCCTGGGCAGTGGGATGAACAGGTGTCCACATGGAGGCCGAAAGCAAGTGGTTCCTTCTCCTTCCCAACCAGACCATTAGGAGAAAGGTCAGGGGTGGAGGCGCTGGGAGAGGCTTCTGCCGTTTGGGAAAGGTGTCTAGGCTGAGGGGTTGAAAGTGGTTAATTGGGAAAAGGGATTGTCCAGAGCAGTGTGGGACTCTGTTCTGCACCCCTTTGCTTGGCAAAAAGGAAAACCTCTCCAAAGAGCTGTCTGCAAAAGTTGTGTGCACTCTCACCAGCATGCTCCTGCATGGCATCCATCCACCCTGTGCACCTCCCTCCCCACTGAAGCTGTGCGGGACTAGATCACCAAGAGCCTCCAGATCGCCAACTTCAAGGGGTGTTTTGG
The DNA here is from genome assembly GCF_037993035.2 of Macaca fascicularis. Taxonomy (NCBI): domain Eukaryota; kingdom Metazoa; phylum Chordata; class Mammalia; order Primates; family Cercopithecidae; genus Macaca; species Macaca fascicularis. The sequence continues at coordinate 9,559,547 of NC_088391.1, forward strand.
TCTTTAAGTTGCTCTGTTGGACATACTCATCCACTCCTCTTGAAACCTTATCCTTTCTTGAGCGTCTGGGCATCGCTCTTGGCCTCTAAGGTCCTGCACTCTCTCGGTTTTGCACCTACTTCCTGACCTCCGTCATTCTCCTCTGCGGGCTTCTCCTCCCCTTGCTCCCTAGCTGCTGGGCAGCATCAAGGTTTGGTCCTGGGCTCTCTTCTGGTGTCTGTCTATGTGCTCCCTTTAAGTAGTTTCAGTGATCAGCATTTCCACCTAGATGTCCTAGAGACATCTCCAATTCAGACATGAAAACAGGACCTTTGAAGCCCTTCACTCCGTCCAAGTCTCATCCTCCCCATACCTTCTTGTCTCTGCAAGAGGCACTGCCATTCACTTGGGTACTAGCGCCCGTAATTACTGCATCCCATCCCGGACTCACATGTCTATTCTCCTCTATCTAACCTCTGTCTAACCCAGTGGCAAGTTCTGTTGTCTGTATTTCAAACTATATCTGGTACAAGCCCATCTCTCTTTATCTCCACCACAACCATCTGGGTCAAAGCCACAGTCCCCTCTCATGTGGCCAACGGCAGCAGCCCCCTCACGGGTCTCCCTGTTTCCTCTTTTGCCACCTCCCACAATTTTCCACAAAGTGTTCTTTGAGAGGCAGATTATGTCACTTCCCTACTGAAATCCTTTCGCTGATGTTCCATTGCCCTGAGGATAAAGGCCAACAAACTTCCGCCTATTCTGGCTCCTCTTAACCTCACAGCCTCATCCCATGACCGTCTCCTGCTCTTTTGCTCTGCACCAGTCACACGGCCCCAGTGTTCTCGGACTACACACAGCTCTTCCCTGCCCTGGGGCCTTTGCACTCACTCCTTCCCCGACTTGGAAACATTTTTCTCTAATTGCTTCCTTGTCGTTATCTTTTTTCTAATCACTTATGACTCAGCCTAAATATCACCTCCTCAGAAAGACATTTGCTTTTTAGCACTCAGCTATTTCTCTCCGGTTACAAATGATCATTTGCAATCATTTATTCATTTAATTGTTTACTGTGTCTCACATTAGAAAGATTCCAAGGACAGGAATAAAAACATCTGTCATGTTCTCTAGTTCTCATTAATGACTAGCCCAAGACCTGGCAGATAATGTATACTCAAGGAATGGCTTTTGAATGATGAGTACAAATAGCATCAAGATAACTACCATTATGTCAGTCAGAGTTCTAATTTTGAGTGCTGAACTGTAAATGTTCTGTGGGTGAAACTTTTTTTGAAATATTTAAATGACCTGGAATTGAGATCATGTTATGTCTTAAGGTGAACTCAGAGAATTTCATGCTGCATTAATTTTCTTTTCTTTTCTTTCCTTTTTTTTTTTTTTTTTTTTTGAGGAGTCTTACTCTGTTGCCCAGGCTGGAGTGCAATGGTGGAGTGCTTGGCTCACTGCAACATCTGCCTCCTGGGTTCAAGTGATTCTCCTGCCTCAGCCTCCCAAGTAGCTGGTATTACAGGCACCCACCACCATGCCCCACTAATTTTTGTATTTTTAGTAGAGACAGGGTTTTGCCATGTTGGCCTGGCTGGTCTCGAACTCCTGGCCTCAGGCTATCCACCAACCTTGGCCTCCCACAGTGCTGGGATTACAGGTGTCAGCCACGGCCCGGCCGGCATGAATTTTCAAACAGAACAAAGTTATATTCCTTTGGTAGGTGCAAGAGGAGGAAAATTTCTGTGGCAAGACTATTTATTACTCTGATCAAAAATGCTGCTAGCAAATAGGATCTAAGCGGACTATTACTGAAATGGATAGGAAACTGCCAAGGAATCTGTATCTATATGTGAAAAAAGGAAAAGAGTGAAAATAAAACTGAGATTCTTTTTTGGAAACAAAGCCACCACTTGCCATCAAAACGTTTCTGTTGCTGACCTGCTGACCACTGCACCCTCCCTCACCAAAAAAAAAACCCAAGAAATTATTTAAAAAGAATCCTTCAGAGTTATCAAGCAGATGAGATTCCTTGAAGCGGGAGTCTAAGGAGACACGTAAAGTTACTTCCTCACAATGTCGCTAACTAGTGAAAGGTGAGAAAGAGTTTTCTCAATGGTTGCAACATTTTCAATAAAAATATGTTCACCATTCAACAATGACACCACTGAGTCACTCTATTATTTAACATAAATTTATTTTTTTCAGATGAACGTTAAAAAATATATCAAATTATATTTTCAATTATATTTTATTAAGTGTTCTTCATTTTATGTGGATTTTGCTTATTTTTTGAGTATCTCATTTTTAGTCTTTAATAATTTAGTGTTTGATAAAATATAACAATTATAAATGTTTTTATTGCTGTTTGTAACATGTTTATAATTTATCTGATGTGTAAGGTATTGAATATTTGTGTTCACTAATTTTTTTTTTTTGAGACAGGGTCTCCCACTGTCACCCAGGCTGGAGTGTACCAGCATAATATTGGCTCATGGCAACCTCTGTCTCCCAGGCTCAAGCGATCCTCCCACCTCAGCCTCCCGAGTAGCTGGGAGTGTGTTAGGCATGTTCCACCACGCCCAGCTGATTTTTGTAGTTTTTGTAGAGACGGGTTTTCCCCGTGTTGCCCAGGCTGGTTTTGAACTCCTGGACTTAAGCGATCTGTCCACTTCAACCTCCCAGAGTGCTGGGATAACAGGCATGAGCCACTGCACCCAGCCATTTTCACTAATTTTTAAAATAAATGTCACACTCATAAGAATATCAGTACCAGTGCTACTGCTTTATTATAAATCTAAACAGAGCAGACAACATGACAGCTTTGTTGTTTTGTTCCAGCGCAGCGATCGCCACCCTCGCCTGGCCCCAGCAGCCGACAGCTCATCTATCACAGGATGCTTGTGCCCGCCTATCACAGGATGCCACTTATCACAGGCACCCTGTCTATCACAGGATGCTTCCTGATGATCAAGGTTTGAGGATCAAGGTGTTCGCAGCTTATCTCCTCTGGTCTGGACTGGGCTGATCCAAGTGTGCCTGATCCAAGCAGAGGTTTTGTGGTTACTCATCCACGGAAAGAGGAGGACCCTGCATGGAACACATGGTGTGTGTCCCTTTAACCACCACAGTTGTCCTACCGTGCGGGTAGCATTGATACTATTTTCAGTTGAGGACACTAGGGTTTAAAGAGCTTAGATAATTTCCCCAGATCCCGCAGCTAGTGAGTGTGGGAGCCAATAGCTGAGCCCATGCCAGTCAGACACCAAAGCCTTTCCATTCTGCCTCCCTTCCTGATGCCAGGAGCCACCAGACACTGCACTTTGGCAATAACCAGCTCCGGCGTCTCTAAGAGAGAAGGGTCAGGTGGCTTCGTGCTGTACTGGACCTGGGATAGAATTTCAGAACCAAGTTCAGGGTTGCAAAAAGTGATCCCAACAACGGACCAGGGAGGGCACCATGCAGAGCTGCCCTACCTTCTGTTGCTTGCTCCTAGCTGAATATAAAATGGAGAAGGGTGTTCTCTTCCTTGCTCTTGCCCGCAAGGGCACTTGACCTGCTAAGAGGAGAGAAGAGAATCTCCTTGATGGGAACTTCTATGGAGGCTTTCTCTAAGTTCAAATCCCTGGAAACACCAAAAATTCTGTACAATTTTAATTGCAGATGTTTCATTCATTAAATTCGATAATCAGTACTCCTGTTATTACTATCAATACTACTACTGTTATTACTATCCTGTTATTGCTATCAATAATACTGCTACTGTTATTACTACTACTGGTTAACATTTTCAGAAACCTAACTTGACTCTCCTCAACTGCAGCTTCTTAGCGAACTCATCATCTGTGGAGAAACTGATGAAGCTTTGGGATGGGAGTGTTGATGACGATTTAAAATAAAAGCTTTTTACTGCTTTTTGTGCACAGAACCACAAAGTTCATATTTTAATTGATGCCATAAGTATTTGAAAGAATTATCTTTACTTTTTTTATTTTTTTGTCACCCAGGTTGGAGTGCAGTGGTACGATCTCAGCTCACTGCAAGCTCCGCCTCCTGGATTCACGCCATTCTCCTACCTCAGCCTCCCAAGTAGCTGGGACTACGGGTGCCGCCACCATGCCTGGCTAATTTTTTTTGTATTTTTAATAGAGACGGGGTCTCACCATGTTAGTGAGGATGGTCTCCATCTTCTGACCTCGTGACCCACCCTCCTTGGCCTCTCAAAGTGCTGGGATTACAGGCGTGAGCCACCGCGCCCGGCCAAATTATTACTATTTTTAGTTAAGGTTGTATATTCTAACTATAATCCACTAGGTACTTATTAATAATATCAACTTGCATCAGGACATTTTGTATGCTATTTGTCTCAAATTGATTTTTAAATAAAATTCCTAGATTTTCAAATTCAGCACACATCCTATCAGATTATTCTGTTTGCCTTTGCTTTTGACTTCAAATAAAAGTTACTCCCTGCTAAATTGGATGGGTAAAAACGTCTGAGTAATAATTGACTAAGCAATCGTGACAACAGCAGTGAGCTCTGCAATGACGCACTCAAGCTTACCAGCACAAGTGTATCTGTAAGTGCATATTTTGAACTAGCCCAGCATTTGTTCCTGAGTCACGAACAAGTTGTGCAGTGACATTTATTCCTGGCTTTCACTCTTGTCTATAATCTTGGGAGACCAAGATAAAGAGACCAAGATTTTACAGATGAAGTAAAAATCCTTTGGGAGTAGATTAAAACAATTGTATGCACCCAAAGTATTGTAAAACACTTAGAGTCAAATCTCTCACAGGTAAAGGCAAATCCAAGGGGCTGTCACATCTGGTATGTCACTGAAAGCCTGAAATAAATTATATCAGCCTTTCTTAGCCCAAGGGTTGATTTTAATTCAAAACAATTCAGACTCATACTAGATTACAATAAAATGCAAATAGCCACCAGGCCTTGTACATTCTAAGTATTCTAGCTAAAGACTAAAAATGAAGAGTTGGCCAGGCGCGGTGGCTCATGCCTGTAATCTCAGCACTTTGGGAGGCTGAGGTGGGTGGATGACCTGAGGTCAGGAGTCAGAGACCAGCCTGGCCAACATAGCAAAACCCCGTCTCTACTGAAAAAAAAAAAAAAAAAGCAAAAAAATTAGCCAGGCATGGTGGCAGGCGCCTGTAATCCGAGCTAGTTGGGAGGTTGAGGCAGGAGAATCTCTTGAACCCAGGAGGCAGAGGTTGCAGAGAGCCGAGATCGCACCACTGCACTCCAGCCTGGGCCACAGAGTGAGACTCTATCCTAAAAGTAAAATAAATAGATCAATAAATAAATAAACGCAGAGTCCCACCAAGCCTTGCAGGCCACATTCAATCCACGTTTCAGGGAATTAAGCACTAAAAAGTCAGAAACACATTTAGGTTTGGGTGTAAGTTCTATGTGTTGGAAAATGTTACACTGTTTTATTGAAGTTTTTAAAAATTGAAACCATAAAATTAAGGAATACGACTTTGCTGAATTCTTAAGAAACTGAGGACTTTATTTTTTCAATTTTCTGAGGCATGCAGTTTATTCAAAATAACCATTCTATTCCCCATGCAAGTTTAAAGAAACTGGACTATTTAAACCGTCAACCATTCCTAAGGAGCTATTTTTTAAAAATAGACTTTAATAGCAAACACTGGAAACAATTTAAAAGTACATCAGTAAAGAAAATGTTAAAATATAGAAAGACCTCAGAGGTACATTACTCAGAAAAAAAGAAAAGTTGTAGAATACTATGCCCAGTACCATCCCATTAATTTTAAAAAGAATCCTGTATATGCGTATGCTTGCACACTCCAAACTGAAACAGTGGCAACATGGGAGAGAAGAGGAGGTTTGGGCAGAAAGTGGATGTGTTCATGTAAGATTTTGAAGTTAAACATTAACAAGCAAAACAAGACTAATAACAAACAAGAAACAAACAAAAAGTGCACGAGGATTCTGAACTAATCACAGCATGTATTCGGTTACCACGGCAAAGTCCCGCCGCCTGGGTGGCCTAAACAGCAGGGTTTTATTTTCTCACAGTTCTGGAGGCTGGAAGTCCAGCACGAAGGTGTTGGCAGGTGTGGCTTCTTCTGCCACCTCTCTCCTTGGCGTGCGGAAGGCCGTCTTCCCCCTTCCTCACACGGCCTTTCCTCTGTGCATGTGTAGCCCTGGGTTCTCTTTTTCCCCAGTGTGTCCTTATCCCCTTTTCTTATAAAGACGCAATTGGCAGGGCACGATGTCTCATGCCTGTAATCCCAGCACTTTGAGAGTCTGAGGCGGGTGGATCACGAGGTCAAGAGATCGAGACCATCCTGTCCAACATGGTGAAATCCCTTCTCTACTAAAAATACAAAAATTAACTGGGCATGGTGGCACAACCCTGTAGTCCCCTCTACTTGGGAAGCTGAGGCAGGAGGATCACTTGAACCCGGGAGGTGGAGGTTGCAGCAAGCCAAGATTGTGCCACCACACTCCAGCCTGGCAACAGAGTGAGAATTCACCTCAAAAAAAAAAAAAAAAAAAGACACCATCATATTCCATTAGGACCCACCCTATATTTTAACTTAAAAGACCCTGTCTCCATTAGGACCCACACTATATTTTAACTTAAAAGACCCTGTCTCCAAAAATGGTTACATTTTGAGGGACTAGGGGATGGACTTCAGCATGGGAATCTCAGGAGCACAATTCGGCCCCTAACGCAGTGTTTCTGTTTCTGGTTCTAACCTGTTTGTGCTTCACAGTGTATTGGTTTTAACAACAACTACGCAGTTTTGCACTCTAGGTGGGCACATGACTTTGAAAATGTATTCTCAGAAACTAAGTCTTAGATACAAAAATCCCCTGCAGCTTCACTAGGATACAATGTGAAGGTGGTGCCTCTCAAGCTAGTACTCAAACGCCGCTTCTCTGAGCCTCTCCTTCACGCTCGCATGGAGCTTCATTCATAGTTCCATCGCCCTGCCTCAGCCGTGTCCTGGGTGTCTCCTCTGTCTCTCAACATCCACGTGGGTTTGCCACATAGTGGTTATTACGGGTTGAATTATGTCCTCCCAAAAGTCATATGTTGAAGAAGTCCTACCCCCAGGACCTCAGAATGTGACCTTATTTGGAAATAGGGTCGTTGCTGATGTAGTTGGTTAAAATGAGGTTATGCTGGAATAGGATGGGCCCTAATCCAAGATGACTGATGTCCTTATAAAAAAAGAGGAGATTTGGACTCAGACACACCCAGGGAGAATGCCACGTGAACATGAAATCGGAGACTGGGGTGATGTGTCTGCAAGCCGAGGAAAGCCAAGATGGCCAGCCAGCCACCAGGCAGTGGAGAGAGGCCTGGAGTCCCTCTTGGCCCTCAGAGAAACCAGTCCTACAGACACCTGGGGCTCAGTCTTCTCGCCTCCAGTACTGGGAGATGGTAAATGTCTGTGTTTCAGTCACCCAATTGGAGGTACTTTGTTACGACAGTCCTAGCAAACAAATACAGTAAGTATCAATAAAGAGTGAGGACGGGTGCGGTGGCTCAAGCCTGTAATCCCAGCACTCTGGGAGGCCAAGGCGGTGGATCACTTAAGGTCAAGGGTTTGAGACCAGCCTGGCCAACATGGTAAAACCCCATCTCTACTAAAAATACAGAGGTTAGCCAAGTGTGGTGGCCGGCACCTGTGATCCCAGCTGCTGAGGAGGCTGAGACAGAAGAACTGCTTGAACCCAGAAAGCAGAAGCTGCAGTGAGCCGAGATCACACCACTGCACTCCAGCCTGGGCAACAGAGCAAGACTCTGCCTTAATCAATCAATCAATCAATCAATCAAAGAGTGAAAAGAGGCACCGTTAACAGCTACACTCAGACCGTAGGCATCACTGGGACATATGGCTCCCCTTCCTATAAATCATTGCTGAATTTGATTCTCTTTAGTTTCTTGTCCTTTTTTGCTGTCTCTCCTCCCGATAAGAATGTGTAGGACCTTGGGTGACAGGAATAAGGTCTATTTCTTCACTGCAGAATGTCTCATTCTACCTCCAATGAATCAAATGTTTTCTTGAGTGCTACTCACATCGTCATTTGCTTAAAGTAATGAGGAACAGTGAGAAGAGTTCAGATCAGAAGCAGCGAGCTTTGCATCGACGCATCCAGCTTACCAGCACAAGCCTATCTGTAGGTGGGTGCAGAGTTCGAACTGGCTCAGCATTTGTTCCTGAGTCAAGCACAAGCTGTGCAATAACGTTCGTTTCTGGCTTTCACTCTTGTCTATGATCTTGGAGACAGTTCTTAAATATTTACAGCTACAGTTCTTACTTTTTACTTGGGAGCTCGTCTTGGGGATCCCCATAGCAGTTCTGGGGAACTGAGACCAGGGGCCAAATTTGCATTTGTGGCTCATGCGCCTACCCCATCTGGCAAGGCTAAGTTCTACCTGTTCCATTGCTTCAAATCCGGGCATTCATTCTTGCAGCTGTGGGTCAGACAACACAAAGCCCCAATTTTAATGTTTGTTTTCCTGTTTGGTGTGGATACCCTATCTGTCTCTGCAATGCACTCATGAACACATAAGCCAAAAATAGCTACGGTGGGTCATAGGTCAAAGCAATTCATGAAGATAAACTTTCTGAGAAATTTGCTCTGAAAATCTTTTGCAATTATGGGATCAGTATAATTATGTCTGATGGTTTCTACCACTCAGGAACTGTTTAATCTCCATCCCTTGGGAAGTGGGGTCAAGATGATGTGGGTTCAGGTTGTAGGAGGTAGGTGTCCAGGAGTAGGGGCAATATGTGGAGTGGCAATTACTAGAAAAAACAAAAACCCCAAGGCAGTCCCAGGCCAGGGTCAGAATCAAGCAGTAGGGCCAGGCCTCCCAGCCGTGTGAATCTGGGCCAAGGCTGTATGTGTGTATGTGTGTGCGTGTGTGAGTAAGAGAAGGCACCAATGCACTGAAGAGAACAAAGCAGATAGAAATAGGATAAAAATCTGGAGTTATTCCTGACCCCAAATTAGGCCACTTAAGTGCTGCGTTTGTTAAAGTAGCATCCATGGCTTCCGAGATGCATATGTAAGATGCATGAAGAAATGAGGGGCATTTTCCAGCTGGTTATCTTTTACGTCATCGCTTGATCAAAGGCAATTCTAGCACTTTGGGAGGCAGGGACGGGAGGATCACTTGAGCCTAGGAGTTTGAGACCAGCCTGGGCTACATAGTGAGATTGCATCTCTACTGAAAATAAAAAAATTAGCTGGGCATGGTGCACACGCCTTTAGTCCCAGCTACTCAGGAAGCTGAGGTGGGAGAATCGCTTGACCCCAGGAGTGCGCGGCTGCAGTGAGCCACGATTGGACCACTCTACTCCAGCCTGGGTAGCAGAGACCCCATTTCTGAAAAACAAAAATAATACTTTAAAAATAAGGATAGGCCGGGCGTGGTGGCTCACAACTGTAATCCCAGCACTTTGGGAGGCCGAGGTGGGAGGATCATGAGGTCAGGAGATCGAGACCATCCAGGCTAACACGGTGAAACCCTGTCTCTATTAAAAATACAAAAAAATTAGCCAGGTGTGGTGGTGGGCGCCTGTAGTCCCAGCTACTTGGGAGGCTGAGGCAGGAGAATGGCGTGAACCCAGGAGACGGAGCTTGCAGTGAGCCGAGATCATGCCACTGCATTCCAGCTTGGGCGAACAAGGGAGATTCCGTCTTAAAAATAATAATAATAAAAATTTAAAAAATAAGGATAACATTGGCCAGATGCAGTGCCTCATGTCTGTAATCCCAGCACTTTGGGAGGCTGAGGCTGGCGGATCACCTGAGGTCAGGAGTTCGAGACCAGCCTGGCCAACATGGTGAAACCCCGTCTCTACTAAAAATACAAAAAAATTAGCTGGGCGTGGTGGCAGGTGCCTGTAATCCCAACTACTTGGGAGTCTGAGGCAGGAGAATCACTTGAGCCCAGGAGGCGGAGTTCGCAGTGAGCCGAGATCGTGCCCCTGCACTCCAGCCTGGGCAATGAGAGCGAAACTCTGTCTCCAAAAAAATAAATAAACAAATAAAGATAACACTGCCATCAAGTTCTATGAAGGCCTTGCATGGTATGATTGAAATAATGTGATGTAGGGATGTAGCTCTTGGATAAAGAGTAGACTAAGAATCGTTGGATAAATGGGCATATACACTAGCCTGGTAAGCGGCAGACCTGCCTCGACAGGCTTCTGGTGTGCTCCCTCCTGCTACTCCGTCCACCAGATGACAGTGACAGCCTCTGCAGTGGTGTGGAAATCAGCACGTTCTCTTTCTCACTCTGAAGGAAAAGGCTGGGAATGATCTCACCCCAAGACCTCATTGTTCTGCCAAGTCAATCACCCCCGAGGCTCCAAAGCGTTTGCTCCTTGGTGCTGACTTTCGTGGAGCCTCTAATGAGGCCCAGCACGGCCTAGCGTTGTGTCCTCCAGGCCTCGTCGTCTGCCTTTCTTGGAACGTGGACTGAGAGCTTGTTTTGGATGGTCACCAATCAGGCCTTCGCTATGGCCAGGAGGTCTCAGTAGACAAGCCGGGTAATTGAACATATGCAAGTTGTTTATTTTGTCCATAAAGCAGTGACCACACTCGGAGGAGAAATTGCCTTGTTAAAAAAAATACTCTGTTCCTCATCACTCGATGCCTGGCTCTGCCAGCTGCAGGGACTTTCCAGCAATTAAAATAAACAATTCCACATGGGCACAGTCAACCTTGCAGAAAAAAGGTGTCAGGAAATAAAGATGTCACAGAATTTGAAATAAAATGTGTTTAAGAGCAGCCTGGCTCTCTTGAATTGGAAAGTGGCTTTTCTTGGAGCTGTAAGAGTCTTAACGACTTTAGAACTGGAAGAGAATGGAGTGTCCATGTGGTCCAGCCTCCATGTTTGACAGCGAAGGAAACTAAGAGCTGGTTTTTCCAGTACTGCAATTGGGCTGTGGAAGAGCTGAGACTATAAACCTGCGCCTGACTCTCAGGGCTGTGCCTTCCTGTCTTTTGGAGATGATCAGTAGGGACAAGAGCCGTCAAAGAAGGCTCCAGGAGACAGCTCTGGCTGTAGATCTGGAATTAGAGGGCCCAGTGGAGATCACTACAGGGCAGGGGACAAATGAGAATGAGAATGAAGGCCCAGGGGCAGGAGTGAACAGGATATATTCCTGGAACCAGAGAGGAGACTAGCCTGGTAAGTTGTGGGGGAAAGTAAGGATTAAAGTTGGATAGTAGAATACATTGGTTAGTCAGAGGCAGCAATCGCAGGAACCAGGTGCCAGGCTAGACAGTTAAAGCAGAAAGGACTTAGCAGTATATGCTACTTGGACAATGGAAAGAAGAAACAAAGCCTCTAGTCTCTAGGTTAAGCTTCCAAGAATGACTATTTTTTCCTTTCTTTCTTTCCCTCCCTCCCTCCCTCCCTCCCTCCCTCCCTCCCTCCCTCCCTCCCTCCCTCCCTCCCTCCCTCCCTCCCTTCCTTCCTTCCTTCCTTCCTTCCTTCCTTCCTTCCTTCCTTCCTTCCTTCCTTCCTTCCTTCCTTCCTTCCTTCCTTTCCTTCCCTCCCTCCCTCCCTCCCTCTCTCTCTCTGTTTCTTTGTTTCTTTCTTTCTTGATGGAGTTTCGCTCTTGTTGTCCAGGCTGGAGTGCAATGGTGTGGTCTCAGCTCACTGCAACTTCTGCCTCCTGGTTTCAAGTGATTCTCTTGTCTCAGTGTCCCAAGGAGCTAGGATTACAGGCATGTGCCACCAGTCCAGCTAACTTTTTGTATTTTTAGTAGACACAGGGTTTCACCATGTTGGCCAGACTGGTCTCCAATTCTTGACCTCAGGCGATCTGCCAGCCTTGGCCTCCCTAAGTGCTGGGATTACAGGTGTGAGCCACTGCACCTGGCCAACCAAGAATGACTCTTAACCACACTGTAGAAGTGGCCACCAAGAGAGCAGAGAGGGCTCTGCCATGACCTGGCAGCTGCCACATTAAGAAGCTGCCTCCAGACCAGGAAGCCACTACCTCCAAACCAGACCCCCCTGCCCTTGTCGCAACCCACGCTGGCAAAATGGATGCTTCACCCCCAGTTCTCTTCCACATACCTCAGCTTTGAATCAGATCTCACCAAGTGCATCTGACAGTCGGAATCTCCTCACAGCTGGGATTCTAACTGCGGTAGAGTCAGAAAAATGTAATTTTTAGCTCTCAATTTGGGCGGCTTATGAAAGGAATGCTGGAAGGGTTTGGGATGGATGCTGAACAAGCCACTCCACAGTATTCACTGCACATGGAGAGCTTGGAGCCACAGGACAGGGACCTGTGATCGGGAGCCTGGGCTTGCGTCGTCACAAGTAAGGAGTTGCTGATAATTTCTTGGTTAGAAGAGAGTCATGAAGAAAGTGATTTTGAAATGATTTCTCTAAAGATATTATGCAGGCTTGACTTGTCAACAGGAATTCTCGGATAAGGAGGAATGTATAGGAGGTGATTGCATCATATGCGTAAGAGATAATGAAGCCTTGGAACAGGCTGACGAGAGTAGAGAGGAAGAGGATAATAACTAATAGCAAATTGGGAAGATTTGGTGATTAATGAAATGAGAAATAAAATGAACCATAAACTCCACGAGCAGAGACTATGCCACTTGTCCTTGAACTGCGAGTATCTCTGCCAGTGCTTGGCATGTGATACGTGCCCAGTGAATGACTAGGAAATGAATGAAAGGGAAAAGTCAAAGATGGCGAGTGATCACCGAAAGGAACGTTTTAAAATAACTATTGAAAACACGGAGAGTCAATAGACTTTGCTATTTTCCCCTCTTTGGGACCACCAGCCTGAGAAGTAAACAGAGCACTTTACAAAGAGTCAAAGAGTCAAGGGGGAGACTGGGGATACTGAGGGGCAGAGGAATGGGAGAAATGGGAAAAGTGAAGCACAGAACTGACTCCCCAGCAGAAAGGAGGGTTCCAGGACTACGCCTAAATCGGAAGAACCATCTGAAGCCCCATGTGGGAATGTTGACACCTGCCATTCCCACACCACCCCTGCAGCCAGGCAGAGTGATCCCAGGTTCCACACAGCAACACAGCAGCAAAGAGCAGGGTGCAGCTTCTCCAACAGGCTGCACATGGCCACAGTCAAGCTTTCTGCCCTTTCCTTCTATTCCCCCACTCCATTGCCTCAAACTCCAGAACACTGTAATTAGACAACTAACGTGTAGATTATTAAAAAATCAAAGGACTAGACATAGCTAAAAATTCAAGCACACTGGCACAGAAGAAAGGTTTCCAGTAATCTCAGTGTATGCAAACGAAGACAACAGAGATGTTAAAACGGAAAGGAGAATGGATATGGTACAGAAAAGAAGAGAAACCAACATAAGAACAATCGTGTGTTCCTGAAGCAGAGGATTGAAAAGGGGTGGAGAAGGTTTACTCAAAGATATCTACATGGGCTCTCCCAGGCAGGATTGACACTGCAAATTAAAAGCACACCCCATGTTCTTGGAGATTTTGATACTCCAGGAGGTTCTGTGCCAAAAAATCTCCAGGCATCCAGAAAAACACAAATCAACTGCAACAGAAATCAACTACAACAGAAACATATTAGACCAGCCTGAGAATTCTTCATAGCAATCAAAGCCGTAAGACAATGGAGTAACGTCAACAGAGTTCCAGGAAGTGTGACCTGAGACTATCTAACCTGTCAAGGTGCCCTTCAAATGGAAAGGGAACAGGCAGACATCTCCACACAATGTCATGAATCTTCTCGAAAAAACATTTACCATAAAACGTTGGGAGTTTGAGACCAGCCTGGCCAACATGGCAGAACCCCGTCTCTACTAAAAATACAAAAATTAGCTGGGTGTGGTGGCACGGACCTGTAATTCCGGCTACTCGGGAGGCTGAGACATGAGAATTGCTTGAACCCAGGAGGTGGAGGTTGCAGGAGCCAAGATCGTGCCACTGTCCTCCAGCCTGGGTGACAGAGCGAGACTCTGTCTCAAAAACAAAACAAACAAACAAACAAAAAAACAAGCAAAAAAAAGTTACCAACTTTAGGTGAATCATGATTTAAAAACAAAAATGACAAGGAGTAGGAAAGCCCTGATAAAAGACTGACAAGTAAGTGAAACTCGTTTAAATATTGAATTAAAACTGAACAATTAGGAGAATACTAATTAAAGAGCACAGTGCAAGTGATGGAAACCTGGAACTTTTTTTTTTTTTTTTGAGACGGAGTTTCACTCTTGTCACCCAGGCTGGAGTACTGTGGCGCGATCTCGGATCACTGCAACCTCCAACTCCCGGGCTCGAGAGATTCTCCTGCCTCAGCCTCCCAAGTAGCTGGGATTACAGGCGTCCACCACCACGCCTGGCTAGTTTTTGTATTTTTAGTAGAGACGGGGTTTCACCATGTTGGCCAGGCTGGTCTCAAACTCCTGACCTCGGGTGATTCACCTGCCTCGGCCTCCCAAAGTGCTGAGATTACAAGTGTGAGCCACTGCACCCGGCATGGAACATTTTGAGATAATCATGTAACCTACAAAATACGGAGGGGGTTAGGTGGAAGAAGTATTAATATTTTCGTCTTTCATAGCAGGGAGTCAGTATTTTCTGAAATTGATATGTAATGTGTAATACAAACAATAATGCCAGTGTCTTCTCTTCTGCGTCCCTCATAATTACTCTTTTCTTAATCCTAGACAGATTTTTAAGAAATCATCCTGTAGTGGTGAAGATATTTTTATGTGACAGTCAGTGTGTCCTTTGGTTTCACTTCAGTTTCTTATGTTAAATTTAACTAAAATTAAATACCTAAAAATTGTAAATGGCCGCAATTACATGATCCCAAGTTTTTAAATGTGAATTTGTTTATTAACCATTTCAACTATCTGTATGAAAGAAAAATATTCCGTTAATATTCTTACTTAAGAGTGATGGGCCGAGTGCAGTGGCTCACGCCTGTAATCCCAGCGCTATGGGAGGCCGAGGTGGGAGGCTTACTTGAGGCCAGAAGTTGGAGACCAACCTGGGCAACATAGGGAGACCCTGTCTCCTCAAAAAAAAAAAAAAGAGTGAAGGGCTTGGGGTAATGTGAAACATTTTCATCTCTTCATGTTTAGGACTGTTTAAATTCCTTATAGTAAGCATTTTTTAAACAAAAATTTATAATTTCTTGCAATATAAAGACTGAAGGGAAATATGCCAAGGTGACAACCAGAGTTCATTCCATGTGATGTGAATGTGGATGATACCTGTGCAACTGTCTTTGAAAAAAGTCCAAACCTCAAAGTCATTGGCAGGGCTTCCAAGGTTCCTCAGTCACATTCTTTGCTTACTTTTCCAGCCTCCCCTTTCTCAATTCCTTTGTAGAGATGGGGTCTCTCTATGTTGCCCAGGCTGGTCCCAAACTGCTGGGCTCAAACAACCCTCCTGCCTTGGCCTCCCAAAGTGCTGGAATTATAGGCATGAGCCACCTCACCCAGCCCCATTTTAACCAGTTTTAAGTGTGTAATTCAAAAGTGTTAAGTACATTCACAATGTTATGCATCCATCACCACTTTCAATTCCCAGAACGTTCTCACCGTTCCAAACTGAAACTCTATACTCAACAAACAACAACGCCCCACTCTTAGCCCCAGGCGGCCACCATTCTACTTTCTGTCTCTGTGAATGTACCTGTTCTTGGGACTGCACATGAGCGGGATCATGCAGTATTTGTCCCTCTATGACTGGCTTATTTTATTTAGCATAGTGTTTTCTATGTTCACGCATTTTATAGCACGTGTCAGAATGTCCTTCCTAGTTAAGGCTGACTAATATTCCATTGTACATGCTACATTTTAAATATCCATTTGCATTTTGTGTATAATGCTACATTTTGTATATCCATTTGCATCTTGTGTATGCTGCATTTTGTATGTCCTTTGATGAACATCTGGGTCATTTCCACCCTTTGGCTGTTGTGAGAATGCTGCTATAATCACTGACGCACAAGTCCTACTCGTTTGTAAGGATTCCTGCTGAATATCATCTTCTGAAAGCCATTCCTGGTTTCCTTATTTGGGGCTGGGTACCTACCCATTGTGTTCTTGTGATGTCTTGTGTATACACCATCTTATTTGTTAGGTTATCCTGCAATTGCTGGTTTGTAAGTTCTGCTTGCCATCTTCCCCACTAGACTATGGGCTTCTTGAGAGTAGAGATCACTTCATTTGACTCGGAATCCTTACTAGCTCACCTAATGCTTAGAACACAGGCGACAGTCAATACTATAGCAGAAAGGGTTTCACTGTCCAGGTTTGCAACACATTCTAGTAATATAGCTGGACCTCTGATGTTAGAGGATAAGAATCCCACAGGACAGGTATGGTGGCTCACACCTGCAATCCCAGCACTTTGGGAGGTTAAGGCAGAGTTCAAGATCAGCCTGGGAAACATAGACACTCTGTCTGTACAAAATTTTTTTTAAAAAATTAGCCAGATGTGGTGGAGCATGCCTGTGATCCCAGCTACTTGGGAGGCTGAGGTGGGAGGATTGTTGGAGCCTGGGAGATTGAGACTGCAGTGAGCCAGGATTGCATCACTGCACTGCAGCCTGGGTGACAGAGCAAAATCCTGTCTCAAAAGAAAAATAAGAATACCTCAGACAAAGCCAGAAAACCAAATAAACAGGAAGAGTGAGGCAAGGGTTCCAAAGATGTCCTATTTTGGGGAGCTATTATGGCAGGAGCCCCCACCCACGTTGCTGAATGTTTTACCTTTCATGAGAGTTCTCAGTTGCACAGTGTGTTAGTGAGGTTCTCCAGAGAAGCAAAACCAACAGGATGTATACATAGAGAAACAGGGATTTATTACAAAGCATTGGCTCCCACAATTACGGAGGCTGGCAAGCACTAAGCTCCGCAGGGGAAATTGGCCAGCTGGAGCCCCGGGAGAGCCAGCAGTGCACTTCCAAATACTGGCAGGCTTGAGACCCAGACTAACATTTCAGTTCAAGTCCAAAGGCAAGAAAAAGCCAACGTCAGGCAGGAAGAATCCTCTCTTAAACTGTGGAGAATCAGTCCTTTTGTTCTAGTCTAGCCTTCCACTGATGGGACGAGGCCCACCCGCATGGAAGGGACAATCCGTTCTACTCAGTCCGCTGATTTCAACACTAACTGCATCCACGACACCCTCACAGAAACACCCATATGTTTGACCAAACATCTGGGCACCCTGTGGCCTAGTCAAGTCAAACATAAAATTGACCATCACACATAGCTTCTCAAGTCACGCACATGCCTTTTTCGGATCCAACGTGAGGATAAAGCAGAAAGTCACATTAAGAGGGTGTGAACCCCGAAAAGCTGAGACAGGTCTCAGTCAATTTAGAAAGTTTATTTTGCCAAGGTTGAGGACGCATGCCCGTAACACAGTCTCAGGAGGCCCTGATGACATGTGGCCAAGGTGGTCAGAGCTCAGTTTGGTTTTCTACATTTTAGGGAGACATGAGACATCAATCAGCATATGTAAGATGAACATTGGTTCCGTCTGGAAAGGCAGGACAACTTGAGTAGGAGAAGGGCATCCATTTGACTCTTATCTGCCTATTTGTCTCTTATCTGCCAGGTCATAGGCAGATAAGAGACAAATGGATGCATTCTTTTGAGTTTCTGATTAGCCACTCCAAAAAAGGCAATTAGATATGTGTTTATCTCAGTGAGCAGAAGGTGACTTTGAATAGAATGGGAAACAAATTTGCCCTAAGCAGTTTCCAGCTTGACTCTTCCCTTTAGCTCAGTGGTTTTGGGACCCCAAGATATTTTCCTTTCACAAGGGAAACTAGCCTATGTCCCAGGAGGTGGACGGAGCTGCCTTTGAAAGCATGGGTCCAATGAGTCTACACTCATTGCTGTGGGCACAGGCCACCAGTAGACTTAGGGGCTGAGGATGAATGAGCACAGCTGACTAGGAAAACACCTTTAAAGCAGGAAACTGGCCCGGTGCGGTGGCTCATACCTGTAATCCCAACACTTTGGGAGGCCGAGGTGGGTGGATCACCTGAGGTCAGGAGTTTGAGACCAGCCTGGACAACATGATGAAACCCCGTTTCTACTAAAAATACAACAATTAGCCAGGTGTGGTGGCGTGCGCCTATAGTCCCATTACTCGGGAGGCTGAGGCAGGAGAATTGCTTGAGCCCGGGAGGTGGAGGTTGCAGTCAGTTGAGATCGCACCACTGCACTCCAGCTGGGTGACAGAGCAAGACTTCATCTCAAAAAAAAAAAAAAAGAAAAGAAAAGAAATAAAAATAGGAAACAAAGTGCCCCAAGCCATGATTACTGCGTTGAAATCTTACTTTGAGAAAACTATATTCTAAAGTTGAGTACGCAAAACTGGAGAAAAATGAGGATAAAGTAAGGCCATGGAATACAAGAAACCCAGCCTACTGTACGAAGCCTGGTTTATATACATTTTCTTTCCACAATATTTCCCTAGTCTTGGCATGTAAGCTTTGTCCAAGCCTCTATCCAGCAGGGAATCTTGGCTTAGACAATATACTAAGGGATGGTCACATTTTCGTTACAACAGGAAAGTGGTTCTTTGGAGAAACTGATGATGTAAGGAGGTCTTTATAATTAAGCACAAGTCCCAAGACCATCCTGACTTGTCAAGGAAAAACACACTAGAAAGGAGATGGCAGGGAAGGGACGGGCTGCCAAGAGATGAAAATAGGAATGTGTATAGGCAGGAAAATAACACTGACAAAGGGAAGAAAGGCAGGAACCAGCAGAGAAATTAAGGAGGGATGGAATCAGATTTGGAAACGTGCTTGGACGTAAACTAATTCATCCTTACGTCCAATACATGACTCTTCTCTCTCCTACCTACTAGGCAGGGCATTTTTGCTTTCTGACAGCATCTACTTGAACACCTCCTGCGATGGAAGCTCACTATCAAAAATAACTCCTTTCCTTTTTGCACGGTGCTGAGCCAAACTGAATCAAACTTTGTCTACCTGCAAATTCTGCCCATTAGCTCTGTTCTGACCACTGCAGCAACTCTCAATAGGTATGACGCCTTTTGACACAGCGGCCCTTCAAGTAACTTCAGTTTCTTCTCTCTGGCTGGGGGTTAAACATCTCCACTTCCTCTGACAGCACCACCCTGACACCATTTCTAGATCCTACATGATCCTGGTTGGTCATTTGTGAACACACTTCAGATGTGTCAATAACTTTGAAATGTGGAACCTAGAACTGAACACAACATTCCACGTCATCGATGAAATTGGAGCACAACATTATTGTTCATATCCTGAGACTTACTGTCCTGTTAATAAAGTCTGAGATAGAACTTACTTTTTGGCAGCCCTTCAACAACGTTGGGTCACACGGAGGCTAAAATCAGTTTTAAATTACTGCTCCATCTTCTGATCACATCATAGATTCCAGGAGCTCTCCGATTATTGGATTTTATTTCAACACTAAAAAATGTTGAGAACAACATAGCATTATATTTTTTTAAAAAAGGTTCTAAGGAAGGATATTTTAAAAAGGCAAAAGATTAAAAGAAAATGATATCCAATGGAAAGTCATATCTAATGCAGAGTTTAGGAACTGGTAAATATGTGGGCAAATATAAAAGCATTTTCAAAAGTCATCTTTTTATTTCTTTAAAAGATAACTGGCTGTTTAAAACAATGATTATATGTTCCGAGATCTGTAACATATAAAGGCACAATGTATGGCATGAGAGCACAAAACAGGCGGAGAAGTGGAAGTAATCTTCTCTCAGGTCTTGAATTACTGTGAAGTAGTGTAATGTTATTGAAGGTAGACTGTGAAAACTTCAAATATATATTGTAAGCCCTAGCTATTAAGCCAATCGTAGAGTTAGAATTAAAAATACCGTGATGTAAGCTTCCCATTTATAAATTTAAAAAAAGAAAAATGCTTGATCTAGAAAGAGAACAGATGAGACAATCCTTAGTGTGGCATAACTGGTTTTCACAATGCCAGGACATTAAACTGGTATGTCCATAATTACATTAAATGTAAATAGTAAAAAGGCTGGTGCGGTGGCTCACGCCTGGAATCCCAGAACTTTGGGAGGCTGAGGCAGATGGATTGCTTGAGGCCAGGAGTTCGAGACCAGCCTGGACAACGTGGTGAAACCCATCTCTACTAAAAATACAAAAATTAGCTGGGTGTGGTGGTGCATGTCTGTAGTCTCAGCTACTTGGGAGGCTGAGGCAGGAGAACCACTTCAACCTGGGAGGCGGAGGTTGCAGTGAGTCGAGATCGCACCACTGTGCTCCAGCTTGACACAGCAAGACTGTCTCAAAAAAAAAAAAAAAAAGAAAGAAAGAAAGAAAGGATAAAAGCACTCCAGTTAAAGGGTAGAGATTGAATAGTTCTTATAAAAAAAAAAGTAATAATCTACTATACACAGTATATAAGAAATATACTTTAAACACATAAATGGGTTAAAAATAAAGAATGAAAAAGGATACACTACGTAAGCTGTAGTCATGAGGAAACTGAAGTGGGGATGTTGTAACTGCCCAGTGGGCTCACGTTGCCCGCTGCCTAGACAGCCGATTTATCAAGACAAGGAATTGCAGTAGAGAAAGCGTAATTTATGCAGAGCAGGCTGTGGGGGAGACTGGAGTTTTATTATTATTCAAATCAGTCTCCCTGAAAACTCAGGGATCAGAGATTTTAAGGATAATTCGGTGGGTAGGGCCAGTGGGTTGGGAGTGCGGATTGGTTGGTTTGGGGATGAAATCATAGGGAGTCCAAGCTGTCCTTTTGCACTGAGTCAGTTCCTGGATGGGGGCCACTGGACTGGTTGGCACCTCCAGGCTGGGGACACCCAGTTGTCAGAAATGCAAAAACCTGAAAAAACATCTCAACAGACCAATCTTAGGTTCACAATGGTGATGTTACCTTCAAGAGGAAGTTGCAATCTTATGACCTCTGGAAGTTGCAATCTTATGACCTCTGGAATAATGGCGGGCAATATTGAGAATTCCAGCCCCTCTCATCCTTAACTTCGTGGCTGGTGACCTTTTATTTGTTTTGCAAGAACAGTTTCACTTTTGGTCAGGGCTATTATCTAAACCCTAAACTAAGTTCCTTCCCAAGGCTCGTTCGGCCTATACCCAGGAATGGGCAAGGACAGTTTAGAGGTTAGAAGCAAGATGGAGTTGGTTAGGTCTGATGTCTTTCACGGTCATAATTTCCTTAGTTATAATTTTGCAAAGGCAGTTTCAATGTTAGTATCAGGAAAAAAATAGAATTTAGGAAAAGTAATATTGAAATAAGAGACGGGGCTCAGACACTGGACCAAATTGAGGACTAGCTAAAACAGGGACAGGGCAGAAGCACCTTTCCATCATGCCTACCAGTGTGCCTGTCAGTTTACCATTGCCATGGCAACACCCAGAACTTACCACCCCTTTCCATGACAATGACTCAGCAAGCAGAAAGTTACAGCCCTTTATTAAACATGTCTGCATAATCCGCCCCATCATTTGCATATAATTAAAAATAAATAGAAATATGACTGCAAAACTGCCTCTAAACTACTACCCTGGACACAATGACTATGAGGCATCCCTCCCTCCCTCCCTGCCTCCCTGCCCTGCTCTGCAAGGAGCAGTCCCCTTTGCTGCTACCATGCACTGCTGCTTCAATAAAAGTTGCTGTCTGATACCACTAGCTCACCATTCAGTTTTTTCCTGGACAAAGCCAAAAACCCTCCCTGACTAAGCCTCAGTTTTGGGGCTCGCCTGCCCTGCATCATCATCAGAAATGAAGATAAACGTAATGATAAAAGGAACAAAGAGGCCAGGCGTAGTGGCTCATGCCTGTAATCCCAGCACTTTGGGAGGCTGAGGCAGGTGGATCACTTGAGGTTGGGAGTTCGAGACCAGTCTGACAAACATGGAGAAACCTGTCTCTTCTAAAAATACAAAATTAGCCAGGCGTGGTGGCGCATGCATGTAACCCCAGCTACTTGGGAGGCTGAGGCAGAAGAATCGCCTGAACCCGGGAGGTGGAGGTTTCAGTGAGCCGAGATCGCGCCACTGCATTCCAGCTTGGGCAACAAGAGTGAAACTCCGTCTCAAAAAAAAAAAAAAAAAAGGAACAAAGAGATACTGCAATCCTAATTGTGTATGCGCCTAATTACACAGCTTCAAATGCATGAAGCAAAAGCTGACAAAATAGAGAGTTAGACAAATCCAGATTTACAGTTCTCTCAGTAATAGATAGAAAAAGCAGACAGAAAATCAGTAAGACCTGAACAACACTATCAACAAGTTTGACCTAATTGAGATTTATAGAAAACAACATTCAATAATAGCAGCATTCACTTTTATCCCGAATATATATCCTATTATAGGGCACATGAAATTTTTACTGGAATAGACCCTGTGCTGGGCCATGAAGCAAATTTCAATACACTTAATTAAAATTATACAGAGAATGTTTTTCAGTCTATAGTGGAATTAATTTGAAAATTGATAATTAAAAGATATCTTAAAATTCCTACTTGGGGCTGGGCACGGTGGCTCATGCCTGTAATCCCAGCACTTTGGGAGCCCGAGGTGGGTGGATCACGAGGTCAGGAGATCGAGACCATCCTGGCTAACATGGTGAAACTCCATCTGTACTAAAAATACAAAAAAAAAAAAAAAAAAAATTAGCCTGGCATGGTGGCGGGCGCCTGTAGTCCTAGCTACTTGGGATGCTGAGGCAGGAGAATGGCATGATCCTGGGAAGCGGAGCTTGCAGTGAGCCGAGATCGCGCCACTGCCCTCCAGCCTGGGCAACAGAGTGAGACTCCGTCTCAAAAAAAAAAAAAAAAAGAAAAACAAAACAAAATTCCTACTTGGAAAGAAAACACATATTGATAAATAAGCCATGAATAGAAATCACAAGGGAAATTAGAATTTTTTTTAACTGATTGAAAATGAGAACACAATATAGCCAAGTTTGTGGGATGCAGCCTAAGCAGCACACAAAAGGAAAAAAATTAATCTAAGCTTTCTACCTCAAGAAGCTAGAAAAAGTGAGAGCACACTAACAATAGAAACAGAAAATAAAATAACAGTGGAGATCAATGAAATAGAAAATAGGTAAGTAATCCAAATCAAAAAACACTGAAAATAAAATGCTGTTTCTTTGAGAGCAATAAAGTATATAAGCCACTAGCTACACTGAAATAAAAAGAAAGAAAAGACAAAAATTACCTGTATCGGGAATGAAAAAAGATGATATTGTTACAGATGCTATGGCATTTAAAGTATAAAAAGTAAAGATTATTAACAATTGTATGTCAATCCATTTGATACTTGGATGAAAATGGCATGCCTATAAAATGGAGTATTATAGACCTATAAGCAAATGCGTTTTCAAAGATTTAACATTCTGGGAATACGCTTGTGATACGTAAAGATGAAAATCACATACAAACTCTGTATACAGTACTCTTTTATTTTAATGTATACATATTCATAAAGAGGACTAGTGGAAATTTGCCGAGATATTAAGGGCTGATTTTGGATAGTGGGATTTTCTTCCCCTCATACTTTTCTGTAATCATGGGATTACAGTCCTAAAATGGAAAAATATCAATTTTAAAAACAGAAAAAAATTATAAGGCGTATTTTTAAGAATAGTCTTTGCCTGAGAAAATGAACCTTCAATGTTCAAAGAATAAATGGGACTTCTCTGGGCCTGTTTTATCATCTGTAAAATGGGCCTATGTTATGACCACAGAACAGTGCTTGTCACTAAGTAAACAGTCAATAAATGACAGCCTTAAAATACAGAACACCCCAGGACTGCAAAGGAGGCAGTGCCCTCAGGCGAGTCAGGGGTCAGAGCAAGAAAGTGAAGGGAACTTTCAGAGAGGTCGAAGGCATATGGCAAGTTTCCAATGGAGCCTGACCTCCAGAGGCCAGTACAGGGTTTCTGGAATGGGGGAGGGTGTGTGACAGAAAGTGGGAATAGAAAAGGGGATGTCCTGGGCTGGTAGAGACTCCAGTAAGGACACTGAGAGGGGATGTGGCTGTCTGAGGTTCCTTCTGGTCTCAGAGCACATGATGATGGCGAGGTTGTGAGAGAGTGCCTAGGGCTTGCCCTCCACTTCTGACAATGAAACTGGGAGAGGAACAGGTTACTCAGAGTGCACAAGTTCTTTCAGAACTCGGAAATGTAACCGAAATATAACTTTAGCTGGGTCTGGTGACTTGAACCAAGGTAGCGGGGCACCTGGTTCCTGTCGTTGTCACCTCGGTTGGTTTCCAGTGCCACATTAACTGTCCTCATTCCCAGCTTTAGCGTGTGCTCCCTTCTAGGGATCTGCTCCAAGCCATAGGTGTTCAGATTTAACGTGGTTGGTATGAGGCCCAGGCATCGATATTAAAAAGTAAAAAAAATGATAACTCCCTGAGTGATTCTAATGCACAGCCACACTTGAGAAATATGGGGTGTATCCCTGCTGGTTTTTGTGTGACCATAACAAACATGTAGCTTTTATTATTTTTCTGTCAATTCTAGCTCATCCCAGGCCTTTCCAACATTATTCACAGAAGTGTTTGGCACTTATTATATTCATCCTTGATTTATATATCCAAACTCCCACTTTCTGTTCATGTTTTTTAAAATTATGAGATTGGAGAGCTGACTCGTAGCCACAATGGTCTCTTTTGATGCCTCTTTTCCCTTCATCAGAATAATCTGTGACTACACAGCAGATACTTATTTTTCAGAGATCTGAATACATAGAAGCATCTTCGTATTTTCTCTCATCTTTTTGTAAGCTAATTTCATAAGGTTTGGAGTAGATGTTGATGCCTAACACTCTCTTCTATGTATATGATGCTTTGAACTGGAAGAAGGAAAAAGCTCCAACAGATTACTTCCCAAGAAGCCCAGAGCATCGGGCTCCACACTGAGCAAAGTCAGCAGCTCTTCTAATGTATAGACTCAATGGTATTCCTATCAAACTACCAATGACATTCTTCACAGAACAGAAAAAAAACTATTTTAAAACCCATATGGAACCAAAAAAAGAGCCCCAATAGCCAAGGCAATCCTAAGCAAAAAGAACAATGCTGGAGACATCAGAGGCATCATGCCACCTGACTTTGAACTATACTACAGGGCTACAGTAACCAAAACAGCATGGTACTGGCACAAAAACAGGCACACAGACTGATGGAACAGAATAGAGAGCCCAGAAATAAGGCTGCACTCTATGGCCATCTGATCTCCAAGAAACCTGGCAAAAACAAGCATGGGGAAAGGACTCCCTATTCAATAAATGGTGCTGGGATAACTGGCTAGCCATATGCAGAAAACTGAAGCTGGACCCCTTCCTTACACCAGAAAAAAATCAACTCAAGACGGAATAAAGACTTAAATATAAAACCCCAAACTATAAAAATCCTGGAAGATAACCTTGGCAATGCCATCCTGGACATAGCAATGGACAAAGATTTCATAACGAAGACACCAAAATCAATCACAACAAAAGCAAAAATTGACAAATGGGATTTAATCAAACTTAAGAGCCTCTGCAGGCAAAAGAAACTATCAACAGAGTGACAGACGACCTACAGAATGGGAGAAAAATTTTGTAAACTATGCATCTGACAAAGGTCTCATATCTAGCATCTATCAGGAACTTAAACAAATGTACAAGTATAAAATAAACAATCCCATTAAAAAATGGGCAAAAAACATGAACACTTTTCACAAGAGTACACGTGGCCAAGAAGCGTATAAAAAAAGCTCATCACTGATCATTAGAGAAATGCAAATCAAAACCACAATGAGATACCATTTCACAACAGTCAGAATGGCTATTATTAAAAGTCAAAAATTGGCTGGGTGTGGTGGCTCTTGCCTGTAATCCCAGCACTTTGGAGGGCTGAGGCTGGTGGATTGCTTGAGCACGAGAGTTTGAGACCAGCCTGGGCAACATGGAGAAACCTCATCCCTACAAATATAAAATATCAGCCAGGCACAAGCTTGTAGCCCCAGCTACTCACGAGGCTAAGGTGGGAGGATCGCTTAAGCCCAGGAGGCAGAGGTTGCAGCGAGCCAAGCTCACACCACTGCACTCCAGCCTGGGCCAGAGTGAGACCCTGTCTCAAAAATAATAAAAGGTAACTAAATAAAAGTCAAAAAATAACACATTCTGGAGAGGTTGTGTAGAAGGGGACACTTATACACTGTTGGTGGGAGTGTAAATTAGTTGAATCATTGTGGAAAACAAAACAGTGTGGCGTTTCCTCAAACACCTAAAAACAGAAATACTATTCGACCTAGCAATCCCATTACTGGGTATATACCCAAAGGAAAATAAATCGTTCTATCCTAAAGATGCATGCATGTGTTCACTGCAGCGCTCTTCCCAACAGAAAAGACATGGAATCAACCTAAATGCCCATCAGTGGTAGACTGGATAAAGAAAATGTACATAGGCACCATGGGATACTGTGCAGCCATGAAAAACGAATGAGATCATGTCTTTTGCCGGGACAGGGATGAAGCTGGAGGTAATTATCCTTAGGAACCTAATGCAGGAACAGGAAAATACTGCATGTTCGTACTTATAAGCAGGAGTTAAAAGATAAGAACACATGGACACATGGAGGGGAACAACAGACAATGGGGCCTACCAGAGGGTAGAAGGTGGGAGGGGGAGGATCAGGAAAAATAACTAATGGGTACTAGACTTAATACCTGGGTGATGAAATTATCTGTATGACAAACCCCTGTGACACGAGTTTACCTACATAACAAACCTGCACATGTATGCCTGAACTTAAAAGCTAAAAAAGAATCAGCAGCTCTGCAAGGGCAGGTGTTTTCCTTTCTCCTCTACAGCTTCAATATGCTGGCTTTGCCCTCAGGCTAGATCCCTTCCAGGTCCAAATGTGGCTATAGCAGTTTCAATCATCACATTCAGGCAAAATAATGTCCACAGGCAAAAAGTCTCCGGCAAGGTCTCCTTGGGAGTGAAGGAACTTTCCCCAGAAACACCCTCAGCAGAGTTCCCTCACATCTCCTTTGCCAGGATGGAGTCCCACGACCACTTCTAAAGCAATTACACCCAAGGTAACAGGGCTGGGATAACGTCCTACTTCCCTAAGCCACGAGGAGGGGGAAAGCAAAGTTACTCCTCAATATCCCAGCCAGGAAGCAGCAGGGATGCTGGAGAAGCAATCACCAGTGTCTTAGTTTCATCATTACTAACATTTGAGTGCACACCTATGTTCACTACAGGCTCCTAACATTTCCCCTAGAGTAATTCTTTCCCACTGGGTCAAAATGAATCCCAGAGCAGCAGTTTTGTTACTTCTGGTAACCTAATGGGATGGCATTATCAGCAAGTCAAGAGTTAATCGGACTCTTAGCAAATAAGATATCCAGGAAGGTCTTTTATAGCCCAACTACTGCATCCCTACCATGTCTTGTCTCCGTGTTTTCCTGTTGCAGATTCAGAACAGAAATCCATAGCCTTAATCTGATGAAGAAAAGTACAAGATAACCCAACCATCATATTTTTGTCTTTTTTCATCAATATTCACATACTCATTTACTTTCCCTCTCAGGTCTAAGTTCCTTTTGTGTATTCTTGATGTATAGTAGTTTCCCACCTTTATTAGACCCGTTTCTTTTGAACAGTGTAATTTTTGTACCCTAGTAACAAGTAGCATCTCAGATTTTGACAGTCATGTTTACAGCCTTATGTTAACATGTCTAAGCTCTATGTATGACCTGGTACCTCGTATATACACATCTGGAGCTGTGTCATTACTGGGTCCCCTACTTTCCTTCTATTCTAGAGCTTATTTTTCAGATCTCCCCACTCATCTTCCTTTTAAACGAACCCAGCATCATCCACATTTTCTCTGGCCTCTTCATAAGCTACTTTCATAAAGTTTAGAGTATATGTCGATGCCCAGCACTTTATTTCCAACATAAGGCCTTCTGACAGGTTTGCTAGCTTACAAGAGTTCTCGGACAAAGCAGCGCTCTAAATATTTATTTTAAAATAATCCTTACAGCAACTCTCTAAACTACGTGTTAATTTTTATATATGAAAAACTGAAGCTCAGATATTAAGTAACTTGTTCAAAGTTACCCAGAACAAAGCCAGGCTTGACTCCAAAGTCCAGCTATTCTTCTGGTTTTCTGAACTCTGAGGACTGAAGAACAGTATCAGTCAAAATGTAGATGCGTTAAAATTATCAGACTTAAAAAAAATGCTACTGAGAAACACTGGGGGAGAGTGGCACCCTAACTAATGGAACCCAGGTGAGTGATGCCCAGGGAAAACCATGTGATAAGGAAGAAAGACATAAGGGGAACCATGCTCCAGCATGCAGGGAAAAAGAAAAACTATCTTATCTGGCAGACAACTGAGAATTGGCCAACTTCCTGTATGTTCCTACAAGAATTCTGAGGGTCTCGCTCTGCTACGGCTTGTCCCAGTTCCCCTCTAGGTTCTGCTACCTCCTTTTATTATTTAACTATAGCAAAGTTTCTCCCACTTCATTGTAAGACTTCCCTTACATCAAATAAGCTTCAAGAACATGTGTAGAAAATAAAAGATATCAAATAATGTTTGAATGTATAATTACCACATTCTAAAACCAGCCAGACTCTTGGCCTAAGACTTCTAACAACAAACCACTTCCAGAGCCAAGTTAGAAAATGTGTTTACCCAACTCCTTTTTTATTGGTTGACTCACATGAAAGAGATGGGCATTTCCTTTCCCCAAATGGGAACTTACTATGCCTACTCCCTATTTCTTGAAAGCTGTCATTTTGAAAAAGAGGAATATGAAAAATATTAAAAGACAAACATCTGACATCACTGTCGAAGACTACAAATAATGTAGTAAGTGAAATTGGTTTTCACATTTTAGTACTGGCTTGAACTCTTGATATTTAAGAATTAGGTGTTTCTCACTTAGTTTTATCCATGATCTCTTTCAGAAGTCAACCGTCTCCTGTGTAAAAAGGCTCATAGAAGCCGCTGCCTTCTGAAGCAAGCACACCAACTGGCGGGGGTCAGGGTAAACCAGGAGTCACACCCAACCACCAACTGCTCACGCCCAAGAACCCCACCCTACCCTGGCCACAAAAACTGTGCCTAGACTCCAGCACAGCCTGCAGCTGTGTTTCAATTATAGCTGTGTTTGTAATTACAGGTCACGTGCCCCACCCCAATCACTCCATTTGGCTAACAAGTGCCCATATTACAACAAACAAATGGAAAAAAAAACTGGAATGCTCGCAAAAGTTACAAATAAAAACGATATGAAGGCATATTAAATTTTGGCTGATACTTCTCTTTGATTTTGCTAAACCACAGCAGAGTAAAGGCTGGCCCAATGTTGAATTTTACTGAAGAGTATCATAAACTGAAGAAAGAAAAAAAGACAAAAACAGTAGTGAAATAAAGAATAGGCAAATGTACCAGAATTATGAATGGAAGTCATTCTAGAGAATTATTCTACAACAGATGAAGTTTTAATTTCTTTTCACATTAAACACTGTTTACCACAATCAGCTAACAGAAATTACTGTAACATTGGTCACGATGACTTCATAAAACTAAAGATAGATGTTATGAGGAAACTTCATTTCATGTGAATGGTAACGTTAGATACTGTATTTTTTCATGGCAAAATACAACTTATCTTGAAGAGAAAGCAAATAGTTCAGATCAGGGAGACATGCTAAGGTTTTAATAAAGAAAAGCTTGGCCTCGTCCGGAACACTTAACAAAGTTCAGGACAAATTAGATAAAAGAGATGAGTGAGACACCAGCGTTAGGCAGGGACATAGGCTCATCATTCAGGCTTTATGTACATTACTGGATCTATGCAGCTCTCACTTTTAGAGAAGCACGCTGTATTTTTGGCAGAGGGATCTTCAAAAGTAGCCTTGGATATTAGGAATCGTATTTTAACCACCAGGCAGTCCAAGAAATTATTTTTAAAGGGGCAGCTGAGTATTTTCACGTATATACTATTAAGGCATCTAAATTTTTGGTGTTTTCAGTATATACTTTTACTGCTACTT
The DNA here is from genome assembly GCF_037993035.2 of Macaca fascicularis. NCBI lineage: Eukaryota > Metazoa > Chordata > Mammalia > Primates > Cercopithecidae > Macaca > Macaca fascicularis. Next base: position 9,589,638 of record NC_088391.1, read on the forward strand.
TTTATTTTTTTTCATGTTGTACAACTATGATATTAGGTATTAAGCGACATAATTCTTTCTCTACTAGTGAACCAGTTTATCTCACTTAGCAAACTCTAAATTGATTGAAATATATAATCTGAGAACACACAGAAAAATATATTGAAAAACCAATAGAGATTTTTAAACATCATAAAAACTCAATCTTAATTAACTGATAGTCTTTAACTTAAAAAAAGAGTAATTAGAATGAAAATAAGTATTAAAAATAATTACCAGTAGTTTGTTTTACAAAAGAATAGAGCCATAAATTGTTTTAATTGCCCAATTAAGCAACTACCAGATTCTTTAGTCAACACTAACAGAATTCACATTTCAGCTAGTCAACAAAGCATATATTTAACATCTCTTGAATATAACATTTTAGTGATAACACAGACTACATAATTCTATCCATTGTTGTGACTGTATACAAATTAACCATGTTAAATATCAAAGATACATTGGGAATACTCCCCAAACCAACAACAGAATATTAATTAAATGAATTTTAAAAGCTTAAGAAATAAAAGTAGAAAACATGAATGAGACAGTGCTTTAACAATTATTGACCTAATCAAGACCTTTAAAATTACCACCAAAATGCACTATGATTTTTTTTTTTTATTTAGTTTACAGGAAGAATCTATAAGTACAGGTTGCAGAAAGAAAATGTTTAGTGCTATTTACATTCGTTTTAAAACTCTGCTCTATACAAATTTAATTCTGATCAGTATGAACAATATTTTCGTAGATCTACTGCATATAAAGCCTTTTCATCAAAGCATTAACAATGAATAAAATAACCTGATTACATTTAAACAACGCTGACCATTTGAAACCATTTACATTTAATGTTTTTAAGGGCTGTTGACACTTAGTAAGTACAGAATGTAATGTCAGCCTGCAACTTCATTTTTATAAAGGCTAAACTTATTTATATGGAATATTGTTCTATATACTACAAGCCAATCTATATTTTAAGTCCTATAGTTAGGTATTTTATAAGTCTTTTATTAAATATATTCTACACATATTTGTAATTTCACCCAGGAAGAATTTCTTCCCAGTGAAAAAATATAAAATCTTTCATATTTTTACAGGTTTAGATGAAACTAGCTCATGCTTTAGTGCTGTGCAAATTGTTTTTAGCATATCAATCTTTAATTTATTGGTATGAAATAAAAGAAAAAGTGGCATTCTTAATTGTGTATGCCATAAAAATCAGCTTTTGACTTTAATACAATTGCAAGCACTAATATCAAATGCAAACTATATAAAGAAACAAAATTAGTACTATGGAGTTTTTCTTTTTAAATTTTAAGAATTCATCTGAACTCTCTAAGGAGTAAGAATGACACTGGATGTGGTTACAAATGAATGATAATTATGGAAAATTTCAATTCACTGATATTCAAATACGTAAAATTGATCAATGAGGTTTTCTAATATTTCTGCACAATAATGAAAGCCGATGAGTGACTGGAACTACCCTCCCACATTAAGGCTAGGAGACGCACTCTCACCCCTTCTTGTGCTGTCTAAACAAGCGCTCAGTTACTGTAGGACTCAAGAGTGCATGTCTTAAAGGGAAAAAAATCAGTTTCATCAGCCCTCTACTGAGTGCTTTAAACAGGCACATTTTGTTTTTTCATTTGTTGCAGTGAAAAGAGTCACACTCAGTTTAGTATTCTGTGCCACTGCAGCCACCACGGCTGACTTTGGTAGAATTCACCCAACATTTTTGTTTCTTTTCCATTTTTTCCTCTCAAGTTGGCCCAGTAATTAACTTCATTAATTGCTGAGTGTCTTCCAGTGTGGAATTGTATATGTAAGTATTTCTAGGTACCATAAACTGTTATAAATTCTGCTGATGAGCAAAATAATGCCAATCTTTTTAGTGCAAATTGTATTTGGAACACTTGCTTTATTAGTTCTGATGATGAAAATTTTGTGGCAGCAAAATGGTTTCTGCTACGAAAGATAACTTGTTAACTTTTCCCCTGGAGATTGACATTCAAAAACCAGTATGTTTTAAAACAGCTCAACATAAAAAGAGGAGAAATAAAAAATCAGAGTGAAAAATGTTCTTGGTGCTTTTACTTTCATGAGAAAAGAGGACAGTGTTCATGTGGTAATTCAGTTCCATGGGCTTACAGGCAGACTGTTCTGAACGGTTTCTCAAGCAATGGCGGGTCTTTTCTGTCCCAGCAGCATGAAAGACAAAGACTATATCACATCACACTAGGCAGACAGTGTTTACAGGATTACACAACAATTACTCTCTCCAGTCTTCTCACGATTCCTCTGACCTAGGGAAAATGAAGAAGGGCCTCGTTTATAAAAATTCTAGAACTGGAGGGGAAAAGGGGCTAGGCAATCAAGTATAGGAAGCAGTAGTTTTGCGTTTTTAAAAATGTTTGCATTTTTCAAAATTAAGAAGCTGTAATAAATGTTCTTTTAATTTTAGCATGTTTCAAAAATGTCTGGTTATTTGCTTGACAATCTCTATTCACAAACTATGCAAACTTCCTTTCCCTCAGAATCTCCAAGAAAAACCCAGCATTCCTGAATGCCTGTCTTTGTGCCTCAACTGAGACACTTTTCCAGTGCATGGCTTACCTTGAGAGTTTGGCTCTGGCAATGTCTCTCTGGCCACCAAATGCATCACTGTTGTTTTGCCAAAAGGAAGTTTTAATGCTATGTGAAAAGCAAAAGATGATTAGTTACACATATATCAACCTATTAAAATCACTATCCAGATTTAAAACCATTTTAAAAATTGATTGCTTTTTTTGACTTCTTTAACAGATTGAACCTCTTAACTCAGAGTACCTTCACAAAATTAGATTAATATTATCAGAAATAACATTTAAAATTTAAAAATTTTTTGCAGTTATATAGCCATTTGCTTGACACATTTACCCATATTATTTAAGAAATGATAAAAGAAAAAAATATGTAATTGGCTAATATCAGAGGCTACCTTTAGAGGAGAAAGGATTAAATTTTTTAAAAAAAATACTCTTTCTATATTAGGTAAAAGTTTAGATTAAGAGATATTCATTTCTAAATCTAATTACCTGTCAATTGTCTAATAAAATTACTGCACTGAACAGGCTACTACGATGTAGAAATGCAAGAAACAAACCTGATTTTAAACATTTATTCTCATCCCTGTATTCGTCCATTAGAAAAGAATTTTCTTAAAAAGATTAGGTTAAAATAATCACTGTCTTGGCGTTATCAATAATCACTGTTTCCTAATCAAGTCTTTATAACATGTTTTCACTCATAAATTTAATAAATTTTATCATGAAATATTTCAGGCATAGAATACACACCCATGTCCACTAAGGCAAATACAAACACTGAGTTTCATGGTAAATCTCTTTGTTACTCTGTGTATAAAATTAGAAGCAGCTGGTATATTTAGCTTCTAGAACTGTTTCTATAGTTGTCATGTTTTAGTTCTGACACCTCAAATTACCCTGTCTTCAAAAACTACAAACTAAAGTAAGGCCAAAGATCATTACTTAGCAATAATGACTCTCCAGCTCCCTGTTTTTAAAACTTGCTCTATAGGATGATGGTTACCATGCAGATTTTTAAAAGAATCCTAATTATCTTCAACACTGGTACTATTTCATATGTTTAAGGTGAGTTCCCATCTTATTTAAAGTTGGCCAGCCATTATTTGGTCTACACTTTTAACCTCTGATGTTCAAATGAAGCACGATGGCCCATAAATACATAACGAAAAAAGGGAGGCTTTTAGAATAACTTCCTAGGCCTGACTTAAATTAAAATGTAAATAAGACTTTATGTTATGAAAAATTTCACTAAATATTTGGGAAAGCCTGATCAACATTTTAAACCTTGAACTGAACTTAAAATGCACACATACCAGGCTGCATATCATTCTCATACCTTCAAACCTTGAACTGAACTTAAAATGTGCACATACCAGGCTGTGTATCACTCTCATATCTGTCTTCCGGGCTCTAGTAAGACAGACCTGGATTAAAAATTTTCATCTCTGCTGCTTCCAACTGTGTAACTCTCAACAAGTTACTTACCCTCTAAGCTTCTGTTTCCTCAACTAAACCGGAGATACTAATTCTATTACATGCCCTTTGTAGCTCTGTCCATTAAATCAAACAATCCAAGCAAAGTGCTTTGCCCAGAGCTTGGCACAAAGAAAGCATTCAGTATATACTACCATCATCATTTTGAGATAGCAAGGAAAATGAATCTGAGAAAAAAGGTAGGTGAACTGAGATATAAATGTAAAAACACGTCAGACAGGCCTGGAAAGTTCCCAAGAGGCTTACCATTTGAAGTTACAAATGTAATGTGTGGGAGCTATTATTTTTTCTTCTTCATCTGAATTTTAACTAGAAATAGTAGGTATTGATGTTAATAACATTTAAAAATGTGAAAGAAGAGGAATGCCAGAATCTAAAATGCGTTCTCTTCCTTTCACTGTGGACGCTTCTGCTTTCTCCTATGACACAGTACAATATCCAGAATAGAGGTTTTCAACCTTTAGAGTACATAAAAATCACCCAGGAATTCAATTCTGTAGTAAAATCAGGAGACGCGGGTTGGGGAGAGAGGGCGTGCAGAAATCTGTATTTTAAAATAAGTATCCTAGATGAGCCTCATGCTCATTATTTCAGAACCACATTTTGGGAAATGCTAATCTGGGCCATACTGAATGCCAAAGCTTTAGCTGATCATCTTCTTCACCCTCTGATTAACAAGGCTGCTGTCACACTTTTCCTTTAATGAAATGAAACTCTATATGACTACATAAAGGTTCTAGTTCAAAAAGGGGGATTCAGGGCTATGTTTTAAGACATTTGATAACTGAACATTTCAATCTGAAACTTAACTGAACGAGAAAATTTCAAGAATGGCAGAGAATGCCCTGGCTTCCCACTTTAACTGTCCACATAATGGCTGAATTCCACCCATGGCTGTATACCCACTACTTCATGGTCATCCACTGCTTGACCACCACCTATAACAAAGATCTCACTAACTTTCCCTGGCAGTCTAGTCTTTCTTTAGGTAGTTCAATGTGTTCACATGTTCTTTCCTATATTGAATAGGAAACTGTCTTTGATTTCCAGTTATTGATCCGAAGTCTAATTCACAGGGCTACACAGAGCAAGTTCTAGGGCCACACAAAGCCTTCTTCCACACAGGCCACTCAAATATTTATAGATGGTTGCATTTCCCTGTGCGCTATCTTCTTTATTATTCACATTGAAGAACACAGGGATGCTAAAAAGAAAAACTGAGACCCAAAAGACAAATAGTTGATTATCGTTATCCAAACTTGCTCAAACATCCAGTTGTAATTATTAACGCAGAGGTCCAGGCCATGCTTCTACGCTAGAGATAGTTTATTGTTTTTGAAAAGAAGGACAGCAATACAGAATGACAATAATAATTATATAAGTCAATCTGGTAATTATTCTAAAACAATTTCAAAAAAATACTGGTAAAAATTATACTTTAGTGGGAATGAATCAATAATTTTGATTTTTAACACAAATTCTATGAGCTTTAATATGAAGTTCAAACTCTGAGGTCACAACAGAAAAGATAATTAAGGAATTGAGTTGGTGGGAAATTGCTCACATAGATCAATACTCAAAAGGGAAATGGAGTATTTCAAGGTTCACTCATATAATCAATAGATTAAATTCAACCATCATTTACCAATTTTTAATTCACGTAAGATCTTGTATGAGCCATAATTTTAAAAAGACCAGAACATGGTCCCATCCTTAATGAATGTACAATATAGCTCGGGAGCTAACAGTCAATTCTTACACAAAGAGCATTAAGAGTCAGTCCATCTATTTATACAAAAGCTATAAAAAAAACTACAAATCAAAAAAGCTCCATTTTAAAGTGCCAGATATCTTAGTAGAGAGAAGCATTTTTTAGACCAGTTATAAAACTACTAGTGAAACTCAGTGTGAGATTATAGCCTGAAATGTTTTATTCACTTGACACTGTGATAAAATCATTTGCATTCATCTACTTTAGCCCTTATTGCCCAGGATTTTTACCAGTGCATTTGATCTGTTTGTCCTATGTAATACTAGAGCAACCTGAAGGGAGAGCTTCTGTCTTACTCAATACTGGATTCCCAAGTGCTTAGCACAGTACTGGCACATAAGAATTTAATAAATACATGCTGAATGAATGAATGCAAACATTCTACCTTTAAGGAAAAACAGATTATATATTAGGTTTAGAGGAAAAATCAGACTATATTTAATGAAATATATATTTAGATAGATCATTTAATTTGCCTATACATTTCCAATTATCTGAATATATTTGAAATACCTATTTTCAAAACTAAACAAATCCTGTTGATGGTAGAAAATGTACCCCATAAGGGGGCACTATTGAGCTACATTTCTCCAGTCATATATAAAGAATAATAATAGCTAACAATTAAGGTGTTTACTATGTGCCATGCATGTAAGCACTTTGAATATATAAAGTAATTTACCCTTCTTAACCTCTGAGGTAGGCACTATGGTAATTCCACTTTACTGATGAGGAAACTGGAACACAGGTTGGTTAAGTCACTTGCCCAAGGTTTACACAGCCAGTAAGTAGTGCAGCTAATACAACTTAAATAGTCTAGTTCCAAAATCTTTTCTTTCAACTATTACGCTAAAATGCTGCTCTAATGTCAGTCACTTACTTTATTCTCACATGATTAGCAACTATATCAGGTAGGAACACCTGAAAACATCCCTTTATATATTTGAAAACTATCATAAATTTTTCCTAGTTTGTGTGTCCAGTCTTAAGTTTAAAATACTATATCTGAATTACATTATTTGGAAATATAATAACATCACATTTAAAAAATAGTAGGTATAGAATTCTATCTATACTGGGATAGAGTTTATTTTACAAGGTAGTAGATACTTATTACAGTCCTAAAATTAAATTTAACAGAATACACAATGTGAAGGAGTAGGCATACCAGAAGTAGGCAGAATTCATAGTTTGAATTTGTCTTTTTTTTTTTAGTAAATTCAAAGACATTAGCATTTAAAACAAACGAATCATGCTACCATGAGACAGACATGAAATCCCATTACAAAGGTGGCTGTTACCTCCTAATGTGACATTTCCATGTAGAAATCGTCCTTGATAAATGAGTCGTAGAATATTTGGACTGCTGACCTGCTCTTCTTCCCAGTCTGAAAAGAATCCAGTGAACTGGTTAGGTATATTCTAACACGTAATTAACGTACTACTATATTGTTTTAAAAATTCAGATTCAAATCAGTTAGAGTACAAAGAAGGCCCTTGGAGCTTCCTACTATTAGAAACAGTCACTATTCATATATTCACCGCAACCCTAGTTCTTGCTTATTCTTCTTAAGTAGCAAGAGCTGCAAAGAGACTCATTTTGCTTCTTAAAGAATACTAAAATGTACCAAACTGTAGTCCCCAAGTTTAAAGTTAATACAAATGAGTTGGGAAAGACCTACCAAGTAAAAACAAATACCATTTTAAAATTAATTTAAATTACCAGTAATTAACAGATAGTATTATAATGTTCCAATATTTGTACCTGTTAAAATGTACATTTAAGGCTAGAAAACAGCAGGTTTAACAAATATCTAAAAAACAGTTAATATATTAAGAATAACAAAAAAACTGTGTTTACTTTTGGATAATGTTGATTTATTATCTTATTTTCTATCTGAAGTCAGTTAGTAAACATTAGAGAAGATACAACTTTAGTTCACCTCACCCAAAATGAAGACTTGGAAGAAACTGAAAAACTAATATATATTAGGAGGTACTGTACAAACATGAAAACTTAGAAAAGTGTACACACAAAGAAAATCAAAAGACAAACTGGTAGGTAGAATGGGTAAAAGATTATTTAACTTCAGCCTATAATTTATATAATAGTAAAAGATGGAAGCCACTCCATTAAAATAAAGGTTTAAGGACACTAGTGTTATGATAGGGTAAAGGGTTAGTAATTTTCATGAGCTTGTAGATGTAACAATTTAAGTCTTGAGTTTATTAATGATCTGAGAATTCCTTTGTCTTTTTTGTCAACAATTCTCACGTGTTTGTTTCCTATAGCAAGAGATAATGGGCAACACAAAAAAAATTGTTTAAAGTATTCTGAAAGAGTGACAGAAGAGAAAGGAAGTAATTACAGATTTTTCTTTTGCCCTTTTCTTGACTATTCAAAATGATGAATATGAATTTGATAAAACCACTGCCTATAAGTGACTTAGGCACAGCTGAAATGAGCAGAGGAGAAATAAATCTCAGTCATTTCCTGCCCCTGACCCATGCCTTTAGTCTCTTCCCTCTTCTCCCTCCTGCAAGGTTTTGTTGCCTTCTGATCCTGTTACTCCCAGGTCCCTCCTATTCCAGAAGAAAGATCAAATAAGTCTCTAACACTATAATACAAATTGTTTTGAATTCATCACTTCCAAAATTATTGTTTAATAGAATATTTCTGGTCAAGATGGAAGTGCTCCATAGATACAAAGGTAAATTACAGTAATTGTTTAATTCACAGGAAACAAAGACTAATATTCTAAAAATACTTGAATTTTTTTTTTTTGAGGTGCAGAAACCTGAAGTCCCATGTTTCATTATCTTATACAGAGTGTCATGATTTCCACGTACTTCACCGGTGTAATATGCTATCTCCCTTCCCCTCTCCAAGGATCTGAAATTTAGAGAAACCTTAGAATATAGCTTAAATGAAGAATTTCAGGTGTTATTAACATATCCTAAGTTTAACAGATTTTTTTGAACCTTTGACCCAATAACAGCTATGTGTCTGACTATTCCACCTGTTAGTAATATTTCCACTAAATAGCATAAGGGTATGCTAAGGAAAACTAATTCCTTCAACAAGTATAGTGCATTAAGTATTTTCTTCTATTGATTTAATATTTGCCACACATTTATTATTAGCATCAATAAGTATTTAATTTGCTGATTTTAAGTACGTTATGTGATACAATACAGACTTACATTTTTAATTTAAATATTTTATGTAAAATAAAAATTAAAGTACTTCTCTATTCTTTGCAGTGTCTAAAACTGCTGAGTAGACTTGGCAACCTGAGGAAATACTGGGAATTAAAATCTTTTTTTGAAAATAAAGGAACATCCACTGATACAATCAATTTTCAGTACTGGTAGATGGTTTGTTCATTTGGGATACTATTTATGGCAAAGACTTATACTTGAATTTAAACTAATTTTAATATCTAAGTAAGTAATTATGAAAGTAAAAGTGTTTCTTTTACCTTTACTGCCCAAATAAATTTCAGAGTGATTACCCTTCTTCTGCCTTGTGTTATCTCATCTATAATATCCATATATCAAAAGCTATTACTATGACCACTCCCCCCAAAAAAAATCTCATAAAGGTAATCTTTTTGTATCACACTTAGAATAACATCATTGTTGGATATTTAAAAATGCTTTTCATACTGACAGTCGTCTATTTCCGCCTGACTATAAAGAATAGCCAATATTCTTAGAGCCCAAATTTAGTCATCTTTAGCTTTTCTGAAATTCCTTCTTAGCTATAACCTTTATAGCTTCAGTATCTCCCTGATTTAGAAATCAGCCGCTTGGTTACTAATGTGAAGAAAGATCCAGTAGTTGAAAGTATTTGTCTAAATCAGTATTTCTTAAATTTAGGCCTATGAATCCACAAAGACATGTCCTTAGGGTCTAAAAGTCCTCTTCAAGAAGTTTTAAGTTGTATTTTCATTTTAATGAAAATCTGGAAAATCTGTATTTTCATTTTAATGAAATCTGTCGGAGATTGTCTAGATGATTTAAATAGTCATTTTATAACCAAGCGCAGCCTTGGGGTTTTCAGTACTCACGTGTGCATTAAACTTATGATTGTACTGGTGCCAAGCAGTCAGTACTTCTTTAATTGTTAAGAGGCTAATGAGATAAGGACAGAGGTTCACTTAACAGGTAAATGATGCATTCTATCTAAGAGAAAACTGAGTAACAATTTGTTATACTGTATAAGTAAAGGTTTTACGGTGACTCTACAGATAACTTGATCATCAAACACTATGCAGGAACATAGGCATGGCAAACTCAATAGTATTCATGGGGTAAGCAGTGAGTTGGTTTTGGCAAAAATACATCATCTAGCACATTAATGTTATTAATTTGAACATTATTGGTTTGAGAGTTATATTTGCATTTTCTGAATCGATCTTTTTTAGTTTTATGATTATGCATATGAGTTAACAAGAATAAAGAGTTTTAACTGGGTTTATGTTTCTATATTTTAAAATACTCGTTGTAATAAAAATAATTTAAGTCAGCAACTAGAGATCTACAAGAATTATGTTCCTCTAGAAAAGTTCCATATATTATTTAAGGCTGAGAAACACTGATCTAATTGACTCATTTTGTACATATACTATGTTCTTTGTCAAAACGAGTCTTGTCCTTTAAAAGTTCAAATTGCTTCTGCTAAAAAAATTAAGTGAAATCAGCTGAAAATAATTCGTATCACTATGATACATGACATAAGGATCAAGATGACACTGGGGAAGTTCAAAGGAAGAAAACGAACCAACAATTCACTTGAAGGAGGCAATTTTTTTCTTTTTTTTTTGAGACGGAGTCTCGCTCTGTCACCCAGGCGGGAGTGCAGACGCATAATCTCAGCTCACTGCAAGCTCTGTCTCTCGGGTTCAAGAGATTCTTCTGCCTCAGCCTCCCGAGTAGCTTGGATTACAGGGGTGCACCACCACGCCCAGCTAAATTTTGTAATTTTAGTAGAGACTGGGTTTCACCATGTTGGCCAGGCTGGTCTTGAACTCCCTGACCTCAAGTGATCTGCCTGCCTCAGCCTCCCAAAGTGCTGGGATTATAGACCTGAGCCACCACACCCAGCCCACAGTCTTATTATATATTTAAAAAAAAAAAAAATCAGAGAAAGGAAGAAATACCACACACATTTTCCAAGATTGTTATGGTTACTGGCTTGAAAATGGAAAGCATAGACAGATATTAATCATCTTGACCTTATAGTAGTTCAGAGAACACAAGAACTGACATGAATTAGAAGTTAATTTTGTTTCAAACTTAATTTTAAATAGGCTATCTAGAGAAGACCATAGAGAATGTATTATCTGTTAAAAATGTTGCTCTTTCCTCTTACTTTGTGTTTTGGTAAAAATAGGTTTACTCATATGAAGGTGTGTGTATACTCACTATTTTGTGTGTGGTTTTTTTTTTTCCTTTTCTTTTTTTTTTTTTTTTTGAGACAAGGTCTTGCTCTGTCGCTCAGGCAGGAATGTAGTGGTGTGATAACTGCTCATGGCATCCTCAAACTCCTGGCCACAAGTGATCCTCCTGCCTCAGCCTCCCAAGTAGCTGGGACTACAGGCATGTGCCACCATGCCTGGCTAATTTTTAAATTTTTAGTAGTGATGACATCTTGCTATGTTACACAGGCTGGTCAGTCTCAAACTCCTAGCTTCAAGCAATCCTCCTGCCTTGGCCTCCAAAAGTGCTGGGATTACAGGTAAAAACCACTATCCCTGGCTGCATTTTTCTTTATTAAAAATATTTTTTGGCCAGGCACGGTGGCTCCCGTCTGTAATCCCAGCACGTTGGGAGGCCGAGGTGGGCAGATCACAAGGTCAAGATATTGAGACCATCCTGACCAACATGGTGAAACCCCGTTTCTACGAAAAATACAAAAAATTAGCTGGGTGTGGTGGCACGCACCTGTAGTCCCCGCTACTCAGGAGGCTGAGGCAGGGGAATCACTTGAGTCCGGGAGGCAGAGGTTGCAGTGAGCTGAGATCGCGCCACTGCACTCCAGCCTGGCGACAGAGCGAGACTCCATCTCAAAAAAAAAAAAAAAATTTTTTTTTCCACTTACATTAAAACAGTTCTAAGGCAAAAGGAGCCATTGCATCCTGGGCTCCTTTACCATCTGGGAATGAGACTGCTGAAGAGCAAGATAAGGAAGGATACAATGATCTTCTAAATCTGAGACTTACACTCCCAATTTTTGGTTGTTCTTTTAAATGTTATATGTTTATAACAGTTTCAAAATGTTTGTGAGACAAGGTAGGGCATAAAGAATCAACATTATTCATACTCAAGGAAAAAATATCACTTACCCATTGGCCAATTGTCATATACATGCTTTGCAATGTCAGAAGCAGAATCGTTAGGAGAAAACAGGAACTCTTTTGTTTTTCCGCTTACCAAAATGAGGCGCAAATTTATCTGTAAGAAGACAATGATTCTTTTAACATAAATCTAAAAATCTTTTAAGTAAAAAAGAAGACTCAAAGGTTTTTCATTTCAATCACATTCTAAATTATTACCAATGCCATATTGTGGTTTTTATTTAAATTCTATAAAACTTTTTAAAAAAGAATGGGAATTTGACATTTCATTTTATTGCCTATTATTTAAGGGGTGTGTGTGTGTGTGTGTGTGTGTGTGACATATTTGCCATAATAAATGAACGCAGGGAAAAAAAATTCATTATGCTTTTAAATTTAATTACTCCAACAATGTTCAGAATTGAACTTTTGCAAGTTATCACTATTATTATAGAACATACATTTTAACCCAAAAATTAATAAAAATGTTGGCACTGAAGATCTCATCACTAAACAGAAAAAAAAATTAGTTGGTACTCTACTTCTTAAAATATATAATTAAAAGAAAAACTATATACAAGTTTTTATCCTATGAAAATTATTAAAACCTAGACAAATTAACATGAAACTATATATATATTTTTTGAGACAGAGTCTCCGCTCTGCCACCCAGGCTGCAGTGTAGTGGCACAATCTTGGCTCACTGCAAACTCTGCCTCCCGAGCTCAATCAATTCTCCTGCTTCAGCCTCCCAAATAGCTGGAATTACAGATGCCCACCACCACGCCCAGCTAATTTTTGTGTTTTTAGTAGAGATGAGGTTTCACCATGTTGGCCAGGCTGGTCTTGAACTCCTGACCTCAAGTGATCTGCCTGCTTTAGCCTCTCAAAGTGCTGGGATTACAGGTGTGAGCCATCGTGCCTGGCCAAGAAACTTTAATTTTAAAGAACTTTATCATGGTTAAAGGAGGAATCAATAATAGTAGCTCTTTTAGTCCCAACTGCATGATCATATATTTTTTAGGCGGAGTAAGGTAGGACACGGAGTAAGATAGGGACAAAGGATATAAATTCACCTTCAGTGATAACCCTAAGGGGGATAAGAGAATTAAAGTGTTTGAGATCTACTGGTTTCACATTTCCAAGTCAATATATATTTGCTTATATCATTGTTAATATATTTCACAAATGTTTAATTTTTATCTGTTGTAATTAATGTTTTTTTTAAAAAACACCATATCTATGTATTCCCCTGTAAGTCACAGAAATACAAGTGTTGTTTCTATTACTCCTGGCCTTTGTTAAAAGAGTAAGTAAGATCTTACTAAAAGTTGGGTCCAGTCCAGAGCTGTGCCCTGGGATAAGGCAATCTAGCCTAGTTTCTTTATATGTAAAGAACAGAGAATCTCATTGTACCAGTCTGAACTGTGCCAGGTCCCAGGTTACCCAAGCTCTCCTTTTTAGTGACTAATTTTTTTTCTTATTAAAAATACCAGAAAATCTTTAAGATGTCAGAGTCTACAATGAATAAATTGGTGCCTATTACAGCAGTCACTGATTTACTATATTCACTTACCACCATGGCCAGTGTCACTTCCAGCACCTCACCAATTTGAAAATTATTTGAAAATTTTGTTGAAAGTTATAAAATATCTCCCCTATAAAAATGCATATACACAATTCTGGATTCAATGTAATGCAAATGAATTTCATATTAGATGGAGTGGAAGTAGATTTCATATTCTATCTACATATTTCAATTAAAAGTTTTTTAAAAGATAAAAGAAAATAATCTATGTTCCAGGTGAAAAGCCCTTTCAATATGCCCAATAAGCATTTCTTGCTGCTTTTTCTAATTAGAATGAAGTTATACCAAATAGCTGAATACAGGAAGAGATCTGATAAAAACATGTTGCTGTAAAGAAGTGATCCAAAAACTCTGAGTTCCACTTGAACGAGTTCAAGTAGTAGTCTGCAAGAATGATTACGCTCTATGAAAGTAACACCTTATTTATTTCCTATAGCAAATCGGTAATGAGCAATTCTTCAAGCAAGGAACCTAACATCTATGCAACACAATGTGAATTTTAGTCGTCACAGATACATTACTACTCATGGCTTTCTCTTAATGTATGAATAACAAATACATATTACCCTATGAACTTATATGGAATATTTAAGGTCTTCAGTCATTAATGTCCAAGAAATTCTGCCCCTAATAGTTCAGCCACTTGTGTTTAACTAGAAAAAATATAATTAAATTCAAGCTTCCTAATTAAGAGTAATGCAAATTATGTGAACTTACTACTTCTTAAAATTTTTTATGCTTAAAATTAATTTCCATTGGGTTTTTACTCAAATTATAATATTTAAAAATGATGAAAGGAAATAGATTTAGTCTTTAGGATCTGTAAAGGTGACACCAAAGCCTACTTTTGATTTTCCCTGATGTCTATCAATATGGATATGGGAAAACAAATGACAGTATATCCTTACCATGGAATTCCATGCAGCGTTAAACGACATGAGATAAAGACCTGTATGATCTGCCATGAAAAGACAGCCACAACATACTAAGTGAGAGAAAGCAGCCAGGTATAAAACAGTACTGTGGGAACAAAAGAACACATGCCTATTTGCTATGTACTGACTCACATGTCCCCAAAATCTCTGTATTGAAGCCTTAACTCCCAAAGTGACTGTGTCTGGAGGATAGGGTAATTAAGGTTAAAGGGAGATCATAAGGGTGAGGTCCTCGTCTGTCCAACAGCAGGCTTATAGGAAGAGAAAGAGCTCGGCTCCTGTGCTCTCTCCCTCTCTCTTCCTGCCCTCCAGGTGGGGACAACAAGAAGGCAATGGTACTTTGCCGTCTACTGTATTTTGTTGTGGCAGCCTAAGTTGAATAATACACACAAAGAAAAATATAAAATAAGAAATGTGAGGCTCCCTTTAAAAAGGGAAGCAGCTTTTCATAGAAACTATGATTGGTGAGAAGGTTGACCAAAAAAATCAACAAAAACTAAAAACTAAATTACTTGGATCTAAAAACATCTTGTTTATTCAACTTTTGTGTTATAAATTCCTTTGCTGTCCTATAAGAGGCTAGAAAATATAGAATATTCATGGGTTGCTGAACAAGTAACCTGTTTACTAACAAGGTTGAGAAAAGGTGTAACTAAGACTACATTTAACTATCCTATATTTTCTATCTTCAATGACAAATTTTTCTACTTTGTTTTCCTATTATTCCATATAAAGAGATCAGGACTCTCTTGTTGCCAAAATGTTTTATTACAGCAACTTGGTTTCTTGTCTCTCTGGTACAGCAGTTTATAAGTTTATAACTTTGAATTGAATGAAAATGCTAGCCAGGTGCGATGGCTCACGCCTGTAATCCCAGCACTTCGCGAGGCCAAGGCAGGTGGATCACCTGAGGACATGAGTTTGAGACCAGACTGGCCAACCTAGTGAAACCCTGTCTCTAATAAAAATACAAAATATTAGCCGAGCATGGTGGTGCGTGCTTGTAATCCCAGCTATCTGGGAGGCTGAGGCAGGAGAATTACTTGAACCCCAGAGGCGGAGGTTGCAGTGAGCCGAGATTGCACCATTGCACTCCAGCCTGGGCAACAAGAGCAAAACTCCACCTCAAAATAAATAAATAAATAGTGCTTCTGACAGTTTAAAAACCTAAAATACAAAGCAGAACTCTGTTTATATTTCAATAGTATGGGTGTGTATATCTCACACATATATATGTACAAACTAAAGTCTTGAAAGGTATGTACTAAATGTAACAGTACTTATTTCATCTTTAGTTTCTTCTTTGTGTATTCCTGCATTTTCTAATTTTTACAGTAAGTCTGTATTACTTTTAAAATAGAGTAACATTTAATTCAAAAATAATCATTTCAGGATATTCCTAATAAACTATTAATATTTAAAAAATTTTAAACTATCAAGTACTATATCAGTATGGGCTTTCAAAGAAATACAAATGATTTTCTTAAGTAGACAAATAAGCATATCAATTGTAATAAATACACTGCTCTGGTGGGGGAACGCTGATAACAGGGAAGGCCATGTATGCATGGGGGAAAAATGTAAATGGGAAATCTCTGCCACCTTCTCAATTTTGCTGTGAACCTAGAACCGCTCTAAAAAATAAAGTTGGCCAGGTACAGTGGCTCATGGCTGTAATCTCAGCACTTTGGGAGACTGAAGCAGGAGAACAGCTTGAGGCCAGGAGTTTGAGACCAGCCTGATCAACAAAGTGAGACCCTGACTCTACAGAAATTTTAGAAAAAAAATGCCAGGTGTGGCGGCATATGCCTATAGTACTAGCTACTCTGGAGGCTGAGGCAGGAGGATTGCTTGCACCCAGAGTTTGAGGCTGTGGGGATACAGTGCAATGATCATGCCATTGCACTCCAGCCTGGGTGACAGAATGAGACCCCATCCCTAAAAAAAGATAAAATAAAAATAAATCAACAAAGTCTACTTTTTATAGAAAACACTAAGCACAGAAATATAGAAATACAACATTTAAAAATGAAGTTATAAGATATTCATGGATCCTTTGAAGGCTATTCATTGAACCTAAGACCTTCTGTTCTAGATATCCGGCTGAAGAAATTATCTCTGAACATTCCCAATTTCTTTATTTCCTCTTTTTTTCCTCTCTTTTTCCTCTCACAAGCTTTTAAGCTTTTAAGCTTGTGAGAGGAAAACCAAACCAAAACAAAACAAGACAAAACAAGACACACACACCGCACCCTATAAATTTAACTGTCTGGGTTCGTGCCACAAAATTCTCAGCATTTCCTATTTTAAAACTAACACACATCACAGTTGCCAATAAACTGATATTATACTTTCATATTTCAAAAATCAATGGTCTAAAGAGTTCATATTTATCTAGATGTTCAGAACGTTGGAAACTCATAGCCTCTAAATACGTTTGAACCAAGTTTAAAAAATATTATTTTAATGTTTATAGGTGGTTATGCATCTTCGGTTTGACAGAGACCCTACTCCTCCCTCCTTACTCCCCCTGGCCTGCTTCAAACACTCAGGAAACTGCCTAGTTCCAGAAAACATTTGAGTTTGGTAATTCACAGTAGAGTCTGAAAGTGGTTTCGAAGTATAAAATGAGAACAAAAAGCAGGGTAAGATTTTAAAATCTTCTACTCAGAGGAAACATAATCACCCTTCTGGGTGGGGAAGGGGGAGAAAATGACAACTGCCAACAGTAACTGTGTAAATACTTAAGTCTAAAAATTTATCAAGTCTTATAGTAAAACTGCTTCAGGAAAGAAGCTTATGTCCAAAATTGAAAAGAGCGGCAACAAACCCACAACACTGCGTTGCTGAGGAAAGTAACTCTCGCCTGAAACATCCAGTGCCTGTATGAGTGTTTGGCGCATAGTAGGCAGTCAGTAACTGTGGATTAATATTTCAGTTTTTTCAGTTTCAAGATGCAAGTGAAAGTGCAGACTAGAAAGGTCAGAGCTGATTCAAACCTGGGCTTCAGCATTCTGGCATTGTATTGAAGGGGTGGCACAGTAGGTAGAACAGGAATGGATCATTGTTTCTTGGTAGTGCTATGGTCATGCAGATAGTTCAAATGCGTAAACACCTCAATCTTTGATTTAGGCTCTGGATCTTTACTGTCAGCAACATGCCCCAGTTAACCTAAATGCTATCATTTAGTAACGTATTTTGAAAAGTAAAATTAATTCTAAGTTACCATATTAACAAATATGTTTGGGCCTACTTTTCAAATGGACTAGGTTAATAGATACAGACAATTAACAGACTGGTCTTAACTTGGGCCTATGCTTATATCTACGAGACAAGCTTGCTACTAGACTAGAGCCGTGAATCTGCCTCAGTCTGCTTGTCAAGTGTACCTTAGGACTGTAAGAAAGATGGAGAAAAACACTGGATTCCCATAATTTCCTTTAGAAGAAATCCTGAAAGCAATCACGCAGATAAACAACTGGATACCCGGGCTGGTTATTAGTTAATTGCTCCTGTGCTATAGTAAGAATCTTCCAGGGCTTATTCAGATAAATAATGTTAATTGTAGCTCCTCTCAGTAAATGTATGACAATTTCTATAAATGTGAGCTGGTTTCCTTTAAAATATTAAGTACTTATTATTTAAATATTTATTAATGAAAGACCTTTTTACATCTTTGAAGCCAAGCTAAGCCTAAGTATAAAATCCATTTAAAACCTCTGCTTGTAGGATCCTTGACACAGCAACAATGGGTTAAAAATAAGACTTATTTATAGCTTAAAATGTAATATACTTTGTGTACATACCTGTCTAAAAGAAAACTGGTAATAAGGACTCTGACTTGGTATGAGAGCTAATATGTAGTAAAGTTCCTAAGAGATGGCATTTAGATCACTCAAATGAATTATATATTTTTTATATTTACTTTCGAGGCAAAACAAATCAGACAAGACTATTAGTGAGGCAGAACTACCATGATGATTTCCTGTAAGGCCAATGGATACAACAAGAACCCTTAAACGCATGTAATTTCAAGTTAGAACCATTTTTAGTCAAACTGCCATTTCTATTTGTTAGACAGTATCAATTTGGGGAAATTTCATATAGAACTTAGTTTATAAAATAATATGTTTTTAATCAGTCAGGATGAAAAAAATGAGGGGAAAGAAAGAGGGAGGATGGAAGATGGAACTGACTAGAATGGTCTTTGGGTATAAAATATAATTATGGAGATGGACCATGCCCTTTAAAAAGACTGTTTTCTGCTGAAAGACAAATACGTTGATCTGAAAAGGAATTCCCACTTCTCCTCTGAGAGTCTCTTAAGAATAAAATGAGTATTGGGATACTCTACTTCACATGCCAGTCTTCCTTGGAGAAAACCATCAACAGAAGCACGCTTTGCCTTTCTACTGCTCATTCCTGCCTTCTTTGCTAAATGGCAACAACAAGCAGGTAGCCAGTGGGAAAGGTATTAGACCCTTTTTGCAAATCTTAAAAAAAAAAAAAACTCCCAACTTATATCAAGAGAATTACGCTTAGTGAAGAAAGCCAATTGCAAAAGGTAACATACTATATGATTCCACTTATACAATATTCTTGAAATGACAAAATTATAGAGATGGAGAATGGCCAGGCTGGAAGGGAGGAGACAGGAAGGGTTACATTGCCTATAAAAGGGTAGCACAAAGAATCCTTGTGATGGAACTGTCTGTCCTGTATCTTGGCTGTGGTAGTTGGTACAGGAATCTATCTGTGATAAAACTGCATAGAACTAAATACATACACACACACATACACACACACACACATAAATGCACATAAAACTGGACAAATATAAAGTCTGTGAATTTTATCATTACCAATTTCTTTTTTTTTTTTTTTTGAGATGGAGTCTCACTCTGTCGCCCAGGCTGGAGTGCAGTGGAGGGATCTCGGCTCATCGCAAACTCCGGCTCCCGGGTTCAGGCAATTCTTCTGCCTCAGCCTCCCAAGTAGCTGGGACTATAGGTGCACGCCACCACGCTCGGCTAATTTTTGTATTTTTAGTAGAGACAGGGTTTCACCATATTGACCAGGCTGGTCTCGAATTCCTGACCTCAGGTGATCCACCTGCCTCAGCCTCCCAAAGTGCTGGGATTACAGGCGTGAGCCTCCATGCCCGGCCTATCATTATCAATTTCTTGTTGTGATATGCACTGTGATTATGTAAGATGTTACCATTAGGGAAAACTGGGTGAACAGTGTTTGGGATTTCTCTGTATTATTTCTGAAAACTGCATGGTTAATCTGTAACTGTCTCAAAACAAAAAGATTTTTTTTTAAGTGCTCAACTTTCTGATAATTTGTTGTTTATGTCAGTCTCTGGTTATTTTTCTTATTTGCATTTGAAAATGAGTAGTTTTTAAAAAATAATATCATATTAAAACAGCTACTTGATCTACAAAAAAAATAAACCTATCAGTGACTTATTTTAATATATACATTTTAAAATAAACATTTTCTAGAATTAGGAATTTATAAAGGGCATATTTTGAATTTTTGTTAACTATACTGTAAAACAAACAAAGAATGAGGAAGTGATATATTCATTTTCCTATGTAAGACTGATTTAAAATAAAAATTATTCAAACAATTGCAGCGCTAAAATATGTAATTACATATTTCATAAACTTTCTTTTATTCACTTATTCAAACATTTTCTAAAACAGACACTGCTTGGTACCTGGATTGCAAAAGGTTAATATGAAATTCCTTGAGGATCTCATAACCTTGAAGCTATGAGAGACAAACAGATAACTATGGGAGGGAGGGGTAGTTAGGATATGTTAATTGTAAGTGCTTGATAAATATTTGCTGGATGAATTTTAAAAATAATAAAAAGGAAGCAGCTGTGGGTCTGAGATTCCTGAGTAGGGTATGGAACAGCGAGTTATAAAAAGTAAAAATAATAGCTTGCCATTTACTGAGTGGTGCAGTATATTTCAGGTGCTGCACTTGGTTATTCTACCTAGCCCATCTCTGAAAAAGGTATTAGTCTCACATTCTAGAATTATGGGACAGAGTTTAGAGACTAGTAAGCAGATAAGCTGAGATTTGAGCCCAGGTGCATCTGAGCCCACAGCACTTAGCTGCCATATCACTCTGCTAAAGACCAGCTGACCCAGCAACTCCTTACCATGGTCCCTATATGGGCCTGCTTATTCTCCAACGTCATCTCCATCACTCTTCCCCTCACTAGGCTCCAACCACAGGGGTCTTTCAGTCAAAACTGCTAATTTCTTACTTGCCCCAAGGCCTTTACACAGGTTTTTCCTTCTGCCTAGAATGCTTTGCACTCCTCACCCTCTACCCCAATTCACACATTCTAGCTTCTAGATGTTTGAGAGGGAATGGCATTAATAAATCCTTTGGCATCTAATCATCCTGGATGAAATAATGACCCATGTTTTGAAAAAAAGAGTAGAAAAAGAATGTCAAAATAGAACTGGAGAAGTCAAGAAAGGATTTCTCTCCCCCACTGAAATGGGGCACCCATCATATTTGTGAAGAAGTAATTTAAGCCATCTGCGAAAACAGATTTTAACCTATAATACATCTGAATTCCTAACTATGAATTTACTTGTATTCAGTAGACTAAGGCATGAAGTTGTAAACTAGGGTACATTTAGATTTGCTAAATGGATGGAATAAGCTATGGGGTCTTTTTCTATATTCTGTTTACCATTCAGTATGATGTAGATTCTAATATTTATTAAATGTTAGTATTAAATCCTTACAGGTAGAACACTCAGTGAGATTCCTGCTTTTACTTGTGGAAACATTTACCTACCCTATGAAGTAGATAAGAGAGGCCAGAGAGTCCTCCAGCTTAAGTTCCCAAATAAAATTTTTACGACATCTCATTTACTTGGAATGTGAACTTCCAGAACATTTTAACTCATTTTAAAATGTAGGTGGAAAACTACATTCCAAAGCAACATTTAATAATTTTTGAATTACAGAAACCATTCAACTACTTATTAGCTAAAATATTTTCGGGAGAAGGCTCATGAACATGAACGAAAAGCTGTTGGGCTATGGAGATGAATGAATAGTAATAGTTAATTAGCCTCCTTGCTTTCTATGTAAACTGTTTTTTTTTTCCTTCATCAGTGAAGAAACAAAACTTTGGGTTCTTATAAATACATTTCAGAATCAAAGTATAAAACTCACAATTCATAAAGCATTTAGTGCCCAGCACATAAGTCCCTAATAGTTAGATATTATCACAAATTATCATCACCATTATACCCATCATCAGTTTAGTAAATAACGTAACGCTAACTATATAATGCTCTTTCCTTTAGTACTTAAAAATGTACATTTACTTTCAGTTTGGGAAACTTTGATAAAATTAAAATTCCATGAGAAGACTGACAGTATATATTACTGCGAATTCCTGCAACTTATTCTTAAAACTACTTTTTTCTCAAGTTCAAATTCCTGTAAGCTTACAGAGCATACTGATTCTGAATTAAATTATAGTCTGTATCTCTTTAAAACCTGACTGTAGGATATCCCTTTCATCTAGGATACAAGGTAACAGCTTTAACCTGATTTCAATGGACAATGGTAGCCCTCTAGTTTTCTATACATACTATTAACTAAATAACAAATTTGAATGAATTCAAAAGTATTTTCTCTAGGGCAATCTTTGCCTTCTAGACTTCTAGAGAAATCTTTGTTTTGGGGAGTGTCTTGAGGTCACAAGGCTCAGTAAATTAAGAACAACTGTTCAGTACAATTGTTTCTGTCACCCAAACACTGAAGATATTAAACTAAGAAAGGAAAAAGGGAAATGGTAAAGGCAAAGCACTAGAGAGGACAGCAGGGAGGGGAAGAGTAGTATATATTCATGATACAGTTTCATATATTTCAGGAAGATGACAATTCCATTTCCTCTGTCCACCTTCCATTAGTGGGGGCATGATGGTGGAAGTTTTTTGGATAAGACAGCCTGAAATTAACCAGTATTTTTTGAAGATCAACTAGGCACCAGTTTTCTTTTGAATAGTTCTAGCACAAGGCACATTTCCAGCACCTACTATATAGTGTTTCCTCTTCTCTCTAACCATCTAGATATTCCAATAAATCCAGGTATGATACAGGATAAATCTTTTACGTCTACACTTATTTGCCTTAGCTTTGCCATTATTTGGGCCTTCCACAATATCCCCTTTGAGCTGTCTGCTCCTTTGTTGTGTCAATTTCCAGATTCCCTCTCTCCTACTTATTCTATGCCATTATCAAATTCTCAGTACTACTTTAAATTCTATGCCTTTCACAATATTCCTCAATCATTCAACACAGAACAATTTTTAAAACTAGGAATCTCAGAATTCATCCAGTTCATAGATAAGGAAAAAACCAGGACAGAGAGGCCCTGAGAGGCTGGCTAGAACCTGGGTTTTCTCCCTTCTAGGTCAGGGCTTGTTCCAGCACACTTCGATGCCACCCCAAAAACAGCCGCTCAAGACTCCTCCTATTTCTTTTTAAATATTTGATTTCTATCTTATTCAAATAGCCTCTCCAGAAAAGCTTGTTTTCTCTTAGGATTTACACAACTTTTGAGACAAAATATTCCTTAATTAATCTGCTATATACTAACTGAAAACGAATCCTGCATTTCTCTGACCCATGGAACTTGTAGGGAATATAAATAGATGCTAAGATAAAAAGAATTCTTAATTACTGTGAAATAAGTTTGGAAATGGGTTAAAAAATTCAAAAAATGCAGTTGTCAGGGAATGGAGGTAGGGCTTAATGGGGAATAGTGTGTGTGTGTGTGTGTGTGTGTGTGTGTGTGTGTGTGTGTGTGTGTGTGTGTTTGAGATGGAGTTTTACTCTTGTTGCCCAGGCTGGAATGTAACGGCACCATGTCAGCTCACTACAACCTCCACCTCCGGTGTTCAAGAGATTCTCCTGCTTCAGCCTCTCAAGTGGCTGGGATTACAGGCGTGCACCACCACACCCAGCTAATTTTGTATTTTTAGTAGAGACGGAATTTCACCATGTTAGTCAGGCTAGTTTCAAACTTTTGACCTCAGGTGATCCACCCGCCTCGGCCTCCCGAAGGGCTGGGATTACAGGTGTGAGCCGCCACGCCCAGCAGGAATTATTGTTTAATCGGCATAGAGTTTCAGTTTTGCAAGATGAAGAGAGTTCTGGAGATGGACTGCGGTGATGGTAGCAAAACATCACAAATGTGCAATACCACTGAACTGCACATTTTAAAATGTTTAAGACGGTACACTTTATGTTATATGTATTTTATCACAATTTAAAAATATAAAAGAAAATTTCAATTCAAGTAAGTTTCTTCACTGCAAAATTCAGAATCTTTCATATGCCAAAATCTCTAAGAGGGAGGAGAGCTATACCTGTATTATTAGTGTGTTCAAGATTGTTCTACTTTTAGCTGATTCTTCAAAAGACTGAGCACACAAATGTGTGTTAAAAAGGCACTAGGCTAGATGCACTAGAAAATACAGAGATGATCAAACACAGTTGCTAGCTCCACAGTACTTTGGGTTTGCTATAAGGCATTCAGCCACCTCAGCAGGCAATGGGGCTAACACAAACAGGTCACTGAAATTCAAGTTTATTTGCTGATTTTCAAATTTGTTGGGCACAATGTATTGATGTAGAAACAAAATTTTACTTGTAATGGAAAGTCAGCCAGAAGTCCTATGACATAGCATTGCTACCTTTAAAAATGTTAAAATAACTGTAATTAAAATAATCTACTTATTGTTAGTGAATGTAAAAATGACTCCCCCTTTTATAGCATAACTATGAATTAAATATTTGTATCACTGTTGCATGAAAGAGCAGAATATACCCAGAGATGGTCTTTAATATTTATTAGAATAAAATTCACATAAGATGGACACTGTAAAAACACAGAATTTAAAAAGGTGCGTCTTTCCCCATACTTTTAAGAAAACATGGGGAAATAGTTTAATGCTTGATGCCATGGCTAAAAAATAAGATAATTTTAATGTATGACTTTACCCTATAAAAAGGAAACTAATGGTTCTCAGAGGTATTGTTCTAGATGACTGTTAAAAGTTCCTCACTAATATATGAAAATTATTAAGTAAAAAGAGAATGTTATTTAGGAATATAATAATATACATAGGACACATAAACATTCAATAATGACCTATTTATTCCTATCAGTCACACTTTAGACTTAGATAGAGGTAAAATTACATAAATCCAATACTCTAATTTCCTTATCACTAACTCTTTATCTTTCATTCCTTTTAAACCTGTGTCTATTGAAGCCATGCTACTGAACTGGGTTCTTAAAGGTTGCTTATGACCATCTAATGAAAACATAAAAAATTTTCTTCTCATTTCTCATCTTCCTTAGTCTCTCTGTAACGTTCCACACAATTTAACCCCTTACTTCTTAAACGTCTTTCCTCATTAGGTTCCTATAATTCCCAAAGTATGTTTTCTGGAACACCAACCCCCAAGAGGTATTTTGGGGAGAAACGGGTTCTGATGTCAGATACATCTACAAAACACTACTTTATGTGTTTCTTTCTTGGAGATGTGTCATGTATGTTAACATATTAAAAGGGCATGGAATTCTTTTTTTCTTTTTGAGATGGAGTCTCGCTCTGTCACCCAGGCTGCAGTGGCACAATCTCCGCTCACTGCAAGCTCCGCCCCCCGGGTTCATGCCATTCTCCTGCCTCAGCCTCCCGTAAAAGGGCATGGAATTCTTGCAGTGAATGAGTATTTAACTATAGAACCAATTTTCTTTCCTATATTACCTGTTACCACCTCACAGAACTAGTGTTTGGTAAAACATCCTTTGGGAAGACTATTCCTGCTTATTTAATCTTCTGATCCTCTCTTTCAGTTGGTTTCTCTTCCTTTTATAATCCAAATATGGGGTTTTCCAAGGTTCCCTCATCAGTTTCTCTCCCAGCCCCTGCTCCATCCTTGAGAGATCTCATTCACTCCCAAGGTTTCCACTGCCATCCATTTGGAATATTCCCAAACTAATTATCCATGAAGCACCATTTTCATTTATCCAACTGCTAGCTGCCCATTTCTGATTGGGTAGATAGCTCACTGTCTCCTCAAAATTGATATGTTTAAAACTGAACTTACTTCTTAACAACAGATACCTTTCCTGACTTATTTATTTCTGCTGAATTCTCCTGGTCTCCTAGTCCTTTAGGCTTGAAAGCTCAGTCATCATTTACTCCTGCCCTTTGTTCTCACTTGCCCTTACCCAATTACTAATTCTTTCAAATTCTCTCTGCCAGTTTCTCAGCCCAATCCATCGTGTACTCTCAAACACATTCTTAAAAGTTTAAAATTCTGTCAGGGTGTTCTAGACAACTAACATTTACTAATCACTTACAAGTGCTGCACAGTACTTTCTATGACGTACACAGTTAAACATCACAGGACCCTATAAGACAGGTACTGTTATCTCTGTTTTACAGATGGTAAACTGGGACACTGAGGTTAAGTAACTCTTAAGATCAAATATTTATAATCCAAACTCTTCAGTACAACTACTGCCAATTCCCTATCCAAATTTCTATTTCAGCCAAAGCAATATATTTATTATAAATCCTATCCTGGCAAGAATCACCAGAATGACTTTCTAATTGTTCTTGTTTGGTTCTGAGGTCACCTTGGAAGCCTAAGTGACCACTCAAACCTACACTACTCATTCCTTCCTCAGCGTTTCCATCCAATCACTGGCATATCCAATCACTGTCACTATAGGGTCCATGCTTGCCTAGGACAATTCTGATTCGTGTTTGTTGTCTCACTATTACTATGAACTATATGTCTCACTATTACTGTGCCCCCTTTCACTCTCAAAAGTACCTCAATTTAGACAATAAATTATAAGGTCATCCTACATATATCACATCTGTTATTGTAGCAAGAAACCATTTATGTCCATATCCTACCAACTCCCCCAATTAAATCATGGTCCTTGAAGGTAGAAAATCAATCTTAAAACTTAAATTGGTCTTATTTCTCTTACACCAGGCACATTTATTATGTGTATGTGGCTACAGAACAATTGTGGAGATGAGGTTCCATTGGTTGTGTTTTGTTTCTCAATTAAATCCTGCTTTTAAATCAAAAAAGGAAAAATAATTCATTTTAAGTTAATTCATATAGTTAACCTCAGTCACAGTGCTTGAAAAAAGTAGGTATTAATACTTTCAAAGGATGAATGAATAATGTACTAGAGTATGTATGCAACTATAGCCAACATTACTAAAATATTTCAAAGATATACATGCAACTGGACACTTCATGTATAATCAGCAAGTGGATCTACCAATAATTACCAAGAAAAAATGTTTTCCAATATTTTTTACTGTTATACACAGTTAAGTGGTAACACACTATTTCCTACAACCATTTTGGAATACAAGCTCTGAAACAGATTACAGTGATAATAAAAACCAATTACTCTAAAGAGGGAAAAAAATAAAAATAAATAAATAATCATCCTATTCTTTACAATATGTTGTCAGTTAACTCATTATTCAAAAGTGATAGCAAGCTCTCCTGTTTAAAAAGAATACAGTCTGTCTGTCTATGAAGAAAACGATTGTTTCACACTGCCTCTGCTTTGCAGTCCTATTCAGCTCGCACAGACAATTTGCATCAACCTGTGACTAGTGATACTGTCACTTAGTGGTGCCCCAGAGAGCCATGATCTCACGTGCTCTTAATATTGAAGTTCTTATTTATAAATAGATGTCTCTGGAATACTCATGAATTCTTACTTGAACACAATGGTGTTTTATTAATAGTAATTAATTAAATTTTAAAATCCTAATACATAATCTATCAATTTACTTAGAATTGGTATGACAAATTATTCAGGACAGCTTTGCATAACAAGCAGTGAAAACGACAAGCAAAAGTGACAAATGCATCTCTGTCCCTACATAATATAAAATACAGCACAAAATTCTGCATCTATGCATACTTTCTAAACTAAGAATGCTCATTAACATAATCATTAAGTGCTATTTATTAGAGGTGAAGGCATCACACTATTTATGTTTTTTTAAAAAACAGAATGCTCATAAGCTCCTTGTTAGGGAATATAAATCTAGTAGCATCAAAACACTTCGTATTATAATACAGAAAGCAAAACAAATGGCAGCAGATGGCTTCAAAGAGTCCCGGGAAATAAAGAAGAGAACTACAGAATAGTAAAGTTCAAATTAAAATTGAAAGGAAAAAATTTAAAAAGAAACAGCTAAGGAAAAGAACAGATAAACTCCTGGGGAAAAGTCAACGACTAACAGACAGCAGAAATAATATTCATGAACAGGAAAGATTGGTATATGCAGATTAGACAATTATCCAAAGCCATGGACATGAAAAGAGCAGAATGCTTCATTGTTAGAGACACAATTCAAGAACTAATGGATCCCTGGCACTGAGCTAGAAAATATCACATATTTTTTGCAAATTTAGAAAGAGGCTCAGAGTTTGTAGAGAATTATCTAAGGTTATAAAAGACAAGACAGAATTCCAAATAAATTGGTATAGGTATGGCAACCCTCTGACATGAACTATTTGCTTAGCAATGTTCTATTTATTTATTTTAGTTTTCTTCTTTTTTATTACTTTAATATTCTAAATTTCTTCCTCTTTTGTTCATAAATTACTCAAATGTTCTATTATTAATCAATGATATAGCCTATACTCACATCTATTATCTACAATTATCTACATCTACAATCCTCAAGAATATTTGAGGGATGCCAGAAGTTGCTACCATGTATCAATGATAACTCAGAGTAACTAACAAGTCTGGAAAAGATTTAAATTAGTCTCTGGACCTCTCATTACAAGAACTAACATGTGTTACTAAGTGTTACTACCACTTTCATTTCTTCTATTACATTTCCCCCCACCACCTGTTTTTTTTTTTTTTTTTTTTTTTGAAACAGAATCTTGCTTTGTTGCTCAGGCTAAGAGTGCAGTGGCACAACCTCGGCTCACTGCAACCTCCACCCGCCAGGTTCAAGAGATTTTCCTGCCTCAGCCTCCCAAGTAGCTGGGATTACAGGTATGTGACACCATGCCCAGTTAATTTTTTAGGTTTTTAACAGAGATAAGGTTTCGCCATGTTGGCCAGGCTGGTCTTAAACTCCTGGCCCCAAGAGATCCACCTGCCTCACCCTCCTGAAGTGCTGGGACTACAAGTGTGAGCCACTGCACCTGGCCTATTAGATATTCTCTTATTTTCATAATAGTCAAGATGTTAATATTTGAACACTTACCAATACTGAAGGTATTATCTTACTTTATCTTAAAAGTTTTAGAAAGTATGACTATGCCATAAAAGCTGCTTTCTTAGGAAATTTTTTTTCTCAGTTTTCTTCAATAGCAATTCAACATTAATAAGAGGGAATCTTTACTAACACTACACACACACACACACACACACACACACACACACCCCTACCTATGTGCAGGTTGACTTTTTCTAATCTACTTTAGTTATGTTTGTTAGGTGAAAACTAAGTACCCAGGTACAGGTTAATTGAATTTAGAGAATAATAATGATCCTAGAAGTTAGAAGAAGATATAAAGAACATGGTTGGTAGCAGATATGATTTTAAATCATATTTTAATCACAACTATTTTTACTGAGCTACACAGTCATCAGGTTTTATTAATTTTTCTTCTGCAGTGTTTATCCTTTATTTTTTCTCCATTCACCTGTCAGCATCCTAGTTTAGACCCTTATCACTAGGTAAGTAATCTACTAATGGGTCTTCCCAGGCACTGGGTGCCCTTTCTCCAATACATCTTGCTCTAGTTAATCCTGTGTATTAATTTGTTCATGCAAAATGTGTTTATCAGGCACTTATCATATCAATGCTTAAATATTCAAGACCTGCAAAAGCAACAGAAATTAGCAGGTACACTTCAATATGTGCTTCTGAGATCATGAAATTGGCTATGCATTTGACTACATTTTTCTTGCAGCAGGTACAGGGAAGAATTAAATGCATGTATCAAGACTACAAAATAACAAAGGCAGAATTCTACTCAAAGAGACAATTATTACGAATTGTAGCCAAAACATTCTTATCTTGACACTCTCAAATAAGATAGCAAACATTCATTTCAAATTCAAGTACTCAGGCTATTCACTCATGAACAGAGTTAGTGATTTTGATCATATATGTTCATACATAAACTTGTATGTGCATAAGACCTAATGCCTTCAAGGAATAACTCTACTACCAGTGGCTTTAATCTAGCAAATACTAAATAATCTGGAGCCTGACCAATGCTGATTTATAAACTTTCATGTCCTAAGGGCTTAACTTGTAACTCCATTGTTTGTAACCTGGATTACATTTTCCAAAGGGGAAAAAAGGAGCTATATATGGCAGCAAGTATCCTAGCGAACTCCTAAGAATATAATCTAATAATATAAAAAATATATACTTAATATGCGGTACGTAGTAGTAACATTAATAACTACTAATACATATAACTCTTACTAGATCCTCTAGTCAGGATCTAGTAACATTATTAATAATATTAGTAACAGTTACTAACATTAGTTATATTATTATTAATTAGTAACAATTAGTAACATTGTGTTAGTATTAATAATGTAAGTAACATTATTAATCAGTAATAACACTATTAGTAATTGCTAATCCATATACCTCTTGCCAGATCCTCTTTTAGGTGTTTATAAATTGACTTATTTAATTCTCACTGCAACCCTAAGGAGACACGCAGCTTGTGCCTGTAATCCCAGCTACTAGGGAGGCTGAGGCAGGAGGATCACTTGAGGCCAGGAGTTCAAGACCAGCCTGGGCAACATAGCAAGGCCCCATCTCAAAAAAAAAAAAAAAGAGAGAGAGCCATGTGTAGTGGCATGCACCTGCAGCCCCAATTACTTGGAAGGCTGAGGAAAGAGGATCACTGCAGCCCAGAAGTTTGAGGCTACAATGAGCTGTGACTGTGTCACTGCACTACAGCCTGGGTGGCAGAGGAAAACTTGGCTCTCCCTTTTTTTTTTTTTTTAAATAAGGAGAAGAATTTTAAGTTTTTCTTTTTAACGATATTTTTAAATACTTAGTTCTACTGTTCGGTTCTTATAATTAGAAAGCCTGAAAAGAGAACAGAAGATAAAACTTGAAAGATCTACTGCAAAGGAAGAAGCATGTTAGAGCTGGCCTAATATAAATAATTAGATGATTAAAATTAAGCCATTTGCTCAAAGGCTGAAGATGTGAGCTGCTTTTGGAGCCCTTGGAAGTGGTTTTTGTGCCAAGAGTAGTTTTTGTGCAAAGAAAATAAAATCTAGAAGTTTAATTTTATTTTTTAATTAATATTTGACGTATGAAAATTACAAAAAAAATCAAAAAATTAGTCCCAGCTTTTAAAGTTAGCTTTAAGTTTTTACTTAACTTACAAATCTGTCAAAATGTATCACTTACCACTGGCTTTCAATTATTTAGATTTTAAACTGCAATTATTAATTGAACAGACTCAATTTCTTCTTTAGATATTTCCACTAACCGCTGGTGAATCTTCCCAATTACCTATACTTCTTATAAGTCTAATAAACTAAACTTATAAACATGGTCAACCTGAAATTCTCATAAATGTTATGGTCCTACAAATAAACTTCTAAGCCTTTCTCCTAAAAATCACAAGCAAAATCACTACTCAAGTACATGTTTTAAATTAGAAGTGACACTGCCCAGTAAGCACCTGAAAAGATGCTCAGCATCATTTAGTCATCAGGAAAATCAAAATCAAAACCACAGTGAAATGCCATCTCCAACCCACTAAGATGGCTGTAATCAAAAACGCTGACAATCTTTTAGGTGATAAAATGATTTCATCTTGGATCTCTCCCATGACTTGGTCTGAATTCTGATCACAACAGTTAAGGTCATTCTTCTAAAAGGTTTGAGGATTCTTTCAGCCTTTCACTAGATACTGTTTAAACTCAGCTGCTATTTCTCAAGGGCTTTGTATTCTAGATTTAGAAAAGTAACAGGCAGATTTTAGGAAAAAATTTAAGGGCAGGAAGCATGGGTCATATAAAGAGAACATAGTCTAAATGTCTCTTTAACCACTGACATTGCAATTATACTGCCATGGAATAAGTAGTTAACGTACTTAGAAATTAATTATTTACAAATTAATTAGTAGAAATTATTTATTGAAAACATTATCAAACAGGCTCTAAAGAAAAAAATTCTTAATGTATTTTTCTTATTCTTCATATTTTAGTATCAGTTTTCTGTTGGCTGGTTGGTCTTTGTCTCCCCATTGAAACTGTACATTTCTTCAGGTCAGAAAAGGAAAAAGAGAAAGAAAATTACATGCTAGGTACTTTGCTTCCCTGTGGTCAAAGAAGCAGGCTTAGTTAGTGAGTAAAATGTGAGTTGAAGGGTACAGACAGAATCTTAGAACTACAGGAATTTAATGTCTCTATAGAATATTTTCACCAAGATGTGGTTCTCCGGTGAATCCCCCTAATCCTCTTTAAGGTCTTGAAATACATTTATTTACACTGGCCAAGATAGTGTTGGAGAAAGAACCCTTCAAATTCTACACTGACATTCCCCAATACATGTTTTTTACCATTACATTTTTACCAATACATCTTCAAATCTATAATCTGACATTACCTACATTACCTACATGCATTTGGGAGGCACATTACATAACTGTTCATTCACCTTTTATGACTACTGCAAAGATCAAATAAAATAAATATGATCAATGTAGTTTTGTGTGTTTTTTTTTTTTTTTGATGGCATATTAAACACTTTTTTTTTTTTTGAGACTGAGTCTCGCTCTGTTGTGCCCAGGCTGGAGTGCAGTGACACGATCTTGGCTCGCTACAACCTCTGCCTCCTGAGTTCAAGCAATTCTCCTGCCTCAGCCTCCAGAGTAGCTGGGATTACAGGCACCCACCACCGCGCTCAGCTAATTCTTCGTATTTTCAGTAGAGACGGGGTTTCACCATGTTGGTCAGGCTGGTCTCAAACTCCTGACCTCAGGTTATCCGACCACCTCGGCCTCCCAAAGTGTTGGGATTACAGGCGTGAGCCACCGCGCCTGACCCTAAACATCTTTAAAGAAGGCATGGTACGAGTACTAAATCAGCTGATCGTCCTCCCTAAAGTACATCAATAAAATCATCAGGGGGCCATTAGAAAGAAAGAGAAAAATACCATAATTACCATGATTACAGACAAGATGTCTAATAAGCCACAGCTACTACTGTAGATGTAGCCCCAAAAAAGAAGAGGCCCCAGTCCATAAACTTACTAACAGTCCTTATTCTAAAGACTCAGAGTCCACTAAATATGTGCAATCATTCTTCTACAAATTTGTCACAGCATTTAAGCATTATTTTGATAATACAAGTATGAATAGAGTAGTCTGAATCAAGAGTAATTACAAAACACATGGAAAACAAAAACTTCTAAGTAGTCATACTTGCAACAGCACAGCTATTTCACAAAGGATATGTGAATTCTTCTTAAATGAGCAAAATTAACAGAGAAACCCAAAAACTATAGATGCATTTAAGTACTCATCAAACTTTATAGTTTTAGTAATTTTTGACATGCTTGATATTATTAGTGGTGACAACAATGAGAACAGTATGTGTTGCCTGCTTACCACGGTCTTGGAGATTGTGCTAACTATAATTATAGAAGATAAATATTATTCTCTTTATTTTCCAGATAAGGGAACTGAGGCGTGAATGAGGTTAAACATCTTGCCGAAGGTAAGTGGGAAACTGAATACAGCTCTGTTTCTGAACAGATCTTAGGCTAAGATAGGGTTTCTCAACCTCAGCACAACTGATATTTTAGACCAGATAATTCTTCATTTGGGTGGTGGGGGCGGGGGTTTGTGCATTGTAGGAGGTATAATATCATCCCTTGCTTCTATCCACTAGATATCAGTGGCATTCTATCCTTGCTGCCCCCCTTTCCCCTGGCCCCCGGCAAAGTTGTGGCAATAAAAAAATGTATGCAGACATTGTCAAATGTCTCCTAGGGGGCAAAATTGCCTCGGTTGAGAATCATTGCTAAGTAAAGTATTACTTAATTCATACCTTTACCACGATGAACCCTCAAGAGCACATTCTTGGAGAAATCTAGAGCAATACAATAACTTCACACATTTTAAACTACTCAGCAAATAGGATATTTAAAATCATTTGAAAATAAGACTAACTGAAGATGTTATATGGTTAAGCAAAAATGTCTAAAAGGTACCTAAATGCAATAAATTACATGATCACATATTATTTCTTTGTTCCTATACACTAAGACTATAAAATTAAGAATCTGTAACAAAAATAGAACTTTTTCTATGCATATGAGTGGTTCTTCAAAGCGGTCCCTCTGGACAGGATGTGCACAATTGCTGCCACTGAAGGGAAAAGAAGAGTCAAATCCTGTGCTTTGGAAGTATTTTGAAACCTAGTTCAGGAATATGCCTCTCCGTTGTTCCCATCGCCTCACTTCTACATGGCGTTCATTTATAAACCTTGCCTTCTTATTCTACAAATCACATTTGGCTTTTTCCTTTAAGCCAGGATAATATTATGCAGTTTATCACCATTTTATTTTATACTTTATTTTGAATTATTATTGCTATTTTCAAAATGAGTCCAAATATCAAAGGACAAAATTTGTCACATTGTGGGTACTGAAAAAAAAAAAAAAAAACACCCAAAAAAGTCAAAGTATTTTATGAAATGGCAGAACCAATGGACTGAGAATAAAATTTCCTAGGATGACTAGGGCAGGGAGTAGGGGAATGACTATACTAACATCCAAAGGTTTCAAACGTTTATTTTAAAATCCAGTTGCTGAACAGTAATTCCTTTTCAAGCTTATATTCATGATTATTTAAGTCTTACTTTCACAAACACCCTGCAGTCAATTCAAATCAATAAATCACTGAATTTCACGTTTAATTTTTAAAATATCTTTTGAAATGCTAGTGTTGACACTTGCTCTGCTGAAAATATGACAAGAGACACCAACAAAGTAACAAGACTGATGGATTTAAATTTCAGCCTCTTATTTCTCCTCCTAACCCCTGACTGAATGAGTTAATAAGTTCTGACGGCCAGTGAGTAGGCAGATTTGAGGAGACAGAAGAGCACTTGAACAGTGTAAGCCTGTTTGAAAAGTCATTTGGCAATTAATATCAAAAGCTGTAAAAAATATTCCCTCTTTTTAACTGAGATTCGATTCCTAGAAATTGATTCAATGTAAATAATTCAAAAAAGGCAGAAGAAAAAAAGCTATGACATACAAAAACGTCTTCTAAAATCCTAACAACGATAAAGTGTGAATGTTTTAATACAACTAAAAAAACAGAAGATAAAAGAAAAAACAGGGCAGACTAACTTGAAAGAATGTTATGCAGCCGTAAAAATTTATAAAATATGGATAGAATAAGTCAAGCCAACCTTTTGACATGATAGTTACCTGCCAGTCTGTTAAATCGTTGGAGCAACATTGCCCTAAGGAACAGACACTCAGGCTGGTAGCAGCTCTGCACCTCCCTGGGATGGATCTCCCAGAGGGAGCAGACAGGCCGCCATTTTTGCTGCTCACCAGACCTCTTTTCTGTTGCCTTGAGGCTTAGAAGGCAGCTTAGTGGCTGGGGACTGACAGGGACCCCGGCACAGTGCAGCAGCCTTATGGAAAAAGGGCCAGATGGGTTTTCACCTCCAGGTAGGGGCAGGGTGCCTCTCAACCTGGACCCCCAGCACATCTGCCCTGCCCCTACCCGAACACTTCAGTGGGTGGCAGCTCTGCATTTCTCTAAGGAGAAAATCCCAGAGACAACCCACAGCCCCTCTACCACTGCAGATGCAGTGGTACCGCCCTTGCTACCCTCAAGCTGAGAAAGGAACAGAGGGCCTGATGGCAACTCTGGCATACCACAGCCACGCTATGGAGAGAAGCCCAGTCTCTTTTCTCCATGAGACCCCACTCCCCACTCTTCACCAGGTACACCTGCTCTCGGAACCACTGAATAGCCATCCTACCCCAAGCTGAGCATTCCCACTGCTAGTGACTCTGTGTTTCCCTGGGGAGGGGCTCCCAAAGGCAACCAACAGCAGCGGTTCTGCACCAGCTGCTCTTGGACTGGAGAAGAAACAGAGAGCCTGAGAGCTTTATTCACACTTAAAGCACGGCAGTCATTGTACAGAGGAGCTCAGCTTCTTCTCACTATGAGCCCTCAACCCCCGCATTTTTCAGCAAGCAGAGCCCCAAGCTTGGGCCAGCAGTGCAGCCTTCCCAATCCTTGGCTGAACAGTAGCAATGGCTCTGCATTTCTCTGATTTCGCTCCCGGAGACAACTGAAAGCCCCTCTGCCACTTCAGTTGTACTGCCCTTATTGCCCTCGGACTGGGGAAGGAGCGAAGACCCTGAGTGCTTTAACTATACCTTTAGTAAGCCAGAGCCGCCCTAAGGAGAACAGGCCAGACTGTCTCCCCTCAAAGTCCTCTTTCCCCATTGCTCCTCACCAGGCAGGGTTCCCTGGCTTGAGCCCACTATGCAGCCACCCCACCCCAGGCCAATCACACTGATTGGTAGAGGGTCCGCATTTCTCTGGGGTAGAGCCCCAAGAGGCAAGTGAAAGGCCCTCTGCCACAGCTACTGCCAAGGTCCCTTCCCCTGCTGCCTCCAAGCTGGGAAGGGAACATGAAGCCTGAGCTCATCCAAGGGCAGCAGTGTGCAGCCTGGGAGTATGAAGGCCAGATCTGCAGCCAGCACTTAAGTGGGAGAGGAGCCCACACTTTCAGAGCACGGAGAGGAAGCACAGCTGCAATGGTGACGAAATACAGAGGCGCCACGTGGTGGAGCAAGAGCCTACCTACTAGCCATTACGCTTAAGCACCATCTACTGGATCACAGCTTAAACTTCAACACCAAAAATACTTTGCTAATACACCCTGCTGTGAAACCCAGGACAAGAACTCAGTGACAAATAAAGACTCTGCACAAATAAAAGGCCAAGACACAAAGCCTTGGCCTTCTGAAAACATCCAGAAAAGAAGTTAACTGACTGTACTCGAATTATACCACAGTTAAAAAACATCAGCCCACACAGATAAGAAAGAACCAGTGCACGAACTCTGGCAACCCAAAATGCCAGCTGACCAACTGACCATGCTAGTTCCTAGCAGAGGTCCTCCAACCAGGCTGAAATTTAATCCCAATTAAAAGGCATAGAGTGGCAGCTGGATAAAGAAGCAAGACCCACTGGTACGCTGTCTTTAAGAGACCCATCTCACATGCAATGACACCCAGAGGCTCAAAGTAAGGCATGGAGAAAAATCTACCAAGCAAATGAAGGGAGAAGGGGTTTCAATCCTAATTTCAGACAAAACAGACTGTAAAACCACAAAGATCAAAAAAGACAAAGATGGACATTACATAACAGTAAAGGGATCAATTCAACAAGATCTAACTATCCTAAACACATATGCACCCAACACAGGAGCACTCAGACTGATAAAACAAATTCTTAAACACCTATAAAGAGACTTAGATTGCCACACAATAATAGTGTGAGGCTTCAACATCCCATTGACAATATTAGGCAGAAAATTAGCAGAAATCAAGGCAGAAAATCAAGGCAGAAAATTAGCAAAGATTTTCAAGACCTGAACTTGATATTTGACCAAAAAGACCTAACAGACATCTACAGAACTCTCCACTAAAAAACAACAGAATATACATTCTTCTCATCTGCACATGGCACATACTTTAAAATAGAACACACAATGGGCCATAAAACAATCCTCAACTAAATCAAAAAACCTGAAATTATGCTGCCATACTCTTGGATCACAGCTCAATAAAAATAGAACTCAAAACTAAGAAAATCACTCAACACCATACAATTACTGGTAAATTGAACAACCTACTCCTGAATGACCTTTGGGTAAACAATAAAATTAAGGCAGACATCAATAAATGCTTTGAAACTAGTGAGAACAAAGATACAACATACCAAAATCTCTGGGACACAGCTAAAGACGGAAGTTTATAAAGAGGGAAGTTTGTACCACTGAATAACCATATCAAAAAGTCTGAAAGATCTCAAATTAACAACCTAACATTACACCTAGAAGAATTAGAGAAATAAGAGGAAATTAACCCCAAAGCTAGCAG
The DNA here is from genome assembly GCF_037993035.2 of Macaca fascicularis. Classification (NCBI taxonomy): domain Eukaryota; kingdom Metazoa; phylum Chordata; class Mammalia; order Primates; family Cercopithecidae; genus Macaca; species Macaca fascicularis. The sequence goes on from NC_088391.1 coordinate 9,627,652, forward strand.
AAGACAAGAAATAACCAAAATTAGAGCTGAACTGAAGGAAACTGGGATGTGAAAAACCATACAAAAGATCAACAAATCCAGGATTTGGTTATTTGAAGATTAAATAAGATAGACCACTAGCTAGAAAAACGGGAGAAGATCCAAATAAACACAATGAGAAATGAAAAAGGGAGCATCACCACCGACCCCACAGTAATACAAAAAACCCTGGGAGACTACTATGAATACTTCCATACACACAGTCTAAAAAAAACCTAGAAGAAATGGATAAACTCCTGCAAACAGCACCTCCAAAGATTGAACCAGGAAGAAACTGAATAACGCAACAGATGTTATTTCTGAGGGACAGCATAATGAGTTCAGATTTCTACTTTATCCTTTTCACATTTTTCCAAATTTCCACAATGAACATGATTTATAGCTATAAACAACAGAGATTACAGAAACAGCTTATAATGCATTCGATCATTCCTACCTTCCAATGATCTGAACATACACAACACACGTGCATGTGGCCTGAAATACACATGCACATATATATACAACTTGGTTATGTATAATTCTGTATCTCAGGTAACAGTACTAACTTGAAAGAGCCAGGATTATTAAATGTCAAAATAGCCATCTGATTCAGAAATACGGGACCATTTAATTAAGCTAAGCCAATGATTTAAATAAAAAACAACTCTCTAAAGAGACTACTCAATAATTAAAAGGTATTTAAAATATCAGAAATACTAAGATTTATGTAAAACACATAGTACACCTATACCAAACTAAGAATGTCTGCCATTTTATCACAATGGATGATGGATTAAATGGTCTATAGCAGCTTTCCACAGTAATTCTCTCTTGGGAATTCTGTCTGGAAAACAAACCCAATTTTAGAATCTAAATTCTTAAAGTTCCCAGATTTCAGCAGTCCTTGAGGGCAAGGTAGATTCAAAATCATCTAGGGAGTTTTTTCAAATTATATTTCCTGGCCTGGGCCCCCCCTTCCAAGAGACTGATATGTCTGCCGTGTGGGATGAAAGCATGGGCATCTACACTTAGAAAACGGCTCTTACATCCCCAATACTGCCTTCTCTTTGAGAAACATGACTGTATATGCTATATATCTTTTTAATAAAAAATAGTCTCCTCTAACTTGGGGGGGTGGGAATCACTCCCTAGTACAACTGGTTTGGCTTAATTATAACCTACCCTCCCATATTTTTTTATTGAATGAATGGTTGAAACATCACAACATTCAAGAAGTTGATAGAACATGATTTCACATATTCATTATATACAATTTCCATGCAATTATCCAACATTAAATTATATACAGGATAGATTTAAAAATAAATTCTTAACAATTCTACCATTTTCTAAAACTACTAAGGATTTCCAGAAAACTATGGCATTACAAATGCCATTCTAGAATAAAGTGGTATGCATCCAAAGTTGTACCTTGTGGCTGGACATGGTGGCTCATGCCTGTAATCCCAGCACTTTGGAGGCCAAGGCAGGCAGATCACCTAAAGTCAGGAGTTTGAGACCAGCCTCGCCAACACAGTAAAATTCTGTCTCTAATAAAAATATAAAAAATTAGCTGGGCATGGTGGTGTGTGCCTGTAGTCCCAGCTACTTGGGAGGCTGAGGCAGGAGAATAGCTTGAGCTCAGGAGGCAGAGGTTGCAGTGAGCCGAGATTGTGCCACTGCACTCCAGCCTGGGCGACAGACCAAGACGCTGTCTCAAAACCAAAAAATCAAAACCAAAAAACCCCACAAAGTGGTATCTTGTATTTCTATGTTAGTAAAATTACATACTAGCATCCAATTAGATAAAACTGTGCTATAGAGAAAAAACCTTTATTATTCAGCAAGTGAGTAGTTAGCTCTTCTTCTATAGTTACTGATTGATTTACTAACTTTTACATTAGTCTACTTTAGCAAGAAAAATATCCAGAAAATATCTAATGCCGGCCTGGAAAACAAAGTTTATCACTCTTGCCAATTATTAATTTAGAGGAGCTGCTGAAAATACGTTCCATTAAGAAGGATCTTAAACCATCTCTAGGTTCAGTGGAAAATGAGTTGCTATTAATCATCCACATCTGTCGTAAGTAAAGGGTAGCGCTGAGGGGCAGGGAGTATGGTGGATGCAGTGCTGAGGTGCAAGGGTGCCATATATTTACTGACCCCAGTCTAACACCTTCTTAAATTGGACCCAGATCTTTGCTTCATTATAAATACTGAGGCATTCTTTGGCTTAACTTCAGAAATATTAAAAAGCATTTTTCTCACTCCAAAACTGGCTTCACATGTGTTCACTGCCTGAAGGGGTATATTGGCCATGGCTCTGCCATCTCTTCTGACCCAGTGATACACATGCAAACTCATAATTCACTTTATTGCCTTTTGTGATCTGTAATGCTTTCTTCAACAGCTTTTGTGTCTATGGTGCAATTTTTAAGTTTTATAATAATATCCTCTATCTTGTTCTTTCCCACCGTGAGATTGTATTTCCAAACTAATATTTAATATATACCATATTTTATCATTTCAATTATAATTATCAGTTATTCTAATATGTAGTATACTTCAGAACGATGAAATCACAAAGAAAGGGTAATGATACCAAAAAGGAATTGGTCAGAATATGAATTTGGGCATTTGAATCTGAAGGTTTACCATATTTTCTTTCCTCTTCCACAGAGACCCAGCTATTGTTAAAGAGAACATAGATGCCACAAACTTCATATAAAGTTAATATTTGTAGAATTCATTTTCTATAACATCAAGCCCAGTTCTTGCTACTTCTTGTATGGGAAACAAAGGTTAAACTGTAAGTCAGGAACCCTGGACTCTCCTAGTCCTGGTTTTTACACTAGCTGACTATATAATCTTGGGTAAGTCACTCACTTCACTGCTGAAGGCTCAATTCCCTAGTCCGTAAACTGGGCAGCTGCCTAAGAATCTAGCCTGCCAGTTTAGCTGCCTTACTGCTCCTGAGTTCTGTGATTCAAGTACCTCAGACTTCAATTCTCATTGCCTTTTATCCCTTTATTTTCTGCTCTCCACCAAATTACTGACTTCAACCACAATTCTACATCGAGTTTTTCCTGTTAATTCTATGAATTTTTAAGGCTCCTTTTTATTCAATAGTTATTATTATCCAAGTAGCTGTTTACATTGCTGTTCAATGAAGTATGACTTAATTTAATAACTGTAAGTATAGTATCTAGTGTAGTCTAAATAGCATCACTGTTCAGATCAAATATAGCCCTAAAGGAAGCAATCAGCTATGATGATTGCGGTTCTGGAAAAAAAAAAAAAAGGAATTCTGAAAAAGAGAAGGCAAAAGTTGACTCAAGACTTACCTCTAACAGTTAACTGCAAGATTGCCAAGACAGAAACCAAAATATTTACACAGGCTATCTTTGGGAGGTAACAATATGGATGGCTTTTTGCTACTTTTTAATATTTCCCACATTTTTCAAATTTTAAAAGAACTGTCTATTGCTACTTAATGGTTAAACGTACTATAATAGTCTATTTTATAAATTCTTTGTAGTGGGTTAAAAAACCACAATGATTAACGAACATGAATTAAAACAGCTTTTATAGCACTTCTAAGAGAAATCAGGTCTATATGAGGAAATTCTCAAAGCCTCTGTTTGCTAAAGGGAAAAATGAACAAAAAGAAGCTGCTTAGGCAGCTTTCACTACAATCTATTCTAGATCATTAAAAATCAACTTCCATTTTCCTTCCAACTCTTAAGATGGAAAAAATTCGTTAAATATTTAATGTATAGCTAGCAAGTTAATTTTGTATCAAATGTATAAAAAGGTGTCACAGTATTCTCATTTGCTCAGTGTAGACTCAATGCATACAGTGCGTATATGACCATTTAATAAAGCATGACATTACCATTTTAAATTAATTACAAAATTTCAAAACCCAAGCTCCCACTCCCCTCACCTCACATATAGATTTATGAAGACATTCTAGTATGTTACCACTCAACCTTTTGATTTTTTCATTTCACTATACAGACTGGGTTTGGTTATCAATCATACCACTTAATACCTGTGACATCCTAGACATGCCACTTAACTTAACTGTCCTGGAAGCTAAGTTTCTTAGTTGTAATATCATTATCACCAACATCTGTTTTGTCTTGCGTAGTTTACAAAATATTGTCATATATATTAATTCTATGGATACCCACACCACCCTCATAGTCTCATTTTGCAAATGACTTACCTCCCAAAGTCACATGCCTAGTAGTAAGACCAGTGCTTACATAAAGTTAAATACCCCAACTACTCAGAAGACTACTGTGAAGCTCAAATGAGACAATATGAATGTATTTTGTAAGCTCTAAAACTTTTTGTAAAAATATAAAGTAGCACATTATTTTCTGCGTTCCCCTCTTAGGGAAGTAGTAGTTGCATTCAATGATCTCCCGTTGTGCTCAGGTATAAAACTGCAAGTTAGAAGAGTTTTTAAGTTTTAATTGAAAAAAAAATTGGAATAACTAAAGACTATTAATATTTTTAACACAGTATGATCATGCTCAATAGAAACATAAATCTTTCTTTTCCTCAAAATAATATAAACATCTCTCCAAGATGCATGACTATTAATCATGCATTCAAAAATTTTGAGCACCTACCCTAGACACCTACTGGGTACACATGATGTAAAACACAGATGGATGTCTGAAAACATGGAGCTAACGGTACAGTGATGAAGACAGGTAAACAAGGAAACAAACAAAAGACAACTTGCGGGAAAGTGCTATAAAGAAATAACAGGGTCAACAGGGTCCTAGAATAGGGAACCTGGGGAGAGGAGCTTCAGAAAGTGATACTTGCACTGAAACCTGAAGACGGACTCGGAAAAGCAAAGAGTAGGTGGCAGAACAACTGAGGCAGTGGGAACTTCATGCATAAAAACTCCAAAGCAGAAAAGAAAAAGCCTTAGTACATCTGAGGAAAAAATAAATAAATCAGGACAGAATGGTGACTGAGGAAGAGAGCCACCAATGAGGTTGAAGAGCAAGCAAGAGTCAGATTTCACACAGCCTGGGAAGGACTTTAAATATTAAAGTGGACTGTGAAACCATTAAAAAGTTTTCAGCAGTGGAGCACAGTCCAATTTACATTGAAGGTCATCATGGTTGTTGTATGGATAAAGCATTCTTTCTTTAGAAACAGAAGCTGACAGACCAGTTAGAAGACTTTGCAGGAGTCCAGTTGAGGTGACAAAAGCCTGGACAGGGGTAGAGGCAGTGAAGAAGGTATGTTTCCATTAAATACAGAGTCATCTCTAAGCATTAGTGGGGGCTACGTTTCCGGACCCTGCCCTCTGACCCCCACCCTGCAGATAACAAAAAGCAAGGATGCTCTGGTTCCTGATCGAAAATAGCACAGTATTTCCATATAACCTAGCACATCCTCGTATATACTTTAAATCACCTCTAAATTACTTTTAATACCTAATACAAATCACTATATATTACTTCATTTGTGTGGATCCAACATAGTACTCAGACTGCAGAAAATTCAAGTTTTGCTTTTTGAAACTTTGTGAAATTTTTTTTCCCGTATATTTTCAATTCACAGTTGGTCAATCCACAGACACAGAACCTACGAATATGAAAGGCCAACTGTATATTTCAGGGGTAAAACATACAACTTGCTGAGGTCTGTGATGTGAATAATGGAGAAACTGAGGAATTAAGGTTATTCCACAAACCTGATTGAGCAACTGGGAGAATGATGATGGTATCAATAGGATCAATCCTAAATTTGACATGTCTGTTTTTTAAAAAGTGAGATGTTAAAAATAACTGGCCATGTGATTAAGGAATTCAGAGGAGATCATCTGGGCTAGAAATACACATTTGGGGGTCATCAGCATTTAAGTGGTATTTAGCCTGGGAACTGATCCAATTCTAGAAAAGAGAGAGACAGAAGAGAGCACAGACTGAGCTCTGAAGAAGGCTAATATTTAAAAAGCAAATAGAGAGTTGGCAAAAGAAACTGAGAGGGAATAGCTAATGAGATAGCAAGAAAATCATGTATATAGGGTCACAGAAACCAAAAGAAGAAAGTGTTTAAAAGGCTAATGCGGTACTGTTTTAAGTGCTGCTGAGAGGCCAAGAAGATGAAGACAAGGCATCTTTTGGATTTGTAAACTGAAGACCAGTGGTGTATAATACATTTTGTGCCTAGCCTTTGTAAATATTTAACAACTAGTTAATATTCTACTATGTGAAAATACAGGTATTTTTAGTGTAACAGTGAATTTTCTACATGTGAATTAGTTATTTTAAATTAAGGAAACTGATTTGCCTTATTTGAACCAATGTTGTTTATAATGCAAGCTATGATTGGAAACCAGCACTCTGCTTAGGAAGAAGTAGCTGCACACACAACAGAAGGACACAAAATGATTTAGTTTGAAAGGCTGGCTACAATGTGGGAATGTGTTCTTTTGCTCACTGTTAACAATTATGAATTTTGGGCCTTTACAATAAACACCTGGAAAACGTGCTCAACTTTTACTAGCTATGCATAGACCCTTGACATAGTTCGAGTCAACGGTGGTACAGGTTAAAGCACCTGGGGAGGAAGGGTCATTTCTCAAAGCACTGCTAGGGAAAAGCCTTTTGCCCATCCATTTATTCACCACCCAGAACATAATGTGATCTTTGAAATTATTATATGATAATCTTTGGACTATGGGGAGGAAATCCATAAACTAAGGAAAGCAGAGCAAGTAGACAGGAGGATACTGGTCCCTTGAAGGCACTTCTCAGGCCACTGTACTAGACCTGGAATGCCACCTTCCAAATTTCTTGTTGCAGAATAATAAAAACTCTTTACTTATTTTAAGCTACTAAGTATGATTTAGAAGTTACTAATTGCTAAACTCAGTATTAATTGATACATGCCATGTTTGTTTCATTCCTTCCTAAGTAAGAGTATTTTAAAATGAAGCAATGTTTAACACAGTGAAGAGGACATCAGAGCTACAGTAAACTCCATTGCAACTAGTACTAGCCATGTGACCTAGCTCTGGACAAAGAGATGTATGGAAGACTGATGGGGGCTTCTAGGAAATTTAATCCTATGCTGAAAAGAAGAGACAGCTGCGGAAGGAAATTGGTAGATGATGCTGTCCCTGCCATGCCCTCCATGCCATTCCACACCCCTTGCTCTTCTTGTCTTTCAATTGGTTGTGATACCTAGAGCTACACAGCTATCTTGCAACTACTGAGCAACAAGCACAAGGATAAAAAGCCTGCCTCCAATAATGAAAATACCTGGCTGCTTGATAACATCACTGAGTTGCTAGACTAGCCAGAATGCCTTTTCCCCAGTTTCTTGTTATGTGAGATAATTAAATATCTTTAGTGATAAAGTCACTATTAGTTGGGGTTGTTTGGAGTTTTTGTGGTTTTTTGGTTGGTTGTTTTTGCAGCTAAAAGCATTCCTAACTGATACACTCCCTATTTTCTCTCAAATATCCAAGTACCTTCATGTTGCCCTTTAAATAAACAAAATTCAAAATTTTCTCCCTGACTCTGGCTTTCCATCTCACTTCAAAATTTCTTCGCCAATATAGGCTGTACTCGCACTAATGTTCCTACACTTGGAATGCTCCCCCATCGAAATCTTATGAATTTGTAAAAGGCCTAGCTTAATACCTGTATCCTTCCAGAAGCCTCTCCAAAGGGGCCACAGGGTTTACATCTTGAAGTCCACAATTCTCTGAATGTATTGACAGTCTCGCCATTATTTATTCCCCATGTAAACCTTCCCTTTCAAATCAGCATAGGGTTTAGCCAATTCAAAATTCAATTCTAAGAGTTTTCAAGCTGGGAATGTTGAATATCTGCACTTTGGGCTCTTATTGCTGAACTCTTGTACAAAGCCCACCTGCAAGAACCACCACTCATGGTTATATCACTTTAAGTATACGCAGCTCATTTTCTCTTCTGGATTAATACATTCTTAGCCAAGTGTATAAATCAGAATATATTTGTGGAACTTTCCAAAATACATATTCCAAGGCACCACCCCAGATGTACTAAATCATTTCCAAGGTCATATATGTTGAAGGTATCTGGTGATTCTGATGTGTACTCTCGGGTAAGATTTTTCTAACTCTAGATACTCTAGAGTTGCACTGTTCCCTGCAGTAGCTACTGGCCATATACAGCTATTGAGCACTTGAAATTAATTTAAATTTAAAAATTGATATGTGAGATTCAGTTACCAGAAAACCTTATGCATGTTTGGAACTTGGGTATATGAATTTATTTTTTCAACTGTAAATTTTATGAACTATAGACTATTTCTAACGAAAATCTGACATCTGAACTCAGATGTGCTCTAAGTATAACGCACCTTAGATTCTGAAGACTTAGTATGAAAAAAGGTAAAACACCATCAATAATTTTGTATCAATTAGAAGTTGAAATTATAATATTTCGGATATATCAGGTGAAATGTTATTAAAATTAATTTTACCTGTGTCTTTTAACTTTAATGTGGCTACCAGAAAATTTAAAATTGCATATGTTGTGTTCTACTTCTATTGGACAGTGCTATTTTCTAAAGAGTCATTTTTACCCAATTGTGACTAAGAGTTATGTCATTAAAAATACCTATTACATTTACTTGGAAAGAGCTAGTCAATGTCTCCTTTATAAGGGCCTATGTAAGACATTTCTCTCAGACTTCAGTGCCAGAAAAAAAATTCCTTATCCTAAGCAATTGGTATAGTTTTAATTTATGAATATTACGAATCTTATTATCAATCAGGTATCTCTCTTTGCCTTGCTGAGAACCAAATTACAGCCAAACTTCAGTAATTGCATAGAACTTCAGGAAACGCTTCTCCGGCTAGCCATAGTATTCTTCTTCATTTTCTCTTTGCTCAGAAATTATTTTTCTTCTTGAAAATCATAAACCTTTTTTTGTTGTAACGAGAAAAGAAATTATCTTCAATAAGAACCAAAGTCTGAGAAACATCAAAACAACTTAAGGCAAAGGCAAATTTATTTAAGTAAAATATGAACAGTTGTAAAGCTGGCTGTATCCTCGAGACTCTGCATTCGCAGGTTCAACCAACCATAGGTTGAAAATATTTGGAAAAAATTGAAAATAATACAATAATTAAAAATAATGCAAATAAAAAACTACATATAATGACATTAAATTGTATTAGTTGTAAGTAATCTAGAGATAATTTAACATATAGGAAAGGATGTACATAGGTTATATGCAAATACTGCACCATTTTATATCACGGACTTGAAGCATCTGTGGATTCTGGTACTGGGTGATGGTAGCGTCCTGAGCAAATCCTTCCCTCATACTGAGAGACGACTGTATTCAATTCCTCAAACTGCTACTTTTTAAATTCACTTTGCATCATTATTTTCAAGAAATAAAGCAACCTTTAAACACCACCACAATATTCTCATATGCTTTGGGGAAGAACAGCCAGAGCCACTTTTGAAATAAAATGAAAATCCTCAGAAGAAAAAGATGTAATTAATGAGTATTAGTGACACTGTTCTGGTTATCTAATGAAATAATGTTCAGAGTTACAAAAGAAGGAATGCAAATCATCCTTCTTCAACTTATTCAAGAGGGTTAATTTCTATTCCCAGTTATTAGGTCTAATCCAAGAAGAAACAGTAGTTTTAGGTTCAATTTAGAATCTTTCTTTTTCTAAAAGAGTATCTAATGTTATTTTGCTGTAGATTTTGTGAAGTTATATTGCACAGCCAATATGAATAAATACAGGTTGTTTTATTTACTTCAAATATCAAAAATCATACAAGGTCTTTCCACAGTTACAAATTTTACTCATTAGTCCTTAACTAAAACTGAGCCTGCCTGCTAGCTTACAGATGTTCTCAAGGAAAACAAATTTATATTCTGCCAAACAGAAAATCTAGAACAAATTAATGGCAACAACATGAAAACCTACTAAGAACTTCTACTGTTATCACAAATAATCATTTAATATATAGAGATCTATAACTATATAATAAAAAATAATAAAAATTTTGAGATGCCAAATTTTATAAATCAGTAAAAAGAAAAACTTTAATACTCTTTCAAAAAGTCATCAAATAAATATTAAAACCCACTCTTTTCCAAGCACTGTAATAGGCCTAAGATATAAGGGCCTACTATAAAGCTGAATAAGATGCCCATGTGCCATGCCCTCCCAGCACATGAGCTAGTGAGACAGACCAGAGTTTTATTAAAGAATGACCTAGGCGGGCTGCTGTCCAGAAATACACCACTGGAATAAGATGGCCATGTGTGGTTGTAGTCAGCTGAAGTTCCAAAACTGAACAATATATTTTTACCAGAATTAATTAAATTTTACTGTGTAATTTTAAATGCCCTTTAGAAGCTGTCTGGTTCAGAAAAATCATGCAATAAAAACTAAGGGATTAAAACTACCAAACCTTCAGAAATGTTTTGTCTAATTATTTTTAGAAAACTGACCCTGCATTGGCCAGCAGAAAATGAATTAGTAGGTATTTGTTTCTATATAGAAATGTTATAAAAAGAAAATCAGTTTATTCCTCTTCTATTAAATATATGTTGGGCAAATATTTAAAAATTATTATTACTGTGTTAGTTCGCAACTATTAGTTCCCAACCCCTATGAATTGTCCTAACTCTGGGAAAAACATGGTAGCAACTGAAAAATCAATCCAGTGTGTACTATAACAGAAATCCTGTGTCATTGGGCACAAAGAGTGAGCACCAATACAGATTTACAAGGGTCTGAAACAGCATCCCAGAGAAAAAGACTCAGCTGAGATTTCAAATAGAATGAGTTAGATGAGTGGGAAATGGGTGGGTGTGTGGGGGGGAAATATCTCTTATAATAAATCAGCTTCAAAATTCTGAGATCCTCTAGTCTGGATACCAAAAAATGATAAATGCATACTTTGGGAAATGACCATGAATTACCCACCTACCATAGATCAAAGATATTAACATTAAAATTATTTTATCCAAGTTAGAAATGTGTTAACTTCCTGAACAAATCAATTTGTGAGGTCTAGAAGCCAAGGCATATGTACACCCACAGCTAAACTAAACAAACAAAACCCCATTTTATTGTTGCTCTTCTGAATGCCACTTTGTTCCCAAATATGTACTATCCTTCCAACCCAGAACCAAAAAATAAAACTTCAGGCAATGTTACTGTCATTTTATGGAAATTCTCAGTGTGCTTTCTGAACTGCCTAAAAATCTACCTAAAAGTTAACAGATGAGTGGGTTTCTATATCTATGTCATTCACAAAGCGATTAAACAGATGCCAATTCAAACAGAAAAGCACTCAATGAAAGATGTCTAGATAACTTACCTACTGCAATGAAGGAACTGAACTCATACAGGTCTATGTTAGCGCTATCTTTGGGAGCTATCTTTGTGAACAGCTGAATAATCTATACATTTCTGATGTAGGTAAGTTTAGCACCTCTCAATAACTATCAAATAACCAGTCTCTGCATGGAGTCATCAAAAATATCACTTATCACACAATGATGCTTTTAGGACATATTAGGTAGGTGCTGAGGGCTATTTTCCACTAAACTTCAGAATGCTATGCTAGGAATTCTGTCAGCTTTGAAGGATTTTTTTTCCCCACCATCACCAGGATCTGACTAAGAAGAAATAGTCTATTTTTTAATAAGACAATATGAATGAAAGTATTTTAACTGAAAAGCAAAAAGCACTCTGTAAACATATTATAATTTTATTATTGAATAATAGTAGTATTATTACTTTACTTTGTGTAGAGTCCCTTCTCAATTAAAGCAATATGGTATTGAAGAAATTGACTAAATTATGGAATGTAACCACAGAGTTTAGGGAGTCTACTTTGAGAACTAAATAACAATAAGGAATTTTTATCATAGAAGCTGACTGTTTTCACTATCTAAAGCAAATCTCTTGCTATGTGCTGAAATAATCAGTTTTAAACTGTTTACCTAAAATAATACTACACATGTCTAAAATAAAAGTAAATGAGCTGGGCACATTGGTTCATGCCTGTAATCCCTGCACTTCGGGAGGATGAGGTTGGAGGATCGAATAAGCCCAAGAGTTTGAGACCAGTCCGGGCAACATGGTGAGATTTTGTATCTACAAAATAAATAAATAAATAAAGTGTTGGGCATGGTAGCACATGCCTGTGGCCCCAACTACTGAGGTAGGAGGATTGCTTGAGCCCATGAGTTCATGGCTGCAGTAAGCTGTGTTTGTGCCACTGCACTCCAGGCTGGGTGACAGAGCAAGACCCTGTCTCAAAAAAAAAAAAAAAAAAAAAAAAGGAACAACGTTGAACTCTGAAAATCTTCTAGGAGTAAAGTTTATAAATTTGGTTATAAGAATCTGTGTAATATTTTTATTGCTTGGAGACATTTGCTATTTCCTTTTTCTTGGATAAACTCTAGGGAGCAGACTGCTGTTACACCTAACTGCTAGGTAAATTAGGTTTATTTATCACCTCTCGATTCAAGATGTGAGACACAAAAGTCATCCTGCCTGCCTACAACAATCCCCCAAAGACAAAAACCATGGCAGTGCTGCCATGCTGTTTCCTCATTATTCCTGGACATTTTGTACCGAGAACTGTTTGATTCCAAGTTTCAGTACTAAATACTAAACCACCTCAATCTTTAAAGTCATTTTAGGAGGTAAATACATTAACTTCTTGTCTGTGACATTTTATTTATTCTGGAGTAAATAAATAAAAGCATTTTCTAGTTTAGAATCTGAATGCCATTTGGGAAGTCTACAGTTACCATAGCTTGGTATGCTACACGTTTAAGATGAAAACATAAACTGTAATAACTAAAGCTAAGCTTTTCTGTTTATTTTGCCTCTTATCTGATGGATAAATAGGCAGCAGAACCTTCTAATTTTTAAAATGAATTAAGCCATTCAGGTTTGCTCCAATGTTTTAATCACTGCTTAGTCCCCGCTCTACTTGGTAGGGGAAGGGTACAGGGTTATGATGATAAAGCTGGCTGAGGTGATGGAAATAAGAATGGGTCAGGGGAGGAACAGGAAAGAGACCATAAGCAAAATAGCTGAAATGTATTAGAAAGGAGAGGGTTTCTGGAAGTTTTCCATTTTTTTCAATGTAATCTGTAATCCAACTCTAAAAGCAGAAAATAATCATAGATAATTTTTTCAAATTTCCATTTAGCAGAAGATCAATGCTGAAATCCAATTTGTTAAGTGAAATACTTAGGTACAAATTCACATGTACATGTGTGCATGCATGTATAAACTTGTGCGTGTGGTAAATCCCTACTCTAATCCCAAACTGGGTCAGCATTATGACAGATGGGAGAACAGAGAGCTGGGTAAATGGCAACCAGACATAAACAAGTGCTTTCTCTGTAAGCCAGGAATTCAAAATTACATTTGATCCAGAGAATGTTTTAAACTTTTGCTTTTATTCATTTAAATTACAGAAAATAACTTGTGCTAGCCTGAACTGACAGCAAAAATTTATTTTTAAAATCTGACATAGCTGCTAGTTTAGCAAATTAATGTGCTTCATTCACAAATTGCATTTAGTCCCCATTTCAAGCTCCTGGTATAGAACATATTATATGCAAATGTTCTGGCCTAGAAGCTGCATTACACCAGTATCAGCTCTGCATTTACCCTTAACTGCATCAAGCAGTGAAAAAAGGAAGTTCAGCAGCAAAAGCAGCTAAAAATAAGAAAACAGTCATACTCTAACATTCACATACACTCACAGGCTTTCTAATTCATGATCAAGAAATCTAAATTTAGACTAACTAAGGAAAAAAGATACTATCACACACATCCTTTTCAGTCAGGAAGAGAAAGTTAATATGTGCAAAGCCTTCAAACCACAGGAATTCAGAGACACTTAACATCAATTATTTAAACTACTAATCTTTTATAGAGCAAAGGAAAAAGAAAACTGTTTAGGTCACTTGATTAGAAGTACACAAATAACTATTTTCTTCCTTTTCCTTCCAATAAAAATGAAGATGAAAACTAATAATTTCTCAAATTAAGGCCAATCACCTGACAAATTTTTCTCTAAGAACTATTTTTAAATGTTAAGGCAGTTTTTCCAGCCTTTCAAAAAAGTGTTTGTTTCCTTATTTTTAAAGTTCTGACTTCACATAATATGCATATCACAAGTGTGCTTGCACTTCACCTTAGTGGCCAATGTATAATAGCTTGTATATTTTGATAGCAGACTGAGACTTAGTTCATTTTAGTTTAAGACTGAAAAACCCAGAACTCTAAGAATACTGTCTCAGAATTTAAAAAGACCTTTCCCACACGTTCTTCCCTTCTCAACGTTCACAAGACAAAAGCCACTTTAACACGAATCACATTCTGAAATGTTAATTTTTCAATGCCTTCAATTGCTAAAAGATAGCATCTTTACATGCTTTATATCTGTGTGGTTTGATAATATTAAGTAATTGCTGCTAATTTTTAAGGCGTGATAAGAGTATTATGGTTGTTTTAAAAATAATCACTATCTATATTATATATCTGGGAATATTTACGAATGACGTGGAATTTGATTCAAAATAATTGAGAAGGAGCAAGTAGGGCAAATACAAATACAGATAAAACACTACTGTCTATGAGGTGATAGCTGTTGAAGCTGAAATATGGATACATGGAAATTTTATTATAATATTCTCTCTACTTCTGTATGTTTGAAATTTTTCATGAAAGTTAAAATAAAAGTGCTTAGAAAATCCTAGCTAAGTGACTCTCTAAATGCTTTATAATCTGAGAGAATTAAACCCCACGTTTAGCTTTGGGACAGAAAAGGAGAACTATGAAGTGTAAAAAGAAAGGGAAAGAGCCAAGTAAGGTGATTTTATTGCGTTTACCCTTAACCGCATCAAGGCTATCCATATCAGAAATCCTGGGATAAAGAAAGATGCTCAGAGTTCAAAAGAAACAGTTACCTGTGAAAATAACATTTGCTCAAGTCCATACACTAAGGAGGTTGTTACAATGGTACTTCTACAAACCTGGAAAAAAATTAACCTAACAATCACAGAACTAGAAGATTGAATATAATAAAGCAGTTATACTTTCTATAATAGAACCTATATAATTACTGCTTACTTACAATAATGAATTAAAATACTAGGATACTGCAAATTATGTAGATTTCTTTTTATGAGCATTTTTCAAAAGTAAAATTTCTTCTTCTACCAGAAAAGACATCACTTTTTCCAAAAAAGGGAAAAGTTAGAAGAGAACCATATTTCCAAGTTGGAGAAAAACAATTTAGAAAGAATCCAAGGACCACACCACTGCCCCCACTCCCAAGAGTTAATGAGCAAGATTCATTAATGCCAAAGGGCTGATTTCAAGACCTGAGACCTCTATCACAGGAGATAATTCAAGAACAATAATCCTTTTTCCCCACTCCCTACCCCTCAAACTTTTCTACAGACAACTGCAAGGATAAAATGTCAACCATTCCAAAAACGTAAAAGGTTCTACAAATAAACTGTATAGGATGATCTATGGTGTTCAGATAAGCCTAACAATGTCTCTTAACTTATTCCAACACATGGTTTTTTCTTTCTTTTCTGGAAAGAAGCTTCTCTAAATTAAGTTCTTAGTAATGCTAGTATGCGAGTGATCCTGAAAAGAGAGATGTATCAGAAATGAGAATCCCACTGAGAGGTCCTCAGACATTTTTTTTGAGACAGAGTCTCGCTCTGTCACCCAGGCTGGAGTTCAGTGGCTCGATCTCGGCTCATTGCAACCTCTGCCTTCCAGGTTCGAGCAATTCTCCTGCCTCAGCCTCCCGAGTATCTGGGACAACAGGCATGTGCCATCATGCCTGGCTGCTTTTTGCATTTTTGTAGAGATGGGGTTTCACAATGTTGGCCAGTCTGGTCTTGAACTCCTGACCTCAGGTGATCTGCCTTCCTCAGCCTCC
This sequence comes from Macaca fascicularis, assembly GCF_037993035.2. NCBI lineage: Eukaryota > Metazoa > Chordata > Mammalia > Primates > Cercopithecidae > Macaca > Macaca fascicularis. The sequence goes on from NC_088391.1 coordinate 9,643,674, forward strand.
CAAAGTGCTGAGATTACAGGCGTGAGCCATCACACCCGGCCTGAGGTCCTCAGACTTTTTACAGTAACACAGAATGAACTCTAAGTTTAGGATACTCCCCAGATTCCTTGCGATCCCGGAGTTTATTTTTCACTCATGGTTCCTATATTTGAAATAGTATTAAACATTTAAAAACCATTATATCAAGCTTTTTTCTCCCTTGAGTCATCATCCACTATATTTCTGTCCTTTCATTCTAATGAATTAACTATAGACATTGCTTAAATCAACATATTAGGTTCCAACCATGAGAAAAATAGTAAACATAACTACATGCTAAAGTTACTGAAGTCAACCCTTCAGCTTATTTGCTACTATTTGTTAAATGACTGTTGTCTTTTTGTTCTATAATCTTACCACATGCATATATAAAATGAACTGCCTTATTTCTAATGTACATAGTATTTAATAGCAGAGTATGCCTTCCCAGAATTCTGGGAATAATAGGCGGTCACACAATAGGCTCTGGAAACAGAATGCCAGGATTTGAATGCCAGGGCTCCACCAGTTACCAAAAAACTGCTTTAAAATCTCCATGTTTCAGCTTCTTTATCTGTAAAATGGGGATAATAATAATACCTACCTAACAGCATTGTAGGGAAATTTTACTGAGTTAACATGTGTGAAGCATAGAACAGTGCCCACCTGGGCACTCGATACATGCCAGCAACTGGTATTTCACTATTAAAAAATAATGCAAAGAAGAAGAAGGCTTACTGACTTAAGTACCAAAAGAACTTTGTTTAAAAAAAAAGACTATGAAATCTGAGCAGTGTTTCAATATATTTATACTTTTTAAACCTATCACTTATAGGTTATATATGTGTTTGATTTATTACACTAAACTCATCACAAAGAAAATACCTTTCTTGTAACATAGCAAAGCTGTGTATACACACCAGGATAAAACTTAAAATTGTCTTTATTTTTTTACAGCTGTACTATGTCATATCATAGTAATCACAACTCTTGGGTAACTAATCAAAGTGCTCAGGAAGCCAGATGTAATACCTTTTGCAGCCATTTCTTGGTAGATCTAACTTTAAAATCTCTAAAGTAAGATCAGGCTGCTACTGCATTCCAGATACTAAACGTCACTGGAACATGAAGACATTCTCATTTCCAAAAGAACATACTAACTTCTTTGGTTGAGCTTTCTAACACTTTGTATGTATATCATTTGTTCATTACAAACGTATTCCAGAGGTAGCAAAGTTTAGTTTTTAGCCAATAAAAATCTTTTATCTGCTTTATATTCTCTAGTATGAGACCATACAAAAATGTTTTTACTAATTTTCTGTAAGTTTGCTTTTGTCTTGTTCTATTGATTTTGTACAGAAATACAAAATATGAATTATCTGACTGCACATAAATCCCCAAAACAGAATCTTCAACACAGTGGCTCTCAAGGAACTCAGATGAAATTAAAAACAATTTTATGAGTAATTGCTAGGTGACTGCAACGAGTCCTAAAGCTCTTTGTTAAATTAAATTACCTGAATTTGAAGATCTAGAAACTCGCTCTCATTCAGTACTTTTGAGAAAGTGTTGATGTTCGTAATTCTGATATAATTAACAATACCACCACTGGAATATGCTGCCTTGGTTGAATATATAAGGCAGGGAAAGTATCTTATAAATTAGCAGACATTGAACTCAGTTAATGAACTTTATGCAAACGTGATTTCTGAAAAGATAAATGTATGTGTAAATTTTGTAAATCACACATTTAGATATTTGTTTTTACTTCATTTACTTTTAGCTGGTGAAAGGGGAGTAAATAAAACATAATTAAAATCTAAAGAGTCTTTTTAAAGGTCTTGTGTACTACAGAGATGTATATAGATACCATATACGTATTTACAAATCTAGCAATAGGATAAAGTACTGACTGAAGGAGGGAACAGTTAAAAACAAAACAGTCCTTTTGTGAGATCTCAAAGATTTTAAAATAAGCATCCCACAAATCTCAAATATAAACTCAAACCTCTGCGCCTTTTGATTCTACTGAAATAGTCTGGTTTAGGTGAGTTTCAATTTGCTTTGATCTTAGTGAAATTACAGGATTAAAATTAGAAAAGTGTTTCTAGTCACTGGCACAACCATATTACTCTATAGAATCACCTGAGGTGGAGTGCAGTAGCACAATCACAGCTCACTGCAGTCTCAAACTACTGGGCTCAAGTGATCAACCCATCTCAGATTCACCAGTAGCTGGGATTACACGCATGAACCACCACACCTGGCCAAAGACTGCATTTTAGAAAGGAAATATGGTACAGCTATGATGTGTTAAAAAGAAGCCTGTTTTATCCTATCGAAAAACTCAAAGAACTAAAGGTTTTCTTTCGAGTGAGTGTAAATTGCCTACACAAAAGGGCACATAAAAGGACCCTTAATTAAACTGGATCTTTAAGACCTCCCCAAATTAGAACATTTCAAAATGAATTGTCAACTGTATACATACACACACACACACACACATATCACATCACACATAAAAAAATCTGGAGTGTCGAGAGAAAAAACATTAATAGTATTCATATGTAAGAAGAAGAATTTTATAGATGGCACTATTTTCCTTAAAATGTACAAGTTTTACAATAATCTTATTGCTTTTCTAATTAGTTACAAAATTAGAATGAAAGAAAAAATAAAACGGTAAATTCAGGTTTTTTTGTTTTTGTTTTTGTTTTTTTTGAGACGGAGTTTCACTCTTGTTGCCCAGGCTGGAGTGCAATGGTGTGATCTCGGCTCACTGCAACCTCCGCCTCCCGGGTTCAAGTGATTCTCCTGCCTCAGCCTCCCAAGTAGCTGGGATTACAGGCATGTGCCACCACGCCTGGGGCTAATTTTGTATTTTTAGAAGAGACGGGTTTCTCCACGTTTGTCAGGCTGGTCTCGAACTCCCAACCTCAGGTGATCTGCCTGCCTCGGCCTCCCACAGGGCTGGGATTACGGGTGTGAGCCACAGCATCCGGCCGCAAATGTAGATTTTTAAGAGCAGACAGATAAAAATAAATAGAGTATGGCCAAGAAAGGACAAAATGGGACAAGCCACATAAATACTTCTCTTTAGGAACCACTGGTCAAGTACATTGAGAAATCACAGAAGGAATACACGTCATTAACTTTACTATGGAGGATAACTGAGCGGCAACCACATTAACCTAGTTGACGCTGCATAATGATAATTAGCTTTCCTTCTGAAAAGTTAATTGTTTAAAAATATTGTTTTTATGTTATTAAAATAGTCACATCAATTATAAATTTATAAGAAATTACTCCTATTATTTTTAATTAAAATATGTTCTTAAAATATTAAGACAAGAATGGTCAATTTGGGAAAGTTACTCTTCTAGCTTGAATGAATCATCTAATATGTGACCACATATATACTATGTTTTCAAACAGAGTGAGTGGCTAGACCATTGTTCCTATCTTTGTCATAATCTGATGTGCCTATTCTGGAAAACCTCCCTTTTGCACCTGTGATTTATTTTTGGTGTGCTTTTCAGGTAATTATAAGTTATATAAGTTATTCAAGTCACCTGGGAAACAAAAAACAGGTTTTACAGTTTCAGAGTAGACTGCTATCCCTTTTGTCCACCCTGGGATAGCCACTTGAACTACTCAAGGAAGACTTCAGCTGTCCATCTAGTGGTTCTAATTGAGAAATGAGGTATGTCAGCATTTCTTCCAGAAATGACTCACGTGTTGGCATAATTTGAAAAGCAAAAATATAATAACAAGCTTACATCTGCAGTCTGCAGTACATACAACTTATCAATGAACCCAGAATAAAGGTATTTAGGGCAAAAGTTTTCCCAGCTTTTGATTTTTCTTGGCTGCCTGTTCTAAGTCCCAAAGGAGTAAGATAGACAGTACTTTGGGGAATGAAAAAGCCATTTGTTTCTCTCCTATTCAGCTGGGAATCTGATTTCCCAATTTTTTTTAGTAAAACTCTTTCTCTGGGTACAAAGAATTTAATAAGAAACATCTCTTTGCAAACTCTGCATCAAAGCATGAACTAGATGATTGCTACTGAACCAACAGCCCTATTATTCTGTAACAGAAAAATTCACCTGTGTAGGATTAAAAAGGAATAATTTCAGAGCAAAAAGCAAGCACTATTAATGCCTGTCCTGATTATACGCAGTAGCAAAGCAAAATATTTTGACAATTAGAAAGTGTTGGGAAAATACAGATACAGGCACAAGAATGGAAAAAATGACTTCCAAAAAAATGGACATACTGAATCCTTCTATGCCTAGCATATCAATAAGGAAGAAAACTACAAGAATTATATTAAAAACACTCTTGACCACATTGAAATATCTGATAATGTATTGAGACCCATACAGCTTTCACCAAATTATACAATATTCCTCACCTCCTTGCTGTATCTGCTGTTGCTGACCACTCTTCCTCCTGGAGTTTCTCCCTATATGCCTTAAATGACAATCCAGCATTTTTGTTATTTTCTTTTTTCCTGTAACTCTGTTCCTTTTCTTACTTTTTTAATTCCCTTGTTCCCAAATAGAGGGGTTGTGCCTTCAGGGTATCCTCCCTCCCTCCCTTGGTGACTCATCTAATCTCACATTGGTATTTTTTCTTCAACTGAATGCTCACATAAATTTATACTTTTTAGACTTCTCTTCTTTCCCGAGGACTAATTTCACACTCTTACGGAAGTTAAGGAGAGGTAAAATGACTCACAGATTCCTACACTACTTGCTCTTTTAAAAAAGATAATTCCTGCCGGGTGCAGTGGCTCACACCTGTAATCCCAGCACTTTGGGAGGCCGAGGGTGGATCACCTGAAGTTGGGAGTTCAAGACCAGCCTGACCAACATGGAGAAACCCCATCTCTACTAAATATACTCAGCCAGGGTGGTGGCGCATGCCTGTAATCCCAGCTACTCAGGAGGCTGAGGCAGGAGAATGGCCTGAACCCAGGAGACAGAGGTTGTGGTGAGCCGAGATCGCGCCATTGCATTCCAGCCTGGGCAACAAGAGCGAAACTCCGTCTCAAAAAAAAAAAAAAAAAAAAAAAAAAAGATAATTCTACTACCTTGATTATATGTCTTTCTATATGAGAATTGACTAAAATCAGAAAAGTTGAAAGAAAGGCTGATGACAGCTTAATGATAGAAAGAAAAAAAAAAAAGAATGCTGACATTGAGAAGAAGAAAACTGAAAAATCACAAAAAGTAAAACGAAAAGCTTAGCAATCTGGGACCACTTGGCATACAAGCCAAAAACAAACAAACAAAAAAACAAAAACAGTCAAAGATCTTTTTAGTCCACTGAAAGAATTAATCATATAAACCATACACATGCATTGTCCAATAACAGTAGCCACTAGATACACATATTTTCATTAAAATTAAACATAAGTAAAAATTTACTCCTTAAACACTAGCCGTGATGAAAGTGCTCAATAGACACAGGTAGCCCAGCAAGTGGCTACCTTATTAGACAACACAATAAAGAACATTTCCATGATTGTGCAAAGTTCTATCAGACACCTGCAGTGCTAATTCAACATTCATTGAGTTTTCCTTATTTCGTAGGTACTGTGCTAGATACAGGGGTTTAGAAAGATAAAGCCTCTTTCCGCCCTCAAAGAGTACATAGTCTGTTTAGTGGCAGAAACACATAAAAATACTTACAGTTGCTAGAGTACAGATAATGAAAATTATGAAAGAGCAACTAATTCTGTGGCCTAGCTCTGAATTTCAGACCAATTAGCTAGGATTCCAATCCTTTTACCTAACTTCTATAATTTACCTTCTCTGTAGACTTAGCCTTGTTCATCTAGCAGTATGACTTTATGACAAATAATGCTGAGACTCACTACTACCTAGAAATCCCCGGGCCATCAGAACCGGAAATACTGATGCCTGCATAGGATTTAAGGTAGCACTGTTCCTCTGGAGTCTGCGCTTTACATTGCGGGCAATCCCTGAAGGAAGAAGCTATCCTGCCACTCTGGCTACTTTTCCTTGGTCCCTCCTAGAAGTCAGTTTTGTACCAACTGTCATTTTTAATTTGGAGGTCCCAGCATGTTCCATACTTACAGTGTCTAGTTGCCTGACAAAATTATAAAACACTACCAAGGAATCAGCACTGCAGTTGAGGACAAGTCTCAGGTGCAAATGGAGCAAGATAAAGAGAAGTCAAGGTCCACTTTAAGCAGAAAGGGAAGGCTCTGCAAGGATGAGAGAGTAGCACAGGAGTTAAAAGAAAGATTATGAACAAGCAGGGGTTCATTACAACTCAAACACAGGGCACATACAAGGGGCCAACAGGAGATGAGGCTGGACTGCGGCCCAACTGCCAAGAGAAGAGCCTTAATGCTGTCATGGTAAGAAGGTTGGCCTGGATTAGCATGTGAGTGAGAGCCAGCCATTAGTAGGTAGTATAGTTAGTCAGACACTGAGAGCTGTATTTTCCATAGACAAATCTGGGAAAACAGTGGAAGGCAGACAGTAGTGGATAACTAAAGTAAAAAGACGTCTGGATGGAGATCGGGTTACAAAGTAGTGGAGATACAAGAGAAAACTGATAGGCCGGGCGCGGTGGCTCAAGCCTGTAATCCCAGCACTTTGGGAGGCCGAGGCGGGCGGATCACAAGGTCAGGAGATCGAGACCACAGTGAAACCCCGTCTCTACTAAAAATACAAAAAAAATTAGCCGGGCGCGGTGGCGGGCGCCTGTAGTCCCAGCTACTCAGGAGGCTGAGGCAGGAGAATGGCGGGAACCCGGGAGGCGGAGCTTGCAGTGAGCCGAGATCGCGCCACTGCACTCCAGCCTGGGCAACAGCGTGAGACTCCGTCTCAATAAAAAAAAAAAAAAAAGAAAAAAAAAAAAAAAAAAGAAAACTGATTTGAAACACATTAGAGAAAAATGATTGGCTCTATTGACAGGATGTATCTAGGACACTGGTACCCAAAAATGTTTGCTGCCCAAATTAGTGAGGAAAATAATGAGACCACTTAGATCACACAGGACAGAAAACAAATACCACAAGAAACATAAAAATGTGAGGAAATGGCAGAAGACACACTGAGAAATTTAAAAAGAACAGAGACTCCAATGAGGAATATTCCCTCTGCCTAGAATACAATTCCCCAAGAGAGCTGCATGGCTTGTTCCCCACCTCCTTTAGACTCTTGCATAAATGTCAACATCTCTGTGAGCCCTTCCCTGCTCCCACTATTTAAAACTGAACACAGACATACTCTTAGCACCCCCAACCCCCTTTACTGCTTTTTCTTAATACTTACCACCATCTAATATACAATATACTTCACTTATTTTGTTCAATGTCTGTATCTTTACCATTTAAATGTAAGCTCTATTAGGAGAAGGATTTGTTTGCTTCATTCACCACTATACACCAGCACCTAAAAGAGCGTCTGACACATAGGAAGTACTCAACAAATACTTATTGACTGTCTGAATAAATAACGCAGTGGTTCACACCTGTAATCTCAGCACTTTGGGAGGCTGAGGCAGGCAGATCACGAGGTCAAGAGTTCGAGACCAGCCTGGCCAACATGGTGACCCCATCTCTACTAAGAATACAAAAATTAGCCGGGCATGGGTGGCGTGTGCCTGTAATCCCAGCTACTTGGGAGGCTGAGGCAGGAGAATCACTTGAACTTAAGAGGTTGCAGTGAGTTGAGATCACGCCACACTGCACTCCAGCCTGGGCGACAGAGCAAGACTCCATCTCGAGAAAAAAAAAAAGAAATAAAAAGAACAGAATGATTAATGATTACATGTAAGTTAGCATAAAAATGATACCTACCATGAAAATTCTGTTGATCTTTTTGGATGCTAAAACGAAAAAATATGGATAACTAAATAGTTCTTTAAATATAAAAGGCTCAAAAATGTTTTCTTCATGTATGACATAATATATTCAAATACATACAATTATAATACAGTCTTTCTCTTTACAGTCACATAGTAATGAGAAAGATTTTATAGCTCGAAAAATCACAATACTTGATAGCCACATAGCAATCCACCACTTAAAGTACTTAAGTCCTATTAAAGACACCAAACTTCAGTTAATGCTTTCTCAAAACTTCCATTCGACTTTCAAATTTATTTTCTGACATTTTGGCTTAATGATAAACAAATGTTAAAATTCACATTTAAATTATTAAATTACATGCTGATTTAAAATGTTAAAAATTAAATGTTAAGCAAAGGCCAGAAGCTGAAGTTAAAATATCAGAGTATTAGTATAACCATAACCATTGGCTTTAAAATATAGTAAAGAGGATACGACAAAGTGAAGAATGGTCAAAAAGTTAGAAAATCAAAAAATCCAAGAACACACAAAAGGCTACCTAGCTAGCTGGCTTCCTGAAAATAATCAAACATTACTAAACTTCACTTTCTCTATCAATGAAATGAAGTTAACAGTAGCACCTACCTACCTGATAGGATTGTTTTGAGAGTTTTCTGACGGATTAAATTTGTTCCAAGTAATAAGCCTGGCACAGTGTCTGTAAGCAATCATTTTACTCCTTTAATCCACGAACCTTCATGAAAAATCTACTATACAAAAGGCACTATACTAAGTACTGGTTATGGCAGCAAATAAAATATATATATATCTACCCTCCTGGAATCTTTGGCCTACTGGCGAGGACAAATAACTGAATTACAAAGTGTGATACGTGCTCCAGAAGAAATCAATATGGTCTTGCAACAGAAACCAAGGGAGTAAGGGCTCTCAACTTTAGATGTCAGGAAAAGTTTCTCTGAAGAAAGAAAAACTACCCATGCAGATGCAGAGAGGGTACAGAAGCATACTGATGAGTATCCTACGCAAAGACTCAGTGATGCAGAGTGGGTACAGAAGTATACCGATGAATATCCAGGCCGGGCGCAGTGGCTCATGCCTCTAATCCCATCACTTTGGGAGGCCCAGGCAGGTGGATCATGAGGTCAAGAAATCAAGACCATCCTGGCCAACATGGTGAAACCCCATCTCTACTAAAAGTACAAAAATTAGCTGGGCATGGTGGTGCACGCCTGTAGTCCCAGCTACTCGGGAGGCTGAGGCAGGAGAATCACTTGAACCTGGGAGGCGGAGGTTGCAGTGAGTCGAGATCGCGCCACTGCACTCCAGCCTGGCGGCAGAGTTAAGACACTGTCTCAAAAAAAAAAAGAATAAGTATATTGACGAATATCCTAGGCATAGACTCAGCCCTGCTGTGGGACAGGGCTTGTAGGCATGTTTGAAGAACTAAAAGGGAGCCAATATAATTAAAGCATAGTAAATCAAATGAGATGAGATAATCATGTTAGGCAGGAGCTAGATCATGCAGGACCCTGAAGGCCCAAGGTAAGGATTTGTAATTTTATTCTATGGAAATTTATTCTTCAATGGAAAACACTCAAGGTATTTTTGGAAAAGGTACTACAGGGAATGTGAATGAAATTAGAAGGATTAGTTCCAAGATTAATTCAATAGTCCAGGAGAGACAGGGTGCTTGAACTATGTTGGTAGCATGGAGATGAAGAGAAGTAGATGGATTCTAGATATACTTCGAAAGTGACTGAATATAAAGAATGAGGAAAAGAGACGAATCAAGGATGGCTCCAAGAGATGTCTGACTTAAGCAACTGCTTGGCTGATGGTGCAATGGTAAGTAACATAGTAATTAGTTTTAGCTGTTCTTAGCAATTAGAAGAATAGAAGAGAGAGAGGACTGCCGATTCTACAGCACAAAACAGCAAAAATAAGTAAATAAATAAATAAAAAATAAAATAAAACCAGGGTACGAAAAGAAAAGGCAATTAGGTTATCTATGAGAGAACAGCAATATCAGACCAAATTTCCCATGGAAAACAACTATAAAGGTTATATAAAATGCCCCTAAATCCCCAGCTATTTGAAGGTTTTGGGAGAACAACCAAGAGTCAGGACTTGAGAAGCCAAGATTCCTTAGAGAAGGGAAACACTTTGAAGATCTCACTTCAATTCCCCCTTGAGGTATTTGCCAATTACCAGCACAGAGCAAAAGGCCAAGCAGAAAGCAGCATCCCAGAAGTTGTATGAGTCTCACTGGGCTAGGAAGACACAAAAAGTGGATGTTGCACCACCAAGGAGCCAGGAATTCAGGATCTCAGGAAAATAAAAAGGAACTTCAAAGAAAGGAGCCCAATATTCTGTTCAACTTTTTCTCTCCAGGAATGTGCTGAATCATAAACAGCATGGACTGAAATTCAGGAAATCCCAACAAAAAGATGTTGGAAAGAGGTTTTTAAAAAAGCTTTCATCAGCCTCATGACACTTGAAATTTGGGACTTGCCAAGGAAGAGGTATCTTGGTAAATATGCCAAACTTTCAACCGAGACCTTAGCTAAGGGCTATATACCAGTAGTGCACCAATAGTGAGGCTATCAGAATTTCCTGACTGCCCTGAATTCAGGCTCATGTCATATCAGTCACTTATGAGTCAAAGTAATCAATGTTTTTCTAACTACTCACTAGAGGATATTAAATCCTATATGGAGAAAGATAACCATAATTCAGATTCTCTATAATTTTTCATCACAATATTAATAAAACATTGCCAGGCACCCAAGGAAAAAGGATTGAATGATCAAAAACAAAACAACAGAAACAGGCTCACAGGCAATCTAGATATGACGGTCATCAGAAAGGAACTTTGCAACAATAGTTAATATACTCAAGAAAACAGATGAAAACATAAGAATTTGAATCTATGTAAATTTTAGGATAAAAAATACAAAAACTAAAATTAAAAACTCAGTAATTAGAAATAACTGGATATTGGACAGTGAAGATATAAGTGAACATGAAAACAGGTGGATAGAAAATCTCTAGGCTTACGAGAAGGGGGAAAAAAGAATGGAAATGGTGACATGACCTAACATACATGTAACTTCTTTCCATAAGGAAAGAAGACAATAGAATAGAAATAATACTTAAAGAATATTAGCTAATTCCTGGGCCAGGTCACTGTAACCCCAACACTTTGTAATCATGCCTGTAATCACACCTGTAATCCCAACACTTTGTAATCATGCCTGTAATCCCAACACTTTGGGAGGCTGAGGTGGGTAGATCACTTGAGGCCAGGAGTTTGAGACCAGCCTGTCCAATATGGCAAAACCCCATCTCTATGAAAAATACAAAAATTAGCCAGATGTGGTGATATGCACCTATAATCCCAGCTTCTAGGGAGACTGAGGCACTAGAATCACTTGAACCCAGGAGGCGCAGGTTGCAGGGAGCTGAAATCATGCCACTGCACACCAGCAAGACTCTGTCTCAAAAAAAAAAAAAAAAAAAAAAATTTAGCTAATTCTCAAATGACAAAATATAGTAAGCCAAAGATTGACTCAGGACCTCAAGATACTCTACAAGCTTTATGTAGATTACAAAAAAAAAAAAAAAAAAAAGCTACAAAAGAGCACATCGATAGTAAAATTGGTGAAAATCAAAGACAAGATATAATCTTTAAAACAGCCAAAGGAAAACGCATTAACTTCAAAGGAATAACAATACAATTAAAAGCCTGAGTTGACATAAACAGTGGCAGCCAGGTGATGATAAAATAACATCTTGAAGGTGCATGAAGTAGGGACCCCTTAAAAGTGAGGTAAAATGAACACATTTTCAGGCAAACAAAAACAGAATTCATTACCAGAAGACCTGCACTAAAAGTTCCTTGGATAAAAGGATAATTACCCAGATGCACATACAATCAAAAAGAAAGAAATGAAGACTTCCAGAAGAGTAAATTTGAGGACAAGGTGAAATGAGTAATGATTATTTTAACAACAACATTTTATTACCACTGTTGTTATGGGCTGAAAACAAAGCAAAGACTGGAAGAGGGGTAAATGGAATTAAATTAAAAGGCCATTCCATTACCCTGAACTGGCAAAGGCAAAAATTTATGATAGACAAAAAAGTTAAAGATGTACATTGTAATCTCTAGACTAACCGGTAAAGATAGTAAAAGAATTTATAACAGAGAAGCTAAGAGAAAGGCATATGGGACTATTTGATTAATCCAAAAGAAAACAAGAAATGGAAGGGAAAGTTATAAAGGACTGATGATGGAAGCAAAACACAAATTGCAAAATTGTAAATTTAAACCCAAATAATGTGCTATAGTAATTACATTAAAGGTAAAACAGAGATTATCAAACTTAGTAAAAAAGCAAAAACCCAACTATATGATGCTTAAAGAGATTCATCTTACGTATAATGACAAAGAAAGATTTAAAAGAAATGGATAGAAAAAAAAAAGAATGCTATATTAACATCCCCCCCTAAAAAAAACTTTAAAGCAAAAAGTGTTACTAGAGAGGAAGACAGAACAACCATAAATTTATTTGTAGCTAACAACTTAGCCTCCAAATACGAGGCACAATTTGAGAGAACTAAAAACATATAGACAAATCCTTATATATGTGGCAATTTTAACAGAAGTTTCTCAATTGAGTGATTTAAAAAAGACAAAAAAAAATTCAGTAGTGATACAACAGATTGAACATGATTAATAAACTTAATTGCTGTCTATGGCACACTGTCCTCAATTTTCTAAAACTGACCATAAAGCAAGTGTCAACAAATCACCCATAAGCATAGAATGATTCCAGACCACAAGAGATACCAAACTAGATATCAATAACAAAAATATAGCTAGAAAATCCCCAAATGCTGAGAGCACAAGGGAAAATTTAGAATATGCTTTATTGAATGATAATAAAAATAATATATATCAAACTTGTAAGATCCATCTAAGTTGCATTTAGAGGGAATTTCATATACATTTTTTAAATTCCAAAAATATTCCAAAAAAACCCACAAAGGAGCCAGGCACAGTGGTCTGCACATCTGTATTCCCAGCTACTTGGGAGGCTGAGGAGGAAGGAGCAGTTGAACGCAGGAGTTCAGAAACCAACTTGGGCAACACAGTGAGACCCCCGTCTCTTAAAAAGATGTTTAAAAATAGGCCGGGCACAGTGGTTCACGCCTATAATCCCAGCACTTTGGGAGGCCGAGGTGGGCGGATCACGGGGACAGAAGATAGAGACCATCCTGGCTAACACGGTGAAACCCCGTCTCTACTAAAAATACAAAAAATTAGCCGGGCGTGGTGGCGGGCACCTGTAGTCCCACCTACTCGGGAGGCTGAGGCAGGAGAATGGTGTGAACCCAGAGGGCGGAGCTTGCAGTGAGCCTAGATCGCGCCACTGCACTCCAGCCTGGGCGACACAGCGAGACTCTGTCTCAAAATAAATAAATAAATAAATAAAATTTAAAAAATAAATAAATAAGCTGAAAATTAATGACTTAGGTACCCATATCAGAAAACTTTAAAAAGTACAGAAAATTAACATTTTTAAGTAGAAGAAATAAAGGTAAAGGCAGAAATCAGAAAACGGACTCTGAAAAGACTGAGTACAAAGAGACCCAAATTGCCAATAAGCAGATTTTGAAAAGGAGAGATCATAGATACTACAAATATCAAAACAATTATAAAAGGATATGCACATACAAAAAAAAACCGTAAGCTGAACTGGAAAATTCAGACAAAATGAACAAATCCCTTAAAAAGCAAAACTTGTCAAAACTGACAAAGAAATAGAAAATAAGAATAGCTTTTTATGTATTAAAGAAATAGAATCAATAATCTTCACAAGAAAATTCCAGATGGCTTCACCAGTGAATTATTTCAAACATTTGTGGATGAAATAAAATCAATCCTCACAAATTCTTCCAGAGAATTAAAAAGCATTTCCCAACTCATTTTATGACGTCAGCATAACCTTGATACCTAAATCTGTCAAATACTTTACAAGAAATTAAAATTGCTAGCCAATGTTTTTCGTGAACAAAAAAATTATAAATGAAGTATTATCTAGCATATACCATTTGAGTAATGTATAATTAAAAGCTAGGTTTATCCAGAAATTCAAGGATGCTTTAAAATTAGGAAACATATATCCTTCTCTTTCCCACCCGTCCCAAAACTAACACTTATTTTTTGACAGAGCAACTACATTACTAAGAGTTTTGTCCTAAGGTAATAATCAGACAAGGCACAGAGATACGCTTAGGAATATCCACTATGTCATTGTTTGTAATAGCTTCTAAATGCTCATGAATATGGAATTAGCTAAGTAATTTATATACATCTATCATAATCAGTTCAAAATTATAATATGGTTCTATACTTATTTGCATAGATATATGTTCAATATAGGCTGAGCTTAAAATATGTAAGGAGGTAGCTTTAGGCTAAACTTGATTTAACATGACTAAATGAAAATAGCAGGATACAAAAGCAAGACTATTTCTAAGGCAAAGAAAAACACTAATTTTATATGAAAGTAAAGAAAAACTTATCATAAGAACATTTTGTCTAGACACAATAAATTGCCATCTTAAGTACATAAACAAAAAATGTTAATGTCAAACTTCCACAATTTTCTTCAGCAGAAAGAACATTTTCTTCTCAAAACCTAGTCAGAAAATTGCCCAAATATATATTTACTTAGACCAAAAATGCTACTTGATTTGACCAACCAATACAGAATCTCTCTCTTTCTACATATACATATGCAGTTAAAAGTATGAAGACAAAAACAAAATGCCCCGAAAGCACTAAATCCTTTACAAGTCAATCTATTTGTTACATATATAAAGCATTCAAAGTGGTACTTTTTAAGAAAAATCCACTGTGTAACAAATATATACACAAGAAGACTCAAAGTTCCTACAAGTTTAAAGGAAACTCCCTTTAATTTTACCAATTAGTAAGACAAGCAACCTTAATTAAAATCATTCCAATCCAGAGGTTACATAGTATATTACAAAGATACATAAAATAGGTTTCATAAAATAGGTTTCATTTCTACCATGCTAGCTCAGACCAATCAGCAGGGACTCCCTGGAACAAGGTATTGGGAAGGAACCTAAGGCATTCTTAGGATAATGTGCCTGAGGGATTCAGTGATGTTTGCTCAGTTATGGTTGTGGAGAGGGGGTGTAGATGTTTATCACTATTGCCACCAGACCCAAATTCCTATTTTAGCTCAACTTCTTCCTCGCTATGTGATCGCAAACAAATTCCTTACCCTCTCTGAACCTAGGCTGTGAGAAAGTAAAAATGAGCTCGGTTGATAACCAGACTGTGATATCTGAAAGATACAGAGAAGACCAACAGGTAGAAAGTTTTTCCTATGGCCACACTGCAGCTCCAAAATGACCAACAATCTCCTATTCTGTAAGTGATCATGTTTTCTCACCAATGACTTTCCAAGTCCCCTTCATTTATCCTGTCTCCTAAACAAAGACTGCTGAAAGACCCAGTAACTAACCCACCTCCACTTGATGTATGATAGCATTCAATCCAGGAGTCCCTGCTTCTAGCACAGCCCAAACCCTACTGAAAAGTCCCCCATTCTTTCTTTTCTTTTTTGTTTTTTGGAGACAGAGTCTCACTCTGTCGCCCAGGCTGGAGTGCAGTGGCACAATCTCAGCTCACTTCAACCTCTGCTCACTGCAACCTCCACTTCCTGGGTTCAAGTGATTCTCCTACCTCAGCCTCCGGAGTAGCTGCGATTACAGGCTCCTGCCACCATGCTCAGCTAATTTTTGTATTTTTAGTAGAGATGGGGGTTTCATCATGTTGGTCTGGGTGATCTCGAACTCCTGACCTCAAGTGATCCGCCCACCTCGGCTTCCCAAAATGCTGGGATTACAGGCGTGAGCCCAGCCCTCCCGCTCTCTTTTACTGACACTTGGCGGTATCTGGCATATGCTCTTCCTAGCTGCAAAACAGTCAACCTAATTTGTTTCACCACAGATGCATTCCTGGTGGTCTTCACCTGGTGGGTATTAAGAGTTTCTTTATATACCAACTATATTTATCCAGGGTGACTGTAAGGATTAAATTAAATGCTATAACGTAAAACACCAAGCATCTGCCTGGTATTAGCAAGTACACAACAAATATTAGTTCTCTCTCCTCTACGAGCTCAAAGTAAAGTTATAAGTGTAATTTTATTTTTTATCACGTAACCAGTTCTTCACTATCAAGAAACTGCATATCTCCAAAACACAGCTAACAGCCAGAAAATTGGCCCCCCAAAAAAGAGAATTCTAAGCAACCAAAACAGATATGATCAAGCCCATGGAATAAAAGATCATACACTTTACTGTGAGGTAACTCCTAAAATTCTACTCAGACACCATTTGTTCATTTTAAACACATATTATTTTTAATAAACTTTGGAAATATGGTTTCTACACCCATAGCAAATTAAAACCAGCAACTGTAAATGGTTAGGAATAAGTAGACACACTGATCACAGGAAAAAACAGCTGCTCAACAAGGCAGGAGACAGAAAACTTGTAACTATCAAACACAAGAAGTTAAAATGTTCAGAAATCTTTAGTCATCTAATGCAGTGGCTTCTACATTTTTTTGATTGAAAATCCCAAACATAAAATACTTGAGGCACCTATCTACAGTATATGTGTTTTCATTTATAAACATACATATAGTATAAAACACATACTAAAAACAGAAGTTAAAAGATCAAAATTTTGTTTTACTTTTTACTATTTTAACTATCAACTATT
Organism: Macaca fascicularis; assembly: GCF_037993035.2. NCBI lineage: Eukaryota > Metazoa > Chordata > Mammalia > Primates > Cercopithecidae > Macaca > Macaca fascicularis. The sequence continues at coordinate 9,660,376 of NC_088391.1, forward strand.
TTAAATATTAATTCGTTTTAATCTTTCAATCACTAAAAATGCTATTATTAACATATTAAGTGAGCATTATTATTAAATATATCTCTATTTTTTAAAATCTTAGTTTCTTCATTTGTGAAGTTCAATGTATTCTGACACTTGGTTTTAAGAGTTGTCATAAGTCATATCTGAAAAACTTATCTTACAAAGATGAGATCTATATAGAAGAACATGTCACTTACTAATTTTCTAAATCATATTACTTTTCCATTCTATCACCAAATACGCAAACATTTTTATTTAAAGTCAGCTACCTGTTGTCAATGTTATTAAAATTTTCTTTTTCCTGACTGCAATAAGGTATTTTTACAAATCAAAATGTTTGGCTTTCCAATAAATGGTCCAAAGTCAATTAAAATTGATTGTAAGGAAGATTTTCAACAGATACGAAATACCTCAACACGCTTTCAAAATGTTCTCCATAACACTTGTTTCTTTTGAAAAGCAGGTACTTTCTCACTTACTATTTAAAATGTCGATTTTGCCTTCAAGTGACAATTTAGGGATTGTTTTCCTAAAAATATCTGCTGAATTTTTATTTTTGGTAGCCTCTTGTCATCACGGATAAGAACAGCATATAGAATACTCATCTTCTGTAATAAAAATGTGTGATTAATCTTTGAGTTCTACAATTCTTTTAAATGCTTTGACAGCAAACCTCTGTTCCCCATCTCAATACAAAGTATCATAGATTCTTCTTTTAAAAAAGTATTTTAAAAGGGACTATATAGCAGAAAAACTGGAAAAACTCTGAGAAACTCATGATGCTATTGCTGGCATCTACATTACAGAATTCACACATCTTCCCTCAGCAAACCACACTCACAGCGACCACCTGAATGCAGGTGGACCTAGGAAAACCCCACAGCCAATTCATATAGTATGAATAGAAAAGCTGAATCCTTTTCCCTTTTGGGGTAAGAATAAACAAATAGACGTTCTCATATTTACTTCTCAAAATCGACTTGCTTCATCTCACTTTGTAAATTACTGATCTAGTGAAGGCGCATAAAGCTTCACAATCTATATTAGGTGCTGAGGATATTATAGTTATAGCTTATACCTATTAATACTACTACTATATTACACAGACAGGTACCCAGTAAACACTGATTAAATGCAAGCAACATTATTCAAATCATAGCTCTTAAGTTGCCAAAAATAAGTTAACTTATGCATAGTATATTTCATTTAAGCAAATACAATGGTAATCCAACATTGTTAGAATGGGCTATTTTAACACTCAACCTCCAAGTATTCAGAAAATTTACTGGTTCAGAATGACTTATTACCCAAGGTTTCCAGGTTACCATGAATTCTACAGTCACTTTTCATTTTCCCCTCCCAGAATAAGATGACTTAGAAAATTAAAGAGCACATTTACTAAGTATATGCTTCAGTCTCCTAAAACACATTTACTGTTTTATATTATGAAAACTAATAGCACCATCAGTATTTTATCCACCAATTTAAAATAAATTCAAGCTTTAATACTACAAATATAGTTTTCATATTTCAAGTGATAACAGAAGCAGACATTATAGACTTCATATTTAATACCACTATTACTACGGAACAGTATTTACTTTTTCCATGTAACAAAGACAGTAATACTTTGTGAGTCAAGAAAGTCACTCAACAATTTCTGAATGTCTAAAAACTATCAGAGGTGAAATAAAAGTTATACTATATCCACAGACATTTGATACCTGTGTAAGAGGAATGTCAAAAGCACTAAAGGAAAGTGGTTTACAGGAAGGAAAGATCACTGTGGCCTAAAATGAACTAAAGACCATTTCAGACACAAGCTGGGGCAGGTAGAAAGAAGTTAATTCAAAACTGAGGGAAACAATGTCATCCGTTTTCTTAATAAAAATGTCTAATTCAAAATACCAAATATGAGATACATTCAAGTAAAAATTTAGAGAAACATTCAATTCTTAATATATTATTTATTAAGCTATTCAAGTAACACATATATGTAAACAGTACTTATCTACCCTTTGGCTTTATAAAACCCTTCAACTTAAACCTGAAATGAGAATCATCAGGAAGAGAAAGAAAAATAAAAAGGAGCTGTAAGTAAAGAGAAAAAAGTCCTTGGGCATTAAATCTCAGTATACTTTTCTCAATGTTAAAAACTTTCTATTTTCTGGACCTTTTTCTTTCATGGCATTTTCTCCTGGTATATTCAACATATGTCATTTTACTTTAACTTGGAAAAGTGATAAAAGTTCACTTTGAAAGGAAATATATTTTAGTAATTTCCTGTCCACAAGAGGGCTCCAATAATTCTTACATGAATGGAAGTGATACAACAAAAATTATAATAAAAATATTCATTAAGCACACAAAATATACTGGAAAAAACTTGAATTGTCATTATCTCATTCAACTCCTATTACAAATTGTTGTTATCTGCTACCATTTTTACATTAACAGTTGTTAAAGATACGGGGCTTTTCTTTGTTTTATCAACTAAAATGTTTTGAATCACAAAATTGCTCTGCCATTATTCTCACACTGTCAATTTATCTCTTAAAGTTTTCAATGTAATAGATATTATAAAGTATAATTTTAGTCCAAAGCTCTAAATAGTAGCCTAAATGTTGTCTATAGTACTCTTATAAAAACAAGAATATATTTCTTGATAACTTTACCAATCCAGAAAACAAAATTACCACTGCTGCCCAGTCTTAGGTCTTATTACTAACACAGGCAGTGAATATTTTCTTGCAAAAATCCTACAGTGGTTAACATAAGTCACACTGCAACTATAAACTATAAAATGAATATTGCCGCATCATGAACTATGATCTTGGCTGAAAAATAAATAAATAAATACATCATTTAAATACAATATATTATAATGATACTCTGTTCAAGTATTTTCAGATTTCTTCAAAAATAAGTTACTACACTAAGATGTTATCAAATCTAGTTCAAACTCAATCACTCTTAGCAAAGAAAAACCAACATTTCAAGTAAATATATTTATATTTATAGGACATATATATTACAGAATGTAGTAAAAGTACCAACTACAAATTATGTTTTAAAGGGTACAGCAAATCCATTCAGTAGGGGTGCCACTCCCTCATCCAAAAAATTGACATTTGGATTATTAAAAATGAGAGCCCTTATGCTAAACACAAAAAATTATTGAATGTTTAAAAATAAATTTTAAATGTGAGTTCTATCTACAAAACAAAAACCAAAGCTGAAAAATCTATTTTAAAGTGAGTCATAATCATAGCCATAAAGACTTTACCAAAAACATCAATTGATTTAGCAACTACTGTAGCTCGAGAATAAATTATCTCTATTGGAAACATGACAGAGATTGTAACTTCACCACCCCCATCCCATCTCCCCAACAGGATTTTCCTATACAACTGACAAGTACCATTAACATATAAAAGATTGACTTCAATAGAAATGATACCACTACCAAAAAGTAAAACTGTAACATTTGTTTCTAAATAGCACATACTGTCAACTAGGAGAAAGCTTAATTAACATTTTACTGCATCTAGCAAAAATGTGTTTATTCATAAATGCAAGTTTAGCGGATTGTAACAGTACATATCCTGATCAATTTAGAGTTATGCTACAAGGGATATATGTCATTAGCTTTGCCGTGGGAGTGGTGAGAGGAGCTCTTCAAGGTTTGGAGCGGTAAATTGTTCTGTCATGAATGTAAACGAAAATCAACTGTCAATGGTATGAAGAGTTTAATAATTATGAAGCATTTAATCGACAACTTCTAACCAATATTTGTCATGTTATATTTCAAAAAGTTGAGAATTCTAGGCATATAGCAAATGATAGACTTCTTAAGCAAAAATGCAAAGTAAAGTAATAAATGAACGTTTAAAAGACTTTCACAAAGAAAAAAATCTTAACCTCTAACCAGTTGAACAGTAGAGAACAAGACATAAAAAAAACACTCAGAACAATCAAACTGTGCTGTACCTTAGTACCCACTCTGAAATAGCATCATCAGGGCATTATATGTTTATTACATAATACTGCTTTGCCCTTGCATATCACCTTTAATCAAAGGATCTCAAAGCACCACAGAATCATCAAGGCCTTAACATACAGTCTAAAACAGATAAACTGCTATATTTTATAATTGCAGATATTAATAAAACCCTGCTCCTACTTCCCAGTCCTCTGATCCTAACATCAGCCTCCAAACCTCTCTCTGACTTGGAAACTGTATTTCCCAAATCATCTCAATCTGTGACTGATGCTACGCACATTACAGCTTTTCTTCACTGGACCTAAAGGAAGTAGTGGCACTGTTTTAATAACACACATCTATTTCATTCCAACTTCTGTGAGAGAATAGATGGTACTTAAGGTTAACCTATCTTGCACTGTGCTTGATGATATAAAATGGAGGCTTTCGAGAGAGCAAATCTTTGCTCGAGGCGATGAACCCACAGATTACTCATCAAACAAGGGAAATAGCGTTTCCCAGCTCTGTCTAGAGACCGCTCCCAGCAACTTCAAGAGTGGTATGGAGGAAACCTTGTCCAACCGTCCTTAACCAGGCAGGAGGCTATTTCATGTGTGCACACCAGAAGAGAAGCGAAAACTAAAAGGACAACGCACGAGTTTTAGGACTCAGGAAGGAGAGTGTAAAGCTGTTATGTGGTCACCCAAGAGACAGAACACTGTGTTTCCTTTGCATTAAATGGGAAATTAAACAAGAGCAAAATTTAAACCAAGGTCAAAATAAGCCATTTAGAATCATTTAATTTTTATTATAAAATCTGTTTATGAGGTTTGCTCCTATAGAAACATCTGGCGTTTTAAAATTTAATCATCAGCAGGCCGGGTGCAGTGGCTCACGCCTGTAATCCCAGCACTTTGGGAGGCCAAGATGGGTGGATCATCTGAGGTCAGGAGTTTGAGGCCAGCCTGGCCAACATGGTGAAACCCTGTCTCCACCAAAAAAAAAAAAAAAAATTAGCCGGGCGTGGTGGTGGGCGCCTGTAATCCCAGCTACTTGGGAGGCTGAGGCAGGAGAATTGCTTGAACCCGGGAGGAAGAGGCTGCAGTGAGCCAAGATCGCGCCATTGCACTCCAGCCTGGGCAACAAGAGCAAAACTCCGTCTCAAAAAATAAAAAAATAAATTTAAATTAAAAAATAAAATTTAATCATCAGTAATGTTCAATTTGTTTCCACTGAATACACAAACACTCAAATGTTAACATATGTGAGCACAACTACATTAACTTCAATACTTTCATAAACAAGATTATTCCTCTTCCTGTTAATTAACTGCATTATGTTTGTCCTTAGGACTGCAAAGTGTAACTTCACACTCACACAATCCAAGCCCCCAGCACTGTAAGGTTACACGGTTACTGTCAATCAACAGACTCACAACCTCAGCCTTTATGAACAAAACAAAAAGAAAGGCGTCAATACACAACAGTACTTTTTGTTTCAAGCTCTCAACACTCAGTGATCGTGATTGAGGCTCAATACTACGTTTCCTTAGCTTTATGTCTAATATGGAATCTACTACTAACAAATATTTGCCATTAAAAAGCCCTGGAATATTCACAGTAAGTACCAATACAGGGTCAGCCTACGTTTGTGAAAATCCCAAAATATCTTAATATTTCTGTTGCCATCCGTATTCTGACATTTCAGAAAGCTCACGGCAAATTCTAACATACTTTTTCTTGAAGAGATGTGCATCTCTGTTCTTGAAAAATATCAAGTTCGTCCCTACTGCACTGATGATCTTGTCTGTGTCATAAAGCAAGATTCCCGTTTCCTTACCTATTCTCTCGTAGGGACACCAGTCCTCAGCTCTGCCCACTGTCACTGACGTTTTCAGAAACGTTAAAATACTAGTGTTCGGAGGCTTCTAGCAAAGAGAGAGATGTTCTGTCCCCTCAAGCTACCATGATACATTTCCCTACTTCTCCACTGTCTTCAAGGATTTAGAAAACACGACCAAATGAGAGAACCTATATTAAAAGCACTACTTTCTAAAAGGGGGAAACCAGAAGCTCCAACTTCTCCAAATCGCTCAGCACGGTGGCTTTTCCACAGTCCCCAGCAAATCTTCGCCCCACGCCTGCCGTCTTTCTGATTAAATAAGATTGGAAACCACAGTTAAATCAGTGTCATAACTTATCCGTCACTTACCATATCCGCCGGGACATTACTGGACATCTTGCCGTTTGATGTATACCCAGATATTTACGGAAAACAAAAAACAAAAAACAAAAAACAAAGAAAAAACAGCAGAAGTCTTCAAGCTACAGAAATAAGCCTTCACGATTTTGACTGGTTCGTGATGTGCTTTCTCTCCCAAAAATAAGTTATTTCGGAGCCAAAGTGCCGGTCAGGCCGAGGTTCTGGTGCGAAGAGGAACAATCCCCAGGAGCTGTGTGGCCGGAGCAGGAAGAAACTCCCGGGACAGCAGAGGCAGCCCCTGTCGTCGTCGTCAGCAGCAGCAGCAGCAGCCCCAGGACCGGCCGCGCCAGGTGGACCGAGCCGAGTGACACACGGACATGAAGAGGGGTGGGAGGGGGTTAAATCCGCCTTCCTCCTTTCCCAGCCCCGGCAATGATTCACACTCGCTCCCGAGTCAAGTCCTCATCAAGCAGGAGAAAAATGCCCCAGCGTGGATGTACATAGATAACTATGTAGCTACACATCGACGCGTGAGCCGTGAGTGGCGGCCGAGCGGTGGCCGGACGCTGGCCGCGGACCCTGCCGAGCCGCTCTCGGGGCGCCCGCGCGGGTGAACGGCTCAACTCGCGCCGCCGGGGCGAAGAGCCGGGCCGCGGAAACCCGCGCTCAAGGGCATTTAACTAGTTGGGAGCCAAAGCGAAAGACCGGGACGGGGGACCGACAGCGCGGGGTGCTCGCGGCCGGCCGGGACACTCCACAGCCCCTCTGGGCTCAGGCCGCGGGCGCCTCCGGGCAGCAGCGCGGGTCGGGGCGCATCGTCTCCGGCTCCTCGGCGCTCCTCTTCTGCCTCCGCCTCCCCCGCCACCGCCTCCCCGGTCTCCGCCTTCCCCTCCCCTCCCCGGCCTCGCGAGCTCCGGGCGACGCCGACTTCGGCTGGTCCCCGGAAGAGGCCGGGTCCTCCCTCTGCTCAGCCCGGGAATGGTTTCCTCTCAGAGCTTTGTTTCTCCTCCTCCTCCTTCTCCACTTTTCAATCCCACACGCCGCAGCCGCCTCCTGTCATAGCCTCTCAAACCAACATGGCGGCAGTGGCAGCGGCGGCGGCAGCTGCCTGAGCGAGAGTAGGGGAAACGGGGAGAGCACGGGCCCCCCTTCGCAGCCACCGCCCCCGTCCTCGTCCTCCCTCCGCGGACACTAAGTGCGTCACCACGGAGACCACCCTCGAGCATCACGGGAAGTGTAGTCTACGAAGGATGGGGGGAGGGAGCCGCCGAATGCGTCCTCGCACGGCTCCGAAGCCACGCCCCCCATAGCAACAGTTGCGAGGAAAGGAGCGCCCCCTTCCCTTGCTTTGGACAAGCTGCTCCCCAGGAGTTAAGTGACACCTGCTACCAGGAGTGCTGTGATCATGAGAATTGTTGGGAGAAAATAATTCTGCACAGAGAAATTCCCTTATGCACAATATGCACACAGAGCTAAAATATGCTGTACCTCCAAGCAGAATAATTCATTTTAATTACAGCACACTCCCCACATCCTGCAATCTCAGTGCATTTTGTAGAGTGATTTAATCTAGGTCTCCTCAACATTACATTTTGAAGAACAAAAGCAATCATTGATTTCCAATAAGGTCACAGAAGTTCAACAGGAACAAGGATCTCATTAAGCAGTGAGAATGCTTGAACATGTGTTTCCTTGAAGACCCAGGGCCATAAAGCTACAATCAACTTACCTGAAATTACCAAAACTGTATTACATACAACAGTGTTATTTATCAAATCTGTATCAGGAAATAGCTACTACAAACTACATGGGGATTCACCAGTTTATCCACCTGGACCCTAAATTCCATTCCATGTAACTCATAATGTAATTAAAAACCTATATGCCTTGCAGTGATTAGCAAATAGGAGAAAATAATGCCATCGTTGAGAGACCAATCAGATGGACATTTGTGATTTCTGCATTTTGTTCCTAAATCTGAGGTCAACATCTGAATCTCTATTCATATCTCTTAGTCCTTTGACAGAGTACTTTAGAAAGGGCAGTCTCAATCTGACACCTATATATAAATGCCAATGAATTTAGAGTCGAAAGTCACCGCTCCAACCTACAGCTATGTGACCTCATCGGTAAAATGGTCTTGCCTACCTTCCAGGGGTAAAGTAGGGGTAGTTATGAGGATGAGTTCATGCATGGGAAATAAGTCACTTTGTAAATAATAATGCATCATTTGATATGAAATGTCACTACTCATTCTCTCATTCAGCAAACAAATGTGCCAGGCACTCTGCTAGGCACTAGGAGATTAAAAATGAGTCGCTGTAGCAAACAGCAGCATCATGTGGCAGAAATGCCAAGGTCTTGGGTTGGCAATGGGGGTTATTACATCCTTGTCTACAGGGCTGTTGAAAAGAGGCAGAATCCAGTCACTGTCCTCAGGGAGCTCATTGTCTAGAAGCCTACGTGATTCCCCACAGCAATCTCTCAAGTTGGATTTCTCATCAGATGGAAACCCACGGGACATTTAGAGTACCTGCCTCTTGAGTAGCCTGGGTGGAGAAATTCCAAACACTCCTAAGGGACTATATCACCCTGAGGAGGATAGATCAAATTCTCCAAAAAACCAAAGGCCAGAAGAGAAAACAGGCCCAAATCTCACTGTGATTAGGCTTCAGACTTTGTCTAGATATTTCCAAGTCCATAGTTACATGATTTTCCATGGCCTTTGTTATTTGGTAGCTCATTTGCCATATTTAGCAACCACTGAGGTCCCCCTACCCCTCCACCAGCCCTCCAGGAAATAACGGCAGGTGAGCTCAGAAGGAATGTTGGAGCACATTTTGAAAGCTCTAACTCACAGAGTTAGTTCCTCCACCACACCCTTGACTCCAACTTTTATCCAATGACCTCCCTGGCCATGGCACTGCCAGGCCTAAGTGCTACTATAAGTAGAAAGGCAAGAGTTACTGTTTGCTACAGGTTACCACTGCCACCTCTACAAAAGGCCATGTCTTTCAAAAGTCCCTGTGTTTCCAGTTACTCTTCTAAGAGAGGCTGAGACATTATTCTCAATAAAACTCATTATAACTCATCCCTAACATTGTTAAGGCATGAGGTAACATTATTGGACACAGTTGCAGATTTTTCCACTCTTTCTTTCCTCTCTGCTTCCCAGCTCAGGCAGGTGAGATGGGAGACTGTAGAAAGGAGTTCAGCTGTCCCTAGCAGGAAAAGGTAGCATCTTCCTGACCCCGTGAATCTATTGTCAGCATCAGTTGGAAGAAAGTGAACGATACGGCATTTTTGTAATGGGAAAAATAACTTCACAGGAACTCAAAAGACCTGGCTTTGCCATGGATTAGTTATGTGACCTTTTGCCTCTATGAGTTTCAATTTCTTCATCTGAGAAGCTTGAACTAAATCTCTAAGGTCCCTTCTAAGAGTCTATGAGTGTCAAGTCCTGGAAAAATAGGGCATGACACTCATGGCCTGTTAAAAATATCTTCCCTAAGTGACTACTTATGGGTAGGAGGGATTTGGGGGGAACAGGGAAGGTGGAGTGATGACAACCTAAAATTAGATTTTGGCGATGGTTGTAGAACTCTGTAAATATACTAGAAACCACTGGATTATACACTTTAAATGGATAATTCTTTATTTTTTAAATTGTAGCAAAATACACATAACATTAAACTTAACATATTAGTCTTTTTTATATTTTCAGTTCAGTGGCATTAAGTACATTCACACTGTGCAACCACCACCACCATCCATTCACAGAACTCTTTTCATTTTGCTTCCTGAACCCATTAAGCACTAACTCCCCTTTTTCTCCCAACCACCTTTCTACTTTCTGTTTCTATGTTTTTTTTACTACTCTGAATACTTCATATGAATACGATCATATGGCATTTGTCTTTTTGTGACTAGCTTATTTCACTTAGCGAACTGTCTTCAAGATTCATCCATGTTATAACATGTCAGGATTTCCTTCCCTTTTATGGCAGAATAATATTCCATTGTATGTATAAACCACATTTTGTGTATTCATTTATCCGTGGATAGACACATGAATTGTTTCTACCACTGAGTTATTGAGAAATGAGTGGATTTTATAATATGTAAATTAAATCTCATACATTTGTTAACAAATATATCTCCCCCATCTACCATGTAAGGGGTCTAAAATGGCTCCCATCTTAAGATCATTCCCGAAGGATCTTCTCAAGGAACCTCGTGAAGTTAAAGTAACTAAATGGAAGGATTACTTTCTGTGAGACCAGTAAGCTTTTATCATGTGGTTCTTTAGTTGATTATCTCATGATGCCATGCACTGACATTTACAAAGAATCAGACAGTAGGAAAATGCGATAAGAAGCAGAGATAGCCTTTGCCATCGCCATTCAGTTTTGCTGAAAGCTGGCCTGATCTGCAGGTACCCAGGATCCCAGACACAGTCTGCAGTTTCCCATCAAAGGGCAGCTGGAACCCTATGTGTCCTGGTCATGGCCCGGGGTAGGGGCCCAGTGCAAGGACAATCACGACTCTAACCATGCCTAAGGTTCTTCTTTAAGTCTTTTATTTGATTCTAGCCAATGTAAGAGTCACTTCAAAGGCTTAGTAAAATTATTCTAAACTTCCCATGAGAAAACTACGTGAAACCCTCTAACATAGACGAGGTCTCAGGAAACATTGATTCCGCCATGTGCAGTGGCTCATGCCTGTAATCCCAGTCCTTTGGGAGGCCAAGGCGGGTGGATCACCTGAGGTCAGGAATTTGAGACCAACCTGTCCAACGTAGTGAAACCCTGTCTCTATTAAAAATACAAAAAAAATTAGCCGGGAGTGGTGGCAGACGCCTGTAATCCCAGCTACTCAGGAGGCTGAGGCAGGAAAATCACTTGAACCTGGGAGGCAGAGGTTGCAGTGAGCTAAGATTGCGCCACTGGACTCCAGCCTGGGCAACAAGAGCAAAATTCCATCTTCAAAAAAAAAAAAGAAAGAAAGAAACAAAGAAATGTTGATTCCCTACCATAAGTGGCCAAGGGCTTTCCTCTGAAACTAGACATAATTTACTGAATGGTTTTGTCATGGATTTTCCTCCCTTAGTCTTTACTCTTGCTGGAGCAGAATGAATGTGTGTTTAGATTTGAAAATTGTCCTCTGAAGGAGTTTGCAATATAAAGAATGAAATTAAATTGTGTAAAGCAAAGGAATAGATAGGACAGTCTGGGTGACCTCTTTGTACTCCAATACACATATGGCAGATACATCCAGCTTGTTAACCTCACACTTTCCTAACCAGAGATTCTCAACTTGCTTCCCATAAGAATCACTGGAATTCCACATATAAGTGAAATCATGCAGTGTTTATCTTTCAGTGCCTGGTTTATTTCACTTAACATAATGGCCTCCAGTTTCATCCATACTATTGCAAATGACAGGATTTCTTCCTTTTTAAAGTTGAATAGTATTCCATTGTGTTTATATACCACATTTTCTTTATCCATTCATCTGTTCATAGACACTTAGGCTGATTCCATATCCTAAGGATGATGGTTACCAGGAGTTGAGGGTGTGGGAGTGGGGAGGAATGGCGAGTTGTCAATCAAAGTGTACAAAGTTCCAGTTAGACAGGAGGAAGAAGTTTTGAGAACTGTTGCATAGCAGGAGGACTATAGTCAACAATAATGTAGGATATGTCTCAAAATCATTAAGTTTCAGATGTCTCACCACAAAAAACAATGAGGAAGGTTATGTAAAGGAAGTGATGGTTACGCTAACCAGCTTGATGTAATGCTTCCGGGTTGTATAGACATATCAAAGCATCACAGTGTACCCCATGAATGTGTACATCATAATTTGTCAAATTAAAATATTAAAATAAAAAAGAATCGCTGAGAGTCATTTAAAAAGGCAAATACCTGAGCCCTCCTCCAGACCAACCAAATCAGACTGTCCAGGGCAGGGCCTGACACTGGTATTTTCCAAATCTCTAAAGTAATTCTAATGTGCAGGGAAGAAACACTGCATATGCCAGATTCCTTCTGCCCAGCTCCCCTTCTTTTCCCAGTTAGTTTCTCTTATAAGAGTGCTTACCTGAAGGTACTGTGATTTATAAAGGTGACCGATGGCCACAGTCTTGAGTGGTCTGAGGAACAATCATAGCACACTGCTCTCTCCTCCCACTCCCCATACCACTGTATTCATGCACCAACCTACTAACTAAGAGATTGACCTTTCCCTGATGCAGCCCTAGTCTCTGTCTCAAGATGCTTCCCTCTTTGCTCAGAGTCCAGTAAGAAACACAGACAAGTAAGGCGAAAATTAAAATGCCATGTGATGAGTTGTTAAATGCTACCACAGGAACATGCACTAGGCACTTTGAAAACACAGAGGAAATAAAGCAAACTAACTCAGCCTTGAGGCGTGTGGAGTTTAACCAGGTGAAGGCCAGGTGAACAGGCAGGGTAATCAGGAAGAAAGCACATGGCCCAGAGTGAGGCAGAGAAGGGAGGTGGCTAAAACTCAGATGGTTACTTTTGGGAATCAAGGCAGGACTGGGGTCAGAGAAGGGCAGGAGAGAGAAACTAGAGGTAAATCACCAAAGGCTTTATAACTTAGGCTGAGCAGTTTGGATTTACTCTCATAGCAAAAGGAAGCCATTAAAAGGTTTTAAGCTGGAGAGTGTCATGATAAGATCTGTTGATATAATAGGATAAAAATAAAAGGTCTATGAACTCCAACAGTACTTTTTGTCTGTATGTTTTGGCTCAGTTGTCATGTTGTGTGACCTCTTGGACTGACATAATTTTAAAACTCTTAAGGGGTCTCAGAGATCATCAAATGCCATCTCCTCATTTTGCAGACCAGGAAACCTACCAGTGTCAAGGGCTACCAGGGTTGACCCCTAGTGCAATGCTTTTTTCACTACCCACCTCCTGCCAACAAAATTCTATAAAAACAAGGAGGACTTTTAGTCATAAAAGTCCACTACATAATATATATTTAACCCAGTAAAAATGTATTTCCCCTTCTGTTTTTAAAATAAAGAGTAACAGGCCGGGCGCGGTGGCTCAAGCCTGTAATCCCAGCACTTTGGGAGGCCGAGACGGGCGGATCATGAGGTCAGGAGATCGAGACCATCCTGGCTAACACGGTGAAACCCCATCTCTACTAAAAATACAAAAAACTAGCCGGGCGAGGTGGCGGGCGCCTGTAGTCCCAGCTACTCGGGAGGCTGAGGCAGGAGAATGGCGTAAACCCGGGAGGCGGAGCTTGCAGTGAGCTGAGATCCGGCCACTGCACTCCAGCCTGGGCGCAAAGCGAGACTCCGTCTCAAAAAAATAAAATAAAATAAAATAAAAAATAAAATAAAGAGTAACATCAGTATATCATAGCAATTCTGGAAATTAGAGGATCTATTTTTGGGTTTTGGTATATTTCTTTCCAGGATTTTGTGTGTGTATGTATGTGTGTGTGTGTGGGTGTGTGTACATGATATCACACATTTATAATAGACATAAGTTTTTCTTTTAAATATAAAAGCAGAGTTTTTTCTTTTAAATAAAAATGTGCATTTTTTACAAATGACCATGTCATCTTTCAATTGCTCGTTTTCATTTTTAAGAGCTAAACACTCTTACATGGCATATTGATTGGTGCATATGTAATCATTTTCTATTTGGCAGGCATAAGATTGCTTGCAATTGTTCACTATTTGTGCTTATAAATCTGCATTTTGAATTACTTGTTTAGGTGAGAGTTCAGAAACTATTACTGGCCACAAAGTCTCCGAGCATTCCATTAGTGCTTGAATTGCATAGCAAAATTACTTTCCAAAAGGGTTTTACCTGCTTAGAATGCTACCTGTGCATGAGAATCCAGCTTTCCCACTACCACCTCCAGCCCTTATATGTGTCTACAGCTGTGTCAGCGCGTATGTAATATACACGCATAACCTTGACGCAGTGGCAGTGCACAGTGGTGACTGCAAGGAGGTCTCAGCCTCTCAATATCATTGACTCTCCAGGGCTGGGCCCGACGCTGGTATTTTCCAAAGTCAACTAACTCTACTATACTCCAAGTAAAGATACAATCCAAGTAGAAATGAGTGTTTGCTATACAAACACAGCCTCAGCAACACCCTCACAGCCCCCACTTCACACCCTCCCACATCCACACGCAAACACACATTCCAACCAGATAGGAAACCCCAAATATTTATAAAGGTTGGAATCATTTCTGCCTATGCATGCCGATTTATTAGATTTAAAAAATGTACTTTGTGATTGTTCGTTTTATACTTTGATGATTTTTATCAGATTCAGCCTTTTATTTATTTATTTATTTTTTTTGAGACAGAGTTTCACTCTTGTTGCCCTGGTTGGAGTGCCATGGTACGATCTCGGCTCACCGCAACCTCTGCCTCCCGGGTTCAAGCGATTCTCCTGCCTCAGCCTCCTGAGTAGCTGGGATTACAGGCATGTGCCACCACGCCCAGCTAATTTTGTATTTTTAGTAGACATGGGGTTTCTCCATGTTGGTCAGGCTGGTCTTGAACTCCTGACCTCAAGTGATCTGCCCCCCTTGGCCTCCCAAAGTGCTGGGATTACAGGCCTTTTTCTATGCATAGCTAACAGACATTTTTGAAGGGTGGATGCTGAGCAAGCAAAAACAGGGCGGCAGGCACACTTAGTTAGATTTGGGACTTGTGTGCAACATAAAACCTTGGTTTTAGAATCACTTGAGTACAAATACCAATCTGTTAAACTTTAGAAATCATATTCTTATTCATAGATAATTTCGGTAATACCACTCCTGGGCCGTCCATCATGAATATAGAAAGAGGCAACACCCAGTTTTGCTACCATTTGGCAGCTTTGACATTTGTCTCTCTCTCTCTCTCTTTTTGAATTGCTAGTTATACCAGCAATAGAATGATATTTGTCTCTTTCACCATCATTCATCTTTTCGTCAGTTTGTGCCTGGTGTCTCCAACTATGTGTATTCTCCTTAAGGGCTGGAACTGGGTTTTAGTCATCTTTGTATCCCCAGGGCTTAACCTAGTGAATAGCACTCAAAAAAATCTTCTAAGTGCATTGCAGAGATGAACATGTGATGTCTTAAAATCCCTTCCCAGTTCTGTGATTCTGTAAAGTCAAGGATTACCTTCTTAATGTTATCTTCAGACCTAGAGCTGTGTCTGGTTTCCACAGAAATGATATCCAAGGCTTAACTCAATGGCTCTCCCATGACTAAAAGAATATGCCAATGGCAAGAGGAACGATTTTCATGTTAAGGTTGGAGAATTTCACTTTTGAAGAAACGAGTTACATTTTTTAATGGTAACGTGTTTTTTGCTATTTTGCCAACAACAATGTGAATGGGGGAGTCTAAGAATTCATACGCTACCAGAAAAAGAATCCTCGAATTTTGTGTCTTGCTGATGCCCCTCAATGCCTTTCTTCCTGACCTGACCTCACTTTGCGGACACTATGGGGTCATTGAATCATCCAGTGCTGGAGCTGGAATGATGCTTTGTGATGATATCATCACCTTTTTTTTTCTTCCCACAAATGAGGAAATAGAAACTTCTTGAGAAGCAGCCACAATTTCTTTGTAATTTTCAAATGCACATGAGAATGCGTTTCCTTTAAGTTGTTCCAAGAAATAGAAAGACAAAACAAATTCTAGTAACATTATGTAATATTGAATTATTATATAATTTTATGTTAAATCATGTCAAATAAATATAGAATTTATCATCAAATTGATATCATAAGACATAATCATTATTACTGGTTTTCATTGTCATAGAGACCAACCCATTATCATAGGGCTATTTGACAACAACAACTTTTTTGTTTTTTTTGAGACAGAGTCTCGCTCTGTCGCCAAGGCTGGAGTGCAATGGTACCATCTCAGCTCACTGCAAGCTCCACCTCCCAGGTTCAAGCGATTCTCCTGATTCAGCCTCCCCAGTAGCTGGGGTTACAGGCGCGCACCACCATGCTCGGCTAATTCTTGTGTTTTCAGTAGAGACGGGGGTCTCACCATGTTGACCAGGCTGGTCTCGAACTCCTGACCTCAAGTGATCCACCTGCCCCAGCCTCCCAAAGTGTTAGAATTACAGGGGTGAGCCACCGCGCCCAGCCAACTAAAAAATTGTTCATGCCAAAAGTAGTAAGACTCTATCAAATGTTGTCTCCTTTTTAAAGTTGAGGGCCTCACCGTTTTGCTCAGGCTGAACTCTACCTCCTGGATGCAAGTGATCCTCCTGCCCTCAGCCTCCAGAATCTTTTGAGCCAGTCCACCATACCCGATCCCCCATTTTAAAAAAAATCCTATGTAAGAAATATATTTTCCTCAGTGTAGGCAAGTGTACTGTTAACATTAATCTTGTGTCATGAACTGTAAATCCTATTTCTCTTATACCCCAGTAACCTCTAGTATAGTCATACCATAAAGTTTTGACACTAGTTTTTATTGATTACTTGATCGATGGGTTATTCCACACATTCAAATTGTGTTGTCTTATATTCACCAAGGGAGATAGCGGCACGGTTTATCAATGAATGTATTATATATTATATTAATATTTGATAGGGCAAAATAAAGAATCAAGGAGAGGTTTCTTGCAAGCCTCACATTTGCTCTTGAAGGCTTCCACATTAACAGAGGGGTCACCACAGTTGGAGACTGGCTGCAGCCAGAGAGCGGCCTACGTCATTGCTCATTAAGCTCCTGAGTCAGGCCTTATTGGGCAACGTGGTTGAATTCATGACTGTATTTCCTAAACTGAGCAATCTAGTTAGCATGCACCTCCTCCAGCATGCTCCCGAGAGGTTTCAGGGAAGAGCCAGGGGCCTAACTCTCTTACAGGGGTAGCAACAACATTAAGAACTGATGACCCTGTTCTGCTTGGCATCTGGTCTAGCATGCCAGGAGCCTTCATATCAGATTACTGCGTCATCTTTTGTAGAGGATTCAGACATGATTAATTTAACGCAATCACAACCTTTGACTTAATGCCACAGATAAAAGAGAAGACCTGAAATGAACTTAAGTAGATAAGAAAGAGAGAGAGAAATAACATATTGGTTGAGTGTGGGCCCTGGATTCACATCCTTGCCCTGCCATTTACTAGATATGGAAGCTTGAGTAAGTTTCTCATCTATTCAAAAAAAAGGGGGGCCTGGGTGCAGTGGCTGCAGTGGCTGCAGTGGCTCACACCTGTAATCCCAACATTATATATGGGAGGCTGAGGCAGGAAGTTCTCTTGAGCCTAGGAGCTTGAGACCAAACTGGGCAACATAGTGAAAGTCTGTCTCTACAAAAATTTTAAAAATTAGCTGGATGTGGTGCACACCTGTAGTCCCAGCTACTTGGGAGGCTGAGGTGGGAGGATCGCTTGAGCTCAGAAGTTTGAGGTTGTAGTGAGCTGCAATTGTGCCACTGAACTCCAGCCTGGGCAAGACCCTGATTCTAAAAAATGTTTTAAAATAAACAAATAAAGTTTTTAAAAAGAATAATAAAATTAAAAGTGGATATATTTAGAATCTTACATCAAAACACATAAATTTAAAACTTAGAACACTTTCGAGCACATGGTATGCTATTATTAGAATTATCATAATGAAATGGGATACTGCTCTTCATAGGTGATGGAAACACTACTAATCTAACTTCTCTTAGAGCATGTGTTTTCAGTTATTTGTTGATGCTCAGCACAGATCTATCCACATCGTCCACCTTTTCATATAGAGACCAATGGAGCCATATTTATGAAAAGGTTGGCCTCATGACTAACAGAGTAAAGCAAATTGGGCCTGGGAATTTGAAACCCAAACTGTAACCTTAGGGCCACTTACTTCACAAAAAAAAGGGGATCAAGTAAAAAATTTCACACATTTGTATCCATTCCCTCACCCGTTGCTGTCCACACTTACTCTGACCTCATCACCTTCCTGCTTCAGGGAAGCCCTATCCCCCTCCCTTTTAAAACCCTGTACCTGCCTCATAGCTACTCCCTCTGTCTCCAGAATCTTATTCTGACAAACAATCCTTCCATCTCTTACATCTTCTGTCTCCTGCTCCCAGGGTTCTCCTACCTATGGGGGCCACATAATGTATTGTACAAATCAGGAAATATTCTAGGGAAAAGGACACTATTAATCATCCCTAGCAACAACAGGTAAGTTGGGGCTACCCCAGGCAAACCAATCTTCTTCTTTTTAGAATGGAAACAGGCTCAAGCCTCTCCCATCTTGAAAAACAAGGACTTCTCATTTCTCAGTGCTCTTGCTCTAACTCCTACCCTCTCTTGTTCTTTCCCTTAACACCACACTTCTTCAAAGTATGTGGGAGTGCCTCCTCTGTACTCCACGTAACCCTCAGGCAGGGCTGCTGCAAAGGGCTATGTAGACTGTACACAACATAACTCCAGGAGTTGCTCATACTGTGATCAATGTCAATGGCACCCCTGGAGTTATACAGTGCACATATATCAAGACCACATATGGTGGTTCTATCCACTAACATGTGGCATTCCTCTTTCTCACCTTCCCTCACACCTCACTCAGACCCTTAAGCTAGGATTTCTAATAGCCAAATGCCACAAATACATTTCAGGCTTTGTCATTGTTGACCAACGCACTGATTCCTTGACAGGAGAGGCCACTCCCTCGCCCTTGGATGAGCTCTGGACTCAAACCACATGGGACAGGATTCCAGCTCTACCACTCACTAGCATTGTGGGCATTGCTGCCTTCATTTGGGTAAAATGTGAGCATCTCAGCTGTAGAAATGGTTAGGAATGGTAGCTACTTCATAGGGTTGTTAGAAGAGCCAGAGGAAATAGTTTGTAAAGCTCTTAGCACAGCCCCTGGTAGATAGAAGGCATTCTGGAAATGCTTACTGTCATTATCTTTTCAAAAACAGCACATAGTTTTCCACAATAACACCCTTTCCAGGCTTTGTGACTCTCTCTTTGCTGTCTTTCCAGCTCCTTCACTAATTTCCGTACTACATCAGACCCTCAAAGGTTGATGTTCCCTAGAGTGTTCGTTTTGGTCCTTTTCCCCTCCCCTCTTCCCTCCCCTTCCCTCTATCTCCCTCCTTCCCTTCCCTTTTCTCACTCTGAGCAGCCTCCGCAGCAGTGGCTTCCACTGCCTCGCTGAAGCTAATGATGTCCAATTTTGCATCTCAGGCATCACCTGCTCCAGACTCATAAATCCCACCTTCCCGTGAGACCACTCCACTAGGATGTCCTGCTGGAGCTCCCAAGTCAGCACATTACAAAGAAAGCAGCACATGGCTGCTTACTAAGCTTCCTCCCTTCCTGTGTGGTAGGAAGCTTCTTCCCGTCGTCCATCCTGGAGTTTTTCCCATCACACATCCCCAATATCCAAGTCATACTCGTTCTACCTTCTTAATATTTCTTGAGTTGATCACCCACATTTCCATACCCATTTGGACAATCTTACTTAGTTCATTCATTCACAAGTTCTTTCTGGGACCAATTGCCACCCATGGTGCCTGCCTACATCCAGGGTCACTCCCTCTAATAAAGCCCGAATATCAGAGCCTCCCAAACACCAATCCAGGATCAAATTTTTGTTAATCTGGGGGAAAATGTTGAAGAATGCAGTGAGTTTTTCAAAAACTAATTTCTTTTTTTTTCAATTTAAATAAACATTCACCCTTTGTTTGGAGAGAATGTTCTTCCTGCCTTTTTAGTGGTAAAATAATTTATTTTGAAATGGTGATAATAGATCATTTTTATTATACATACATATTTTAAGTTGGCTTTCCTGCATTAGTCACTAATTTTTTTTATAAATGTTTTACAAATAGTATACTAAAAATGTACAGTGTGGCTGGGCACAGTGGCTCACACCAGTAATCCCAACACTTTGGGAGGCCAAGGCAGGAAGACCACTTAGACCCAGGTATTCAAGACCAGCCTGGGCAACATAGGGAGATCCCATCTTAAAAAAAAAAATTAGCTGGGCATGGTGGTGCACACCTGTAGTTCTAGCCACTGGGGAGGCTAAAGCAGGAGGATTGCTTGAGCCCAGGAGGTCAAGTCTGTAGTGAGCTGAGATTGCACTACTGCACTCCAGCCCAGGTGACAGAGCAAGACTCTGTCTCAAAAAAAAAAAAAAAAACAAAAAACAGAGGTTATTATACATCAACTGTAATCAATAAAGTTTTAAAAAATGAAATCTGTACACCTGTCAATGCCTGCTGTGTACCTATGTCAGAAGGTTTTTTCTAAAATATAAACTTTTCATGATATCCCCAATAATAACCTTCCAAACTAAAAGTACTTGCATATTTTTATGTGCCTATCACAGGCCCAAATAACTTTGTATACATTACTCTTCACAACAAATGTGTGAGGTGGGGTTTTATCATTATCCTCATTTTACAGATGAAGAAACTGAGGTTTAGATAGGGCACACGCCTTATAATTAGTGGAACTGGTACTTGGATTCAGGTTTGAGTGACTCAAAAGCCCTGATTGGTCTTTATCGCTGTTTTTTTGACTCTTTATTTAAAAATCTTTTAATCACATTCCAAATACCTTAGTTTATCTCCCTCAGTATTTGCTGTCTCTCTCTCTCTCTTTCTCTGTCTCTCTCTCTCTCTTTCAACCTATCTCCCTCTTTTTCTTTCCCTCCACTTAATTTTTTACCTCTCTTCACCCTTTAATGCCTGCTTCAGTTACACCAAACCTTTTACAAATCTAAGAGTGTGATACCTTCTTTCAAGGGAACCATGCCTTCGTATGAGCTGTTTCCGTTTCCTACCTGGGCCCCTTCACCCCTTCTTTGGCAACCTGGTGTTTCCCTGCTCCCGGAAGGTCACCATCTTTTTTTTTCTTTTCTTTTTCTTTTCTTTTCTTTTTTTTTTTTTTTGAGACAGGGTCTCACTCTGTGGTCCAGGCTGTAGTGCAGTGACACAATCTTGGCTCACTGCAACCTCCACCTCTCCAGTTCAAGCTATTCTAGTTGGGACTACAGGCATGTGCCACCATGCCCAGCTAACTTTTCTGTTTTCAGTAGAGATGGGTTTTCACCATGTTGGCCAGGCTGGTCTGGAGCTCCTGACCTCAAGTGATCCGCCCGCCTCGGCATCTCAAAGTGCTGGGATTACAGGCGTGAGCCACCGTGCCTGGCCGAGGTCACCATCTTGATGCCAAACTTAGTGCAGACACCCAATTGGCACAGCCACTACAGCCCAGGATTCCTGGGCACAAGCGATCCTCCGGCCTCGGCCTCCCAAGTAGCTGCACTACAGGCACGCACCACTGTGCCCCGGGCATGAGCTGTTTCCTCTGCCTGGCATATCTTTCCCCTGCTCCATTACCTGGCTAACTCCTGCTCATTCTCTGAAACTCAGTGCCCACCAGGTAGGAGTCCGCAACCCTCCCCACACCTCAACCAATCTCAGTTTCAGCCTCTGAAGGACCAAGGGGAAGACATTGGAGTCCGGTGTGGCCTGCGGCAGCCCTTGACTGACAGCCCTTTGGCAAGTGTGTCCTGCTTTGGCATCCATTCACATACCTGTGTCAGGCACCAGGCGAGAGCACAGAGCAGGACAGGTGAGGTCCCGCTCTCATGCAGCCTCTGTTTTTGTTAAGGAGACAGCTGATAAACCCAACAACTAAACACATGAATGTGCAAGATAATTTTAGGTAGTCATAGATCTATAAATAAAGTAAAATTGGGTAGTAAAATGAAGAGTGACAAGGAGGGTGGTCAACTCAAGGGCAGATGGTCAGAGAAGGTCTTGGAAAAGATGGCACTTAGCAGAGACCCTAATGAAAAGAAGCAGCTAGCCGAGTGAAGCGCTAGGGGCAGAAGTTTCCAGGTATTCTTCACTTACAGGAAGTGTCATGCATAAACATGTAAGATTCTAACCTTACCTGGCACAACATCAGGGTTCAGCTCAGAGTAGTTGCTCAATTAATGCTATGAATTGGATTGTTCAGCTGAAGAAACTAGGAAGGCTCTGGCGCTGTGCTTTTCATCTCTTAGGACTCTCCTAACATCCCCCTGTTGGGGAGATATCACTACTTTACAAGATTCGTTGAATTGTCTCGGGTAAGCAAAGAATACAGAGTCAGGCAGGAATTGCTATGTTCTGAATTACAAGCACAGCCTGCCTCTGGGCCCTGGGTATGCCCAGTTCTGACATTTTCAAAGTTATCTGGAGATTTGGAGAGGAACTGTTCATCTTGTCTTTGCGGGTAGGTTTTTCATGAAATGTTCCTCTGTATATCTCCTGCTGTTATTTTCTCTATTGTCACAATTCCATCCCCGATCTTATACCCTCGTGACCTTACCTGACCTTACAGTGGGACTAGAAGTACTTCAGCGAGACCAGGATTTCATGGAAAAGACAGTGATGCAGCAGTTCTGTTAATTTTTTTTTTTTTGAGAATTCACATTTATTGAATTACTGATGTGCTACAACATGGAATTTCTGAATTCCAAATAAATACATTTCATTTTTTGAACATTTGTTCTGTTACTTTTTAGCACCAGCAAACTTCATAGCAGCCAGCTGCTGACCTGACAATGGGTTGACAACCTTCCCCCACTGGCTCTTCAGTCTGCTTAATCACAAGTCCTTTGCTGCTTCGTATCCTCCCAGGGGATGGCCTACTGCCCTCCTTTCTGTACAATCTGGGCAAGCCGACTGGGACGGTAAGAGTGGTGTCAATGAAGCAGTCCACAGAGCTAGAGAGGCAATTTTCAGTGTGAGAATCTAGGCATTTCCCTGGCTTCTCCACACATCCATCCCAGAATAGTTCCAGGAAGCGACACACTGGTGCTGCAACCCTGCTTCAACCACCTCGCCCAGCTCTGTCATTGTCCACGTGAGGCTCAGGACCTCTTGTTTTTCTTAAAGCCCCAGGAACACATTTCACAATTTTATTTCATTGAATGTGTGTCCTGACATATTTAAACGATTGAAATAATAAACCCCCTGATTTAGTTTGAAAATTAAAACATGCATAGGTCCTAAACCAGCTTCAGTTGAGAAAAAAGTTATTTTCTACTCATAGAAAATCCAATATGAGAGATTTCCCTAAAACACTTTCTTTTGTAACTACTTCAAACATTGCGGCAATTTGAACAAAGATGTAGTGGGTGCTGCTGATGTGCTGCACAATGCTAGTCTGAAGATTTGAGTTGTTAACTCCAGCAATTTCTATGATCAATTAGAATCTCTATTATTGATAATCCAAGTTGTCATTTCCCTGAATCCTAGGGAGCTCAGGGCACTTGAATCCAAAAATGTCTGGGTGCTACGTAGAATATAAGTCAAACGTTTACAGAAGGGAAGTGGGAGAGACAGAAGCAGTATATTCATAGACAAAGTTTGCAAAAGGGTGAGCTAACTGAAAAGCAGCAGCAACAAGCACAGAGGTCATGCCCCGAGCAAGAGGCAGGAGAGGGTGTCCATAGGCTCTGCCTGTTCTGCTTCTCTTTAGGGAAGCCCAGGGCAAGTGTTGTTGAACTTTCCCACCCTCATAGCTCTCAACTCTTGCATTTGTTTATTACGCCTGAGCTGTGTAGTTGCCTTGTCCAAGGGGAATTGAACCAGTCATAAGGGCATGGAAATGAATGGATTGGTGGAGCTCTTTTCCTTGCAATTTTTCATACTGCATGGGGTTTTCATCAGGCAGCAGAAGAGGAAAGAACATGGAATAGTCCCCACAAACCTTCCTGGGCTCTACCACACATCTGTTGTGTGGAGGATGTAGAAGGTGAGGACGAGCCAAAAACGAACAAAAGCAAAAACAAGAGGAGAGCTGGGTGCGTTGGCTCACGCCTGTAATCCTAGCACTTTGGGAGGCCGAGGCGGGCGGATCATGAGGTCAGGAGATCGAGACCATCCTGGCTAACACGGTGAAACCCAGTCTCTACTAAAAATACAAAAAATTAGCCGGGCGTGGTGGCGGGCGCCTGTAGTCCCAGCTACTCGGGAGGCTGAGGCAGGAGAATGGCGTGAACCCAGGAGGCGGAGCTTGCAGTGAGTCGAGATTGCGCCACTGCACTCCAGCCTGGGCGACAGAGCGAAACTCCGTCAAAAAAAAAAAACAAAAAAAACAAGAGGAGAACAGAAAGAAAAAGGAACAGAAGCAGAAGGAAAATTGGATGGCACTGACGGTCCCCAGGTGACCTCCATGTGTCAGGCACAAGTAAAAAGGACTTGCGAAGCACCAGATTTATTAAAGTAAAAATACCTTATAAAGTATTTATAAACTATAAATACTTCAGTTCACCTAATCACTACAACAACCTGTTGAAATGCCCATTTTTACAGGTGAATAAAAGAGACTCGAGGCTAAATAACTTTCTTGTGGTCACTGGGTTTCATACTCATGCCTGTTTAACTCTAAGAATTAAAGAGAAGGGGAGGGGATGACTAGAAAAGGTACCATGTGGCAATTTGCACTAACTCACTAATACAGAGTTAAGACATTAGAAGAACAGGAGCTTCACTCTCCTTAGCTCATGCATATTCACTTTTCTTCCATAAACAGAGGAAAAAAAAAAAAGTCAGCTTCAGGGACCCAGAAGTAAATTATTGGTTTAATAAAATACTGGCCTTTGGGTTTACTTTCTTTTAAAGACACAATTTGTCCATCAAATCCACTCTTGGTTTGTCTTATTCCTGGCAGGGTGTTCCTACCTTCTGCACAAATGTGATTACAGGCAACTCTGTATTAGGAAGTAGCAAAAAAATGTGAAATCAAATTTTACCATTTATTTAAAAACTAACCACATCACTAACATTTATTAGTATGTAACAATGGCAAGCTTAAACATACCTTCCAACACCGTAAAATGCTTGGAGGCCTAGACAGATCTACTGACTTTTTATTCTTCTTTTTCTTGCCAGCTCTGTCCTGTTTGGATGCAAGCAAGTGGCCCAAAGCTCTTTTTGTTTTTAAAAGTGTTTAGGGCCAGGCACAGTGGCTCATGTCTGTAATTCCAGCACTTTGGGAAGCTGAGGCAGACGGATGCGGATGGCTTGAGTCCAAGAGTCCAAGACCAGCCTGGGATACATGGCGAAACTCTGTCTCTACAAAAAACACAAACATTAGCAGGGCGTGGTGGTGTGCACCTGCAGGCCCAGCTACTTGGGAGGCTGAGGCAAGAGGATTGCTTAAGCCCAGGAGGCAGAGGTTGCAGTTAGCCAAGATTGCACCACTGCACTCCAGCCTGGGTGGTAGAGTAAGACCCCGTCTCAAAAACAACAACGATGAAAACAGTGTTCTAAAGATTAAAGATGTGCTGGTCAGATTTTAAATTCAAATTTTCTTTCAGGCTGCCTACTGAGGAAAATGAGAGATGATTTTGTTGGAAGCCTGCGTTGATTTCACCCTCCACCTGATGATTCTTCTGGACTTATGTTGCGTGGTAATTAAATTAACATAGTTTACTCTAAATCAGGTTATTCCTTTGGAATATGCCAAATAATGGTCATGAAGATACTCTGGGGAGCGTTTTGCTGTTGTTGTTGGTGGTGGTCATCTTTTCACAAATTTAAACTCCAATTATATTTGAGTATGTGGACGCTCTTCACATAGGCACATGCTAGCTTGTTCCAGATCTTGTGGTAGTAGAATGTGTGAAGGCTCAAGTTTACAAACAAATCATATTAGTGATGATTCTTAGGAGGTCAAGGATGAAATTAAAAATCTTAATTACAAATCATCGACACCTCCATCGTCAGAGGCGTTCTGGGATTCTCTGAACAGCTGCATAATGATCCTCTGTGCTTCAGTAGCGTTGGCACGCCTTTGAGCTTGTTCCCTATTCACCTTTTATTTATAGCACCATGAGCGTGTTTATTTTCATTCTTATAAAAAATTTTTTTGCTGACTGCAAGATATGACAAAGGTTTCATATCAAAGACAGAGACCTGTGATTTTTGGAACAGATTGTCTTTTATGGGACGATTCACCGTGGACTCTTCAGTTAGAGCGGATAGACTCCTTTGTTTTTAGCTCTTTTTTTTTAGTTTTTTAAAAATGTGTTTATTGGTTGGTTTTAGCCTTTGTTTTCAGCTCAACTAACCTGAATAGCTGTGGATCTTAAATTCACTTTACCAGCATAGACAACTGAGGGAAAGCATGTTCCTGAATGTAGGGTGACATTCTTAGTTTTTGATTAGCTGACATATTCTAGTGGCCCATAGAATCACTGGATCGTAGAGTGGCAAAGCCCTTGAAAGTCAACCCACTCAGTTTCCAGCTTGGGTTTCTTGATGCCAGGGGTCTGAAGAGATGGTGATGGGAAATAGAGTAGGCTAGTCTGGGCAACATAGTGAGACCCCATCTCCACCAAAAATTTAAAAATTAGCTGGGTGTTGTGGAGCACGCCTGTAGTCCCAGCTACTCAGGAGGCTGAGGCGGTAGCAGGATTGCTTGAGCCTGGGAGGTCAAGGCTGCAGCGAGCTGTAACCATGCCACCGCACTCCAGCTTGAGCAACAGAGCAAAACCCTGACTCAAACAAATGAACAAACAAACAAACAAAACAAAACAGGAAAGAAAAGGGAGTAGGAGGGAATCCAACACTTTTAAAAAGGTAAAAGAAATTGTTTATTTATGACTGATAAGGCTGCCCAGGAGACTCAAGTATCAGATATTTTAGATTTGGGCTGGAATATGATGGCATTGATTATCTCATGGGAAAATCTGTTAGTAAAAACTGAATAAATATAGTTCAGGAAACAGAAGTCTTTTGGAAAATTGGGTACATTGCAGAAAGGTAATAAAAATTTCCTGTTAATTGCTTTAGTACAAATCCTTAGCACTGTCTTTGGAAAGCCACCGTGTTGGACATCTGGGCCACGGCGGGAAATAGAAGACACAAATCACCTGCTCTTGTGAAGCTGGCATTCTGATATGGAAAGACAAAAAACAAAAAACAAACAAACAAAAAAAACAGGGACGCAAACAAGCAAATAAATAACTGAAATTAATATGGCCACCTGAGATTGTGCTAAGTGGTATGAATAAAATGACCCAGGAAGATAGAGTGAGGGGACAGGTGAACTTAGATTGGGTGATTAGAAAAGTTTCTCTGAAGAAAGATGCTTGTGCTGAGTCCTTAAGGGAAGAAGAAAAGTCACATAGGAGTAGAGGAAAACTGAGGTCCAGACCCTGGATTTTGGTAAGGTTTCCTAGGAGATGTCACCCCAGAGGCCTGCTGGGGAGCCAGTCAGCTGTGTTCCTCCCCAGGCAAGACCCCTGCCCCCACCTTTCTATGCAAGCTTTCAGATCAATGTGGCTGCAAACACTGTGGTCACTCTGCTTAGCAAACTGTCATGATTTTCCAAAGTAATGATCTATGGTCATTGTATTTGAAAACCTAGAGTTAAAAAAAAAAGAAAAAAAGAAAACTATGACAAAAATCAAACCAAAACCACAGAGAATTTTTCCAGCAAAGGGACCCTCAAGGTAAGTTCAAGAAATAGGAGAAGACTGGTGTAGTTTGAGCTTGCTATGTGTGGGAGAAAATGGCATGGTATGACATTAGAGAGGTCAAAGTGAAGCAGTTCTTGCAGGTCCCTGGAGATCTGGCAAAGAGTCTGTGTTGCTGCAATGCATGGGGAAAATGTGCGGGGTTGAAGCAGGGCAGTATGAACATCTGATTTACATTTTATATCAATCACTCTGGCTGCTATATGAAGAATGGATTATAGAAGGATGTGAGGAGAGGCAGGGAGATCATCTGGCGACTTTTACTATCATTTAGGTAAGAAATGGTGACGACTTTTGAGCTTACAAAAGCAGAGAGTAGAACAATGGTTGCCAAAGGCTGGGGGAGCTGGAGGTGTTGGTTAAAGGGTACAAACTTTCAGTTATAAGATGAACAAGTTCTGAAGATTTAAGGTACAGCGTGGGCGGTCATGGATGTGTTTATTCATTCTATATGGTCATCATTACACAATGAAAATGCATATCAAATCATATTGTATACATTAAATATATTTGATCTTTATTTGTATGAGGTTAGTGCAAACATAATTGCAGTTTTTGCATTGTTGAAATTTGCCATTTGATACTGAAATACATTCTTAAATAAATGTGGTTATGTTATACATCATTTTAATGTGCATTTCTTGCTTTTTTTTGCTAATGACTTATTACTTGCTATTTTATTTTAGACTGTGAAAATGATGTTAGAGAAAATGCAAATTCGAGCGATTTTCTTATTCGAGTTCAAAATGGGTCTTAAAGCAGCAGAGACAACTCTCAACATTGACAACACATTTGGCCAAGGAACTGCTCATGAACTTACCATGCAGAAGTTTTACAAAGGAGATGAGAGTCTTGAAGATCAGGAGTGCAGTGGCCAGCCATTGGAAGTTGACAATGACCAACTGAGAGCAATCATCAAAGCTGATTCTCTTACAACTACACGAGAAGTTGCGAAGAACTCAACGTCCACCATGCTAGGGTCAGCATCTGAAGCAAACTGGAAAAGCGAACAAGGGTGCCTCATGAGCTAAGTGAAAATAAAAAAGAATCATCGTTTTGCAATGTCATCTTCTCTTATTCTACACAACAACAAACAATTTCTCGATTGGATTGTGACATGCCGCGAAATGTGGATTTTATATGACAACTGGCGGTGACCAGCTCAGTGGCTGGACCAAGTAGGAGCCCTAAAGCTTTTCAAGCTAAACTTGCACCGAAAAAAGGTCATGGTTACTGTTTGATGGTCTGTTACTGGTCTGATCCACTACAGCTTTCTGAATCCCGGTGGAACTATTACATCTGAGAAATATGCTCAGCAAATCGATGAGATGCGCTGAAAACTGCAACACCTGAGGCAGCATTGGCCAACAGAAAGTGCCCAATTATTCTCCATGGCAACACCCGACCATATGTTGCACAATCAGCACTTCAAAAGTTGAACAAATTGGCCTACAAAGATTTGCCTCACCTGCCGTATTCACCTGACCTCTCGCCAACCGACTACCACTTCTTCAAGCATCTCAACAACTTTTTGCGGGGAAAACGTTTCTACAACCAGCAAGATGCAAAAAATGTTTCCAAGACTTTGTCAAATCCCAAAGGACAGATTTGTATGCTATAGGCATAAACGAACTTATTTCTCGTTGGCAAAAATGTGTTGATTGTAATGGTTCCTATTTTGATTAATAAATACATGTTTGAGCCTAGTTACAATGATTTTAAATTCACGGTCTGAAACCACAATTACTTTTGCACCAATTTAATAATTTTTTAATAAAAAGAAATGATGATGACTTGGACTATGTGGGTGGCAGGGAGCAGAGGAGGACAAGAGGTTGGATGCTGGGTTCATGTAAGATGGAGTCGGCAGGACCAGCCAAATTGCCCCACTGCAGCAGCCACTGCAGGTGGTCACATAAGAGAAAGGATTACAGAAAACACAGCGATGATATTATAGGGACAGACTTATATGTCAAAATATAAATGTTCCTGAGGAGCTACTGCAGTGGTGATAAGGCGTGCCAATTTAATTAGCGTTGCTGCTTGTGGCAGGTATATCCAGAAGCGTGCTGCAGCAGCACAGAGCCCTGTGACTTTGCTTTTATCTCCTGGAGAGCTTGAAGTTCTTCCTGCTCCCGTTGGCCAAAAAGTCTCTCATCTTCCCTCTACTTTCCTCCCTGGGAAGTCATCACCATGACAGCACACACATGAAGGCCAGTCTTTGTGACCATGGTGAGGAAAACAACTGTCCCGCCATGGTAACTGACAAGGGTGCAATCTGTCTGGGCAGGTGGTTATAGGAAGTAAAACAGAGTCTAGTTTGGTTCCAGTGACTCAGATCCCAAGGCATGGAGGACTCTGTCCAGCCTCGCGAGTCAGGTCTGTTTTTACCAACTGATTTCTGCTGGACTCCTGCAAAGTCTGTATTCTTGAGTCCCACTCTTCTTCTTCCCATTCAAAGCCAAGCTATTCTTCCCGAATACCAGAGCAGTGTTTCTGCTGGGCTCTCGGTCCTAGTCCCAGGTCTGGCAGAGCCCCCAGTTAAACGTCTCTGACCCAAAAAATAGGTCTCTTCTGATGCTTAGCTTTCGTGGAAATAAAAATTAAGTCTCCCTTTTGGAACTGTCCTCTATTTTCTACCTGCATTCCCCTTTCACTAGACTCTAAGCCATCTGGTTTTTTCTGGAGGAATACAAAGAGTATCTTTTGTTTACTCATTAAAATGTAATGTTTAATAATCAGTGACAGTCATTTAACAGACATACACAATGTACCATGTGCTGTGTTTAGATGAAAACCTGCCTAAGTAAGCCATTTGATCCACATTTTCTGTGCAACTGGATTGTGACCACAGCAGTTCTTGGGAATCTCTATTTATTATGACAACACCTAGAGGGCTTCTTTAACTCGAACCTTTGCAAAAATAACAAAAGGTTTAAAAATTACTGAGCTAGAGAAGGCATAGAAATGAACTTTTTTAAAAACTTGGTGAAAAATCACAAATACAAAAGTAATGCATCCTCATTAGAAAAATGTGAAAAGACATAAAGCCAGAAAAACATACCCCACCCCTAACCCTCCTAACCCTTACCACCAATCCCCACCCCTGTTAGTATTGTTTTCTACATTTCTTTTAGATGTTAGAACTCACATGATATATAAAATTTGAAATCTTGACTTTTTTTTCTACTAGCATAAACACTTTACCAGCATCACAATTCTTTGTAAATATCATAGTGAATGGCTGCCTTTTTCCATTATAAGGCTATGTCACAACATGTAGTGTTTTTTTTTTTTTTTTTTTTTTGAAAAAAAAAACTCTCTCCACTTAACAATTTTATACAAGCTGGAATAGGTACTTGAATATGACCTTCAAATCTCCTGTCTTACTAAACTCAACTTCTTGGGAAACTCATAAAAAGCAATTGCCTAAAGTCCAGGTATATTCAGGAAGAGAAAGAAAAAGCCAGCCAGGTGCAGTGGCTCACGCCTGTAATCCTAGCACTTTGGGAGGCCAAGGTGGGTGGGTTGCCTGAGTTCAGGAGTTCAAAACCAGCCTGGGTAACATGGTGAAACACCGTCTCCACTAAAAATACAAAAAAAAATTAGCCGGGCGTGGCGGCGTGTGCCTGTGGTCCCAGCTACTTGGGAGGCTGAAGCAGAATTGCTTGAACCCGGGAGGCGGAGGTTACAATTAGCCGAGACATTGCCACTGCACTCCAACCTGGGCAACAGAGTCAGACTCTGTGTCCAAAAAAATAAAATAAAATAAAATAAAGAAAAAGCCCATAACTTGCATAAATATTTCTTAAATACAGCTGAATGTATTTCAAATGTTCATTTACTTTCTTACTTCTGAGAATTCCAACTCAATCTAATATCACTTAGATGGCAGGACTTTGGGCTCTTGGTAATTGACACAAATGTGTATTTTGAATATATATACAATAGTACAAATACATTTATATAATTGATTTATGCTTCTACCTCTAAAAATCCTTCATGCCATGTATCATTTTTTCAACTGAAGTGCATTAAACTTTATTTAGGGTTGTCTATTGAAGGAATTTCACAGTATTTTTGAAGTAGCTGGAGGCACCCTGGAATATTACAAACTAGGGTCCTGAAACTATCATGAAAGTGATGTTTATATTACGTCTCACATGTCAGGGACAACATTCCTCTTCTGTTTTGATGGAACAACAGTTTTGAGTAACCGATGGGGGAAAATATCATTGTTTGCCTGTCTGATTTGAAAGTCTTATTTTCATGGAATGAAATCCATTTAAATGTCATTATAAAGCAGTTTTTAGTTATTACATTCTAGTGATGGAGGAGTTTGTAATATAGTCATAGAAATAATTAAACGTTCATAATAGTGCTCTTGTTCATGATTTTTGAAAACAGCATTCTTTTAAACTATAAAAGCTCAGAACCCTCCTATTATCTTTGATTGATCCCCTGAAATGCCCTCTCGCTCAATTTCAAGCAGTAAAGCACACTGAGGATTTAGAGAACCCAAAGGAAAGTTCAAAGAGGCTGATTGAGCTGAGCAGTTAGAATTGGAGGTTTCCTTTTGACAATGCATCACCTTGAAGAACATTCAGCTAAAAATCTTGAAAAATATTTAGATAGCCGGAGGGCCAGAGCATTTAGGTGGGATAGATTTTCCCCCCTAATTTTTACACGGCTTGGCATAGAGTCCCAGAAAGGAATTCTTAAAGCACGTAGGGTCTAGGCCACCAAATTAGCACAGTTCCTATCCCTGGGGAGTTGACTTTAAATTTATCCTGTCTTGGTTTCAGGAAGGAAAATTCTTTTTCTGCAAAACCTGCCCCCACTCCCACCATCAGATTTCCTCGATTTGTAGAAACTGTATCAGCATTTTGTGAAGGAGAAAGAGCTCTCAAACAAAGGGCTACGCTTGCTTTGAAGGTCTGGCAGGGAGAAAGCGGGATTCTTTTCCTCCCTGGAGGATCAAATGGCAGCAATACAAGATAGAAGCATGCGAGTGAGGGGCACAAAGGATACATTTAAAGGACACAGTTTAGCCTTTCTCAAGAGGAAGGAGGTCTTATTTTTAGTTTTATATTCTCCAGGTTAGCAAAACATGCTTCTCCTACTGATTTTGTCCTTTTCCATCCAAGTGGTTTTGATTTACAACATCAACTTGGATACTTGCTTACTCTGCCTATGTATCACTTTGTGCTAGATTCATCTACCCTTGTTGCTACCACTCTATAAACAGAAGCAGTGGCAGGTTTGTTCTTCTTGTTTCAGCGATGTGGAATGTTGGATTTTTGTTTGTTTGTTTTCTTAAGGTGTAATCTCCCAAACATCCTGGTAAATTTAAAGAGAAAATCAAAGTATGCAAACTGTGGCTATGCTCCAATCTTGGCCATATTGCTTTGAGGCACAGTCTGCTCAGCCCACCTTCATACCTTACATTCCCTTCCATTGCCACCAAATTACTCTTTACACATTAATCAGCAATGCTGCCAAAATAAGAGTCCAATTAGAGCGTTCTTTCTTGATTGTTTTATTCTTTAAATTAACACTAAGCCAAAAGACCAACCCTCAGATGAGCAAATAAAGATCTATCTGCTTTAAGCAAACCTGATGGATTAAATTCCAGATTTGCAAAACCCATGCATTAGGAAGTAATTATTGGCTTTGTAAGAGAATCCTTCACTTTGCAAAGGAGCAACTAAAGGATTTATTTGAAAGCTCTATTGCATGTAAAATAATTTGGCTTACCCACATTTAATTTATACCAAGAGCCCTTCTACTGGTAAAGCCGGCAATACCATGCAAATGACCAAAGATTCTAACCACTTACTAAAGAAAGCCTGAAAGATACAAGTTATTGCAACTTTTACAGAGATCAACTGGTTCCGCAGCAGCTTCTTTAAGAATGACTGAAAAGCAGACATCCACTACATATGCACTAAAACATCTCAACTTTGGAGAGACAGAATGGTTTATCAGTCAATGAAGACCTGTTTGATGTGGAAAGGTAATTATAAATTGCAAACCTGAGATTTTGGCTGAAATAATATAGTTACTAAAGTACATAAAGGAGAATTTATTCTAATGCAGAATCTTCAGATAGGTAAGAGTTATAGGGAGGGTCCAGTAGAATTTAAAAATCGAATGTTTTCAAATAGTTCCCAACGTGCATTTAAACTCATTTAAACGGGAAAACACAGGATAAGTGAGTTAATGAAAAATTGGGGATGTTCAGTAAACCTGTATCACTGCAGATTACAACTTTATTACACAGTTTTGTTAAAAATAGTAAATCAGCCAGGCACAGTGGCCCACGCCTGTAATTCCAGCACTTCGGGAGGCCGAGGCAGGTGGATCACCTGAGATTGGGAGTTTGAGACCAGCCTGACCAACATGGAGAAACCCCATCTCTACTAAAAATACAAAAAATTAGCCGGATGTGGTGGCCCATGCCTGTAATCCCACCTACTCGGGAGACTGACGCAGGAAAATTGCTTGAATCTGGGAGGTGGAGGTTGCGGTGAGCTGAGATCATACCAAAATCTCAAGCCGAGATTTCCTCCCTATTTCATTGAATGCAAGTTATAAATTAATGGATCTGCACAATTTAAACCAAGTTTTAAAGGTAAATGTTATTTAAATATAGAATTAGAAGTAAAATCATACTTCTTTTAGACTGGATTTTTCTTCCTATTGGCAAAAATTATACATTTGCAAAGGGACAAATTGTTTTGAACTCACGCGTAATTAAATATTGACTTTAGTGCATCTAAATTAATGCTCATTTAATAAAAAGATTAGAATTAGATATTATATATGCATAGTATGGCTTGAAAGTAAGATTAAAACCTCATTTCATGTTCACTTATTTCCCTCTAATAGCTTTTTAATGGAAGTAGCTATCTCTCCTTCCCGTCCTTGCATCCTGGGTTTGGTTGGAGAAGAAGACATTTGCAGGTTACCCCTATGCTGTCACCTGAGTGGCTTTCCCACTTGTAGGGAAGTAACAAGGGGCACACATCAGTCCTTTTCCTTTTAACCAGTGCTGAATGCCTCAAAACTGAGAATTCACAAAAGACCTACCACAGGATTAAGTTCTGACCTAAATAACTGCCTTTAGCAGTTCTGCATACTCTCTCTGAAGTTGGCATGGCTCACACATCCCCCGGTGAACCTGCTCTGTTCTTATACCTCTCGAGCCACCTAATTTCTTACTCACCTGAGCTCTATTTTTAGACATATAGGTCATCATTTCAAGGACTGATTTATAACGTGACATCATGGTTAATGATCTTCCATTGGCATTGTTCTTGGATTGTTTCATCCATTCTGCCTTGCCTCCCACAAGACTACCAGTTAATTGTGGTAGTCACGGCACGAGATGCCTTGTCCTCCCCAACAACGCCTAGGAGGGTGCTGACAGCTAACCAGTGTTCTTCCAATTCTCAACTGTATGTGTGTCCAGGGACTCTGAGCTCAAGGTTCATTCTGATTTGGTGAGCTTACTAGGTAAGGGCTTAGGACAACAACCATAATTATATAGTAAGGGACACTTCATAAAGTGAAAATAAAAAGAGAGGAAAGTAGCTTAAGAAATATATATATGTTTTTTATTGTGGGTAACTTATTTTAATTTTTGTAACACATTTGCTGCCAGGAGTCTAGTGTTGTAAATAGCAGTGGCATAAAAGAGAGAGGGAGAAGGAAGAGGATGATAAGATAAGGGGCACTGAAAGGAAAGATAAAGGGTTTAGTATGAGGTTACTTGCTTCCCTAATTTCCAAGGCCAGTCCTGCATTTCAAGGCATTGCTATCTTTAAGGAAGTTGGTTTACAATTACATGTCTTTCGTAAGCTGTTGCTTTGGGGTCCAGGATATAGGCTCAAATTACTGTATTTCTACTGGAAGTGAGAACAATGGAAGCTAAGCAAAAGTGCATATTTATTCAGGCAGTATTTGATGAGCTAGGCAGTCTCCAATGAGCTAGGCAGTCTCCTGAACTTCTTTATTATATATTTCCCTGCCTGTTAGCCGGCTATAAGTTATAAGATGTTAAAGAAAAGTCAACTAGAATATGCTATGGAATTAACAACAAACCATTACCTTTTCACCAATTATTAGTAGATTTAGATTCGATGATGAATAAGTAAGAAACATGATATCGTGTCAGTCAATGGGAGCCCCATAATTTCCATATAGAAGGGCATTGGGGGGTGGAGGGTCACAATTTTCTTGGAAGGACCAGGAGTTAGGGGATGTCCGCAGGTGGTGTTTTCATATGGAGCACATCATTTTTACTTAGATTGGATACTTATTTGGAGTGGTTGAGGGCTAGCTGATGCAGATTACAGGAGGAACCTAAGATTTTTAACACACATTGTTATGTTAGATATGGGGGTCTTTTTAAAACACCATTTCTATAGGTTGGTGCAAAAGTAATACTTTCTAGATAAAGCAAAATTTAAAAATATATCACTTCTGAAAAAATGGAAAGTTTTCAAACTGTCAATTTCCGTACTTCCTCCTCTTATTTTGAACATCATTGGTATGGTTTTGTGCACTAGTAAGCAATATAAGGGGAAAGCTAAGTATCTGGAAATCCTAATTGAATCTGACATGCTATGTGTGTAAACCTGGAGCTGCTTGACAGTCTGCAGAACTGTATTTCTTATATCAAATGTCAATAAGACTGCCTATTTAAAAATCTCTCCATAATTACCTGCCAGAGTGTCCATGTTAGTCATTCCTTGGGTCTAGTCACTCAAGACCCTGTTAGGATGCTATGTTGGAAGAAGAACACCCATTATTTCCCGTTAATAAATTAGTATACATTTTATTATCACATTACCTAGCCAGTCACTGCCAGATCCTGAAGGAATGAGATATAGGATGTGTAAGTCTGGATAGAAGACAAGTGACTAGAAAATTGCAAAGCAGTGAGCTGCAAGGGAGGGTATCAGTGTAGAGGGGACAGAGGGCATCAGAGGGTCTGGGGGCTTGGGAGAAAGATCAAAAGAGAGGGCCCAGAAGATGAAAACCCAATTTATAGAGACACTATTTTGACTATGGCCAGTTGTATGTTTTTAGCATATAGTAAGGATTAAATTTAGCTTAAGCTAACATGTAACAGTTGTTGCTTAAGCGGGAAAGAACGTTATTCCTCTTATGTTCTGGAAGTTCAGAGGCAGTTAGTTCTCAGTTAGATGGCACTCCAGAGTGTCTGGAGAACCCAAACTTTGTCAACTTTATTTTTCGTCTCATGCATAATTTTCACTCTCTAGGCCATTTCATGGCTCCGGATAGCTGCTGGAGCTCTGTTCCATTGCCTTTACATTCTCACCAACAGAAGAGAAGAAGCAGAAGCAAAGGACACAATTTATCTCTTCCATTTCCACTTATGTTCTTACTGGCCAGAACTTAGACATGGACTCTTAAATTTAGCTGCAGGAGGCCAAGCACAGTGGCTCACACCTGTAATCCCAGCACTTTGGGAGGCCAAGGCGGGCGGATCACAAGGTCAGGAGTTCGAGGCCAGCCTGACCAACATGGTGAAACCCTGTCTCTGCTAAAAATACAAAAATTAGCAGGGCATGGTGGCACACGCCTATAGTCCCAGCTACTCAGGAGGCTGGGGCAGGAGAATCGCTTGAACCCGGGATGGAGGTTTCAGTGAGCTGAAATTGTGCCACTGCATTCCAGCCTGGGTGACAGAGCAAGACTCCATCACAAAAAAAAATTTTTTTAGCTGCAGGAGAAATTGGAATATGTAGTCTTTATTTTCGGTGGCCATGTGCAAAGCTGAGATTGTGAGTTCCATTACTATGGAAAGGGGGAGAAAGGCTACTGGGAGACATGAGTCTCTACCATGGGATTACAGCCCCCATCTAAGCTGGTCCCACTGTTGGGGATCACCATGCTTCGTCATCTCTACTGATTTTAGCCAGTGCTGGCCAAAAGTCTATGATTTGTGTCATTGAGGGGCAAGACTAGGGAGCCTATGAGTGACTAGCAGAGGCGGCAGGTTGCCAAGGGGAGCCAGGACACACAGAGATGTGGCAGTCAGTGGTGGAGAGAGGGCCGGGATCCCTGGGAGACTGAGAAAAGAAGCAACATTGCGGTAACCTCCTGGAGTTTAACTAGGCGGGGATACCCTGGGAACCCAGAAACTCGGGACGGGGAGGGGGACTTTGCCGCTGACCAGGATCTACCTCAGACCTTAGGGTGAAGAAAGCAAGTGAAACACTGGCTCCAACAGTTAACTTCAACAAATCTCAATTTAAAGAGCAGTTCTTTCCATGTGTTTGGGTATTATTTGGGCAGGATGTAGAGAAGAACTTTCCATCTCATGAGAAAATGTATCTGTTCTCTGCTTGGGAAACCTGATGGTGATTTAATTATCCCCAATTGAATATTAGCAGCAGGTGAGGTTTGAACTGCTGCTCTTTTAACTCTGCCAGGTATTAACATCAAAGCCTCCTTGGACTTTGTTACTGTGTTCCACACGCTGGCTTTTCCACTCCGCTGTCTTTCTTCCTTTTATGCATAAAAACTAAAGACATGGAGTTATTTCAAAGTTATGATCTGAAAAATTAGCGTTCTCATGGTAACAATAATTTATTTCCCTATTTTCTATGTCCTATTCTAAGATTTTGCAATTAGCAGGATAATTGGAAATTTAAAATACCATGGTCAATATGACCAATTTAATGGATTTTTTAATATGTAAAATTGTAGATGTCCTAATTCTATAGCTTTTAGTTCTTTATAGCTTTGTTATTTCCCTTGCAAGGGTTTTGTCTTAATATATATGAGAGTTTGTAATAGTCATGCCTACAAACATCAATGTTACTCGTGTTTTACACTAACAAGCAAGCATTCAAAAGATGAGATTAGCACTTTACAATATACATGACTGAAAGAATGTTGGTGATGTGAATAATATTATTTGCACTTAATGGCTTTTGTTTCCATTATCAGAGGACACGGATTATTACTTTTGCAGCTGTAGGTAGTATATTTCTAGTAGGACAGTGCCTTGGGCACAGCATGTGGTAGGCTACAAAGATTGCTAGGTGTCTACCCCACTGTCCATTCTAGACTCTTACTTTTGTATCAGAAGCCTGATGGGGAAAGGATGACATTTCCCAGCCTCTGTTGTAGCTAGGTGCAGCTAAGGGCTAAATCCTGCCCAGTGAGATTAAGAGGAAGCCTCCGAAATGAGTGAGGGAATGCTCTTCTTTCCTTTTCTTTCTTCCTGTCACCTGGAAGGCAGATCTTTGGTCAGGAAGTAAGGCACTAAGGTTTTGGTGAAATAGCAAAGTGGAAGCAGCCTTGATTCTAGAAGACCGGGAGGTGTCTGTATTAGTCCTGAAGGCTAACTCTGGCTTTTCAGCTGAGAGAGAAATTGTCTGTCTTGTCTAGGCTACTATTATTTAGTCTTCCCACAGTTAGGCACCCAAGATGAATTCTAACTGATAGACTGGGATTCAGGAACTTGGAATGGAGGATGCAAATCAGAGGTAGCAAGGAGCCAGACATCTTCTATTCTGGAAGTTGCAGGTTCACGTGGGAATTACATAGTGTTAAATCAAACTAAATTTGGGCTTTAGAGGCCTCTGTGGGAGTCCTATGTAAAGAACTACAACCTAGCTTAGTCCATACACAAACTGAAAACCTAACTTAGGAGTATATTCTGGTAACAAAGAGCTAAAAGTCTCAGCCAATCACAGAAGCCAAGCTTCAGTCAATTCCTTGTAGCCAGATGTTCAAACTGGGTTCCAACAAGGCAAATGCCAAGCTGAAACCAGTCCAGCTCTCTCTGTACCTCACTTCTATTTTCTGTACATCATTTCCTTTTTCCTGTCTAAAATGTTATCCAGCCACTTGGCAGTTCTAGAGTCTCATTAAACTCTCCTGGTTGTAAGAGTTGCCTGATTCTTGAGTTGTCCCTTGCTCAATTAAACTGTGCTAAATTTAATTTGTCTAAAGTTTTTCCTTCAACAATGGTCATCTGCCAAGCTTCTAGACCAAGGGGTATTATTCAACTTTGTTGAGACTGGAAATCTTGAGTAGGTACACAAAAGTTGCTTTTGAACGAATAAATAAGCAAAGGAGTAAACAAAATGAAGAAGTTTTGTTTGAGGTGGCAGGTGTGAATGGAATGATTTTTGCTCAGTAAGCCAAAATGCATGAAAAAAACTCACTTTGGGCACTTAAAAATTAATTTTGAATTCATGATGGATGAACATACTTCAGAGTGATTCAAATATATTAGATTCTAATTCTAATGTATTAAAATATTCTTAAAATGATCTATAATTTAACCCATCAGACATGGTAGTGAGCACTTATGGGCCCAGCACTATATTGGGTACATAGTGGGGAATGTTTAAAAGTAGTTTCTCCTTTATGATATCTGACATATGGCAAGGGGCTGCAGAGCCTTACTTCTGTTCTCACACCCAAGGGGTTGTGTTGTGGGTATGTGGGGAGTAAGCCAAGCAACGACATCAACAATGTGTGTCTCCATACTTTATGTATCTCTCTCTCTCAATCTGCCGTGACCGGTATAGTCCATATACTCTCTCCCAGTATGGAGAATAAAGAAGGTATCCGTAAGGCCCAAAGGAATAAATCTCCAATGATGGAATGTTAGGCATGTTGATTAATAAAGTGCACATAAGCAGCAAACTAGTCTGGCTCTGCCTAAATGGGTAGTAATAAAGGTGGTACTCTACTCTTCCTTGAATGTCTTTTCTACACTGCTGTGAACCTAAATCTTCTTCACTGATGATCCAACTACCCGGTGTCTTTGGAGCTCTAGATAGCCAGAATGGGGCTAATAGGCATTCAGGAGTCATCTGAAGGAACTCTGAACCACTCCTGGAACTATCTCAGGAGAATGCTAACAAGATTGTTTCAGACTTTAGGGATTTTCATTTCACACGACTTGGATTGAGGGAACTGCGGAAAGATACTAACATCAAATTGTTCAGCCCATTGGGGTTGGGATGAGACTAAGAGTGTCTCTAAGTCAGTACTGTTCAATAGTACTTTCTGCAATGAAAGGAATGTTCTATATCTGTGCTGTCCATTGCATATAGCTATTGAGTACTTGAAATGTGGCTAGTGCAACTGAGGAACTGAATTTTTTCATTTAATTTAATTTAATTTTTATTTATTTATTTGTTTTGAGACAGAGTCTCAGACTCATGTCCCCCAGGCAGGAGTGCAATGGTGTGATCTCCACTCACTGCAACCTCCACCTCCCAGGCTCAAGCAATTCTCCTGCCTCAGCCTCTCAAGTAGCTGGGATCACAGGCACCCATGACCACGCCCGACTAATTTTCATATTTTTAGTAGGGACGGGGTTTCACCATGTTGTCCAGGCTGGTCTTGAACTCCTGACCTCAGGTGATCTGCCCACCTCAGCCTCCCAAAGTGCTGGGATTACAGGAATGAGCCACCACGCCCAGCCTATTTAATTTTAAATAATATAAGCAGCTGCATATGACTAATAAGTACCATATTAGATAGCACAGCTCTATAATTTTTTTTATTCCTAGCTATCATAAATACTTCTGGAGAGCGAGGGCTTAAAATCATATCCAAAGGAGAATGCTGAGGTCAGCCAGGAAAAATGCTGCCAAAATGAGTGGTCACGCACGAGAGGTGATGGCCAGGAATTTGCTGAGTACAGAGGGCAGGCTTGGGCCAGAGAGAGACAAGGCCAAACCGAGAAGCTGAAAGCAGAGTCCCTAGTGGGACACACAGGACCACTATGGGTTTTTCATAGCTCCTGACTTACATTTGATTGCCTTGGGCTTTTTAGAAGGTCCGGCCCTAAGTCCAAAACAAAGTGAATTACATTGGTGATAGAAAGAGAAGATAAGACCACATGTCAGAATGCCCATTGCTAATTCATCTGCTGATATTTAAATACCAACACACATGTTTAAATAAAATTCAGTTTTTTGCTAATACGTCATTTTTTGGTCTTTCCATAGGGTCTTTTTTCCCCTGGTGTGAGAATTTTATTTGGCTATGGGAATAAAAAAAAAAAAAACACCAAAAAAGAAAGCTTGCAATTAAATCAAAGACATTTTCGGTTCAAAGTATTTGTAATTGCACCTAAATATTTATGAGTTAACTTTCTCTTCTTTAAAATAACAAAGTATGTGCAACTCTATTTTTAAAAAATTCATCAGAAAGTCCACCTGACTGTGACTGGCATTTTCTGTTGCCCTGGAGACAGGCTCAAGACTCTGCTCCATTGTTTCAACTTAATGGGACAATACAATAGTCTAGTGTCTTTGGGATCCCGCTGTTTCCTGTGTCTTTAAATTTATCACTATAGATACTGAGTACAATTAACAAAGACTTTGGAAGGAGGAATCCTGAGAGCATTTGACATCACTGAATCATGGCTTTCTAGTTTTTCTCAATGTGAGGCTTTCTTTAGAATTGTAGGAAAAAAAAAAAAAATTGGAGAAAACGTAACCACACAGGGAGCTGGTCTTTGAAAATCCTTAAAGTGAAAGGAGTCCTCTATAAGAATTCTTTTTTCTCAGCCAAGACTCAGAGCGGCTACGTTACTGGGGATCAGGACTTCGGGGAAGAGAAAAAACATCAATGCTACTTCAGCCTTATACTTGTTAGATCAGAAGTGGTTTTTATCC
Source organism: Macaca fascicularis (assembly GCF_037993035.2). Lineage (NCBI taxonomy): Eukaryota > Metazoa > Chordata > Mammalia > Primates > Cercopithecidae > Macaca > Macaca fascicularis. The sequence goes on from NC_088391.1 coordinate 9,702,786, forward strand.
TTCCCCAAAAGGCTCATATTTATGCATATTGCCCACGTCTACACGTGGCAAGAGAGGAAAGCCTAAGATTGATTGTAAGGGATTATGTCATTGGAGGTGGGGCAGAGGCAAGAGAGCCAATCCTGTACATGCAGAGTGTGATTGGCAGACAAGTCGGCCTATCTAGCTGTGGTGGAGAAAAACCATTCAGGGTAAGTATTCACCACTGTGGAGAACTCTGATTTTGCTAGCCCATTTTCTGGGTCTTACTATGCAGATCACTTGGGTAATGGATGAGTTGGAAGCACATGAGAAAGGATGGATTGATTTATACTGTAAAGGGGCAGAGACTCACTCTATGCTAATCCCCAGCCCCGCTCCCAATACTATACATTAAATCAGAATCTCTGCGATTGAGGCAATGCTGTTTTTGCATTGGAAGAGCCCCTCAAATTATTATTATATTAATTTCCAGTTAAGGGCCATTGCCCTACTGGGTGCAACCATGGACTCAGCCAGATTTGAAGGTTTATTCAAATAGGCCTTCAAAAGCATGTGTAAGAAAAGGTAGGACAACAGTGTGTATAGGGGTCAGGCGCAAGGGATTTGGCAGTCAGAGATCATAAAGAGTAGCCACCGGGGTAGTGGCTCATGTCTGTAATCCCAAAACACCTTGGGAAGCCCAGGAAGGAAGAACACTTGAAGCCAGAATTTCAAGACCCGCCTGGGCAACATTTTGAAACCCCCATCTCAAACAAAACAAAACAAAACAAAACAAAACAAAAAAATTAGCTGGGCACTGTGGTGAGCACCTATAGTCCCAGCAACTTGAGAGGCTGAAGTGGGAGAATCATTTGAGCCGGGGAAGCCCAGTGGTGATCGTGCCACTGCACTCCAGGCTGGGCAACAGAGCAAAACTCTGTCCAAAAAAAAAAAAAAAAAAGGAAAAAGAAAAAAAGAAGGTAGCTATAGTGAGATAGGAATTCAGTGCGACTAGTTTCCCAGACACAGGTGACAAGATCCCACTGATAAAACAGGACACAATAGAGAAGCCAGCAAAAACCCAGCAAAACCAAGAGCGCAAGGAAAGCAACCTCTAGTCATCCTCATTGCTCATTATACACTAATTATAATACGTTAGCATACTAAAGGAACCTCCCACCAGCACCAGGACAGTTTACAAATGCCATGGCAACTTCCTAAAGTTACCCTACATGATCCAAAAGGGGAATTACCCTCAGTTCCAGGACCTCCCCACCTCTTTCCCAGAAAACATGAATAATCCATCCCCCGTTTAGCATCTAATCAAGAAGTAACCATAAGTATAGTAAGTCAAGCAGCCCCCAGTGCTACTCTGCCTAACGGGTAGCCACCCTTTTTATTCCTTTACTTTTTAAGTAAAACTCAATTTCACTTTACTCTATTGGCTCACTCTTGAATTCTTTCCTATGTGAATCCAAACACCCGTGTGGCCTCCTGGGCTGAGTCCCAATGTGGGGGTTTGCCCTGTGACAATAGTATAGAACATCATTACTCACAGCGGGGTCTGCAGTCCCGTGGTCTCAGTGTCACCTGGAAGCTCATTAAAAAATGCAGAACCCTGGGCCATGTCTCAGACCTGTGGGGTCGGAATCCACATTTCAACAACATCCCCAGGTGATTCATGGCAATGTGCACATTCAAGTTTGAGAAGCACCAGCCTGGTGGGAAAGGTGGTCTAGGACCTCCATTCAAATTCTGCCTTTGCCAATTTCCAGTTGTGGCAGAGACACAGAAGAGGGAAGATTGTGAGGTCAGGCTGCCCACTTCACACACTACTGGTGTCCCACACACGCGAGCCTACGGTCAAGATGTGTGCACGCTCTCAGCTTCCTCATCTGTATCCTGCAGACAACAATACGCCTGCAACACGGGGTTGTTATGAGAATAATAAATCCAAATAAAGCACTTATCTGGAAAGTGGCAAGCGCTCAATAAATGCTAGATGCTAGTGATTTTTTCTTTAGGTGGTATGATGTTGGACAAGACTGTCAACCTCTCTGGACCTCAGGTTCTGCAGTGACAACATAAGAACCATGATAACTAGTCCCTGGCCTGTGGGGAGGGTTAACGGATGTGTGCTGTGTGGTCTGTAAACCTCTACAGAGATGACGATGCTGTTAGCAGCAGCCTGTCAGAGGAAGAAGGATAGGTGTGAAGGTGACTCGTGCAGCCACTCCTGGCAAGAAGGCAAAACTCCCCACTGTGGGAGGAAGCCCTGACCCGTGCTTGGGCCACTGAGGTTTTTCTGCGGCTCAGTGAAAATCAGACCACTCGCAAATACGTGACAAGGTGAAAGGTCAGTGGGCTCATGTCACCCTGTCCTTTGTCTTATTCTCTCCACCTCCACCTAGGGACTGGACTAGACCGCCGGAGAAGGGACATTTGCTTAGTGGCTGCTGGGTAAACAACTTTACAGGATCCTGGCCGGTGTGAAACAAGAAGCAGCGTGGCTTTTCTACCCCGCAGCTTGCCTCAGAGTCCCCCAAGACTTCTCTTGCTTTTTTGTTTCACTCCTTTCTTCTTCCCTTGCTTTTTTGTTTCACTCCTCTCTTCTTCTGACATATCCAGTCCCTTTGTAGTCTTGACTTTCCTCTGAGGGTGCTGCCAAGTGTATACGGGATACATTTCATTATTTGCGGGACTATGAGGCACTCACTTCCTGTGGCTTGTTTAGTACCTGAGGGGCAGAAAAAATGACCCTAGATTTGCTGCTGCTGCTGCTGGGGAGACTTTGAAGGTTTCTGCAGCGAACATCTCCTTCTTTGTCTATCACAGCTCTGCTGGACAGAAGCACTGTGGGTCTAAACCCTAAGCGCCCGGTCAGGGCGAACATGTGAATGCAGCCACTACTGGAGGCCCCGAGAGGCCCCTCAAAACTCTGCCTAAGAATATGCCTCCTTTTGGAAGGAAAGTGATCCATGTGGATCCTCACCCCACTCGCTGGTTTTTTTCCTGGTGCTCTGCCACCACTTGCCTTTGAGAACTGAGTCCACAGCATCTCTTTTTTTGTCTTCCTGCTCCTCCAAAACAGCCTCCAAAACAGGATGTGTGTCCCGCATCCTCTAAACTTACAGTTGCAAAATTTAAGACTCAGGTCAATGCCTGAGAAGTGTAAGCTCTGCCAAGCAAGGCTTTGCATTTCCCTTTAATAATGTGTTGCCGCATCTAGAACCATCCATAAAACCTTTGACAGCAAAATGCCCACCTCACAGAGATCCATGTAAAATTTGAGTTTTAGCCGGAGCAGAAATGCCAGCCCTGACCCTGATCCCTGGTCAGTCATCTGTCTCCTGATGGAGACCCTAAACCCTGCCCTGCCCTGCCCTGCCTGAGCTGTCTTATTATTTTTCGAGCTGGGTGAAGGACTCTTTCTGCCTCAGGAACAATATTAGTTACTGTTCAGGATAATGCACATTTGTGGTGCTCCAAGATACTATGTAATAACGCCCTGGTGCTCTCTGGGAAGACAGTTCTGAAACTGACTCAACTATTCACTACGTCATGTGGAGAGGACTAGATCGCTTGGTGTACAGAAGTAGCACCCCTCTGGTTTCAATGACCGGGTGCCAGTAGCCTCCTCCCTGCTGGGCAGCTGCAGATCCTCTTCCTTTTCGGAAAGCAAGGACGGCACAGCACGTTGGGAGAGTTGGTTCTGTAGCAGGCCATCCATCTGTGTGTGTAGGTTGGTCTCTCTAGCATCTTCTAAGGGGATTCCATGTCAGGAGGCGAGTTATCCGAAGGAAGGAGGGCCCTCGCGACTTTGTGCCCAAGTTGACGACCTGGAGCAGCTGACTGGCCCCCATTTGCCAGGGTGGGGTTAGCTTTGCGATCCTTCCCGTGCTGCTGGTGACCCTGGCCCTGGTCAGTCCGGTGAGCAGCGCTGCCGTCCTGATCAGCGGGGAGGGGAGGCTCAGGTTCCATCCCCGTGGAGCATCTCAGGCTGCTCTGAGACAGTTTTGTCCCTCAAAACAAAAGTGTCCCTTGATTTAAAAGAAAATGCTGGTCCCAACTCCTTAGTTCACTCTTTGTGGGTAACAAGCCTCCCATTCACTGTCCAGAGGGTCTCTTTCTCTGGGGCCTCAGAGAAGGCCTCATTGTTAGAAGACTAGAAAACGGCAATGTGGGACAGTGAGGCCCTGCGCTGCAAGCGCTCATGGCACTTGAATAGTTGGAAACAAGCCCCTCCCTCTCCCCCAAGAGAGACTTGCTCAGGTTTGAGACTCCAAAGCTTTTTTTCTTTTGTGATGTAGACTCTTGACTGTAGACTGTGTCATCAGTGTTTTCTCAGACCAGGTGAAAAATGGCTGCAATAAAAACAAGGCTTGGCTTTCCTTGTTTATGATATTCCCCTGCTCCCAGACACGAACAATTGTCTTCAAAACCCTAAGACAGAGTTACATAAAGAATAGGGAATCAAGTCAGGTGCAGTAGCTCATGCCTACAATCTCAGCACTTTGGGAGGCCGAGGTGGGAGGATCACTTGAGCCCAGGTGTTTGAGACCAGCCTGGGCAACATAGTGAGATCCCGTCTCTACAAAAAAATAAAAAACAGCTGGCCATGGTGGCACATGTCTGTAGTCCCAGCTACTTGGGAGGCTGAGGCAAGAGGATTGCTTGAACCTAGGAGATGGAGACTGGTGTGAGCTATGATTATGCCACTGCACTCCAGCCTGGGTGACAGAGTAAGATCCTGTCTCAAAACAAAATGAAAAAGAAAAACAACAACAAAAAAAAAACAGAATAAGGGAATCATTTGAAGACAGGTGACAGGTTCCTCAAGACAGCAAATAATGTGTTACTGGGATAAGAATGAAATTTCCATTGGTTTATTTTTACTGCGGGTGCAGGGAAAGAAGGCTCTGGGCTAAACTATTCTTAAATCATGATAGCAGACAACACGCAAAGAAACCCATTTTCAAGGGAAATGAAAACACAAACTCTGAACTACACCCTCCCAGTCCTGTCCTTTCAACTTCCATTTCTTTGTGGGCAACTCCAATGCCTATGTCTCTGGATGCTTCTCTCCAAGCTCCAGCTCTACCATCCCAATGTGTGCTGGGTTTGTCCAACTGTGCATCCTGCTTCCCAAATTGATCATGTCCCAGGCTGGACTCAGTCCTCCACTTCAGAATGGCACCTCCCTCCTGACTTCCCTATTCCTGCTAATGGCATCATTGCTAAATGTTTCCAGTTTTGTCTCTTTAGTAATTCCAGAATCTTCTCTTTCCCTGTGTTTCTACTACACAAGGTGAAACCTTATTACTGTTTCCCTTGACAGTTCCTATAGGCTTGTAACTCATCTTTTCACATCCAGCCTTTTTCTACTATAGTACTTTATTTTATTTATTTATTTATTTATTTTTTGAGACAGACTCTCACTTTGTCACTTAGGTTGGAGTGCAGTGGTGTGATCACAGCTCACTGCAGACTTTACTTCCCCAGGCTCAATCGATCCTGCCACCTCAGCCTCCAGAGTAGCTGGCACTACAGGCACACACCACCACACCAGGTTAATTTTTGTGTTTCTTGCAGAGACAGAATTTTGCCATGTTGCCCAAGCCAGTCTTGAATTCTGGGGCTCAAGCGATCCTCCTGCTCTGGCCTTCCAAAGCGCTGGGATTACAGGCGTGAACCACAGTACCTGGCCTACCCCAATCTTTTCTACACAAATCATGGCAAATTACTTTTCCTAAAGCATAGCTACAGTGGCATCATTCTTGTAGTGGAAACTTGTCATTTGTGCAGATCTGCAGAAGATCTTTGAACATCCTCCAATATTCTGGGTCATGCCTGCCTAAAGTATAAGGCTCATATTCCCAGACTCCCTTGCAGCTAAGACTCAGGTATATCATTTCAGTTCTATGAATCACAGTTACCTTGGGCTCCTGCAAGAGAGGTAGAACCAACAGTGAGTACTATGAGGGGGTACTGTTTATAGGGATCCATTCTTCTGTCAACTGCAGTATGGGAGGTTTCTGGAGCCTCAGGAGTATTAGTGAGATGTGTTTTCACTACAGCAGCCCTTTTTACCTTGCTTCAGAGCCTGACTGCTTATTCACCTGAAGATTCTATAAGCTACCTAATATTGTTTGATAACTTCTCTTTCAGCGTGGACTAGGCAGAGTAGATTCTGTTGTTGGCAGCTAATAAACAGAAAATTAAAAAAGAAACACTGAATGGCTCCTCAGTGCCTAGTGAAATAAATACATGTTCCCCAGCCTGGTACCTAAATTTCTCCCTAAGAAGGTCTCAAACCCACAGGCCTTTCAAACCTATCATATTTGTTTATCTATTTCCTACTGGCGCTCTCTTACATGTGTGCCTTTCCTCCAACTTCATGATTTTCTCCCCCTTGATCTTAGTTTTTTTGCATTAGCTTCTACTTTTGTTTAACAACGCATTTTCTAAAACAACCACCAGGAACAAGCTTTTCACAATGAGGACATTGCAAACTCCAGTCTGCAGCTCTTTCCTCTTTGAGTTTTAAACATTGAGATCAGCAGCTTCTAAAGGTCAAAAATATGCTAATATATGTCCTATATAAATATGAAACCCATCAAATCTTGCTTGGGACAAAACTCTAAAATATTAAAGGGGAACTTTATTATCATCAAAAAGCATTTTTGATGATGTATTTTTGCACACCTTTCATTTTCTTCTCATATTCTCATATCTGTGACTCTGTCTAAAACATCAAACATCTGAATGAAAAATGAAAAATTCAATCAAAGAAGTTTTTCATGTTATGCAGATAAAACATCTGGAAAACAGTTTCTTCTTTTCTCCTGTATGGTTGGACCAGTATAGGCATAGTCTGTGTCATTTGCCAAGATGATAAGAACTTCCTTGTATCAGTTCATCCTTCCCCTTCATATGAATTTTTAAAAATATTTAATTCTTGAGAAGCTCATTTTCCATCCTTGAAAGACAAAGGCTTCACGGAACCTTTCAGAACACCAATGGAAAGGGATGCAATATTAATTGAAAGCTTGCCCCTTCCCGGCATCACTTTATTAATATTGGAAATCATAAGGCAGAGATTTCCCTTCATTCAGAAGAAGAAAAGGGAGTTTGGATCAGAACAGGATGCTCCTGGTTTTACTAAGCCCCGGGAGTATGGAAGTAATTGCTCAAAATCAATGCTGACCCTCTGGTGAACGTGGCTTATGCAAGGCCTAGATAGGCACCATTGTGCATTGTCTGCCTAAAGAGGCGAACGCTGCCTGTGATCGGGGCCTCGGTCTGGCTGATGGCACGCTGCTCACGCTGACTCTGAACCACACTGTTCTCATTAGCAGCAACGGGAGGCCCTAGCAACTGCCATGGTTTCCCAGGTGATTGTAGCAGTACTGCCCCACTCCGTGTTGATTTTCAACACTCTATATGAGCTCTATTCACAGTTTAATAGCTTCCTTTCTCTTGGCAAAGAAAACACTTTCCTAAGGTCTGCAGTTATCATTAATGCCAAATTCATTTAAACTCATTATCTGTTCTTCACCCATTTTCACTCCCCAGGCCTGCCACAAATATCACTCTGAACTGGCAGCATCAACAACACAATTGAAAATCTAAGTGTGCCAATGATGAACATCAACAACTTTTACCCTATCGGGTGATGGCTTTTTTGGATTACATTTTAAAAAATATTTTAGCCATATCAGAATTGTTATATAGGTGGCAAATACCACAGAAATCTACTGCCAATATTTTCTATGTTGTCTTTATTGATTAAATTATAAAAAGAAAAGACAAAGCTGTTTTAAATTTATTTCAAGTTAATTTATATTTTCTTTATTCTGCATAGATTAACTACCATTACCATATATAGGCCACTGTTTCTGTCTTCGCAAACTTATTGGAAATTCCCATGATAACGCACTGTGTACGTTAAGGGGCTGGCATTTTATACGTATCATATGTAACGTGTGTGTGTGTATATACATATATAAAAAAGACATTACATATATGTTATATATCTAAGACATTATATATTATATAAAACATATATCATATATGACATTATATAATATAGATATAAAAACATAAATATAAAAAATTTATATCTATAATATATAAAAACTATATAGAATATACACATTATATATTATATATAAAACAGATATAATGTATTTGTAATATATAATAAAAAGCATTTATATATTGAAATATTTACATTACAATACAATCTATTTACAGGTTAAATTAATATATTTAGTTATAAATTAAATGTATTATTATTGAGCCTTTGGAACAATTACTTCTTGGTTAGGAGGGAGTTATGTTTGCATTTACTTCAAACTTTGTTAATTGTTTGGCCTCACAATCACCAATAAGCCGGCTATGATAACTTGGGGCCCGTTAGAGTCAATGAGAGTTTACAAAAGAGGCATTCACCATCTCTCAGCATGCTTCAGGAATGGTGAAGCCTCCCCACATGACCTACATAACAGTGTTGCTGAGGCAGATTAAATTTAACTGGTTAATCATCTACCCCATACATACTTGAACAAAACTGAAAATTTTGTCATCTGGTTGCCAGATGCTCTAGAGAAAATTGAGATGAAAATTCCGAAGTTCGGTTAACACTTTAATAATTTGAGTTTTATTATTTTACAAATCTTTCTCAGGGATCAGATACGTGTGTGTGTGTGTGTGTGTGTGTGTGTACATATACATATATATTCATGCTACCTGACTCCCTGTTGGAAAATTTATTAAAACACAACTTCTTTCCATTTAAACGACTGGAATACTACTCAGTTCTCACCGTCCCCCTAACCAGGTAGGTGGTCTCTGCCTGTGTGCGCATGGGCACACCCCCACCCATTCTCTGGCCACTTGCTTTCTCCCTGGACCCCACGCCTCGCATCTTGCCTGTCCCATTTAGTGTCTACACTCCTGCTTCTTTCTCTCCTTGGCCCCTAAGGTGCTCCTCTGCTGGTTGCTTTCTCTTCCCTGGCACTTCCCATCCCAGCGCTGTCATGGACAACTATTTTCCCTGGCTTCCCTCAAGCCGCCTGTGTGCTGCTCTTAGTGCTGGGACACCTGGCCTTGTTGGTCCTCAGTGAGCACGGGGGCAGTGCCAGGCAGATTATCAGTTATTAGGCAAGTGTGGTGCAGACCCATTGCCCTTCTGGCCGGGTGAGGAAGACAGCACTTCCTGCCACTAGTTTGGCCTCTGTCTGCAGGGAGCACGAGCCAACCCAGCCACTTTCTACATGTAAGGAGGTAGCAGCAGGGGGAGAAGGTGAAGTAAAGTGCCAGCTCATGACTGCAGAGTCCCTTGCTTATTCCTGCATTCACCTCCTCGATTCTCACCATGTCATACTGGAACCATGCAGGTACAGGCGGGAGAAGCAGAACAGAGAGAACCATATATAATAAAGGGGAAAAGGCCTGGGGGAGATGGGTCAGTTGATTTGATTTCATATATAGTCATAGCAGCTCTTCTGTGCAAAGGCAGAAAAACATCAGAACGTAGGGGCACGGCGAGACAGGGAGCAAATGCAGAGAAATCCAGGCTGGAATAAAATGCTTTTTAATACTCTGCCCTTCCTTTCCGTGAGGGAGTCATGCCTTGGGTAGAATGCTGAGTATATTCTGTTTCAGGACTGTTCTTCAAACAGGGTCCCTACCCATTAGTAGATCTGCAATCAATTTAAGGGCTAAGAACCAACTACTTCAAAATACACATATACAAGGCCGAGCGGAGTGGCTCATGCCTGTAATCCCAGCACTTTGGGAGGCCGAGGTGGGCAGATGCTTGAATCCAGGAGTTTGAGACCAGCCTGGGCAATATGAAGAGACCCCAACTCTACTTAAAAAAAAAAAAAAAGAAAAGAAAATTAGCGGTGAGTGGGGCACATGCCTGTAGTCCCAGCTACTTGGCGGAGGACCGGGAGGAGGTGGAGGGTGGTACTGAGATGGGAGAATCGCTTGAGCTTGGGAGATCAAGGCTGCAGTGAGCCCTGATCATGCCACTACACTCCAGCCTGGGTGACAGAGCAAGACCCTCTGTCAAAAAGAAAAGAAAACATAGAAAAGAAAAGAAAAGAGAAGAAAAGAAAAGAAAAGTGAGGAAAGGAAAAGACAAGATAAGACAGTTTTTAGAGATGGGGTCTCGCTATATTGGCCAGGGTGGCTTCCAACTCCTGGGGCTGAGCAATCTTCCTGCCTTGGCCTCCAGATGGGACTCTAGGCATATTTCACTATGCCCTGCTTAAAATATTTTTTATTGAAGTATAATTGTGATACCATGATGTATAATACAAAGTAGATATTTGGTTTTTGTCCTGTCTTCTGACCCAGAGCTCCTAAAACCCCTGGAATCTCTGAGTAATAAGTGCCTTTTTGGAATGTTAATAAATGATGGATGGCTGGGGGCTCCTAGATAGCCTCAGGATGGGGGCTGGCTTCTGGGGGAGCCAACCTTGTGATTTGAGGGCTAGAACTTTCAGCCCCATTCCCTGACCTCTGGGGAGGGGAGAGGGGCTGATGGTTAAGTGGATCACCAATGGCCAATAACATAATCAATCATGCCTATATAATCAAAACCCAAAAGGACAGGGTTCAGGGTTGCTGAACCTGTGGAGGTGTCTGGAGGGTGGTGCACCTCGAGAGATCATGGAAGCTCCTAGCTCCTTCCCACATACCTTGCCCTGTGTGTCTCTTCCATCTGGCTGTTCATCTGTAGCCTTTGTAATCTTCTTTATAAAAAATGGATCAACACAAGTATTTCCCTGAGTTCTGTGAGCACCCCTGGCAAAGTATTATTATTATTGTTGTTGTTATTATTTGAGATGGGGTCTCACTCTGTCACCCAAGCTGGAGTGTGATGGCGTGATCTCGGCTCACTGCAACTTCTGCCTCCCGGGTTTCAAGCGATTCTTCTGCCTCAGCCTTCCGAGTAGCTAGAACTACAGCCACGCCACCATGCCTGGCTAATTTTTTGTATTTTCAGTAGAGACAGGGTTTTACCACGTTGGCCAGGCTGGTCTCAAGCTCCTGACCTCAGGTGATCCACCCAATTCGACCTCCCAAAGTGCTGGGATTACAGGTGTGAGCCACCAGTGGCGCCTGGCCTCTGGCAAATTATTGAACTCGATGAGGAGGACATAGGAACCCTGATTTATAGCTGGTTGGTCAGAAGCACAGGTTGCAACATGGGGCCTGAGATTGGTGTCTGAAGTGGGGACAGTTTTGTGGCACTGAGCTCTTAACCACTGGAGATCTGACACTATCGCCAGGTAGTGTCCAAATTGAGTTGAATTATAAGACACTGGAGAATTGCTTTGTGTACAGACGGGGGGAAAAAAAAAAAAACCCCACACATCTGGTGTCGGAAGTGTTCTGTTAACAATATAATAGGAAAAAACAGTTAGTTTGTTTTTTTCCTATTATACAGTTTACAATAATGCACATAAATCTCAAATGTATAACTCTGATTTTTTTTAACATGTGTATATACCCAAATAACCAACACCCAAATCATGATATAGAACATTTCCAGCACCCCAGAAGTTTCCTTAAAGTGACTGCCCAGTCTATATTCACCCAACTCTAGAGACAACTTCTATCACCATAGATTATCTTGCCTATTTTTAATCATGGTATAAGTGAAATCACACAGTATAAACTCTTTTGTCTGGCTTCTTTCCCTCAAACATTATGTTCTTATAGTATGAGTTTATTCTTGTTTAAAATAGCTGTATAGTATTTTATTGTATGACAACACTATCCTTTAAAAAAATTAATTCTACCATTGGCTAACACTGAGTTATTTCCAGTTTTGTGCTATTATATTGCATATTCCTTCATGGACATATTCACGTATTTTCCTTGGGTATTGTCAAAGTCAGAAGAAAAAGGTAGAGATGAATAGATTTCAAGTTTCCTCTGGGAAGAAAGAATACACACAGACTGGGTATTCTTTGGTAGGTCTGAAGAACAAACGAAGGTTGGAGGTTTTGTAGGAAAGAGAAATGTTACATATTACTCTTTGAGAAAGTTCATTGACACTAGGATGGTTTTGGGGAGCTGGGAAGCTCTCATCTGTGGGCAACAGCGGCGGGCAAAATTGGTCCTAGAGTTGAATAAGTTATTTCAGCAGTTACAGATAAAACCTGTCTCAGGTTACAACAGACAGTTTCAGCAGCCAGACTTGCAGAGAATTCCATTTCTAGAACAGTGTTATGTGACCCGAGTGCTTTCTCCCCCTAGGAGCAGAATGGCTGGGTTCTAGGGTAGCGGCGTATTGAGCTTTATTAAATACTACCGAAGAGGTTTTCAAAGCTGACTTGTTCAGTGCAATAGCCGCTGGCCCATCCTCGTGGCTCTTTAAATTTAAATATGGCTATTTACCTTTAAATGTAATTTTATTTAAAGTAAAATTAAAATTTATTTCTTCAGTGCTCATTAGACATTTCCAGAGCTCAACAGACACACGTGGCTGGTGGATTCTGTAACGGACAGTGCCGCTATAGAACGTCTCCATCATCCCAGAATGTTCTGTTAAACAGTGATGTTCCAAACTGACTTGCAGCATGTTTCAAAAAGCAAAATCAAATAGAAAACATCAGAGTGCATCCTACGGAATAAGGATAACTATTGTTTCTTGAGACCTTTGTTTCAGTAAACACATGTGGAAGCGTGCACCTGGTTGTAGTCGACCTGCGTATTTTATCATGTGGCATAGCGAAGCGGTGATTACGGGAACAGGCTCTTGTTATCTTTGACTGGAGACGTGAAGAGCAGCAGAACAGGGAACAGGGGGACCATGAGGGAAGTAGATAAATAAAGACTTTTTTAGATCAAAAAGATTTCATTTAGCCTAATGTTTTAAAATCTAATGCTTTTTAAATCTAATATTTTGCACAAGACTGTATAGAATATAAATTAATTTCTTCTTTTTTTCCTCCACCAGTATGAAGTAGTGAAAAAGTTAATTTCTGTAAGTACATATTGCCTCTGGTAAGGTGATTCTTCCAAATGATTAGGGGACACTGTGCTGTACAGCTATAGATGTTGTTCTCAGCTTTCTATACCCATCCTGGCCCATTGCATGCACTCCCTCCGTGAGAGTTTATTGGCCATGCATGGGGCTGGTTCAAAGGATTGCTTCAGTGACCACTGGGTACATCCAGGATGTTGTGAAGTACCATGTTACCCAAAAGAAAACTGCCTCTGTAAAGTCACTGTCAATGATAAGTGAAATGTCACATTAACTTTGCACGCTTTAAAACTCGGATTGTGTGCCATATGGTCACCTCTTCAGAAGAAGTAGTAAAGTACATTGCAGATGTACTTTGAAAGCACATTAAATGTAAGAGTACCCCCCAATTATTTTGAATTTACAAGATGTTCTCCATATGAAATTATTGCTTTAATTAGTGAACAGTGATTCTTGCATGGTTTTAATAGTTGAAAATATGCATAACCAGAAATAGAAAACTAAACAACTTTTCAAAGTATCCTGAGCAAAGTTACACAAAACTCTTGTTGACTTTTGCACACTTGTATAGATAGCATCAACCCCCAAGTCTGGTCTGGAGAAAGCCATTCTCAATTGATGGCCTCACGTGGGTAGAAAGGTCCCAGTAATCTCGGGAAACATTCCATCCTGGGTTACCCTCAGCCTGGACGCCTTGGCATAATGATTTGATTCCAGAGGCGGGTTTGCTCCATCCACAATGTGCCAAACCTTGCTGGAGATGTCAGACCACATGGAGGATGTAGCATCATCCGAGTCCAAGGCCATGTTTGTGAAAATCAACTCAACTGAAGATTGAGCTGAAGATTGTGAAGATTTGGTATAAAGATCTTTCTCATCTACTGACATTTTCTTCCACCTCAAGAATATCAATAGCGAAGCCTTTTGTTGATAGATGTATTCTGGAAGGTGGAGCTTGCAGTGAGCTGAGATCGCGCCACTGCCCTCCATCCAGCCTGGGCGACAGAGCGAGACTCTGTCTCAAAAAAAAAAAAAAAAAAATGTTGTGCACATAAATTTTGCTTTTTGTTTTTAGAGACAAGGTCTCACTGTTTTTCCCAGGTTGGAGTGCAGCGGCTACTCACACGGACAATCATAGCTCACTGTAGCCTCGAATTCCTAGGCTGAAGCAACTCTCCTGCCTCAGCATCCCAGGTAGTTGGGGTCTATACATTGAATAATAGTTCCTCTTGCCTAATACTCCAGCATCAGTTTTATAAATGCGCATTCCTGATTGCTTTTCAATAAGTAGTCTCCCAACACTTTAGCTTCTTTTATTTATTTTTAAATTGACAAATAAAAATGTTGTATATTTATCATGTGCAACATGTTGTTTTGAAATATGCATATATTTTTGGAACAGCTAAATTGAGTGAATTAACATATTACTTACCTCATATACTTTTAATTTTTTGTGGTGATAACACTTAAACTCCATTTTCTTAGCAATTTTCAAGAATACAATATATTGTTATTAACTATAGTCAGCATGTTGTATAATAGATCTCTTAAACTTACTCCTCCTGTCTAAGTGAAATTTTGTGTTCTTTGACCAACATCTTCCCAGCAACCCCACTCGCCAGTACTTGGTAATCAACATTCTCCTCCCTACTTCAGAGTCCAACTTTTTCGGATTTCACATATAAGTGAGATCATGTGATATTTGTCTTTCTGTGCTTGACTTCTTTCACTTAACATAACGTCTTCCAGGTTCATCTGTGTTGTCACAAATGACATGATTTCCTTCTTTTCATGATGAATAGTATTCCATTGTGTATAAATATCACACTTTCTTTATCCATTCATCCATCAATGGACACTTAGGTTGATTCCATATCTTGGCTATTGTGATTAGTGATGCAATAAACATGGGAGTGCAGGTATCTCTTTACCATACTGATTTCATTTCCTTTGGATATATACCCAGTAGTGGGATTGCTGGGTCATATGGTAGTTCTATTTTTAATTTTTTGAGGAACCTCCACATTGTTTCCCATAATGACTGTACTAATTTGTGTACCCATTAACAGCATTCCCATTGACAGTGTACAAGGGTTTCCTTTCTCCACATCCCTGCCAATGCTTGTTATCTTTCATCTTTTTGATAATAGTCATTCTGACAGGTGTGAGGTGATATCTGATTATGGTTTTAATTTGCATTTCTCTAATGGTTAATGATTTGAGCATTTTTCGTACACCTGTTGGCCATCTGTATATCTTCTTTTGAGGAATATCTATTCATATCCATTGCCTATTTTTAGTCTGATTATTTGCTTTCTTACTGTTGAGTTCTTTGCATTCCTTATGTATTTTGAATATTAACCCCTTATTGGATGTATGGTTTGCAAATATTTTCTTCTATACCATAGGTTGTCTCCTCACTCCATTATTTTCTTGGCTGTGCAGAAGCTTTTCAGTTTGATGCAATTCCATTTGTCTAATTTTGCTTTTGTTGCCTGTGCTTTTGGTATAATATCCAAAAAAAAAAAAAAAAATCATTGCCCAGATCAATGTCATGGAGCTTTTCCCCTATGTTTTCTTCTAGTAGTTTTACAATTCCAGGTCCTACATTTAAGTCTTTAATCCATTTTGGTTAGATTTTTGCATGTGGTGTGAGATAAGGGTCCAATTTTGTTCTTCTGCAAGTGGATATACAGTTGTCTCAGTATTATTTATTGAAGAGACTGCCCTTCCTTCATTGTGTGTCCTTGGCACTTTTGTTGAAAATCAATTGACCACAAATGCAAAGATTTATTTCTGGGCTCTGAGTTCTGTTCCACTGGTCTGTGTGTCTGTTTTTATACCAGTACCATACTCTCTTTTTTTCTCTCTCTTTTTAAAATCAGCTGAATTTAAGATTCAAGTAGAATATTGTTTTGATTGTTGTAGCTTTGTAGTATAGTTTGAAATCAGGTAGTATGATGTCTCCAGCTTTGTTCTTTTTACTCATTATTGCTTTGGCCATTTGGGGTCTTTTGTGGTTTTGGACAAATTTTGGGATTATTTTTTCTATTTCTGTGAAAAACATCACTGGAATTTTCATAAGGATTGCCTTGAATCTGTAGATCACATTGGACAGTATTAACAATATGCTAACAAGAACAAGCTTAGTTTCTTATTCTGACTCCCTCTCCCATATTGAATGGGATCATGAAAGACTCTTTGCATGCATTGGGTGTGTTTGGGGTAGTGCTAAGGTGATGTTACTCTTTAAAAGCATCCCAGTTATCCTTTTGTAAGGTTGAGAATCTCATACTTCATAATTTTATGAGTGTAGGTTTCCTTAGAATGAAGCATGCTTGCATCAATTCTAATCCAATCTATTGTTTCATCATCCACCACATCACACAGAACTGATGAGGTAACACCACATTTTACTGAACCCATTTTTATGATACATAATTTTCAATGGCAATTATTATAAGACCTAAATCCAAGGTGTGAGTCTAAATTTTAGGACACTTGTCATCCAATTCAATACAACAAATATTACAAAATATTTATCTTATTCCCTGTAGTTGCCTTTCTTGATGCCAGGCCAGATGTCACCGTATCCATCAGAGTACACCTTGCCCCTGGGCTCACATGTGGCCTCAGACACTTTCTCAACACAGCACTCCAGGTATACATGGACAAATAATCAGAATTGGTGCAAAAAAACCTATTTGCCAGCTCTGGAATCTATCATTTGTCAGTAAATTCCCCTGCAACTTGATCAGCTTTAGCCTGATAAGAAATCTGTGATGCAGTCATTGATCTAGAATGCTATGTCTGAGCCTGGCCAGAGCACATTTCTAGAAGACAGAATCGGTGTTCTTTAACCATATGAATGTCATCATTTTATCCCTTCACTACAGGGATATCAGAGAGACACCATAACATGGTGGAGTGAGACACACCTGAATCAAACTCCAATCTTGCAACTTACTTACTATATTACCCTGAACATATCACTTAACCTCTCTCAGCTTCAGTTTCCCAAGCTGCAAAATGGGGTAATAAAACCTCCTTTAGAGAGTTGACATGCGGTTATAGCAGGAAATAGCAACATAACGCCTAGCACATTGCAAGCATTCAATTAATGGTAGAATGTAGTTGTACAATTTTCAACAGCTGTGATTAGCAGGTATTAGGTTTTCCTATGATGGAATTTAAATAAAGACATACACTAGTCATTGAAAACATAACCTCAAGCCTCCAGTTGAAACTTATGAGGATGATGTCCATGATAGAGGCAACTAAAGCAATCTCCATTGGGCTGTTTTCCCACTTTCCATCCAAAACATGGCTATTTGGACAGGATCCAAAATTAAACCCTTAGGAAGCAATGAAAAAACCAGCCAGCTGTTGTCTGCATAACTGTGGTTAACCTCCGAGCCACGCCTCTTTGGGCATTCCTCTCCAGAGAAGCAGAAAAACATGAGACACAACAGATTCAACTGCAAAACAAGTCCTTTTGACCCAGGAGATCCTGGAGGCGGCTCACATCGCAAGCAGCCTTGCCTCCCACATAGCTGTGTCCAGGCCTGTTACAGCTGATAGGAGGGCTCGTCTGCAGCATTGCTACCTTCTCAGCTAAAGATGATGTAGTGAGGAAAAAAGAAGATGAAAACAAAAGAAAATGAGTGTCATTGTAAGTAGGAAGTGTTTGTTCTAAGTGCATCACGTGGACAGCTAATGCTGTCTATCAGGTGACATCATTGATAACCATTCAGGATTCCCGGAGTACCTTTTGGCAAACTTATGCTGGGCTGTGAGGACTGGGCTATAGCCATTTCATAAGAGCACAAATAAAGACAACTCGATCAAAGAACATAAGCAAGAAAGAATGGAGATATTTTTAAATTTGAGTCCTTTTACTTCATTCTGGAAGCTACCTGGAATGGTTACTTCAAATTAATACAATATTGGATCAAGAAGACTGCACATTTCATCCTAAGAGTGGAATCAGACATTCAGTGCAAAGAAATAGGCTGTGGAAAGTCCTCTCCATGGGGTAATGGGGTTGCCTTGCACTCTGTGCTTCCCTAGAACAATGAACTTCTTCCACACACATTTTTGTGCCTTTTTTTTTTTTTTTTTTTGAGACAAACTCTCACTCTGACACCCAGGCCGGAGTGCAGTGGCACAATAATGGCTCATGGCTACTGTAGCCTTGACTTCTGGGGCTCAAGCGATCCTCCCACCTCAGCTTCTTGAGTAGGGGACCAGAGGTGTGCACCACCATGGTGGATAATTTTGTTTATTTTTTGTGGAGACAAGGTCTCACTATGTAGCCCAGGTTGATCTTGAACTCCTGAGCTCAAGCAGTCCTCCTGCCTTGGCCTTCCAAAGTGCTAAAATTATAGGCATGAGCCACCATGCCCACCCCACACACTATTGTCCTTTTTTAAAAAAAATAATAATTGTTTTAGAGACGGGTCTCGCCATGTTGCCCAGACTGGCCTCGAACTTCTGGGTTCAAACAATTCTCGCACCTTGGCCTCCCAAAGTGCTGGTAACAGAGTTGTGAGCCACTGTGCCCAGCTGAAATACTTAACAGCCATTCCTTTCCAGCTCCACTGCCATACACCCACGCATAACACCTGTGGTCCTCGAACTTTAGCGGCTACAGGAATCATCTGGAGGGCTTGTTAAAACGCAGATTGCTGAGCCACACACCTGGAGACTTCAATTCTGCAGTCTGGGGATTGTGTCTGAGAATTTGCATCTCTAAGAAGTTCTCAGGTGTTGCCTGTGCTTCTAGTTCTGGACCCACACTTTCAGAACCACTGCTTTAAGGACCGGCCACTCACCCGCACCCAGCTGGGGCTAATTAACTCCATGCATGAATGAGTGAGTGACAAAGGAATAAATGACAATGTGAAAGTCCTCCTTAGCAGACTCCTTGATATTCTCAGGATTAATATTTTTGTCTTTTAAGTATATCCTCTGCAAAACACACTTCTGACAGTAAAAGTAAGCCTGTTACTTCAATTTGAAGACCGCCTTTTTCATCCTGCTGGGCCCGATATCCTACGATAAATAGTTTAGTTTTTCTTGCTGATTCCAGGGCACATAAAGTTCTCAACTGCGAAGGTGCCAGAAGCTTTCTGGATTCAAAGTGTCTATCCAGATGGACAGATTGGGGAGCCAGGCTCTTCATTGCTTTCTCTGCTCTAAAAATTCTCAGCATTTCATTTGAACACATCAAAGCAGGCTCAGATTAAAGACAAAATGAGCTTGACACAACAAAAGTGGTGCCAGCTTGGACTCCATGACACTTTAGCCTTGAGAAGGCTGGTCTGGGGCCATTGGCCAGCGGGAAATTCAACTGGAGAGCCTGCTGCTGCCCTGTCTCTTGGCCTTGGTGTGAGCATTTTTCACCCAAATCGGGCCACTTCTCATCCTTGGTAACAGTGTAACAGCAGGTTCTGTCATCCATGGCTGTTTCCCAGCTGTCTGTAGACATGTTTCATAGAATCAGGTTTGTTCTCAGTTCATTTTAACAATTAATCATATTTTACCATTATAATAGAACTACATAACTGCTATAGAAAATACAGAAGAGTAGAAAAAAAGGGAGAAACCATTCATAATCCTACCATCTTAGATATTAACCCTGTGGATATTGGCAATTTATATGTGTGCGTGTGTGTGTGTGTGTGTGTGTGTGTGTGTGTGTGTGTATATTCTTTCTTTCTTTCTTTTTGAGACAGAGTCTTACTCTGTAGCTGGCTGGAGTGCAGTGGCGCGATCTTGGCTCACTGCAACCTCCGCCTCCAGGGTTCAAATGATTCTCCTACTTCAGCCTCCCGAGTAGCTGGGACTACAGGGGCGTGCCACCTGTAGTCCGGCTAATTTTTTGTATTTTTAGTAGAGATGGGATTTCACCATGTTGGTCAGGATGGTCTCAATCTCTTGACCTTGTGATCTGCCTGCCTTGGTCTCCCAAAGTGCTAGGATTATAGCCATGAGCCACCGCCCTGGCCAACAGTTCATATATTTTCAGTTAAGATTCTACACTTAGGATTATTTGTCTGTAATATATATGTGATGAATATATACATATATATCTTCTGAAAAACACACTTTCTACAGAAAAAGAAAATTGTTTTTCAGTTTAAAGACTGTCTTTCTCATTCTGCCCAGTCAACCAACCAGCAATGTGTAGTTTAGTCTCTCTTGTTAATTCCAGGGCATGTAAAGTTCCCAATTGCCGAGGTGCCAGAAATTCTCTTTTTCTAATTCAAACAATAATTTCATAGATTTGAAAATGTCCCATTTTAAAAAGCTGATTTTTAAAAACATGATTACTTAAAAATCACAGGCTGATTTTCATATTCCACTTTATTTTTAAAAGTATTATTTTATTTAGAGAAATAGTATATATATTTCCCAGTGATCATATAAACTCTTTCAGAATCATTTTTTTAAAAGCTCCCTTCAGTTCTTCTTACTTAAATGAGTTGTATTCTGGAAAACAAAAACCAAAACGGAACGATGGTAGGACAGAAAGTTTTGAAGGGCAGCACTGAATTGTGTGCATGCACGTTGAATTGTACATGACTCCAAGGCTGTTTCAGTGAGCTGATGAGAAAAATGACAACATGACTGTGAAAATCAGGCCAATCAGTAAAAAAGAAAAGTCTGAAGTCAGATAATGAAGTCAACATAAAAATCAGTTTTGAGGCCCACATTCAAGTTCAGTAAGTCTTCATTTATGCCAGTCACCACATAGTTGTCAGGGGTCTGCTTCTTTTTGTGTAGCATGAACCAAGGTGGAAGTGTCCTCTAGTGGGTGTAGATATGTAAATTCCAGTGGATCTGAACGGAAGTCTTAACTTGGCCTTCCCCACATAGGAGATGATCACTCTTCCTCAAATTGCCTTTAAATAGAGTGGCGCCTCACCAGCACTGTCAGAGGGCAATTTACTTCTCCACTGAGAGCTGGCAAGCAGACATTTCCACTGCTTGGGAGTGGCTAACTAGAGAATGCAATAACATTGCACAATCACTGTTAAATATGAGGTTGAAAATGTAAACATAGGTCACCTTTTTGTAGAAAATAGATGAAGTATTTAATTCATTTCCTGATACTAAAAAATAGGATTTCTTTTTTTTTAAGACGGAGTTTTGCTCTTGTTGCCTAGACTGGAGTGCAATGGCACAATCGCAGCTCACCGCAACCTCCACCACCTGGGTTAAAGCAATTCTCCTATCTCAGCCTCCCAAGTAGCTGAGATTACAGGTGCCCACCACCACACCTGGCTAATTTTTGTATTTTAAGTAGAGATGGGATTTCACCATGTTGGTCAGGGTGGTCTCGAACTCCTGACCTCAGGTGATCCACCTGCCTCAGCCTCCCATAGTGCTGGGGTTACAGGTGTAAGCCACCACACCCAGCCTGATTTTATTTTATTTTTTAATGAGATACAACTTAGTGGATGGATAGATATACACATGCACACAGGCATGCTTAATCTTTTTAGGAGCATGAAATGAACATGCATTCCAAAAACTCCCAGTAAAAATGGCAAGGTCAGTTGTATTATCAAAATAAATTTGCCATCATTGAGACCAAAAAATATTCCCTTGACATCTAACAGATATAATGAATCTTGTTCTAAACTAGTTATACTGGCCTGTGTGAGATGACTGCTGTGTTGGATTCCTAGGGCTGTCATGACAATGCACCACAAACGGGGTGGCTTAAAACAACAGAAATGTATTCTTTTACAGTTCTGGAGGCCAGAAGTTCAAGATCAAGGTGTGGTCACTTCTGGGATGGTGGTGTTCCCTTCAACAGGATGGCAAGGTTGGTTCTTTCTGGAGGCTTGAGGGAGAGTCCATTCCAAGTCTCTCTCTTAGATTCTGGTATTTGCCTGGCAATCCTTGGTGTCCCTTGGCTTGTAGGCACATCACTCCAGTCCCTACCTTCTCTGCCTCCCTTGTCACATAGCATTCTTTCTACGTCTGTGTCCAAATTCCCCTCTTTATAAGGACACCAGTCATGGGATTGGAGTCCACCCTAATCCAGTATAACCTCATCTTAACTTGATGACATCTGCAAATATTCTGTTTCAACATAAGGTCACATTTACAGGTTCCCAGGGTTAGAACGTGAACGTATCTTTCTGGGGGACACAATTCAACAAAAAACAACTACAGACATTCCTTGACAAATGATTTTTCAAGTTTATGGTGAGGTGAAAGTGGCATGCATTCAGTAGAAACTGTATTTCTAGTACCCATACAACCATTGTTTTTCACTTTTAGTACAGTATTCAATCTAACACTTTATTATAAAATAGGCTCTGTGTTAGATGATTTTGCCCAATTGTAGGCTAATGTAAGTGTTCTGAGCACGTTTAGGAAGGTTATGTTCAGCTCCGATGTTTGGCAGATTAGGTGTATTAAATGCATTTTTTACTTATAATATTTTCAACTTATGATGGGTTTATTAGGATATGACCCCACTGTAAGTCAAGGAGCATCTGTACTTACTATAATCTTCCAACAAACATCTGGGGAGAGCTCATCTGCATGGCTAATTTCTAAAGACATGATGATCACTTAGAAACATAAACCAACAGACTCTTGCAGTGGGGCCAGAGGCGTCCGTGACTTCTCTGTGGCCGCCCAGCCAGGGACAGCAGATCCCTCACCCTCCCAACTCCTCAGTCAGAGCTTTCCCCGCAGCTCCCTGTTGCATCTCCCTTTCTTTATATGGATGCTGATGCAATACTGCTAGCACCCTGATGATGAAGAGAAAACTGAAAGCACACCTATTGAAAACGATGAGTAAGCTACTTTTGACTGTTCTCGCCCCTCCATCCTTATTTGGATATTTTTTGTGGCTAGAAGTGCTTGCTCCTCAAACCTAGACGTTCATCCCCAACTGGATTCGTTACTGCTTCCAAACAAATCTCACACGTAGCCCAGCTTCCCGGGGCAGTGGGACAACCCGAATCAAATTGTGTGACAAATGCGCAGGAGAATTCCCAGGGCCGTCCAAGTGAAATAGATCCACGTTAACCCTAGGCTCTGCGCTAGCCCAATAGCTACAGGACCCTAGAGGCTCATGTTGACCTAGTCTACTTTTATATCGGATTTCTTACTTTTTTTGAATATTTCAGAGGCACTTCTCTGATTTACTCTCAATGTGTGGAATGAAGACGCTCTCCATCCAACTCTTGTCTCCCTAACTAGCTACACTTTCTCTAACATAAGTAGGCCTTGGAGGTGATGGTGGATGTTTATTTAATTTAATTTACATTTTTGTTTAAAACCCAAGCCAAAAATGGTCAATGACGGTAGATGTTCAGAAATTAGCTTCTGATGGCGATTTACCTGGAGAATAAGAGTTACTATCTTTTTAAAATGCCCCTGAAAAGAAAAACCTTTCTGTAGGCAGGGCTAAATGAGACTGAATCACCCACATTTCGTTCTAGCCCAGGAAGACAGCTTCTCACGCTCTCACATCTGGACTGCAGGCCTGGGGAGCCTGGGAGCTGCCATCTCTCGCTTCCAAAGGCGTGGTTGGAGGCAGCTGCACGCCACATCCTGTCTTATGCCAAAAAGACTGAGGACATAAAGTGCGGAAAGTGGAGAGAAATTTTCTCAAGCGAATGTAATAAACACTATGAACTGTGAGTAAAATAAAAACAAAAAAATAGCTTCAGGTGAAAAAATAAATTATACGAATCTGCCTGTGCCTAAGGGCTTCAAGCTCAATATGCATGATTAGAAGAAAATTTCTCCAGGGAAATTAATATCTTATTGGTACCACCCCTGAGCCATTAGTATTGTTGAATAAGAAAAAACTGGCAACCTGGTCCAAATGCTTCCCTGCTACTGGGACGTGTGTGATTGAATTATACAGAGAGACTATCAATCATATTTCTTTGGCTTATAATGATTAAATCTTGAGTTTGGGGTAACTCGAAGTGACATCGTGCCTCCCAGGGGTCCTTGATTGAGTTGATAGAGTCGCCTTCTTCCTTGGGGGTTTTCTGAGTCCCAGCCCTAAGTAGAGTCTCCTATTTTGCATTCAGTGCAATAAATGCTCCCATGGAGTGTTGCCAGGAATATACATGCATTTAAAAGGTTGGTCTGGCATTCAAAAGTTAAGCAGCCAAAAGCACAAAGCCAAGAATGAGCAAGAGCAGAGTGAGAATGTTCACTTGGCCTAGCGCTGAGAAATGAGACCCCATGAGCAGAGTGGGGCTGCCGTGGTTATGAACACAAAGCCATCCCCTCGCCTAGGTGTCCCTCAGAGTAGACCCCCATTCCCCACCGCCTCCCACCATGTCACCAGATGGCGGCTTCTCTCAGCCACTGTGGAGGAGGCGCCGAGGAGGCCATTCCCCTCTCCAACGCAGAATCCTCATGGAGGACAAAGGCAGATGGTGTCTCAGATTCGATTCTGAGACCTGATGAATGACCATCTCGACAGACTGCCATGCATGTGCCGTTCCAGCCCCTTCTTTCTGCTTGCCACAGATTTGCTCTCAGTGAACCCCTGGGACATCCAGCCAGGAGCATTTCAGGGGTAATGATCTAAAAGAGGAGCAAGGGGAGAAGTCAAAGCCCTGTGTCCAGCTGGTGCAGGACTAAAGAGGGGGCAGACAAGAGCTCTGTGTTATAAACAAGCGCATCGCCTGGGCTCTAGCATCAGGAGCGAATATTAGACTGTGCGTGTAGGGCTAGCTGTAGGTCCAGTGTGATAGGAGACCAGGTTGATTTTGATTTCCTCCCTCCACTGTTTTGCCTCTGTCCTCTGTCCTAATGAGCCTCATAAGTACACCCATGACCCTGGGGCCACCCACTGGTTATCTCCAACCTACAGCAAAATTCCTCTCAGTGTTCCACACTCCAGACTTCCCGGGTCTGGCCCTGTTAAGATGTGCTTGTTCTGCTGCCTGGAAGTGATGTACTGTGTTGCCCTGTGGGCGTGCTTTGGCAGGGCCTTCATTCTTTGAAGGTAGGCGGGGGAGGGAAAGGCATTACACCTTCTATATGCTTTGTGAGAGCTTTCTATACACTATCTCATGGAATATTTTCTGCCATCCTAGGGGAAAGGGGCATTAGCGCCATATTCCAGACAAGCAAAAGCTGAGACAGGACATGTTGGAAATGTTGGAAATCTCGCACCTGTCCAGAACAGAACCAGGATTCCAGCTCTATTTGCTCGAAGCCCATGTTCTTTCTCCAGCCTCATGGGTACAGGCAGCGGGAGCCTCAGGCCAATGAGTCACGGTTGGCCTAGAGGATCCTTTGCAGCAAGCTGTATCCCACCCCAGGGTGCCTGCTGATTGGTGTGATGATCCCAGGCCTCTGAAGAGGTAGTCGAGCCCTGGCTCTGTGTCTGGGAGCCTCTGATGGCAGCTTCCACTTGGTTCTTCAGTTTGAGTTACTGTTGTAGGCGCATTTCTCCCTCTATCGAACCTTAGATATTGTCACTGTGCATTTATGTCCCTGGTCCCCTGGCACATGCTTGTGAGATCAGCAAATTCAATCTAATGAGTATACACAAGGCATTGCTATAAAATGCATCTATAAGCAGTGCAGTTCTGAGGCTGGGACCCGAATCAGTGATTTGTCATCTGAAAAGGAGGTTCCATTGGCCACTGAGGTGCATATGTAAGCAGGGTTCCTCTGAACAGCAGGACCTGAACACCCACAGGACTTTTCAGGCAATTCCCGTCCTTTTTTCTGTATCCTAAACAGCATTCGGAGTTAAAAGAGATAGTCAAGACATATCTGTTGGGTTGATGATGCAAAGTCTACACGTTTAAAAAGAAACACAACTTTGAATGTGAAAATCCTGGAACATATTCTTGGTCCTCTGTCCCAGAAAAGAATTTTTAAAAAATTTTCACTTCCACTGAAGAACAAAGTCATAAAGTTATTGTAAAAGACAATTCGCAATTGTTGCAATAATAAGAAATAGAATTAACATTCATGCCATATTCTCCACATGTCATTTTAACCCCAGGTTTCTACCCTTTTGCTTATTAATTATTGAACTGAAGTTACTCATACCTTAAGGAGTGAATGGTTCTTCTTGCTCTGCCCCAGGATATGATCCAGAGGTAGTGGTCATTCCAAACTGAAGGTCAATAAAAATGTAGGCAGCTTCCATAATCCGTATTTGTTTGATCATGAATTTTTGAGTCAGTTTATTTAACAGTCATTTATTTAGTGTTTACCACATGGCCCTTACTGTGTTATGATTTCTCTTTAATCACAGACGGTGCTCGCGCAAAGGTCCCAGGACCTGGCTGTGCTACTGGCCTTCGAGGAGCTCTCATTGAGGGGCTAACAAAAGGTTTAATAAAGCATGGAAGAAAAGAGGAATAATAGGGATGCAGGACTTTTGTTCCTATCGAGACAATAACTACAAGATGGGGATATGGGAGATAAGGGCTTCCCCAGGGTCCCCCGTGAAGGCTAAAATAGAAAACCATAGTGGAAAACAGCAACTCAAATGGCTACATGGCATTCTTTATTTCCTTGAAATTAGGGTGGTATAGACCAAGCAAAAGATCCTCTGGATATGTGTGGCTTTGTGTGTGAGGGTGGAGGTAGGAATGAGTGGGGAGAGGTGGGAATAGAGGAAGATGCAGGAAGAGGCAAAAGCTAGGTGGTTCTGAGGTTCTGAAGCTGCTCCTCCCAGCATCCTGGTTCGTTACTGCCTATGCTTGGATCCCACTGGGCTGCTTCTGGGCTGGCTGACCGGGAGTCCCAGAGGTGCCCTCCAACAGAAAGGTCCTGGGTCAGGACCAGACTGCCCAGTCTAGAGGTACTGTGGATGGGTGTGGCCTCGTGGGGCTGTGGTGGCCTCGTGCGTAACCATTGCTGGCAGGAAGGAGGGCTCCAGCTCCAGACAGCCCGGTGCCAGTTGCCTCCCTGCTTTCAGCTCCTTTCACTGCCCTGGAAGGAAGGGCTGGGGGACTTCACTTCTGTCTGCCATGTCTGGTCATGACTGCCTTGCAACCAGCTGCTTCTGCTCCTGCCTGAAGCCTCCCACTGAACCCTATGCCAAGGACACTGTGCTGGGATTGTTTTTATTAGAAACAGGTTCTAACGTCATGCTTTCATTCAATCATTTTACTGACAGGCACAGAACACCACCATGGAGCACACACCATGCTTGGTGCAGGGAAAAAATAAGTAAGACAAAGTCTGATATTAGGAGCTCAAGTCTAGAACGAGACAGCTATACAAACAAGAACCAGCAGCAACAGACTGTGATACGTACTGCATGATTTCAATTGTATAACATTCTTGAAAATGTCATATAGAGAGGCCAAACTAGAGAGACCAAAAACAGATCAGGAGCTGGGGGGAGGAATTGACTACAGAGAGATGTGAGGGATTTTTTGGGTGGGAGCAGTAATGAAACTATGTTGTTGGTGTTGACTACACTACTAACTGTATTTATCAAAACTCACAGAGATGTACGCTAAAAGGAGTGAATTTTACTGTATGTATTGTAAGTTGATATTCACAAAAGGAAAACAAATTGCAAATGGGTCTGGTAAGCACGGTAATGGCATACTGCACAAAAAGTCACAAAGGAGGAGGGAAGCAGCTCTTCCTGTAAAGGTACAGGCAAGAGAATCAGGAAGACTTTACAGAGAGAAGAACAATTAACTTGTGGTTCTAAAGATGACAGGAGTTTGCCAGGGAGACAGGAGAGAGAGAACATTTCGTGTAGAAGCACCAGCAGGTGCAAAGGCACGGAGGGTGAGGCGGCAAGCCCCAGGTGTTCTGTGAGCTTCACCTCATGTGGTACATCTGCCCCATCAGCAGGAGTCTGAGCATGGACAGTCCTATATGTGATGCTAAAGGGTGGGGACGCTTTTTCCTTTGCTTTTCAACATTTAAAAAATTGTGATAAAATGTATGTAACATGAAATATGCCATTTAAGCATTTTGAGTTCAGTGGCATTGATTACACTCACAATGTTGTGCTTCCACCACCACTATGCATTTTTTTATTTTATTTATTTATTTATTTTGAGATGGAGTCTCACTCTGTCACCAGGCTGGAGTGCAGTGGCGCAATCTCAGCTCACTGCAACCTCCAACTCCCCGGTTCAAGTGATTCTCCTGCCTCAGCCTCCCGAGTAGCTGAGATTAAAGGTGTGTGCCACCACACCCAGTTAATTTTTGTATTTTTAATAGAGACAGGTTTTCACCATGTTGGCCAGGATGGTCTCGATCTCCTGACCTTGTGATCCACCCATCTCAAACACCTGACCTCAAATGATCCACCTGCCTCAACTTCCCAAAGTGCTGGGATTACAGAAGTGAGCCGCAGTGCCGGATCAACCACTATGCATTTCTCAAATCCTTTCCTCACATCACCCTGCACTGAAACTCTGTACCCATTAAGCAGTAACTCCCCATTCCTCTCTCCCCCCAGTCCCTGGTAACCTCTAATCTACTTGCCGTCTATGAATTTGCTGTTCCAGATAGTTCATAGAAATGGACTCATACAATCTATGTTCTTTTGTGACTGACTTATTTCATTTAGCATATGTTTGATTTGTTTTTAATTAGGCTTTTGGGGAAAAAAAGGCAAGTCCTGAGACAATTATCTCATTGGAGATAGTCAAGGGAAAAGAGAAAAGAAAGCCTCCTCTGAAGCAGAAAAATCGGAACTCAGTATTGGCCGGTGTGACCTTCTCTGGGAGTCTCGCACATGCTGAGGCTCCCTCCGCATTTCAAGAGCAGGCCTTGGAGAGGGACAGCCCTGAATACGTTCACCTCACTTGCACCTCCACAGGGTACAAGGTTCTGGCTGAGGCACTCCCTTGTCACTGATCTGTTGCATGCCACATTCCTACCTTCTATCAAACTGCTAAATGGATTTTTAAAAAGACTTAAGAAAATAAGTGACCAAGAATTGCAAATGAGGCAACCCAAGAAGCAGGGTTTAGAGTTAATTAGCCCTTGAACTGTCAAGCCCAGTCGCATCCAGTGAGTTCTGACATTTCTGAGAATAATTAGGGACTTGGCTGTCACATTTCACAAAGACCCAACCACTACATGAGCAAGTTCTACCTGCTTTTCCTGCACCATGTCCAGAAACACACACATAAAGGAGAATAATACCCAAAGCTAATTGCAGATCCTTGGGAGGAAGTGTCACGTTTTTGAAGAACTTTTCCTATTTTTGCGGTGAAATATAATGACTCCACTTAAGGGGTAGAAGTTAGTGGCACGTTAAAGCCATCTGAAATCACTGGTGATAATAATAGCCAACATGTACTGTGTGCTTACTATGTGCCAGGCTCTATGTTAAGTGCCACAGAGCCTATGAGAAGGATATATACATATATATTATCTCAATTGATAGATGAGGAAACTGAGACACAGAGAGGACATGTAAGTTTTTCAGGGTCACACAGTGTCTTAGTTCATTTTGTGTTGCTATAACAGAAGCCCTCTGTAAAGAAAAAGGTTTATTTAGCTCATGGTTCTGCAGGCTGGGAAATTCAAGGTCGGGTGGCTGCCTCTGATGGCTTCTGGTGAGATCCTCATGCTGGGTCAAAACCTCACAGAGACATGAAAGGGGAACCAGATGTGTGGAAAGAGCAAAAAAATTGTTACTTCACTTTACAACTACCTGCTGCTGGGGGAACTAATCCATTCCTGCAAGACTAACCCAGTCTTTTAAGAAAGGCATTAATCTATCCTAACAACTTAATCACCTCTTAAAGGCACCGCCTCCCAACACAGCTACATTGTTAATTAAATTTTAATGTGAGTTTTGCTGGGGACAAACCACATCCAAATTATAGCACATAGGCAAGGTCAAACCCAGGCAGTCCAGCTCAGAACTAGTGCTCTCAGCAATGGTGCTAAATGTCTCTCGGCCATACCACTGGATTATGCTGCTGTGAGACCAGCCAGCTTTTCTGGTGTACATTATTAGTCTTGTCAGAAAGCATCCATTGATTCCAAACTTGCACAGGATTCTGATTTCTTGCCCTCTAGGAACTGTTACTCAAGCAAGAAATAAATGTATCTGTAATATATTTAACTCATCCCATACTCAAGTGACTACTTCTTAATTAGCTCCTACCATCTATATTCACTCATCAGATATTTCTTGAGTATTTACCATGTTCGAGACATTGTGTCAAGTCATGTAAGAGAGAAAAAGATTAGTTAGAGTCTTCCCAGGAGGAGCTTACACTCTAGTTGAGGAAATAACACATATAATGTATGTAATAATATAAGACAAGGTAGTATAATACAAGGTAAAGTATAACACAAGATAATATAATACAAGATAAAAGTGGTAAGTACCACAAGAAAAATATTTAGGGCTGTAGTTATTCAGAAGAGAGAAATGACTTACGGGATGAGTGTGAATGTGTGTGTGTGTGTGTGCACTGTGCAAGGTGGGAAAAATTTTGGTGCAGAGAAGATAGGAAGAAAAAAGATAAGGAAAAAAGAATCAGAGAAGACTATAAAGAAAGGAATGAGATAAGCATTTGCTATGGGCTCAATTATGTTTTCACAAAATTTGTAGGTTGGAGTATTAATCCCTGGTACCTCAAATGTGACTATATTTGAAGATAAGGCCTTTAAAGAGATAATTCAAAATGAGGTCATGAGGGTGGGCCCTAATCCAATATGACCATTGTCCTTACAAGAAGAGGGCATTTGGACACCGAGAGGCAGAAGAAGGACAACATGAAGATGCAGGGAGAAGATAGCCATCTGCCAGCCAAGGAGAGAGGCATCAGAAGGAACCAACCCTGCTGGCACCTTGATTTCAAACATTTCGTTTCCGGAAAATACATTTCTGTTGTTTAAGCCACCAGTCTGTAGAACTTTGTCATGGCAGCCAAAGTAGACTTGGGCTGATACTACAGCCTTGGAAAAGAGAGGTTTTGGACCTGGGGAGATACAAGCTGATGGGAGGGAATCAGGGAGCAAGTTTGGAACAACTGGATTTTATTCAGTGAATAATGGAAGACCGTTGCAGGTTCTGGGACAGGAGTAACATGAACAACAGTCATTCAGTGTATTTCATTCATTCAGCAAACATTTACTGAGAGTCTGCCCTGTGCCAGGCATTGCCAATACCAGCTCCAGAACTGCAGCTATTAATAAAACACCTCAGCACAGGATTCCTCAAAGGAACCCATGACTGGGTAAGAAAAAAAAAAATTGAAAATGGGTTAGACTAAAGAGAGCATGGGGGTGGGGACACTTGTTAGAAGCCTTTTATCCTGGCCTAACTCAACGCTTTTCCATCTTCTCTGGAAAGAGTTTGATATAAACCTCCCAGGGAAGTGTCCTCCTCAGTGTCCACCCCCCACTCCTTGGCCCTGTTCCCAGTCATAGGTAATGGAGCTGCCACATCTCTGCTTAGCTTCACTGGCCAAGAATATTTGGTTGAGCTTTGCTTCCTGTAGTTAGCATTATATGACGTGACTTTATTATTCCTTTCATATATAAATATTAAATTGAGTTATCTTTCCCAAACTCCACATTCTACTAGGAGATATTGAAATAACTACTCTCTCCCCATCCCAGCAGCTCTGCCCAATACATTTCTGCACCCACCACCACAGGCAATGGTGTTTTGATAGCAAACAGCATCTCTGTTGGGTAATGAATGAAAAAACAAAAAAGGAAAAAAAGTTTAAAAAAAAGATCTCTACAGTGACAAATCTTTCCTCAGTGTGACAGGAATAATAGTCCCCAAAGATGTCCACGTCTAATCCCTAGCACTGGTAAACATATTACTTTACCTTGCAAATGTGGTTAAGTTTCAGGGCCTGAGATAGCGAGATGAGCCTGGATTACCCGGGAGGACTCAATCTAATCACGTGGTTCTCAAAAAGGAGAAGGCCTTTCCCAGCTGTCATCAGAGTGAGCTGTAACTGTGGAAGAATGGTCACAGAGACGCACCATGGCTGGCTTTGAAGATGGAGGAAGGGGCCATGAGCCAAGGGGTGGGGGCAGCCTCCAGAAGCTGGAAAAGACAAGCAAATGGATTCCCCTTGGAGCCCCCCAAAAAGGAACACAGCTCTGCTGATACCTTGATTATAACCCATTGACACCCATGTCAGAATTCTAACCATAGAGTTGTAAGATAATAAATTTGTGTTCCTTTAAGCCACTAATGTAATTTGTTACAAGGCCAATAGAACACTAAGGTGCTCCATTTGCCATAATTTAAACAAGCTAGAACCGCTTATCTGAAGAGTGCATCCTTTCAGGATTGCCTTTGTAGTACCTTCCTGTTCACAATACCCTTGCCCCATGTGATAGACTCATTGGTCTTATTCTTCCTCCCAGATTCTGAGCTCCTTAGGGGCAGAGACTGGATCATTTATTCCAGTATCTCTAGTGCCAGCATAGTGCCTGCCACGTAGTAGATTTCAATAACTATAAATTAAATGAATGTATGGAAGCCCAAAGCTGCACAGGGCTTCATAAAGCCCCAACAGAACCTCCAAAGAGAGGCACTAGTGTTTCTTTTCAGACATAAAGGGGTCAAATCTGATGTCACCATTGATGTATATATGTCATTATGTTGAATTGAATTTCTGTTAACTGTAACCATGACAACAACAAATCCCATTCACATGTAGAGAACAGTGAGTCGTTTGGACAAGCATCACTGAAGGCCCAGCTTCCTAAGAAAACCTTTGTGCAATGTGACTCCGAGCCCCTTTTCATGAAGTGTGCTCAACAGCAGGGTCTGTTCTAAATGGCTCTCCCTACGTGATTCATGTAACTGGTCCATGCAGCAAAGGCATGGAACCCAGAAACAAAGCTTCATTGCTTTGGATGCACTCCTTATGAAATTATGTCTGTTTTTGCAAAGAAATGATCATTTCATTCACAATTTTTCACTGTTGGGTAGAAAGCGTGAAAGTTGCTTTCTAGAAAAGCTGACAGTGGGTAGTTAGAAAAGAAAGAATGCAGCTTCCTCCCCATTGTATCTTTGGTAATTTTCAACTGTCATGAGCAGAAACTCAGGGAGCTGGGGGAACGGAGTCCAGAAAATGCACCACTGGCCAGGATCTGCTCTATGGTTGCTCTCTCCACAATGAAGCTGCTCTGTAAGGGCGCTCTGCAACCTCCCTGCTGTTACCTGACCTAGCAGCCTCAGGATACAGCTGAGATCCTGCCTCTGGAGTGGCTTCCATCCCTCCCATAAGGATTTGAAAAGCTTGACCAGGTACCCAGTTAGACCTCAGCCCACCTAACACTTGGACCTTTGGGTAGCTGTTCTCCTTCCAATTCACCTCTGGGGAGAGCTGACTTCTCCTTATCTTCTCCCCATTCCCTGAGGCCCTCTCATTGGAGACCAGTGTTTTCCCTCCTGCTTCCAGACCCACTCTGCAATCATTTACACATCTCCAACCCTGACTTCATGGAACAGATTCGACTTTGCTCCAACTAGCCCCAAAGCAGCCCCATGAAAGTGTTCCATTCAGGACAGTGTGTTATGGCCAGGCCATCCCAATGAACCATGACTCTCTTCAGGGATGCTTCCTTCACTGTAAACGCCATAGTGTTGAGAGACTACTTGTATGCACATTTCCAAGTCAGGTGAACTTTCCCTTTGGGTTCCCAGTTCCAACTCCTCAAACAAGGACATAACACTGGCCAGTGATGGTCCTAAATTTATCCCCAGGGACTGAGGGGAGCAATTCTTTCCCCTCCATATCAAAATAGTCATCTAGCAGGGGTTGTGGTGACTCTAATGTGCCCTGGGCAGTAGTAGATACAGGTTCATCAGGTCTTCTTAGTCAGTAAACAGGAAGCACAAGGTTGCAGAGCAGAGCTGGGCAGCTGCCACACAATTTTTTTCCTCTTGGCTCATGTATGAGTGTTTCTGTGGCTCCAGGTCTCTGATGGAGGCATATCAAAATCAAGAAATATTTAATGAGTCACTAATATATACTAATCACTGTAACTTAGCTTGACCAGAAAAGAAAATAGATGGGCTAGTAATGAAACATTTGGAATAAACCCTAAGCCATTATCAACTGTGGTCATTGGTGTTTGGAAGAGCTGAACTGAGGTCACAGTAGGAGCCCCAGAGCAGGCTCAGGGCAGGAGGAGCCTGGGGAGGCCCCCTCCCAGCAGAAGGGCTCAGTGGTGAGCAGCCACAGCATCCTTCAGGGTAGGGCACCCATCAAACATGACTGTGCCCTATAGAGGCAGGCCAGGGACAAGGACTGGTGAGAAGGCCCTCATTCAGTCCAAGTGAAGAAGAGAGGCAGGATCTAGGAGAACCCTGGCATTAATACCCTATTAAAGAGGCAACATCTCTGGAGAAGACCAAGAAGAGACAAATGGAGTGGAAAGATGGACTCTCTTAACCCCTTCATCAAGATAGGATAAAAGGCCAAGTGAGGTGGCTCATGCCTGTAATCCCAGCACTTTGGGAGGCTGAGGCAGGAGGATCATTTGAGCCCAGGAGTTCAAGACCAGCCTGGGGAACATAGCAAGACCCTGTCTCTACAAATAATTAAAAAATTAGCCGGGTGTGATGGCGCACACCTGTGGTCCCAGCTACATGGAAGGCTGTGGCAGGAGGACCATTTGAGCCCAGGAGTTCAGGGCTGCAGTGAGCCGTGGTCATACCATGGCACTCCAACTTGGGCAACACAGTTAAACCTTATCTCAAAAAAAAAAAAAAAAAAAATGGGATAAAGGAGGAAAATTACAGAAAAGCTGAGCTGACAAGTTTGTATTAGAGGACAAAAGCTGATGGCTTGAGAGGAAGCAACTAAAGGTGTATCTGGGAGGTCACAAGCCTTTGGAGCAAGAGGTGTTACTGTGTGTGAGGATAGAGCTATAAAGAAGGTACCTATTTTACCCAAAGATAATCAGTCAAGGATAGTTTCCTGCTGCCAACCTATATTGGCAAATGACCAAACCCCTTCTCTTCTCTCTAAAACTCCTCTTCCCTCCTTAATCTCCCCCATATAGGTTTTGTACAATGGAGAAGGCAACTGGACTTTATTAGCAATCTGTCTCCATGGACCTTGTTGTAAACAAAGAGATCTTTAATTGGAGAGCATTTTTCTACCCAGCGGTCAATGTGATACATATGTTAATATCTTGCAACTACTAAGCTATACAATAAAAATAAGACATACGGTTTCTTAGTCAAATGCGTGTTTCTTTGATCACAGAGACATAGACAGCTTAGAGCTGTCTTTCAAGTGACTCATGTCCAAATCAATAACCCAGCCCTGGACAGAAACAATCAGGATGGCCTCTCATCAGAGACAGGTCCATGGGGGTGAGCCAGCGGTCACCAAGTCACAGGATAAACCTGGTACAGCATAACAGGAAGGGTTGGATATATTATGGGATCAGAGAATTTACATGGCATTTAAAGATAAAACACAAAATTGCAAAGAAATGTACCCTTTTAGGGGGCTGCAATAGGCCACACCCCCAGAATCCCAAGAGGTTCTCCTGTGGAAAATTTGAAATTCTCTGCTTATGGAAATATAAGGAAGTCTCACGTAGCTCAGAATCCCATATTTTCATTTTCTTCACTTCCCCCCTTGATGAAAAAATCAAATATCATGTGTCATCACAGACTGAGAAAAAGGGCAATATCTAAATAAACATGTACGCAACAGGAATCCAAAGTACATAGAGAACACAGCTGCACACCCTCTTTCACATTAAAAAACAATTAACAGCAACCTCAGCTAACACAGAAAAATGACACATGGGGTAATCCAGTGATCCGACAGGGCCAGGGGTGTGGTTCCTGACAATAAGGTAGGCTTTGTGGGAGGGTGTAGAGTAACTCCAAGATGGCAGATCAAACATGAGGGCTGTAGGCTTAATATCTTCCCACATGTCTTCCGCCTTCTTTCCTTCTTCTGTGGTCCGCTGGGAGTCCAGTGGTCCAACCCTGCTTCACTCCCCTTTAGAGGACGTCCCGGAGGCTCCCATGTTGGTAGCTCCTCTGGAAACACTGCTCCATCACACGTCCTGTGCAGATACCTGCAGGATGCCCTGTTCCCTCCTAGATCACATTTAAAATCCCACAATTTAGGACAACTGCCCTTCCTAGCCTTATATTACTTTCTTTTTTTAACCTGAATCTGACCAGGCTATTTGCCAGCTTTCAGCTGCTTTCTTGGATTTCTGTGCCTTGTGCTTTTTCCTGGGAATCTCCTCCTCCTGCTGCCACCAGTGGATGACCATGCCTGCCTAGCAGAATCTGGAGCTCATTCTTTAAGGCTCAAACTCCACTACCAAACCCTGACTAATCCTGCCTCTCCTGTGATTCCGTCACACTTTGTAGCTCTATGACAGTTGTCGTGTTGCTTTGGACTTTTAGTCATTTGCTCTGACACTCAAAGCCAGCAACTTGAGAGTCAGCCTATGTTTTACTTATCTTGGTATTTTCCATACTCCTTACACATATGCGCCTTTCACCTGCTACGTCTCAATTTGTTCACCTTGGACAAGTCACTACATGTAAGACTTGGTGCCCTTCTCTGTAAAATGGGGCCAATAACAATAAGTCCTTCAGAAGGATTATCAGAATTAAATGAATTTACGCAAGTTCAGCATGTAGTGCACAACTTGACACATAATGAGTGTTACTTGCTATTAGCATCAATATTTTATAAAAATAGAATTTTGGCCAGGCACGGTGGCTCATGCATGTAATT
The DNA here is from genome assembly GCF_037993035.2 of Macaca fascicularis. Classification (NCBI taxonomy): domain Eukaryota; kingdom Metazoa; phylum Chordata; class Mammalia; order Primates; family Cercopithecidae; genus Macaca; species Macaca fascicularis. Next base: position 9,739,476 of record NC_088391.1, read on the forward strand.
CCAGCACTTCAGGAGGCCGACGCAGATGGATCACGAGGTCAGGAGACGGAGACCATCCTGGCTAACACGGTGAAAACACGCCTCTACTAAAAATACAAAAAATTAGCTGAACATGGTGGCGGGTGCCTGTAGTCCCAGCTACTCGGGAGGCTGAGGCAGGAGAATTGCTTGAACCTGGGAGGTGGAGGTCGTAGTGAGCCGAGATTGCACCACTGCACTCCAGCCTGGGCGACAGAGCGAGACTCCGCCTCAAAAGAAAAAAAATATAGAATTTTATTTATTTAATGCTGTAGCAGTCTCTTTCCAGCTGTTAGGACATCTCTTAATTTCCTTCCTTAGTGGAGAAAAAAGTACTTCCTATGTTTTGGTGTTCTTATTCCTGGCTGTGCATTGAAATCATCTTGAGAGCCTTTAAAGATATTGATGCCTGAGACCCGCCCCCCAGAAATCCTGGTTCAGTGGGTGCGGTCTAGCTGTGACTAATTTTTGTTTGTGGAGTATTTCTCATGCAGATCCAGGGTCGATAACCCCTGCAAATCACTAGATAGCTTACCATTTCTACCACAGGTCCCTTTGGCCCTTATTTCTAGAGTAACAAGCTGTAACTTGGGGCAATTCAATCTCCAGAATATTCTACTATTAATACCCAGAGATGTACATTTCACCTTCTGTAACTTCACCCCTGGTCATTCCGTCCAAGCTCCCATGATGACTCAGCATTCTTAATACCTCTAGTTTTCCTTCTATTTCCGTAACAGTAAAGTACTTGTTCAGGATAACTTACTGCTAAGTAATAAAAACATGAAGTAGCGGTGAGTAGTAGGGGAAGAAGAACACATAAAATCTTTCCAGCTCTCCATTTCCCATTTCTCCTCCCTAACTCATGATGAGTGGTAGGCCTCATCCCATCAGCCATAAGTCGGGAGGGCCGAGTTGAGGGCATGCATAGGAATGGCCTGGCCCCTGTGCCCACATGAGCAACTGCACGGGCAGTCGGGCTATTATAATAACAAGTCTAGGGTAATTGCTGATAGAGAGATGCAGATCCCTATTTTTTGCCCTGTAGCCACTTAAAAGCCTTTGTTCATAATTATAGATATAAAGCTTGTACTTCTTACTGGGCATTGGATTTCAATGGGAATTAGGCCAAAATATGGACCTGAGAACTGGCCGCACTGTGGCCAACCTGCGAATGCTGGGTCAGTCCTGTTCTGCTGACTCAATTTTCTCTTTGAACTGCAAGGCTCACAGTCTAAGCATTGAGACAAGTAGTTCTATTGCCAAGACAAAGGGGAAAAAAAGACTGATTAAATTTGAGACATGGCAGATAATGCCAAAAGGCAGAGGCAATGTGATCTCTGAAGAGAGAGAGACAGAGTATGTGTTTTGGAGATACGAGTATTGGAAAAATGGAAGTCTCATGATAAAATAACTGCTGGGAAGCAGTTGCTCTGAGGAATCCCCCTTTACCCACGTCCTCTTAGATTCCCTCTTTCTTTATTCCCTTAGACTCTTCTAGTTCCGGATGGTCTGTGGTGGTTGCTGTTGTTTTTCTAACAGCCTGGAGAATGTAACTTAACCCACATGAAAGGCCCATGAAATATCAAGGTGATTCTGAGGACTGGCTCCATTTGCTCCAGAGCCCACGTTCTGGCTTAGGTAGAGGACACCCCAAGGAGACTCAAACCACAGATCCAACTTTGAGCTGCTTCCACAAGCCCCAAAATGCCTTGAGCCTAATCCAGACAGGTTTAAAAGTTTAATTGGACAGGATCTTGGACATAATTTTTACAGGTTAGGAAACTAATAGCTAGAGAGGGTAAGTAAGTCACCCAGATCACATATCATGCCTGCAACAGAAACAGGACAAGCACCTGCCTTCCAATAGCCATGCACTTTCTGGGTTCCTTGTCTGAGCTGGGGAATGCCAGGCTAGCCCCAGAATGGCCTGCGGGGCTGGAGAAGGAGGCTGTTCCCAAGCCATATATCCCATGGCCCTTCAGTTTTGGGTGAATGCTTTTGAAAATTCTGTCTCGGCACCAATTACACAAACAAAACAGAAGAAGTGGAGACTGGGCGAGCCAGCCAGAGAGGACATTCTTTATGTATGAAGTCACTGGCTTTCAGTGTAAACCACTTACAGAAACAAGGTTCTTGTGTGGACTGCCACAAGTGAGGTTCTCCAAGGCCTATAGTTGCAGCAGAGAAAATGTGATAAATCTACAAAACGTTCTGCAGCTTTACTCAACTCTTTAAACTCAAATATTTGTTTTAGATCAGGAAATGGCTCAGGGCATGAGCACAATCTCACCAAGTGTGTGATTCTGGTGCCACGTGGCCACAGCATGATTCAGGATTTCTCCTGCCTTAGCCACTCCTCTAATCAACAACAGCACCTGAGTCACACTCCTGGCGTCCTTGCTGAGGCTAGGACCCACCCGCCCATTGGCAGCCTTTGTCTCCGAGGGCAAGTGCAATACAGCGCCCCCTGTTGGGCACCCTGTCTTGTTCCTCTCCAGCTGGGTTTGCCTGCCTGGACTGGCTGCCCAAATTCAAGACATGGCAGCTCATGCCATGTGCGACTTAAAGGCTCTCCGCTTCCTATTTTACAAGAGGCTCTGTCTGCTTAAAGTGCTCAGTGCCTGGTGATGCCATGTTTTTTCCTGTCGGCAGTCCCCTCAAAAGAAGGAAATTCATTTGGGAGTTGTTTGAGGTGGATGAGGACATCCTTCCTTCACATCTTTGGTGTCACTGGGACAGGTGGAATTCCTGGCTGGAGGCAGGCGATGCTCCGGTGAGCACATCAGAGGCAGCAGCTGCAGTCTGCTCACCCCTCAGCTGAGACAGGGGAGAAGTTTCGCCAGATGCCTCATCAAATGGAATGCAAACAAACAGAGAGGAGAGCCCCGCATTGCTCATCATGCCCTCAGCTACTCCAGCCTTGCTCTAGGGTGCTCAGGGCAAGAGGGCAGCTCTGTGCCAAGCAGGGCTTCCTGGTGCGTTTTCCATGGAGGAAGGACTCCTCTGGGAAGGACTCCTGCTGGGGGACTTGGGGCATCTGGATTGCCAGCTGTACTCAGCAAAGAGCGGCCACAGAAAGTTATGAGCGCTTCTTGAGAGAAAGCATAAGCCATCAGCAGAGAGGGAGAGAGTGTGAGCAAGAGCGAGAGTGAGAGAGCGAGAGAGCGAGAGCGAGAGCGAGAGAGAGAGAGAGAGAGAAAGAGAGAAAGAGAGAGAGAGAGAATGGACCTCCCAACCTACAAAGTCCCTGCACCAGAAGTAAGGTCATCAGGCTTGAGACCTTGAGGCTGCAGCTGTGCACACCCATTCCCCCAGCCACTGCTCATGCCTGCAACTCCTGCCACAGAGAGGGGTCTTCCACCCCACAACTGAAAATAAGATTTAAATGCACATACCCCTTTGACAGAAAAACAGTGACCTTCATCAAAACAGAAAGTCACTGATTTTAAATCATTTACTGAGATTGATAAGGAAAAAGGATTATGCAGGAGCTGCATGTGAACCGTGGTTGCTACACAATTTGGGCTAGGGTTTACTCTTCTCTCATTAAAAAACTCTGTTTATTCCACCAAAGTAGGTAAAGTTCTCCCTCTCCTCTTTGGATTCTCTACTATATTCCTTAGTGACGTCGTGAGGCTTTCTCAGGACTAAGCCTACAAGTTGTCTATTAACTCAGCTTTCCAGTGGGGACTGCCTAATATTGACCAAATACTTTAGAGAGTCAAATCATCTGTGAACTGGCAGAGATCCAGAACTCCAGTCCAGCACTCACATTTTACAGACAAGGAAGCCAGTGCCAGGGCCTTAGCCTGGTTTCACAACTCTTTCTCTGGTTCTCTTGGTGACTAACAACAAAACGACACCTCCCTATTCTGGTCCGGCTTGGGTTTCTGGCTGCCGGTACAGGAATAGCCAAAATCCTTCCTTTCAAGCTTTCTGTGTAATGGAAACCCTGCTTGACTAATTAGGGCCCACCTCTCTCGAACTCCTGAATCACTGGCATTCATTAAAGATAGAAAAGCATTTTCTCCCCCTAATGAAGGAGAACTGGAATAACATAGATGAGTCACACACACTGAAAACTGTCATGATATTCAAGAAAGGTGACCTTCTCTCACACCTGCAGACCTGGGAGGGTTAATTGAAATCTACACCCAGTTCTTCTCCTTGGGCTCTGACTGTGACAGGAGGGTTTGTTGCTTGTTTTTTTTTTTTTTTTTCCTCCAGTTCCTTGTAGTAGGATGGGATGTGGGTTCTGTTTTAGGAGGTGTGGATTGTGTGGGCTGATGGTGTGGAGGAGGAGGCTAGAAGAAAAGCAATACACACACACATACTGCCCCCACACACATGAACGCATATACACTAACCCCACACAAACACACATGCAGAGATACACATGCACACACTCACACCACACAGACACAAACACAACCATACACTCACAACACACACAAATGCACACATAAACACACACATAGACACTCTCACACACATGCAAACACTCAGACACAGACATACACCTACTCATACTACACACAATCACAACAAACAAATATGTACTCACATGCTCTCTCACACACGCACTCACACACACACACACACGCACAACTTTGGTTGCCACAGACCTTGGTGGCACTTGGTTCCCAGTGGCTGGCTCAGCAGAAAATGTGGCTGAGTTGTAAGACTGTGTTTTGAATGTGGGAGTTGAAAAGAGCAAAGGCATTCCTCAGGTTCAGGAAAGCACTGGTTAACAGGAGCCGAAGGAGGAAGAGAGAAGAGATGATTTTCTTCCCTAAGAATAACTTTTGAAGTTGGAGCTCAATTTCACCTATTCACCTTGGTGATGTCACTTTACCCTGCTGTTTCTCAATGTGCAATGCCTCTGAGGAACCTGACGCCAGGCCGGTGAGGTACACCTTTAGCCATTTCTGTGATGTCAGTTTTTGTTGACGACACATGTTCTGAATGCGCCATGGCTGATCGAGTTTGACTGGATAGATAGCATAAATCTCCAGTCTGAAAGTCATCATAATACTTGGAATGTTTAGAAAAGTCATAACTTAGGGGTGGTTCATAACTTCTTAGAATAATTGTGTTTCCCTCAAATGATATATAAACAGAAGACAGCAGCTTTGGACGATGGGAGTAATTCAGGAGTAACCAGGGACCCCTAGATCTGGAAGAAGGAAGTCAAGTTAGTGCTTTCTTCAAAGGTTTCAATATTTCCTTAGATTTTAGTGCAGCTTAAATCCAAAAACGTAACTAAGGATATCTTTGCTATGGGAAGTGGCTTGTTAAATTGATGTTGTTGGCCAATTTAAAAAGAATGACATGAACTGATTCCACAAGCTGCAGAACTACAGATAGGAATTAGATTGGGTGTTCTGATTTAAGGAAACAAATTTGAGAGAAAAAGAATTCCATCTTATTGCAGAATTAGAGTTGAATAAATCAGGTAGGTAATGAAAGATTCAGGGAAAGATGATACTTTTAAAAAACAAAATTCTATGATCTCCAATCCAGATTTCACAACCCCCAGGATTGTTTTAATTTTGTCAATGGGCTTAAAGAACTTATCCAAAGATTCTTAAAATAACATTAAATCCTTTAAAGTATTTTGTAAGGTGTCATGGTGGCCTTGTAAAAAAGGGAAAAGGGATTGTTATGACATCCAGCTAATTATGGGAAACTGCAAACACCAGAAGTGCAGTCATCACTGAATTGGTTTCTGAGCTTCCAACTCAGAACAGATCTGGATTTGCTCCACAGGGTGTGCCTCTCTTATCAGATTTGGGATTTTTTTTTTTTTTTTTTTTTGATTTTGGAATATTTGCATATACAGAATGAGGTATCTTGAAGGTAGGACCCAAGTCTGAACAAACACGAACTTCATTTATGTTTCATATACATCTTATGCACATGGCCTGAAGGGAGTTTTATACAATATTTCAAATGAGTTTGTGCCTGAAACAAAGCTTGGACTGTGTTTTGGCTGCCATCTGTCACCTAAGGCCAGGTGCAGAATTTTCCACTTGTTGTGGCATGTTGGCAATCAAAAAGTTTTAGATTCTGGATAACTTTGGATTTCAGATTTTTGGATTAGGGATGCTCAACTTATATTACTTTAAGGAACAGTATTGCTGCTCCAAACCTGGGGGGGTCTTCTCTCTGGGAATCAGAGAGATTATAGATATTTGGTGCTTTAAGTCCCATTAAGTTGGGCTACTCTTTCAGAAATAAATGATCTCAATTAGTATAATCTCCATAAAGTGACACCACTTGGTTATGAAACTCGTTTTCTTTTAACCAAATGTCCCCCAAATGCTTTAAAATCACTAGTAGGTTGCTGAATGAGAATGTAAGGAAGGAACTAGCACTTAATACTTCCACGTCTTTTTTATGGACTTTTCTCTTTCAAGAAATAAGAGCATTGCCTACTTTCCTGTGAACTAGATTTGTGTTGAGAATTAGTTCACAATGAAAAGTGCTAAGCATTACTATATCCCCTGTAGTAATAACACGGGTGTTATAGACACAACCATGGTGTCCAAATCAGGACCAGCAGAAGACAGACCCAAAAAATGCATGGATATGGGGGCATGGCAGCGAGGTTGGAATGAAGTTTCTGGGGAAACTGGATTTTACCCCTAAATTTCTTTATGTATTCAGTTTAGTCTATCAAAAAGGAGCCCTGCAAATAAATTTCTGCATTAAAAAAAGCTGATTAGAAAAGGCCATTTTAGACCAGGCACAGTGGCTCACACCTGTAATCCCAGCACTATGGGAGGCCAAGGCGGATGGATCACCTGAGGTCAAGAGTTTGAGATCAGCCCTGGCCAACGTGGTGAAACCTCATCTCTACTAAGAATACAAAAATTAGCTAGGTGTGGTGGCAGGTGCCTATAATCCCAGCTAGTTGGAGGCTGAGGCAGGAGATTTGCTTGAGCCCGGGAGGTGGAGATTGCAGTGAGCCGAGATCACATCATTGCACTCCAGTCTGGGCAACAGAGCAAAAAAAAAAAAAAAAAAAATCGTCTCAGAAAAAAAGAAAGAAAGAAAGAAAAAAGAAATGGCTATTTAAAAATTTTGAAAGTTTTTTTTTTTCCCTTGGGATAACCAGAAACCTTGTTAAATCTGAGAGGCTGATTTTGTCTGGGATAAAAAGATTAGAAAGCATTAGACCAGGAAGGGCTTCATTTGAACCTGCCTGAAGACACATTTCAGTTCTGTTAACCAAAACTGTGCATTCTTCAACCAGAAGCACAACGGGAAATGGGGAGGAGAGAGGAAGGGAGCCTGGATGGACGGAAGAGACCTACCTGCCTTAGCCTGACTTCCCTAGAAAGCAGACCCTGAGGCAAAGTATGTGGGCTCTTTCTAGACTGGGGAGGGCCTTCCTAAGGACAGAAGAGTGAGGGAAGAGGGGAACAAGGCAGGAAAAAAGGGAGAGCTTATAAGGCGCTATAACCGAGCTCGCCACTACTGGTTGTTCAGCTCAATAGATGATGCCATCTTGCGGGACCATCTTCCGACAGGCCATGCGAATGGTTGCATCTCAAGACAGCCCTTCTGTGGGAAGAGAGGGAGGCAGTTTAGCCATTTGCTGCATTCGTCTATGGGTCAAAGGTTGGCACGGCTGATGTGACACCCCTTGCTTCTGGTTGGACACATGTAGACGCTATGCGGTCCGTGGATGTCTCACGACAGAGCTCAACAGAAAAGCCCCAGGCTGGAGGCGAGGCACTAAGCAGTTGCTCATGCATGCTTAGGATGGGAGGTAGTTCCAAGCTCCTGAGAAGTTGGTCACAGCCCGTGCAGTGCTGCTCAGCACAGCAGCAGCTGGAATAGAACAAGGGGCCAAAGACCTTAGGGATGTGAGACCCAGAGAATCTGAGGGGTGATACAAACCTCTACCCAGATTTCTGTTGGAAACATGGCCTTTTCCGTCTTTGAGTATGCTAGATACTGGGGATTGCACATCTGCTGATGTCCACATGTGGTAGACTGCTTGCTGTTTCTCCAGTATTCTCTTTCCTCTTCTTAGTAATAGAGCCCCCAGTTTTTAACTGTGCACTTGGCTTCACAGGCTAAAGACTGACTATACATTTTCTAGCCTCCTTTGCTGATTGGTGTAACCATGTGATCTAGTTCTGACCAGTGAGATGCAAGTGGAACTGATGTATGCAACTTCTGGTACATGTCCTTAAATGCAAGGGACATGCTCTTCTTTGTCCCTCTTTTCATTCAGGTAGCTGGAATTCAGATGTAATGGTTGGCACTCCAGTGGCCACTGTAGACCATGAGGTGACCTTGGGAACGGGAGCTGCATGTGGTAAGGCAAAAGTCACAAGGAACCTGAGTCCCTGTCACTACAGTCACCAAATCATCCCTGAATTGCTTACTTCCAGACTTTTTACAGTGGAGAGACCTAAATTTTCGCTTTACTTAAGCCAGTGCTCTTGTGGGTTTCCTATTGCTTTAGCTGAACTTTTGTTGTTGTTGTTGAGACAGAGCCTCTATCACCCAGGCTGGAATGCAGTGAGTATAGTCACGACTCACTGCAGCCTCGACCTCCTGGGCTCAGGTGATTCTCCCACCTCAGCCTCCCAGGTAGCTGGGACCACAGGCACGCACCACCACACCTGGCTAATTGTTTTGCATTTATTGTAGAGATGGGGTTTCACCATGCTGCCCAGGCTGGTCTCAAACTCCTGGGCTCAAGCAATCTGCTCACCTCAGCCTCCCAAAGTACTGGGATTACAGGCATGAGCCACTGCGCCCAGCCCCTTTGGCTGAACTTAATTCTAAATGATACAGCGTTCAAAGCAGGGAGGATATAAACAGAAGAGGGGCATAAGTATCCACTTTTAAAAATCACTCAGCCGGGCGTGGTGGCTCACGCCTGTAATCCCAGCATTTTGGGAGGCCGAGGCAGGCGATTCACGAGGTCAGGAGGTCAAGACCATCCTGGCTAACACAGTGAAACCCCGTCTCTACTAAAAATACAAAAAATTAGCTGGGCGTGGTGACGGGCGCCTGTAGTCCCAGCTACTTGGGAGGCTGAGGCAGGAGAATGGTGTGAACCCAGGAGGCAGAGACTGCAGTGAGCTGAGATTGCACCACTGCACTCCAGCCTGGGCAACAGAGCGAGACTCCGCCTAAAAAAAAAATAAAAAAGGACTCTCCTTTGTCTGTGTCCCACTACCCCGACCTTCTCATAGCACCTTTGACTACCCTGATGATAGTTAACACAGGCATACCTCACACATAGTGTGAGTCCTGTGCCAGATCACTGCAATAAAGCAAAATCACAATAAAGTGAGTTGCACATATTTTGGGCTTACCGGTGCATATAAAAGTTATGTTTAAAGTATAATCTAGTCTGTGCAATAGCATTATGTCTATAAAAACAATGTACGTACCTTAATTAAAATACTTTGTTGCTAAAAAAAATGCTAACAATCATCTGAACCTTCAGCAAGTAGTCATCTTTTTGCTGGTAGAGGATACTTCTCAATGTTATGGCTGCTGACCGATCCGGGCCGTGGTGGCTGAAGGTTGGGGTAACTGTGGCAATTTCTTAAAATAAGAAAACACTGAAGTTTGTGGCATCAGTTGACTCTTCCTTTCATGAAGAGTTCTCTTTTGTATACAATGCTGTTTGATAGCATTTTACCCTTTTGTCAACTAAGTTATTTGAATAAATACTTTGTTGTCATTTCAACAATGTTCACAGCACCTGAGGAAACCACTGTCTTTTGTTATGCATAAGAAGCAACTCCTCATCCCTTCAAGTTTGATCATGAGATTGCAGCAATTCAGTCTCACTTACAGGCTTCTCTTCTAATTCTAGTTCTCTTGCTATTTCCAGTGACTTCCTCCACTGAAGTCTTGAACCCCTCAAAGTCATCCAGGAGGACTGGAATCAACTTCTTCCAAACTCTGGTTAGTGTTGATATTTTGACTTCCTCCCAGGAATCACAGATGTTCTTAATGGCATCTAGAACGGTGAATCTTTTCCAGAAGGTTTTCAGTTTGCTTTGTCTAGATCTGTCAGAGGAATCACTAAGCAGTTATAACCTTACAAAATGTACTTCTTAAATAATAAGACTTGAAAGTCAAAATGACTCCTTGATCCATGGGCTGCAGAATGACTGTGTGTAAACTGTCAGATAAACAACATTCATCTCCTTGCCCATCTCCATCAATGCTCTTGTGTGAACAGGTGGACTGTCAATGAGCACCTAAGTAATGAGTAATATTTTGAAATAAATGTTTTTTTCTGAGTAATATGTCTTAACTTTCAGCTTAAAATATTCAGTAAACAAAATACGCTGTAAACAGATGTGCTATCATCCAGGCTTTGTGTTCAATTTACAAAACACAGGAAGAGTAAACTTAGCACAATTCTTAAGGGACCAAGGATTTTTCTAATGGTCAATGAGCACTTGTTTCACCTTGAAATCATCAGCTACATTCGCCCTTGAGAAGAGAGTCAGCCTGTCCCCTGAAGCTTTGAAGCTAGGCATTGACTTTTCCTCTCTAGCTATGAAAGTCCTAGATGGCTTCTTTTTCCAATAGAAGGCTGTTTTGAATATATTGAAAATCTGTTGTTCAGAGTAGCCACCCCCATTAATGATCTTAGCTAGAGCATCTACATAACTTGCTGCAGCTTCTATATCAGCATTTGCAGTTTCACCTTGCCCTCTTATGTTATAGATATGGCGTTTTAAACCTCATGAACCAACCTCTCCTAACTTCAAACTCTTCTTCTGCCACTTCCTCACCACTCTCAGCCTCCACAGAATTGAATAGAGTTAGGCCTTCCTCTGGATTAGGCTTTGGCTAAAGGGAATGTTGTGGCTGGTTTGAACCTCCACCCAGACCACTCAGACTTTCTCCATATCAACAATAAGGCTGTTTCTCTGTTTTATCATTCATGTGTTCACTGGAGTAACATGTTTAATTTCTTTCAAGAACTTTTTCTTTGCATTTACAACTTAGCTAACTGTTTGGAGCAAGAGACCTCACTTGCAGCTGAACTCGGTTTTTGGCCTGCCTTCCTTACTAAGCGGAATCTTTTCTAGCTTTTGAATTCAAGTGGGAGACATGCAAATCTTCCTTCCACTTAAACACTTAGAGGCCATTGTAGGGTTATTAATTGTTCTAATTTCAATATTATTGTGTCTCAGGGAATAGGGAGGCCCAAGGAAAGGGAGAGAGATGGGGTAACGGCCTATTGGCAGGGCAGTCTGAACACATATATTTATTGATTGAGTTTACTGTCTTACATGGGTGCAGTTGGTGGCACCCCAAAACAAGTACAACAGTAACATTAAAGATCACTGATCACAGATCGTCATAACAGATGTAATAATAATAATGTAAAATACTGCAAGAATTACCAAGATATGATACAGAGTCACGAAGTGAGTACTGTTGTTGGAAAAATGGCCCTGATATACTTGCTTGACACAGGGTTACCGCAAACTTTCAGCGTGTAAAAAACACGATATCTGCAGAGTGCAGTAGAGCAAAGCAAAATAAAATGAGACATGCCCATCATTGCTACTACTCTGAGGCAGGCATTATGAGGCACTGTACCTCTGGTATCTCACATAATACTTTAAATGCTTCTATGAAGTAGGCATAACTACTACCACGATGGCCATTTTTCATAGCTGGTCATCCTGCCCCCATCCTTGCTCCATTGCAGTCCATTCTCTACACAGTGGCCAGACTGATTCTCCCCCATACATCATCTCACCACACCCTTCTGCTTAGAATTGCCCCATGGTGTTTTAGTTATATAACACCATCATCCCCAAACATAGTGGCTTAAAAAACAAAAATGATTTCTGCCTTTGTCGATGAGGAATTCAGGAAGGACTTGGTCTGGTAGTTCTCCCTGGGAGGTCCCTACCACGATTGCAGTCATGAGTTGGCTAGGCCTGCCATCATTTGAAGTCGTGATGGGGTTAGACAGTCTGCTCCTAACGTGGCCCAACCACACAACTGCCTGGGAAGCCGGGACTGACTGGAGGCTGGAGGTCTCTGTTCTCTCCACACAGGATTGTCCAACAGAGCTGCTGAGTGCAGGGCATGGAGGCTGGCTTCCCCATGGGAGCAACGCAAGGTGCCAAGATAGACGCGGTATTGCCTTTTATACTCTAGTCTTGGAAGTCACACCCCATCATGTCTAGTGGTACAGGAATTTGCATATTCTGTAGTACAGGATTTTGCAAACATCTGCTTGGGTTTGAGGGAGAAGGACATAGACCTTACCTCACTATGAAGTCGTGTCAATCATCAGTTGTGGCACGGGGTACGTATTGCGGTTTATGTTGGGGTCTGGGGAACATAAGGCCTGTGTCCAGAACCAAAGCACTGTCCTAACCCCACACAGAACACTCTCTACCCAAAGCCCCTTTGGCTGGCTTTGCTTTTTGCCATTTCGGCCTTGCTAAGGTGTGAGAAATGTTGCCACATCCATTGCATCTGCTGCAAAGGCATGCTAGTAATTATCAGTGATAACAGAATGAAAAGGAAACAGTTGGTTTTGAGCTTCTAACATATGGTATTGTTGGTTTTTTCTGAGAAGAGAGATCCTGCTTGTGCCCAAGGAATCCCTGAGGATCCCTATGCAGGACCCCCTCATCCCACAGCTTTGTCTCTCTACTCCAGAGCTGGCTATGTCCAGCCACTTCTGGGAAGTGGAGCATCTGATTGGTTATCCTGTGTCATAAAAGAGATGGCGTCTGAACTAACCTCTTTACACAGAGTTTCACAGCACTTCTTCTGGGTCACACCCTCATAGCTCCATTCAGGCAAGGTATAGATTTGAGTGGAAATATCTGTCCTGAGCATTGAGGTACCACAGTGATGCCAATGCAAGCCCCAGCACAGACAGCATGTCTGTGTTTCTCCTGAGCTGGCAGATGGGTTTTAAAGCCAAGTTACAAGTGTGCCCAGGCACAGGGACAGCTGTGTGAGTGAAGGAACAGTTTTGTGCCAGGGAGGGAGAGAGGACCAGCTCTAGGGGAAACTATAGGCTCTGCAGGCTCAGAAAGAGGCAGGTGTGGTGAAACCTCCCGGGACCACCTCATCATTCCGTTCAGGCCCCCTGACTCATTAAGAGATTCTGGTGACACCCCACCTCCCTGGCTTCAATCTCTCTAGCTGTGAGCCTGGGGATTGGAAGACTTGGCACAGTCTTTCCTCCCCAAGGGTGCTGTGCTGGTGATGTGTGCAGAGTGCATCACACTCCTCTGATAAAACGTGTATCCTGAGTACAAAGTATCATCGTCACTATATTCCACGATGTGGCTAAATATAGGTGTGCGCCAATCTGCTGAAGAGTAGAGTATCTCTTCAGCATTTGCCTGGGAGAAACAAGTGGCCCAGTGGCTGCAGAGGATGCAGCAGAGAAGAGTTGGCATGCAGCAGCAGTGTACCTGAGACCAGGGCATAGAGAGAGGGAAAGGCCCTGCATGCTCCCCTGCTGGGCAGCTCCAGCCCACTGGATGACAGTGAGTCCTGAGTGCAGCAAGGCTGGAGTCCTACTGTGAAAGCCCACAATAGCAGAGCCCCTGTCAGGAATGGAGCAAGGAGATCACAGATCACAGAGCACATTGCACCTGCCCCATGCAGTGGCAGAGCAAGATGCTCAAGGGCCTGGCATTAAGAGGGACCATTCGAGGTAAAAGGGTAGGAGTCTCCCTTCTTTTTGTTTTTTGTTTTCCCACACAGTCCCAGAGGGTGCTGTGGTGTTCTGATACACTTCTTGTGTCAGAACTGTTTCTCATTATGTCCAAGACAGAGCAGGCGTGAGAGCTGAGCATCCTCCCCTTGCTGCGCTCCGCTGGTCCCCAAGGCACCCTCCCCATGCGCCGCTTCCTTCCACTTACCGCCCGCGCAGGGCGCCACACCCTGAGCTCTGCTTGTTCCCTCTTCAGACTGGCGGGTGGTTATAGAGGTGTTTGGGGTGTCAGCTCTGAAATGCTAAAAATAATACCAGGCTTTCCATCCTGGGATGTCTCATTAGTGCGCTTACAAATGAGTCCCCCTGCAGTTTTTCAGCAATTGGCTAACAAGCTCTAATTTGAGCGTTTGGGCTGGACCTCGGCTCAGCAGGAGCAGACGCGGAGCAGATGCCTTCTCGGAGCTGCCTGTTTGGGGAAGCTGGTCAGTTTCCACTCTATCTCAGCCTCCCACAACAAGGAAGCTGCAGGAAGGTTGAAAAAAGCACAGCAAAGCAGGGATGAGCCTCCTCGGTGGAGAGCAACGCCCAGGTGGGTGTGGATGTGGAGAGCTGTGGGGCCCACCTGGGCGGGTGCAGGGGGGTGGGAGGAGGGGCCGAGAGCGCTCTCTAAGTTAAGGTCCAAGTGTGGAGGAGAGGACTTGGAAACTTCCTGCAGCAGCTTCCTGGCCCGGTGAAATGTTCTCGGCAGCAAGCATGAAGCTCTGATTTGTAAAAAAGTCAATACACCTTGCATGCCAACTATGCCTTCTCCAATCCTGCACTTGTGATGTCCGAGGCTGTCCTTCTGGGCCATGGAGCAAACCTTTCAGGGTTGAGTTCTTCTAGGTCGTGTGGAGCGGGCCAGCTTTAATGAACCTGTCTAAAAGGAAGGAAGAGAAAGAGCTCAGCTCCTCAGGGGAACAAGGAGGACCTTGGCGGCGGTCTCACTCCTCACCAGCTCTTCACCTCAGATCTTGTCCTGACTTCCTGGTCCACTAACAGCCTCCTGGATAGAAGAGTCAGGTAATGATCCCCGCCTCCCAACACTCATTGCTCAGTTTCAACAATCATCAACAATTTGCCAATCTCATTTCATCTCTCCTCTGATCTTTTGCCTTTTCTGGAGTATTCAGATCCTCACCTTCATCACCACTATTAGCTTATAAACCTCGTTTAAGGACAGGGATTCACCTCAGCTCAATTATGTTTTGCTACGCACGTGGTACCCGTCTTCTGTGTTGAGAGATGTTTGAATTATACAGTTTTTAGTGCATTAAGTGTTAGCATTTGGAATCCAATCTGGCTCACTCTAGATGAGCTATAGAGTTTTTATTTCTTCTCCTCTCCCTTTCTCCTTCTTGAGTTGAAAACTTACCCAGCCTCCCCACACCTCTCCCCACACCCTATATTGCCACTTGTTTTTCTTTCTTTCTTTTTTCTAACCATACCCTGAGGCATTTCACCGGCAACTCTTTATTATCTAACCACAGTTCACCAGCCCAGAAGATGTTCTGAAAATTGACAGTGATCATGATACAGCCTGGGTCCAGAATACTTCTCTGTACGATGGGTGTGTATGAAGACAGACAGACCTGCCAGGCTCCATCAGGGAAGCTCTGTGTCTCCTTCACATTGGAGGGACAGAATATTATCTGGAGATGGAGAGTGCTTCTGAGAGTCTCTAGCACAGGGGTCCACAGCCTCGGATGGGTCCCAGTCCCAGTCTGTGGCCTGTTAGGAACCGGGCCACACAGCAGGAGGTGAGCAGTGGGCAAGTGAGCATTACCACATGAGCTCTGCCTCCTGTCAGATCAGCCGGTGACATTAGAGTCTCACACAAGCATGAACCCTATTGTGAACTGTGTGTACAAGTGAGGGCTCTAGGTTGGGTTCTCCTTATGAGAATCTAATGCCTGAGGATGAGGCAAAACAGTTTCATTCTGAAATCACCCCCGCTGCTCTCCATCTGTGGAAAAATTGTCTTCCATGAAACCGGTACCTAATACCCCAAAATTTGGAGACCATTGCTCTGGTAGGCCTGCCTACTGGGCTTACTTTGCATATATGAAATTAATAATTATTCCTCATTTCAGAAATTTAAAATGTTACATTTATACTTCTTTCATATTTCCAGCATTGTACCAAAGGTCAGTCCTAGAATGCTTTGTTTTAGCTGTTTTGCTTTCCTTAGGCAGAGAACAAAGATTGGAGGCTTCCTCCTGAGCGCACTGGGATGTGTCATTACGTTGGGGCTGCCGAGTGTCCTTACCTACTGCTACCCAGACGCAAAGGCAGGTGGGCAGGGCCAGGGAGTTCGATGCTTCACCTCCCTAAGTGAGAACTGCATCATCCAAACAGTCAGCTCTCAGCCAGATGGCACCCCGAGGCTCTGTGAATTTCTCTCAGCACAACAAGCACATCTGCCAGTTGGGTTCCAGCGCTTGTTTTCTCTTTTCTTTTCGGCACTAGACACCAGGGCTTTAATTACACAGCCAAACTCAGCCGCAGAACATTCCCCAGTCTCATCCTGGCTGGGCCCAGGACCTCCCCACCTCTCCAAAAGCCCCAAAATGGAACGACTTAGGCCGGTCATCAGGGCCAGCGGGTGCAAAGGTGCTAAGTGGGCTGAGTCGACCCTGTACTCCTCTTGGTTCTCTCTGTAATGATCCCCTCTTCCTCACAGGCCCCCTTCGCCCTGATCTCGCCCTCCCACCTGCTATCGGAGGGCCCCTCATGGAGATGCTTGGCCAGGCCTAGACCTCAGCGCTCGCTTGGCGTGCCCTTTCCACTGGGCTTCCTCATGTCCTTAGTGCACGGGTCCCCAGGGCAAGGCTTGGCCAGAGAGCTGCTTGGAAGCAACAGTTACTATGTAGACAACTGACAGAAATCTGTGTGGTTGTGCGGCCATCCTCCTTTGTCAATCCTGCCCAGATATCCTGCTTTCCTCATAACAGCCAGCATTTTTTTGAGCGCTCACTATGTGCCAGGCACTTTACTGTATTAACTCATTTAATCCTACAACAACCTTCTGAGGTAGGTGCTGCTGTTAATCTCATTTTACAGATGAGAAAACTGAGGCACAGAGAGGTTCAGCCACTTGTCCCAAATCACCCCGCTAGTAATGAGCAGAGGTGGGATTCATATCTAGGATTCAAGCCTGACTCAAGAGCCCAAAGGCTTTTAAAAGAAAACCTGAAACTACATACAATTCCATATGACATGGAAAAAATTGAATAAAGTTCTTGGCTCAAAGGTTGGCATTCTGATGCTTTCCTTTTCCGTTTTCATCTTCTCATTTCCACTTTAAAAAAAAATTATAGTTCTCGGCCGGGCGCAGTGGCTCAAGCCTGTAATCCCAGCACTTTGGGAGGCCGAGACGGGCGGATCACGAGGTCAGGAGTTCGAGACCATCCTGGCTAACACGGTGAAACCCCGTCTCTACTAAAAAAATACAAAAAACTAGCCGGGCGAGGTGGTGGGCGCCTGTAGTCCCGGCTACTCGGGAGGCTGAGGCAGGAGAATGGCGTAAAAACCCGGGAGGCGGAGCTTGCAGTGAGCTGAGATCCGGCCACTGCACTCCACCCTGGGTGACATAGCGAGACTCCGTCTCAAAAAAAAAAAAGAAAAAAAGAAAAAATTATAGTTCTCACACAGTGACTGTGACAAGAGTAAATATGATAGTGGAGGTTCAGATAATGTGAAAAACGAGTGGAGGAGACAATTTTAGGTGGCTTTGCCGTGTCCTCTTCACCTGACAGAGGCGGGCACCCTTAGGTCTGGTTTATGATCTTGCCCAAGCCCCATAAAGGGAAGACCAAAACTCCTAGAAGCACCCTGCGTTTTTAGAGTTGTTAGGGAAATGCGGTATGCAAAGCCTCTGTAAGGAAAGGATCCATCCTTAGGGATACGAGGATCTGCTAAAATTGTAAGGGACATGTGAATACGAGGGCGATCGACCTGTGATGATGAGTTGGCAAAAAATGAAAATACGCACAAACTCCCCACCATGGAGGAGGCCTCGTGTGCAGGAAAAGACATTGTCTCCGCCCTTTGGATGTGTTGAAGGATGCTCTAGAATAGAGAAATCCACTAAAAACTAAACAGCAGAGGAGCATGTAACACAGGACATAGTGCAATGGGAGTTTTGAGAGGGTATCAGGCAAATCAGCAAGGGGTAAGGGCAGAAGGATGAAGCTGTGGCTTTGAGAGAAGACTTGGAGGCTGGGGAGAGCTCAGATGCCACCAGGCAAGACCTTAGCCCCAACCCACATGGTTGTTGCCTCCACTGTCCTTCCAAGATGCTCCAGCCAGGGCCCATGTCCATGCCCCCTGCATCTCTTGCCTCTAGCTACGGTACCTGCCATGCAGCTGGTGCTCAATATACTTTTGTTTTAAAAAATCAGTGACTAAATGAATAAGCACAGCAATCGAGTTTTTAGCCATTAAGTCAGTCAGGTGTATGAAATTTGAAGAGCCACTTACACGTCTCCATTGAATTCCCCTTTGTCTTGCCAGTTTCTCCCTCTTCCTTTACTGCACCTTTCAGATCTCTCAGCTTAGCCTTCATTCACGGTGGCACTCACAGTGGGATATGTCAGGCTGCGTCCACTGTGTTATTCGGTGTGTCACCAGCGCCTTGACTAGGACAGAGATAGCCTTGAAACAGTGGTTACCCTCACTAATGAGCATTATGCAATGACTTCACTGCCTTCTCTTGGTTCTTTTGGTCTCCATCCTGAATCCTACTGATGTGATCTTTGGTGATGGCGCTGGGTGAAGGTGGTGCTGACGTAAGATGTGCACAGGCTCACCTCTAGCTCAGCCTCCACCTTACTTTGGAACTCCAAGCTCATCCCCCACTATACGATGGGGGTGGCAGGACTTGCCCTGGATCCCCTACAGGGTTCTCACCAGAGAGACAGTTGGGAAAGCTCATTGAAAAGTTACTGTTCTGGCCAGGTGTGGTGACTCACGCCTGTAATCCCAGCACTTTGGGAGGCCAAGGTGGGCGGATCACCTGAGGTCAGGAGTTTGAGACCAGCTTGGCCAACATGGTGAAACCCTGTCTATACTAAAAATACAAAAATTAGCCGGACGTGGTGGTGGGCGCCTGTAATCCCAGTCGCTTGAGAGGCTGAGGCTGGACAGTCACTTGAACCCAGGAGGCAGAGGTTGCAGTGAGCTGAGATCGTGCCATGGCACTCCAGCCTGGGCTACAAGAGCAAAACTCTGTCTCACACACACACACATAAACACACACACACACACACACACACAAAAGAAAAGAAAGGAAAGAAAAGTTACTGTTCTATTAAATGTATTGTCTCTAATGAATGAAATCTTTCTGAGTATAATGATTTGAGCTTTCTCCATAACTTCACTCCTTTTTACACCAATTTTTGTTTTAATGGGAAGAAAAAAAACCCTGTGCACTATTTCCTCCCTTACCTTTTTCTAGTTAGGATTAAACAGAAGAAAAATGGTGGCATCATTCCCAGAGGTCCTCAGCATTTGAACTTTACAATGGAAAACTCTTAATCCAAAGCTAAAATTCATATGTAACCGATGTCCTTAAGCTAACGGTTGCTTGCACATTCTAAAAAGCTTTGTATTTCTGTCTTCATGTCAGTGTTCACTCTCTATTTCTCTTTAGCTATTTATCAGCCTCTGAGAAAATCTCCCGGCAGCTCCTCCCCACATAAAACTATTCCAAATCCATGTAAAACCCTTAATTTAATCAACACATTACCATTTCCTAACAAAGGGTAAATGAGATCAACTACATTTACACCAGGAAGAAAGGAAATTAATTTTACTCAATTATAAAAAGGAGGCAGCTTTACACAAGTAACAATTTAACAATTGTAGTAGTGGAGATTATGGAAAATTCTGAATCAGGATGCCAGAAGGTCGCGCATCGCTGATAGGTTTCAAAATAACTCCGCAAATCCTCACAGCAACAATCTAGTGAAGGCCCAAGAGCCGAGACAGTCCTTAAGAAATGAAAAGTGATGAGTGCCTAAAACAAGGAATTGCATAATAATCAGAAATTAGATTTGACACTGATAACTCACCTGTAAATAATCCACAGAGCTTGCCTTTTAGCTACTTCTAAGACTTGTAGACAATGCATTGTTTAAGCCATGTTCAGAAGACACCCTGCACCTTATTTTCTAGAACCAGAATTTTTTGTGGGTAGAAGGGAAGGAATCCAGGATTTATGGGAGATTTACAGTAAAATATAAACTAAGATGATTAAAACAAAATGGACCCTGGACAGTAATGCTAACTGGCACACTAAGATCAATAGATGTGGATTCATATAAGCTGTCTAGAGACCAGCTGGTAAAAATAGGGGGAATGGTTAGAAATTGTAACACACCCCAAGCTGGAAAATACGCCAACTGTATTATGTCATTCTGGAGCACAAATTATAATTCTACAGCACATTAAAGAGAATATTGTTTGGGAAGCTAGAAGTCATTTTCTTATGCTTCTCTCTCATAGGAAGCCACAGGCCATTTGGATTATTGCACTTTTCAAAGTACACGGGAAGACTTGAGACCATCCAGAGAATGACACAAACAAAAGGGCAGAATGCCTGATGGAAAAGAGGCCCCATGAGGAAAGGCTAAAGAATCAGGACTACTGAAGCTAAAGAGGAAAACTCAAATAACGAAACATTATTGTTTTCAAATATGTGACAGGTTTTTGGCTAGAAGATATCACTCATACATTTCCTGAACACATGGAGGCCAGGGCAGACAAAAGTAAAGATGGAAACCAGACCAGCAAGTAAGTCCTTTGACGGCCTTCCAAGTGCCTAGAGATGAAGGCAAAGCTCCCTCACAGTTGCAGGCAACGTCTCATCTTTTGTCACTTCTGGCATGACACTGCACAGCCACAGCCAGTGCGGTATCTCTGCCTTGGCCCGCGTCCTGCCTTCTTTCTCCCTGGTCGGTATCTCCTCACCTCCGCCAGCCTGGCCAGCTCCTTGGTCATTGGTGTTGTACCCACCCAGGCATGTGCTTGGCTCCCCACAACCTCAGAAGCTCTCAGTACAGTGCAGGACCAGAGGGTGAAACCAATGAAAGGCTGTTGAATAAATGAACAATTTAAAGAGGAAATGTTTAATGCTGAGAACAAAAACTAGGAAAGAGATACCTAATAAGATATTTTGCAGTGAAATGCCATGTGTTGTGCTCTATAACTTCCTCTCTACCTCCCTAACATAGTGTTTAGTGAAATCTATAGTGCTCACTTGTACTTTGTGGAGTCTGGGGGTGAAAGCTTGTAGATATCCAACATTTGCATAACACTAGAAAGTCCATTTTGCCCTCTCTGAGAGAATGTAGTGATCCTGCTGTTTATATCTAGATTCAGATCCCTCAATAAGAGTTCTCTTGGTCTCGTTTTCCTACTGATCCTAAGAAGCATTCATTAACTAGGCTGTATCTGCCTAGTACAGCTCTATCCATATGGTAGATCTGCAATAGATTCTTGGGATCTTGTGGTAATTAGACAGCAAGCCTATTCTGGAATAATGGCAATTTAGTTATTCTGTTACACTGACCAAGCATGTGTTAGCTCACTGATGGCCACCTATGTAGGTATTTAGATGCATTGTCCTGGGAGGATGGGGATGGAGAGTCTCCTGAAGTCCTTCGGCGTCTCCACTTGACCTTGGCAGGGATCCTGGGTGAACTTCATGAAGACCTACAGGGAACTGGCAGCTGGCCTCTTCTCCTATGAGAGAACTCTCTCAATAAGCCCTGTTATTTTCCTGAAACCATGTGACATTATAAGAGGCTGGAAGGGAGGGTGAGAAATCATTTATTCCACGCTTCTCTGGGCAGAACAGCACTCACCCATCGCAGAAGCCTCTATATCCTCCCATTATGTCTTATCTTTTTATTTGTTTCCAAGCCACATTCATCTCCAAAGCAAATCTTTGTTGCGTTTACTTGAGAACAACACAGTTTCCCATTGCATCTCTCACCCCCTTGCCAAAACTATGCAAATTAAGAATAATCTCGATCTGGTTGGGGTTGTTTGTAACTGAAAAGTAATTGGGTTATAATATGCTAATTATTATGCTAATATTTGGCTCCAAAGATAAAGAGACCAGAAATGCTAATGTGAGAATCCTCCCACAAAGAGGATTACGAGCAGGAAGTTTACAGGAGGAGAAGAAAGGAGAGGACCGGAATGGAGCAAGGACTAGAAATGCAGGCCCTTTAGAAATAATGAAGGGGTTTTGTTGGTTTGTTTCTTTATACTTTCTTTTATTTTGCAAATTTTCTATGATTACTATGTGTTACCGTAACACTTAGCAGGAAAAATAATGTAATGTCTAAAGAGAAAAAAGAATGAGGGACTTTTAGAGCAGAAGTAGATGAAGGAAAGGCCGAGGCTGGCCTTACCAGAGCCTCTCCCAGGAAACGGTCAGGCACTGACCAGATCCGGCTTCCCAAGACAGGAAGAGTTGGTTTCAGGGAAAATCCGTGGCTGGGATCCAGGGAAGTTGATGAGTCTGCTTTCAGGTGGGTGAGAGAACCGTGGCTACAACCTAGGCCTCAGGACCACTGGGACTGAGAGGAAACGGAAATAATATCTTCAAACCTGGTGGAAGAGGTCATTGCGAGCGTGTTAGAACCATACCCTGTCAATGTTTCTCCATTCATTTCTTCAAGGAATATTCTACACGTATCTTACCCTCTCTGTACGGTACATTCTGCTAGTCTCTGTGGATACTGGGAATGAAAGATGCTTCCCCAGTCTGAAGAGCAGGGGCTTTCTCTGTGGGCCTGCGAAGGAGGCAGTGCAGGCATCAACCTTCTGAGGTCTTCACCCCCCTCCTCCTGGATGACCAGGAGCACTCAGTGATGAGGGAGGGAGAGGGTGCCCTTGGCTGGTGGGTGGTGCCTTGGGAAGTGCTGGAGAAGAGCTGGGCCCTCATTTGGGAAATCTTTTCTTTTTTCTTTTTTTTTCCAGACAGGGTCTCACTCTGTCACCCAGTCTGGAGTGCAGTGACATGCTCATGGCTCACTGCAGCCTCAACTTGCCAGGCTCAAGTGATCCTCCCACCTCAGCCTTTCAGGTAGCTGGGACTACAGCCTCGTGCCACCACGCCCAGCTGATTTTTGTGTTTTTTGCAGAGATGGGGTTTCACCATGTTGCCCAGGCTGGTCTGGAGTTCTGGGCTCAAGCAATCTGCCCACCTCAGCCTCCTAAAATGTTGGGATTACAGACGTGAGCCACAGTGCCAGGCCTCACTTGGGAAATCTTAAGGCAAGAAATAAGGTGATGAGCTGAAAAGGGCCTTGAATTGTGGCTCTGACTGTGCTCTGCCCCAGGGCGTGTTCCACCCTGAACTTTCATCGAATCCTTTCCACATGTGATTCCACCCATGGGAAGCTCTGAACTTCTGTTAAAAGCGGGTAGTTGTGGCCAGGTGCAGTGGCTCGTGCCTGTAATCCCAGCACTTTGGGATGCCAAGGCAGGTGGATTACCTGAGGTCAGGAGTTCGAGACCAGCCTGGCCAACAGGGAGAAACTCCGTCTCTACTAAAAATACAAAAATTAGTTGGGCGTGTTGGTGCGCACCTGTAGTCCCAGCAACTTGGGAGGCTGAGGCAGGAGAATCGCTTGAACCCAGGAGGTGGAGGTTGCAGTGAGCCGAGATCGTGACATTGCACTCCAGCCTGGGTGACAGAGCAAGACTCTGTCTCCAAAAAAAGAAAAAAAAAGAAGCGAGTAGTTTTTTCCTTTCCTCATCACCCATGTCTCTTTTTGACACTCTTGAAACCCTGTAATGAATTCTCAAAAATATTAAAGCTCTCTTTAACTTCTTTTCTTCCCCTACCTTCACCAGGAGGTCACACATCATTACTGGCAGCAGATGGATCCCATCTGTACCACAGAGGGCAAAGATTTCAGTCAGTGAGTTACAGACACCACGGATGAAAACAGGAGCCCATCAGGGAATCACGTAATGATCACAGCTAAAGGAAGCCCTGTCCTGGGAGTACTTTGCTGATGCCTCAGCTTCTTGCTTCTAAGCTCCTGGCCCCATTTGGTCTGAGGCAAAGAACATTCAGATTGGTGCCATTTATTTGCACCAACGTGCGGAAGAGGCGGCAGAAGTGTTGGGAGATCTCTGAAGAACCGTGAGTTGGGGAGAGACTAAGACCATGCTTTCTACTCTGGAAACTTGGTTTCCAACCAGTAAAGTAAGGTCTCCCAACAAATGGAATAATGTGCCGTGTGGCTATGATGGGTGCAGATAATCAATGCTCAGCACATTTCCCCAGGGAAAGGTTTCCAGGATGCCTTTTAAGGAAAGTAATGAGCTGTTTGTTCCCTGGTTGTAGGAGAAGAGGGTGTTTGTTGATCACACATCTTTTTAATTAGTTATAGACACAGATGGGTTTTTTTTCATGTTTTTCTGACATATACTTACTTATCTAATGAAAGGTGCCCAGCATAAAAATGCAGGAGACAGACTTCCTTCGCCACCAGAGGCATCTTCCCTGCTTCTGTATGATTGGTTTAAAGTGAACCGCCCTGAAAGAGACCATCTCCAAAGCCCTGAAGGTCCTCCATAGATCATTTCAGCCTAACGGGCCTTTTATTTTCATGCAGATACAACACCAAGTGAGGTGCTATAGGTGGGCCAAACACCACAGGTGTCAAGGAAGCTGTGTGTTAGGTTGTGTTCATCCC
The DNA here is from genome assembly GCF_037993035.2 of Macaca fascicularis. NCBI lineage: Eukaryota > Metazoa > Chordata > Mammalia > Primates > Cercopithecidae > Macaca > Macaca fascicularis. Next base: position 9,763,962 of record NC_088391.1, read on the forward strand.
ATGCATATTAGGGCTTTGTGTGACTTCATGCTTCTCTCCTTCAGCAGCAAAGTAACTATGCTTAGAAAATCTGTTTGACCTTCTCTGAGCCCCAGCTTGTTTATCTATAAAAGGACGTCTAGACTGAATGTTCCCAAGTTCCTCCCTGCTCTAAGCTCGCAAGCTGAAGTTTGTACACACAAGCAGGACCTCTGCGAAGGAGCAAAAGTCTGCTCCATGCCCACCTGATAACCCTCCTCGGTGCTCTTGTCTTCAGAGTTTGTTTCGATCTCCTCTCTTGTCTGACAGGAACAGTTGGATTTTTGCTGCAAGCTCCAGCTCAAAGGCCATCTCCTCTCGGAGGCCTTTCCAGCTCTGTTCTTTTCCACATGTGTGTGTCTGGGCAGACACATGTATCTGTCAGGGTCCCTCTAATTCTAAAGAATCTGAACAATCTAATTCTAGAAGGGCTCCTAGAGCACTTTACGCCACCTCAATTTCAGTGGAGTCATCATTGCACGGCTAGTGATGGGGTTCAGGACATGCTATGCAAAATATGGCACCTTGGCATTTGAGAAAGCAGCAGACACAGAAAGTTCTCTCTGACCTTCTCCTACCCTTCTCCCCTGAAGCAGGCCATCAGTGACTAAAGGAAGTAATAAAAGCCTCTTGTGATGGTACCCTCCCTCCACACCTGGAGGAAAGGAATGTCCCTATCTGAAAACATGGGGACACAGAGAAGAATCTGAGCAAACAGGCCTGGCTAGTTCTCCTCAATTAATAACCACTAGTGGGGTGGCTCACGTCTATAATCCCAGCACTTCGGGAGGCTGAGGCGGGTGGATCACCTGAGGTCAGGAATTTGAGACCAACCTGGCTAACACTGTGAAACTCCATTTCTATTAAAAATATAAAAATTAGCTGGGTGCCATGGCACGCGCCTGTAATGCAGCTCCTTGGAAGGCTGAGGCAGGAGAATCGCTTGAACCTAGGAGGTGGAGGTTGCAGTGAGCCAAGATCACGCCACTGCACTCCAGCCTGAGTGACAGAGTGAGACTTCGTCCCAAAAAAAAAAAAACAATTTTATGACCATTAGATCATGCCCCTTTGTCCAATTACACTTATCCATTGTTGTCCACTCTTCATCAAACCTAACAAAAAGGCTGTCCTTCGGGGGTCTTCATTGCTGAAGACTCCTGTGTCGCATAAAACTTACACTAAATCAATTTGTACGCTTTTTTCTTGTTGTGCTATCTTTTGTTACAGGGGCCTCAGCCAAGAGCCTAGAAATGGGTGAGGGAAAGATGTTATCTCCCCTACACTGGTTCTTAGCGTCAGTGAGAGAGTTAGGCAGAATCGCACATAGGCAGAGTAGCCTTTGAAAAGCCTTTCTCTGTCCCATGTATTACAATGCTTTAGGGAGTGTGTTGTATGCAAACCGCTCATACATCCACAATTACATCAGCTCTGCAAGGTACTGACACAAGGAGAATTGTGGAGGACTGACCTGGCCATGGCTTCTCATCTCCCAGCTCAGGACCCGCCACATCCGTTTTCCCTTTCCTCTGGCCGTCACGTGTGGAGTGAAATTCTCAGAAGCGGCTGTCCCTGTGCGCCTCTCCGGCTGTGTCCATGTTCGTGCTCTTCTGCAGCTGCCTCATGGCCAGTCCCGAGCTTCAAGGCTGGGGCCATGCCCAATTCATTTTTAGTGGCCAGTAAAGCACGGGTTTTTTCTAGAAGCACGGGTGAATGACTGTCCCACAGACAGACCTTTTGCTATTTGTGAAAACTATGTTCCTTCACAGAGAGAGAAATCATGTGACAGAGCCTTGTAACAAGCCATCTCTTTTCCATATGAGGAGGGCCTGGGGTCCCAGAGCCGGTGTTGACTAGTCTCAGTTTAGAATCTCTCCCATTGCGTTTGACAGAGTGGAGGCTTGTGCTTAGCGATGAGTCTTATATCTTCCACCTCCAGTGCAGGCCAGCGTGTTTCAGAGACCAGGCATGGTTTCTTTTTATATTAAACCGCCCATCTTATTCCCAGATGGCAGAGACTCAAAGGTGTCTCTGGATAGGTCATTTTAGAGGGAGAACCAAGGACATTCGTAAGAGCACTCTGTGTCCTCTGTGTCAGAGAGCAGCCACTGTGAGCCCACCCTGGAGCCGGGGACAGGACTCCGGAGGGAGGAGGGATTTCATGGAGACTGTTTTTGGGCATCTGTTCCTGGCGGGGTGGCTCAGCTCTCGCTTTCTATTTGCTGTGGCCTAGGAACCCTGAGTGTGCTTGGGTGACACACCTTCCTCATCCCTCCCACGTCCTCGTCCTCAAAGCATTTAGCTCCAGCCTGGGAACAGCTGGGAAGGGATTCCTCTACATTTCTATATTCAGGCACTGTGTTTACTCTATGGAGACTTACTAATCCAGCTTGTAAATAAATTACTGCAAATTGATCTGTCAGTGCAGGAAGTGAAAGGAAGTGTCTGGAGCGTCTCTCCACTCCCCGCTCAAGCCACAGCCGCTGGCAGCTCCGGGCGGGGAGAGGACAGCCAGCCACGTTCTCCCGTGTGGGGCCAGCTCCTCCTACCTCCTGCCATCTCCTTCCACCGCCACAGACGTGAAGGGAGAGACCTGACACCCCTACATCTAGATTTGGGGGAGGGAAAAGGAAGACATACTCGCTTGTTTTGAGTCCAAATGAAACTTGCCATGAGTGAAGAGTGATATTACCATCCAAGAGGCACCTTCCTGGACGTTTCCATACTTGGCCACGGTCCTCCAAGCCCCAACAGCAGAGGAGCGAGTGCCCTGGCGACGGCTGCTCAGGGACAGTGGCCTTCATAGTCCCACCTCGCCATGCCCCGCAGGAGGAGGGCTCGGAGGAAAAAGCCACAGGCAGGAAGGGGTAAATAGGGGGACTGTGGCGCACAGAGATTCCCGGAGGCTCTAAAGACTGTTGTGAGAGCTAAGGGAAGTCGGAAGCTAGGAGTAAATTACGGGTGTTATTTTCAGTTGCTGGGTTAAATTATTAGTGTCCTCAGGTTGGTTGTTATCCTGGGCACTGAAGTTATAGCCTTGGTCTTGCCAAGATCTGTGTCGCTGCCCAGCCGACCGCGTCCAGGGGAAGGGAGTGTGGTACTCTGCAGTGCCCAGGACTCTGGAGACCCCATAGGTTCCTTTGAAGCCATGAGCAGCTGGGTTCTCCCCGTGCTGATGCAGCGAGGACTGACACCTGGCGTGTGTCCGCCCCACCTTGCTCTGCCATCCTCATGATTCGTAGTTTATGACACAGAAAACAGGGCTGCTGGCAACTTGAGTCGAACCTATTTCAACGTATCCTGACCCTAGAGAAAGGCTCCAACTCTTAAAGACAATGAGACCCTGAATTCCCTCTTTTCCTTAACCACTTTGTCCTGATGTCCTAAACGGGCCACACCTGGGTTCCTGGGAGGAGTCTCTCTCTCTCTCTCTCTCTTTCTTTCTGTCTCTCTCTCTCTCCCTTTCTGTCTCTCTCTCTGTTTTTGTGTCTGTTTCCATCTCTGTTTTCTCTGTTTCTTTTTTCTGTGTCTCTGTTACCCTCTTTCTCCATTTCTCTGTTTCTCTGTCTGTCTCTTTCTCTTTTTCTCATTTTCTCTCTGTCTCTCTCTCTGTCTCCCATCTCTGTACACCCTGCATGGAGATACCTCACTTTCCTTCTCCTGCAATCCAGTCTCACGCGTATTTCTCTTTTTGGTTCCTCTTAATAACTTGTTCAGCAACTGAAAATAACACCCACAATTTACTCCAAGCTTCCAGGCTTCTTTAGCTCCCAAGCAGAGGCCAGAGCCTTTGGGAACCCACGCCCTGCAACCCAGTTGAGTCTCACAGTCTCAGGCTCTCCGTCCTGGGAGGTGGCCATTTGGCCTGTGGTGTATGTAGGTCTTTCTTTCTCTTTTTCTCCCTGCTGTTCCATGGTACATGACTTAACTGGGCAGCTTAGTAGCTCTCCGGTATGTAGGCTGGGGAGAAGGGCACTCCAAGGCCAGTCCTTCTAGATGCAGCTCTTACACATGTTTTTTGGTGCTGAGAATTTTGATAGTAATAATACAAATATGATGCTGTAGGCTTGTGTGTAGATTTCAATTACCAATTCAGAGAGTGTTTCCTTGTATTCCGGAAAATGAACATCTGTTTACAGCTTCAATTTTCTAATGATTGGAATGCCACAAACAAAGAAAACCCAGAGGAAAGCTGTTGATGCTGAAATGTTTCCTTCCTTTACATATTCCATGACGTATCATGTGGGGTTATGCAAATAGTAATATCTCATTAAATATTCTGGTCTCTTGGGAATAGCTTCACGTTGTCAAAAATATATCTAATCTCAGCTCCTACTGTAACAACAGTTAACTTTTTAAAAAAGAGTAGGTGGTGTTTTGTTGTTGTTGTTGTTATTGTTATTGTCTTGTTTGTTTGTTTTTTGAGACATGTTCTCACTGTCACCCAGGCTGGAGTGCAGTGGCATGGCGTAATATCGGCTCATAGCCTCTGCCTCCTGGGCTCAAACAATCCTCCCACCTCAGCCTCCTGAGTAGTTGGGACTACATGCATGGGCCAGCACACTCGGCTAAATTTGTTTGTTTTTTTTGTAGAGACACTGTTTTGCCATGTTGCCCAGGCTGGTCTCGAACTCCTGGGCCCAAGCAATCCTCCCTTCCTTGGTCTCCCAGAGTGCTGGGATTACAGGCGTGAGCCACTGTACCCAACTAAAAAAGCATTTTAATATTTTACTGCATGCCAGGCTCTGTGATAATTAATTAGCAGACATTAATTAATTTATTCCTCACAATAGACTTAGGAGATAGCATCACGATTTTATAGTAAGAAAAACCAAGGCCCAGAGAGTTCAAGCGACTTGCTCAGGATTTCATAGTCAGTAAGTGGGTGTATCTGTGTATTAGTCCATTCTCACATTGCTCCATGCTCATATTAGTCCATGCCCACTACCTGGGAGCCAGGTGCGGTGGCTCACGCCTGTAATCCCAGCACTTTGGGAGGCCGAGGTGGGCAGATCACAAGGTCAGGAGATCGAGACCATCCTGGCTAACACAGTGAAACCGCATATCTCCTAAAAAAATACAAAAAATTAGCCGGGCGCGGTGGCAGGCACCTGTAGTCCCAGCTACTCAGGAGGCTGAGGCAGGAGAATGGCATAAACACAGGAAGCAGAGCTTGTAGTGAGCTGAGATCCCACCACTGCACTCCAGCCTGGACAACAGAGCAAGACTCCGTCTCAAAAAAAAAAAAAAAAAAGAACTACCTGATGGCCGGGCGTGGTGGCTCACGCCTGTAATCCCAACACTTTGGGAGGCTGAGGTGGGCGGATCACGAGGTCAGGAGTTTGAGTCCAGCCTGGCCAATGTGGTGAAACCCCATCTCTACTAAAAATACAAAAATTAGTCAGGCATGGTGGTGCACGCCTGTAATCCCAGCTACTCAGGAGGCTGAGGCAGGAGAATCACTTGAACCTGGGAGGTGGAGGTTGCAGTGAGCTGAGATTGTGCCACTGCATTCCAGCCTGGGCGAAAGAGCAAGACACTGTCTCCAAAAAGTAAAAGAACTACTTGAGACTGGGCAATTTATGAAGAAAAGAGGTTTAATTGGCTCACAGTTCTGCAGGCCATACAGGAAGCATGGCTAGGGAGGCCTCAGGAAACTTAGCTTTGTGGCAGAAGGCAAAGGGGAAGCAGGCACATCCTACACGTTTGGAGCAGGAGGAAGAGAATGAAGGGGGAGGCGCTACATACTTTTGGGATCTCTTGAGAACTCGATCATGAGACAGCACTAGGGTGGTGGTGCTAAACCATTAGAAACCACTTCACGATCCAATCACCTCCCAGTTGGAGGTTGGAGGAGGCCCCACCTCCAACACTGGGAATTAGAATTCAACATGAGATTTGGGTGGGGACACAGAGACAAACCCTATCAGTCTGGGATTGGAATCCATGTTTAGGTATCTCCAAAGTGTGTACTTTTAATCACTATAAATGTCCTGCCAAGTACAGACTCTTGAAAATTTGTTGGATGCAGAGACCAGGGTGATCAACTATTTAAAAACACACAGGAGTCTAAATACCCTTCCTCAGCTTCCCATCCTAGCAACTTAGCTCAGCACACCCCAGCCATTTCCATAGTATCTAAGGACTGCCAAAAGGCAGGAGGCTCAATTAAATTTTTCTTAAACTCATCACTTTCTTTTTAATAAGGGATATTGAACCACGCCCAGTATAAGCCTCACTCCAATTTAGTGATTCAATACAGCGCCTCTTGATGCTACAAAGGCCTTCTTGACTCTAAGGCTTAGGAAGATTTCATGAAAGAGGAAATTAGGCTCACTCTGTCCATCCCAAGTGGCAAAGATGTTGAGAATTCTCATCCCAGGGTTTGGAACACCCTGCGCAGCTAAAATAAAGTAGAAAGAAAACCCATTTCCTGTTTACCATTTTTATTTCTTCAGAGAGTTAAGCATATCTATTTTCTCACTCTCTGAGTTTTTTTCTCTATTATATCAGAGAACGCCCTAATGCCTTATTACCAGATAAAACAGAGCTCTTGCAGACTCCTAAAGACAAGCGGCCTCATTGTGCAGGATGTGCACAAAGTCTTAGGCTTCTGAGGAGACAACCTGGGCAAGGGATTGTATTAGCACACCACGTATTGCTCCACCCAGTAATTACCAGCCTTTCTTTGAATTTTTTTTTTGTTGTTGTTGTTCAAAGTCTCCAAAGGCTGGAACAGAGACTATGGGTCTCAGGAGAACATCCATAATACCAACTCCTTCCGTGGCACTGTGTTAGAGTGGTTGTATTAGAAGCCATGTGATCCTTAAAAATAAGTGCTTTGACAATGACGGATATAGGAATGGACATAACATCTGCCCTCCTGTTCCCCTAATGCAAGTATTTGCTGGTTTAGATAACTTGCAAGTATTTTCCTCAGGTCTGGTTGGTCTCAGCCAGGAAAAACCTACTCAGAGCAATGGCTCTGGCCATACTGCTTAGAAATTGCTGGTGCCAAGGAATGTGATTATGGTCCATGTGCTTTTCTCAACATCCTTTTTCATGCCAACATATCAGAAAGATAATATTCTTGTCCTGGTGTGCTCAGAAAGTAACTCTAGCAACTAAACCGTAGTGATGAGTACAGTAAATGGGTCACCCCTTCCTTTAAAGAGAAAATTGCTCCAAGTTCTCTGGGAAGTATAGGGTTTTTCCTTGACTAGAATGAATTCATGGTTTTCTTAAGATGAAAATCTAAGGAAATACAACATAAAACATGCAAGGAGTCTATGCGTTCCATGGCAATCTTAGCTCATTGTGGGAAACAACTGTTGTTAGTAAAGCCTCATATGATGCATTCATTCAGCCGTTCAGCACATGTTAATTAGGAATTGACTTCTTCCACGGTTTGTGCCTGGTGCTGGGTAAAATTTAAAAAGAAGCAGAGCCTGTAATCCTAGCACTTTGGGAAGCCGAGACAAGTGGATCACCTGAGATTAAGAGTTCAAGACCAGCCTAGCCAACAATGCAAAACCCCGTCTCCACTAAAAAAAAATATAAAAATTAACCAGCATGGTGGCGGGTGCCTATAATCCCAGCTACTCGGGAGGCTGAGGCAGGAGAATGGCTTGAACACTGGGGTGGGGGACGGAGGTTGCAGTGAGCTGAGATTGCGCCACTTCACTCCAGCCTGGGCAAAAGAGTGAAACTCTGTCTCAAAAAAAAAAAAGAGAAAAAGTAGAGATGCTGTCTCAACCTAAGTGGGGCTGCTGAAACTGAGGACCTCACATTCCAGTGGACAGGCACGGGTACAAAGGTAGAGTTTGGGTTCGAGTGACAAGCCAGCAACTAGCTTGAGATGACTCTGAAGAATACCCTTATGTCAATATGGCTGGTATTGTACCAACACATTTAGGTCCAGACATTGATTGCACAATGGCATAACGGGGGAGATCTGGTTTAATTGCCCTCAGTTCTGTTTTCAAAATATCTGGACTTTTTCTTTGGTCTAAAGCTTATGTTGGATCCAACAGAGTGATGCAGTTGCTTTAAAAAGTGAATGTAATTGTAAACTTCATTAAATAAAAATATCATGTCCAGATAATAAGTAACAGTAGCACTATATGCTTGTCAGATGATAACTGGAAAATAATGTTCACTACAAGGCCCTGTAATTAAGATGTCTCATTTAGAGAGGCGAGGTGGAGGTGTTGAGGGTTTTAGAAACTGTGCCTGACCTAGACTGGCGGGAAGCTCTGAGTGTGTTTACCTTGGAAGAGAGAAAACAAGGAACTATCTTCCTGTCTTCAAATATCGGAGGAGGTGTTGTGAGGACAAAGGAATAAATGGGTTTTATTTTAGGACAAGACAGAAGAGGAGCAAAGAGTGAGTAAATGTCAAGGGAAAGACAGAGGAAGTAAATCAGGAAGGAAGTGGCAAGGAGTTTGATTTTGAGTTCAATAGACGAAAACAACTTGCTAAAAAAAGCTTTCTAACAAACTAAAGTGCTCAGAATTGGAAATGGCACTCCCCAGCGATGGAGAGATCATTGTCACTTCTCAGAACGTAAACTACATGGCCATTTGTCAGGGACCTTGAGTTCCAGCATCAGGTAGAATGTTAGCTGTCTAAGTTCCTGTTCATCTCCAGGACACAGGGCTTCTGCGATGGGCCGGGCTTGTCCCGTTGAGACTGTCGCCAAGGCAGGAAGTGGAACACAAATACGTGGGCTCATTGAGCAAAGGGCTCTTACACAGATGGGACACTCTAGATGCATTAGTGAAAGCCAAGCATGTTTCTAGACACTTCTAGAGAAGGAACCTTTCCCTAACGTCACAGCGGAGTCAGGGGGTAAAACGGGCGGGTCTTCGTGAGAAGCGAGCTCCTTCTATGACAGGTATGAAAGAGAAAGCTCCCTAGTTACACGTGACAGCTCCTATCAAAAATTCCAGGAGCTGCTCTGGAGGAAATGGTGCTGAGATTTGCAAAGAGCAGAGAACAGATGATGCAAGAGAAGGAGGAAATACAGACTCGGCCCAAACACCGTCCCGTCAGGGGCCGTCTGTGGGAATGCGCTGCTGTTCTTGTGCTATTTCAGCACAAAAGATTTAGGAAATACAGAGACACACAGAATGGCAATTCAAACTGATTCATCTTCCTGATTAAAAAAATAAAATATTGGTTCAGCTTAGTCCAAAATGTAACACATGGAGGTATAACCTTTTAGTTCAAAAATTATTCTTTTTCTTATCTTACAGAGAGATCTTTGCCGGTAGAGAAAATGTCTTGTTTATTTTGGTATCCCTAGAGTTTAACATACAGTCTACATGTAGCAAAGGTTTCAATAAACATTTAGTATACTAAACAGACATGTGATTTTTGGATGGTAGAGGGGTTGAGATATCTGGGCAAGAACAAAGTGTGATTTTCACTTTCTCTGGTCTTCTGTTGTCCCAGCAAAACCTCCCTCTGTTCCAATGACAGCATGATGCCCTGAGCTCCTGGTTGCAGCACAAGGTCCTCTAGTCCCTTCCATGGCACCCTCAGCTGACTTACTCACTCATGCATTCAGCAAATGTCCTTTGAGCCCCTACCAGGTGCTAGGCTCCATGCCAAGGCTGGGTTATAGTGACAGAAAGACCAGTAGGATCCCTGCTTCCTGAAACTCTTCCTCCGAGTCTACATTGGTGGGAGCAATGGCATTGGAGGTTGAGTACCTGGCATCAATTAAACAGAAAAAAAAAAGTTTATTTTTTAAATTTCCAATGGAGATGTATTGATATATTAAGTGAAAATAATTTTTTTTTTTTGAGACAGAGTTTCACTCTTGTCGCCCAGGCTGGAGTGCAGTGGTGTGATCTTGGCTCACTGCAACCTCCACCTCGTGGGTTCAAGAATTCTCCTGCCTCAGCCTCCCAAGTCACTAGGATTACAGGCGCCCACACCATGCCCGGTTAATTTTTGTTATTTTTAGTAGAGGTGGGGTTTCACCATGTTGGCCAGGCTGGTCTCGAACTCCTGATCTCAGGTTTTATCCACCCGCCTCAGCCTCCCAAAGTGCCGGGATTACAGGCCTGGCCGTGAAAATATTTTTTTAAAGAACTCTATTCGAGAACCTCTGTTATTTGGTATTTCTTTGATCCCAAAACATATCCAGATAACAAGTATAAACACAAACAAACAAACAAAAAACACTATGCCCAGAAATACTGAACAATCAGAAGAGGAGTTGATCCAAGCTTTAACTACTTTTTTTATGTTAAAAAAGTAGAATGGGTCAGGTGAGGTGTCTCACACCTGTAATCCTAGCACTTTGGGAGGCCGAGGCGGGCAGATCACCAGAGGTCAGGAGTTCAACACCAGCCTAACCAACATGGTGAAATCCTGTCTCTCCTAAAAATACCAAAAATTAGCCAGGCATAATGGTGGACGCCTGTAATCCCAGCAACTCAGGAAGCTGAGACAGGAGAATCTCTTGAACCCAGGAAGTGGAGGTTGCAGTGAGCTGAAATCATGCCATTGCACTCCAGCCTGGACGACAGAGCAAAACTCTGTCTCAAAAAAAAAAAAAAAAAGGTAAAATGATTACAATCAAACACCATTCACACTTGACTTGACCAAAGCCGGTGTGATAAGTATGAATTGTTCTCAGCTACCAAGCATTGAGAGGATCATTTCCTACACCTGCTGCCTACGTGGCCATCAGTGCTTTCCAACAGGTTTGCAAACAAGAGAGGTTTGAAGGCATCGAAAATCTGCTTGTAAATCGAGTCACCTTCTCACTAAAGGATTTGTTTCAACTCATATCCTCAGACAAGAAAGGTAAAAAAGATGAATAGAGAAATGGAAAAGAAAGAGTTGAGAAGAAAGTGTGAAGAAGGGCAGACTCAGAGCTTGGAGGCCAATTAAAATAAGAAGAGGCTGAAAGAAAGGCATGAAGAATAAGAAAGGAGGGGAGGAAGTGAGAAATGAAGAAAAAGAGGAAGTAAAATTTTGCGGAGTTGCTGAGCTCAAACGTGATGGAAAGGAGCGTGTTGTTGACCTGCAAGGGACCCCTGCTGCCTGGGCTGCCTGAGTTCCCAGGGACGTGTCCTCTGATGCTGGAGATGGGGATAGATTGAATGTCACCAGCTGGATCCTGCCCAGCACACGAATGCTAGAGTAGCCCGAGTGTAGAGGATACCTCAACACAGGAGCAGATGGCTGAGATGCATTAGTGTCTGTAACACTTTGAATTCCTCTGAGATACATGCCTGGGAAACATTTTGTTCCCTCTTCCTCAACTGGTGAAGCAAGGCATTTTAATATTCCTAATTATCCCCACCCACATAGTACGTTTTTTACAAAGGCAACACTCAGAAGGGCCAGGGCTTCCTGAGCCAGACGCTGCTGAGACAGGCAGGCAGAAGGGAAATGCAACCCATCCCCAGCCCCCTCTTCATACTGGGGCTGGAGGAGTCCACGGAGAACGTCGGAGCCTCGTGCCTGCCTTATATAAATATTGTAAGGATTGATATGATCATGTTGGCAAACTGCTCTGCACTCCTGAGAGAAAGAGAGTTACAAGGATATGGTTTTATTATTCACAGCATGCTGCGTGCTTACTGTTGTAGAGCTCAGATGCAAACTGCCTGCGGGTTGTAATTTCACTCTGCTCCTTCTGTGTCGGGGACCAGCAGCTTAGGTTTCTATATTTGAAAAATAAGTTTCTTCATCAGCAGCTACTCCAGTACATCAGAGGGGAATGACGGAGTAGAGCGAGTTCGATAAGAGCAGCTCTATTGCCCTGGTGAGATTTGTCCGAATAGGAGAGTTCAGCCAGGAACGGGGAGATGAGACAATGAGCCTCGACTCCATTGAGTCGGGATCCTCTCTCAGCAAGACACTGCTGAGCCAAAAAATCAATAGCAAGAGAAACAAAATCAAACGACATCCAGGTTTCAACACCTTGGGGAAATAACGGGAAGAGGGAAACTTTATTAAGACTGTTCTGTCAACCCTACTCATTCCTTTGAGGCATTTCTTCTTTAAATATTCCAGTCCATTTTGGAGAGCAGAGGCAATCACAGGGTAGATTGATCTTGCACTAAATAGACATTTGGTTAGCTCTAAGATGTGGGTACAAGAGATGGATTTTCCCGAGGAAGTGTGTGAGAGGGTAGCCTCTCCAACTCCCACCCCAGGGCCAGGTCCAAGACTCATAGCACTACTTCCAGGACTGTGAAGGAACAAATGACCTTGTTCAGAAGAAAAGAAGAATGGGCACAAATGACTTGGAGAAATGGCACAAGTGGGGATTTTTATCTATATATTGTCCTCAAATAAATCACAAAAAAATGACACTACAACTACTCAATATGTTTATTCTTGTCTTTCTCTCCTCTCCTGCCCTAACAAGCCCTGGACAGATGTGCCCCATCCCTTGCTCTGATGCTTTACTGTAAAACTCTAAACATCATCAGAGGTGCATTGTTTTCTACTTATTTAGCCACTGCTTATTTTATTAAGCACTTGCTATGGGCTCAGTGCTTTCTTAAACACTGCAGGGCTCGGTAAAGAAAAATACTATTTGCTCCTTTACTAAGAAAGCTTACAGACTGGCCAACAGGCATGAAGTTATTAGAGACTGGGTCACAAGGAAATAGGAATCAAGTGCTCCAATACACAGAATAAATGTTGCTTCTCTAGTCTTGAAAGACAGCCCGATATTGACAAGGGTCCCTGGATGCCTGCCCCAGCTCCCATCATTGTCTCAGCAAACCTACTGGGCCCAGCGCCCAATCATTTGCAGGAATGGTTACCCCTGAGTTCTTAAAACCTGGGCTTGAGGTAGGAAGTGTGTACACAGCCTGCAGACTTTTGCCACATCCTCCCCATAGACAGCCCCAACCCTGCCCCATCCCTATCTTCTGTAGGTAGAGGGGCTTTCAGAGAGCTGACCTCTTACAGCTTCCCTGCTCCCAGGGCACAGAGCTGAGCTCATGGCTTCATTCCCACAAAACAGATAGCTTTTATGACAGGATGGCTACAGGGACAGAATGGGCATGAGACATAAGGTCAGATTGCAATCGTCTAAAAAGTGCAAACAACAAAAAGTATGAGCTATGCACCCAAAATAGGAACAAAGGGGCCAATGTGTCTTGAGTTGGGAAGGCTTTAGAATATATTTCTAATGCAAAGACAAGGTCAACAAAAAAGGAGGGGCCAAGTGAGGCCTTCAAAGATTTGCTTTGGGAGAACCCCAGGCTCCTTGGGCTTTAGGGAAGATTCTCTTCATCCTCAGGCCACCTAGAGCCAAGCCAACACAGCAGCTGCCTTGCCCATGACAGCCAGATCTGGGACACTCTCCAGTGAGCCGGGCTTCTAAGCTTGCTCCTGAAATCCACGTCATCCCTGGGCCTAGAGTGTGACTTTGCAATGCATTAAGGACCTGGACCAGCTCCTCCACCTCCTCAGCCTGCTTGCCTCCCACTCCCGAGTGTTTGCATTTGAGCGGATCTTGGAAAAGAGTAGGAAGTCTTTTTATAGGCAAATGGGATTTGGCCCAGGTCTCTTTTATCAAGACTAAGCTTTTCCCCTACGACAGTCAAAAGCCTGCTCACCTGTTTTGGGTTGGCAGCCCAATCCAAATGCCACCTCCTCTGAGAACCATCAAAGACCTGAGAAGCATCAAATGTCATCCACTCCACCACCCGCAACCCCATACGTCATCAGCTCACTCCAGCCCATTCCCTGCCCTGCCCTAGCCTAGCTAACTGCTCCGTGGTTCGGGGCACCATTTCAGCAGGTCCTGTGTGAGTGCATTCATGTGGAATTTATCTTTGTATGGCTCACAATGTAACCGCCCAAGGGGTTTACCTAGCCCGCTGCCTAGACAGAGCCAATTCATCAAGACAGGGGAATTGCAATAGAGAAAGCGTAATTCACGCAGAAGCGGCTGTGCGGGAAACTGCAGTTTTATTATTACTCAAATCAGTCTCCCCAAGCATTCAGGGAGCAGTTTTTAAGGATAACTTGGTGGGTGGTGGGTAGCCAGTGAGCTTGGAAAGCCGATTGGTGAACGATGAAATCACAGGGAGTAGGAGCTGTCTTCTTGCGCTCAGTCAGTTCCTGGGTGGGGGCCACAGGATCAGATGAGCCAGTTTATTGATCTGGGTGGGGCCGGCTGATCCATTAAGTTCAGGGTCTGCAAAATATCTCATGCACTGATCTTAGGAGCAGTTTAGGGAGGGTCAGAATCTTGTAGCCTCCAGCTGCATGACTCCTAAACCGTCATTTCTAATCTTGTGGGTAATGTTGGTCTTACAAAGGCAGTCTAGTCCCCACGCAAGAAGAAGGTCTGCTTTGGGAAAGGGCTGTTAACATTTTCGTTTAAACTATAAACTAAGTTTCTCCCAAAGTTAGTTCAGCCTATGCCCAGGAATGAACAAGGACAGTTTGGAGTTTAAAAGCAAGACAGTGTTAGTTAAGTTAGATCTCTTTCACTGTCTCAGTCATAATTTTGCAAAGGCAGTTTCAACAATGCCCCCAGCACTATTGTGGTTTCTCAGTTGGTAATGATCCCACACCCAGTTCCATATGGCTCACACCCTTCTGTCCCTCCTGCCTCTTTGCTGCCCTGCATGTGACCAGCTGTCCTTCTCCCCTGTCTTCCCTGCCCTCCATTCTTTCCCCATCTCTAGTGATGTCGTGCTGTCAGTGCTACACTCCAAAGTTTGTCCTGGTCCCAGTGTGATTAGTCCCTGGGTGCCTACTCTGTGGAGGGGAGGCATACGCAAAGATGAAATAGAGACAGGGACTTTGCTGCTCTCCTGGAGCCTGACGCCAGACCAGCCGGGTCCTGGAAGCTGCCCCAGGCCACGGAGCAGGGAGGTTCAGTCCTGTAAAGACAGGGCCTCCGAGTCTGCTTAGAAACAAAAATCCCATCACACAAACACAGCACTGAGAAGATGAGGCAGACACAAGGCCAAAAAGATCTGGTAGCTCTTGGTGGACCACACACAGAACATGAGTCAGCCAGAGCTGCCATGGCTTTAAAAGGTGTTAATGAGTTCAGGAGAGCCACCCCTCCAGGCATCTAACGGTCCCAGAGGAAGGCTCCATTAGGCAGCCCCAGAATGCCCTTCTCACTTCACAAATGCATGCCACTGGTCTCAAGGGACGAGTGAAGGGATGTGCTGGATAGACTGGACCAGGCTGCATTTCTGATCACTGAAAGCGGAAGAGGAACAAGTCAGCTCTCAGCTGAAGTGTGCAGTTGGAGCGGGGGTCCCCAGGGGGCTTTTTCTCCAGTTACCACCTGAGCTCAGTTCCCCAGGCCCCAGCTCTTCTAAGTGCTTTCCTGGAGGAGAAAGGCAGGGTCCCTCATCCCCACTCCTTGCCCCTCCCTTAGCCAGTCCCTGAAAGGAGGCACAGGTGTTAAGCAACCACTCAGCCCATGACCTTGGGTACAGCTTTCAGCAAACAGGCCACCTCTGAGGAAAGTGACGCCGACAGCTGAGCAGTTACAAAGTGGCAGCAGACAGACTGGACAGGCAGTGGACAGACAATGTGTCCAGCCCTGTGGAAAATTTGTGGGCAATGAATATTCAACAGCTGCATGGCACACCACCAGTGCCTTGAGGATCACTAAAGAGGATGCTTTCTTCTACATGACTTTGTGTCTCTGTAGGCAACAAAATACCACAAGCAGCTGGGTGCAGTGGCTCACGCCTATAATCGCAGCACTTTGGGAGGCCGAGGCGGGTAGATCGCAAGGTCAGGAGATCGAGACCATCCTGGCTAACACGGTGAAACCCGGTCTCTACTAAAAATACAAAAACTTAGCTGGGCGTGGTGGCGTGCTCCTCTAATTTTACCCAGCTACTGGCGAGGAAAATCGCTTGAACCTGGGAGGAGGAGGTTGCAGTGAACTGAGATCGTGCCACTGCACTCCAGCCTGGGCGACAGAGCGAGACTGTTAAAAACAAAACAAAACAAAACAAACAAAAAACAAACCACCACAAGCTAAAATGCTGATCATATCTCTGCTAAAGACAGTTCACAGTGGTTGGCTGAGCTTGGAAGCCTGAAGAGGGAGGGGGAGAGGTAGGTGCTTCTCTGACTCAGAGCCACTGGGTTCTCAACCTTAGGGCACTTCAGAGTCACCTGGGAGCCTTAAAAAAACCCACCAATTAAACTAGAACCTCTTTACGGGTAGGCCCTGGGAACCAAGTTTAAAAGGATGTTTTAAAAACTGTTTTTGGAAATAATTTTAAGCTCTGAGAAGGTGTCAGACTAAAACTACTACAAAGAATACCCATATGTCCTCTACACTGACTGTGAACATTTTAACCTATTTGCTTACTTACTTTTCTCTCTCTTTCAATACACACACACATACATATTCAAACAAAATATTTTTAAATCTTTTTTTTTCTGGGCCATTTGAAGATTAGTTACATCATGGTCCTTGACCTCAAAATACTTCGGTGTGCAACTCCTAAGAGACATTCTCCTACATAACTATAGTACAGCTACCCACTCCAGCAAATTTAACACTGATACAACACTTTGGGAATCAGCGGTCTTTTAACTCTTCAGGTGAGTCTGATGTGCAACCAAGCATGAGAATAATGGGGCAGCCACTAAAATTCACCCCAGGATCTCAAGTCCTGGTACAGGAGGCAGAGAAGAGGTTGGTGGCCCACATTCGGTCTTCCAGGCTTGCCTGGATTCATTAACAGGAGCAGACCGGTCCATGCACAGTTGAGACAGAGGAAACCAGGGGTCCCAGGAGTGGCTCTTGGAAGCCTGTTTATGATCCTTGCTCCTCCCTCTTTTTCCCACCATCTCATTTCTCCATTTCCCTAGAATGGCCTTTCTGATGGTCCAGGATTATCCTTTAAGTACCAAGTGGTTTATTAATAATTTAATATAGGGCCGGGCATGGTGGCTCACACCTGTAATCCCAGCACTTTTGGGAGGCACGAGATCAGGAGATTGAGACCATCCTGGCCAACGCAGTAAAACCCTGTCTCTAATAAAAATTAGCCAGGTGTGGTGGCACACACCTGTAATACCAGCTACTCAGGAGGCTGAGGCAGGAGAATCACTTGAACCTGGGAGGCGGAGGTTGCAGTGAGCTGAGATTGCGCCAGCCTGGGCAACAGAGTGAGACTCTGTCTCAAAAAAATAAAAATAAAAATAAAAAATTTTAATATAGCACAATGACCCATTGAGAAATTACCCCAAACTTTGTTCATATTGTTTTGGCCTTTTATGACTAAAATGAATCTTTCCCTTTTCCAGTAACCCACACAGCCACACTCCTGAGGTCAAGAGATCAAGACCATCCTGGCCAAAATGGTGAAACCCCGTCTCGACTAAAACTACAAATATTAGCTGGGCATGGTGGCACATGCCTGTAGCCCTGGCTACTCGGGAGACTGAGGCAGGAGAATTGCTTGAACCCGGAAGGCGGAGGTTGCAGTGAGCCGAGATCGTGCCACTGCACTCCAGCCTGACAACACAGTGAGACTCCGTCTCAACAAACAAACAAATAAAAACAAACACACACACACAAACAAATAAACCAACACTGATACATTATTATTAACAAGTTCGTAGTTACATTCAGGTTCACTCTTTGTGTTTTACAGTTCCATAGATTTTCACAAATGCATAATGTCATGTATTCACCATTACAGTATCAAACAGAAAAGTTTCACTGTCCTAAAAATTCCCTGTGGTTCACCTACTTATTCCTCTCCCTTTCCCCCCATATACCTAGCAACCACTGATCTTTTTATTGTCTCTATACTGTTGACTTTTCCGGAATGTCATATGGGTGGAATGATATAGTAAGCAACCTTTCAGACTGACTTCTTCCACTTAGCAGTATGCAGCTGGGTTTCTTTCATGTCCGTTTTTGGCTTGATAGCTCATTTTTTAAATTACTGAATAATATTCCATTGTGTGAATGTACTAGTTTGTATATCCATCTACCTATTGAAGGTCATCTTGTTGGCTTTCAATTTTTGGTGATTATGAATAAAACTGCTATAAACATTTATGTGTGTAGGTTTTTGTATGGACATGTTTTCAACTCAATTGGGTTACTGTTGAGAAAAGTGATTCCTGGATTGTACAGTAAGACTATATTTAGATTCGTAAGAGCCTGACAAACTGTCCTCCATAATGGGTGTACAATTTTGCATTCCCACCAGCATTGAATGAGAGTTCTTGTTGCTACATATTCTCACCAGCATTTCATGTTGTCAGTGTTTTTTTAAAAAATATTTTATTTATATTGACAAATAATAATTGTATCTATGAGATTTGGTGTGATGGTTCAATACATGTATACTTTGTGGAATGATCAAATCAAGCTAATTGATACATCCATCACCTCACATAGCTATTTCTTCATGGTGAAAACATTTAAAATCCACTCTTTTAGCAGTTTTGAAATATATAATACATTATTGTTAACTATAGTCACCATGCTGTGCAACAGATCAACAGAACGTAGCCCTCCTGTCTAACTGAAAAGTGTTTTCAGTTTTAGTCATTCTAATGTGTATAATGTATCTCATTGATTAATTTGCATTTCCCTAGTTGAGCATCTTTTTATATGCTTACTTGCCATCTGTATAGCTTCTTTGGTGAGGTGTCTATTTAGATCTTTTGGTTATTTTAAAATCAGATTGCTTGTGTCTTATTATAAAGCTAAAAGAGTTAATTCTATATTCTGGATACAAGTCTTTTATCAGATATGTGTCTTGCAAATGTTTTCTCCTGATCTGTGGCATTTCATTCTCTTAACAGTACATTTTGTAGAGCAGAAGTGTTTAGTTTTAATAAAGTCCAACTTATAATCTTTTCTTTCATTAATTGTGCCTTTTGTGTTAATAAGAGCTAAAACTCAATATGCTTATGTTTTTAATGCAGCATTTTATATGATTCTGCTGTCTTTTCTATCTTAGCAAATCAATTATATGTTTCCTAATTTTTTTGTAAGTGGTTACCCTAGAGTTCACAATGTATGTTTACAATGAATCTAAGTTCACTTTCAAGTAATACTACATTGTTTCACGTGCAGTTCAGGTACCTTAAAACAGACTATCCCAATTCCTCCTTCCCAACTCATAACATTTCTGTCATTCAATTCACCTAATTATATGCTACTATAATCTGTGCCTTCATTTATTCCTCCTCTGACACTCTTCCTTTTTTTATGTAGATCTGAGTTTTTGACCTGTATAATTTTCCTTCTCTCTGAAAAACTTTTTTTTTTTTTTTGAGACGGAGTCTCACTGTGTCACCCAGGCTGGAGTGCAGTGGCCGGATCTCCGCTCACTGCAAGCTCCGCCTCCCGGGTTTACGCCATTCTCCTGCCTCAGCCTCCCGAGTAGCTGGGACTACAGGCACCTGCCACCTCACCTGGCTAGTTTTTTGTGTTTTTTAGTAGAGACGGGGGTTTCACCGTGTTAGCCAGGAGGGTCTCGATCTCCTGACCTCGTGATCCGCCCACCTCGGCCTCCCAAAGTGCTGGGATTACAGGCGTGAGCCACCGCACCCGGCCCGAAAAACTTTTTTTACTATTTCCTGCAGGGCAGGTCTACGGCAACAAATTCTCTCAATTTTTGTTTGCCTGAGAAAGTCTTTATTTCTCTTTTACTTTTGAAGGATAATTCCATTGGCTACAGATCAATACTTTAAATATTTCACTAAATTTTCTTCTTGCTTTCATGGTTTCTGATGAGAAATCCAATGTATTCTTATCTTTGCTCCCCTATAGATAAGGTTTTTGTTTCTTTGTCTCCCTCTGGCTTTTTTCAAGATTTTTCCTTTGTCTTTGATTTTCTGCAGTTTGAATATAATATGCCTACGCATAGTTTTTGGTATTCATCCTGGTTGGTATTCTTTAAGCTTCCTGGATCTTTGGTTTGGTGTTCGTTGTTCATTTTGAAAAATTCTCAGTCATTATTACTTATGAGCGATTCGGAGTATGCCATCCCAAATTATGCCACTTTGATATAATCAGTTTTGAGTGGAAGGAAATTGAAAAGAAGGAGACACAAGGCAAACTTTCTGCCCTCCCCTTTTCTACCAGGAAGGGCAGGACAATTTTTAATTGATTCTTAATCACTGGAAGCAATGCCCGGAGACAGCAGCAGAGGAATCTACCAAACAAACTGGCTAAAACGACCCTTATTTTTCATTAGTTTCCCTTATCTAGTTACTTTCTTACTGTTTGCTGTCCCTAAAGCCTAAATCATTTTTCTTTTGTCTTGTCACTTTTCTACCAATTTATTGTATTTTTCATTAAACTGTTTATGCATGAAACCACTATTGCAAAATTATAACTGAGACAGTGAAAGAGATCTGACCTAACCAACTCCATCTTGCATCTAATCTTCAAGCTGTCCTTGTTCATTCCTGGGCATAGGCTAGACTGACTTTGGGTGGAACTTAGTTTTTAGTTTATTGTTTAAAACAAAGACGTTTATAGCCTTTTTTCAAAACAAACCCCTTTCTTGCCTGAAGACTAGCCTGCCTTTGTAGGACTAACAAATTAGTTGAAAGATTATAAATTATGGTTTAGGAGTTATGCCTCTGGAGGATACAAAATTCTGACCCTCCCCAAATTGCTCCTAGGGATAACATCACTATTATAAAACCTAAGATCAGTGCTTGAGATATTGCACTTGAGGGATCGGCTGGCACCACCCAGACCAATAACCTGGCTCTTCTGATCGGGTTGCCCCCACCCAGAAACTAACTCAGAGCAAAAGGACAGCTTTAACTCCCTATGATTTCATCTCCTACCCAACCAATCAGCCCACCAAATTATCCTTAAGAACTCTGATCCCCAAATGCTCGGGGAGACTGATGTGAGTAATAATAAACGGCACAGCCGTCCCTGCGTGAACAACTCTGTCACTGTTGCAATTCTTATGCCTTGATAAGTCGGCTCTCTCCAGGCAGTGGGCAAGGTGAACCTGTTGGGTGGTTACATATAAGCCCAAGTTCTAACCATCCCTTAGAGTTACTCGACACTGCGTCTCTCCTGCATGTATGTGCACTTCGTGTGTTAACACGCTTGTTTACATTTTCTTGTTGATCTGTCTGTGTCCGTCTAATTTGCAGATCCCAGCTGGAGAATCTAGGAGAACAGGGAAAAAAGTTGTTTCCTTCCCTACAACTGTAGGCTGGGTTTTAAATCCTGCCTCTCCCACTACTAAATTATCTTGGGCAAGTGATTTAACCTTGAGGCATAGTTTCCTTAACTATGTAATAGATAAGATAGCTATGTCTTACAGGATGCAAGGAGGCTGAAATGACGTCATGCTTTGAGCAGGGCCTGCCACAGAGTGGCAGTGGAGCCTGGTAGTTAGTGAGTGGCGTGGAATGGAGGAAAATCTGTCACGCCAGGCAGGATGATGGGCCTTGGACATCAGGGTCACAAGGCAAAGATACTTTCAAATCCCTGGCTGCTCTGTTGAAACTACTCAGAGTTTTACTCATAGTTGAAACCTAGACTGATGAGGAATTCACCAAAGGGGTGGAGGGCGCAGCAGCCAAGGCCAAAGTGGGCCCCAGAATTGATAGAACCTCCTGGAATCCAGGTGTCTTGGACCTGCCCCAATCAGTGGACAGGCCCACTGGCAAACCTCAGAGTCTTCCTCCAGCTTCAAACATGTACTTGTGTAGCCAGGACCGTCTCATAGCGTAAGTTTTAGGAGGGCAGAAGTCTGGCTATTCGCCCCAGGCACAGAGCTGGCTTCGGTGAGGACTGCATCTCCATGGCCAACAATGTTTTAATGTGATCTAGCCTGGAGATTTCGGTGGTCCTTCCTGAAGCTTCTAGCCTGGCCCACTTCTGCTTCTACCTAAGACTGTAAAAAAACGTCTCTGAGGCTGAAGGCTGCTACCGCACGGGGAATAACTCTATTCCTTTGCAAGGGCAACAGCTGAATATCCATACATGGAAAGGAAAAGGGTTAAATTCATTGTGGTGGCAAAGAAAAAGAAGAAATGAAAATGTAAACAGTTTAAAAAGGTTCAGCATAAGAGCCAAGGTACCCTATCTTCAATTTATCTGTCTTACAGCATGAGCTCTAATAATTGGTCAAATGGGTTGGGCGCGGTGGCTCATGCCTATAATCCCAGCACTTTGGAAGTCTGAGGCGGGCGATTCACGAGGTCAGGAGATCAAGACCATCCTGGCTAACACGGTGAAACCCCATCTCTAACAAAAATACAAAAAAATTAGCCGGGCATGGTGGCACGTGCCTGTAGTCCCAGCTACTCGGGAGGCTGAGGCAAGAGAATCGCTTGAACCTGGGAGGCAGAGATTGCAGTGAGCCAAGATCACGCCACTGCACTCCAGCCTGGGCGACAGAGTGAGACTCTGTCTCAAAAAAAAAAAAGAAAAGAAAGGTCAAATAGGCTTCTTGTCAAGAGATTTACCTTCCTACCTGAAACAACACGACACAGACATGCCACTCTACTTGCCCGAGAGAAATCAAAGCATACGTCCATGCACACTCTGGAACATGAATGTATACACTAACTTTTTAGTAATAGCCAAAAGTGGAAATAATGCAAATGTCCATTAGGATGTGAATGGATAAATAAATTGTGGTATATCCATACAAACTAACACTTCTCAGCAATAAAAAGGAATGAATTGTTGATTCATGCAACAACATGGATGAATTGTAAAATATTTATGTGGAGTAAAAGAAGTCAGACAAAAATATAATCAGTAGTATAAAGTCCTTTTAAATAAAATGTTTGAAAATGAAATCTAATCTATAGTGACAAAAAGCAGAACAGTGGTTGCCTGGGAGTGGTGGGTGGGGTGGAAGTGGGGAATGATAGGGTAAGATTACAAACAGATGGGGGAAGCTTTAGTGGGTCACAGATACATTCAGTATCTCAATTTTTGTGATGGCTTCACAGGTATGCCCATATTTCAAAACTTACCAAATGTATACCTTAAATATATGTGGTTTATTATAGATCAAGGTTACATTAATAGAACTGTTTAAAAAATTTATTCTTCTTGAAATATTGTTTTTATTTCTATTTTCCTATATCTCTATCTTCCTTCTTATCTTACATAGCTTTTTGCTGCTTTCCACTTACAAAAAACATTCAGTTTTACAAGTAATCAAAGAAAGAAAAACTAAAACAGAAATAATATAACCATCTCCATGCGCATGGAACAATTTTACAAACATGAAATGCCAATGTCCGCCGGGCATGGTGGCTGATGCCTATAATCCCAGCACTTTGGGAGGCTGAAGCAAGAGGATCACTTGAGGTTAGGAGTTCAAGACCAGCATGGCCAACATGGTGAAATCCTGCTCTACTAAAAATACAACGATTAGCTGGGCATGGTGGTGGGCACCTGTAATCCCAGCTACTTGGGAGGCTGAGACAGAAGAATCACTTGAACCCAGGAGGCGGAGGTTGCAGTGAGCCGAGATCGCACCACTGCACTCCAGCCTGGGCAATAGAGTGAGACTCCATCTCGGAAAAAAAAGAGAGAGAGAGAAAAAGAAATATCGTCATAGACTCAGAGACATGGACTCTCCTACACTGTCATATTCTTTTGCAGGGAGTGGTAGTTGGCTTGACATTTCTGAAGGTAATTTGCAAATAAGCATTAAAAGTCTTAAAATGTGCCTAACATTTTGACCCAGTCCATTTTAGGATTAGCTCTGAGGATACCTTCTATCTTAGGATGTGAGAAAGACGTTCATAAGGATATGAATTTCAGTACTATTTATATTTGAAAAAAAAATTGCAAAAGCCAAGTAGAACAATTTGAGATTCCCTAAATAGTTCATAATGTAGTCACACAAACATAGATTCTCCAGAAACCAACATGGAAACAGTTGGGGTGCAAGGTGTTGAGTAGGGGTCAACCTCTGCAAGAGGGAGCAGGAGCAGCTAGGACAGCTTGAGAAAATAGAAAATACTGCAGGCCTGACCAAATCTTGGCTATCCCAAGAGGCTAGGCTGAAGGGGCCAGGCTTTGAGACCTGCTCCTCACTCAGTCACTGGATGTGAGCAAGATCAGAGGCAGGGTGCCCTCGGCCCTGAAGAAGCTGAGAGCTGGAGTGGTTTGCTGACCACACCCGACTGAATGGCATGTCCCTTCTCTAGGGACAGCTGCAAGGCAAGTACTTACTTGTCCACTGCCGTCCTAAAAGCCCCCCTCCCCATGTCCTTTTGTTCTTCACACTCTCTCTTCTGCTTCTATTGTCTCTACTGACTTTCAGAGTTAGTCTTTTCATGAAGTGTTTATTATGGAAGTCATTTGTAGGGCCCTCTGGAGGGAAAATGCTATTGAAATTTAATTAATGGGAAAGACAGTAAGTAAATAAAATGAGGTTCTGGAGAGAATTCAGTGCATGGGAATTACAAGCACATTCACTGTAACTTGCATCTGACGGCCTGGAAATTGATGGACGGTGCAAAGGCAAACCCCGAGAGTGCCCTCCTTTTCTGGCATTCACAAGATGAGCCATTCAAATGAAGTGGGGTTTCTCTCTGGGTTTGATGCCATCACAATGGCTTCCTGCTTGCCCTCATCCTCCTGTTTGGATGTGGCCGGAGGCTCAGGGTATGAATGTGTTTGTGTGTATGGTGTGTGTGTGTGTGTGCACGCACACATCTGTGTACGTGGGAGTGTGTATTACCAAGATCAAAGATATGGGACAGCCCTGTCTCCTCTCTGCCTGGGAAAAGGTAGAATGAGACTCTGGGACCAGCCAGTAGATGGAACATAGAGCCCATCTGGGAAGAAAGCACAGTGCTATAAACAGTAACATCAAAATTCTGGGTCAGGAAGTAAAAGCTAGAACTATTACAGAGATGAGCTGCTAATTATGGAGGAAGCCATCGAGCAAGCAGCCGTTTCTGTCCAGATCTCCATTAGAATCTCATTATCAGACAATGGGTCAAATGTAGAGCAGTGACTTGATTGTTTAAAATAAATTTTAAAAAAGTAAACAAGCTTTACGAAAACTAGACATTCTGGCTGTGCCAAATATTAATAATGATGTGGGTCAGTGATATATTTTATGTTGCTGGGCAAAGTGTAAATTGTCAAAATGTTTTGGGAAGCAATTTGGCATGATCTTGTAGAGTTGAACGTTTGCTTTCCTTATAGTTCAACAGCTCCAAGAATATACCCTAGAGAAACTCTTGCACATGTGCCCGGGGAATAATGTGGTCTGATGTTCAATAACACTGTTAGTAAGTGCAGAAAACCATAAACAAATAGCTCAAATGTCCATAAACAAAGAAACAGATAAAAAATGTGGGAAATTACTTGGCAATACAGTTAAATGCTGACACATCCTACAATATGGAGGAGCCTTGAAAATATTCTGCGGAGTGAAGGAAGCCAGTCACAAAGGCTACATCGTATAGAATTTCATTGATGTGAAATGTCCAGAATAGACAAATCTGTAGAGACAGAAAGTACATTAGAGGGAAAGTAGGTTGTCAAGGGCTGAAGAAATTGGGGAAAGGAGGGGAGTTATTGCTAATGAATACAGGAGGTTTCTTATTGGGGTGATGCAAATGTTCTAAAATTGATTATCATGATGGTTACTCCACTTTGTGAATATCCTAAAAGTCATTGAATGTGTATACTTTAAATAGATGACTTGTAAGGTATATGAATTATATCTCAATAAAACTATTTACAAAAAAACCCAAGTGCCCAAGAATAAGAGAATGAATATATTTATTGTGCTATAGTTATATGTGAGAATATTGTGCAACGATGGACAATGAATGAATCACAGTCACATTCATCAACACGGATGAATGTTGGTAACATTACCATATCATTAGTTGGTAACATTGAGTGAAAAAAGCAAGTCCCAGATAACTACATAGAGCCTGATACTCTCTTTATAAAGTTCAAAAACAAAGCAAAGCTAAGTAACATATTGCATAGGTGAATATATATATATATATATATATATATATATATATATATATATATATTTTTTTTTTTTTTTTAAAGCAACCATAGGAAACAAAACAAAGGAATGAATAAGTATGGTAGATAAAAATGGTCGCTCTGGGGTAAAGGTACCAGGGGAGGGGGACAAGGAAGGAGCAATGGTGACAGTGTTTCATGAATGACAAATTTTGATCAATCAAACTCTGTACCCCAGAATATTAAAATTATTATTATTAACAATAATAGTATTAATATGGGCAAGGAACTGGGCTAATCACCATCTATGTAGTATTTTATTTAATCTTCACAAGAATCATATGAGATGGGAACTATTACTATTCCCACTTCATACATAAGAAACTGAGACTTAGTGGTCACACAAGTAGCAAGTGGTGGAGCTCAGATCTGATTCCCATGCCTGTGAGACCCTACAGCTTTTTTAGTTATGCTCCCAATCTCACTACCCCAACTCCCAAGACAGAAGCCAAGGCTGTGATTGGATCCACCAAGCCCATGAGCAGGATTCCACCAGTGGGATCTGGGTTAGCAGCAGGCATAGAGTGCTAAGAAATTTCCTGGTAGGGTATTACCTAGAGTCAACAAAAATGGCTGCCATTTTGGAAAATGAAACATTGGCTAACTCAGGGACATTATTAGAAACTGCTGCTGAGACAGAGCAACCTTCTGGGGAAGCAGAAAATTAGGTGCAGTGGTGGTAAAGCCTCTGCACCCAGTGAGCATGCGTGCATGGAGCCAAGTGTCAATGGATTGAGACATCATTCAAAGGTCATTCAAGTGGCCCAGTCCAAAGTCACGGTCCTGAGAAGCATGAGCTGCTTTCTGCCTTTAATCTTGCCTAATTCTGTTTTTCATTTTTGTTTTTTTTTTTTAAAAAAACAGGGTCTCACTCTGTCACCCAGGCTGGAGTGCAGTGGTGCCATCTTGGCTCTTGGCTCACTGCAACCTCTGCCTCCCAGGTTCAAGCAATTATCCTGTCTCATTCTCCTGAGTATCTGAGACTACAGCCATGCAACACCATACCCAGCTAATTTTTTGTATTTTTTGGTAAAGATGGGGTTTCACCATGCTGGCCAGGCTGGTGTTAAACTCCTGACTTCAGGTGATCCACCTACCTTGGCCTCCCAAAATGCTGGGATTACAGGCGTGAGCCACGGTGCCCAGCCAACCTTGCCTAATTCTGTTAGAACTTGCCTTGTTTTCTTCTGGGTTCAATGAAGAATTAAGTGGCGGTTGCTGAGCTGCCCTCTGCATTAAAGCTCACCTTGGGCATTTTCTTCTTTCTTGTCTTCCTCAACTGAGAAGGTGCCCAACTGTCTCACGGTTCTCAACCACAAGGGACAAGCATCTTTGAAGAAGAGCGAGTGAGTGTTAGCAGTTCTCCTCAGCAACAGTCTGGGGCTTTGTCATTACAAAACACTCAAATATCAACTAGGGTAAGTGGAGGTGGGGTAGCAGGAGTGGCTAGAATGAAGTCATCTATTCTAGGCATTTCCAGTTAGTCTCTTTGGATTGATTCAGTGTTTCATGCTAGTTCTCAACCCATACACCTCTTAATCTATTTTAATTCCTGTTAGGCAAGAAAAGCAGAAGAGCTCTTATACAACACTTCAAGAAGTAGGCATTAATAGGCCCTGAGGGCACAGTCTCTGGGATGGCTGCTTCGCTGTATCCCACTGTGTCCTAAAAGCAGTGTGCACTCTGATAGCAGAAGGACACTACATGGACAGGCAGAGAGATGGCAAGTTCTCACACACACTGAGACACCTGTTCACAATCTCAGAAGGGAAGATGTTGTCCCAAGGTCCAAGCAATATGTCACCAATTACACCAACCAGTTTCCTATATGAGACAAAAGCAAAATAAAAGACCCAATCCTTATTCTGAAGAAACTTGTATTACAGAGAGTCAAATAACACAGCACTAGGTGAGGCTCACTTCTACACCCCTACTCAGGGCTCATTCAAAGACTCTGCCATCAGCCCTAAAAGCAGATAGTCTGGGCTTCAGAGCTGAAGAAGCATTCCCATGGAGTTCAAAGCAATATTTTTTTCCTTGCTACGATCTCTGCATGATTACTCTGGTTTTGTCTTTGGCATGGGAGTTGAGAAAATGCAGTTCAAGTGAAGCTTGGTGTAGATCTTTATGGTTTAGGAAAGGGCTCCATGCAATTAGATAGTGCAATTATTTAGCATCCTGGATGCCTCCTGCAAAGCAGCAGCAATGCCAGTGGTCTTGATAATTGGATTGCTTTTATGAGCAGACACAGACATTGGATAAAGGCCCTGGGAGCTCCTCCTGCTTGTCTGGAATCTGGAGGATGAACTGAGTTTGTGTATTCTAAAGGCCAAGTCCTGCAAACCAAAGCCAGATTGGGGTTGGGGTGTCTCACATATGTGAAGGCTTTGAAATAAAGAGGATTTGATCTTGGGAGACAGATGCTGCTTGCCTTGACTAATTATCCATTTTGGAAGAGAACATAGCATCCTTAGTGCTGAAAGACTTTTCACATTGAGGGATTTCTCGCCCTTTGTCCCCAGGCACTTGCGGGTGCCACCCAGCCTCTGCAGCTGCAGCAGCACAAGCCCAGCAGCATACCTGGCTTAATACAAGGAGCCCAACATGGTCTTAAGCCAGAAATTCGTGTTACCATCACAGGTCTCCATAGTAACCTTTCATGCTAAAAGAAGGACATTTGTAAATATGCATTTTGCAAGCCTTCTTTTCTGATTCAAAATATCAGCCCTTTGAGAACAACTCACTTTGTCAGCTATGTCTTGCTGCTGGAAGGCTGAGGAAATGGGGACTTCTCATTGGTCCCTCTCTCTTTCCTTGTGGCCCTTCATTTCTTGGCTTACTGGAATCAATCGGCAAATGCACACTGAGCTCCTTTGGTAGACCCAGAGTCAGGCGAGGTGCTGCTGGGGACACAGAAGGGGCAAGACACAGTTGGTGCACACAAATTGTTTGAAGCTCAATCAGAGAGAACAACGCAAGACAAGTTGCTATCAACGCCATCCAGGAGGGGCTGAATGCTGGACAATCAGAGGGGACAGATGTGCTCCAGGAGCCCTGCAAAGGGAGGGTGCACCTGGCTGGGCTGCCTACCTAGTTGAAGACCCTCCCAGGGACCTGAGCTCTGGGGCATCTGAGCAGTGGAACAAACTGTCCTAGCTGTTTGTCGTAGTGGATCTTCATCAGGGAGGGCCTTACATCACCCATGGAGCTTTAAAATGCCCTTGCCCATTCCCAGAGGTTTTGGTTTGCTAAGTCTCTGGTGGGTCTTGGGTATCTGTATTTTTTAAAATTTTTGTTGTTTTAATTGACAAGTAATAATTATATATATTCACGGGGGTACAAAGTGATGTTGCGGCTTCTAAAATCCTTTTTTTGGTCTTTGACTTTTGACAAGGCATACTATATAATGTGCCTTGTAGAGGACCTATTTGTGTTGAATCTATTTGGAGTTCCATGAGCCTCCTGGAAATGGACATCTATCCCTCTCCCAAGACTTGTAAACGTTTTCTGCTATTATTTTATTAAATATGTTTTCCTCACTTTTTCCCTTCTCTTCTCCTGGAACACCCACAATATGAATGTTTGTTCCCTTATTGGTATTCCATAAACCCCATAGATTTCTTTATTATTTTTTATTATTTTTCTTCTTTTTTGTCTGCCTATGTTATTTCAAAAGACCTGTCTTCAGGTTCAGGAATTCTTGCTTCTGCTTGGTCTAGTATGTTGTTGAAGATCTTGATGTATTTTTAAAATTACATTTGTTACGTTCTTCAGCTGCATAATTTCTGTTTTGTTCTTTTATATGGTATCTATTGTTTTGTTAAATTTCTCATTCAAATCATGAATTGTTTTCCTGACTTTGTTGAATTATCTATCTGTATTCTCTTTTATCTCATTAAGTTTCCTAAAAACTATTATTTTGAATCCTATTTCTGGCATTTCATGTTTCCTCATGATTGGGGTCCGTTACTGGAGAATTATTATTTTCCTTTGGAGGTGACTTGTTTCCTTGCTTTTTCATGGTTGATGTGTCCCTATGACAATTTCTGTACATCTAGTGGAAAAGTTGCCTTTTCCAGTTTTATGGAGTAGGTTTCATAGGCAAAGACTTAGTCATATGAATAGGTCTCAGGGTATCAGTTTTGTGGGGTGCATTGACTTTGGTTCTAGGTAAACGCTGTAGTGTAGTCTTCATGTCATTTCTACAGCTGTAAGCCACACTAGTGGCATTTGCAATTTTCTCAGCGTCCTAGGCTGAGAGAGTTTGTGGCTGTGATGTACAGTTTTACCTGTTTCTCAGGTTGGGTGCATGTTTGCACGTGGTATTTGGCCAACTTGCGCTCTGGCTCACTGGGATTGGGACCACAGGGTTGTTACTGTGACCAAGAGCTTAGACAGCAGTTGCTTGGCCAGCCTTGGGGCGTGCCTCCCAGGAGGAGCCTGCAGAGCTGTTTCTGGGGCCTGGTATGCAGGTGTATGGCTGCTCAGCTAGCCTGGGGTTGTGTTTTCTGCGGGTGACCCATGGGACCATTTCTCAGGTCCAAGACACAACTGTGTGGCTGCTTGGCTGGCCTGGGGTTGGTTGTTTCTGTGGGGCTTGGCCCGTGGGGCTATCTCATATATCTTGGATGCAGGCACAAGGCTGCTCATTCAGATGCCCACCAGACGCAGCCTGCTCCTCAGGCCCAGGATGTATGCACACAGCTGCTTGAATGACCTGGGGGTATGTCTGCTGGGGGTGGCCCAAAAAATGGTTTTCAGGTTTGGGACATTGGCATATGGCTGTTCAGTTGGCCTGGGGACATGTCTGCGGGGTGTGGGCACAGAGATCTTTCTGAGGCCCGTAACACAGCTGCGCGGCTGCTCATCTGGCCTGGGGGCATTTCTGCAGGGGAGGGGTTGCCCTGTGGGGCTGTTTCATAAGCTCAGGATGCAGGCGCAGGGCTGCTCAGTCGGCCTGGGGCAGGCCCGCCAGAGGTGGTCTGTGGGGCTGTTCCTTGGGCTCAGGAGTGAGTGCACAGCTGCTCCCCAAGTCTAGAGGCCTGTCTGCCAGGGCCAGCGCACAGGGTTGTTTCTCAGGGCTGGGACACAGGTGCAAGGCTGCCTGACTGGCTCAGGGCTGTGCTCACCAGTGGTGGCTCATGGGGCTGTTTCTTAGGTCCACAAATGGGCTCTTGGTTGGTTGGCTGGTCTGGGAGGGCGCCTGCCAGGGGCAGCTTGTGAGACTGTTTCTCAGGCCCTTATTGTGGACACAGGGCTGTTGGGCAGGCCATGGGTGTATCTGTGTGTGTGGCGGGGTGGGGGGGGGGCAGGGGGACTCTGTGGGGCTGTTCCACAGGCCTTGAACATGGGCATGTAGTCACTGTGCCGACCCAGGGGCATAGCAGCTGCCTGGAGGCTCAGGAGCCTCTTCCGCCTGGATGAGGGCATGCAGCGGTTTGGGCGGCTCAAGGGTGGGTTCGCCCTGGATGGGACTGGCAGACCTTTCCTCCAGTTGGAAGTGTGATGGCAGGGGTTGTTTTCCCTGCTGTGCAGACCAGAGTCACAGCGGATCCTGGGCCCATTGGCCCAAGCTATGCACAGCTGGGATTGCAGTGTTCAGCCACCCACCTGGGCTTGGCATAAAGATGGAGCCCCGGGGCTAGACAGGTGTAGTGTCCACTGGCCCCAGAGCAGGTGCTCTCCAGGTGTGGCTCTGGTCTCAAGACGGTGCCGTGCTGCAGCAGCTTGGCTCACGGGGTGGGTGGGGCATGCACATCTTGTGCTGCTCACCTGGTTCAAGGCAGCTGCGTAGATCCCCAGCAGCCCTTCACACTGGACTCAGGGCTTGCGATGACTGTGGGATTCTCCTGTAACGAGGACTCTAGGTGTTGCCATGACAGTGAGGGCTGGTGGAGATCTTCTGCTTATCTTTTTACCTGTAACAGGAAGTACCCCTGACTTCAAATTGACCTGGGCAGGGGAGCCAGGGCTGCAGAGGCCAGGTGCCTGCAGCGGGTCCTCCTGGACTTGCAACCACCACAACTGCATCTTCCCTCCCCTGATTCACTTCAGTGCTCTCCCGTATGACTCCAGTCAAGCCTTAGCAGTTTATTTGCTGCCTTGGTCCTTTCTTATTGAGAGGATGGATGTCAGGCATCTCTAGTGAGCCATCTTGCTCTATCTGTGTTTTTTAAGTTTCTTGGCTGACTGTGACACTCAATCCTGCTTAAAAACAACACAGTAGGCCAGGCGTAGTAATCCCTACACTTTGGGAGGCTGAGGCGGGAGAATCACTTGAGGTCAAGAGTTTGAGTCCAGCCTGAGCAACACGAAGAAACCCCGTCTCTACTAAAAATACAAAATTAGCTGGGCGGTGTGGCGCATGCCTGTAATCTCAGCTACTCGGGAGGCTGAGGCAGGAGAATTGCTTGAACCCGGGAGGCGGAGGTTGTGGTGAGCTGAGATCGTGTCATTGCACTCCAGCCTGGGCAACAAGAGCAAAACTCTGTCTCAAAAAAAGAAAAAGAAAATCCAGCAGTCATTTTCTAGATTACAACCTTAGCTGTATTAGCAAAGAGAACTAAAATCACGGAGGCTCAAACAGATGAAATGTTTTTCTCTCATTAGGTGGGCAACCCAGGGCAGGCGAGTGACTAATCCTCAGGGTGCCTTGGGATGCAGGCTTCACCTACATCACTGCCCCATCACCAGAGAGAGGCTCTTCTCTGCCTGACTGAAGTTACAGTCCCCATCCTGTGTCTACTCTCCAACTGCAGGAAGAATGAGGAGAGAGGGGTACCAAAAGAGGCACATCTCATCTTCACAAAAATAAGTCACACAGCCACACTTTGCTGCAAGGGAGGAAATCTAGTCTCTTAGTTTCCAGATGCCACGTAACCCTGTGGGAATTAGGAAGGAGAGAGCAGATGCTAGGGACGTGGTCACATCTTCTATCAGAGGACTGCTTCAGCCAGTGGTTCTCAAATTTTCTGCACATTAAAATCATCTGGATTAACTTTGAAAAAATGAATGCTCAGGACATACCCCACGCCGGCTAAATCAGAATCACCAGGAGAGGGACCCAGGTGTGAGTACTTTTAAAATCACGTCTACAAATAACACTCTCAAGACCCAGAGGCAACAGAGAAACATCTTCTCTAGGGGAGCATAAGGAAGGTTCTGGAAAGCTGGCACAGACCACTGGGTTCCAGAGGGCCAAGCTGATGTCAGTCGTTTAGGGACGCAGGAATGCTGTGGTTTCCACTGCACAGCCGGCCACTCACCTCTGTGTGGGTCACAGTGAGTCAGGGCGTCTGTCCATAACCACAGCATGGAACCCCGTTCGGATAAATTACCTGCTGGTGCCTAAGGTGAGCAGCAGGCCCTGCACACGCTCCTGCAAGAGGCAATACTGGCAGTAACCTCTCAAGTCACAAAGCTCTTTCCCATAAGCCTGCTAGATGTTTAAGGCAGAGAGTCCTGAGCTCAGAGCCTAGCTCCCCAGCCATGTGCTTCACCTCTCTAGGCTTATTTTGTCATGGGTAAAATGGGGGCGGTAACAATACCCAACATTTATATGGTGCTTACTGTATGCCAGTCACTTTTCTAGGTGCTATATATACATATATATATAATGTATATTATATATATTATACATTAGTATATAGTACAAATATGTATTTTATATATACTAACGTAATCATCACAACAATCTCACAAGGTAGACATGGGTACTACTTTTATTTTATAGATGAAGAAACTGAGCCACAGAGAGGTCAAGCAAATCATCCAAGGCCACACAGCAAATAAGTGGCCAAGGCTGGCTTTGAAGCCTGATCTGGCTCTAATGTTGATATGGCTTGGACCTGTGTCCACACCCAAACTTCTTGTTCAATTGTAATCCCAAGTTTTGGAGGTGAGGCCTGGTGGGAGGTGACTGGATCGTGAGTGGAGTTCCATGAATGGAATGGTTTAGTACCATCTCCTTGGTACTGTTCTCGCAATAGTGAGTGAGTTCTTGAGAGATCTGGTCATTTAAAAGTGTGTGGCACCTCCCTTCTCATTCTCTTGCTCCTGCTTTAGCCTTGAGATGTGCCTGAGTCTCCTTAGCCTTCCACCACGATTGGAAGCTTCCTGAGGTCTCTCCAGAGGCAGAGGCTGCTATGCTTACTGTCCAGCCTGCAGAACCATGAGCCAATTAAACCTCTTTGCTTATGCATTACCCAGTCTCAGGTCGTTCTTCATAGCAGTGCAAGAATGAACTAACACAATGTCCATGCTCCTATCCAATGTCCAGGGCAGGTTAGTTCATAGCTTTGTCATGGGGACGAAATGAGGCAACGGGTTTCATAACAGTAGCCAGCCCAGAGTAGCTGTTCATAATAGTGGACTGTTGGGATTAAAATCAAAAGTTGCAGGCCAGGCACGGTGGCTTACACCTGTAATCCC
The DNA here is from genome assembly GCF_037993035.2 of Macaca fascicularis. NCBI lineage: Eukaryota > Metazoa > Chordata > Mammalia > Primates > Cercopithecidae > Macaca > Macaca fascicularis. The sequence continues at coordinate 9,798,421 of NC_088391.1, forward strand.
AGCACTTTGGGAGGCCAAAGCGGGTGGATCACTTGAGGTCAGGAGTTCGAGACCAGCCTAGCCAACTTGGTGAAACCTTGTCTCTACTAAAAATACAAAAATTAGGCCGGGCACAGTGGCTCACACCCATAATCCCGGCGCTTTGGGAGGCCAAGGCAGGGGGTCATGTGAGGTCAGGAGTTCAAGACCAGCCTGGCCAACATGGCAAAGCCCTGTCTCTACTACAACACACAATAAATACAAAAATTAGCTGGCCGTGCTGGCGTGTGCACCTGTAATCCCAGCTACTCAGGAAGCTAAGGAAGGATAATTGCTTGAACCTGGGAGGCAGAGGTTGCAGTGAGCTGAGATTATAACACTGCACTCCAACCTGGGTGACAGAGTGAGACTCTGTCTCAAGAAAAAAAAAAAAAAAAAGCCCCTTAGCAGTGAAAATTAGAATGTCTTTTTGTCCCAGGAGCTAGCAGAACGTCTTGATCTGTGGTAAGCACTCAGTAAGGATGAATACAATGCAGGGTTATTTTCCGAGCTTCTCTCTGTTTCTGTCTGTCTGTGTCTCTTTCTCTGTCCCCTGTATCCTTGGTGTCTGAAGCCAAATGTGTTTTCTGGGTGGGGAAGGCGGCCAGCAGGGCATGCTCTGATAACTATGGCGTGTGCTCCCGCTGGTCCGCACTTTGTGCTGCTTTTCTGGCTTTTTATGGAAGATTCCGAGGCAAACCTCTTCTTGATGAGGCCATGCCAACCCTCTTGGGCTCTCTATTTAAATTGTTGTTGTTGTTGTTGTGGCTTCTGTCTGAAACTTGACAAAATGACTTCCTTAGATTCACCCAAAATACTGTTTCTTGTCCTGAAATAGAATCTTATACTGTCACAAGCATGCTTTTCTTTTTTTCTTTTCCTGGGCTGAAAATCCTAAAAGAGTCACAGTGTCAGAGGGTTCCTCCTCAATAGCATGGAGGTCTCACCTCTCCTTTGCTTTTTTTTTTTTTTTTTTTTTGAGATGGCGTCTTGCTCTGTCGCCCAGGCTGGAGTGCAGTGGAGCGATCTCAGCTCACTGCAAGCTCTGCCTCCTGGGTTCACGCCATTTTCCTGCCTCAGCCTCCCAAGTAGCTGGGACTACAGGCACCCACCACCACGCCCAGCTAATTTTTAATACACACGGGGTTTCACCATGTTAGCCAGGATGATCTAGATCTCCTGACCTCATGATCCACCCTCCTCAGCCTCCCAAAGTGCTGGGATTACAGGCATGAGCCACTGTGCCCAGCCTCTCCTTTGCTCTTAATGGAATCTTGGAGCCAAAAGCCGAGCACCTTCCTTGGGGCCACCCCAAGGGCACCAGGAGAGCAGCTCCAGATGGCAGAGGGCCTGGACAGTGAGCCCAGCTCCCTTCTCTAGGACTCACGTTTATAGCCAACCTCACGTCAGGTGAGCCTGTTGGGTCTCTGGGCTCTGCTACCAGGTCTCAGCTGTCACGGCTCTTTGTCCTCCAGATTGGTCATCTCCAGTCCATCTAAAAAGTCCTCTGCGGACAATGTCTCAACTCAATGTACAACCCAGCTGCTCCAGAGAAGGGGCGGCCAGGCCACCAGAACAAGCTGCCATCATTTAACAATTACAATGGTTCTGAGCTTCAGTTTTTACCCCTAAGTCTGGGAGAGTTAACTGGATCTGTTCTTTTCATTTGGAGTTTCAGATGTGCTTTCCAAGAGCCTCCCAGTGAGTGGTGTGGAAGGAGGCATTCACCCACACGAAGGCACGAAGAATTGAAGCTGCCACTTTCCTGGAGCTATTTTTATTGTTGAAGCTTTTCTGAGCCCTAACACTTGACTCAGGGTTAGTCAGAACGCTGCGGAGGATGCAGCTGTGGGTCCCTGGGTGACCTCAGATCTATCCCTAAGCAAAGCCAGGGGAGGAGCATCTTCCACAGCGCTGCAGGGCCTGGGGTGGGCTGAGAACTCAGGGACCGTAACACCCGTCCTCGGGCTTCTTCAGACCCAGGGAAAGCCCACAGTGCTGCCTCATGCACTTGGGCTCACTAACCTTCACCCAGGTGCAATTGCTCTGCATTCCACAGAGCGGGTAGATAGAATCCAGGTGAGAAAACTGGCAATCTGCGGGGTCACGTCTAAACCAAGTCAAATCTGAGCCCTCTGACACCCTCCCCGGGTCCCCAGTTCCCTCTATGAGCCCACGTGGAAGGATCTGGAACTATCTCTTCTATCTGGCTGGACGCAGTGGAGATGGCCTCTGGGGGTGGGCAAGAACTCTGAAAGTTTCCATGAAACCGGTTTGTGGGAGTCTTGATACACTGGGAATCAAATTTAGTCAAAGTTCACAGAATTGGAGTTTCATAAAAGCCTTTTGTTATTTTTCCAGAATGGATGGTTATTATATCCCAATAGCTATATCATGCATACTTAGTTCCGACAGAGAGAATCTGCTTCAGCCAGAGCAGAAGAAGCACTTTCCTGTTAGAGAGAGAGAGGTTTCCCTGTCATGGGGTGTACTCGTACAGTGTCTGTGACTTGGGAATGCCCCGCTCCAAGGCAGGGGAGAGATTAGCCTGTCCCCGAAAGTGCTGCCTCATCTGCTCAGGCTGCAAGAGAAACTGGCAATGATCTCATGACAGTGAGACAGTTCATATCCCAGCATCCTCCGCCTTGCTTTCCTCCTGTCTGCCAGTTTCAGGAGGGTTTCAGGGCCAGTTCTGTTTGTGGAAGAAATCTTTGTTTCTTTCTCTGTTTGATAATTTTATCTGCCTAATGAAGGAAGAAAGCCAAATCAGTGATGAGATACAGAACCCCTCGCCACAACCCCTTCCACATTCCTTCCCCAAAGCTCATTTGCCTTTTAATTTTAAACCATTTATCCAGTTGTTGCTCGTTAAGAGTCACCTGGAGAATTTAAAATCCTCCCTGATCCCCGGGCTTAGGACTCAAGCATCAGTAGTTTTAAAAACTCTCCAGATGATTCTAACATGCAGCCCAGTTGAGAAGCAGTAATTGACACCAGCACTGTCTCAGACTGTGTATACGTGAGGCGCAGGAGGTGGGCAGAGGGTGGACCAGATCAGTGCTTCCCCAAATCTGTCTGAACTTCAATCAGCTGTTGAAAAATACAGATTCCTGGGTCCCGTCTCTAATGTGCTGAGTGAGAGGCTATTCAGGTAGAAGCCAGAAATCTGAATTTTTGAAAGCTCCCCTTGATGGTTTTGCTCAGTCAAGATTGGGCATCATGGATCTGCCAGGTTCGAGTCGCCCTGGGATCCTGGTCAAGTGGAGATTGTGATTCAGGAGGTCTGGAGGGGAGCCCCAGAATCGGCATTTCTAATGAGTTCCCAGGTGATGCCAGTGCTGCCGAGCTTCAGGCCACACCTGGGATAGATACGGCAAAGATGTGCTTGTTGTTCCTGAGGCCAGCTGATCCGCGGGGAGGAGAAAATTTTGAAGCCATTTTAGGCAAACAAACTCCTTTGATTGTAGAACTTCTCTGGGTTGTTAGGAAATGATTTCTAGTTTTTATACAGAGATGGGACTGACAACTGTGGTTTAGGGGAGGAGCTGGGCTTCCAGAATCTAGAATGTTCCAGACCAAAGTAACCTGGCAGATCCATGATGCCCAATCTTGACCGATCAGCAAAACCATCAAGGGGAGCTTTCAAACATTCAGATTTCTGGCTTCTACCTGAATAGCCTCTCACTCAGCACATTAGAGACGGGACCCAGGAATCTGTATTTTTCAACAGCTGATTGAGGTTCAGACAGATTTGGGGAAGCACCGATCTAGTCCACCCTCTGCCCACCTCCTGCCCCTCACGTATACACATTTTATAGAAGAGGAGGCTGCCCCAGGGGTGAGCTTCCCTTCTGCAACAATACAGCATTTTCTGCTGAGGATGGAGTGAGTGAGAAAAAAGAAACCCGAGTGAGTGATAGGCAGAACTTCTTCCAGGTTGCTGTTTGGGGAATCAGATTCAGGCTAATAAATTCAGGCCATGCATCTGCCTTCGCTTTCCTTGGCTGTCAGGCTAATTTTATGAGACAGTAAAGACAACAGCCGGTATAGAGATAGCTAATAAAAAAGACAGTTTGGCCCTGCAAGAAGAGAAGATTTCATGCCTCTCCAGGATGCCATACCCCCACGTGGAAGGGCACATGATCCTCCGAGGGATGTGCTGCACCATGGGCAGGCTGGCTCGCCCGCCTCCAGCGTACCTGGGTGCTGCAGCTGGTCGTGGTGGGCCCTCCTTAGACAACTCTCTGGCATTCTATCTTCCTTCAAGGACCAAGGGTGGGCTGGGTACTTGTGGTTCTTCCCTGTAATCTCAGCACTTTGGGAGGCCAAGGCAGGAGGATCCCTTGAGGCCAGGAATTCGAGATCAACCTGGACAACATAGTAAGACCCCATCTCAACAACAACAAAAAAAGAAGATGACCAAGGGTGAATAATTTTAGAGCCTCATGACAAATCACTGCCACAATCCCATTGTAGGCATAAAAATACTTCTGCCTGCCCCCCTGGGACTTCCCACAGCCCTGCCACTGGGAGCCTACAGGATGCCTACAGCTCTAAGTGCCTGTGTCAACCTGGCTCTGCTCATAGTGAGCATCTGTGGGGGAGATGAGCTGCTTTCAGATCTGTTTGATACCCAATACTCATACCTGTGCCTGGATGCCCCACTGTGTTCAAGATCAGCTCAAAACACTGACTGATAAGAACCTGTAGAATTTGCCATAATTATTCATGCAATTTCTGGAACCAATATATTAACCAGTAGACTTTTCCCTTTATCAATGCTTGATTTTTTTTTGTTAAATTAGTTGTGAATTTATTTTTATTTTTATTTTTCAGAGATAGGGTCTCACTCTGTCACCCAGGCTGGAGTGCAGTGGTTCAATCATAGCTCACTGCAGCCTTGAACTCCTGGGCTTAAGCAATCCTTCCACCTTAGCCTCCCAAGTAGCTAGGAACTTACAAGCGTGCACCACCATGCCCAACTAATTTTTTATTATTTTATTTTTTTTGTAGAGATCGGATGTTGCTATGTTGCCCAGGCTGGAGTGCAATGGCATGATCATAGCTCACTGCAACCTCAAAGTCCTGGGCTCAAGCCATCCTCTTACCTCAGCCTCCAGAGTCACTAGAAGTGCAGGTGTGAGCCACTGCTCCCAGTGAAGTTTTAATTTGAAATCTTGATAATATGTAATCATTGATTAATTCATTCCTTTCCTGAGCATATACAAGGTATCAGTAAATACCATCTATTTATATATTTTAATGTTCGTGAGCCTGTCAAGTAAGTATGATTATCTCTACATAGGAAGAACCTGAAGTTAAAAGACCCAGAACAATCATCCAAGATTATGCAGCCAGACACCTCAGTCAGTTCACTGAGGTTGGAACTCACATCTTTCTGGTTCCAAAATGTCTTCTTCTCCCCAAATCACACTAACTCCAAGTGACAGTCTCTCTGTCATTTTAGAGACTGAGGGAGGCTGCTAGTTGTCATTTTAAAAAAGCATATTTTTCATGGCAAAGATATGATAAAGCTAAAAGACACAGCACACACTGAAAGTAGTTGCAACATGTGAAATGACTTGGATCTGTGTCCCCACCCAAATCTCATGTTGAACTGTAGTTCCCCGTGTTGGAGGTGGGGCCTGGTGGGAGGTGATTGGATCATGCAGATAGATCCTTCATGAATGGTTTAGGACCACCCCCTTGGTGCCATTCTCATGGTGGTGAGTGAGTTATCACGAGATCTGGTTGTTTAAAAGTGTGTAGCACCTCCCGTTTCTCTCTTGCTCCTGCTCCAGCCATGTAAGACGTGCCTGTTTCCCCTCTGCCCTCCACCATGACTGTAAGTTTCCTGAGGCCTCCCCAGAGGCAGAAGCCATTGTGCTGCCTGTACAGCCTACAGAACTGTGAGCCAATCAAACCTCTTTTCTTTATAAATTATGTAATATCAAGAATTTCTTTACAGCAGTGCGAGAGCAAACTAATACAACACAAAACAATATAATGAACTTATTAGCACACTCATAAATCAATAAGTTAAAATGTGTACATACTATTTTCTCAGAGAAGCTGCCCATGACCCCCTAGTCTACATCAGGGCCCAATTACTGCACTGCACAGTCCCCTCTGGTGTTCTTCCCGTGAGCAGCACAGCCCTGGTGGCACTTAACAAACGCTGACTGTGCAGGCCCTGTGCTACTCAACACCAATTTAAAGATGGACAAAATAGCAGGCTGACAGGCGTTATCTGTATTGCATCCCTTTTGGAAGTGTTTATACTGCCAGATTGTGGCCTATTTGTTTAAAATAAACTTTTTTATTTTGGAATAGTTTTAGGTTTACAGAGAAGTTGCAAAGACTGTGCAAAGAGTTCTCACCCAGTTTCCCCTAACATTAACATTTACATTGCCATGGCTAATTGTAATGTCAGGTCATTTTTTTCTTTTTTTAGACAGAGTCTCACTCTGTTGCCTAGGCTGGAGTGCAGTGGTGCAATCTCGGCTCACTGCAACCTCCATCTCCCAGGCTCAAGCAATTCACTTGCCTCAGTCTCCCAAGTAGCTGGGATTACAGGCGCCTGCCAGCACGCCCAGCTAATTTTTGTATTTTTAGTAGAGACAGGGTTTCACCATTTTGGCCAGGCTGTTCTCGAACTCGTGACCTCAGGTGATCCTCCTGCCTCAGCTACCCAAAATGCTGGGATTACAGCATTGTGAGCCGCCATGCCCTGCCATACTTTTTAAGAGTGATTACTGTTTCTTTTCGGGTGGAGTTGGGGTAACCACTGGGCACACATCCAGAAGACCTGAGTCCTAGGAGCTGCAGCCCTGGTGGTCGCGTTGACTTTTCAGGTCTCAATTTCATCAGAAATAATGGGATGGCCCTGCCAGTGTTCTTGGGGAGAGTTAAATGAGACCACATCTAAAGAAGGCCCGGGATGGCACTCAGCACACTTCTTGAGGATGAAACTCTATAATCTGTCTTGAAGCAGAAGTTTCCATTAGGCTGTGTGTTGAAAACAGACCTAAGGTTCCTATTTTCACTGCCATTCCCTGCAACGCTGAGCCATACCTGGACTTGTGTTTACTTAATATACTCTGTGTAGCTTTCTCCCTCCTCCTGCCTTCCCTCCTCCTTTCCCAATAAATCCTGTGTGACGGATTCAGGCCAAGGGCAGTTGTTCTCAACAGAGATATTGTTTCCTCTTCCGGCTTGCGTGTTTCAAAGTCCTTGGCAGAGCCAGGTGGTCTCAGCCAAGCCAGGGAGCAGCACCGATGCACAGCCCGTGCATCCTGAATTCATAAGCAGCACAGAAACCCTGAGCCCAGAGGGACTGCCAAGAGGGTGCAGGGGAAAACCTTTCCACATCTATCACGTTAACGGGGCTGCAGGAGGGTGGGCTAAGAGTAGGGATGGGAAGGGATGGGGGAGAGAAAGCACATACTTAGGAAATGTGGGCTCTGGTCATTTCCCTCCCCATCCTGATTTGTTTCGTGCCCCCTGAGCAAGATGCCAAGCCGGCACACATGTTCTCAGAAATGAATAGGACACTTCAACGCTTCAGAATGGAAATGACACTCAGGAAGTGTACACTTGGTGCCCGAGCCTGCCCATGCCCGCACTCACACAGATGCCCCTCTGAAAGAGGTGTCTTTTTGGGCACAGCTCGCCTCGCCCACAACGTCTGGGAAGGCAGCAGGCGGCTAGAAGGAGCAATGCTGGGGCTGTGCCTGAATAATGAGGTTCTCCTCAAGGCATTCTTTCTCGTTCATTCTAGTCCGTCAAGGAGGTTCCACTCAAAATGAGTAGTTGCTAAGCCCATTCAAGAGAGCTGCCCATATTCCTTAGTGAGCACAAGAGAACCTGAAATACAATATTTACATGCTGCTATTCTTTTTCATTTCTCTTTCTTCTTCTTCCTCTTTTTTTTTTTTTTTTCTAAAGCACAACAGAGTTGGCCTTTAATGCTTGCCTTTCCTTACGTGCCCAGGTTTTTAATTGGACCACTCCCTGTGCTTTGGAGCTTGGGCGGCAGAACCGTGTGTGTGAGGAGAAGCCATCTGGGTGTCTCCCCTTGGCCAGGCAAGGTAGACAACCAGAGCAGAGCAGCACGGAGACCTTTCTGCGGTGGGGGAAACAGACAGGAAAACTCTGCAAACACACAGACGCTTTTGGAGCAGGAGGAGAAGCAGCAGAAAGTTACACATCTGGGTTTTGAAGGGAATTGTGACTAATCTTGAAAGTTACAGTGTATAGAAAGTTCCAGTAACGTAGACCTTTTGTTCCTTCACATTAAATGTAACTTGGGGCTGGGCACAGTGGCTTATGCCTGTAATCCTAGTACTTTGGGAGGCCAAGGCGGGCAGATCGCTTGAGCTCAGGGGTTCAAGACCAGCTTGGCTGACACAGTGTGATCTCGTCTCTGTAAAAAATAAAACAAAATCAGCCAGACATGATGACGTACGTCTGTATTCCCAACTACTTGGGTAGTTGAGCTGAGAGGATTGCTTAAGCACAGCAAGTCGAGGCTGCAGAGAGCCACGATTACGCCGCTGTACTTCAGTCTCGGAGATAGAGGTAGACCCTGTCTCAAATATATATATGTGTGTGTATATATATATATAGATAGATAGATAGATAGATAGATAGATAGATATAGTCCAGTTTCAGATAATCTGTTATAAGCAACAGAAAACAGAGTAATACAGGCACCATAACTGTACTCATTTCATTATATATATACACATATATATGTTTAATTTCATATATATACATATATACACGTGTGTGTGTGTATTTATTTGAGACAGGGTCTAGCTCTATCACCCAGGCTGATATAAGTTGCAAATCAGTGATTTGGGTGCCTGCTTCCTTATTCCTCCAGCGCAGATACAAACTCATGCAGATGGAATCTCCTGTCCTAACAATAATAATACATTTGATTTAATAACAGCACTTGGCCAGGCGTGGTGGCACATGCCTGTAGTTCTAGCTATTTGGGAGGCTGAGGCAGGAGAATCATTTAGGCCCAGAAGGTCAAGGATGCTCTGAGCTATGATGTTGCCACTGTACTCTAGCCTGTGTGGCAGAGCAAGACCCTAATAATAATAATAATAATAATAATAGTAATAGCACTTACCATTATTGATCATTTGTCATTGCCAGGCATTAATTCAGGCAGCTTAAATTGTACCTGTCCAATTGTATGAAATGGCTACAGTTATGGTGCCTGCGTTAGTCTGTTTTCTGTTGCTTATAACAGAATATCTGAAGCTGGATAATTTATAAAGAAAAGGCGCTTAGTGCTTACAGTGATGAAGTCCCAGGTTGAGTGGGTGCATCTTGTGCGGGCATTCTTGCTGGTGAGGACTCTCTGCAGAGTCTTGAGGTGGCATCACATGGCGAGGGGGCTGAATGTGCTCGTGTGCTCAGGTCTCTCTTCCTCTTCTTATAAAGACATCAGCTCCCCTCTCATGATAGCCCATTAATCCATTAACCCATTAATTCATAAACAGATCATTCCATTCATGCTGGCAGAGCTGTCATGATCCAATCACCTCTTAAAGGTGATATTAATACTGCCACATTGGGGATTAAGTTTCCAACACGTGAGATCTGGGGGACACATTCAAACCATAGCAGCACCTATATTGCAGACGAGGACACTGGGATCTGGATTTCTGAAGTAATCCCCTGAGACTCATGTGATTCCCAGGGGCTGGCTGGGCTGGAATAGAAACCAAATGTGAAACTTGTGGTCATGACACTGTATTGCCCACCTTGTGCAAATGGAAGCAATTCATTTGGGTTGCCTGAGCCTCTGTTAAGCAAGATGATTTCATTACAAGTTTTCAAAGCTCCTTCTGGACCTTTTTTTTAATCAAAATGAATCCTAGCTTCATCTTCCACTCACCACTTCTCAGGACTAAATACAGAAATGCAACATCTCCAGTTACTTGCTCTTGGTGGCAAAGTGAAGGTGGGTATTTCTGGAGGGGTGATGTTAGTATGGTCTCTTCATATCCCTTCCCGAGGCTCTGTGAGAGGAACCCTTATATTGTAAACAAAATATTCGAGTCCGTCAAGTCTCATACAAAAGACCTTGTTGAGATCTCTGTAGATTAGCACTGAGACCTGACAGATTGTAGGAGTAACACTAAAATACTTAAATAATGAGTCAGACGTAGATGAGCCTTGAGGACATTATGCTAAGTGAAATAAGCAGACACAAAAGGACAAATACTGTATGATTCAACACATATGAGGTACCTAGAACAGTCAAATCGAGACAGAGAGAACAGCGGTGGTGGCCAGGGGCTGCAGGGAGGAGGAAATGAAAAGTTAGTGTTTAATGGGTACAGAGTTTCTGTTTGGGAAAATGAGAGACTTCTGAACATGGTTGTGGTGAGGGTTGCACAGCAATGTGAGTGTACTTTATGCCAATGAAATGTGTGCTTAAAAATGACTAAACTGGCCAGGCGCGGTGGCTCACACCTGTAATCCCAGCACTTTGGGAAGCTGAGATGGGTGGATCACCTGAGGTCAGGAGTTGGAGACCAACCTGACCAACATTTTTGTCTACTAAAAATACAAAAGTTAGCTGGGCGTGGTGGCGCATGCCTGTAATCCCAGCTACTCGGGAGGCTGAGGCAGAATTGCTTGAACCCAGAGGCAGAGGTTGTAGTGAGCCGAGATCATGCCATTGCACTCCAGCTTGGGAGACAAGAGCAAAACTTTGTCTCAAAAAAAAAAAAAAAAGGCTGAACTGATAAATTTTATTATTATTATTATTATTTTTTATTTTTTATTTTTTTTTTTGAGACAGATTCTCACTGTCACCCGGGCTGGAGTACAGTGGAGTGATCTCAGCTCACTGCAACCTCTGCCTCCTGGGTTCAGGAGATTCTCCTGCCTCAGCATCCCAAGTAGCTGAGATTACAGGTGGGCACCACCACGCCCGGCTAATTTCTGAATATTTAGTAGAGACGGAGTTTCACCATGGTGGTCAGGCTGGTCTCGAACTCCTGACCTCGTGATCCGCCCGCCTCAGGCTCCCAAAGTGCTGGGATTACAGGCGTGAGCCACCGCTCCCTGACTGTTATGTATATTTTACTATGGTAAACAAAAATATGAATAAATAAAGAAGTTTCTTATTGTTTATAGTTGTATAATATGTGTTTGGTAAAAATAAAGTATAAAAAATTAAAATAACACAATTTTCACCAACCAGAAATAACTATAATTATTTCTATCTGATCTTTTTCCTTTGAATTCATCCATCCATCTAATATAGAGAGAGAAACTCAGATATTTGAATTCATATTGTATAGTTATTTATTCATTTTATTATCTTCGTTTAACATTACAAGCATTTTCCAAGCAATTAAAATGTATTTATAAACATAATTGTAATGGCTACATACTTGTTTCGGCATGCTCTAATTTATTTAGCCCTCTCTTTGTTTTTGTTTTCCTAATTTTGTTACTTTGTAAATGGCATTAAACCACTCGTACTAGCGCATTCATTGCTGCCTGCCTCTGATTACTTCCACAGGGCTGGCTCCTAGAAGCAGAGTTACTGAGTCAGAAGACAGGTTTTGTACTCGAGGAACCTTTTTACTTCTCCATGTGTATGTGCATGCATGTGTGCGTGTCTGTGTGTGTGTGCGTGTGCGTCTGTGTGCTTGTGCGTGTGTGTGTGCACGCACATGTGTGTGCCTGTGTGTGCGCGTGCATGTGTGTGTGCGTGTGTGTGGGCGTGCGCACGTATTTGGATGATTTTCAGAAGCGCTTCATCCATCCTTTGTTCCTTCGCGGTCCGTTTGAAGCACCTGCAATCTCTCACCTCTTTTGGTTGTTGTTGAGTACATAAAACCTCTGATTCCTGTCCTTAAAATCTGCCTTTAGGGAAGATACGTTTGAACCCTGACCATCCCTAAGGCGAAGCCTAGAGATCTGAGCACAGGAGGTCTGTTGAGCAAAAGTGAATGAGACAGTATCTGAGGTTCTGTCTGTTTCAACATGGCTTGCATCACACAGGAGGATGTGAAGTGAAGGCAGGAGCCAGCTCCCAGCTTGGGGCATGGAGAAAGCTTCCCCAGCTCAGCTGGTGTTTGGGGAAGGCCTCACCTCAGCCCTGACTGCTCCCTAAAGCATTCCACACACTGTGAGGAGCAGGAAGCCTTGCTAGAGCTTCCTTGTCTGCTGGTAAACGGGTGGTTAAATGTAGCCTGGACAGCATTGACCTTGGCTTCCCCTCATTGCCCACTCGCTCCTAAGAATCACCCACAGACTCATCTGTAAAGGAAACCTTGAATCTCTGACTCTTAGGCAGCTTTTTGGTTTCAAAAGTCCTTGAGGCTTTTCGCTGGGGTCTGCTGACCTTTTCTTTTTATGTTTGCCCCACGTCTCCCCCATACCTCCCTCCACTCCAGATCTCAGCTCACATGCAGTTCCGGGAAGCTTTGGTGACCCTCCCCCTCAAACCAGATTGAGAATCGGAATGTGCCCTTTTTCCATACTGCTTTTCACAATTTGCAATTATACTAATTTGCGTAATCGTTTGATTAATATGTCTTTTAATGTTTCCATTCAGCAAATATTTTTTACGTGCCCTTGTGTGCCAGGAACTGTACTTTGCCGGGATGACAGTGATGAACAAAACGAATTTGGTTCCTCTCCATGTGGAGTTGAAAGTCCAGCAAGAAATAAACGAATTAAAAAAGATGATTGCAATTTGTAATAAGTGCTATTAGAGAAGTGAAGTGGATGCAATGACAAAGATTGGAGGAGGGACCTCACTGGGCAGAAGGATGGTGAAGGTCACCTTGAAGTCCTGAGGTGTGGGAGGAGCCTCCCTAGGGAAGAGCCTGGGGGAAGGTGCTGCTCCTGGGATGTCACAGGGACAGTTGGAGGAATTGAAAGTAGCTGCATGGAGGGAGTGCTGTGGGTCAGGGGAGAGGGACACTCAGTGAGGGAGGACAGATGGACAGCGTGCAGTAGGAGAGTGACATGGAACCAGGTCAGCGCAGATGAGAGGCAGAGCAGCAGCTGCTGCAGTGGATGCTGTGGAGGCCATGGGAGATGGTGGCCATGTTCCAGCAGCAGCCAGATGGCAGTGGATTGGAGAGTGAATGGATGGTGAGGAATTAGGAAGTTACCTCTAAGAAGAGAAGTTAGGGCTGTGCAGGAGAATAAAATCATTGGGTGGAGGAAGACAGATTAGAAGGACCAAGGGGAGAAACTAAAGTTGGTTTTCCATTTTTTCCCTTTTTTTGGATGGGAGATGGTGGAGCATGTTTATAATCTGTGGAGATGACTCAGGAGAGAGAGAGATTGAAAGAGAGAGAGATTTACAATGCTCAAAGAGGCAATAAACGGAGAGCTAAGTCCTTGAGAAGATAAGATGGGATGGCATCCAGAACAGAGATGAATAGATAAGACTTTTATAGGAAGAGAGCCACTTCATCAATTTTTTTAACACTTTATTACCAAAAATTGCAAACCCACAAAAGTAGAGAAAATAGTATACTGAAACCCTGTACACCCATCACCCCAGCTTCACTACAGAGCCAGTCTCATTTCATCTACAATCCCACCCAATTTACCACCCCTCTCCAGATTCTTTGGAAACAAATCCAAGACATTACAACTTTCCATTCACAAATGGTTCAGTGTGTATCCCTTAAAATGAGGAGTTAAAATTATAGCAAAACTATTATCACACTTAATAATTTATTAGCATCACGAAGTATTTATTCAGTGCATAAATTTCTCCAATTATCCCTTACATGCTTTTATTTTTAACAGCTGGCTTGTTCACATCAAAACCAAAACAAGTCACACATACTGAATTTGGCTGATATGCTTTTTAAAGGGGGCTTCTTCCTCCCTTTTTTCCCCTTAACATTTGTTGAGGAAACCAGGTCTTTTGTCTTACAGAACTTCACACTTTCTGGATTTTGCTGATGATATACCCAAGTTGTCATTTAACATATACTTCTCTCACTGATAACTCCTCTAAATTGCAAACTTACATCTAACATCTGAAGATTCAGGTCTGGTGGTGGTGGTTTTTTTGTTGATTTGTTAGCTTTTGGTACTTCTTTCCATTAAAATTTTAAAATAGTACATACACACACACACACACACACACACACACACACACACAAAATTCGCTCCTATTCTAAGATATACGGTAGCATACTATACACACTATTCTCATCTTTTCCAATTTCTCCCTACTAGAATGTGCAACATTCCTCATTCCTTTTATATAATGCTTAATTCTCCATTGTGTGGATTTGCCTTCTTCAACTAATTCCCCTAGTGATGGACATTTGGTTTGTTTTTCCAATCTTTGGCTACTACAAGAAGTACTGTACTAAATAGCTTTGCACACATATTGTATTTTTGCCAGCCTATCTTGGGGATATTTTTCTAGGAATGGGATTGCTAGGTGAAAGGGTTAAATGCATACGTAACTTTGCTCCACATTGCCAAATTTTCCTCCATAGGAGCTGCACCCCTTTGCTTTTCCACCAGCAATGTACAAGCCTGCCTGTTGTCCTATAGCCTACCAACAGAATATGCCATCAAACTTCTGGATATTTGCCAATGCAGTAGACACAATGGTAGTTTTATTTGATTCTAATTTGCATTTCCCTTATTCATCTCACTACTTTTAAAGGAAGAAAGGAGAGAGAAGGTGGGTGGCAGTGTGAATACGTTTGTAGATTTGGTGTTACGTAGATGTTTGCCCCTCTAAACTGTAAGATCCACCAGGGTAGGACAACATCTGTTCTGCTCACTCTTGCTGTTCATTCTGTTCCAGTCCTATGCTCAGTGCTTGGCATGGAGGATACACTGACTAGTACACAACCAATGGTGTGAATGAATGAATGAATGAATGGGTGAATGAAAGACAGAAACTCTCTTTTCTCTCTGCTTCATGACTGTACTGGGGTCTATTTGACATTTTACCTGCACCCCTTCCTGTACCTTTCTCCAGATTTAGAACCTAGAATTAGGGGAACCAATTAAAAGTCTAAATTCTGAATTTAAAAACAAAAAGTCACAGAAAGGGCTTGCCTAATGCCACATCCATGAGATTAATGAGTTGTGCCTGTGTGAGTAAGAGGTGGAGTGGGTGCAGTGCGAAAATGCTCCTACTTGTTGAGAGATGCTGGGAAGACTAGCTCAGCCAGGTAAGCATTGCATGGGCATGAGGAATTGTTTGGTTAAGGGACAGAACAATCGCTGTGGGATTTCCTCCTCTTCTATCCCATCCACAGGCTCTGAGCTCTCAGAACTGTCAGTACCTTCAGGGCTTATAAAGGCTGTGGTTCCATGTGGCACTCCTGACGCTCTTCCAACATGTGCATGGCCATCTGGAGGAAGCGGGAGCTCCCCATCACCCAAGGAACTCTTTGTTACTTGGGGATAGACTATGTCTAAAGCCTCCTTGACATACAGCCCTTTGGATGAAATAGCTTTTTTCCTGTCTGTATTTTATCTTTTCTGTTTGAAAAAAATTTCAGTTGTCTTTGGCCCTTCAATGATAGGATCTCTCATATGGAAGCTCATGCCTAAACTTCCACCCCTTCTTCTCCTGCTAGAAATCACCCATCTTTCAGGACTCAGGTTCAAAGTTATACTCCTTGATTATATCAATGTTAAGGATTTCCATTTGATGATGAAATCAAGGACACAATTATAAGGCAAATGACAACTCAGGAGAATATATTTAAAACGCTAACATCTGACGTGGTTCAAATATCTAAAATATACAAGAAACTTTTGCAAATCAATCACAGGGACCTCAATAGATAAATGGACAAAGAGTATGAATAAGCAAGTCACAAAACAGGAAATCCAAAATAACAAGCAAATGAACAAATGCTCAGACTCATTTGATTAGAGACATAAAATAAAAACTATAATGAACTATGACTTTACACTCATCAGATTGGCAAAAACTAGAAAGTTGAAGATGGCAGGCAGGTCATGGCAGGGCTGTAGGAAAGACAGGACTCTTGTACGATGCTGCTGAGAGGTAAAATGGGATAGCCCTTCTTTAGAGCAATCCAGCAGTACTTGGTAAAATGCACTTACCCTAGGACTGGAAGATCCCATTCCTAGGAATGTCTCCAGAGAAATTCTCACACTGGTCTCTGAAGGAAGATACATGAGGATGCTTGCTATAGTCTTGCTTATGGGGACTGAGTGTGTCTGTTACTGTGGGAATGGATAAATAACACAAAGTGTGATATGGAGTACTACACAGCAGTGAGAAGCAGTGAGAGAGAGGTACTGTCAATTTTTGTTACGTGTAATAGCTCTGTTCTGTAAAGTCTGTGAACACTGAGTTAGTAAATACTGAACCATTACTCCTAGGGGAAATACAGACTTAGGTTCCCATGAGCCACGGGTCACGATGCTTCGATCAACGTATCAGTATATAACCTTGCTTGTGTGTGCTGCTGTTTAAAGGCACTTTATTTCATCTATATTGTTGATTCATTAATGCTGAACTCACAGCCAACAGCCCTAACTCCCATGCTTGAATAAAGCTTTTTCAACACACGTGTTTTCTTCATTAGGGGCATCACAGCCTACTGCACTTAGGAACACTAGGCAACACTTAGCACTATGCTTGGGGCCCATTTCCAACAGCTGAATTATCCCCAAAAAGCACAAAGATGTGAAAGGTGTAGCACTAAACAGACTGCAAAAAGGACAGTTGTTTACACTATGAGAGCAGAAACAAGAAGGCAGAACAGTGTCTTGTTCCACCTTAGCTGGGGGCTTGCACATCTGGCAGCGCAAATCTTTCAGTGCTCTGGGTATATCCGAAAGTGACTGTGAAAGTCCCTTGACTGTTGATTTTTGGGTCACAGATGCATTTTATTGAGTAGGCAAATTCACAAATACAAAATCATGAATAATGATGGACTGCACAGTCACCTGGTTAGTTCTGAAAACATAGACTTGAATGAACAAAAGCAAGAAAGAGAATCAGATACACAGCACATCATTTATGTAAAAATGGACACAAAGCAATCACACATGGTTTTCGAGAACCCATACAAGTCAAAGGACACACATAAACCTATTAAAAAAGTTGCCTCCTGGGTGCGGAATTGAGATGAAATGGAATAAATGAATCAATAAATACAAGGAGAGATGTCAGAGTGCCCTGAACCATGGAGTGTGATGAACTCAGCCTCTACCTTGAAAAGTCTGACCTGAAGCCACCATCGCTGTGGCCCACCCTCCCAGATTCCCCCTTTCTTTGACCCCTGTTCCCAGGAAGCACCGCTCTTCCAGCTCTTCGTGGAGGGCCTGAAATTCCCACTTTATTGGAGCACAGTTTCCGGTATATTTTATTTATTTGTCTATATTTATTTATTTATACTTCTACCTCACTTCAAAAAGGATTCCAAGTCACTACTGATCCAGGCTGAGTCTATTTGCAGAATGAATAAGGACATGCACAGCTGAATGAACCATGGAAGGGCAGTTTCCATACTTATCCTGTCACACTCTTGTCTACTGGGGATGAGCCCCAGTGATAATATTAGTAATAAAAGGGTATGTTCGGCTCAGGGCACAACCAGCTCTTAGGTCCCTTGAACCAGGCTCTGCAGAGCTGATAACACAAGCTAACATTGCATTTGCTCTTTGGACAGTTATGGATGATTCATATTCTGTTTTTCATAAACCTAACATGTCTTTTTCACATGAACCACATCTTTATTTTGCATTTACATGGTTGACCTGTTTTTTAACCAGTTGGATATAAATATGTTTATATAGTTGGCTATAAACCATGGATTCAGAATATCAAATTGGTTTGAATCTCATTTCTTTTTTCCAATGTATTGGCCATTCCTCCCAGTTCTGTGCCACCTGGAAGTTGGTAAGAGTGCTGTCAATTACCTTAAATTGTTGATAAATCCCAGGATATAGAACAAGCTCTGCGGCTGACCACATCTCCCCTCTAAGAACACCTGCCTCTATGAATTCTTGTACACGTGCTGTACAGATCTCCTCTCATTTAGACTGAATTTTGATTTCTTTTTCTCTATCTATCCTAAAGAGAACATTCTCCTTAAGTTCATGAGAACTTTGTAAAATACTTTTCTGAAATCCAGATATTCTTTGTCTTGGGCCAATCCTTAGATCTATCAGTATGAGTTTGGGTCACTGAACCATGGAACTGGAAACATACGTTAGATGCTGGACACCTCAGTACTTTACAGAGGAGGAAATAGAAGATGAGAGTACTTGCATGAGTACCCGCAGTGAGCACTCACACAAGTCCTCCTGTGAGTATGAGGGTGTCCTGGCCTAGTACACACAGTAAGCACTCACACAAACCCTCCTGTGAGTACCAGCATGTCCTGGCCAAGTACCCGCAGTGAGCACTCATACAAGTCCTCCTGTGAGTACCAGCATGTCCTGGCCAAGTACCCGCAGTGAGCACTCATACAAGTCCTCCTGTGAGTACCAGCATGTCCTGGCCAAGTACCCGCAGTGAGCACTCATACAAGTCCTCCTGTGAGTATGAGGGTGGCCCAGCCAGTGAGGTGTCAGTGAAAGTGGCTTGACTCAAACCCTAGACTCCTGACCCCACATACAAGGGACTTTACTAGGTGTCCTGCCACTTCAAGAGAGACGGTACTGACTCGTCATGACTGCTCCCTGCGTCTGCTCACAATCAGTTAAATAAATCTACTCCAGAAGGGTGTTGGGGCTTCAGGTGATTCGAAGAAAATTGAAGCCTAGAGAGCATCTAGGGCTTTAAAATAAGCCAAGCCTTTGGACTAGACATATGACATTCCAGGACACAAAAATGACCTGTGTGTGTGACCCTGAGTAATGTGTGCAGGTTTTTTGGAATAGTCTGTGAACAATTTCTGAAGATTGGAGTTGAGTGGACTCTGACAAATGAAAAAGATTTTGATAGAAAGAAAGTCCCTTACAGTGGGGGAAGTTGGAAGTGCTGTACAGAGTTAAGAGTGCATGCAGAATGTTCTGAACGGGGCTCTTTCCGTTGCAAATGGCAAAGGGACAGCAGCTGCCCACCTAGCTCGAAAGGCCGGGGTCCATTGGGACAGCTGGATGGGAGGCTCTGAAGACTTGGCATAGGTACTTCTTCCCATCCTGCAGCTCTGCCTCATGTGTCAACTCCTTTTTCAGGATAGCTCTCCCAAAGATGGGTAACCGCAGCTACCACAATTATAGCGGGGAAAGAGTGCCTGTTTGCTAACAACTCCAAAAATGTCCCGGGAAAGGCTCTCATTTGCCGTTCTGAATAAGGTTGCCAGATTTTGCAAATAACAATACAGGATGTCTGTCAAATTTGAATTTCAGATGAACAATGAATAATTTCTTAAGGTAGGTCTGCCCCATGCAATATTTGGGACATGTACAAGAAATTACTTATTTATCTAAAATCCAAATTTAAATTTGAATTAAATTAAATAGACATCCTGTATTTTATCTGGCAACCCTATCCCTATACCAGTTCATTGGATCCAGGCAGATGAGGTGGGTAATGGGTCCAGCCTGGGTAAGGTGTCCATACCCTGGACCCCAGGGGCGAGATCAGCCCTACCCCAGCCTCCTGGACTTGGCATGGGAGTGGGTGGGTAACCAATCAGAAGCTTTACCAGAGAACAACTGGATGTTAGGGAGACAAAACAATAGACGCCCACTATAGCCGACTCCATGGACAGCAAGGAGACCAAGATAAAAGTGAAAATGTCTTGCTTCCCTTGTCTTGCATACCCCCAATAACTTTGGGATTTCTCCATCTGCTTTTTCTGCTTCCCTGTCCCATGCCTGTTAGCTTCTAGAGGAAAGGTTTATGTGTTTCTTGTTCATCACTGCAATCCCATTGCTGGGCACAGAGAATCTCAATGAAAAATTGTCATATAGCCAAATGAGTGAAACATTACATGTCCTTTATAACACTTCCTCCTTGGGTAGACTTGAGATTTTTCCAGAGACTGTCAAAATGTTTTTACATGAACAGTGGTGATTCTGTGATAACAACAGCAAGGCTAACATGCTGTTCTGCCATGGAGCTGTACACCTCTGGCTCTCCCTTATGTTATTTGAAGTTCATAAGTTTTGATAATATCTCAGCAAGAAAGATGAGTACTGTTCTCCTGGTTTATATATAAGGAAGCTGAATCTACCAAGGCTGGATCATTTCATCAAGACCACAAATACAGTGAAGAGACTCTGGCAGGGTTTGGAACCCCCATTTTGGGCTGCTTCCCATCTTCCTGAGAGCTCTGAGTTTTAGGAATCCTAATATTTGCTCTCTGTGCGCAGCATTTTGGCGGAGAGAAAGCCGACCAATTCCTGTGGGCAGTGTCAGTGTGTGCACTTTTTTGTTTCTGGGAAAAGGCATAGCTGGATATTCTATGGAGAGATAGAAATATTTCCTGAAGGCAGATTTGCAGCATGAAGGAAGAGGAGATGGAGGAGAAGGAGCAGACTTGGGATTCAGCCTCATACCTATCCATCATCTCAGGTTTGGTTTCCTCTGAGACAGATGGGATGGAGGCTGCTTCGCCTGCTGACAGCAGAGAGCTTGTACATGCCAGGAGCCTTCCAGAGTGCCTCCCCTGAAGCACCAAGGGGCCACGTCAAAGGGGCGGCTCTCATACCCCTGTCATCATAGGGTTACAATAAATTTCTGACAAATGAGAATAAAATGTCACAAGAAAGAATTCTTGTTCTAATTTACCCTGAAACTTCATCTGCGTCTCAAAGCCCTTTTTGTCCCAGTAAGGGAAGCCCAAAGTGAAACAAGGTACCTAGTGGAGCTGGGATTTAAAGCCAGGTGCCTGAGTCCAAAGCCCTATGCTCTTTCTGCACTACCAGACCTGCTTCTCCAAGGATGATGAGGAGGGAATGAGATTGCAGTGTTAACATGGGGCGTGTCCCCTCGGGCACTATAGGAACTTGTGGAATCATGGTGAAGATTCATCCCAACCCTTTTGGCCAAGGCAATTTTCTCAGGGCAGCTGATCTTATTGATCTCACTTTTCCTGAGGGAAGACACGCCTGCATGCTCTGTGGCCTTTGGAAAGTATCCCACACAGTCCAGTGGTCATGACAGGAGGGTCCACAGTGAGCGCCAGGGTGGCAGAGAACTGGGCTGGTATCTAAATCAGATAATGTGGACAGAAGAAAGCATTGACAGCGCGACTCAGAGTGTGTGCGCCACAGCTGACACCTCTTGTTTCCCCCTGTCCCGCCTCCTCAGGGATGATGAAGGGCTTAGGGGAAAATTGCATAGGTTTTCCGTTCCCAGTGCTCATCAGTTTTCTTTGCTTCTGGACTCTCGCGGCCTCTCCTCTGTGCCTGCTCTTGTTCCTGCTCCACGTCCCGGCCACCCACACTCTAGTGCTCCTACCACTGCCTACCACAGGGGCACTCCCTCCCGGTTCCTTAAGTGATCCCAGCCCTTTTGGCCATGGCTTAGAAATTCCATAGGCTCTTCGCACCTATTTTATATCTAAGCAGTTCAAACATGTAAGCAATATTCACGTATTGCCCTCCAAGAGACTTAGAGACGGAGTGGTGGAGACGCTCAGTGCGCCAGCTTCCACCATGCGAGACATGGGCTGCCCTAGGGTGGCTGAGAAGGGCCGAGTGATGGTTCATTGTATGTGTCAACTTGACCAGGCTTAGGAATGCCCAGGTAGCTGGTGAAATGCCTGTAGGGTGCTGCTGCTGCTGCTGCTGCTGGAACAGACGAGCATGGGAATTGGTGGCCTGCGTAAACATCTGCCCTCACTAATGTCAGCGTGCACCAGCCCATCCAGTGAGGGCTTGGATAGAGCAGAAAGGCAGAGGAAGTCCTTCTTCTTGAGCTGAGACAACCATCTTCTTCCACCGTCGACATCAGAGTGCCCGGTTTTTGGGTTTTTAGACTCCAGGACTTACACAGCCTCCCGCTCCGTGTTCTCGGGTGTTTGGCCTCAGACTGGGAGTCACACCATTGGCTCCTGGTTCTCAGGCCTTTGGATTCAGACTGAATTACGTCACCAGCTGTCCCAACTCTCCAGCTGGCAGACAGCAGATCACAGGACTTCTTGGCCTTCATAATTGCGTGAGCCAATTCCCTGATAAGTGTCCTTTTATACACAGACACACACTTGACCCTTGAACAACATGGGTGTGAACTTACACTAACACTGTTTTGTGAGTCCGCTTATACTCACGTTTTTTAAATAAAAGTTACACCAAGTGTACCTGTCTCTCCTGCCCCCCTCCCATCTCCTTTGCCTCTTCTGCCTCTACCACCCTAAGACAGTAAGACCAACCCCACCTCCTCCTCAGCCTACTCACTGTGAAGACGACGAGGATGAAGACGTTTAAGCTAACATCCGGCCCCCCCGCACAGCACCACTGATTTTACAGTGCCTTGGCCGCCTGTAGGCAACTCCTGTGAAAAGCACAAAATTACAAAAACTTCTTTTAAGTGACCCAATGGTTTTATCTTAGTGCATATTCATGGGGGCATTGTGGCCTGGTGGAAAGAGCTGTGAGCAGACAACCCAGATACCTGGGTTCTAGCACCATCTTTTAGATCCAGTGACTCTAAGTTATTGGGCAAATAACATAACATCTCTTAGTCTCATTTTTTCCCCTATAAAATAAAAAGGCTTGGACGATGAGAGCTCTGAGGTTAGTTAGTTAGTTAGTGTTGTCCAGAAGAAGGATGTTCTAAAATGATGGAACTGGTTGTCCAGGGTCTCTTCCCCTATCCTTCCTCCACCCCGCCTCCGAGGTCAGGAGTGAGGGCCCCCCCGACTGAGCACATGGGCTATGCAAGGCCAGTGCCAAGCATGCGGGGAACAAACCAAGGATGCAAGGCTGGTGGCAGGATGGCAGGAGAGGCGATCCCTACCCATTGCCAGGAGCTTTTATTTTTATTTTATTGATTGTATTTTATTTAGCTCAAGACCTAAAGACCTGGTTCCTGCCATCAAAGAGTAAAAACATGTTATTTAAAAAGATAAAAGTGCTATGGGCCATAGGACAGGAGGTATGTCCCCTCCTGGCACCCAACTGCATCCTTCTTGGACGAGCCCCCAGAGTCTGTTTTCCCAGGGGAAGCTGAAATTCTTTCTTTTTCTTTTTTTCTTTTTTTTTTTTTGAGACAGTGTCTCACTCTGTTGCCCAGGTTGGAGTGCAGTGATGTAGTCTCGGCTCACTGCAACCTCTGCCTCCTGGGTTCAAGCCATCCTCCTGCCTCAGCCTCCCAGGTAGCTGGGATTACAGGTACACAACACCACGCCTGGCCAATTTTTGTATTTTTAGTAGAAATGGGGTTTCACCATGTTAGTCGGGCTGGTCTCGAACTCCTGACCTGAGGTGATTGGCCCGCCTCGGCCTCCCAAAGTGCTGGGATTACAAGCATGAGCCATCCTGCCCAGCAGAAGCTGAAATTCTTATAAACTTGCCACACTCAAATGAGGTAGACAATGCTGCTGAAGATAAAATGCACAAATATCTGTGAACTTGGAATGCGGAATTCAATGAGTAGACTTGAAATTCTTAAATGGCATAAGAGGAGAATACACAGGACGAAAAAGGTAGGTAGAAGCAAGGGAGCAGAGGCGACAAAAAGAGGCAATGAGGGACATTTTAAGAATCAGGAGCAGACACAGGCAGGTTGAGCCTCGAACAATCAGCCCAGGCATTGTCTCCTGCCTCCAGTGGGATTTCCTGAGCAAATGAACTCTCTTTATATCATCACAGCAAGTGACAGGAGGAGGTGGGAATCTTGGGCTCACTCTCCAGACACCTTCACAGAGGGAAACCCAGGGCAGGGGGAAATGCCTGGGGCGGGGGGTGGGATGCAGGGGACCCCAGCTCCCCACCCCCCCAGCCTTTCCAGGGGGTCTCTTATCTTCCACTCGGATGCAGCATGGTTATTTCTCAAAGCCTTTAAAATACTATTTTTACCAGGAGCACATTCTTTTTTCTTCCAAAAGAACAAAAGGATTGCAACCCACATGCTCCTCAGAGTGGCAGCCCTGAGGGAAGGCAGAGCTCAGATGTACAGATCCAGGGAGCTTGGCCCCCGCACGCCCACACCTCCTCTTCCCCACACAAACGGAACCAACGTGAATGCTGCAGGCTTGGTATTGTCACCCCGCCTGAAATAAACCAGCAAAAATAGTACAGCACGATGAGTGACAGGGCTTCACAGCCAATGTGCTTCTCTGTAGTAGCTTTGGCCATTAACAATTAGCACTGTAGTTGTAAGAACGGACGGGGATTTCTCTCTTTTTGTCTTTTTCTTTGTGACCTCTCTCTCTCTCTCTACACACACACACACACACACACACACACCACATACAGAGCCTGGTAGCCTGATTTATTCCACCACAAGGAAATTCTGTCCTGCTCTTTCATAGTTCATATTTTCAATGTGCCTTAGCATTTCCAAGGAAGCTAATTTAGTATTATTGTCATTCAGTCATTCAGGAAAAGCTAAAACTTTCACTCACTGTTTTTACTTTTCTTTCTTTTCTTTCCTCCAAATAACAAGTCCTTAAGGATCTTACTCAGAAATACCAATATGATGTTTTCCATGTCCTCACACATGACTAGGTCAGAGCTTGATAATGCAAGTACTTACGTGTGTGTGTGTGCGCGCATGTGTATTTCATTATCTATACATGTATTTTTTAAAAATCTGGTGAAAACTACCCAACAGCTCTGCAGTCTGTCTTAACTTTCAGAGTTTCTCTGAAGATGGAAAATATTAAGTGTATTACTCATGCAATTATTTTAAACTGGAAGGCAAAGGGAGAGTGGGTGATTCATCTCCAACTCCAGAGACAAAGAGCAAATCAGGGCTAGAGACACTTCCCTCAGGCCTCAGGCCTCCGAACTTTGGGAGAAGCTGAAGGATGGGTATCTCCTGGGAGAAGCTCTCGGTCTGTGTTTGGGGAATCACTCAGGCCTCACTGCCTTCCCTGAATCCTGCCCCCAAGCCCTTGCCCACCTTGGGGACCTTGTACGGTGCCTGGCCGGAACTGCAAACATGACTAGGAGGACATCTGGATTCTGTGTGGAGTGCTCCCCGGCACCTGCTCCGGACCATCCTGGGAGGTCCTCCCAAAGGCCATGAGAACCCGGGAGCCAAGGGAAGAGCTGGAGCCAGCATCCCCTCCTGAAGGTCATGGTCACCTTCACCACCTGGTGTCTTCCCACCACCAGCCCTGAAGCCTGGGAAATGACCTCGCTCATCTGCTGTTCTGGGGCAAATGGACAGAGCTGAGCTGAGCTCCCGAGGCTTCCTGGCCTCTGAATCCACACAGCACTTAAGAAACAGAAACAAGAAAGGGACCGAAAAAAAGAAGTACAGATATGGCTTAAAGAAAACCGTGATTGGAGATTTGCTGTAGAGGAAATAATAAATCAGGGTGATGATCCTTGCAGCAGGCACCTGCTAACACTTTCTGTAAAGATAAGCCAGTTTCACCTTAAAGAGGATATTAAACAGATCTGTCAACTCCAGGCAAACTAGGTTGGCCAAATAAACTGACAATTAATAGATAGCCCCAAAGACAAACGGCATTCTGAGAAGATTCGCTTAAAGGCTGGCATTTTGAAAAGAGAGTGTTTAGGGAAGAGATGATGAAGTTAAAGGATCAAGTACCAGGCAAGAAATACAGCTCCTCCCAGCTGCAGCCTGAAGTGCCTCATCCTGAACCCATGCTCTGCCTCTTAGGGCTGAAATCGAAACGTATGAGTCACTTGACCAGAAAATTACAACGTCCCTTTTAAATATCTAGTTTTTAAAGGGTTAATCTACTCTCTAATGTTTTTCATTTCAAACAAAGTAAGATCTAGGTTTTTTTTTTTTTTAAGTCGGAGTAACTTTCCAAACATATAATAGAAATCTAGAAAGATCGCAGAAGACTATAAAATAATAAGGTTTAAAGTGGTCTCCCAAGAACAGGCTGAGCCCGTACAACAGGAGCACTGATTTGTTATTTGTTCACAGCCAAAGACAGAATGTGAAGCTCAAGTCAATCTTCAGGTCATCAGCACATTAACTGTGGCTTCGTTTTAAAAAATCTGCTTCTGAGGCTAAATGTTTCAGTAGGAACTTCTTTTTGATCACATCCAGTTGGAAACGACTGATTTTCACCACAATGCTCCAAGTTACACTAATGTTTGCTTTTTCGGTCATAAGGAGCTACACAGGGAGGACTTCCAAAAGCAGGTGGAGAGTGTTCCCCATGGCTCACCACCTCCATCTTTTCACCGGGAGCTGCGTCCTCTGAGCCACAGCCCTGCCTTCCATTCCAGGGCGTGCTCCTGACATGAAATTACTCCTTGTCACAGCAGAGCAGCTAGAACGGTCTCCATGCCAACTGCTGCTCTGCAGGCTGCTAGGAGGGCTTTCTCCCCCTCTGTCTTCTCCATCTTCTCACCCAGCCAGGTGATAGGCTGGCTTCCTTCATGATCCTGGCACCTCTCTTCCCGGCAGGCTTAGACACAGGCCACAGTCCAGAGGAGGTAGCCTCTCCCCTTCCCAGCTCCTCAGTCCCTGCTTCTTTTGTGGCTCCAGGAGGTGCACATTAGACTTGCCTGAGTCTGGGTCAGGGTAAAGAGTTTCCTTCTTCTACTTCTGAACTATCCAGATCCAAGGACAGACTTCCCGGGGTGTGACAAAGATTCTTTGTTTGGCCAAATTTCAGTAAACCTTCTGAATCTTCTCCTAGACCTGCGTCTGCTTCCTTGTAAAATCTAGTTTCAGCAAATAATGCTGTCAAGGTAGTTTAATAAGAATCTCCCATCTTTGTTACCCGGTCACCCTCTGTATCTGATCAAAATGCTTTACTCTTCACCCTTGGTATCTGACCACCCTGGACTGCCTTCAGCAGGAATCCTGTTCGGTTGGTTCAGCCAGAATTCCCCACAGATTTGATGTCTCATCTTAGAGATTCTCCATCTCCTACCCGCTGCTAGTTGGCTATGCATCCGCACTTATCCAGGTACTCAGACCAGAGCCCAGTTCTTCACTGGGGCCTCTCTCCCCCTGTTGCAACGGTCCCAAATACAATTTGTCTTCCCCACTTTAACTTCTGAATGACCCTGGTTTTCTCCGGCAGGTGTTACAGACATGACTTACTGCCCATGCAGAAGCTCTCCCTCCCCTTATCTTGGCCTTTGCATTTCTCTTCCAAGTTTGAATTGCTGGCTTTGGTTGGTGGCTCAATCCTCCTGCATCCTGGAGGACTCCTTCCCAGAGCCTGGGGCCATCCACCCTCCAGGATAGCTGAGAGCAGAGTATTGTCTCCTTATCGGACCCTTTGCAGGTTGGCCCAGGGTGGCTGCAGTCTGTCTGACATCTAGGTCTTGACCTCAGCTTGGTCACTGTGTTCTTCCCTTGGAAAGGGCCCCTTTTCTTTACCCTGGAATTCGTAAGGCTGTTTGTCAGATCTACCCAGGGAATGTCATCTTTCCCCTGACCATCTGGCTTCCTGGTACCAGCCTTTGAAGCTGACTTGACCTGCTGGTGGGGCCCAGTCTCGCTTCTTCCCAGGCTGCCCTATGAGGTGGGGAGTAAAAGAGCTTGCGCACCAGCCATCCCTGATAGCACACGTGAGGGCACATCAGTGCGGCCTGAGAGAGTGATAAGAGCCCAGCCACCAGCACATGAAAGGTCAGGCTCCTAGACTATAAACTTCCTTCCAGATTTCTGCAATAACAATACACTGGGATGTTTCTGGACCAGAAAAACAGGGGGCTGGGCTGGGCACGGTGGCTCACGCCTGTAATCCCAGAACTTTGAGAGGCTGAGGCAGGCGGATCACCTGAGGTCAGGAGTTTGAGACCAGCCTGGCCAATATGGTAAAACCCTGTCTCTACTAAAAAATACAAACGTTAGCCAGGCATGGTGGGTGCCTGTAATCCCAGCTTCTTGGGAGGCTGAGGCAAGAGAATCGCTTGAACCTGGGAGGCGGAGGTTGCAGTGAGCCGCGATCATGCCACTGCGCTCCAGCCTGGGAGACAGAGCAAGACTCTGTCAAAAGGAAGGAAGGAAGGAAGGAAGGAAGGAAGGAAGGAAGGAAGGAAGGAAGGAAGGAAGGAAGGGAGGGAGGGAGGGAGGGAGGGAGGGAGGGAGAGAGAGAGAGAGAGAGGGAAAGAAAGAAAGAAAGAAAGAAAGAAAGAAAGAAAGAAAGAAAGAAAGAAAGAAAGAAAGAAAGAAAGAAAGAAAGAAAGAAAGAAAGGAAGGAAGGAAGGAAGGAAGGAAGGGAGGGAGGGAGGGAGGGAGGGAGGGAGGGAGGGAGGGAGGGAGGGAGGGAGGGAGAGAGAGAGAGAGGGAAAGAAAGAAAGAAAGAAAGAAAGAAAGAAAGAAAGAAAGAAAGAAAGAAAGAAAGGAAGGAAGGAAGGAAGGAAGGAAGGAAGGAAGGAAGGAAGGAAGGAAAGAAAGAAAGAAAGGAAGGAAGGAAGGAAGGAAGGAAGGAAAGAAAGAAAGAGAGAAAGAAAGAAAAGAAGGAAATAAAGAAAAGAAGGAAAGAAAGAAAAGAAGGAAAGAAAGAAAGAAAACGAGGCTGAAGATGTGGCTAACTGGCTAGCATGGGCCATTTGCCACCCTGGTGTAAATGTGCTTCCTTCTTGTGCCATCAGCATTCACATTTGGTATTTGGAGTATCTTGATGTCATTGAGCCTTTTCATACTCACTCTTTATTAGAACATGTTCTCTTTTCCCTCTATTGTGGAGAGAGAATATTGCAGCATTCTGAGTAACAGCAGGACAGTCACTGTTGTCCATGGCAACAAGGCTGCATTGCAATGCTCCATTTGGTAAACAAAGTTCAAATGGTGAGGGTGTGGTCAAGAGCTCACTGTAACCTGGAGGAGCGGCTGGGTGAGGGTGAGGCTGAGGCCTTTGTGGAGTCCTCATTAGATCTCCTCTGCCAGGGATCTGAATATCTGAATGGATGCTTGGCTTAAAGTCTTAGAGAATGAACCCAGAATAGATACCTCAAGCACATTTACCATGGTGAAAGGGAAAGAAAGGGGAGCTAGAAGTTACCAAGTATTTACTAAGTGCCAAGTTAGGTTCGGCACGCCCATCCTCTAGGATAATCATTCAACACCACCTACAATCCTCTGAGGTAGATGTGCTTGGTCCATTTTACAGATGAGAGACCCAAGGCTCAGGGAGAAGGCAAGCAGCTGGTCCAAGGGTTTGAGTCCTGGCTCTGCGTTTCCAACTGTGTGACCCAGGGCCCCCAGGCAGTGGTACGGTGACATTAGAACCAGGTCCACTCAACTCCAGTGTCCACAACACCCCACCATGTCATGAGCCAAGATGTTTTAATGAGCATGACATATTTTGTCTCTGCCTCTCCTGCAAGCTTCAAAGTTCTAAGCAGTGTGGGGGTTTTCAAAGGAAGCTGGCTTCAAGTCCAGTTCTCATTAAAGCTTGGAAGATCTTTGAGTTTGGCTTGTGGCTTGCTGACACTGCAACCTACACGCAGCAGGGCTGGGGGTAGGAGAGTATCGAGCAGCAAAGCCTCTGTCAAAATAGAATTTTATTACAAACAGGGAATCTTAACCCTGGGTGTGGTCAAGGTTTAAAGATGAGAGAGTGGACACAGCCATAGAGGACTGTGAGGACGTAGGAAGGGTGTCCCAGGCCCGAGTTCTAGCACTTCACCTCACCGGACTGAGCAGGCAGCTTTCCAAAGAGCATCTGTGAGAAGTGAGGGCAGTTTTATCAGTCACACAGGAGAACGCCACCCTCGTAGTGCCTGGGCATCCTGGTTCTCTGCAAAAGCAATTAGAGATAGTGGGATCCAGAGCGGTAGAAATGCAATGTTTTCTTTTTTTCATTATTATTATACTTTAAGTTCTGGAATACATGTGCAGAACGTGCAGGTTTGTTACATAGGTATACACGTGCCATGGTGGTTTGCTGCACCCATAAACCCGTCGTCTAGGCTTTAAGCCCCGCAGAAATACAATGTTTTCATTCTACTTTAGTGATTTCACTTTGCCCTTTTCTAGGCAGAGTAGCTATGAGTTG
Source organism: Macaca fascicularis (assembly GCF_037993035.2). Classification (NCBI taxonomy): domain Eukaryota; kingdom Metazoa; phylum Chordata; class Mammalia; order Primates; family Cercopithecidae; genus Macaca; species Macaca fascicularis. The sequence continues at coordinate 9,828,534 of NC_088391.1, forward strand.
ACTTTGACACCCATCACTTGGTAGGGTGGGTGAGTCTGGTGGGATGGAGAAGTTGGCAGCACAAGTCAGTGCAGAACCACGATGGCTAGCCTGAAGGATGAGGGTGAGGAGCCTGAATGGAATCAACTCTCAGGTTCCTCGGACGACTCCAAGACCAGTGAGGGGCTGAGAGTTAAATGCAAACCCACCCAGGAGCTGTAGGTATGTGAAATCTGTAAAGTGTTTCACTACGTGTTTAGGAACACCTCTAGTTCATTCCCTATTGTGGCTTCAGTTCTAAACTAGTCCGAGGGGAGGAGAAATTTCAGGGCAGTGTGGAGTAGTGAAGAACACGTGGACTTTACAAGTCAACAGACTTGGTTTGAATTGTGACTCAGTTCCCAGCTAGCTCTGTGAATGGGGTCAGTTTCCTCCAGTGTGAGAAGGGGTCATGATGGTCATCTTAGTCAGGGACTTGGCAGAAAAAGCATGGCACAACCCCAACGTGGAATTGAAGAGGACTCAGGCAGACTCTTTAGTGAGAGTGGGTGGGGACATGGTGCACCCAGTGCAGGCACTAGCAACAGTGGGCAGCAACAGAGGAGCATTTTGTTGGAACCAGGGGAGAAACGCAGAGGCAGGAGAGGAGCTGCCAGCAGGAGCTGGGCTGGAGGTCGAGGAGCACATCCACTGCCAGCTGCAACCCACAAGGTGGGCAGGGGACAGACACCCTGCTGTCTCCTCTCCCTCTCCCATGGCCTACCGGAGCCTCCATGGGCCTGGCCTGACCCCATCAGCAGCCTGAGGGTTAAGAACCCAGATTGATGCCGTTCATTAGGGTCAGCCTCCAGAGCACGAAGCAGGGCAGAGATGGTGGACAATGGATCTCCAGGACCAAATGGAGACTCACCAGGATAGTCAAATTATATATTCAGTGCCAAGTATGTTCTGTGGGAGGTCAGAATATGCCCACCAAAATATGAAGGATTGTGGAGCTAAAGGCAATTAAGAAGTGGATATATGAAAGATCTCTGCCCTCGCTGACTTTGCCTAAAAGCAGGGCATAGATTCACAAAAACAACGTTAGACTCTTACAAGCCTGACAATGATACCAGAGGAATCTACTTTAACAAGCTCTACTAATTCGCTTTTATCTGCCAGTCATTTGCCTTCCCCCAAGTTACCACCCCTAGAGACTCAAAGTCCTTTTTTTTTTTTTTTGTCTTATCACTTTTATAAAAATGCACTGTGGGCCAGGTACGATGACTCAGGCCTGTAATCCCAGCACTCTGGGAGGCTGAGGCAGGCGGATCACGAGGTCAGGAGTTCAAGCCCAGCATGGCCAACATGGTAAAATCCCATCTCTACTAAAGATACAAAAAATTAGCCAGGCTTGCTGGCACACACCTGTAATCCCAGCTACTTGGGAGGCTGAGGCAGGAGAATCGCTTGAACGCAGGAGGTGGAGGTTTCAGTGAGCCAAGATCGCACCATTGCACTCCAGCCTGGGCAACAGGGCGAGACTACGTCTAAAAAAAAAAAAAAAAGAAAAAGAAAAAAACTTCACCGTGCTTTGTTGAAGATGCTACCTAAGATGGAATTCAAAGTTACCTCTTTGAGAAGTACCCAGTGCCGGGTGTTTCCCATACAGATGTGAAATGTACATGTTCATAGCTTCTGTTTGCTTTTCTCCTGGTAATCTGTCTGTTGTTATAGGAACCTGTTCCAAGTCACAAGCTATGGGGGTTATTTTTCCCCTACAGTTTCAAGCTCCATGTTAGGTCTGCAGACTCGGATACAGCGCTGAATGCTCGCGGATATGGTGCTCATGGGTACTGGGGAATCAGCTGGTCATTGATTATAAAAAAGAGGAAGTAATTATGTAACTGCAAACTAGAATCAGTAATATAAAGGAAAAGTATGAGCTGCAATGAGAGTTACAAAGTAGACCCAGAACAAGGAGTCAGGAAACGGTGCATAAAGAAGCTGTGTTTAAGATGAAATTGGCAGGATATGGGGAGGTCATTTTAGGTGAGCCGCAGGGGAGAATGTCCCAAGCACAGGCTCTGAGAGTGGGGGAATATCCCTGCAGGAGAGAAGGCCAGTGTGGCCACAGCAGAGAGCATAGGGCTGCAGGAAGAGGCTGAAGGGGTAGGTGGGACTGTGCAGGCCATTAGGGAATATGGTCTAAACTGTGACCCCCAAAAAGTCATTAGCTGGGAGAGTGAGTTATGTGTGTTTTTAAAGAATTGAGCTGGTGACAGAGTGAAGAAACAATTGGAGGGATCAAGAGTAGGTGTTGGGATATGAGTCAAGAGAGCACTGCAGTGGTCTGAGAGATGGTCGTAGCTTAGCTTGAAGCCACAGCAATTTTTCATTCACTCAATTACTCATTCAGTTAGTGCTGTGCTATGTTCCAGGCACTATTCTAGGCCTGTTGATGGAGCAATGCACAAGAAAGACAGGGTTTCTGTTCTCATGAAGCATATCTTCTAGTGGGGAAGGATATGACAATGGTTAGGAAAAGCAAGTAGAGGGAGTTATTGCTGATAGCCAGTTTGCAGAAGGCCAAGGTGGCTGTTCAAGACAGTGCTGTGTGACTTGGGAGCCTGGACCAGCAGGAATCCTTAGCAATTCCCTGGGTCTGTCCTAAAATCAGAGACTTCCCAGGAAAGTTTGGAGCCCCAGCTAAACATGCAGGGTAACCCACTGCTCAGCGAACTGCTCTAAAATAAAGTCTGCTTAAAATAAAAACCAAAGAGAATCACACAGAGAGGAAGAAGGGAGGGGCCTTAGGAAGAGCAGGACGCAGTGTCTGGGGATTGTCCGAAAGCTGGGAAGGGGGGCCTGCTTTTGTGCTTGTGTTAGGTAGAAACTTTCATGGCCTTTTTTCTCCTTTGCACCATTTATGGAGCCAGCTTCTGCTCACAGGCTACCAACCAGTCTGTGGTTAAAATAGGATGGGCCTCTAGGACGTGTGAAGCCTGATTAATTGCATTGTAGAGACCACTGGGCCGTGCCTAGGGTACAAGTGACTGACTGGTGCACCTGTGCTTTAGACGATATTGAATTCTTTGAGTTCTCCAAGGCGTGTTCTCCATTCAGTATTTATTGAGCAATGACTAGGTGCCAGCAAATGTTCTAGACAATAGGGCTACCAGAAAATGAGCTTTATTGCAGGAGGAGGAGAAGAGGATGGAGACCGAGAGTGGGCAAGAGGAAGGAGTTCATCTTTTACCCAGTGTCTTTCCTGCTCTATTGAGCCAGGCCTCAAAAAGGAAAGAGGAGAATACACCCAAGGCAATAATAGCCCATAGCAATATTAGCATTGATGCCAGTTTTATTTTCAAATACACACAAATAGAATCAAGGATGTTTGTTTCTGGAATTTTCTATTTATGCCATCAGAGATGATAGCATCTAGGGCATGGTTGATACTCAGAAAGCCACAGCTGAGATTCAGTGCTGAAAGCACTTCCTGCCTTTTTAGCACAGGCAGGCTGACAACAGGGACAGACTGGCTGTGGCTGGAATTCTTCCCCCTGTCCATTCTTTCATAGTGATTTTTAAAATTTGACTTTATGCCGGGCGCAGTGGCTCACGCCTGTAATCCCAGCACTCTGGGAGGTTGAGGTGGGTGGATCACTTGAGGTCAGGAGTTCGAGACTAGCCTGGCCAACATGGTGAAACCCCATCTCTACTAAAAATACAAAAATTAGCCAGGCGTGGTGGCAGGCACCTGTAATCCCAGCTACCTGGAAGCCTGAGGCAGGAGAATTGCTTGAATCTGGGAGGCAGAGGTTGCAGTGAGCCGGGATCATGCCACTGCGCTCCAACCTGTGTGAGAGAGCTAGACTCTGCCTCAGTAAATAAATAAATAAATAAATAAATAAAATTTGACGTCAGATTGGACATAAAAAGCATCTCATCCAATGTTGTCTATTTGAAAAAGATACCAAATCACTCCACAGGGAGAATTATAATTCAGTCCACTACTGACTCAATGCCTAGAAGCAAACAAGGTAAAGTACTTTGTTGCTAAGGGGTTTAATTAGTTAATATTTACAAAGGACTTTAAAGATGAAAAAGTACTCTATAAATATAAAGTATTATTAATATCACCAGTAGTTCTACTGCTTTTATATTATGTAGGAAGACTTATTCTTTAGCCTGGTTATGAATTCTTGCGGTGAAAATGAAAAGGAGAAAAAGAACAGCAAGGATTCACAAAAGCATGCAACCCACTTTTTTTTTGGTTTGTTTTGAAGGAATGTCTACAACTGAAAAAAGCTTTCTTGACATCTCATCCAAGAAAAAGAGTGCATGGTTTACAATTCTTTGTATTTCCTATGTTGGCATCACGCTCCCTGACTCCTCCATCCCTGACTCCTCCATCCCTGACTCCTCCATCCCTGACTCCTCCCGGAGTGCTGTTTGCTCCGGGTCAGTGGCTGAGGAGCTGAGGAGAGGTTTCTGGAAAGCTGAGTCTTGCAGAGAGAGAGTGGCCGTGGTCTGTGTTGACTGTCAAACTGCTCTGAGAGGACACAGAAACTGCCCAGGCCTAAGCGGATTCTGCCCTCCTCAGACAAAAGTTTGCTTGGTGTGCAAATGAAGTCTTAGGGGGTGGTGAGTGGGGTGGTTCCCTCACTGTCATACATAATCAGTGTGGGGTTTGGCAACAGCATAGCCAGGTGTGACCCTGATTATTCCCAAGGGCATTGCAACATGAATCCTTTTTTATTAACATAGTACCTAAGGTAGGTCGACTAGAGGGGCGGCTTTCATGAGGAGCCTCTAGTGACATGAAATATCAGTTTACATACTGTACTAGTTCGTTCTCGTGCGGCTGATAAAGACACACCTGAGACTGGGTCACTTATAAAGGAAAGAGGTTTAATTGACTCACAGTTCGGCATGGCTCGAGAGGACTCATGAAACCTGCAATCATGGCAGAAGGGGAAGCAAATGCGTCCTTTTTCGTGTGGTGGCAGCAAGAAGCACAGAGCCAAGTGGGGGAGAGAGCCCCTTATAAAACCATCAGATCTCATAAGAACTCACTCACTATCATGAGAACAGCACGGAGGTAACCGCCCCCATGATTCAATTACCTCCCATTGGGTCCCTTCCATGACACATGGGGACTATGGGAACCAGGGTTCAAGATGAGATTTGGGTGGGGACACAGCCAAATCGTATCATATAATAAAGCATCAAGTCAAGGGGCCTGGGAACCTAAGGTGGCACTCCTGGAGAGAAGGCAGAGCCCTGGAAGAGTCTCAGGAAGGTAGCGAATATAGGCTAAGCTTCAGCAGTGGGTGCTACCCCCTTTATTCTGAAGAATGACCCTGAAATAGAGGATAAAAGATGGATTAGCCAGATCATAAATGACAGCTACCATTGATGTCTCTGGGCCGTGCCTAGGCACTTCTTTATCCAACAGGTATTATGTGCCCCACTGGCTGTTAATCGCCAGTCTACATCCTGACTCAGTGCCATCTGAAAGGCAGTATCTGTGTAAGTTTCACACCTCCCAGGTACCAAGGTCCTGAACTGAGGATCAGGAGGAGGGTGAAGGAATGTCCAGAGGCGAACATCTTCCGAGGAAAGATAAAGGCGGTGGCACTGGCAAACCATCCTCTCTTTTCTCCCTGTGAATGGGGCTTCCATGCCCTCCATCACGGGACAAGGTTCACTCTCTTCTGCTTTTCTGCCACGTGAGGACACAGCACTTATCCCCTCCAGAGGATGCAGGTTTCAAGGTGCCATCTTGGAAGCAGAGGTCAAACCCTCACCAGACACCAAACTGGCCGGCACCTTGATCTGAGAATGTCCAGCCTCTAGAACTGTAAGGAATTATTTTGTAATTTTTATGAATTAGCCAGTCTGTGGTACTCTGTTATAGCAGCACAAAATGAACTGAAGACACTGAGTTCCCTAATTCCCCTAGTGTTTAGTTGGACATCATGATATCAATAAAATCACCAAGGATCCAGCAAAGGCAGACAAGCCTTTGTCCTTTCTAAAATAACCCAGAATTCAAAAGGACCATGGCTACTGAAAATGGAGCCTGGGCACCACTAGCGCTGTGTGTGTCTACCAATCTTCTATCACCTCTCCATCTCTCCCTCATATTTTCACGGGTTCATTTGCAAAGGCTGATAAAGAAAATTGCCACGAGCAGCTGTAGCTGTGGAAACATAGCTTGTGTTATGTGTGGGCATGCATAATGTGTGCTCACACATGTGTGTGCATGGGTTTGTGTGTGCAAGGGTGTGTGTGCAAATACATTGTATATGTCTGTGTGTCTTATGCATACATGTGTTCACCTCTGTGTGCATGCACGTGCACTTATGTGTGTGCACTTGTGTCTGTCTGCATGCATGTGTGTGCATATGTGTGTATACAGCAGGCAACAGCAGGTAGCATACAACACTGTGATGTCACCGTCTGCTGGTAGCTGCCAGCTGAGCAGAGGAATGGGCAGCCCTTACCACTATTAACTTGCTTGCTGCTGGGCTTCTGCCTTCACTGCTTCTTGTTTTTGCTTTGTTGTTATTGTTTCTTATCTTTCCACATAGATTTGCTCTCCTGAGTGAGATTATAAATTGCTCAAGGACAAAGACCTTGTCATAATTTTGTGTGTGATTATGATGCAGTTCCAAGGCAGCTCCTCCGGTGATCTTTGTTCAGACTCTCCCCGACCCCCAAGTGTTTACACCACCGCCTCTTTATTTTGGCTCCTGGAGTAAGTCTTCATTTCTGCAGACCATCAGGAAGGGTCCAGACCCCAGAGCCAGCTATTGGTTTCTGGCAATGATGCCCAGCGATTGTGTCCACTGAGCCCTCCCCAATTCAGTGCTGTGTGGTACACATTTGAGAGCTCACCAGCCATGGCTGGGACTGCAATGTGAACACATTAAATCCTCCGACTTCCACTCACAGGTGACAAATGGGACACTCTACTGATTATGCTCCTTGGTTCCCTGATACACTCTCCACCCTGTTTCGCATGCTCTGTGCCCTGTAAGCTAATGCTAAGTCTACATCACGCCAGTTTGCTTGCCACCTACCAGTTGGGTTCAGCCACAGGAGGTTGAAGATGAGGGGAGAGAGAGGTCAAGGTATGTGCCCCCACCTCCCATTTCTTCCCTGCCAGAGGCAGCCTGGCAAAGGCTGACATTTTTTCTGGCTACAGCTCCTGTCGGGTGGATCTTCTTGACAGAATCTTCTTTGGGGCTCAGTGGCCACCGGCTCTGAGAACACTATTTCCCCTCTGTCCCTTAGGACTGAGCTAGTGATGGCTGCTCCAGGTTCTACCCCTAGGGGCCTGAACATCCCTCACTAGGTCCCTTAACCCTGCCACCCCTCACAAGTAGTCTGCTCATTAAACTTTCCTTAGACAAATCCTCTGAAGGACGATCTCCCTCCACCACTCTGTCTGATAAAGCCATAAAATGTGCGCTCCTCAAGGGCAGGGATCTGTCTGCGTCATTGTTAAGTATCCCCAGTGCTTAGCATGAGTAGGTGATCAACAGATGTTTGCTAAAGAAACACTGGTTGGATGAAGAATGAATAACTTGCATGAATGGATAGTCTGCAAACTACAATGGTGAATGAGTCAGTGATATTTATGGCACAGCAAAACAAAAACCCAGCCACCTTCTCCCCTACCTCCCTGTCTAGAGAAGGGCCTTCAAGAGGAAGGAGAGGGAGATATTTGACTAGGATGGCTATGGCATGTAGCATGACAAGGAAGACAGCTGCTGCTGGAGCTCCTCGTCCATGCCTCAGGAACGACAGCACACTTATTGGAAACAGACGACTCAAGCTTCCTGGCACATGGCGTCTGCCTGTGGAGAAGCCAAACCATGTCTCTCCCAAATGCAGACCATGAAATAAAAGGCAACTGGAGAGGGTATCATTTCCCTTTTATAGCTCGAAAGAGAAAGAAAGGGGAAGGAAGAGTGACCCATTGGCTGTAACGGCAGAGAAGGAAAGGATGTCTACTTGCAGAGAGGGCAGATTTTAAGAATGAATGAACCACATTCATGACAGGAAGCTCTTCATGAGTGTCCTTCCTACTTCCCTGTCTTAGAGCAGAAATACTTTCAAGCAAGGATCCCCTTTGCATTATCCTTTTTGCATTACTGCCCAGAAAAGAATTGCATGTGGCACTTACATTGCATAAATGTAGATCCAGCCCCATTGTATGTGACTGCACGGATGTGTGATATGAATGGTGGAAGGAATCCAGCCTGGGAAGAGGGAAAGCTGTGTCTGGCTCTCGCTGAATCTCATGCAAGTCCCTTTGCCTCTCTAGAATTCTCCTTTCCCTTTGATAACATAGGGTATTACAACATTATCTCCCTGGATCTCTCTCAGTCTGATGTTACCTAACTGTGATTTCATGATCATGTTCCATGTGTCCATGTTGTCCAAAACAAGACAAGATCCATGGCTGTGAAAGAAAGATTAGTGTAGACGCAAAGTTCTTTACTCACTGAAGCAAAAAAGTGGAATAAATAAGCAATTTAGAAGGATTTTCAATAACAAAGGCTGAAGTAAGAAAGTATTTCTGTTTAATGCTTGATTTTCCTCCAAATAAAGTTTATATGTCCTAAGCACTTTAAATTATGCTTTGTCTTAAGTATTTTTAAATAGCTTTCAACCAGTTCCCAATACTTTTCTTTAGAGTGTATATAATTTCCATGCGGTTTTAAAAAAGGAAGAAAAACACAAATTGTTACTGAGTTTATTTAGGTAACGCTCACAAGTGTTTTCTTTTGGTCAACGTAATGATAAACTGTCTCCAATATTTATAGATGTCCTGTGCTCAAGGTTTTTGTTTTTCTTGTAGTATCTACAGGGATGAAAATCTTAAATATGCAATAAGATTTGTAAACAATTTATTTGCTGTGTATTGAGTTGCATTTATCAAATCGAGTTTAAAATGCACCAAGTGAAACAAATTAGGTTAGAATGAATCCATTTAGGAACTTTATTTCATTTGAATTACAGACTCATTATGAAGTCAGAACGCTGCTTGTTTGATCCATTACAACTTCTAAGACAAGATGGTGTGGTCCCCAACAAACTGATCTCTGGTTCCTTCAGAAACCCTCTCCCCTTTCTCTTCACTGTCTTCTGTAGCCCTTAGCAACTGACATTGATAATTACTCTTTCCGTTCAGTTCAACCAAATTTATTGGGTGCCAGGCTCCGTGTGTGGTGGGTTTAGGGTGTGAGTCTGGTGTTTTCTATAACATGCAGTGAGAGGTGTGTCTCATAGAACTTGGCGTTACCAAACTCCTTAAGTTATGTTGATTGTCTATAGCATTAGTAATTTATTGTTTACAGATCATTTTCCACTAATACATTGTTCCCTCAAAGCTGGCTGCCTTGGTCGATTACCCTCATCTCATTATATCGAGAGGAAAAGAAGCTTGAGAGGTGCAGGAACACTCCTGAGTCCAGTCATATGAATACAAATATCAGAAACAAAGTCCATGGGGACACAGACCCCACTTCCTCCCCAGCCTTCTCTCTCTGTTGCTCTCTGGCAGCCCGTGCTCTGGCCCACCTGAATTCCTTTCAGGTCCTCAGACACACCCACTTTCTATCACCTGCACACTCCTGTATTCATATCCGCTGATCTGTCTGCCCAGCACTGACCTCCTGCCCTCGCCTCATTTAGGGTTGCAAATAGCTACCTCTTCTCTCTGCCTTTCCCCACCCAGACACCCCTGCACCCCACACGAATTACTTGTTGAAACAGAGCTTCTGGCTGCGCGCAGTGGCTCACGCCTGTAATCCCAGCACTTTGGGAGGCCAAGGTGGGTGGATCACCTGAGGTCAGGAGCTCAAGACCAGCCTAGATAACATGGTGAAACCCCATCTCTACTGAAAATACAAAAAATTAGCTGGGCGTGGTGGCGTATGCCTGTAATCCCATCTACTCTGGAGGCTGAGGCAGGAGAATCGTTTGAACCCAGGAGGTAGAGGTTGCAGTGAGCTGAGATGGTGCCACTGCACTCCAGCCTGGGCGACAAGGGTGAAACTCCATCTCAAAAAAAAAAAAAAATAGAAATAGAGCTTCTTCAAGGACAAGGAGCATGCCTGCTTCTCTTCTGCTGTCTTTGAGATTGGGATGCAGCAACCAACACGGTAGCTCCCCGGTCAGTATTTGTTGAATGAATTTCTGAAGGGGTGAATTGATGGGAGATGAAATGACAGGGTTGCTTTGACTTTGCTTCTATAGTCACCTAAGCTCTTGCACACCCAGCCCTGCACCAAAGCAGTTGCAGGGGATCGGGAGACAGAATTCCTCTCTTCAATGCCAACCACCCCAAGACTTGTGCCTAGAATGAGTTTGGACACAATACATTCAGCTAATGATGATAGAATGTCTCTGGTGCATAATGACTAAGGAGTAGAGTACAAGGCAGGGTTAAAAAACAAATGAAATCAAAAGAAGCAAAATAGCCTCCAATGGTCTTGCAAATACAACTCAACCTGCGTGAAAATCAATGAGAAAAAAAATCATTTGTCATGAAAATGATGGAGGCATATTCACAGCTGGCCAGTACTGTACAGACTCCTTCAGATCACCTCAGCCAACCCTGTGCTCGGGGCTGATCCCACAGCGTCAGTCCCAGGGCTCCTCATCCCACACTGTGGCCCTTGAAGGTGGCCTTGAGGCCTGACCCCCAGGCGCTCCTGCTTTGAGTGATGCTTTGTGATTACGTCTTGTCCGGACCATATACAGCATGCCCAGTTAACTTTGAATTTCTGATAAACAACAAATAACGTTTAGTGTGTATCCCAAATATTGTATGCTCCTACTAAAAAAGTACTTGTTGTTTATCTGAATTCAAATTTAGCTGGGCTTCCTAGCTTTGGTTCTTCTTGTTTTGGTTGTGATTTTTGTTGCCTATGGCAATCCTAGCTCCTGGAAAGATTCTGGGTGTCTGGCAAGGCACTTCCTGTCCCCACATTGACTCCAATCCTCAGGACGCTCCATGGCTCTGCCTCCCACCTAGGGTCCCCTTTCCCCTCCTGACAATCTGGACCAGGCTTTCTCTCCACCTTAGGCTGCCAGCAAATGCCTGGCATCCACATCCAACCCACCAGCCACAGACCTCCCGAACTGCAAGAGAATACTTCACCCTTTGAATTTCTAGAATCTATTTTTCTATTTTTCTGGCCAATTCCTTTGCTTCTCAGTTTTTGGGTTTTTTGTTTGTTTGTTTTGTTTTTTGTTCTTTTTTCTCTTGCTACTTTTCTAAAACTCTGTATTTAAATGGTAAAAAAGTCTTTTTTTTTTTTTTTTTAAACACATGCTGGTCAGGGCTCATAAGTATGTTTACTTATTTCTGGGCTCAGTATATACCTATCCCAGAACACCACTCTGGAAAGTGGATTTTCACATCAGTTCCTGTTTTGTGTGTGTGTGTGTGTGCTCCCACGCGCACGCATGTGTGGTTAGAGCTGATCCTTTCTCACGATACCTAAGGCCCTCATAAAGTCAGTGATGTAAAACTGGACCCAGCGGCAGAGCCAAACCACACAGAGACGTTTCACAATCTCACGGCCCAGAAGTCAGAATTCTGTTTTCAATACTATCAGCGGCCATTTACGAAGGGAACCTCCCTGGAAAATTCCAGTGCATGCCTGGCTTCCTAGATGACTAAAGGACAAAAATGGCCCTACGGTGTTTGGGATCTAAGTGAGGAGGTGTTTGGGCTGCCTTAACGTCAGTTTCCCATATGGAACTCTATTCCTGAGTAGGACTGACAAAACCAGGTTCCTGGGACCTTGTAGACAAAATGTAAGATGCATCTAAAATGTATTTTTCTTTTTAATTTTGCCATCATCAGATTTGCTTTCCTGAGGTTTAGCTCATTCCCTCCTTTCAAATCTTCATTGTTATCTACAAGGTAAAGTCCAAACTCCTGAATGTGCCTTCAAGACTGTCTGTGTTGGGCCCCTCCTCTTTCACGCCTCCGGCACCGTCTTCCACGCATCTCCTGGCTCTACCGATGCTGCCAGGAGGAATTACACAAATCCACACCCCACAGCCCTGTCTCTATTCTTACCGTTTCCTCAACCTGGAGCTCTTCTGCCCTTCTCCAGCCACCAAAATCCCCTTGCTCTTCAAAAAGTCATCACAGCTGCTGCCTCTTCGGGAAGCCTTTATCCATCCCTGCACCCATCACAGATGATTCTTTCCTCCTAACGCCTTGCACAAGTGGCTGCAGCTTTTCCCAGTTAACTGATGCATTAGGTTTCTAGGAACATCCCTCTGTCTTTCATTAGACCTCAGTTCTTCAGGTGTAGGATCAATGACCCATTCTTCATCCTTCCCCCTCCCAAAACTCCCCCTAGGCTTTCCAAATGGTGACTGTGGAGTAAATATTTGTTGAATAATTTTGTTGAATTTTCACCCAGTCAACCCCGAATAGAAAAGGCAGTTCCCACTGGGATAGGTTAGGACACCTGGGATTTTTTCAGACCCACAGGATGCAAAAGGATGCTGGGAGATTACCTCATCTATCTCTGCCTCCAGGCAAGTTCAGCAAAGCCCAGACAGGGAGGCTGAGCCTCGGACTGCTTGCTAAGGAAGGAGGGGGAGTCATGGTGCCTCCCTAATACTCCTTGGCAGGAAATCCTCCGTGCAATCCATCTTCAAGCCTGTGTGTTGGTCATTATTGTTACAGCAGCACTTTAGCGGCTGGTTTTTATTATTACAGGATTAACTGAGATTGCTGTGTCTGCCCCCAGAGGCTTTTTAAAGCAACTGTTTTAAAATTGAAAGCACCGTTGGAGAGTAGCTCTAATAAAATATGCTTGGTGGGTGCATCCTATTTAGCAAAGTTTCATACCTCCAGCCCCCAGGACTGGTAAAAATTAAAGATTTTCCCATACTTCAGCATTAAAAGAAAACCCAGCTGTGATTTTGTACTCCACGTTTATTTGGAATCGCTCTGTCATTATGAAAAACGGGAAAGGGATAATGTCTAACACTCCTTTCTTTCCCATTTTCTTTTACATGGCTAATGGAACCAAATTTCTTGTAAGATGGCTTTTCTTTAGCACTAACTCCCAAGCAATGGATCTTTCCCTGAAATGTGTGAGCGTTGGTGGCAGGATTCGTTTAGAGAATCTCTACATCATTAATTTAAAAGATTGCCGGCCGGGCGCGGTGGCTCAAGCCTGTAATCCCAGCACTTTGGGAGGCCGAGACGGGAGGATCACAAGGTCAGGAGATCGAGACCATCCTGGCTGACACGGTGAAAGCCCGTCTCTACTTTAAAAATACAAAAAAAACTAGCCGGGCGAGGTGGCGGCGCCTGTAGTCCCAGCTACTCGGGAGGCTGAGGCAGGAGAATGGCGTGAACCCGGGAGGCGGAGCTTGCAGTGAGCTGAGATCCGGCCACTGCACTCCAGCCTGGGTGACAGAGCGAGACTCCGTCTCAAAAAAAAAAAAAAAAAAAAAGATTGCCAAGCTAAATACAATGAAGGCATAATGCGGTGGGGCAGGAGGTGGACCACCCACTAGGGAAGCCAGAAGGGTGACTGGCCCTGTTCTCCCAAGAAGACAGGAAACACTTTATTCCTGCTTTTATATCCAGCCCCCACCCGCCACCCACCCCAAACCCCCATGCCCTTCCCTGCCAAACAAGCTTATCCTCTGCCCCTAGGTATTCCTCACAGACCTGCTGTCAGGTGACAACACCCGACCACTAGGAGCCCTGACCCTGACTTTGTCTAATCCCATCAATCAGCCATGATATTTGAGGTCATTGCTGGCCACGTGTCAGTTTGTGCAGAGTGGGGTGAAGACAGTTGGCTCTGCCATCAGAAGCTCCAGGGTTTGAACCCCACATAGTAAACTTACTCGTTCTTTAATGCTGGATAAGTTACCTTAGCTCTTGAGCCTCAGTTTTCTCACCTATAAAATGGGAATAAAAATAATGACCTCATTAGGTTGCTGAGCAAAGCGAGCTCATGTATATAAAGCACTGAGCATGGCAGGTCCTTCTGAGCAACTCCTACCCTCCCTACTTACCCCCAGATGCAATCTGCATGTGGATGCCACGGTCAACGCTACATACAAAAGGAGGAGAGTGATGGCTTCAGCGCTGTGTTGGAGGGCAATCCAGTGGGCCATATTTGGTGAAATAAAGAGGGAGGTCCCTTCCAGCACCTGTAAAATCCCTGCACATTGACTGCCTCTGGTGCCTCTCAGGCAATAGGTTCTGGCATGTGCAAGAAGCTATGGAGAGTAAACTCCCCGCCATGCTCATCCTGGATGTTCTGCACCCAAGCCATTTTCTGAGGGTGGTCAGGGAGAAGTCCCGCGCTGCTTGGATTTTTTACATCTGCCTGTGCTCAGTCCATGCCCTCCTGCCTGCTGCAGATCTTGGTTCAGCAGGGAAAATGTGGCGACCACAGCTTAATTGGTTGAAGATGGAGGCAGCAACCCTGCCCTACCCTTGAAGATCTCCGAGTACTCTAAGACTGAGAATAGCGCAAAGGTTCCAGTGGCTTCCAACCTCATCCAGGGTAAAAATGGTGTGGAGCCCTCCCCCACCCACCATCCTTATGTCTCTGATCACATCTCCTGCTGGGCTGCCTCACTGTGCTCACAGGGGAACCCATTCCCCATTGCTTTTTCTAGAACATTCTAGAGCATCTTCTGCCTCACAGGCTTTGCATTTGCTGCTCTGTCTACCTTCCCCCTCCCTCACTTCGTTTTCCCTGTGGCATATCTCACTGCCTCTATCCTACCGTTAGAATATTAATTTACAGGGGCTACCTCAAGAGATCACCCTCTAAGTTAATATTCTAACAGTGGGGTCCCTCTGGTCTTTAGTACCCAAACTTCAAAGAATATACACATTTCTCAAAGCAGTATTTTCTTCAGTCTACAGTAATAAAGGAAAAATGTACACATATGTCCTGCTAGCTCAATGTGACATCTTTAATAAAATGATGTGCAGGAGAATCTCCAGTTACAATTGAAATACAATTGGTAGAATGTCAGAAGTGCATGCAGGTGTTTTGAAAGGCAAGCTGCGTGACAGCAAGGACTGTGCATCTTAAGGTTTCTCCTTTCTCCAGTCTCAAAATTCTTTGCTTAGTGAATAGCAGTTCATTTCAGCAAATTGCTTTTTTTTACTCTAAAAATAAAAAGTTCCTGTAAATTTTACCCGTATTTTTGCTTAAAAGTATTGAATTCCTGGCTATATGTCTTATTTATTTGCCAGGACTCACCTTAAAGGTAAAGCTATGGGCCGGGCGCAGTGGCTCACACCTGTAATTCTGGCACTTTGGGAGGCCGATGGGGGTGGATCACCTGAGGTCAAGAGTTCAAGACCAGCCTGGCCAACACGGCAAAACCCCATCTCTACTAAAAGTACGAAATTTCGCTGGATGTGGTGGGCGCCTGTAATCCCAGCTATTTGGGAGGCTGAGGTAGGAAAATCACTTAAACCCAGGAGGCGGAGGTTGCAATGAGCCAAGATCATGCCACTGCACTCCAGCCTGGGCAACAGAGCAAGACTCTGTCTCAAAAGGAAAAAAAAGGTAAGGCTACGTATGGCATGGTGTGCAAACTGATTTGTTGCTGCACACAGGATGACTGTTAACAACCTTGTTAATTGATTAGAGACCAAGACAAGTGATGATTTAGGCATTCATAATAATATATTCTACGGGTGTTAACTGTGTTTAGGTTATCTGTTAGGGAAGTGACTAGAGGTTTTGGTGTTCTTGTAACACATCACCATTTCCTCCATTTAACATAAGAAGAAATGGACTTCCAGGCTGGGTTTTTGCACAGAATGTCTAATTTTCAGCAAAAGATTGCTGACCCTGAAACTGCCTTTGCAAAAATTATATGAGTGAGAAAATTATGACAGTAAAAGAGATCTGATTTAACTGACACCCCCATCTTGCCTTTCCCTTCATCATTCCTGGGCTTAGGCCAAGTTAGCTTTGAGACACATTTAGTTTACAGTTTAAATAATAACAGGCTTTCCCCCAAACTCAATTGCCTTTGCAAATCTAATGAAAGCCCATCAGGCTAGGGGGAAGAGAAGAGCCTGATTTGGGTAAGACGTAGACACAAATGATTGGCAGCCACTCCTGCAGATAACACCACTGTTGTAGATTTGCCTTTTGAGATATCTTTTCAGGATTTTTGCATGTCTGACACCCATGGCTCTACCTGGACCTGCCAGCCCCCCTCTGGTGACCCCCACTGGCAGCAATTCAGTGCTAAAGGAGAGCTTCAACCTCCTATGATTTCATCTCCACCCCAACAACTGGCAGCGAGCACCCACCACATAGTCACTTCCACCCCTTTTCACAAACTGCCTTTGAAAAACCCTTAGTTAGGAACTAAGAGACTTTGGGGAGATGGACTTGAGTACGAACTCCATCTCCTACATGGTGTGGCCAGACTTGCATCTATTAAACTTTTTCTTGACTGCAATGCCGTGGTCTTTGTGCAGCAGGCAGGAAGAGCCCATCAGGCAATTACAACTTGAGAGGGGAAATGCCTGTGTTGTCCTTATTTGTTTTGCTTGATGTCTATCTACCTTCACTAACATGCAAGATCCATGTGAGCAGGACCTTCGATCTGTTTTGCTTCCTGATGCTTCCCGGAACATCGTAGGAGCTCAGTAGGTCCTGGTGAAGGCGAAATCTGTCTCTGGCACATTGGACTCTAGGAGGAGGTATCTTAGAAGGGATCGGCTACCTCTGGACTTAGCACTGGCCACTATTTGGACTCATACTCTCTGCATAGGCCACACTGAGGGGAAGTGTGGGAGGGGAAGACTGAAAAATCTGTGTAGCTCTGTGGCTTGCAGAAGATTCCCAAGGACCACAGGTCATACCTCATCCAAGCAGAGTTGCCATTGTATCCAAGCAAAGTTACCATTGTAGCACAAAAGCTCTAAAAGTGTATGTAAACTAGAGCAAGGAGGCTGCTAACATAAACTGAGTACCCACCATGTGAAGCAAGGATAGACACTGTATGCACACATCGTGCAGTAGGCTGCTTGTAAATGGCTCCTAATGATCCCTGCCTCCTGGCATTCACACTCTTGTACAATCCCCTGCTTTTGTGAGCAGACTGTGCCTTGCTTCACAATAAAATAGGGCAGATGAAATGGGTTGTATTTCTGAGGTCAGGTTATCAAAGGCTGTGACTTCCTTTTTGCTGGAATTCCTTTTCCCTCTGGCTCTTTTCTAGGACTTGCTCTAAGGAAATAAGCTTCGCTGTTGTGAGCTGCCCTCTGGAGACTCCCACAGGGCAAGGAATGAGGACCATCCCCAGCCAACCGCCATAAGGACCTGAGGCCACAGATATTGTTTGACCATATCTATTCAGTCACAGTGAAACCCTACTAGGTAGGGTTGGTCTAACCTAACACACCAGTGCTTTGCTGGGGAACTTCCCAGAAGAAGTTCACGGTCCTGGGCATGAGTCAGAGGGAGGAGGCCCAAGAGAACCTGAGGCCTGCTAACAACCACATGAGTGAGTTTGCAAGCAGCTCTTTCCCCCAATGAACGTTGAGATGACTGCAACCCGGAAGACACCTTGACTGTTGTCTAGGAGCCACTGAGTCAGAGGACCTGTTAAGCTGCACCAAGATTCCTGAGCCACAGAATCTGAGATAACCCATGTTGTTGTATTAAGTTACTAAGTTTTGGGGTCATTGGTTATACAGCAATAGATCACTAATACACATTATTTCATTGAGTCTTCATGCAACTCGCTTAACAGGTGAGGACACTGAGGCTCAAGGTCACACAACAGCTAGACCAAGATTCAGCCCCCAAACAGTCTAGGGTCTCATGCTCTACTTCTTTCCCACAGTCCCATTCCTCCTGCAGACCTTGATCGTGGGCATGGCAGGAAGGCCCCTGGGAGTCTGTTCTCTGGAGTATCCTGAGCCTTTCCACGGTCATTTTCACCGATTCCTGGTTGTCTGTCTCACTGCAGCATGCAACATAAAACCACATGCATGTCTTCAGAATCTTTCAAACACCAGGTTCAGCCCTTCAAACAAGGCTGCGCAACTTCAGGGGATGAAGTCTATTTTTATTTTTAGGAAGCCATCTGCCTTCCCTTTAGTTTAGAAATTTGACCAGAGCTGGAAAAGAATAAATAAATATTCGGGAATGGTGTGCAGTTGGGCAAGTTTCTCTCTCACACATCTGCAATCTCTTATTTTGTCAAAGGGACCCTACCAAGGATAAAGGAGGAATAAAGGATCAGTCTATTACTAATTATCAATACCTACAGTAAGGGCTCAGTGAAGCGGCATTAGTGCCAGGCTTGTAGAAGACACTCCTGGGGCCTGATGCCACAGGCAGTGAAGTGAAAGTGAGCCACCCTGGCCGGCGGGCTTGGCCTCTAGAGGTCCCTTTCCCTCCCTCAATTTGCAGAGGTGCATATTGCCCAGGTCATTGCATGAGGTCTCTTCCCCATCCCAGGAATTTGATCACTTTCAGTGTCCCCTCGTCAGAGGGCAGTCTTGGCCAGCATTGCCCCTGCTCTTGCAGAACGACTTGGCAATTGGGTGGGTTCCATCTGCACCAGACAGGAATCATGTCCTCAGCCTAGCTCCTCATCCGAGAATAAAATCCTGAACTGGATAGCTTTTATTGTTTCTTAAGGAAAAATCTGCACTAACAAATGAAATTAAGTAATACAACCTGGCTAATTAGCCAACATCAATCACAATATAGACTCAAAATGGGTCTCTTCTACAATGGTAGAAACATAGACCAGAATCACCCAGAAATATGTCTCCTCCACATTCTTCTGGGATGAGCTGCCCTTCCTACTCCATTTTCACATATACACGCTTGTTCTTGTGGAGAAGGTAGGGAAAGACTCCTCCTTCAGGCTTACTCTCAGGGCCGTGAACTCTTTCTGGGAAATTCCCCAGCAAAGCACTGTTATGATAAGTCAGATCAACACTACCTAGTAAGCTTTAGTTGTGTCCAAATAAATACAGTCAATCACTATCTATCCAGGAAGGGCGAGGTTATATAAGATAGAGTTTAGGGTTGTAAATAAATAAAAACTAAAATTAGCCTAACAAAGCTAACACGCTATTTTACCCAAGGACAAATTTTTCATTGACTACATGATAATCACACAGAAATGCAATGTATGAGTGCGATGGGTGTACTAACAAATAAGTGGTTGACCTGCTACAAGTGTTTACAATTTTTACTGTGTATTTGTAATCAAACACGGTGGTCCCCATTTTCTCTACTGTGATATGCATTTTAATAATTAAGCAAAAGACAAAGGTAGAGGTTAACTCTATAGACCTGGGTTCCACAAACCCCCACTCTGTCTCCCTGGCTCTGTCGTCTGGGCAGGGAGAACTCACTGTAGCAGAAAAGCTTGTCCTCAAGGGCCTGGGCTCGGGGAGAGATACACCCAGGGAATGAGAGAGGTCATGATCAGTGGCCTTGGAGGTAAAAGAGAGGGAAGAGGCAATGTGGACTGATCAGGGGCCTAGAGAAGGAGGCCAGGACAAGGCCCTTCTGGGAACAGATACCAGAAGCATAAATGGGCTACTATTGAACAGACAGAACAAGCACAGGGGTAACCGGAGGCGGGACTCAGGCAGCTAAGAAAGTTCAAACTGGAAGAACAGACACCATGACAAGGGCAGGTCACAACCCAAGCCAGGTGAGCAGTGGAGACTTGGTCGTAGCCAATGCAAGTCACACACGGAGGGAAGATTAAGGAGCAACAGGCGTGAGCCTTTCTGAAGTGTTTGAGGTCCAAACATTTCTGTCCCACTGCAGAAACACCAGTAGCCAGTAACCAATAGAACAATCAGGAAGTAGTATGTGCAGTGAGATGATTCCAAGTTTGAACTGGCCATGAGCCAGATATAGGGTAGCTACCTAGCTCAGTGACCTTAGCTAACCTTAAGCCACTTAGTAAGCCTCCATTTCCTCATCTGTAAAATGGAGGTAATAATAATAGCTAATTTATTGATTTGCTGTGATGATTCAAGAAGAGAATGCATTCAATGAATGTGCTCCCAGCACACAGTCAGTGCTTGACAAACAGAAAGTGTAGATGCCATTCCTATGAACAATAAACCCAAGAATGGCTTGCAACGCTGATCTAGTTCCGGGGTGGAGAGGAAGCCAAGTTGGACGTCTGTTGCCAGATGCCCGGTGATGCCTTTAAGATGCTGTGAGCAGGAGTCTTTTACAAGCTAGCTTGAGAGTTCTCCACAAAGCAGAATTAATTAGGTCATCCTTGTGATGCGCCCCATATTCCTCACCCTTGTCTTGATGCCTGAGCTTCCAGAAACCTCTTCCCCTGACTTCAGGCATCTGTCCAGGTCGGTTGGCCGCCCCCCAGATTTCCTGATGCTCTGCTCCCTGTCGGAACTTGGAACACCTTTCCCATCTATGTCCCAGGCCTGAAGTCATAGGAACTCTGGCTACAAGGCCCTGTGTATGTGTGAAGGGGGATTACCTGCATGGTCAAAATAGCACATAGATTGGGGACAGTCCACCCAGGAGTGGTAGAACAAGGCATAATTCAGAAGTGAATTCTGAATTTCAAACATCCTGTGTTCCAGGATGTAGGTAAAGAGAAGCAGGATAGGGGATGGAGAAGGTGACCTTTGACATGTAATGAGTCAGGAAGACTCATCCTAGGATGGGGTGGGGATGGCTTCATGTTCCAGGGTGCCCCAGAAAGGCTGGGCCTGTGTCTGTCCCTCAAGGCCCAGCAACTCCTGGGACTAGGTTGTCAGTACTGGAGTGTGCCACTATTGGCCAATTTAGGGGAGGAACCCTTTCCTAACGCATCTCTTTCACAGCCACCCACATCTTCCCAGGGCCTCCAGCAATAAAGTCCTCCCTCTTCAGACTAGCAACCAAGCTTAAAATTCAGACCCAATTCAACTCAGTCACACTAAAGCATGTGTAATAATAATAGCTGATGCTTAGTGAGAACTTACTGTATCACAGGCAGATGTTTGCTCAAATCATTGCATGTAATCCTCAACATAGCTCTAAAAGCTAATACCTGCATCGTACGGGTGAAGAAACTGAAGCTAGAGAGGTTAACTAAATTGTCCAAAGTTCACAGTTCATAGTAGAACAGAGATGAAAATCCAGGTTTGGTTGACACCAGACGTCTCCCTTTTAAGCACACTATCCTGTCTCTCTAACACAACGAACTGACATTGGATGATTTGCAAGAGGGCTTTGATGGGCAAGAGGGCTTGAGATAGCATGGATGGTGGGTGCCCGAAGGTAGGAGGGAGTAGAAAATGAACACTCACATGCCAAAGCTAAAGCCTCTGGCTTTCCAGTTTGCTCAGACCTCCATCCATGTGCCTCTGGCTAGGCATGTCTGAGAGGAAGTACCCAAAGATGGTTTAAGCTAGGGGCTCCCAGATGCTTGTAAGGCTGGGCCACGGTTCATACCCAGACCAACAATTATACCCACAGCCAAAAAGAAACCACTAGCCATGTCTCCTCCCACCTACACAAGCTGTGATCAGCAAGTTGGCACCATAAAGGCTGCAGAGACAGCATCTTGCAAATGAAGAAAGGTCAGACCCAGGTATTCTGAAGCCTAAGGACAATGGGCTTTCTACTATTTTTTAAAAATTATCAGGCAAACAAGTAATCATTTCATTTAAAATTTGAAAGCTTCAGGAGAGTAAGCCATGCAAATACATGCAAAGCATATTCTCTTACTCTTTTAAGCCCTCCCAAGCATGACCACTAGTTAAAGATGGTTGAAAGCCCATGTGCTGACTGCTTGGAGACGTTGCCTGGTGACCTTTCGGAACAACGAGCTTCAAACACCAAGCAACGTCATACCTAATAACAGGCTGTATTTCCAAACATTCATTTGTAAACAGGATGCTTTCTCCAAGCACACAGTGCTGGTTCAACACCAGGCTAGCCCACAGAAGCCCATGTGCCCACATTAACTCTAGCACACAACATCTGAAGTCTATGCTAAATATTTTGTAGGGATCAGCATAGCCACGGAATTTGGACTTTGCTCTAAATGTACTGGGAAGCTGTGAAAAAATTTTCTTCTGGAGAGTTACCTAATGAAAGTGATGCTTTGCAGCAGTTGATCTGAATGTAAGTTGAAGCAGAGAGACTGGTAAAGGTGACATTGCAAAAATCCAGTTTTGAGTTGATAAAGGATTAAAGTAGAGTGACTGCAACTGAAATATATAACAATTTATTTACATTGATTAATTAAACTAATTTTTAGTTAGCATTTGCTATGTGTCCTGGAGATTCACTCATTCATTAGACAAACATATATTGAACACCTACAATGTGGAGAGGACTGTGCTAGGCTCTGGAGATACAGTGGTCCCTAGCCTTATACAACTTTGCAATCTAGGCTGGGTATGGTGGCTCACACCTGTAATCCCAACACTTTGGGAGGCTGAGGCGGGTAGATCACCTGGTCAGGAGTTCGAGACCAGCCTGACCAACATGGTGAAACCCCATCCATACTAAAATACAAAATTATCTGGGCATGGTGGTGGGTGCCTGTAATCCCAGATACTACTTGGGAGGCTGAGGCAGGAGAATCTCCTGCGCCTGGGAGATGGAGGTTGCAGTGAGCCAAGATCACGCCATTGCACTCCAGCTTGGGCAACAGAGCAAGACTCCGTCTCAAAAAACAAAACAAAACAAATATTCAACTTTGCCATTTAGAAAGGAATAGAGATATTAAAACTTACAATTACCAGTGTGAGGCATGTTAGAAAGAGGAAGGTCAAGATGCAATGGAATTGCACAACAGGAGATTCAGTGGTGTGGATGATGATTGTGAAAATCAATCTTCCCCAAGGAAGTAGGACTTAAACACACATGGGAAGACTGAAGTGACGGCAGTCAGAATTAGAAGGGAGAGAGGAATATTTCCTACAGAGGGAACAATAAGTGCAAAGGTCAGGAGGTAGAAGAGAGTCAGCCATTTTGAAGAACTGAAGGACCCTTTAATGTGGGAGGAGAAAGCAAGCCAGAAAAGCTGGAAGCAGGTGCCAGATTGTGAAGGGCTCTGTGAACCATGGAAAGGAGTTCTTTTGCAATACCTAGGATTCCTGTAGTTTTAAACAGTATAGTTACACAGGAAGCGTTAGAGGAGGTGAAGGTTTGGTGGGGAAAGTTATGAGATCAGGTGGACAGGTTGAGTTCAGCACCTGCAAGATGAACTGGCAGGGACATGAGGCAGGACTGCAGAGATGAGCCTGGAAGTAAGGTCATCTGAGCCCATGATAAGGTTCTAGAGATTATCAGCATGGAGCTGAAAACTGGGGTCACCAAGGAGGGTGGGGTCACAGGGGAGGATGGGGTGCCAGGGAGGGTATTAAGGAGAAAGGGCTCCAGAGACAAGACAAAAAAGGCTGGGCAGAAACTAGTGTCTGGCAGGAGATAGGAAGGGGGCAAAGGTGACTATGCTTGTCCTGGTGACAGTTAGAATAATCTCATTGGCAGAGAGGGGAAAGTGAAGCGAGAAGCCAGAGCCAGATCAGTGGTAGCAAATCAGCAAGTGTTCAGCGATGACAGAGCTCTTCACAGCGAGTGTGTGTCTCGTGATGACAGAACTGTTCAGCCCTAAGGTGCTGCCCAGGCTCCTCCTCCTCTCAAGAGAGATGATTCATTGATGAACCGATACAGAGCCTGGCCATATTTAGTGAACACTTGCCACATGTCAGTCACTTTCCCCAGCTCTAGAGATAAAGGAACAAATCAGATAGAGTTACTCCCCCAAGGAAACCCAACCTAGATGGGGGAGATAGGCATGAAATGATCCATGCAATGTGACTGGGTTGATCATAGACACACATGCTGGTAACATCATTAAAGTCATGAAGGGAATAGTGGCTCCTCCACTTCCTAGAAGGAAATGTACTCTGGTGTCTGTGTTTGTTTACTAGGACTGCCATAACAAAATATCACAAGTTGGGTGGCTTATAACAACAGAAATTTATTCTTTCACTGTTCTGGAAGCTAGAAGTCTGAAATCAAGGTGTTGGCAAGGCCATGCTCCCTCTGTAGGCTCTAGGGAAGACTCTTTCCTTGTGTCATCCTAGATTCGGGTGGCTCCTGGCAATCCTTGGCTTTCCTTGTTTTATGGCAGCATAACCAATCTCAGCCTCTGTCTTTGCGTGGCTTTCTTCACTTTGTGTCTATTCATCCAAATCTTCCTCTCCTTTCCCTTATAGAGACATCAGTCATTGGATTTAAGGCCCACATTAACTCAGTATGACCTCATCTTAACTTGACTTACTCAAAGACCCTATTCCAAACAAGGTCCCATCCACAGGTACCAGAGGGTAGAACGCAAACAGATCTTTTTGAAGGAAATAATTCAACCCACTAAGCATCCCTCTCTTTCCAGCGCCAAGGTCTTCGAAGAGGGTCTTTGCTAAAAGGAAATATGATTTGTATCTGATATATGGCCCTAAGGTCAATTTTGGGAAAGGATTTCACAGTTCATGATTGCTTTCATAAATTCCTTTCAATTAGTATGTGAATCTTATAGTATCTTATACTCTGTTATAGGGTCTATTGAAGCCTCTCTCCTTCCAAAGGAGAAAATCAAATTACTTTACCAGGAGAAATTCTAAAATAGAGTTAATTTTTAATCATATATGTCATGAAGCCTTGATATAGATGACTTTTCCTCAGCACATTAAGAATTCTCCAAGAACTGATACACCTTTATGGAGAAAAATTTAGCAAGGCCGATCAAATTTTAAGATATATCTGCCCCTTGAATCACCTGAGGTTAGGAGTTCAAAACCAGCCTGGGCAACATGGTGAAATGCCATCTCTATTTTAAAAAAGAAAAAAAATTAGCCAGGATGGTGGTGCATGCCTGTAATCTCAGCTACTTGGGAGGCTGAGGCAGAAGAATTGCTTGAACCTGGGAGGCGGAGGTTGCAGTGAGCTGAGATCATGCCATTGCACTCCAGCCTGGGCAACGAGTGAAACTCCGTCTCAAAAAATAAAAAATAAAAAAATAAAGATATATCTAGCTTTGACTCAGTGGATCTAATTATAAGAATTTATCCTACACATAGATAATTTCTTATACATGGAAAAGCAGCATAGTACAAGTTTTTTTTTTAATCACAGCATTTTTCACCTATACAAGACTAGTTAAATCAATAATAATACATTCAGACAATTAAATAGGATCATAAATAAGGAGTTTCCTTTCACAGGTAATACAAAGTCCAGAGACAGCTGGCCCAGCACAGATGCAACGGCTTTGCCCTGTCACCTTCCACTCCTCAGCTGGAGCATCCTGAGCGTGAACTAACTTCTTCATGCTCACATGGCTGCTGTGCCCTGGGCATCATAGCTGCTTTCTAGGAGGAAGAAGGAGAAAGGGGAGAAAGTCTATCTCTTTTTATCTGGAAAATTGCCTCTTTCCCAGAAGCTCCACCCAATACACTCATGCACATAACTCAGTGACCACACCCAGGTATGCAGCCACCCTATGTACAAGGGAAGTTGCAAGTTGCAATCCCTAACAAATTTGAGGTCAAGAAACAGC
Source organism: Macaca fascicularis (assembly GCF_037993035.2). Lineage (NCBI taxonomy): Eukaryota > Metazoa > Chordata > Mammalia > Primates > Cercopithecidae > Macaca > Macaca fascicularis. The sequence goes on from NC_088391.1 coordinate 9,854,127, forward strand.
AACTAACAGTCATTAAGAAGAAAAAGGCAGCTCTGTATGTATTGCTACGAGTCTGGCGCCAATACATACTGTTAGGAAACAAATAAACACAACAGGTGCAGCGCAATGTGAACAGTATTCTACCATGTATATGTAACCGGTACCCCCCTTTTTCTAAAAAGTAGTTTAATGATATTTTCTCTCTTCTTTTCTCATTTCCCTAGTTCCCCACTTCCTACTTAGCCCTTTAGAAATGCAAATATAGCCTTTTACCCCATCCACCTTCACCAGAGACTCCCTACAGGGCAAGTTCATCTAACTCCTTGAAAATTAATAGTTGATTTACAGACCAAAGTATGCCTGCTGCGGAACTCTCACCCCTCAGAAAGTTGCCTCAAGAGATACCGTTGATTTCTATGAAACTCCCCCCACCAGGAAACCGCCTCAAGAGGTATAAAACTCTCCCCCATCTGGGGAGTTTCTGGCCTAGTCCTGCCCACAAAGGGACCAGTAGTCACTGCATAGTAGATAAGTCACTGGAGCTAATACATAGACCCCGCCGCCTTGCTCACTGCCGTCCCCCGCCCCACCCTGCCTTTTAAAAGTGCCTGCTTTCTGCTCCAAAAGCGAAGTGGTACATTTAAAGGGGACACCTGTGCTTTTTCCCCTAAGCTAGCTTTGAAAATAAATCACTTTCTTTATGCCATACATTGCCCTTGTTAATAGGACTCTGTAAGCGGCGAGCAACTAACCTGCATTTTGGTTACAATTTTGGTGACCCATATAGGGAGTGCTGCCTGCCCTGGGTGATCCAAGCCTGTCAACTCAGTTTCACTACTGGGCAAGGGGTTGCCTGTGGGTCCAGATGCTCATGGCTAGCACACCCTATGATGGGAGTGTTAGAGAATTTCCCAGCAGCTGCCATAAGCAGTTTTGTTTTGGGGGAACATCTCTTTTGCCTCCAGGCACGACATTTGCTGCCTTCAGTGGTTCATTGGTACAAAGAAAGTGACCTCTAGAAGAAGAAAAAAAAAGCCAGCAAATTTTGGAACTGGGTAAGTTTGTTGGAAATGTGCCCAACCACCCTATACCTCTTTTGGGGTATTGCTAGGGCTGTGCTCTACTTAAGACTTGGCTGCTAGTGACACCATTTGAGCATTTTGTGCACTTGTATTTGTTGGTATCTGCAGTACCATAGGTGCTTTGCTCAGATCAGACTCGGAGACCCATGAAGCCCTTGAGAACTGCGGAAGGGAATTCAGGATCTCACCCAGTCCCCTTGCTTGGGACTCATTTGGAAGCAGGCTGTTTGTTTGCAAAGGTATTACTTTGTGTGTGGGCCCTGATCCCTACTTTATGGAAGATAAATGAGAATAGTGGGGGTAGCAGCCCCGCACTGTGTGGTAGCTATTAATAGAGGGCTCCAGAATTTCCTTTTGGTCACTACCTTCTTTCTTCTTCACCCTTCTTTCTCACACCCCACTTAGAAAACCTGCCTCCTACATGAAGGCGGGTTAGGTTGTATCTTCCTCTGTTTTCTTTTCTGCTTGTCTTTTTTGAGAGTATATGTGTGTGTTTATGTGTATGTATATGTATCGTGTTATGTATTTTAGCCACAAAGTACACACTGGCTTGAGGTTAGGGAGTACTCATATGTTAAGTGAATAAGCCCAAATACTTACCTTTAACAAATAAGCTGCCTTTAAAATCATTGACAAAATAATATTAGAAATGTCTTAAGAATTGTCAACATACATTTTTGTTTGAATTTATTGATCAAGTGGTTTCACATTTATCTCTACCAGATATTATTAGGTGTCAAAATGTGGCATAAGAATTATAAAACTATAAGCCCAGCCCAAAATGGAATGCTCTTTATGACACAGCTCCGATGACTGAAGGAACACCAGGATCCTTAGTCTCGCGCGGATTTTGATAAAACAACATGGACACACATGGAGTGGTTTTTAAGGAGTGAAAAGTTTAATAGGCAAGAAAGAAGGAAGGAAGGAGAAAATAGCTCCCCCATACAGAGACCAAGGGAGGGGGGATAAGTGTCACGCGCATCCGTATGAAGAAGCCACCAAACAGGCTTTGTGTGAGCAATAAAGCTGTTTAATCACCTGGGTGCAGGCGGGCTGAGTCCGAAAAGAGAGTCAGTAAAGGGAGATAGGGGTGAAACTCACCAACCAAGCAAGTAATCCCACTGAACCCCTCTTAGGCTCTCTCTAATTAGATGTCCTAGGTCCTCCCAATTCTTAGTCCTTTAATACCTGTTTTTTTCTCCTTCTTTTATTCAGACTTTGTGTCTTCCGTTTAGTTTTTCAATTCATACAAAACCGCATCCAGGCCATCACCAATCATTCTATATGACAAATGCTCCTTCTAACAACCCCACAATATCGCCTCTTACCACAAAATCTTCCTTCAGCTTAATCTCTCCCACTCTAGGTTCCCACGCTGCCCCTAATCCCGCTCAGAGCAGCCCTGAGAAACATTGCCCATTATCTCTCCATGCCACCCCACCAAAAAAAATTTTTTTTGCTGCCCCAACACTTCAATACTATTTTATATTATTTTTCTTATTAATATAAGAAGGCAGGAATGTCAGGCCTCTGAGCCCAAGCCAAGCCATCGCATCCCCTGTGACCTGCACATACACATCCAGATGGCTGCTTCCTGCTTTAACTGATGACATTCCACCACAAAAGAAGTGAAAATGGCCTGTTCCTGCCTTAATTGATGACATTACCTTGTGAAATTCCTTTTCCTGGCTCATCCTGGCTCAAAAGCTCCCCCACTGAGCACCTTGTGACCCCCGACTCCTGCCCCCCCAGAGAACAACCTCCTTTGACTATAATTTTCCTTTACCTACCCAAATCCTATAAAACGGCCCCACCCCTATCTCCCTTCACTGACTCTTTTCGAACTCAGCCCGCCTGCACCCAGGTGATGAAAAAGCTTTATTGCTCACACAAAGCCTGTTTGGTGGTCTCTCCACAGGGACGCACATGGCAATAAGAACAAAGAGAAAACCCCATGGGCAGCAGAAAAGTGGCTGCTTATATGAGGAGGCAGGAGGAGGTGGCGTCTGGTTTGCATAGGGCTCAGGGGATTGGTTTGACCAGGCATGTCATTCATGTAGTGGCCCACGAAAAACCTGGCCCTCCCGCCCTACCCTTTTAATATGTAAGTGCAAGGTGCCATGATGTTCCACACACATGGTCATATGTGGGGGCAGCAATGTTGCCAGGCACATGTGAGGGCAAGGGGAAGAAGGAGGCAGTGGAAATCACCATGTTTGGGTGGACCCAGTTTCCTATGGCAGGCATTTATGTATCAAAGCTTGCTGGCCCGCTCTGAGAGCCAGGGTTTTCCTATTAGACAAGAAATGTTTCTGGAGCTGCATTAAAAGAAACAAAAACTTCCAAGGACCCCTTTTCCTCTCTATCTGCCTAAAATGATTTCTTAATAACTCCTATAACATTTATTTGTTTAAGCTTTGATAAGTAAGGCATTTAACATTGTTTAATGAAAACAGCTAAATCTTCTTGAGAAGTGAAGCCAGCTGGACTTCCTGGGTTGAGCAGGAACTTTGAGAACTCTTCTGTCTAGCTACAGGATTGTAAATACACCAATCAGTACTCTGTGTCCGGCTAAAGGATTATAAATGCACCAATCAGCACTCTGTAAAAACGCACCAATCAGTGCTCTGTGTCTAGCTAAAGAGTTGTAAACGCACCAATCAGCATTCTGTAAAATGTACCAATCAGCACTCTGTAAAATGGACCAATCAGCAGGACGTGGGTGGGGACAAATAAGGGAATAAAAGCTGGCCGCCCCAGCCAGCAGCAGCAATGCTGAGGTCCCCTTAAATGCTGTGGGAGCTTTGTTCTTTTGCTCTTTGCATATCTGTTGCTGCTGCTCACTTTTTGAGTCCGAGTTGTAACACTCACCACAAAGGTTCACAGCGTCATTCTTGAAGTCAGCGAGACCAAGAATCCACTGGAAGGAACCAACTCTAGACACATTTTGAGTTTATTGACAAAATGCCCATGTGTTTAACTTTAAGGTTCTTACTTAAATGCCTGATGTTCACAAGCTTTAAAAACAGTTAACAGGGAAATAAAATGACCATCTTTGTGTAATATCTCAATTTTCCAAGGTAATTCTAAATAAATGTTTAAAATGGGAACATTGGGTACATATAAATGAGACAAATGCTTGTAAGTAAATTTTTAAATAACATAAAATCTTAAAATCATTTTGAATGCTTAATGTGTGTCTGGTCAGTTCCAATTAAGAAAGGGTTATTATTCATGCCTGTAATCCCAGCACTTTGGGAGACCGAGGTGGGTGGATCACAAGGTTGGGAGCTCGAGACCATCCTGGCTAACATGGTGAAACCCTGTCTCTACTCAAAAATACAAAAAATTAGCCAGGCGTGGTGGCAGGCGCCTGTAGTCCCAGCTACTCGGGAGGCTGAGACAGGAGAATGGCGTGAACCCAGGAGGCAGAGCTTGCAGTGAGCCGAGACCGCACCACTGCACTCCAGCCTGGGAGACAGCGAGACTCCATCTCAAACAACAACAACAACAACAACAAACAAACAAACAAAAACACGAAAGGGTTATTATGTAGGAAACATGTTCCAAAATTGTGGAATGATTCTCATCTGTAAATATTAGTATCTGACAGGCAGTTCAGGATTTCATGCTTCCTAGGTTTATATAAAATATTCCAAAGAAGATATGTTCTTAGTGGGGAAAAGAATAATTTTGTCTAATTCAAAAGTTATACAAAAATGAATTCAAATTATGAACTCGAAAAGCTTATTGCATCCATGTAACTTGCTGTATTGCTTTTAAAGTCCTTATGCTGTTAAGTTACAGGGCTTTGACTCTTGAGTCTAAAAGGGGCACATGATAATATTGTGGCTAGCTTTAATTCTCTTGAATAAAGTCCCTTGCAAGCTCAAAACTGACTACTCTAGATTCTTGGGAAAGCAATAGCAGGCACCTTGTGCTATAGCTCAGTAGCTAAGCCTTTACCGTTTCACACTGGTGGCCTAGGTTCAATTCTGACTTTGGGAATAAGTCTTTTCTAGTTTGAGAGTTGTGAAACTTTTGCCATTTATTGATTCTTTTCCCCTCCATGGATGGCTTCTGATTTCCTGTCTTGAATTTTATTTTCTCTGAGCTACCTTAGGGGAAATCCTAGATCTTGTGATAATTGTTTGCCATTCTTTGAAGATACCTCATGCATCTGTAGTTAAGTTATAACCTGAGTTAAGGGGTATTGGTTCCACTTGAGAGAATATCTTTGGGAAGAAGAAACGAAAATCTCCAAAGCCAGAGAATGTCAGCCATTTGTCCTGGCTAAAATATGGTAATAAAATATTTTAAAATATTTTTTCTTTTGAGAGCTCTGTAGTTGGAAATGACATAATTAGGCTAATATTTGGGCTATATGTGTACCGATACTGTTTTAAAGCCCTTACTCACCCTCTATAAACTTCTCAGTTGTTGGAATTCTGTCTCATTTTCCATTTACTCCTATCTGTTCCTCCTTCCTCTTGTATCTAATCTTTTCTCACCCCACCAGATTAGCTTCTGCCTGTATATATGTGTTGTATGTGTGATATTTATACAAAAGAGCTCTAATTAATTGGCTTAAAAATAATATGTGCTTAAACCAAATATATTGTCAGAAAAATAGAAACTTTAATGCCTTTAAGTCACATGACTCTAATGATCTTTGAAAAATAAAGACAGTTTAAAAGGTCGTTGGTAAAGTTAAATAGAAATGTCTTCAAAGTTTAGACATTTGGTCTAAATAAGGCAGGTCAGATACTATTTGCTAAATGTTTTGAGGCCATAAACTTTTTCTATGATTCTTTAATAATTATTTGACCTATTTTACAGCCATTAGATTCTAGGTAAGGCCTGGGGACGTATGGAATTAGCCGGGTCCCCTGGCTAGGCTGGGCAGAATTAGTCATTGTCTGTCTTTATCCTGGGCTCTACAATCTGACACAAGATTTAAATCACTTACATAACAGGTCTTTCGCCAAAAATAAAAGTTGTTAAGAGTTAACATTTTAACATGTACTTGAGACTACAGGAGAAACAGTTTACAGGCAAAGTGAATAAGGAAAGTAGAATGTGTTTTTGGTAAAGGTTATAAGAAGGTATGAAAATATGTTTTTTGTTAAAGGGGATGTAATTTTGTATAATTCAGAGATTTTTAAGGATTGTCCTAACTTAAGACAGTAATTGGACAAAACTGAAGGTTTAAATAAGTCATAAAAGATTTGTGAAAGATTGATCTTGTAAAACAAGTTATGTGAGTGTGAGCAAGTTGGCTAAAATTTGAGGAGCATTATCTAGCTCTTCCATAAATTAAACATTGAAATAAAAGCACCATGATGCAGGGCCAGAATCTGAGCCCATTTGTCTGAATAACAGGGTTTTCTTAGAGAATTGATATGCTGTTTAACAGAAAATTGTAAAGAGTTATAAAAGGTTTATGGAAATCCTACCTTATGGTCAAAGTAATTAAGATCAGCTAGATTTGTTTATTTATTTGTTTTATTAAGAATTGGGTTTAACGTTAATAGTAAATTAATGCAAAGGCAAAATTTGACTTTCTCTTTTGAACAGGATTTTCATATAATATTAAGAGATAATGAAAGGTTTTTGTTTGCCTTTCAAATAAATGACAAAAAAAGGGAAGAGAAAAGAGACAGATTCAGTTGGCCTCATGCTGTCTTTACTGGATTTTGTTTGGAAAGCTGAGTCTCCCTTCTATCAATGAGTAAAGATTTTTCCCTTTTACTTAGAGTGACCTAGGATTTTATTTTGTAATACCAAGTGTTTAAAATTTTGATATTTAACAAACTTTCCAAAGTCAAATTCTAAATTTAGTCTCTCTTTTTATTCACCTGGTTATCCCTTTTAGCTATTAGATACCCTAAAGTCCAAAAGAGACATATTTGGCTTACTTGGCATTTTAAAATCATACAGGAAGCATTTTCAAGTATGAAATGGTGTTTAACCTTCTTTGGATAATATTTATATAAGTGTGTTATTAGTATATGTACCAAAATTGTATGAGATTCCTGTGATTCTAATATATCTTAGTATATGTTATCAGTAGTAATTATGATTATTATGTAAAATTGGCATAGGTCACAGAAGTAACCAATTCCTAGTCAATTGTGTCTTTAACTATAACTGTTCTAAGACTCATCATCCACAATTACTGTTTTATTTTGATCCTTTTACAGGGCAGTTTATAATCAGATATAGAATTTTGAGGAGTACCCTTAAATGTAGCTTTCTGATAACTTTAGAGATTGCACCATTGGAATAGGGAGAAAAACTCTGGGATTCTCGTGGAGAACTGATGTATTCATGAGGATTCCTGATCCAATGTTAGGCAGAACAGAAGTTAATTGAATAGACTTAACTAACAGAAAATTGAAATAATCTTTTATGACTTTTTAAAACATTTGCTGATTCTTTTTGTTTTGTTTTTCAGAGTCAAGAAAACCTTTTTTAAAAAGCTATTTGCAGCTTTTAACAATTGGGTAAAGTACATTTCCACGAGAAAAATTTGGAGCACATTTCTCTCTCTCTACCTGGTTTCCCCAGAATTTGAAAACTATTTGTAAGTATACATAATTTATGGCAGTATAGTTATTTGCATAAGTTCAATAGAATCTGTTTTCTTTTGTAACAGAACATCATTTAAGAAACTGGTTATTTTACCAAAGTTTTGACTGGAGTGGCATACTTTGAGGTTTAAACAGATTGCATTAAGGAATCAAAGTTGACTTACAGAGCCAATAAAAATCCCTGTGGGAAAGCTGGCCTCATACTTTGGCTATACAGTTACTATACAAGGTGTCCTGACCTGTGGCAAGTAAAGAATGTCGCTTTCTGATGGGCCCAGGAGCTTCAAGTTATCCTGGGACCTCAAGGAGAGGAAATCACTCAATCCATACAGATACCTGGAGGCACAGATAAATCTGTGGTTGGGCTGAAGACTTTAAAAAGTCTTATCTGAGATTCCTATGGAACAAAGTTCCAGCAAAGCCAATTTTTTAAAAAGCCTATATGGCAAATAATTATTCTTGTTATACTTAATGCAAAAACTCAGACCAAGTATAATGAGACTAAAATATATTTTTCAAATAAATTTGTTCTACTATGATTTATCTTTAGTACAAATGGGCACTGGAGAGAGAAAAATTATATGCCAGGTCCTAGCCTTGTCCATTGTTTTTCAAATTTTATCTTTTTGCAACTTGGACTGAATCTTGAATTCTTTCTGGGCTACAAGTCTCAAATTAACACTTTCAAATTTTTCTTCCATTTTTCTGATTTGGACTCAATGAAATTACTCCTACATTATTCTTTGTAGTATGGCAGACTGCCACTGCCTTCCTCCTCTGTACCTAAAGATGCTTTGGGTCTAATATCTGGATAGATTGTACCCAACATTAACTTTTGTTTTTCTTCTGTTTCCATAGAAATGCCATTATTCAAAATCTATTTGCCTTCATGAAGTGCAGAGGCCTAGCCCACCTGCAATGCTACTTCCCGGATGAGACACAGCTCTTTAAGCTGGTCCATTCTCAAGAACTAGACAGGGCTTAGACCACTTTCATGAGTATTCATAGCTCCTTCTTTAGCCCGTTAAATATATATACTTAGCCAACCTGTCATCGTATCTGGTTAGAATTGGCAGTGGGGAAGCTGCATAATTAAGAATTCAGGAAATGTCTCAGATAGCTCTGTAAAGCCTGCACGAACAAATCAAAGCTATGTCTGACCCACATTGTCACTAGGAGTTAGCATCCTGGCCCAGTCAGACCATCCTGGTGGCAAAAGCTGCTTGTAACATTGACCCTGATTGAAGGGATAAGCATATCCCTCTGTTGCGGAGTTTACTGCTGTTATGATCTCTCTATGGGAATACAAGACAGGTTTCCCAGAGACTCTCAAGATTACACACCATATTGCTTCAACAAACATCATCTGTAAGTCCAGGTACTCATGAATATTTCCAACTCAAAGTAGATCAGTTCCATTCTGATGCCCAGTGACTACCCCCACTTTCAGCAGGATGTAGCCAGAGTAAATATGGCACCCAAATCCCATAGAAATGGAATGAAACTTGGCAGTCAGAGATTGTAACTGAGTCTCCCATTTTTCTAAGAGGGAGTTTAATTATTCTCTCTCTCTCTCTCTCTCTCTCTCTGCCTCCCTTTTCATTTCCCCGGCTCCCCACTTCCTACTTAGCCCTTTAGAAATGCAAATACAGCCTTTTACCCCTCCCTTCATCAGATACTCCCCACAGGGCAAGTTCATCTGACTCTCCTGAGAGATAACAGTTGATTTACAGACCAAAATATGCCCGCTACGGAGCTGTCACCCATCAGGAGGTTGCCTTGAGAGGTAACAGCTGATTTCTGTGAAACTCTCCCACTAGAAGACTGCCTCGAGAGATATGAAACTCCCTTCCACCTGGGGAGTTTTGGCCTAGACCTGCTCAGAAGGGCACCAGCAGTCACCACCTTGACTGCATGGTAGGTAAGGCACTGGAGCTAACAAATGGGCTCCCTTGCCTTGCCTGCTGCTTTCTGCTCCAAAAGTGAAGTAGTACATTTAAAGATGGGACACCTGTTCTTCTTCCCCTAAGCTAGCTTTGGAAATAAATCACTTTCTTTATACCACACTTCATGCTTATTAATTGGACTCTGCAATCTGCAAGTTACTAACCTGCATTTCAGTTGCATGTATACTTAGGATATTAAGGGGGGGCTGTGTGTGTAGGTGCACACCTATATATTCCGATAAATGCACAGAATCCCTAGAAGGAAATGCAAATTATGATAACAGTGCCTCCAGGAAAGAGCCATGGGAGGCTGGGCGCAGAGCACAGAGGGAGAGTTCCTTTTCACTCTGTTCTTTTCTAATTTTAAAGTTAAAACATGCACATGTATTATCGATTTAAATATTAAGTAATTTTTAAAAGACAGAAAGAACCCCTCAAGAATAACAAAGCTTTTCCCCTTGTCATTAGTATTGTGTTAGTGTTGTGAATGATGGGGTCCAGGATATGTTACCCCGAAGTATGGCACTGTTACCAAAAAAGTACCAGGGTTTATTCACCTAGCAAGTAGTAAACTACTCTCCATGAGAGCCCAGGTTGTTATCAATAGAAGGTTTATTACTTGGCTCAAGTAAGGAGGGCACTGGGAGTATTCTTCGAAGCAGTCTCTCCCCTAGGGAAAGTGACGGGAGGGTTTGTGGAGTGATGGAGAGGGGAGAGGGTGCATCGTCACATGTAGAAGAGGGATGTCAGTGGTGTGGGTACAGTGAGTCATCGTGCCAGTGCAGAGGTCACACATTATGGTGATGAAACTGTAGCTCCTCGGGGGAGGCGACTTCATCACGGTAATGAGGAAAGGTCACTTGCTTTCATCTGTAAGTTGCTGGGATCTGTCAGGAGCTGGTTGAAACCACCAAGATGACCTCATTCCACAGAGGGTTTGGGGAAGAATAGGCTTCAGGGCAGGAGGCTCTAAAACAGGCTGATTGCTCAAGTTGATTAAATTTCTATAATCCTTGGAGACCCTCCCTCAATGCTTTTAACACCTTGGCATTTGAGAAAACAGCAGAGGCAAGAAGGCTACCCTCTTCTCTCCAGTTTTTCTTTCCTGAAGCACGTCATAAAACCTAAGAAGGTCATTCTCTGACTTTCTGCCATCATTTTCCCCGAAGCAGATCTTAAGACCCTCATTTGAAAAGTGTCCTTTCTCTACCCAGAGGAAAGGAACATCCTTACCTCTGAAGACACAGGGTCACAGAGAAGAATCTAACAAACAGGCTTTGCTAAATTCCTCCCCATTCATTACCATTAAATCATTATTTTTAACCCAGTCACACTTCTCCACAACTGTCCACTTCTTCATAAAACCTATCATTAAAAAAATACACGGGTTTACCTATTTCTTTGAGTGTTCATTTCCAAAAGTCTCTCGTGTTATGTAGAATTTATATTCAATAAATTTGTATGCTTTTCTCTTGTTATAGGCATCTCAGACATAAGCCTAAGGATGGGTGAGGAAAAGAAATTTTTTCTTTTCCAACATGATCATAGGTCAAAAACATAAAGCTGGGACCGAGAGGCTAAGAGTCTTGAAGGTTCTTTAGAGCCAGACAGGAATACATTAAAATGTCTTAAAAGAGCCAAAGAAATGCAAATATCTTTAAAAGCAATGTAAAATCAGCCAATCAATGAATGGCTGTGTCCACACCCAGAGAGGAAGGAGGTAAAAGTTGCAATCAGAAGGAAGAATTAGGTGAATCTGTTGTAGAACTCAGAGTTCCAATTATGGTTCATGGTGTCACACCATCTTGGGCATGAATCCAATCCTGTTTTCTGGCCAAAAATCTCTGAAGAATGCCTAACCTCACCCTCCCAAGATGGAAACCCCAGCTTGCCGCAGACAGCTGTCTCCTTAGGAGGTAAGTAATGCACAAATCCAAAACGCTAAAATCAGGGATTGAGACGGTGAAGGAAATCAAACCCATCTCTTTATATATGAGTTCAGGAATAATGTCATTTATACTACTCATCATGTTTAAGAGCAATTGGTATGTTGCGGCCAGGTGTGGTGGCTCACACCTGTAATCCCAGCACTTTAGGAGGTCAAGGTAGGGATCATGTGAGGTCAGGAGTTCAAGACCAGCCTGGCCAACATGAAGAAACCCCATCTGTACTAAAAATACAAAAAAAAAAAATTAGTTGGGCATGGTGGTGCGCACCTGTAACCCCCAGATACATGGTGGTGCGCACCTGTAATCCCAGATACTTGGGAGGCTGAGGCAGGGGAATCATTGGAACCCTGGAGGTGGAGGTTGCAGTGAGCCGAGATTGCACCATTGCACTCCAGCCTAGGCAATAGAGCGACAAGACTCCGTCTCAAAAAAGAAAAAAAAAAAAGAGAGAGAGAGAGAGAGAAATTGGTATGTTGGAACAGCTGACAGATTAGCCTTGTAATTTCAGTTTGATATATAATCGAGAGATTGATTTTCACTTAAGATTTTAAGCTGAAAATTATAAAAGCAGTAAACAACATTGGAATGTCTAAGATAATTTATGAGTCATTATATTTATAAGTTTGAGTTAATCATATTTATAAAAATTACTTACATTTTGGGGAAGTCTTCGTTAGTCCGCTTGGAGTACTAAGGAAGAAACTAAAATAGATGTTTAAGAGTGGAGGGAAGAAAAAACATGATTTCTTCTACCTGTCTTAGGTCCATGGCTGTAGCCACTATAACAAAAGGCACACATGCAAATGTGTGTAATATAAGTTTTACATGAAACAGGAGCCTTCATAAGAAAATGAAGACCCAAAGAAACAGATGTTTTGATGCCGGGTTTGATGAAGCATGGAGAAATGTGATAGCACAAAGAGGGTAGGATCATAAACCGGAGGGAACTTAGCAAGGCATGTTTGTTCAGATTCTTCGTGTGACAGGAGCGCCAGTATCTTCAGAGATAGTGGTCCTGTCCACTATCTCTGGAGGAGGACAGTGCTCCTGTCCTCCAGACACAGGAAATGCACCTCTTGAATGACAGTCTTATGACCTGCCTCAGGGGAAGGTCAGAAAATCCTGGGTTTTATAACCTGTTGCCAGAGAGAAGGACTGGGGAAGATCAGAAAGGCCTTCCTACAGGTGCTGTCTCCCACGTGCCTTCAGGTTAAAATACTCAATCTGCCAAAGCACCGTATTTAGAATTCCTGAGACCCATTAAGCAAATTTAATTAATTAAATTGCAAATGCCTTTTGGTGGTAATTATTGAAATTTACTATTTTTTGAAACAGAATTATAGGATTTGTAACTTAAACTTCAAAGCCCAATGAGTGAGATTTTTTAAAATTTATGTTTGATATAATATTAAATGAGGTAACAATATAACCTTAAACTATCATTTCCCATTCCCAAAAGTTGCCGTCAAGATGTTAAAAATTCCCCTTGACATCAGGCTGGGTGCAGTGGCTCACGCCTGAAATCCCAGTACTTTGGGAGGCTGAGGCAGGCAGATCTCCTGAGGTCAGGAGTTTGAGACCAGCCTGGCCAACATGGTGAAACCCCATCTCTACTAAAAATACAAAAATTAGCCAGGTGTGGTGGCGGGCACCTGTAATCCCAGCTACTTAGGAGGCTGAGGACCAAGAATTGCTTGAACCGGGGAGGCGGAGGTTGCAGTGAGCTGAGATGGCGCCCCTGCACTCCAGCCTGGGCAACAGAGTGAGAATCTGTCTTGGGGGGAAAAAAAATTATTGACATCTTAGAAGTCTAAGTGGTGGAAACCCTTCTCAAATTCCCCCTGCCAGGCCCCATCTCCCTCATCTTGCTGTGCTGGTTCTTTTCTAAGGCACTTACCACCTTCAAACAGACTATACAACTTACTTTTTTATAAAACTATTTTGGTTTATTTTATTTTGATAAAATATACGTAACATAAAAGTTGCCATTTTAACCAAATTTAAGTATACAATTCAGTGGTGTTAAGTATGTTCACAATGCTGTATAACCATCAGTTAACATTTGTTATGCTTAGTATTTACTGTGTCTTTCCTCTCCAGAAAATTGACACACCTTGGGAAGGGATTATGTTGTGTTCATCAGTGTTTCCAGAACCTGGGACAGTGTGCTTGGCACCAGAGTGGTCAGTGAGTTCTTGCCTGGATCTGACCACCTCCCTAGCAAGGTTACTTGGTGACACCAAACTGAAGCAGTTTTGGGAGCAAAGGAGAACACAGAGCCCATCGTTGCTCCCTTTCTTCTCTCCATAGGAAACAGCTCCAGGACATTGACCAGCCAGGCTGTGAGACTGTGGAAAGGCCCTGCACTGGGCTGCTGCTGGCCTGGGGGAGGGAGGTGTGTGACCCAGGCTGCTTGTGTCTTCTCTAAACCACGGCACACAGCAGCTCCCCTTGACTCATTGAGAAATAACTTGAGATGCTGGCTGGCTTTGTTTCATGACCATTTTAAACTTAATTGTTAAGAATGAGTAAATTAGGTGAATGTAAACGGGATAAAAGTTTGTAAATGAACTTTTCATTGTTTCTTTTTCAGTAACTTATTTTTAAGTGGTGTCATGATTAGGTTGTAGATTCATGAAACATCTGAATAATTTCTAAGCAAGATAAAATACTGAAACATAAATTGCTGAGCATAAGTTTATTTTTTGCTCTCTTCAATTTTATACAAAAACAAAATGTGTTTAGATCTGTTAGTAAATATGTTCTGCTTCACACTGAAAAACTGTGTTACGAAGAAGCAGATATGATGACATGGTGATAGTTTACAAAATGCTGCTTTGTAATTGCTAAAGATTAAAAAATCTAATTAATATGTGCAATTAAAATTACTAAAAATAGGGAAAAAATTCTGTATGCCAAGCATATACAAGGAAAATGATGTGTGTTTTTGTTGAGGAAAGTTATAAAGAAAGCATAAGGATATGCCATAGTTTGTTTGGGTTTTTTTGAAGGAAAGAATAATTTCGTCTAATTCAGAGGTTATTTTAAGGTTGTTTCAAAATACAGATTTAGGAATGAAATAGAAACAAGGCAGAAAGGAACCAGTGAGTAGGAGAAAGGGAGATTTTTGTGTTTTATCAAAATAATTTCCTGTGCTCTACACCATCTTCTTTAAGTCTTTGATTACTTAAGAAAACCAAGTTAAAGGTTTGTTATTGTTGTTGTTGTTGTTGTTTTGCAAATATGTAACTTCTTTTGAAGTCTTTCAATATCACTCTGGTTAAAGGCTTGACTAGTATTTCACAGTGACCTAGGATCCTGTTTTTGATCAAATAATTTGAACCTTTATTTTGACACTTTCTGAAATCAAATTTTAAAGTTTTTAAACTAAGTCTTTTTGACCTTGAATTAATTTTGGGATACCCCAGAGGGCCCTGGAACATCTGAAAGCATCTATAAAACAAAGATATTACACCAGTTGGGCTTATTTGATATGTTAAATTACATGGGAAATATCAAAAGATGTTTAATTTTCTTTGAGTTGTATTTATATGGGTATGTTATTAACATGTGCTCCAAAATATGTCTTGGCATAAGTGTTATCAGTCATAATGTTGATTATTATGCTAAAATGTTGTACACCATGAAAATAACAAATTTCCCTGTCAATTGCATCATTATGAAGTCTCATAATGATGAGAGTTGTGGTTTAAAACCTGGTGAGATTTTTTAACCATTTTAAGTCCTGTTGCCCATAGTTAAATTGGTTTATTCTGATGCTTTTTCTGAAAGCTCTTTGCAAGCAACTATAATTCTAAAGTGTTGGGTCTTCAAGGAAGTTCATGGAAAGGATGAAAAGAATTCTGACAAGTACAGGCTTCTGATAATTTTGAGATACCATTGGGCTCAGTAAGAATTTCTAAAACTAATGAAATAATTAATGGGTTTGTGAAACCAACCAAGATGAAACAGACCAAAAATTAATTACATGAGATAGAATAAACTGATAAAAAAGAATTCTGGGTTTTTACAGCTTTTTTGTTTGAAACATTTCTGGTTCTTTTAATGTTTTGTCTTCCAGATTTAAAAAAAAAAATTTTTTTCTTTTAAGCTATCTACAGTTTACAAGAATTTGGTAAAGTATACATAGATAAACAAAAATTGAGATATTTGCTTTTCCTCCCTACGAAATCCCTCCAAAATTTGGAAAGTATACATGAGTATTCTTATTTTTATGGCAATATGGTTATTTGCATGAATTCATTAAGAATTGCTTTCTTTATAAAAGGATACAATTGGAACACTGGTTATACTACTAGGGCTTTGGTTGGAATGTCATATTTGAGAAGATGCATAGAATACCTGGCAGCAAGTGTTCCTAGCCTTACAGTGAAGGAGTAAAAAGTTGTTACTTCCTGGCAGGCCCAGGAGCCTCAAGCTATTAGATATTACAGGTAAAGGATGATTTTTGCCTTGGTTTGGCCTCCTAGCATTGAGAGGTTTTAAAAGTCCAATCTGAGATTCCTTATCAAAATTTCCAGCAAAGCAAATTTAAAAGAAACCAATGTGGTTATTCTTGGTGCACTTATGCAAATAACTAGGCCAAGTTGGAGAATAAATTTATTTTACAAACATATTTGTCTTACCATGATTGTCCTTGGTAGAAATGAAATGATTGTGGATAAAAAATTTATTTTTAAAAAGAAAACTTTAGTACGCCTGTTATTAGATAGTAGCCCTGCTTATTGTTTTCAATTTTTCATTATCTACCTGGAGACCAGACTGGATTATGAATTCTAGTTTTCTCCAATATCTGGTTACAACTCTCCATGAAGAATGGGAACCACTGCGTTTCTGAAGCCCTATAAGCTGGACAATTCAATGTAAATTTCAAGGGCTAAGTTTCATGCCTCATGTGTGGGCCTACACAGAGCGTTCACAGAAGCGTCCAATGCCATAAGACAATTCAATCAAAGACCTTCAAACTACAAACCAGAATGAGAAGCTGCTGACTTCATTCTGTGGACAACTTTTCCCACGATTGCTGGAGCAAAACCCGCAGTGTAACAAGGCTCTTACCCCTCTTAAGGTTTTCTTACCTATGCCCACCTCATTCATTTGGCAGGATGACACTGTAGTGAGGATTTCAAGATCAGTGGTTTTTGGTGGATCGGTGAGTAGCTTGGAAGAGTAGCGGATATGTCATGTCAAACCCAAATCTTTACAGGACCTAAGAGATCCTTTAGTTCATGTAGTGGGTACTTTAGCAACATCCCTGACACAACTATTTGTTCAAATTATAGTGGTGTCTTTTATAGAGTTAACATTCTCTGCTCTAATTTAAGCCTTTCCTGGGGTGCTAGATGATAAAACTGCTACCTACTAACTAAACGGGGAGGAATCTGTGTAGTTGCTGATAGTTTTTCTTGTACACAGATGAATACATTGGGTGTTGTAGTGACTCAGTTTAACTTTGATTAAAACGGGTAGATTCCTTCTCTGGCTCATTCCTTGATTTACTCAACTTTAGTTGGTTCAGTTCATGGGGACTCTGCTTAGGCAGCATACTCCAAACACTTGGTATAACCTGATAATCATAATATCCTCCTAATAGTTACAAAAGTAGTCTCCCTGGTGCGCTGTATCCTCTCAAAAAGTTTTAAATGTTTGTATACAAACATCTGTTGAACATCAAATATTCTTTCCTCATCTAAATGACAGAAATGCCGAGAGATGTATGATCATGAGGACACTGTAGCCTGTGAAGGGTGTGTTGAGACTGGAAACTTAGAATGATGGTAATTGAGAGCAGCGCCAATGTCCTGCGTTTTGGTCAGATTCTCGCCTAGGTGAGCACTTGACCAAAAGAGGAATTGTTAAGTGAAAAGTATAGGAGGGCACTGTTCAGGACTAAGCTCCTGCACTAGGCCCCACCAGACCAGACTAAAAATCCAAATAGAGTCACTCATGCTAATGTCCCACGTGACCCAAGTAAAACAATAAGTTGTTTTCTGACTTTCCAAGAAATGAGGAGGGAGAGGTAACAGCCAGTTCCCCAAACAGGTCAGTTCCAACCTTCAGCTGGCATAATAGTGGCCTTCTTTCTGCTTTAATTCTTAACCGGAAGTCATCTGGTATTAACCAATGAATTATCTTTCTATTGTTTTGTCTGTCACCACTGTAAAAGAAAAGTAACTTTGAAGTGGCCAATCTGCTTTTTGTTCTGTTTCTGCTCTGTTCAACCCTTTTTCTGTCTCTAAAGCCACTCTCCTCTGCTCAATTTATTGGAACATTATTTTGTTTTATGGAGTGAGGTATTGCCCAATTCTAGAATTGCAAATGAAGTCAAATGAGATCTTTGCATTTGTTGTAATGTTGTCTTCCGACATATCTAAACTGCCAAATCCAAATGACCAAAAACATGAAGTTTAGATGTGATTGAGATCAGGGAAACAGAAAATAAGTTACAATAAACAATGAGTTCCCACTTTAAATCCATAGACTGACAAAAATTATGAAAGAAATCTAATATCAACTGCCCTCAGAAATGCCAGGGAAAACAGTATCCTCTTCCATTACTGGTACAAATCTGAATTACAGAGTGGTAGGAAAATAAGATGCAGTAAGATGCAGACATGACAGCCAGGCGCAGTGGCTCACACCTGTAATCCCAGCACTTTGGGAGGCTGAAGAGGGCTAATCAGCTGAGGTCAGGAGTTCGAGACCAGTCTGGCCAACATAGCAAAACCCCATCTCTACAAAAAATACAAAAAAATTAGCCAAGCATGGTTGCGTGCACCCGTAATCCCAGCTACTTGGGAATCTGAGGCAAGAGAATCGCTTGAACCCAGGAGTCGGAGGTTGCAGTGAGCCAAGATCGTGTCACTGCACTCCAGCCTGGGTGATAGAGTGGAACTCCATCTCAAAAAAAAAAAAAAAAAAAAGAATTCTGAACTCTATATATAGCCTTTTAAGAAAGCTGTTTGAAAAACAATCTGGCAGCACTTACTAATTTTTTTTAATCTGCATTCTTTATGAATCAACAATCTCACTCCTGAGGAATCTAGCTGTTAGAAATAAAAGAACCAATTTGAAGAATGTAGTTATAAGGTTGCTGTAATATATCACTCTTCGTAGTGGAGGAAGAAAATCTAGAAACAAAGTGAATGTCCATCAATAGAGAGAACGTGAATTCATCACGGAACTTCCTCCCAGTAGTTTGCTGGAGCTGTCTCCAGAGATCCTGCGTGGAACTCTTCTCAACTCGGCTCCACCCAGCCATCACATTGGTAGTTTGAAATGAGCCATGGTGGGAACGTTTAGGGCATGGATATCAGCAAACACTAGCAGTCAGGGCTTTTCCTGAGAGAGCTGGGTGTTGTATCTTTACCAGACAAAACTGCCTTCACCCCATAAAATAATAGGCATTAAAAATGATGCACCATTCCAGTTAAATTATAGGTGTTTTCATTTGGTTTCATTGATTGATATAAGAATAGTATGTGTTCCACTACATTTTTGAAACACATTTTTTAAAAACCTTGTAGAAGTGTATATGTGCATAAATATTTTATATGATTATATGAACATGGAGGAAAGTATGAAAGATACATTGGAAAGGGTAATGGGATTATGGGATTAGGGGTAGCTGGGGAGGGGAGGAATTTTTTTTTTTTAATGATTCCATATGTAACTGACATACACACAGGTGTGTGTGTGTGTATAAAGAAATTAAGGAAACAAAAACTAAGTTTAAAATCCACAACTTTGTAGAGATGTTTGTGCTTTATCATAAAATAAAAAAGCAAGTTGCAGAGCCACGCGTTGGTAACGATATGGCTCCGATGAGTGGAGGAACACCAGGGCTCTTGTCTCGTGTTGAATTAGATGAAACAACAAGGACACACGTGGAGTGGGTTTAAGGAGCAGCGAATTTAACAGGCAAGAAAGAAGGAAGAAGATCCCCTGTACAGAGACAGAGGGAGGGGGGCTCCAAAGCCCAGAGAGGGAACCCCAAGTACGGTGGAAACCAGCCAGGTATATATAGAGTCTGGAGGAGGTGGTGTCTGATTTGCACAGGGCTCAGGGGATTGGTTTGACCAGGCATGTCATTCATGTAGCCCGCGGAAAAACTGGCCCTCCCACCCTAGCCTTTTAATATGCAAATGCAGGGCGCCATGATGTTCTACACACGTAGGGATATGTGGGGGCAGCCATGATGCCAAGAACATGTGGGGCAAGGGCAAGAAGGCCAGGGGAATCTCCATGTTTGGGTAGACCCAGTTTCTAATGGCCTGCATTTGCATATCAAAGGTTGTGGGCCTGGCTCTAAGAGCTGC
Source organism: Macaca fascicularis (assembly GCF_037993035.2). Lineage (NCBI taxonomy): Eukaryota > Metazoa > Chordata > Mammalia > Primates > Cercopithecidae > Macaca > Macaca fascicularis. The sequence goes on from NC_088391.1 coordinate 9,874,018, forward strand.
TTTAAAAATGAAAATTTTTCAAGGACTCTTTTTCCTAATTGCCTAAAATAATTTCTTAATAACTCCTACAATAGTATGATCCTGTTTCAGTAAAAAGAAATAAACCCAAACCCCAGTGTATGTGTATATTTGCCTGCCTGTGCTTGTATGAGCATTGTGAACAGTTGTGTGTAGACTTTGGATATATCTCGGGAAGGTAAGAGTAGAAGTTGGTGAGAATTTTCTCTATATGTCTTTGAACTGTTTTGCCTGTAACAACTAATATGTTATATGTTCATAATTTGAAAAACATCAAATGAAAACAATTTCCAGAAAAGAAATTAGTTCCTTCGGATTGTCAACACTCTTTCACATTCATTACCACCTTCGCCCCACTTAACCTGTGTAGGAAGAACAAACATGGCTATCTCCACTTCACTGTTAAGGAAGCAGAGCTGGGAGATGGAAACTGCCTTGTCCATGACCACATGACTATGGGCATTGGAACGTGTCTCCCACCCAGTCTCTTGACCCACAGTCCAGAGGTTTTTAGATACCGCAGTGGATGTGGGAGGAGAAAAGCAGCAGTGACAACAGAGAGTGGCCAATGGTATCTTTCTAGGCAAGGACAACTCCGCAGCAGGAATGAACTCTGCCTATGACATAAAACATATGTGAACACACAATTATCAGTATTTACCATGTATATCTAAGAAGGCTATTTGTCTAACCTTGCCTGAAGCAGCCAGCATTTGTAATCTTACCACATCATCTGGAAGCTTCAGTGCTAGTTTCATGGGGTTATTCTAGGTCACGTGCCCAGAAGAACCTTCATAAACATCAACTATGGTAGGGAGGAGGGAATAGTGCCTGGTATGCCCTTCTTCCATATCTGTAAGGTGACTTTCCAAGGCCCATTCTGCTGGCTCTATAAGAAGGGAATCCAGTTGGAGACCTTGCAAGTCCTCACCTGTGGGACGTCCTCCCAGGACACGGATTTGTGTACTGTTCCTTTACCATATCAGCATCTTTAACAAACACACCCTGTGCTTATTTAAGAGATCTCTAAGTTCCTGAAAACAAAGGAGTGTGCACTGTGACATGGCCAAATGAATCACAGAGTAGCTCCAGGTGGAACTGGGCCAGGTGGCAGTGAGCTCCAGGTGGAAGTGGGCTGGGTGGCAGTCTTATTCTCAGTGGCACTTTGTGTGTTCTTGCCTTTGCTGGCGTGGTTTGTCTTTTGAAAATGGATTGGGAATTACGTTTTGGGGTTCAAAAATATTATTTCCACACCTACATTGATCTGGGTGTGTTTGACTAATGTTTGTGTTATGAACATACGACACGTTGGTTGTTATAGGCAATGAGTTTTAGTGGAGCTAGTTGCAGTGTGATGAGCAGAGACCCAAGTCTGGAGCCCATGGATCTACAGAGAGACCTGGCTTTTCTACTAGCTGTAGGATCTTGAACAAGCCAGAAATTCTGTGTGGGTCAGTGTTCCCATCTCTAATATAAGAATTATTAAACCTGCTTCTTGTCCCTCATGGATCATTGTGAGAATCAAACTGGAAAACGTATAAGAAAATGACTTGCAGACCATAAAGCACTTTAGACACACAGATGTTGTTATTGATTTGCTGTGTCATAGGGAATGAGAAGTCTTCTCCTTAGACCCCTATTTTCAGGCACATATAAAAAATATTTATGTATACATGACTTCAATTTTAAATCCTTCATGGTTAATACAAGATCCCTGGTAAATCTTTTTTGTAATGTTGAGTGAAATTCCCTCAAGAGATTCTGTTCATGTATCTGCAAAGCAGTATTTGCCACCAACAAATAGGGATTTTAAAAAGATGTTTTCCCCTTGACCATAGTTATTTCTGCTTGACACTATGCAAATGCCTTTATTTCACAATGCTTTTTCCTTGTTTCTTTAAACGAGAGCTTCAGAAACAAGAGTAGTACACTGTGTTGCTTAAGATTTTCAAAATGCAACTAAGTCTTTCCATTCAAAGTTCAGAATATTCTTCTAAATGTAAATAAGATCCACTTTACATTTTTGGAATGCAACCTGGTAAAGATCATTAAAATTAAAAATAATAACCTCTTTGGTTATAGATGTGACAAAGCATATAATAAAGCTAACATTCATGGAAGGTTTCCTGTGTGCCAGGCACAAGGCTAAGTGCTTTACAAGGATCATCATCTTTAATCATCACAATTCAGTGAGTAGATATATTATTATCCTCATTTTGCAAATTTGGAAGACTGGGCTACTGAATTCAACAAGACACCACTTTTTCCCCATGTGTTCATGAAACATCACTATTAAAGTGGATATCCATCAAATTTAGAACATCAAGCCCTGGCAGATGGGTAAAGAACACTAGAAACCATCCTTTCTATACGCCAGACACAGTGCTAGACCCTTGTCACAAACGATCTCATCCAACCTTCCCACTGCCTTACTATTTCCCAGACGAAGACATGAGGCTCAGGAAGATGGCAAACTACTGTTGTTGAGATTGTTATTGGCTGCCAGGCCTAGTGCTGGGTGTTTTTCAATGGCCTCCTCATAAACAGACAATCCTCAGATAAGGAAACTCGGTGAAATGCATACAGTAAACAAACGCATGAAAAAAATGGTCAGCATCTCTAATAATAAAACATTACAACTGAAAACATCAATGAGGTACCAATTGCATTTGTCACATTAGCCAAACAACGCTAAATGCCAACGGTAGTGACTTCATAGTGAAGCTAATTTATTTATATATTGCTGGTGGCATGTTTATGGCCAAACACTAAGATGCAGCATACAAATGTACGCCCGCTCTAAGATTACCCACAACGTGAAGGGAACCCAGCAAAATGAAAACAGCTGTTGTGTTAGAGCGGAATAAAATGTTTAATCTCTCAGATTGTCTTCGCTCTTTTATAATACTGTTTTTGCAATAAATAAAACTGGGGCAAAAAAGCATTTTATTATCCCATCTATCACTTAGAGTTGGGGGTTGCATTCCTGACTTCAATAAATCATAGATATGACCAAGAAATAATGAAAAAGCCAAGATTCAGTAATTTCAAGCTTCTGTCTTCACCTGAGATATCAAAAGTAGGCTCTAAAACACAGAATTTTATGATCCTCATTTAACCGCCTCATTTTCTTGATGAAGAAATGAAGGCCTAGAGACATAGAATTTCTTGTCAAGGTCAAACAGTTGCATGTGGAGCTGCAGCAAGCACCTGTTGCTCACTAAAAGAAAAAAAAATTCCTTAAAAGGAAAGTGCATTTGCTATTTATATGAAACTGCCAAAAAATTGGCAGAAAAGAAAATGGGGAGATCTCAGAATTCAAATGCTGGAGCAAATGTGTCCCTGGAGTCCATTCTGGAACTTCTGGTTGGGATGTGCTGGCCACCCATCTCAAGGTAGGGTCTTACTCTGAGGCAGTGGCTCTCACTGTGGGGCTCCCGGGCCAGCTGCATCAGCATCATCTGGGAATTTGTTAGAAATACACATTACTGGGACCCGTTCATGGTAAAGTGAAGCATAAATTCTGAGAGCGGGGCCCCACAATATCTTTTAACGAGCTCTCCGCGCGTGTTTCTGCTGCATGCCGAAGACTGAGAAACAGGCTCTAGGGCATTGCCTCGTCAAGTTCAGTACGTGGGAATTGCCTGGGGATCTTGTAAAACTGTAGGTTCTGATTCAACAGGTCAGAGGGATGGGGTCTGGGAGACTGCAGTTCTAAAAAGTTTTCAGGATATGCCAATGCTGCCTCTTTGGGAGCCACACTTTGAGTAGCAAGATTCAAGTAAAGCCATGTGCCCATGAACAGATGCCAGGCTTGCATACATTGAACCTCAGCCCTCTGTGTCCTTCCTACTCCGAGTGTGGCCCAGACTCAGCATCATGGGCACCCTCTGAAGCTTGTTGGAAAGGCAGACTCTCAGCCCCACCCCAGACCACTGCATGTAATCTGTATTTTAAGAAATTCTGCAGGTTTACTTGGCAACATTAAAGTTCGAGCAGTCCTGGTGGAAGGAGGCGGCCGGAGGCAGAGGGACAGTTAGCATCTCTGAGCCAGTCACCTCCACCAGGCAGCATCAAGACTCCACCCTAGTGTAACTGACAGATGTTACCTCCCACATTTGGAAAAGGCTGGTGGCCCAGGGGTAAGGGGAGGGGAGCTAGGGTGTCACCGGACAGAATGGCCAACAACAGGGGCTGGGTAGGGGAGAATGGGGGACAGGAATCATGCAGGAGTATTTTTAATGCAAAAGTGTTAAGAAATAAGGCTTCTCCCCCGACAAAACCAAAATAAGACAAAACAATGCCTGCTGTTGAAAGTTTTGCCAAGCAGTGCAACTTCACCACATAAGGATGGGTGAGCGGCAGGCACTGAGGTTATCATCACCTCCTCCTAAACCTTCCCTCCCAGCCACAACCCTGCTCCAGAAACCAAGGAAGACGTGGGAAAGGGCTGCACAATGAAGAGAGGTTCCAGCTGGAAGCATTTTAGAAACATAGCCTACTGCATGAATTTCCTATGCTGCTATAGGAAATCACCACAAACTCAGTGGCTTAGAACAACATATGAAACCATCTCACAGTTCTGGAGCTCAGAAGTTCTAAAATCAGCCAGGCACAGTGGCTCACGCCGGTAATCCCAGCACTTTGGGAGGCTGAGGTGAGTGGATCACCTCAGGTCAGAAGTTTGAGACCAACCTGGCCAACATGATGAAACCCCGTCTCTACTAAAAATACAAAAATCACCCAGCTACTTGGGAGGCTGAGGCAGGAGAATCGCTTGAACCCTGGAGGCGGAGGTTGCAATGAGCCGAGATCGCACCTTTGCACTCCAGCTTAGGCAAAAGAGTGAAACTCCATTTCAAAAAATAAAAAGAAGTTCTAAAATCAAAAAGTCAGTGGGGCTGTGTTCCATCTGCAGGCCTTATAAAAGGACATATTTATCTGCCTTTTCCACCTGCATTTCTTGGCTCATGGCATCTTCCTCCATCTTCAAAGCCAGCAGTGTAGCGTAGCATCTTCAGACCTCCCCTCCTCCAACTTCTGCTTCTATCCTCACATCCTCCTCTCTGAATTTCCTGCCTCTCCCTTTGCTTTCTAAGGACCCCTGAGATGACACTGGACCTCCTAGATAATCCAGGATAACCCCCATCTCAGGGTCTTTAATTTAATTATATCTGCAAAGTCCCCTTTGCCATGAGGAATGACATATTCACAGGTCCAGGGATTAGGATGGAGACATCTTTGGGGGTTGGGGGGGCAGTTCATTGCTCTGCCTACCACACCCTTTCCAAAGCTTCTCTCATGGGTCTATGGGGAAGGACGCCACCTTGCCAGGGGGCTTGCTGGGCTCCTGTGCCCTGTCTTTGAATCTGGAAAATAATGTCACTGCCTCATTCAGAGCTGAGAACATTGCAGTATTTCATGTGTCAGACTTCCCACTGTCAGCAGGACTTAGCTTAAGTTATTTATATTGTCAATGGCTTGCCTTTTGCATTAATGTAACTGTTTGTGTTAAATAAAATTTTAAGATAGGAGCCATTCAGAGCCCCACTGGGGAGTGCTTTCCGTTCTGTGGGGCACCAAGGCTCACGGGGAGAGCTTAATGAGAGTAAGCGGCCATTGTTACTTATCAGACCCAGCTGCCCTCTCACCAACCCCAGTCACACCTGAAATATGCTCAGCTCATGAAGCTTCCACTGAGGACTGGCTTTCTTGCTGACTCTAAATGACTTTAGGTCTGGTGCAGGTAATGGGGTGGGTGATTGGCCTCAGGCCCCAGCTGTAATATAGGAGTCTGTCAACAAGGCTTTCCACTGCTGGTGGGGCTGTGATCTGGAGCAGGAAGCCTGTGGATGCCAGGCTCCTCCAGACCCTGGCCAGGGCTCAACTTACCCTGATGGGCTTCCTTCTGGGAAGCACTGGAGCTGGAAAAGTTCTGATTCCCTCAACAAAGTCTGCATATCAGGTCCGTGGTAAATGCTGGGATGCAACCACAAAAGGCCTGGTCCCCGCTCCAGGAGCTTACCGACAATGAAAAGAAACAGCAACAGTACAGGGCGGGAGGCATGATGGTAAAATTAAGAAAAGGGTGTTCAGGGGAGAAGGAGGAGCCCCTATCTGGCCTAGCAACAACACATGAGCTGGGGCCCAAAGAATGAGCTGGAGCTAATCAGGTGAGGGGCCGAGGAGGCTTTCCTGCAGGAAGAGAAGCTGGGGCACAGTGAGCACGTGGTAGGCGCTGGCTATTGGCATCTGTGTTACTATTATTCATGTACTCCTGCATGCATGCCATGCAGAAAGGGCACTGTAGTCATGACATCTAACAACCTCATCCTTACCATGTGCTGTGCCCCATGGGCTTCCCCTATGTTAACTCATGTGCGGCTCACAACCACCTGTGAAGTGGTGACTATTGTTACCTTGGAAGGAAACTGAGGCACGGAGAGCTTAAGGCAGAGGTGAGGTGATGTGACTCAGAGCGGCAAAGCTAGGCTGCCCCTCCTCACAGCCTGATTCGACAGCCCAACTCTTAGACAATTGCCTGCCCTGAAGTCCCCAGTCCCCGGTACCCGGTAACATGGCAGCTATAGATGGGATAGGATGAGTAGCAGCACAGTACCAGACAAATAGTTCTGGATTCTTCCACAGAGAGCTGGGTGCCTTGGAAAAGTTACAGGGTTCAGCCTTGATTTTTTGGAATGTGGTGGGCAGGGAAGAAACCTGCAGGCCTTCCACGAGACCCTCATCAGCTGCTCTCGGCTGCAGGTGTGAACGGCTCCAATGCACACTTGAAAACTGCGCCCCCAGCAGAGACAACATCGCTCCCTCCAGCTCCCAGATCTTTTAACCTGGAAGGGCCTTGGTCTTTCAGGAAGCTGCCCCTGTGTGGAATGTCAGGCGCCTCTACCACGGGTGAGGAGTGGCAGCTCCCTACTCTGTGGCCCAGCACTTCAGGAGGCCTGCTGACAAATCCACTCCAGATGGTCCCAGAGGAAATGGTCTAGTGGCCAATGAAGGGTGGGAGGACAGACACCAATGCCATGGCCTGGATCCCAGCAATTACCCTAGATGCTTATGAAACAGTTCATAGAGACCCTCCTTCCTCCAAAGCTCTTCCTTTGCCATTTTCATTAAAAGCCACCGCTAACTGTCATCACTCTGCCAGCCCCAGGGAGAACATACTCTTCAGGGTCTGATGCATCTTGGCAACAATATTTTCCTCTTCCTCCCAACAACACAACTGATCCCCCTTGCCCCTGGTACTCACCCCCCTCTTTCAGCCTTTTCATTGGAAAGTGATGAGCCACGCGAATACCCTTCGGGCAGGCTTCCTGTCCACATATTTGGTCAGCTCAACCCATAAACGAAGGCGATTTGCAGAGATCCTTGGCTCTGACAACCTGGGCACTGCAGATAACTGAGGCAGAGCCTCAGGCTGCAGCCAGATTGGTCAGGCAGCCGGAACGCCTCAGGCCATTTTAAGAAGCTCCCACAATCAAGTTCTTTACCTGGCATGACCTATGAAATCAAGATTCTCGGTGCTATTGGAGGGAAAATTAAGTGACTTACTCAAATTATGTCAAGTGCCCTGCCAAGCATGACTGCTTTTATTATTTTCTTAGTTGTTTTTAGTTGTCTTGATTGTGCTTCAAGGGCAGAGAAAGTTGAGTTAGTCAGATTCCTCGGTTCTTACTTGTCAGTGCGGCCGTGACTAAGAACTGCTTCGCTCAAACCCTGGCTCTACCACTTAGCAGCCATGTGGCCTTAGTGGCATCTCTCTGTTAACTAAGGTTAGCAATGGTGCCTACCACTGCAAGCCTGTTGTAAGGGTAAAATGGTTATTGCAAAAAAAAAAAAAAATACTTGGATATATGACTGATGAATAGTAGGAACTATGCATTTGTATATTGTTAAAATTAGATTTTTCCCCTTTTGATTATTATTTTACTTTTCTCCTTCTTCCCGCATCTCTACTTCCCTCCTCTTCTCCAGGGAGCCAGTCTAAAGTAGTTGACGTATGGCCTGTTATCCTTGTAAACAGGCTTTTCAAAGTCAGAATTAATTCCAGGCCACACGTCATAGCTAACAGCCAATGGTGTTGTATTAACAATTTCCATAAGTGCTGGGTAAACTATGACCAGCTACAGTGATCACCATATTCTGGGCTAACAATTGAATTTACCTATAAAATAACTTCTTTATAGACAGATGCTTTGTATTGACAGTGGATAAGTCTGGGTTCTTTGTTGCAAGCAACAGAAATTGATCCTGGCTGAGAATCTCACAGAATGCCCAGCCATGGGGTAGGGGAATCCCTCAAATCTATGCCATCTTACAGAGATGTAAGGGATCATCTTCAACGTATGGCTCCTAAGGCTGCCCAGGGTAGAGACATCCAGAAAATGCGAGAAAGATGGCCATGCATGGGAGGTTTTATTGGCCAGGCCCAAAGGTGGCTCTATGCCATTGGTTAGAATTCAGTCACATGGCCCAACTGCAAGGGAGGCTGTAACCTGGCTGTGTGCCTCAGGGAGGAAAAAAAAGAAAGTGGGGTTATTGGTCAGCTAACAGTCTCTGCTATGGAAAACAAGCATTTGGTTATTTCAGTTACTATGGCAGAAAACAGACTCTCCCTCCCACACAGTTCCATATGGCAAGAAATTCTTCAGACTTATCAAGGGGTTTCAAATCCTCAGCATCAAAAAAGATGAAAAACGTCCAATACAGGCATTACAAGAGACACTCAAGGTCTCTCCTGAAAGAGAGGGGATCCCTCTCTGGTTGCAAACAAGATATTGGCTGGGCTACAGTCTCATCTGAAGACTTGATTGGGGCTAATAGGGGAGGGAAGGCTTCTTGAGGCAGACTGTGTTTTCTTCCCTTGCAGAGGCTGAACGCTGTGTTTTCTCATCTACAATTTCAACAGAGGTGACTCTGTCTAAAGATTTTTCAAAGGTAGTAAGATGTAAGCTTCCTGTGTAATGCTAACCCCAGCACTTATAGCAGGAGCTTCTCATTCATTCATTCAAAATCATATTTTTAAGCACCTACTGTATGCCAGACATTCTAGGCATTGGGAATACAGCAGTAAAAAAAAAACCCCAAACCCCTCCATAGAGTTTGCATTCTCCTTTGATTTTGGGGCCATTTCATGATGCAGGTTCACTATTTTAGGCTTTTTTTTTTTTTTTGAGATGGAGTCTCACTGTCACCCAGGCTGGAGTGCAGTGGCATGATCTTGGCTCACTACAACTTCCGCCTCCTGGGTTCAAGCGATTCTCCTGCCTCAGCCTCCCAGGTAGCTGGGATTACAGGTTCCCACCACTGCACCTGGCTAATTTTTGTATTTTTAGTAGAGCTGGGGTTTCACCATGTTGGCCATGGTTGGCCAGGCTGGTCTTGAACTCCTGACCTCAGGTGATCACCCACCCCAGCCTCCCAAAGTGCTGGAATTACAGGCATGAGCCACCACACCCAGCCTAGGCATCTTTTAAAAACCATTTTAATGTTCATAGTTGGTGTGGCCAAGAGGTCCCTCCTGTTAGGATCCCTTCCCCCACCTTCCCCCCAGCCCCACCCTACACACAGACATTGGGATCCACAACATGCATCTGGGAAATCCCAAGTCACAGATGATGACAGATGAGGCAGCTTTGGGGTAAGTAGCAGCCCATACTCCCTTGTTCTCTGATTCTGCTCCTGAAATTTAAAATTCTGTGGAATGAATGGTGTGCCATGAACACTGGCCTTCATTCATTTCACAATGCACTGAACACTACACTCGTGGAGCAGCAGTGTGATCTGTTTCTTCACTTATTCAGCCACTGGCAAACATCTTCACTCTACGTGGTAGCAAAGTGCCAGGCCCTTGGGCTTACCGCGAAGGGAGAGGCACGACTCTTACCTTCCCAGTGCTTTCCACACAATGATGGAAACTTGTGACCAAAGTTTGAGCCCTCTCACTGTTGGAAACATGGCTCTCCTTGAATCAGCATCCACCCACTCCCATTTTGTTTGTTTTATTAAGAGAGTATGAAGATTCTCAGCCTGGGAAGCCCATGAGGTAAAAAGAACCAAGTCAGACTCTTCAGCACACCTGAAGGCATCTTGCGAACACGGAAGCTGTGTTTCCAGTAGAACCTGTATTTAACTTATTCCCATGAAGGTCCCCAAGTGGACCGCATCTGTATACCCTAGTCCAGATTTTTAAATCCTCTGATGCTGCAGAACCACGCTGATCACAGCAGAAACTTAAATGGATCCGAAACTTGAGGAACACCAACCCACAGCAGTTTCCTTCTTGGTAGAATGTGAGGGTTGAATTTGAGGACATGGAAATGACAATGGCTTTTGTGGAAAAAGAGCACGTTGTCAGCTCCTCCCCAAAGCATTAACTGCATGGATGGGCTATTTCAGACAGTGAGACCCGCTGTGATATTAAAAAAAAAAAAAAAAAAAAAAAAAAGATTGCTTGGGAAACGTTGCTATGTTATTCCGCTTTTAAAATGCTGCTCTTCTCTTAGGCAATGACAGATACCATAGCAGGACAGGCGGCCTTTTCTTCCTTCTGTTTTACAATTCCTGTCCGAGCAGCAGAGGCATGGCTGAATTCTAACAGGGGTGTGGGCTGGCAGGGGATGGGCGCAGGTGTACTAGCAGGGCCGTGCTTTGAGTTGGTGAGGAAAGCAATATATGAGGAGGGAACCCTGATGCCCTTCTCTACCTGCCTCATGATCTTGCTTTCACACAGCTGCTTGTAATGCCTTTCATCTTAAGCCCAGCAAGCACCATGTCAACCAGCTATTTGCAAATTGTTGAAGAGGGAGCTGGGGAGAGGGGGAAATGGGGAGTTACTGTTTAACGGGTGCAGAGTTTCAGTTTGGAAAGATAAAGCTCTGAAAGTAGACGGTGGTGAAGATTGCACAACAATGTGAATGCACTTAATGGCATTATGAGCAAAAATTATGTTCCAGGGAGTTGTAATTGGCTCAGTCTCTGGACAAAAGTTACCCAGGATAATCTTAAACTTTGTTGGTAAAACAAAAAAGGCCGGGGGGGGGGGGCTTTTTTGAATTCCTAGACTTGCCTATATGCATACACAATTAGAACAAAGACACTGAATTTACCAGAAGCTATAAGAAGCCCAATTGGCGTGTTGAAAGTTCTAAATGGAATGAAGAAGTTACCATTGCCTTTCTTAGATAAAATAATTCCAAACTGAGTATCTTAATGAAGCAGAAAGACAGATTAGCCCTGAGGAGACTGAAGCCAAAGTTGTTAAATGTCTTTGAAAGATCTCTCTTCAGTTGGGCACAATGGCTCATGTCTGTGATCCCAGCACTTTGAGAAGCTGAGGCAGGTGGATCACCTGAGGTCAGGAGTTCAAGATCAGCCTGACCAACATGGTGAAACCCCCTGTCTACTAATAATACAAAAATTAGCTGGGCATGGTGGCACATACCTGTAATCCCAGCTACTCGGGAGGCTGAGGCAAGAGAATTGGTTGAATCCAGAAGGTGGAGATTGCAGTGAGCCAAGATTGTACCACTGTACTCCAGCCTGGGTGATAGAGTGAGACTCTATCTCAAAAAAAAAAATAAAAATAAAAATAAAAATCTCCCACTAACCCCGTTCCTGCCACTCTGCCATCCTCTGCACCTTTTTTTGCCACCTCTGCTTTATCCTTCACTCCCTCCGTCCTCTTTCACTCTTTCAACTGTTATTTTGAAAAAGTTTCTACATTTTCTCTGGACTTGTCTGTGTATTTCCTTGTGGAATCCTCTGATGATTCCTGTCATTTTGTGTAGATTTAGCATCCATTTTGGTCCTTCTCTAATACCCTCAGACTTCTTGAGACACTTGAATTCTCTCTCTGCTTGCTACTCTGTTTTCTCTAAAATTCTGTAAGGGCTTCAGCCATGTGGAACAGATAAACTTCAGCTTGTTCCTTTTACAGAGATACTGTTTGAGTCCAACTGTCCTTTTAAACTAGTGGGTTTTACCTGACTCGTAGCTAAAATTTTAAAATTAAAGCTATAAGGTCTTTATTTGTGTCTCTCTCCATTTTTATGTACAGATATGTATACATGTCTGTATATTGTCTACATCAGGGGTTCCCAACCCCCAGGCCACATACTGGTACTGGTCTGTGGCCTGTTAGGAACTGGGCCGCACAGCAGGAGGCAAGCAGTGGGCAAGCGAGCATTACGGCCTGAGCTCCACCTCCTGTCAGATCAGCAGTGGCATTAGATTCTCATAGGAGCACAAACCGTATTGTGAATTGTACATGCAAGGGATCTAGATTGTGTGTTCCTTATGAGAATCTAATGCCTGACGATCTGAGGTGGAAGAGTTTCATCCCAAAAGCATCCCCCACCCCATCTGTGGAAAAATTGCTTTCCATGAAACAAGTGCCTGGTGCTAAAAAAGGTTGTGGACCACTGGTCTACATGACACCAAATTGGTTTATAAATAAATGAATACTAGAATATTAAACAAATGAGCCCAGTTGCTTTTCAAATTCATGTAACTAGGTAATCTTTTGGCAGATGGGACTAGTCTAATATTGTTGGTTTGATGGGGCTGTATCTTCTGCGGTATCAGCAAAGTATGCATGGATTTCACTTTAGGGTTCCTGCTTTTATGATACCTGCCTGGCAGAGAGTAATATAAAACTGGTTGATAGAAAATTTAGCTTGGGATAGTTGCTAGATTCTTGTAGTGTCTTACGAAGTTTTCTAAATACATTAAGTAAATGAATTAAATGTTTGTAAATGGGATGAAAGTTTAGTAAATGAACTTTTGATAATGGATGTTTTGTAATATGTTTACATGGAAAGGTTTCTCAAATCTCTTTAGTAACTCTTCCCCTAGAGTTTTGCTAAGCTAAATTAAATGATAGATATTCATTAAATATCTAGATTATTTCCAAAGAAGTTAATGCTAAGACATTGATTGCTGAATATCAGTTTAGGCTTCTATACTTTTGGCTTATTATTTCAGAGAAAAGAAGCTACTTAGATTTGTTAGTAAATGTCCTGCTTCACATTTAAAAATTGTTCTGTTAGAAAGCTTATGTTTCTAAAAATTATAAAATGTGTACCCACAAATAGTACATATCTGACACCTTAACATACTCATTTCCTGGAGTTTTTATTAAAAATTAAGGTTACTAAGAGTTACCATTGTAATTTAGATATAAGAAAAAACATTTCTATATGCAAAGTGTATACGGAAATGAGGATGTGTTTTTAGAAACGAAGGCTAATAAGAGAATAATTTTGTATGAGAGTCTTGTGCAATACATTTTTGTCCTACAGTAAAATGACTTGTTATTTAAGAAAAAGGAAGCATTGGACAAAGTGGAAAGTCCAAGCATGTCATACGTGATCTAAGTAAATCATGATAAGGTTTATGAAAACAAAGTTTATAAAACGAATGTTCAGTGTGGTCAGTTTGGCTACAATTGGAAGAAAATTGTTTATAGTTCTTTCTAGGGATTGAGTTTTGATGTTAGAAATGTACTAATGTAGAATTTAAAAATTTGATCCCCTGTGTTGGAACAAGGTTTTCTGAAAATATTTATGTGTTCTTAGTAAAATTGCAAGAGGTTTTTATTTTATTTTTGAAATCTATTTCTTTAACTGTCATCCTTTAAACTATAAAGTTTCTAATTCTGCCACATTTCTTCTTGAAAGCTATCTAATTTCCCTAGTTTCAGATTGGAAATACAGCTCTCCTTTCTACCCTTGAAAAAGTATATCTTTTTACTTGGCTAAGTGCTAACCCTCTCCTTCAACTTTTCACCAGCTCCTTTAACCTTTTCTCTGGTTCAAACTCTGTCATTATGGCCTGATGCTAAAATGTGTATCTTGAAGGTCTAGAAAGTAGTGTTTTCTCCAGTACAGCCTGATTCTGTACTTTGGGCTTTTCTTAATGTGCCTGAATTTATATTCACCAGAAAACTTCCTACACTATATTTTGGTTTTGGTTTTCATTTTGAGAAAGTCTTACTCTGACACCTAGGCTGGAGTGCAGTGGCACAATCTCAGCTCACTGCAGCCTCTGCCTCCCAGGTTCAAGCGATTCTCCCACCACAGCCACCTGAGTAGCTGGAATTACAGGCACCCACCACCACGCCCAGCTAACTTTTGTATTTTTACTAGAGATGGGGTTTCACCATGTTGGTGAGGCTGGTCTCAAACTCCTGGCCTCAAGTGATCAGATTGCCTCAGCCTCCCAAAGTGCTGGGATTACAGATATGAGCCACCGTGCCTGGCCCCCTGTCCATCTTTGAGACAGCTCCTCCACACGAAATTTCCCTGCACTGCTCCTGACTGTGTGAGGTGTCCCTCCTGGGGCACCCACACCATGTGCCTATGCTCCTGCAGCACTTCTGACTGGAAAAAAAATAGACCCCTATACTGTTAATAAGAACCACATACTCGCCCACTCAAGGTACCAGTTCTGTTGTTGACATTCCTCTATAATATGGTGTACACTCATAGCCATAACGCTGGACACACTCTTCCTATGCCTGATTAAATTCAAGTCCCATTTTTATCAGGTGTAACTTCCAGGTTATCTTAATGGGCTTCCTGTAAGGAGAAGCAATCACATTGCAGGAGGTTTTCTTTTTGTTGCCTTTTAGGTAATTGGCTTAGGAAACAAATATTATGTGTTTGACCAAGATAATTTTCTGTTTTGTATGTTGTCATTATTGAGTATTTTATGACTTAGAATAAAAGAGCTTTACAAAGTTTAAGGTTTTTATATCCATGTAACTTTCTGTGTTTTTGAAGTCTTTTGACTTCAGCTACTTGGGAGGCTGAGGCAGGAGAATCGCTTGAACCCTGGAGGTGGAGGTTGCAGAGTCAAGATCCGAGATTGTGCCACTGCACTCCAGCCTGGGCAGCAGAGTAAGATACCATCTAAAAAAAAAAAAAAAAAATCACGGGACTACAATCTAATGATAGGTGTATGAAAATTTTCCCCAGATACATCACTTTTCTCTCCATACTGATCATATAGGAATCTCAAATTTCTTAACTTCCTAAGGCTAAGAAACCAAACCAAGCCAGGCTTTAGATTTTACTTACAGTTTTAAGGTTCTTGGACCTGCCAGGAAGGGACAATTTTTACTTACCTACTGTAAGGCTGGAAACTCTTAAAGGCAGGTGATATGGTTTGGATCTGTGTCCCTATCAAATCTCATGTTGAATTGTAATCCCCAGTGGGGCTTGGTGGGAGGTGACTGGATCATAGGGACACAGTTCTCTTGAATGGTTTAGGACCATCTGCTCAGTGCTGTTGTAGTGACGGTGAGTGAGTGAGTTATCAAGAGTTATGGTGCTGAAGTGGGTGAATCACGAGGTCAGGAGATCAAGACCATCCTGGCTAACATGATGTAAACCCCGTCTCCTAAAAATACAAAAATTAGCTGGGCCTGGTGGTGGGTGCCTGTAGTACCAGCTACTCAGGAGGCTGAGGCAAGAGAATGGCGTGAACCCGGGAGGCGGAGCTTGCAGTGAGCCAAGATGGCACTACTGCACTCCAGCCTGGGTGACAGAGCGAGACTAATGAGCATTTACAACTGATAAGGAAATTTAGTTTTTCTGTAGCATACAAAAATTTAAGATAATTATAATCATGACTGACAATGCATATCACAAGATGTTGGAGTTGTAGAAATCTCATGTGATTTTGGAACATATTAAAAAAATTTTTTTTCGAGACAGGGTCTCCATCTGTCACCCAGGTTGGAGTGTAGTGGCACAAACATGACTCATTATAGCCTTGATCTCTTAGGCTCAAGTGATCCTCCTGCCTCAGCCTCCCATGTAGCAGAGACCACAGGCACACGCCACCATACTCAGCGAATTTTTAAATATTCTGTAGAGATAGGGGTCTCACTTTGTTGCCTAGTCTGGTCTTGAACTCCTGGGCTCAAGTATCCTCCTGCCTCGTTTTCCCAAACTGCTGCAATTACAGGCATAAGCCATCACACCTGGCTAGAACACATTTTAGTAACACATGTACACAAATGTAACTTAAAGGACGTTAAACACCGTTTCTTATTTGACAGTGATTCCAGTAAGATTTATCAAATAAGCCCGATCAGTTGATATCTCCACAAAATGAGAAATTCTTTGATGCTCTCCAGGGGCCCAACTTCCAAATCCTCAAGTTAATTTTAGGTTATAGATAATTTAGGATTTTGATCCTAGAAAAACCTGTCAAAGATGTCAAAAAGTTTAAAAGTACTTACACAGAATCACAGGTCATTGTAAAACACTGCTGGGCACAATCCAAATAGGTGGTGACCCCTCAGATTACGATGGTAGTTGTGGGCACTCTGAATGATGTAATTTACCTGGAGGGTAAAACAATTTTTTTTTTATCTACTGAAGGAGCTAGGTTAGGAGGGTTTCTGGAGTCTTGGTTTGGATTAGGCCCTGTTTGAAATACATATATAATATATATATTTATTTTTTATATATTTATTTATATAAATATATAATCAGAAGCCTTTCTCACATTATTAACAGAATTTCCCACTCCAGCAGCTGAGCCATCAGGGCACAACAGAGGTCCCTAGATTCCCCTCACTTGGGTGGTCCTAGACAACTGCATTGCTTTAGTCTAGCACCTTGTTGCACAGTGTGGTGTTTGTGCTGTTGCTGACATTCCCTACCGCACATGGGTAAACACTTCTGAGGTCGAATTAGAGACATCTAAGATCCTAAAGCTGGCCAAGTCTCTGAAAGGTACATCTTCAGAAAGCCTCTTGGCTGGACTTACTGGAGTAAGTTTCCAATTTCCAGATATTTTCACCTGGCTCCTCCCAATATTGGATTTCTTTTGCCCTGTGAGTCTTAATGACCCTTCACATATTTGGGCTAAGCATTTGGCTCCTCTTTAAAATTGTTCTAGCCTGTTTTAACAGGTGTCTTCAAGAGACTCCCACCAGAATCATGCTGACCCAACACCTTGATACCTTAAACTCCCTCCAGCTGGAAACTGGAACCAACTTAACCCAAGAGACTTTGATTCACACTTAACAGGTACTTGAGGGCCTCTCATAAGTAAATGGCTCTAGTTGCTCAGCTGGCTACTTGCCCTGCCACTAGTATCCCTGCACAAGACTAGAAGAACCTGGAGTAGACAGCCAACCACCCTGGTGCTGTGATGGAATGCAATCAACGTATTCAATCATCAGTGCCATCTGCGAACAGGTTTCAGTTGAGGGGGGGAATGTGAATAAATATGAACCTGAAAGAGCCAGTTCTTCAAGATGGATTCCACGTGACTAACTGAGCCTAAATTTTACATCAAGTCATTTGCTGACTACAGGTTACACGTGTTTGGAGTTCTCCAAAAAATCCACACTGTAGTTTAACTTTGGGACTCTCAGAGCTCACCTGCCCAAACCAATCAGAGCTCACCTGCCCAAACCAATCAGAGCTCACCTATCAACTTCTCAGGGCTCAACCACATCGACCCACCAGGGATCAGCTGTATCAGCCAGTCAGAACTCAGCTGCATCAACCAATCAAAACTAAACAACTATGAATCCTTCATTTGCATAAGTGGGCCTGATTAGGAGCCTGGGTGGGAACTACTCAACTATAAAACCTGAACCCTCCCTTTGATCTCTGGAATGCACTTTTGTTTTACAGGGAAGCCTGCGTCTCTCCGGTTTGCAAACTGTTCACTGGAATAAAGTCTCTTTACCCCAAATTCCTTTTCAGAGAACTTTTGTTCACAGGGCTGTCATGCGTCCTGCCTGTCACCGGCCCCTGGACTTCCTGTGGTCTCACTGGCCCTGCCAAGTGAAGCCAAGACTGGTTGAGCTTCCTCCTGGGGGGCCTTTCAAGTCCTCCTTCTGCCCACATTAAGCAGCCCACTTTGTATTTTAAGGCATGTCTCAGCCTGCCTAAAAGCACAGCCCTTTCCATTTCATATTTTATTTGATGATGCATCCAGAAAAGCAATTTGGGACTCAGTTAAACATCTCATTTCTCTTTATCAAATTTCCTTGTTGTTCTCTCACTTCAGGTTCTTGTCTCAGCAAGGACCAGGTGCTGGGTAATGTTCAAGTGTGATACCAGGAGGGAGGTTGACTTGGGAGGTGAGAGAACCAACCCGCAATTAAAGTGTCATGTGCTAAGTCCGCCATGATGTGCTTCTCTCCTCTGCTGCCATATTATTCATCCCTACCCAACCAGGAGGTCAGAAGAATTTGCTAGTGACAGTGAGATCTTCGGTCATAGAGATAAATTACTGTTTTAGGCAGTGACTCCATAGCGGGCCAGAGGGTACAGATAATAGTAAATACTCCTTTCTGATCAGCCACATTAGTCTTGTCTTTGGTAAACTGGAATTGGCCAACTGCAATGATTGAATCATGTCCCCCAAAAAGGTATGTCCAAGTCCTAATCCCCAATATTTGTGAACGTAGCCCTTTTTGGAAACAGAGTTTTTGCAAGTGTAATTAAGCTGAAGATCTTGAGATGAGGTCATCTGGTGCCCTTATAAGAGAAAGGAGAAAGAGATTTGAGATACAGAGACATGGAGGAGAGAGCCCAGAGGGGAAGGCCACGTGAGCATGAAGACAGAGACAAGCCAAGGAATGCCTGGAGCCACTGGAAGTTAAGAGAAAGGCATGGAACAGATTCTCCCCCAGAGCCTCCAGAAGGAACCAACTTTGCCAATGACTCTTTGATTTCAGACTTCTAGCCTCCAGAGCTGTAAGAGAATAAATTCTGTTGTTTTGCTGTCATATTTAAAGGCAGCCTGAGAAACTAATACAGTACCCTCCTGGGACTCCAGGACCTGTCTTGGAGAAGGTCCTTGACTGAGGTCAAGAGACCAGGTTCCAGGCCCATCCTTCACAGACTGTATCAAAGAGAATTTTATGCCAAATCCTAACCAATAAAAGCAATCAAAGTGGAGTTTATGTGCTTGAAGCATGGTGGCAGAGCTCTCCCTGGCAGCCCAGGCTGAAAAGCCTCAAACCCCACCCTCCCAGTCTCTCACTCCCCATAACTACCACCAAACACACGCTCTTGCCTGAGGCACCTCTGCAAATCTTGGGGACCCCAAAAATGGCCTGAAGTTATAGGTGCTGACATGCAGCCACTGCACCTGCCCTGACATTGGGCAGATGGGGCCTTGATGCTCAGATCCACCAGTGACGACAGGATGGCCTCAGACAAGTGGTTGCCTCTCTGAGCCTCAGTCTTCTCACATATAAAATGGGAATCCTGGTCTGCTATGGACTAAACTGTGTCCTTCCAAGATTCATATGTTGAAGCTCTAACCCACAATGTGACTCTCTCTGGAGATAGGGTCTCTAGGAGATAATTATGGTTAAACGAGGTCACAGAGTGGGACCCTAATCTGATAGGAGTGTGGCTTTATAAGAAGAGGAAGAGAACTTTCTCTTTTTCTTTTTCTCTTTCTTCTCTTTCTTTTTCTCTCCCTACCTTGTGAAGACACAGCAGGAAGGTGGCTGCCTGCAAATCAGGAAGAGAGCCCTCACCAGAATACAACCGTGCTGGCCCCCTGATCTCAGATTTCCAGCCTCCAGAACTCTGAGAAGCAAATTTCTGTTGTTTAAGCCTACCTACTAGCTTATATTAATTTGTCATGACAGCACAAGCCAACTAACGCACCATCTCACTCAGTTACTTGGAGGATTAAGTGAGAAACACAGCTACCTGCAGCAGCCAATAGTAGGCACTGGGTAACCAAGATAAGGTAACCTCCTGTGTCCCCTTTTCTTTGCTCCTGGCCCTCCCCTATCTCATCTGGAAAACCCTTCATCATTTGGCCTTGACACACCTGTTCAGCTTCACCTTCTGCCACTCCACTCCATGCATGGTTATAATAAATGAATGCAGCCATGACTTTGCACAAGCAGGTCCTTCCGCTTAGATCACCTCTCCCTTTACTTTCTTTCTACACACCACACACGTGTGCATGCATACACATACACACCCTCCACATCCTCCTGACAGACTTCTACTTATCTTTGAAGACTGTCTCAAACAACACAGCATAGCTGCTCTGTATCATCCCCCCCATGCATTGAGGCTGCGTGTCCATACCTCTCTGCCCCTGTTACCCACACTAACTTGTGCATATGTTGGGAACACACCTGTGGCAGGCCCTGTGGACAGGTGCTCTGGGGTAGCTATGGTCCTCCCTTGCTCTCAGAGCTGGGTCCTTTGTAGCAATGAATCATGCCTGCCCTGAATCCTTGCAACAATTTCCTTCCCTCAGTCAGGTGTTGGTCCAGGGTGTTACATGACCTGATTTGGCCAGTAAGCTGGAAGAGAAGGCCAGGTTTTGCCCGAGAGATGGATGCTTTCACATGCGAGTGAGACGCTCAACCCTGCAGGGGTCATCTTGTCACAGTGAGTGACCCGAAGAGTTTCAGCGATGCCAATGCATTGTTGAACTGCTGACACAATTGTGGAATCCCTTACCGCCACGCTTCTTGTTAAATTAGGTGATAAATAGCTATATTAGTTAAGTCATTGTAAATTAGAAACTCTGTTAAACACAGTGCCCTCCTCACGTTACTGTTACGGAGATTGAGTGAGGCTGTGGCCCTGACCCAGTGAGTTCTGATTGCTGAGTGCCAAGAAAAAGTGCCAAGGCTGTGCTGACCAGAACAGCTCTGGACTGCTTCACAGGACATGTCTGTGACAGAATGACCTAACATTTCATCATTGTGCTAACCCTCACGAAGATCTGTAAAGTACCTAGTGTGTGAGGGTGGCCATGTTTGACCTGAGTCAAGAATTCCTAACTTGACTAGAAGGTAACTCCATGTTTTATTCAGTTTGGGCTGTTATGACAAAGTACTGTAAACTGGAGGACTTACAAACAAATCTATTTCCCACAGTGTTAGAGGGTAGAAGTCTGAGATCAGGGCACCAGCATGGGGCTCTCTTCTGGGCTGTAGACAACTGATATGATTTGCTGTGTCCCCACCCAAATCTCATCTTGTAGTTCCCATAATCCCCACATGTCATGGGAGGGACCTTGTGGGAGGTAATTGAATCATGGGGGTGGTTACCCCCGTGCTGTTCTCATGATAGTGAGTGAGTTCTCATGAGATCTGATGGCTTTATAAGAGGCTTTTCTGCCTTTGCTCGGCAGTTCTTCTTCCTGCCACCATGTGAAGAAGGATGTGTTTGCTTCCCCTCCCATCATGATTGTAAGTCTCCTAAGGCCTCCCTAGCCGTGCTGAACACTAGTCAATTAAACCTCTTTCCTTTATAAATTAACCAGTCTTGGGCATGTCCTTATTAGCAGCTTGAGAATGGACTAATACAACAGCCATCTTCTTGTCTCCTCATATGGCAGAAAGAGGGCAAGAGAGCTCTCTGAGGTCCCTTTTCTAAGAGCATTACCCCATTCATGAAGGTTCCACCCTCATGACCTAATCCCCTCCAAAGGCCCCACCTCCTAACACCATCACACTGGGGGTTAGAATTTCAACACATGAATTCTGGGGCAGGGGACAGGACACAGCCTTCAGTCCATAGCACCTCATGAAGGTATGTCTCTTCTAATGTTTCTTACTATTCTCCTCCCTTGCTCTCTTTTTATTATATTTCTATTTTTATGTTTTTGAGACAGAGTCTCGCTTTGTTGCCCAGGCTGGAATGCAGTGGCACAATCTCGGCTCACTACAATCTCCGCCTCCGAGGTTCAAGTGATTCTCCTGCCTCAGCCTCCTGAATAGCTGGGATTATAGGAGCGCACCACCACGCCTAGCCAATTTTTTGTATTTTTAGTAGCAATGGGGTTTCACCATGTTACGTATGGCTGGTCTCAAACTCCTGATCTCAGGTTATCCGCCCACGTTAGCCTCCCAAAATGCTGGGATTACAGGTGTGAGCCACCACACCTGGCCTATATCTTTAACCTCCCAAAGCTTCCATTTTTCTTACATGTAAAGTAGGCATGATCATAATCCTGACTTTGTAAGGTTTAGAAATAACATATAAATCATTAGCATTGGGCTATCCATGAAACAGGCACTTAAGTTGTAGAAACTGTCATCACTTCCAGTTGTATGAGTCTTAGCCTTGTGACAAAATTGTGAAACAGGCCACTACTATCACTTTTAGACTCAAGGATCACGGATGCCTTGTTCAGTGGGACTGGAGAAGCAAACCAGGGATAAATTTGGTGCTGAGCTCGTGCAGCAAGACCCAGACCCCGCGCTGCTGTTCAGACCAACGTCCCCTCCTGGTGAAGTGAGTTGTAAAAAGACATCCAGGTTGGAGCCATAATTAGAAATGACTGAGAGCCATAAGTGAAAACAGCAAGCTTTTACTCATCAATAGTGGTCATTTATTTCAGAGAGAAAAGACAGATTTCAAAAGACATTGGAATTGGAAATGCATCCAGGATCCTCAGCCTGAGTGCTGAGAAGGTGTGGAAGCGTAGCCTGACATTCCAAACTGGAAGCCGTCCCTCTTTGCCAAGCAAGGTCACCACCAGGGAACTCCTCCCAGCCTCCAACAACCCCGTCACTGGGAACCCTTAGCCTCTGTCCAGACACCGCGGGCCCAGTTTTCTCAAGGAGACTCCTGGCATTTCGAAAGCAAACCATCTTTCACTTTTCTCTCCTGGATGAAAACGCTGATTTTTTTAAAAAAGCTCCTTTTAAAGAGATTTCCATTGTGAACATCCTTACACCTGCACAAATACACTCATCTGGCCAGTTGCTGTTCAGTAAAACAGTGCCAGAGACAACACTCACCTACACTCCTCCACCTCTTGTCCTGTCCCCCTCCTCCCCCCACGTTAGGTTGGGGCTGCAGGACTAGTGTGGCCAACGAAATCTGAGCAGCAGTTTCGGGCTCCCGCCCAGGCTGAGGTCATTAAGAGCTAGCCTGGCTCTTCCATCTCTTTCTTTCCCTGTCCTGGAGGCCTCCATCTCTCTCATCCTCTGCAGAGGAGTAACTGCAAGAAAGTGGAGAACCACCTCACCCACATCAGGCTTTGAGAGTGAGATCTAAACCTGAGACTTGAAAGTTTGTCTACTGTGGCCACTACCATTAGTACCCGAACTAATAATATAGGGTCAGTTTTCAGACAGCCCCTTTCACATTCTCAGAAGCAGATGCAATTTTCTATCCCACGCTCACATCTCAAGCTTGTATGGAGCCTCCACTGTGTGCCAGGCACTGCTGGCATGGGGATTAAGAACGTGAGTAAATCCCTCCCAAACCTTCCCTAAAGGATTGTGCCATCTATTAGGACAAGACAGACACATAATGAGCTCACACTCCTGGACAGATCTGTCTCGATGGTGTGGGCAGAGTAATGATCTCTGAGGAACTGTCTCCCGGCTCTCGTTTCAGCAAATCCAGAGTAATCACGGGTGCTAACAGGAAATGTTAGTATTAAAGAGTGTACTTTATTTGGTCAGGCATATTTTATTGAATCACATTCAATTAGGCTATTAATGGATTCTTAATTCTTCATTTAATGAGCACATACTGACCCAGGCACATTCCTGGTGGAGACAGACCCCATCCCAGGAAAGACAGAGTCAAGTAGAAGTTCAATAAGCAAATAAACTCACAGGAAAATGTGTGTTCTCTCGAGTTATGAAATCAAAAACAAAGCAGGCTTGAGGGGTCATTTGATACCTACTAGGTTGTTTAAAAAAAAAAAAAAAGTGTTTGTATAAAACATCTGTATTAGTTTGCTAGGGCTTCCATAACAAAATACCACAAACTGAGTGGCTTAAACAAGAGAAATGTATTGTCTCACAATCCTGGAGTCCAGAAGCCCAAGATCAAGGTGAGGGCAGGGCTGGTTTCTTCTGAGGACTGAGGCAGCCTCAGCCCCAGGCCTCTGTCTCCAGCTTCTGGGGCTTCACAGGCAGTCTCTGTGCTCCTCAGTTTATGGAGGCTTCACCCCAACTCTGCCTTCATCTGCACGTGGTCCCTCCCTGTCTGCACACTTGTCTCTGCGTCCAAATTTCCCCCTTTTTTATAAGGACAACAATCATATTGGATTAGGACCCACCTTAATGATCTCATCTTAATTTGGTCATCTGCAAAAACCTTATTTCCAAATAAAGTTACATGGAAAAGCTCTGGTGGTTTAAGCTTCAACGTCTTTAGAAGACACAGTCAAATCCTAACGATACCAGCTCTGGCGATACTGAGTTGAAACTTGTCTGCTCACACAATGATGTTTGTAGCAATAAAAATAGCTGTAAAATGTTAGGGAAGCAATATGGTAATGTGCAGCAGTAACTATCAAGATGAATAGCCTTTGGCCGACAGGATCCACTCCCAGGGATGTATCTCACACCTGCCGTGCAGGTCAAATCAGGATGTTAGTCTCCCCAGGGGTACACAGCAGTGAGTGGAAAGGACTCAGCGCTGTGGGTTACAAACATTTTCCTACACCCACCATTTTAATCATATTTCAGTATATGTATATTTTGTAGTCACCGTTTATAGCCCTCAAATGTGCATTTTCTATTGCTACTAGAACTTTGGTGGGAATGTTTGAAAAGATCTGTCTTCAGGAAATAATTCAACATAAGCCAAAACCTCCAGATACAAAGATGATTACTGCAGCATTATTGCTATTCCCAAACTAGAAACAAGGACCCATTCCAGCTATTATTTGCCAAACACCTTCTGTCTGTCAGGCATTGTGCTAGGGCCTGGGGATGCAGTGGTACAATGGCATTCCTAGTCCCTATTTGCAAACAGCCTGTGGGTTCCCATTGATGAATGATTCAATACATTATATTCTTAACATGTTAGCATAACATGCAAGCATTAAATGGTAACTAAGAAAAATGTAAATACATTTAAAATTAATAAAGATTTCATTGAAAACGGCATATTACACTATAACTATTTGAAATATGCATGCTTGTTGACTTTTGTCTGTTTTGTTCACTTCTGTATCCCTGATGCTGAGAACAATGCCTGGCATGTAGTAAGAGCTTAATAAAACTTTGGTACTGACCAACATGGTGAAACCCCGTCTCTACTAAAAATACAAAAATTAGCCGGGTGCGGTGGCGGGCGCCTATAATCCCAGCTACTCAGGAGGCTGAGGCAGGAGAATCACTTGAACCTGGAAGGCGGAGGTTGCAGTGAGCCAAGATTGTGCCACTGCATTCCAGCCTGGGCAACAGAGCGAGACTCTGTCTCAAAAAAAAAAGAATTTGGTGAACTGAATCAATGTACTGAGGACTGGGAGGTTATACGCAAAATAAAAATAATAAAAAGAAGCCATTGTTGTACTTGGGTCATAGAATCATGAGTATGTTTTCTTCCTTTTTTCCAAAAAAAAATTTTATGCAGCTGTTACTACAGTTTGTTGAAAATAAGATAATAATTAAAAATAAATCCTAGATGTGTCTAGTATTCATATATCAAGGGAATGCAAATCCTGAAAAAATTGAAAATAAAAGCACTATGGCTCCAGGACTGCCCCCTCAACCCCCCACTGCCTCCAGGAGGACGCCATTGCAGGGGGCAGAGGTTAACGTGAGAAGTAATGAGCCCAGGCTAAGAAAGTGTCGGGTCTCAAGGAAGGGCTGATTCTCCAGACTTTCTCACCTTGCATGCCCAATTTCTCTTCTCCAATTATCCTAATGTTGCACTGGCTTCTGCCCCACCCTTATTTTTTCTTACTCTTCTAAAAGAAGAGTGAGACTTGTTATCCCATGATGGAGTGACTTTCAGACAAGTTTAGGAAAGCCTACCTTGAATAAGGAGCTGGTATGGTCAATTAGTTGTGACAGGAAGATGGCACTGCTAATTCTCCTGGCAAAATGATATGCCTGCACAAATAAAAACCAAAATGAACTCTCAAAGTCCCACTGTCCCTCCCCAGACAGTCAAATGACTCAAGTCAGAAAGCTGGTGGTTCTCCTGGACAGCTTCCTCCCTCCCTCCTGCCTGCCAACATACACATAACCAATCCTTCCCCGAGCCTTCCGGATTCTGCCTAAAAGAATATGTCTCAAATTCTTCCACTCTCTTCACTCTACACCATCACCTGAATCCAAATAGCCTCAGAAAATCTCACCTGGATTTCTGCAACACCCACTAACTGGTCTCACTGTTTCTACTATTGGCCTCTCTGATCCATTTGCTACACAATAGACAAAGATATATTTTTTTAAAACACAATGCAGATTACGTCACTCTCCTGCTCCATGTCACTGCCTTCAGTGGTGCCCATTTCACTTGGGATAAAATACAAAATCCTTAACATGGATGCAAGGCACCTATGTTCTACCCCCATCTGACTCTCCAGCCCTTCTTCCTGCAGAACTGCCCCTCATGCACTTCGCTGGCTACACTGGCCTTTTCAGTCTCTCAAGTTGAGTCAAGCTCTCCTGTGCCTCTTCATAGAGGTTAGAAATCCTTGTTACACTTTCAAATAGGACTCAGGACTTTTATTTCATGCAGTTATCTAAATGCATAAATTTCTTGTTTGTGTGATTATTGGTTATTGGTTTAATATCTGTCTCTCCCATTAGCCTACAACCTCTATGAGGGCAGAGAACATGTCTGCTTTGTTCGCCACTGTACACCCACCCAATGCCTAGCAAGGTATCGGCTCATGGTGAGCCCTCATCACATATTTGTCAAATAAATTATTAAGTGAACAAACCCAGATATCAGTTATATCACAAGAAATATTTCCTGGTTATGCCCTTAACCTGTTGCATCCAAATTTATTCAAGAGTTACATGATGAAGAGCAAACAAAACACATAATTCTTTTGCTAACGTGGAGGATGCATTCCAAGGACATACTTCTTGGTTTGACAGTTCATTTCCAGAGGCAGAAATATTGCAGGCAATCAGATGTGGCCCAAGGCACTAGACAAGGGTTTATCTTGCAAACATCATGAAATACTTTATAAATTAGGCAATTTCAGGCTGCAAGGGATAAAGACATACTCAGCTTGTCTCAGTGGAGGTCTATCAGTTAGGATTCTTAATATTGCATGTGACAAAAGACCTAATTCAAGCTGCATTAAACAACAAAGAGGATGTATTGGCTTCATAACTGAAAAGTCTAGACACAGGACTGTCCTTCTTCAGGAAAGGCATGATTCTGTGGCCTACTGATGTACCAGGGGACAAGTTCCCCTCTGTGGTTTACTTGCCAGCCATGCATTTCTTTGACCTTAGGTTGCACAAGATCATTCAGGTTCTCCTTTCATGGAAATAAAAGGGCTGCAGCCACCCACCCCACCCTCTCATCCTCACATCCCCTGAGCTAGAGAAGAGAGCATCTTTCTTCCAGAATCTTCTGCAGTGAGTCTCAAACCTGACTGATGAGCAGAATCACACGACAAGCTGATTTCTAGAGTCCCATGCCAGCATCTCCACCCAAACTTGGTGTATCTGGTATATAGCCTGAGAATCTTCAATTCTTGAATATCCTTTACAGAAAACTCTAAAGGAGAAACCGAAATTGTCCCATAACTCCACCATTCAGATGACACTTACTGAAGTTCTCCACCAAAAGTAGTCAATGCACAAAGTAGGAAAATCAAGCAGTACTGAATGAAAGGTAAGAACCTATCTTCCCATCCTTCCCTCAAAGGTGCCACTGTTATCAGCTTCTTGTAGATATTCCATTGAAAAAGAATTTGTGCATTTACCAAAGTATATGGTGTATCATTTTAAAAGCTGTGTGGAAAATGGATTACACCATTTATACTGTTCTGCTGCTTGATTTTTTCATTGCACAACATAACTCAGAGACTGCTCTATATCAGCAAATGGAGTTCCTACTAAATCTCTTTAAAAGATTTAAGAGTGTGCCACAGTTTATTTATCCAGGTTCCTATTGATGGACACTGAGGTTGTTTGCTATACAAATAACGCTGCCATGGGCATCCATCCTTGTTGACATTGACACTCTTTTGTGGGAAATTTCAGAGTCAGCTCCTATCAGTAGAATTGCTGGGTCAAAGGTTACTCATGCTTTAAAAATGTTGGTGTATGTTGACAAAATTCCTTTAGTTGAAATTTCCTAGTCTGGTCTCTATTACCATTTGGAACTTCACAAATGGTGCCCTTAGTTACATATGGGTGTCTTATGGCGCCACGGGGTGGGGGTGCTGGTAATCAATGTTTTCAAAAGTTCATCATGTGATTTAGAAGCTCAAGCAGGTGTGAGAGCCACCGCCCCACCTTGTCGCACAGGTGCCAAAATCCACCAAGGTTGCATTCACTGGCATCTGCTTCCATACTCTCATAACAATGGGCATCATGAAACTTCATAATTTTTGCTAATCAGATTCATGAAAAGTGGGCTGGCATTGTTCTGATTTGCATCTCTTTACTTCTGAGGAAGGATGAGCAGCTCTTCACGTTACTTGATCATTGGTATTTCTTTTCCATGTTCTGCCAGTTCAGATTCCTGGCCCAGCATTGACTGAGTTGTTTGTATATTTCTTATTTATAGACATTCGTTGCAAATCAAAGAAATTAGTGCGTCTTCCATCTGTGCTCCAAATACTGTTTTCCCCTTGTTTATAATTTCTTCCGACTGATTCATGAGTTTGCTTGTTTAGCTTTACAGAAGGTTTTTGCTTCGTTCTGTTTTAGTATGGTGATATTTTAAAATCTTTGGTCTTTACGGTTTCTGGAGGAATCAAGTTTTTAAAACTCCCCAGATGATTCTGATGAGTTTGAGAGTCACTGTCTTACAGGATATAAATAAGGAACAGAATACAGTCCCTACCCTTTGGGGTTTACAACTGTATGGGAGAAAGACGAGCTTATACATAAAAGAGAAGAAGGGATAAAGGGCACTGAGAAGTTTCAAATGAACCATGCAGATTCTTGGCTTGGCATCAAGAGCCTGCCCACTCCACGCTCCTCTCCTCAGCACCCTTCCCTCTCAGATCCTTGTGGAGGGGAGTGGGAGATCCCATCAGGCAGCAGAAGGCAGAGAAGAGTCAGCCACACAGTGGAGGGGAGGTGGCCAGGGCGGCAGCGCAGAACAGTGAAAGCAAAGCCTTCAGGCCTGGGAGCACAGGCTCCTGGTCTCAGAGCGCTCTTAGAGGCCATCGTCCCCCTCCTACCTCCAGGGTCCAGGAGGCCTGACTGCAGGGATGGCCCTGCCCTCTTCTGGACATGCCGTGAGATAGAGTCCTTTCCTCTTCTATCTTGCCCATCCTTAGACAATCAAGTAATAAAAGGAACACCTGAGTCAGTTTTTGCTTTGTTCCATTAGAAATTCTGAGAAAGGTTGGATTTCCATGGGTTTCAGTGGGGAAAGGAGAGCATCAAGTTTCATGGAGGGAACCAAAGAGAGTTCCAGCCTGGGGCCTCTGGAGGGAAAGAATTGGTTCTCACTCAACCCCCGTTTCCCTCACAGCTTCTAGAACAGGGTCCTAGATTAGATATACTGCATCTTGAATGAATGAATCAATCAATGGGAATGTATTTGAGCTGGGCCTGGAAAGACTAAGGATGAGGACCATTTCTTTCTTTTCCTAGTGAAAAAGAGTGTCTGACACACAGTAAGTGCCTAATAGTGTTGATGTGAATTATCAGGGGGGGTGAGGATGATGGTGTGAGCAAAGGTGCAGCATTAAGAACACGAAAATCACATTCACAGGACAGTGAGGGTAGCTTATTTAATGAAAGAGTCTGTGAAGAAAGTACACATAGAAAAACAAGTTGGGAGCCTCAAATGCCAGGTAAGGAAGGTGGAACTCTGTCTACAGGTAGAGTCACTGATGACTGTGTTCAGGCTATGACATGGTTAAAATCAGTGTTTTAGGAAGACTTGTTTGGTGACAAAAAGCAGGATGGATTAGAAGTTAAAAGGAAACTCAAAAACACATTTGCTTATTATCGTCTTCTTCAAAAAATGTAGTCATATTCAGGACATTAAAATAATCCAATAATATTGATTCAATTATGAACCCAATAATAATATTTGATTATGAAACATAAGAATAAACCCATCACCCCACATGCGACCTAGAGCCTTGCCAATACTACCAAAGATACCTGTGCCTGATACCATTTGGTTTGGGTGTGATTTCTACACAAATCCATTGGATTGACTTTCTTCCCTCCATCTGATTCTAGTCTTCCTGAGGTCCAAGAACACCTTCCAATTCCAGCTCCATCATACCTGGAGTCCTCCCACCCTAGCATTCAGGATGCACTACAGGTAAGATGAGAATGAGCATGTGATGATGAATAACAGATCACTCAGGATTTTGAAATGTATAAGTAAAATTATTTTCTACAGCTTTAATTACGGTGACTCATGCAATTTTGGTGTAATTAGCCTTTTATTCTTACTCATTTTAATTATGAAATAAATATGCAAATTTATGCTAATAGTATAGTTAAGCAAATTATCCACTGCATTTGAGGAAGCACTCAGGCAAATTTTAAAATGGGATCAGAGTTCTGACAGTTACAGAAATGGACATAAAAACAATGGGCAGAGTTCCCTGAATGCACAGTGAACACGGCCCTAGAGATAGAGCTTTCATGAACATGTGCTGAGACGTTCCGAGAGAAATGAATTTTCCCGTCCGTTCCTGCTGGGCCTCCTGGATTCAGATCCAAGCCTGTATCTCTGGGTCTGCTTGTGTGCTAAAGCTCCCAAGGATATGAACTGAGCCAGACCACCTGTGTTCCCAGGCTTTCCAGAAACACAAGGGGCAATGTGACTGTTGTCTAACTGTCAGTTACGGTGTACTGCTTCTGTGCACTGGTGTTCCGTAATCTCACTGAAGCTGCGATGCCTGCGGTCAAGACTCAACCAGGGGTGGAGTTAAGAATCACCACCCAGCAACAAGAGTCATCGCAAAATAACTGAAGTTCCTTATATGCATTCTCAAATGCTATAACAGAGACACGTGGCCCACAGATACACTTCCTTAAATTTCTTTCCCTTTCCATCTATTTTCCTCATACTCCAGCACCTCTCTCCTCAAGGTTTCCTGAAGAACTCCTCCCCAGCCATAGCTTAAGTAAGCAGAGGGGCATTCTGACCATGGCGGCCCCCTTCCAGGGCAGCAGAGGGCGAGTCAGTTGAGATGCCAAGCCCTCTCTGATGGGCAGGGGAGCGAGGTCCGGGAACGCTCATGCATGACGCATTGTCATTGCATCCTCACTGTTGACTTTCATGGATGTGTCAGACCATGAGCCTTGGCAGTGGAGAAACCAGGCGTCTGCAGACAGAAGCCCAGCCATAGAATAGCAAGTCACACAGGCCTGTATTGCCTCACAATGCAACACGTATAAGCGGCTGTGGGACTCCCTGCACTCAGCACCAGTGATGAAATCTGTCAGCAGAGATGTAAAGAATCATCTGATATGGCCGGGGGCAGTGGCTTATGCTTGTAATCCCAGGGCTTCAGGAGGCTGAGACAGGAGGATTGCTTGAGGCTAGGAGTTTGAAACCAGCGTGGGCAACACAGTGAGATCCTATCTCTACAAAACATTTAAAAATTAGCACGACATGGTGGTGTACACCTGTAGTCCCGGTTACTCAGGAGGCTGAGGCAGGAGCCTAGGAGTTCAAGGCTGCAGTGAGCCATGATGGCACCATTGCACTCCAGCCTGGGCGACAGAACAAGACTTTAAGAAAAAAAAAAAGGAAGCAGGGGAAATCATCAGATATAAATAAATGTTAAGGTTATAAACCCAAGCATCACTAGCAGCTACCACTTTTAATAAATCTGAGAAAAACACCCTCCTTTGCTGGCTCAGAGCCATGCCCAGGTTGTCTTTAGCTGTGGCCATGTCTCCCAGCCACCCCCATTGCTGCCATCTCCGGGGTTGTGCCCCTCCCTCCTCACTGTGCCCTATTAAAACAATCATCTGTAAAGCCACAAAGTGAGGGCTCAGACTAAACCTTGAACACATCCTTGTAAACGCATGGGCTGGCCTCCAAGGCAGTCCTGTCCCCTGCTGGGACACTGCCCACCCTGTAGTTCCTACCCTCTGCCGTGTTTCTCGGGTCCATTTTTGCGGCTGGCACAGAGAGGGGCAGCTCCAAGTGAGACGGGAAGGTGAAGTGGGTTGTGAAAAGAGACTCCCTCCTTCACACCTGAGGATTGGATCTTACCCAGATCGCTTTTCCCTCACAGAGAAACTCCCCTGGCCCGGTTTCCCATATTGATCTAATCAGCAGTCCAAACACAATTTCAGGACTGCCAAAACAAGACCCGCAGGCCTGACACAGACAATTAACATAAGTCAAGGCACCCCACCTGCCACATCCCGTCTCTCCCCGATGTCTCGTCAGGACGTTAGCAAAGCCAGTCCCCGTTCCGGGCTGCAGTATCACCAGGAGCACGCTGTTGAGCGGGGGACTCCTGACACGAGGCTGGAAGCTGTAATTACCCAGCGTATAATTTCGTTGCTAAATGGATTGTTTACAAAGGTGTGCATGATGAAATCACAGGCATGGTAGAGCAGAGAGGTAGGCGGGTCCGGGAGCAGGCAGGCAGTCATTAACGCCCCACCTCCCTCCAGGCTCCCACCTGCCTACTGCCGCCACCACAGCAGACTCTGACCTCGCTGAGTCACCTGGGCCTCGTGTTCCATGATGTTCAGGAAGTACCTGGCCTTCCTCCCTGAGGTTTCATCTGGTAATAACCCCAGCAGAAGCAGACTCACCTTGGCACGGCACTGGGGATGGAGTTCTGACGTCACAGGCCCTTGGGGTTAGCCTGCAAGGAAAAGG
Source organism: Macaca fascicularis (assembly GCF_037993035.2). Taxonomy (NCBI): domain Eukaryota; kingdom Metazoa; phylum Chordata; class Mammalia; order Primates; family Cercopithecidae; genus Macaca; species Macaca fascicularis. The sequence continues at coordinate 9,906,795 of NC_088391.1, forward strand.
AGCCTAGCAGAAATCTTAGTGGCCCAAGAGGCCAGAAGGGGAAGTCAAAGTCACAGTTCATTCCAGGCAGGTGCTCCATGGGGGTCCCTCCAAAGGGATCAGGCCTGGAGCATGGGCCGCTTCACACATCCACCCGCAGCTGAAGCGAGGAAATCGAAGACCATCTCATTAAATTTGCGGGGAACATAAGGAGGAGGGGAGAAGGGACATTGCCTTCTCGGCACAGTGGCTGAGATGTCAAAGAGTCTTTCTAAGATCAGAAAAATGACTTGTCAAAAACAAGCTGACACGCAATAAGGACAAGGAGAGGTGGCCCACTTGAAAATCTGCAAAAAGCTAAGGACACAGAATGTGAATAATGGGATAAACATACAAAACCCCAGGAGGTCAGATTATATCTCAGCTCAGAGGTGACTTTGTAAATAAAACACTATTGTAAAACAAAAAAGCGTAAACTCTAACATAATTTATGTATGTCCATTTATGCTAAAAGAATTTAAGAAATTAAGAATAAAAGAATTTACCAAGAAATAATCATTCTAGTGCTAACAATCCAAACTTTGGAAAGGCATGGGAGAATCAGACAGGGTCTGTGAACAGGAAACAAAAATGGCAAAGAGATGCAAAGTTCCAAGAGTGAAGAAACGGTAACTCATTCAAAAGCATTCAACGCATTCAGGTGTTCATGCTACACAAAGGCAGGTGCGAGGTGGTTCGGTCCTGACAGCACACTCGCTGTTCTTGGGAATTCTAGGCAACGCGGTGCTAATTTCTGTCTAACACGGGTCTTTCTGGACCTTATCTTAGGAATTTAGTTAATAAAGCACTGAGATATTATTAACAGAAGTTTCACTTGCAGTGTGGTCCCACCGGCCCTGCCAGAAACCCACAAAAACACTGGTGGCTGGGCGGTCGCAACCAGCTCCCCTCTCTCTGTGACAGCAACACTCAGCAGATATTCATGGCACCCCCTGGACTGCAGCGTGATGGAAACCCTGAGCACTCATATGACAAACACGATGAGGTCTGTTCCAGCCTCGCAGAAGTGAGTGGTAATAAAGGAAGCTACAAGAGTATATGGTAAATTCCAGCCAACATCGGGGGCCTTGAGGATGGACAGGACAACTCTCCACTTTAGCAGGAAGGCAAAACATGACCGGCAAGACACTTTCATTTCCAGCGGCCACAGAGCAGCCTGAGATGGTCCAGAAGCCCAGAAGCCGCTCTGTCCAGGGACCTGCCCCGTCATCCTCCCAGGCGGAATGAAGGCCAAATAGCCCAAGAGACGGCCATGTAGTCCAGCCACCGACCTCTTGTTCCATCCGGCCTGACTGCTGACTCTGAGCCTGTGGTCCAGAACATCCCAGCCTGCCCCCTGTTGAGTGAAGAGTTTGGGTCTAGTCCCTTCTCTCCATTGTCCTCACACAGCTTCTAAATTCCTGCCATGGAGATGCAGGGGCCAGTCTCAAGCTACTACTAAGACAGATGAGACCCTTGCTCCCTTCCGGTGAGCCCAGCCACCTGCAGGGTTCCCGCTGAACCTTGCTGCTTCGTCTCAGAGGATCCTGGGTCTGCACATGCGCAAACAGCAGCTGGACTTCGGCAGCTTCCATTATGAAGGGAGGAGCCACCAAGACGGAAGGAGGGGGCAGCATTGGTTCCTACGTCCCAGAAAACATCAGAAACATGCGCCTGATGCACATGACTCCATCCATCCTCTCTCCACCCACAGGAGGAGGGCTCCTAACACCAGCCACACTGAACAGATGAGGCAACTGAGGCACACACTGCTCACAGGGAGCTGGGAAGACCTAGGATTTCCCGCGGGAGGCTGGCACCAGAGTCTGTGCTCTGAACCATGCTGCACACTGGCATCAGGTGAGCACGGCACTCACTGACTTACTGTTCAAACCTAAGGTGCTTCAGTGTGAATTCATTAATCTCTCCATTCATAAAAAAGTCAAAATAAATGAATAAAAACATTTATCAAGTACCTGCCTTATGCCATTCATTTTGCTGGTAGTGGAATCTTTTATGTGAAATGAATACCTTTTGAATGCCACTAGTTTTAATCCTCACAACCAATAAGGTAGGTAGTATTAGTAATTTTCCTATTACTATTATTATTTGAGACAGAGTCTCCCTCTGTCATCTAGGTTGGAGTGCAGTGACAGGATCACAACGCATTGCAGTCTCAACCTCCTGTGTTCAAGGGATCCTCCTGCCTCAGCTTCTAGAGTAGCTGGGACCACAGGTGCATTCCGCAACATCTAGCTAGCTTTTTTGTTGTTGTTTCTTGTTTTTTGTAGAGACAGGGTCTCACTGTGTTATCCAGGCTGGTCTCAAACTCCTGGCCTCAATCAATCCTCCTGCCTTGGCATCCCAAAGTGCTGGGATTACAGGCTTGAGCCACTGCACCCAGCCATACATTTTTTCACTTTAGAAAGAAGGAAATGGAGGCTCAAAGAGTTCACCTATGAACCCCACTTTGCTTGGACAGTGATTCAAACAAAGGCTTGCTGGAAAGAGCCGGCCCCTCAAAGGGCTGACAGAAGACAGTTTAATGAAGAGATGATTTACAGAGGCCTGGGGAGGCATCAACAAACCAACTAGGGCTAGCAGAGTTGGAAGCCGTTTCACCCTGAAGCCTGAAGGGGCAAAGGCAGAAAGTGGTGTTCTAGCAAACCAGGGAGAGCTAGCAGCAGGGCGCGGGGCTGCCTAAGTGGAGCTGGGGCCCCAGAAGGACCCACCACTGCCAGCAGGGGGAGACACCCTCACTTCTCTCCCTTCCATCCAATGGCCAAGCCCAGCTAAGAAGAGGGCAAGAGAGGGGAACAGGGACTGGAGCATGTCACAAAGAACAGCCTCTAGGGGTCTGCACAGGGCAGAGAAGGACAAATAACCAATGGGGAGGGGAAATAGTTGGAGACCGTCCAGCACGAATGGTGAAACATGGAGCCAGGATTGGGAATCACTGCACAATCCAGCTTTTCCCAGTGAGTATAAGAGTGCAGAGCGCTCTGTTAAAAGATAAGCCTGATGTGACTCTAGACCCCATAGACTAAAGACAGTATGGATGGTTTAGGAGAACATTTTCAAGTAATGCGTAAACCATTTGTTGTCCTGCCCTTTCCTTTGTACACTAAGATGGAGGAGACACCGCTGTAACCTACAGCCCCCCTCTCCCAACCTGGCAATACCCCAGGGGAACAAATGAATGAGAAGCTGTGGGAGTCATTTCTGTAGCAATATCCTGATGCGGCACGGCTCCAAACCCAGAACTTACATTAAGGTGCAGCGCCACAGTTCTTGGCCTGGGGAATTTGGCATAAAAAGCATTACAGGTCACAAACACCTTTTCATCTCCTTCTCTGCGGAAGCCCCTCTTTTTCCAACATTGTGCCATACAACTCAATTGACACGGTGCCCCGCCTACAGACATGCTAGTGTACTCAGCAGAAACGTGACACTTTGCTCAGTCACTGCGGAGGGAGAGCCTGCACCTGGGAGGCAGGGAGCCCTGCGGGAACGAGGGGAGGAGGAGATTAGGGAGCACGTGCTCTCCCAAAGAGAACAGCCACTGAAGATATTTAACAGAAAAACGAGAGCGCCTGGTAGTAATCATTTCAGCATCAATCAATTATGATTCCTCGATTAGATTACATACTGCTCATTACCATTAAAAAACAAACAAACAAAACCCCTGACTTTTCCATTAGAGTCAGAGCAGTAGGTTTCATTTTGATTGAAGAAATCCAACTTCAAGAATGACCAAACGCATACCAGCTGAGCCTGCAGACATTTTGTTTCCTCCCTGCCTCTACCCGGGGCGTCATCTAGCGTCCACTGGCCGGTATTACACTCTCCTGCCAACCTAAGCCTTTTCCTCCAGAGTTGGTTTCAGTAGAAAATCATGAGACCTGATAGGAGAAAAAAAAAATTGGCCTCAATGATAGATATTTTTCAAAAGTGGTTGAGCAATAAAGACTTCCCATTTATTGGATTTCACACATGATTTTGCTTGAGCCAAACCAAAGACTCATGACTCCTAAAAAACAATGAATAGACAGAGTGTTTGGACATTTTTCTCAGGGCTCTCTGTTTTTAGGAAAGATGTTTATGTGCAAAAATAAAAACCTGACTGATTTACATACGGAATAGGAACACACATTTTTCGAGGTGTGGCATCTTACAAGTAACCTTTACTTGGACCCCTCTTAGGAGCTTAATTTTACCCCTTCCCCCAAAAAATATTGTGTTGCCGTCACAAACCCTAGTGCCTCAGAATGTAACTGCATTTGGAGACAAGATCTTTCCAGAGTTAAGATGAGGTCTTAGAGCGGGCCTTAATCCCATCTGACTGGTGTCCTCATACAAAGAGGAAATCTGGACATAGACACGTGCATGCACAGAGGAAAACCCATGTGAGCACACAGCAAAAGGCAGCCAGGAAGGCCCAGGAGAAACACGCCCGGACTACATCTTGATCTCGGACGTCCAGCCTCCAGAACAGTGAGAAAATCTACGTCTGTGGTCTAAGCCACCCAGTCTATGATATTCTATTATGCCTAGCAAACTAATATAAACTTTCCCCACCCCCTAAGCCGGGCAAATGTTAGGTGACTTTGATGCTAAGAGTGCCTGAAGCAAACTCTTTATCTCCTCGTTTTATACACAAGGAATCTTGAACCGCTCTTGAACCCGGAAGTGTCTGGCAATTTCTTGGGGATCCCACTTTGCCCACTCCTCGCCCCCGTCAATAGGGGAGTTGTTACCTCTTAAACTTCTCCAGGAACCTCTCCTCTCTGGGTGGAGGTTAAGGGGACTCAGACCCGTCCTCAGTCGGGGAGTTAAGTGACAGGGCTGCTGCTGGCCCAGCCTAGGTATGTAAGCTTTGGCAAATGACCAGGCCTCGCTGAGCCCTGATTTTATCCTCTGTAAAATGAGAGTGATCAGATTGCTTGGAGCACGGAAGGCGCTCAGTGCGGGGCTTAGCGCGGGTCTGGCTCATCGTAACTGCTCTCACGTTCAACGAGCCGCTCCCTAGCAGGAACGTGGACCCGAGAATTCCCAGACTTCCTCTAGTCAGTGTTTAGAACCCCGCCCCCCCCCCTTTATCTTCAAAGGAGAAGGGAGAGCAGTGGGTTACAGGAGTCAGCTTTTAAATACCCCTGCTCTCCCTTAACCACAGACCCTGGGGAGTTTCCCCAGCTGAAAACGAAGTTTAGAAAATTGCTTGCAATGACCCGTGATTTCAAGGGCCCCAGTGAATGATAGACCTATTGAGGATAGGGCCCCCTGGCTGGAAATTTAGAAACAATTTGTTTTTGGGAGAGGAAAAAAAGGGCAGAGAGGCATGAGTGCTTGCAGGGGATGGCTCTGGAAGGACACTGCAGCGAGGCTGCCAGACTCTTTGGAACCGCAGCGCCGACGCAGCCATTTCCCAGGGAGATCAATCCTCTGGCAGGTCCATTTCCTCCGCCGCGCGGGCGGCTGCGGGAGGCGGCGGCGGGAGCCATTAGTGACTCTGTGACCCTGTTCACCGAGTGCGTCCCCGCTCAGGTGCTGGCTGCTCGGCGCCGCGCCGTCCACCCCCGGCTGGGGCAGGCCGCGGGGCCCAAGCTGGTGGAAGCCCCTGTCGCTCGTCGCCTGGCTCTGCGCCAGGCCCCGTGCCCCTGGCTGCAGGCCGGCACCTCCCGAGCCGCAGCGCCCAGTCAGGGGAGCGCCCCAGCAGCAACCTGCAAACCTGAGTCAGCCCGCGGCGCGTGAGGCGCGCGCACTGCGTCCCCGCGCGGCCGTCGCAGCCAGGCGCTGGCCCGGAGCGCCGCGTCCGCAGACAGAAACCACGGCTCCCCCTGGCGGACACCCGTTCCCCAGCGCTGGGCTTTCCCCTTCCGTAGCAGAGGGGAAGTTTACAGCTGAAGATAGTGGACGGATTTTCCCAACAGAGGGCTTGGTGGCAGGATTCACACAGGTTTAAAGAATGAAAGAAAGGAGATGTGATAGAAAGGAAGAATGTTAAGGCCTGGAAAGTGCAGGCAGAGAATGTTATGCACCCGCATGTTGTGAACCCAATGGCAACGAAACACTTGTCTGCGGGGCAAATGTAGCCGCGTTGGCTCTTTCTCCTGCAACCACGGATACTTTGGCAAGGAATGAATGAGTTTTACATGCAATGTTTTCTTAAATATACTAAATACATAACAGTGACCTTCGCAAAGGCTTTTATCTGGAACAAGGAATGAATAAGGGTAATGAATAAGAAAGTTACATTAAAGCACCATGGAACACAGTTTGAGTAACTTTTAAAAACTTTAACGAAAACAAATGATAAGTAAAATGTCTTTATATGAACATCTGAAAAAAGCTTATAACTCTAAATGGCAACCTTAATCCAGCTGCTGTAGTCAGGCTGCTATAGCAAAATACCCTGACTGGTAGCTTATAAACAATAGAAATTTATTTTTCACAGTTCTTGGGGCTGGGAAGTCCCAGATCAAGGTGCCAGGTGATTCAGTGTCTGGGGAAAGCCTGCTGTCTGGTTCATAGATGGTGCCTCCTAGCTGTGTCCTTACCTGGGAGAAGGAGGAAGAGCGTTCCCTGGGATCTCTTCTATAAGGACACTAATCCCGTTCATCAGGGTGACCTAACCACTTCCCAAAGGCCCTGCCTGCTAATGCCATCACCTTGGGGTTCAGTTTTAACATGAATTTTGAGAGGACACAAACATTCAGACCTTAGCATCAGCCTTGTGTTTTACTCCCTGAATACAATATAAAAATGTGGAAATGCCTGGGAATTTTGGCCGTCTAAGTCAGACAGTTAGTCTTGTGACATGGACTCCCTCTTGTAGCTTACTCTGTGTGTGGACATCTGTTCTCTTGATTGAGCACAGAGTAGAATTTCACAGAGGCTGACGCAGCAGCAGTGATCATTCAGACATTTCTGAATGGAAGGCAAAAGGAGGAGGAGGAGGAGAAAGTGAATACCAATGGCTTACTTTGCAAAGTAAATTGACAGATCCTTTGTAGACCAAATCAGCAAGGTTGGGTTGTGTCCCTCTGGGCCTGGGTTTTCCAACTTTTGTAAAACCAGGAGAGGCAGAGAAGCTAAGACAGATGGTGGGTCTCCTGGGAGGTTCAGGGCCCAGCCGGCCTCAGAGGAAGTCTCTTCATTAGCACTTGGCAGCAGCAGCGTGGAGACTGTCCTCCACCCTTCCTGACAGCCACCGGCTTGGATGGCCCAGGCTTTCTTCCCATCACTCAGTTGTCAGAGCAACAGCTTCTGGAGGGAGCCAGCCCACGGCCCTGCCATTATGTTTACCTCATCCCAGTGGCAGCTGGGGGCAGGTAGGAGGAACAGAAACAGGTTGAAATGGATCCAGGGAGCAGAGATGGCTCACAAGTGCAGATAGGGAGTGATCTTCAATCTACGTAATTTGGATGAGAGACAGGATAGGCAAATGCTTTAGGCTTTGTGTTAAGCCTTTTAATTCAAGTCATCAAGTGTTTACAAGTGCTTTCTAATTAGAAAGGACAGGGAATAATTTGAAGACAAAGAATGAAGAAAAGAAGATAGTTTGCTACCCATATGTTGGTGAAAGAATAACTTTTCTTATCTAATTGGGCCAAACCAAACTAAACACCTAACACCAAAGACAGCAAGCAGTATCTGCATTATTATTTAGCAAATATTAAAGAGCTCTTGTGGCCAAACATTCTTAGTGGAAGGAGTGGAAGTCCCAGCATCTTTGTTTATATAAAGACATATGGAAGGATATTTTATAGTAGTGGTTCTCAAAGTGTGGTTCTCAGACCAACAGCAGCAGCAGCACCCGGGGACTTAGGTATACAAATTCTCAGGTTTTGCCCCAGAACTACTGAACCTGAAACTCTGAAGATGGGGCCTGGCGCCAGTGTTTTAGCAAACCCTCCAGGTGATTCCGATGCACTCTGAAGTCTGAGAACCACTACCCTTACCTTATCTTCCCTGGTGTGTCAAATTTAACTAGGTTTAAAAGTCAGAGTAGATCTAAAAGAATCAATTTAAAATAGGGCTTGGAATATAAGACATAAAGCTTGAAAAATACCAAATCATCACTCCCAACTTCTCTCCAGTGCAAGACGCCCTGCATGAATCAGCATGGAGACTATGAGAAGAGTCAGATAGGACAAAAGGGGAAGGGAATAGGTTCAATGGCACCCAGAGAGAGGCTTCCAATGATGTGCCACAGGGCTCTGCTCGCTGACTCAGGCTCACTAAACCTCTCCATGATCACTAAGACTAAACAAATACCAAATTTTAAAACTATGAATTTAATTAAGTTGACAGAAATCCCAACTGTTTGATAGGTCTGAGAAAATGTATTAGTCCATTTTCACACTGCTATAAAGAATACCTGAGACTGGGTAATTTGTAAACAAAAGAGGTTTCATTGACACACAGTTCTACAGGGCTGGAGAGGCCTCAGGAAACTTACAATCATGGTGGAAGCTAAAGGGGAAGCAGGGCACATGTTACATGGTGGCAAGTGAGAGAGAGAACACACGCAGGGGAAACTGTCACTATTAAACCATCAAATCTCATGAGAACCCCCTCACTCTCACAAGAACAGCATGGGGGAAACTGCCCCCATGATCCAATCACCTCCAACCAGGTGTATCCCTTGACACATGGGGATTACAATTCCAGATGAGATTTGGGTGGGGACACAGAGCCAAACCATATCAGAAGATATCAACAGAATTGGAACTGCAATTTGAAGCCAACAGTGTATCATTTATTTGAGATAACATATTGTCAGGACCAAGTAATCAACAGCACCAACACAAATGAATTAGGGTCTGTAAAGACAATATATTTAGTAAGCACCAATGCAAATGAATTAGGGTCTGTAAAGACAATATACTTAGTAAGCACCAATGCAAATGAATTAGGGTCTGTAAAGACAATATACTTAGTAAGCACCAATGCAAATGAATTAGGGTCTGTAAAGACAATATACTTAGTAAGCACCAATGCAAATGAATTAGGGTCTGTAAAGACAATATACTTAGTAAGCACCAATGCAAATGAATTGGGGTATGTAAAGACAATATACTTAGTAAGCACCAATGCAAATGAATTAGGGTCTGTAAAGACAATATACTTAGTAAGCACCAATACAAATGAATTGGGGTATGTCAAGACAATGTACTCAGTATAAAAGTCAACAATTTGATGTGACCACCAGAAACACTAATGAGATGCTAGGCTCTCTTACAGAAGTGTTGTCTCTTAAGGGGCATGTGGTAGACTGAAAAAAAAATCCCCTCCTCTCAACTAAAGATATCTAATCCCTGGAAGTGGGGAATGTTCCTTTATATGGAGAGAAGGGGAAGGAGGTCTTCACAAGTTGTGAAACTTCACAAGTTTGATTCATTATACTTAGTAAGCACCTAATTCATTTGCATTGGTGCTTACTAAGTATATTGTTAAGGATGTTAAGATGGGGAGATTATCCAGTTGGGTCCTAAACGCAATCATATGCATTCTTATACCAGAGAGGCAGAGGGTGATTTGACCACACACAAAAGAGAAGGAAATATAAAGACAGAGCAGAGGCCAGCATTTGCAGATGCTGGCCTCAAAGATCAGAGTGATGCAGTCAATGCATGTCAGCAGCCCCCAGAAGCGGGGAGAGGCAAGGAGCAGATGCTCTCCTGGAGCCTCTGGAGGGAGCACAGCCCTGGTTTGAGTTCAGTGATACTGATTTTGGAATTCTAGTCTCCAGAACTGTGAGAGAATAAATATCTGGTTTCTTGGGTTTTTTTTTTTTTTTTTTTCAGATAGTCTCGCTCCGACACCCAGGCTGGAGTGCAGTGGTTAGATCTCGGCTCACGGCAACCTCTGCCTCTCAGGCTCAAGCGATTCTCCTGCCTCAGCCTCCCGAGTAGCTGGGACTACAGGCACGTGCCACCATGCCCAGCTAATGTTTTGTATTTTTAGTAGAGACGGGGTTTCACCGTGTTAGCCAGGATGGTCTCGATTTCCTGACCTCGTGATCCGCCCGCCTCAGCCTCCCAAAGTGCTGGGATTACAGGCGTGAGCCACCGCGCCCGGACAATATCTGTTGTTTTAAGCCACTATGTTTGCAGGAAATTTGTTATAGCAGCACCAGGAAACTAACACGGGGAAAGATAAGAGAGTTCTGTTTCATTCTTCACTTGATCATACTGCGTTTGGTTCTGAGCAACACAATTTGGGAGATACATTTACCGAAAGAGGCATTATGAGTTTTCTGGATGGTCCCAACAGGAAAACTTAGGATTCCTAGTTGTAAGATGCAAGGTGACAAGTTTCAGCTTAAAATAAGGAAGCACTGTCTGGACGAAGAGGGAACAGACAGCCTCAGAAGACAGTGACTCCACCACGGCTGAAGGTATTCAAGCAGAGACTGTGCAGCCATTTGTTAAGAATGTGAATATTGTCAAGAGAATTCAAGCCCTGGGGCAGGGTGGATTCAATGCTGTGTAAGATTCTTTGAACCCAGATTCTGAGGCTGGGTGATTTTGCGGCCGTTCTCAGCTCTCACTGGAGCCGAGGCAGACAGGAAGAAAGAAGGCACACAAGGTTGTAAAAGTCTGAGCGTGCAATGATTAAACCCAGGCACGGATGTGGCTTTGGAGATGGAGAGGAAGGAATGCATTTTTAAAAAGGTTTTGGAAGCTTAAGTAATCAGTCTTTGGCAGCAGCTCGAATTTGGAGAGAGAGCATTTATGAGGTGCCTCCTAAGAGCACTGACCCAGGAGCCATGGGCAAAATAAATAAAATGGACAATGATCCCCAAGGAGAAAGCAGAGCACACTTGTAATCGTTAGGAAATAAGGTTCCAATCATGATTTTTAAAATATGGATAAAAGGGTAGAAACAAAGGGATCAAAGAAGGCTAGATTCATCAGTTTTTGGTTTTGTTTTTGAGGAAGCAGGCTTTGAAAGGTGGCCAAATCTAGTGAAGAGAAGAGCAAAAAGCACTTTGGAAACTGGAGAAAGTGTGACATTAGCGGAGGGATGCAGGAGGAGCATGAATATTTGGGGTGGAAGCATAACACATGTTGGTGAGGATTGTGTGGACAACAGTAGGGAAGGGTTTGTATCCTCATGGATAAAAGGCCCAGACTCAGAGACCAGGCTTGAAGCTAAAGCTGCAGGTCCAACCATGAGGAAGAGGTTGTGCAGGTGCAAAGCACACAACATGTGGTTGTTGTCACACTCAATCTGAATGCAGCTGCAATGTCCCAGAGAGGATCTTGGGGGCCTAGAGGTGGGGAAATGCTTCTTATACAAAACATTAGAAGTGCAAAGCATAAGGGAAAAGCTTAATGAATCTGAACACATCCCACTCAAAGGGTTCTATTCAAAGAAGAACAAGGTTATGAGACAGATGACAGATTGGGAGGAGACACTTGCAATGTCAAAAATAACTAGGAAACAGTATCTAAAATATGCAAGAACAGTGCAAATCAACAAAAATGATGGAAACCCCCTCTGCTCAAAAAACAAAGGCCCAGAAGAGGCAATTTGCAGGAGAGGAAACCCCCCCTGAGTAATAGGCATGTGAAGAGATGTTCAAACTCATTAGTAGAGAAATACAAATTAAATAGCAATGAGATATCACTTCTATTCACTCAACTGGCCAAAATCAGGAAGCTGGATAATGTCAAGTGGTGGCAGGGATGTAGGAATGTTGGAATTCTTGGGCCTTGCTCAGGGTTTGTAGACTGGTACAGCCAATTTGGAGAGCAATACTTCATCAAATTAAATGTACCTATCTTCTATTTCCCAACAATACCACCCCTGGACATGAATCGTAGAAAAATCCTTCCACACACCCTAAGGGACCATGCATGAAGAGACTCGCTGCAATTCTTTCTGTGGCAGTAGGTGTCGTCCATGGAGGTGGAGGAGCACAAGTGAAAAAGGTACACTCTGAAATATTTTATCAGAGTTGGGAGGAACAGACTACATACACACGCGGCAACATGAATGGAGCTTTGAAAGGATAGTGTTGAGTCAAGAAAGTGAGAAGTGATGAGCTAGAGGATGTTTGTGTGCCTTCAATGACATGTGCCTTTAAACACTTTGTTTTTGCTAGAACACATACTGATAACTACAAACATGGAACACATTAGAATGGTTGCCTATGAGGGACAGGAGAAAAGAAATGGGAAATGGAGGCCAATAAAATAAATGCCTGCCTGCATGAATGAATGAGATGGGGCTCTGAGGAGCCAATGATCCAGTGCATCATGAACTGAAGAGTGTGGTGAACCCAACCCTCTGCTTCTAAGAGCAAACTAAGCAGAACTCAAGTGCTACATCCATTGCCAAGGCAATTCTAGACCTGAGTGTTAAGTAGATGACTTATGAGCAGTAGTAAAGAAAGTGATACCATGAAGAGTCTATTATGGGTTATAAACATAAATATGACACAACATTTTGAATAAATTGTACAGAGCTACCAAACTAGAAGGTCAAGGAAGTTCGTTAGACATAGGATTGCATTTTTAGCAAAGCGTTGGCATGATCCCTGTGAAAAGGAGGACTACATGTGGGCAGAGTAAGTAGTACCAGATACAGAGTGAAGCAACTAAATCCAGTAAAGCTTTGTTCATGATTTTAATTCGTCTAGAGCTGTGACTCCTAAGAATGTTCAAGTTTGTAGTCTTTGAGAACCTTATACAAGTTTTGATCCCTCTTCCCAGAAACATAGACATTGGTATATGAAAAATTACATGCACAATATCTGGTGTGGTGGAGTATGAGCCCTTAGAACCACAGTTTTGGCCTCAAGCCAAAAACTGAGTTCAAGGACCAAGTTTGTAACCCAGCATAGCCAACATTAAGACTTGAATAAGAATTTCTAGGAGTAACATTTGTGTTTCTAAAATGTCTTCAGACTATCCTGATATGCATTCGTAGGCAAAGTAATAGGTCAAAATGTGCTGATCCAGAATCAGCTAAGGATCTTTCATGAAAAGACAATTTCCAGGCCTCATCACCGAAGGATTCTGCCATATTTTCCTCAAGTTGATGCAGGAGTGGGGACTAAGCTGAGCCCTTCCTTGGGATGTTCCTAGCCATAAGTAAATGGAGACGCAGTCCTAATCCCACCAGTGCCCCACTCAGATCCTTTGGCCACCCCGGGTGCCTGTCCCCCCAGCTGTCTCGGGGCTCATACCTGTGATTTCAAGAAGCCTGTCTTGGCTAGTGAGAGCCACTTTACCAGAGACTCCTGGGGGAATCCATGCCCCAGCCCCCCAAGGGATGGTGACTTAAAGACAGGTAGCCCAAGTTTGAGTTCTGGGTCCATCATTGACTAGCTCTGTGACTTTGGGCAGGCTACCTAGCTTCTCTGTGCTTGAATATCTTTGTCCATGAATTTGAGCTTCAGCTCTGGATAAACTGCTTTCATGATTCCTCTTCTCTTGGGTGTCCCCTAGCCTCAGGGGCAGGTAGTGGAACGTTCTATGGTCCAGCCCACAGGAAACAAGGGCAGCAGAGCTGGCTTCCTCACTAACTAGGCGTGGGACCATGGGAAATTCACTTCTGTTCTTTGGGCCTGAGTTTCCTCACCTCTAAAATTTAGGTGATTTAGACTAATGGTCTCTCAGCTTTGCGATTTATGAAATATGAATACAATATTCTTAAACTTTTTATAAGTCATGAACTATAAGCTCAGTTCAAAGAGCTTTTCTTGCTCCTGGACCATTTGAGAATAAGCAGCATAGCCGACCTGCTGAATATTTTCATGCATATTTCCTACAAACGAAGACTTGCATCTACATAGCCACGTGCCACCACCAGCATCAGGAAATTAATGTTGATGCATTAGAACCCCGGACCCCATTCAAGCCTCATCAATTGGCCCACTCTAGATAAAGGACCCAGCTCTGACTCACTTGGCAGGCCCTGTCTCCTTGGTCTCTTTCAGACTGGAACTGTTCCTCAGTCTTGTCTTTCAAGACCTCCACACATTGAAGATGACAGGCCAGTTATTTGGTATAATATCACTCATACTGGGTTTGTGTGACGTTTCCTTGTGATTGCATACAGGTTAGACATCTTCAGAAGAAATATCATAAATGCGATGCTGTGTTCTCATTGCATCCTATCAGGCGGCAGGAAATTTTGATTTGTCCTATTACTAATAATGTTCACTTTAATCACCTCATTAGATTGGCGTCAGTCATCTCCTCTGCAAGATCACCCATTTCCTCTTTGTTATAATCATTATTTTACAAGGAAGTATTTTTAAACTATACCAAGTTATAGTTTAAAAATAGCTTAACTACCAAATTATAGTGTCTAATATAATTGTGAGAAAGTCAATATCTGTTGTTTAAGCCACCAAGTCAGCAGTATGTTGTGATAGCAGCCCAAGGAGATGAATACATTATTTATTGATTGAAAAATGTGAGCTCCCACAAATGCCTCCAATTCTAATGCAACTGGAAATTCTAGTTTTCCCCCTTTCCCTAACAGTGAGAAGCTGGATTCCCATTAACCTTAATATATCCCGTCATTTGACCAATCTCCTTGTAGGTGGCCAATCCCCGTCCTCACCACCACGCACCCTGCACGCACCCTAGGCCTGTGGGGACACCAGCATCAGGCCCGCTTCCCTGGGGAGTTTCGTCCTCCTCTCCCTACTCCAATTCCCACCCCACCGAGGACACCCTTCTCAGTGCTTGGGCTCCAATAGCCCACCCCACGCGGGCCGCCCTCTGCCTGCAAGCCCTCCTTCATTGATTTGTGTGCTCCTAAGCTCACAAAGGAACCTACAACTATAAATAGCTTGAAAACTTAAATACATTTTAACTTTACCTCCTAATACTTCCTGCTTTAAAAATCCCAGCTCCTTCCACCTCCATGGCATCAGATGTTCAGAAATTCTCCTCCTCTGAAAGGACACATGAGGATGGGCAGGAAACCTGAACAAAGGCAGGCAGTCAGTCATCTCTCCCCTGTTGCCTCAGAACTGCAGCTCTGGGGTCCAGCATCCTCCTGGAGGTCTCCATGTAGACGGTTCATGAGTGCCATGACCAACGTGGCCAAGCTGAACTTGGCCATCCTTGTCTCTGTAAGTGGCACCACCATCCACTGGATGACTCACTCCGAAAATCCGAAGTTATTCTTGATTCTCCTCTCTCCCGATAGCCCTTTCCACATGGTATATATTGACTCAACCTCCCAAACATCCTCCAAGCCTTCTCCTCTGTCCATCTCCAGGCTCCTGATAGGGCCTAAGCCATCGTCATCCTCCATCGAACACCGACAGCCACGTTCTCCCTGGCTCCTGGGTCCCACCTGCCTCCCTGGGTGACCGTGTCATGGTTCGCAGCCATGCACCCCTTCCTTCTTGCTGAAAGGACTGTCCCTCTCGGCCTCATCCACTTTGGCCTGGGCCTTGGGACTTGGGACTTGCTTTGGCTGAGGGCGGGCAGGGCTCGTGGGCCTCTGTTCCTGGTTCCAACTGTGTCAGGAGCTCCCCCTTCAGCCTGGTCCTGGGGAGAGAAGGCAGCTAGAGTACAGCAGGGCCTTTGGCTCTCCAGAAATGTGAGCAAGAACTCACATGTGCACCATGGTAGGCTTTGGCAAACCTGGGGTCGTATCTTCCCATGGCAAAGCTTATTAATAAGTCCCCTAAAATCTATTCCCCACAGCAGCCACTAGTTATTGCTCAAAAAATAAATTCTGCCATGTCGTTCCCTTGTTTTGCACCCACTGTGGCTGCTGTGACTCTCTGAGTAAAAGTCCAGCCCTGAGGGCAGCTCAGGAAACCCCAGCCCTCCGCCTCCAGCCCTACCCTCTCCCCCACCCTTTACTCTCCCCTGGCACTCCCAGGTCTCAGTCTGGTCTGCCGTCCCGGCACTGGCTCTTCCTTTTGCCTGGGTTGAGCTGCTCCCACCCCACAGGACGGCTCGCCTCGTGATTTAGACCTCAGACGGAACAATGCTGCTCCAGAGAGGTGACTTGACCACCCGCCCGCACTGGGGCACCACCCAGGTACCGCACCAGCCTCTAGATCACGTGCAGTGCACTTGTTCAAACCGCTGGTGATTTCACGTCTCTGTGTATTTTACTTGTTTATCGTCTCCTCCTCTCACACTGGGAGTGCAGGGAACCATCTGTCTGGGCACTCACAGGTCTCCCTGGGCACAGAGTAGAGCCTGGCATGCACCCAGCACTGAGTAGATGATATACGCATGGACAGTGTGCAGCCAGGGCATTGAAAGCAGTAATGCTTTCCCTGGGTGAGGTACAGAGATGGCCTTTGAAGGAAAGACCAGTGAGACGGAAGTCTGGAGACCAGATGGGAACAAGGAACACCAGCCTGTGCGAGGTGTGGAGGCATCGCAGGAAGACCCTCGGAGGAGCTGTCAGGAGACAAGATTCTGGTCCAGCTCTGAGATGTGACCTGAGTGCCCACTTCTCTGGGCCCCAGTTGTCCTCTCATGAAACCATGGGGTGTTTTGGAAAGGATCTCTAAAGCTCTATCTGGTTTTGTGATGCTTGAGTGTTTTACACGCAGGGCAACCATCTTTGGAGACAGACCCAAGTCAGGGTCTGGTGAGGAAGTAGCTGAAAGTCGTTCACGGTCGGTTCACTCTTTCAGCAGAGAGAACAAAAGTGCAAGCCCCTGAAGAGGTGTGGCTGAGAGGCTGGAGTCGGTCTGTTTACTCCTGGGGTACTGAGGACCCTCGTTGGTGCTGCAGGTGGAAGCGAGAGGACCTGGGGCTAAGCTCACTCACTTCCTGAGACAGGAGGATAAGCAGGGCACTCTTCTGAGCATCAATATTTTTATCTATCAAATAGATCTAACACTGCCAATTTACAGGGATTTTGCAGAGATTAAATAAGATAACATAACAAGAAGTGCTAACATGCATTGAGTGCTTAGTCTGAGCCAGGCACTGTGCTGTTATTTACATGTCTTATTTAATTCTTATGACAATCCCATAACATTGGCACTACTGTTATCTGTACGTTTAGATGAGGAAATGGAGGCATGGAGTGCGTAGGCAACTTGTCCAAGGCCCTTCATTCAGTGACTCATAATCTGCATGACTTCTGTCACTCACCCCACCTAAGTAGTAAATGCACCTGCTTCTCCATTCACATGTGTAGCAAGTCCAGCAGCACCTGGCACAGAATAGACACTCAATAAATCATGAATTTCCATCCTCATGTCCACTAATTTCAGCAGTGCATTAGCTTGGTCCTCTGGAGAATGTTTTTGTGCCTTCTGCAAATTAATGCTGGTACCTAACTTCTTTGGAGAGTCACTTTGCCCTGAGCACTCTCTCTCTCTCTCTCTCTCTCTCTCTTTCTCTCTCTCTGTCTCTGTCTCTCTCTCTCTTTCTCTTTCTGTGTGTGTATGTATGTGTGTGTATTGAACTTCTAGGGTTCTCTGCTGCCAGTCACTTCTCCCACCCCTAGGTATTGCACAAGGAGAGTGAAGTGTTTGCTTTGTGAATGCAGTTTGGAAAAGCACTGTAGATGGATAAAAGGTGCTGAGCGATGTGAGTCA
Source organism: Macaca fascicularis (assembly GCF_037993035.2). Lineage (NCBI taxonomy): Eukaryota > Metazoa > Chordata > Mammalia > Primates > Cercopithecidae > Macaca > Macaca fascicularis. The sequence continues at coordinate 9,924,367 of NC_088391.1, forward strand.
TTCTCATAGGCTTGGCAAGGATACTTCGGAACAAAGGGAGGCCCTGGGCAGAACAATAAAAACATCTTCTGAAGCTCTCAGAAGTGCTTCTTGCTTGGGAGTCTGTGGGTTGCATTGTACAGCATGTTCCCGGAGGTCAGGAATTGGAAGGATCTGGTAACATACAACAATTCTAATTGTCTATTTTAAAAAGTAATGTTGGGAGAATCAAGGACAGGAATATAAGCAAATAACTTAGCTGAAAGATTTTATTGGTTATTTCAAAAATGCATTATCCAAAATTTTTCCTTTTTCAATTTTAAAGAAAGTTAAAACCTTTTCCCAAAAGAAAAAAAAAAGTGTATTTTTTTTTTCATTATTTCTTTTCCCAGACCTTCACATGTAATTGATAGATGTGGGAGCTTGGAGAATTGTGGAAATCACCCAGTTGAATCCGTTCCTATTACAGTGAGAGACCTGAGGCCTGGCAATGTTAAGGTTTGGCCAAAGGCACACAGTGAGAGCAAAGGAATCCAGTCTCTAAATGTATTGCACCAGAGCCTCTCATGGTTTGAAGCATTTTAAAGACCAAATTAGCGTAAACCCCGAAAATGCATGTCTGTTTTGCAAGCTGCCCACCCTCGGTGCTTGAATTCACCCCGCCTAGGATTCTTGGAAGCGCTCACAGAGCCTGTCCATCTCTGAGGAGTGTTGAGTGTTCGTGGAAGTCCTCTTTTTATTGATCAGAATGTGACTGATCTTGTGCGGCTTCTACCCGTATCGATGCCACTGTATTTGTCTGCTGCTGGAACTTAGAGAACTGGAATCTAGTGCTTCCATGAGTCCTACCCTACGTCTGGACTAAAGGCCTAGCCTGCAAGAGGCAATGGAGAGCACACCGATTTAACTCCAAGCTCAAAGATAGGTGCCTGCACACTGCCCTATTGATCGTGACCTCCAGAAACAATGTCATCTGAGCTTATCCCTAAGTTTTCACTCTGGATGACATTTTTCTAAGCCCAGGGCGAGGGCGCAGGAGGAGGATTCTCCCTGGCCTCCCTGTCCCTGCTTTTCCAGGCAGTATTGTCAGTCCCACAGCTCCTAATGGTGTTCCCAAAACAGAGCTCTGCGAAGATCTCTTCCCGCATGGCCACAAGCTACAAAGCTACCCAACCCATAAACCACAGCCAGCCAAAGGCTGACGATGCACCCAAGAGCTTCTGTGCTGCACCAAAGCTCCAGAGCTGCTCGCCAGGTCTTGACACTTTATGCTTTCAAGGCTAGATCAGAGCCCTGTTAGAGGCTCGGGCCTCACAGATCTTTTCCAGACAGCAAAGCTGACGAGCCAGAGTTGACAAACGGGTGGCAGCCAGCTGCCAGGCACACAGAGAAGCAAAACCAGGCGGAAGGGCTGGGAATCATGAGGAGGAAAGAGGTTGTCATTAAAGAGACCTTATCTTAAAGAAGTCAGTAACAGCTACCATTTATTAACTACTGGATGCCAGTCTCTGTGCTAAGCATTTTATGTAAGTTATTTCATTAAATTGCAATAAATCTGCACTAGAACCTAATAAGAAGGCTATTGCCATTCTGCTTTACAGAGGAGGACCTGAGGCACAAGGAGGATGAATCATTAGCGAGGTCACATCATTAGTAAGTGGCTGAGATAGAAGTCAAACCTAGACTTACTCCAAATGAAGACTCTTTCCAACCACTACTCCATTGGGCTACTTCCTGTGTAGATCCCCCTGAAGCTGAGGGAGGGGGCCCCTCCCTCCTCCCGCTCCCTGGCACCAACATGGTTTGGGAGCCCCAAAGTGCCTTCAGCATTCAGCCACCTCTGAATGTCAGATGCTGCTGCAGGTTGGGATTCCATTTATGGCAGCAAAATGCCAAGCCCAATGGAAGATCCAACTCATTCCTTCTCTCAACACCATTGATAATCATTGGACATCATTTACGGAGGTGACCTCCACCTTTAGAAATGCCACACCTGGGCTCGATGTGGTGGCTCACGCCTATATTCCCAGCACTTTGGGAGGCCGAGGCGGGCGGATTGCCTGAGCTCAGAAGTTTGAGAGCAGCCCGAGCAACACAGTGAAACCCGTCTCTACTAAAAAATACAAAAAGTTAGCCGGGCATGGTGGTGCGCAGCTGTATTCCCAGCTGCTCAAAAGGCTGAGGCAGGAGAATCGCTTGAATCAATCCGGGAGGTGGAGGTTGCAGTGAGCCGAGATGGCGCCACCGCACTCCAGTCTGGGTGACAGTGAGACTCTGTCTCAAATAAATAAAACAAATAAATACCACACCTGATGGTCACCACCACCTGATGTTCTGCATTGTACCTCAATTTTACAGAAGAGGAATTAGGCTCAGAGAAGCTAAAGAAGTGGCCTGGGTCCCAGCTAGCAAACAGCAAAGCCACGATTTGGACAGAAGCCTGTGTGACTCCAAACCCCACGCTCTTTTCACTGTGATGCACAGCTCATACTGAGCTGGGTGATGGGAAAGGAGCTCTCTCCGTGGACTTCCAGGACACCTTCAAAGCTCAGGTTGCTCTGTTTGCAGACGCAACTTTGCAGGGACAAGCTGTGTCTTTACTCACACTAGCTCGGCACAGGTTCTGAGCACCTTTTGTAATGGAAGTTATTTAACATGATCTCAACAAAATGAAGATATTGAAAACCTGGATGTGAATTCTGAAATCAAGAAATTATCCCATGTTCTCCAAGACCTTGCAGCCCTTGTGGCCATGCTAGGCACATGGACCCAAACCTTGAAAGAGGCTGTTGTCAAAAGACAAGATGTTGGCCAGGCGTGGTGGCTCACACCTGTAATCCCAGCACTCTGGGAGGCTGAGGCGGGTGATCACCTGAGGTCAGGAGTTTGAGACCAACCTGACCAACATGGTGAAACCTCGTCTCTACCAAGAAATACAAAAATTAGCCAGCCAGCATGGTAGCAGGCGCCTGTAATCCCAGCTACTCGGGAGGCTGAGGCAGGAGAACGGCTTGAATCCAGGAGACGGAGTCTGTGGAGGCTTCAGTGAGCCCAGATTGTGCCACTGCACTCCAGCTTGGCGAGACAGAGCGAGACCCTGTCTCAAAAATAAAATAAAATTAAATTAAAAAGTCTAGTTGTTTACCAAACTCACCCACAAACAGGAATGCATACGCCGTGACCTCTTGTCAAATGTTGGTTATTAATAAACACTTTCCCTTTTGTGTTAGAGAAGAAATAGCTCCTTCTCAAAGAATATGAGTTTCTCTGTTACATGAAAGCAGATGATCAGTTCTAAAAATTCATAACCCTGGTGGTGAGTTTAAGTTTTGAGAGTTTAATGATTATTTTTTATTTCCTTTCCTATAGTTGTTCACCTTTTCCTTGTCTTCTGAGATGATATTATATCCAACACACATTGCTAACTTTCACCTAGTATTCACAGGGTTAATAAATGGAAATGGCAGGAGTGTGGGTATAGGAAAGAAATAAGTAAAACAGAAGGGGAGGAAAATCTCAGCTTTTTAAAACTGTATTTTTACATTTATTTTTAATTGACAAATAAAAATTGTGTATATTTATCGTGTACAATGTAATGTTTTGAAATATGTGTACACTGTGGAATGACTATATCGAGCTAATTATGCATTATCTCACATACCATTTTTGCAGTGAGAAGACTTAAAACCTACTCTCTTAGCAACTTTTAAGGATATAATATCTTGTTATTAACTCTAGTTACCTTGTTGTACAATAGCTCTCTTGAACGTATTCTTCCTACACAGCCAGCTCCTTGTGAGCACCAATCCACTCTGCGTCTGTGAAAAGCTGGCTGCCGGCTCCTTTGCGAGGGCTCCCGCTTGCCGTGTGTGGCGCTATCGGCGGCGGCCAGCAGGGGGCGGCTTCTCCCTGTTTAAGAGAGAGCCTCGCCCGGGCCGCTGTGTGCTGGGATGAAGCGCGTCTGAACAGGGACCCGCCCCCAGAACTGGCAAGGAAGCTCCTCTCAGCCTTTGCCTCTGCAGAAAGGGCCAGGAAGGGCTGGTGGAGAAACCACCGCCTCCCACGTCCTCGGTGCACATGCGTTTATTCATTATTCAGTACTTGGGGGGCACTCGCTGAGGTTTGCACGTGGGACCGGGGTGAGGACGGCAGAAATGAGTGGACCCGTCCCTGCTCTTAAGGGGCTCAGTGTTGGGTGGGGGGGGGGGGCAGAGGTCCAGGCCATAGCGACGGGGACCCGGAGGCAGGACCGAGAGCCCGGAGAGTTGGTGGCACTGCTGTTCCCGCACCGGGTGGGCCGTGCTGGGGGAAGGTTCCAGGGGTGCACTCCTCCTAGGTCCCCTGGAGGGACTCCACCCACCCTCTTTCCCCAGAGCCAGCGCGCTGGGGTTCTTGGTTTAGCTCTCTTCTCTCCTGTCCTGGAGGACCAGCCATTTGGCGCGCTGTCCACCGGGAGGATGTTTTCCATGATTCCACTTCTTCCCTTCCTTGGCCACCTAAGGCAGGACGGCTTATGCGTGACTGTCCACCGGGGCAGACCACAGCGCTGCGGGCAGGCGGTTTTGCTGTTGGGCCTTCCCATGCACGTGTCCTTCGTGACCCTGAGGGCCCAGCCTCTGCTGGCTGCCTGAGCCGAGGGTTTTCCTTCTTTTCATTGTATCACTTTATCGGCCCTTGCCAGGAGGGAGCCCATGGGTCCTGGTAGAGGTGCATCTCCCTGTGGTTCTGGGGCTGCCCCTCCTTCTGAGGGAGAAGACAGGGCTCAGTGAGGGCTGCCTGTGCTGCCGGCCTGGGACGCCCCTGCCGCAGGGCCACACGGGCATGTCCCTTTGAGAGCCCTGGCCTAGAAGCTCCCTTTCACTCCGCCCTGTTGATAAGACCCAGGACTAAAAGCAAGCAACCGCTGGAAACACGCCTGCTGGAAACATGCCTCCAGTGCCAACCCAGGAGGCGCTGGCCCTGTCCTGATGCCCCCTCCAGCCACCGGGCCAGGGCTGGGAGCCCCATAGTGGAGTCTGTGTCCGGCAGGTGTCTCTGGACAGCTGGGGTTCTTGTAACCAAAGAGGTTGGTTCATTTACCTCCTTAGATCACCCAGGCACAAGTGATGTGTTTTGTGGCCTCGGATCGTTCTGTGCTGCCTCTGATGGGTTATTTATTCAATGTTCTAGGTTGACTTGTCCTCTTTTAAAAAAATAAAACAAAATAAAAGGAAGAGTAGGAGAAAATAGGAAATTCCAGGGTTGCTATGAAGCCAGAAATCTAAAAATAGCTTCGGTAAAGACTCAATTGTGGCTTCTCTTTATTTTGAAAGAGCAACAGCTAATGACCAAAACAGGCTAGCTTTGTCCTGCCTGGTGACAGGCCACTGGACAGTGACTGCGCCATAACCAGGGACACACGGCCTCCCGAAGGACAGCACTCCTGCCCGACAGGGCAGCTCGTTCAGTGAGCGACTCCTTCCGTCAGCAGGGGCAAGAGGCAGGGGCCCTAGGACCTGCCAGCTCTGTGGCTTCCAGGGTTCATCTGGGGGCCTCAGCTTCATCCATGTGAGCAGAGACGAGCAACAGGGGAAAGGTCACCCACAGAGGATTTAAAGCAGTGGCCATAAAGACGTCCACTGATCCCCAGGAAGCCAGGCACTGCGCCCTCCGCCACCATCTTCAGATGTCATAATAGTGGGGAATAGTCTGTGCCCCTTCTGGCTGCCATGCACCGTGCTAATGACTTTGTTTTTAATCACTTTATTGAATTGTCACAACTCTGTAAGACACCCCACTTTACAGCCAAGAAGACAGAGGCTTTAAGAGGTGAAGTAACTTTCGGAGCTTTGCAAAGCTAGCAAGTTGCAGAACCTGGCTCTAAACCCAGAGCCAGGTTAACTGTTATCCAAACCCCCGCTCTAGCCAAACCCCTGCCCTCGCCTTAACTGCTATGCTGTGCTGCTTTGGCTGTAAAACCATGATGCGGTGAAAACAAATATGAGCCCGACAGAGCAGAAAGAATGTCCTAATGTAGAGGGTTACGAAGCCTTAGAGCAGCTCCTGAGAAAGGCACAAAGCCACCTCTTATGAGCTTATTCAGTCCTCTGCAAAAAGAAAGGTCCTGGGCAGCATGTTCCCTGCCAGCAACTCCACTTCCTAACAGATGTTTAATTGAGCACCTACTATATGCCAGGACCAGCGGGGAATAAGACCAAGCCCTCACTCTGATGAATTTGAACCCTAGGAGGAGAGAAGCAGCAAGTTGACTACACGCAAGTGAGTGACTAAAGGAGGAAGATAAATCCATTGGGTGAGAAATGCAGTCAAAACGGGGCAACGTGGAAAAAGCTGACCTGGGGAGGCAGCGCTGGTGTGGGTGGTGCCTGGCAGGCGACCAGCCTGGGGGAGTCGTGTGGAGCTAAATCTGCATTGATGTTGAATGCCCCTCAGCAAGGAGAGCTCTCCAACCATCGGTGCAGCTCCTGCCAGCCAAGGGCCCAGCTTCAGTCTCAGGTGGGAAAAGGCTGGAAGCTGGTGAGGACTGTGACCCAATGTGTGTTTTCAGGAGGTCACGCTGGCTGCTGGCTGTAGAATGGGCCACAGAGGGGCAGCGAGGAAACCAAACCCATGGGCCACTGGACATCAGTGATCCAGGCAAGAGGGGATGTGGCCTGCCCCCAGGGGCAGTGTGAGAGAAAATGCCCTCCACAGCTCAAGCCCCCATAGACAGAGATTTCAACTCCACTCCCGGGACAACCTTGGGAAAGGGCCGCTTCCAGCCCAAGGGGGAGACAGACGCCCCGCACGGCTGCACTCTCACCTGGGTTCTCACGTCCTCGCTCTCCTCCCTCCCACTCCCATGGTGGCTCTAACCTTGGGGGACGGGGCAGTGGGGGACTGTGCTGGACCCCCAGGGTGGCTGGGGTGACTGAGGGCGTCATCTGCCTGAGCTGGCCCCAGCCTGCTCTCCACCTGGCCTCAGCCATCCTGCTGGTGCATGGCCTTCTTCTGCCTAACATCTGCGTCAGCGGGAACAAGAAGACAACATATGTAAGAATGATCTTGGAAGAGAAGCCAGCCCATACCTGCCAACTGATTCTGGTTGTAGGGAACGAAGGATGAAGGGGTGATGGATGCCTGTGAGGTTTGGGGCCTAAATAAGCAGATGCCTGGATGGCCATTTACTGAGACAAGGAAGATGGGCAGACACCGGTTTGTGGGAAGTCCAAGAGTTCTTTCCATCCAGGGCTGACCTCCAAGTGCAGATGCTAGTGGGCAGCTGGAGGAAGCACTCCAGGCAGGTACCCAGGCCTCCTGCTGTCCACCCCAGAGGCCAGCGACCTTCCTTCCTTCCCTGTCCCCTTCTCCATTCCCACCCTGAGCCCCGTCCCCACCCTCAACTCACCGTCTCTCCCCCTGTGACATGAGTTACACGAGGACTGGAGGCAGCTTTGAAACTGTTTCATGAACTTAATTTAAAAGTAATTAATTTTTTAAAAAGCCACTGGCTCAGTCATAGAGAGACCCACTGGATTCGGGAGAGGGTGAGCCTGGCGCCAGCCAGCTGTGTGGCAAGGCATCTTCTCCCTGGCGCTCCCATCTGGTGCCTCCAGCCTTAACGAAGTGGCAGTGATGCCAGATGACGTTAATTCATACACTTACAGTGGATCAGGCCCTCCACTCCATGCATGTTATCTTATCCTCCCAGCGACCCTGGGGGTAAGTAAATACTGTTATCCCCATTTTTCAGATGAGATAACTGAGGCTTGGAGGTTTTCATGAAAAACTCACCTGAGCGCTCACAGATAACAGGTGATAGAGATGAGACTAAAATCCATGTCTGTTGACTCTGGTGCCCTGTGCTCCAACCTCACGATCCACAGCAAGCCTGTCCTCTCCACTCCGATCTGGGCACCCCAGGCCTACAGAGCAGCCACACACAGGGCGGTGGCTGATGTCTGCTCCCAAGTCTGCCCATCTCAGCTGAGGAACTCCACCACTGCCACCAGCACACAGAGAAGCCAGAGCCCCGTCCACAAGCATGGCTGTGTGTCCTCGCCGGCTGCTCCTGGCCTTTTCTCTCATCTCAGCTCATCCATGGTTCCTGGAGATGGCGAGAAGCTGGCAAGGCAGGGACAGAGCCCAAGAGTGCCTTGGGTGCTGTCTCAGACACCTTTCCTCCACACATTCCGGTCCCAGAGCCCAAGTGGGACACAACGTGAGGACTGTGGGTGGGGAGGGGAAGCAGAGACCCTGGCTGGAATCCACGATCTGGCTCTGGCTCTGCCAGCTGATGACCTCAGGCAGAGCACGTGCTCTCTGTGAGTCTCAGGCTTCCCCATCTGTATAATGGGAGCATCTGTCTTGACAGCATTATTGTAAGATTAGTGATGAATGTTTGCACCATGACAGGCAGATCACAGGCCCTCAAATGGAGGCTGTGGTTGGAAGAGTGGATTCTGGATTTGGACTTGGATCCTGATTCCAGGAGTCTCCTGCACTCTTTAAACTTGGTTTGCTCAAATGTGGAATGAGCATAACAACAGCACCTACCTCACGGGGTTGGTGTGAGGCTGAAATAAAATGCTGCATGGTGACAGCTTAGCATGGAGCTGAGCAATAAGCTTCAGCTGTTATAATAATTATTTTTTAAAAAGTACTGAAGGTCCTAGAAGCAGCGACATCCCAATAGCAGTAAACACACTAACACACATGTTTTGTTTTCTAAATACCATTCCCCACTAAATAACGTCAGGGCTCTTTAGAGAAATGGCCAATTCCAGGCTAGGGACAAGAAAACTAATGGCTGGGCATAGAGCATTCTGCTGTTCCAGGGAGTAGAGAAGTGCTCAGATGGAGGGAGACTCATCAGAAGTTCATCAGAACCAGCTAGAGGGGCTGCTGCTGACCAAACTCAAGACAATACGACCACTAAAACCAGTAATGATGGTTAATAGATGATACCACATTGAACTTTACAAACATCCACAAATCAGCCTGGCCAACGTGGTGAAACCCCGTCTCTACTAAAAATACAAAAATTAGCTGGGCGTGGTGGCAGGTGCCTGTAATCCCAGCTACTCAGGAGGCTGAGGCAGGAGAATTGCTTGAACCTGGGAGGCAGAGGTTGCAGTGAGCCGAGATCGCACCACTGCACTCCAGCCTGGGCGACAGAGCAAGACTTCATCTCACAAATAAAACAAAATAAAATAAAATAAAATAAAAAAATAAATCCACAAATCTACAGTGGTGCCCAAAACAAAGCAAAGAGATTGAATTTTGCAGCCACCAACATCATAAATGACTCAGACAGGATCATCAGATGCAAAAAGCATTGCTGAAGGGTGCTGGGGAGCAGGAGATTCATGTCACCTTAAAGGAACACTCCACACATTTCTCATCCATTACAAATGCAAAAGATGTCATTCCCATGGAAGATTGAGCTGCCATTACTTGCTATCAAAGTTAGCATTACCGATAACAGGGTGAGGCATCACTGTGAACCTCCTGGGATATTTCTGAGGAGAGAGGAGGAAGGGTAGAAAGAGCGGAGAGGGAGAGGGAGAACAAATGTGGCAAAATGTTAATTCATGAATCCAGACAATGGATATATTCATTGTGCCATTCTTTCACCTTTTCTGTAGGCTTAGAGTTTTTCAAAATGAAGTCTGTGTGAATGTGGGGGGAGCACTGGACGGAGGTGAGACTTGGGGTCCGTTGGCCTGGGCTCACCCTGACCTCTGTCCCAAGCACAACCAGCTTGAATCTTGGTGCTCTAGGAGTGACTTGAGAACTTCAGGGTCAGGAGAGGCCAAGTGTGGCATCTTCCTACTGGAGGAAATCTGCGACATTCCCAAACACAGTTTCCTAGAAGCAGGGGAGCTCACAGGACCGCAGGACAGTGGCAGGCGAGGGCGGAAGTGCATGGGCTGAGCAGATGAGCCCGCGGCTGATGGCCCACACTCCCGCAGGTCTGCTCATGTTATTCAAAGGAGCATGGGCTCTAGATCCTTGAGGAATCACGACACTGTCTTCCACAATGGTTGAACAAATTTACACTCCCACCAACAGTGTAAAAGCGTTCCTATTTCTCCAGAGCCTTGCCAGCATCCATTGTTTCCTGACTTTTTCATAATTGCCATTCAGACTGGAGCGAGATGGTATCTCATTGTGGTTTTGATTTGCATTTCTCTAATGACCAGTGATGATGAGCTTTTTTTCCATAGATTTATTGGCTGCATAAATGTCTTCTTTTGAGAAGTGCCTGTTCATAGCCTTTGCCCACTTTTTGATGGGATTGTTTGTTTTTTTCTGGTAAATGTGTTTAAGTTCCTTGTAGATTCTGGATACCAGACCTTTGTCAGATGGGTAGATTACACAAATTTTCTCCCATTCTGTAGTTTGCCTGTTCACTCTGATGGCAAGCCCATTACTGGGTATATACCCAAAGGATTATAAATCACTCTACTATAAAGACACACGCACATGTATGTTTATTGCAGCACTATTTACAATAGCAAAGACTTGGAACCCACCCAAATGCCCATCAATGATAGACTGGATAAAGAAAATGTGGCACATATGGAATAGTATGCAACCATAAAAAAGAATGAGATAATGTCCTTTGCAGGGACATGGATGAAGCTGGAAGTCATCATTCTCAGCAAACTAGCACAGGAAGAGAAAACCAAACACGGCATGTTCTCACTCAGAAGTGGGAGTTGAACAATGAGAACACATGGACACAGGGAGGTGAACATCACACACTGGGGCCTGTCAGGGGTTGGGGGGCAAGGGGAGGGAGAGCATTAGGACAAATACCTAATGCATGCGGGACTTAAAACCTAGATGATGAGTTGACAGGTGCAGCAAACCACCATGGCACATGTATACCTATGTAACAAACCTGCACGTTCTGCACATGTATCCCAGAATTTAAAAGAAAAGAAAAGAAAAAATAAATAAATACAATGTACAATACACTGTTGCTAACTATTAAAAAAAGTGGGGGCACACGGGCACTCTCTCTTCTCTTTTTTCCTCTCAGAGAACCTCTTCCACCCTCTGAGGTGGTGAACGGTCTTGGTCCGTCGCTCAATTCCACTGCTTCTGCCAAATCTTGTCAGTGCTACTTGATGTCCGGCCACTCTCCCTCTCAACTCTGGCCCTTGGGTTTCATGTCATGCCTGGATCCTCATCCTCCTCTAGACTGAACCTTCTTGGTCTCCTTCGTTAACTATTCTCACTCAGTGTGCTCCCCGATCTTTTTTATTGCCACACAGTAAGTGCACGTATTTATGGGGTACGTGTGCTGTTCTGATGCATGCCTAGACTGTGTGACGATCGTGTCGGGGTGTTTAGGATATCTGTCGCCTCCAGTGTTTATCTCCAAACCTTGACATCTCTGAGGACCCAGCCTGGGGATGCCTTCCTCTTCCTCCACACACTCTCCTCAGGCAGTTTCATCGCTAGGCAGCCTACTGTGTGCTGCCGACACCCAAGTCTGTGTCTTGGTCCCCTGGGTTTCCCAGTGCACAGGCCCATGTCCTGAGCTCTCTGTTGGACACATCCATTTACCTGGGCACCCTCCAGTCACCCTCATCACAGCAGACCCCATATGCACAGGCAAGCCACCCACCCCAATACCGGAACCTGCTCTTCCTCTCTCTTCCTTCTCCAGGCCAATGGCTACGCTGTCCAGCTGGTCACCTAAACTCCAGGCCTCACCCTGACTCCTGCACTTCACCTGCTCACCAGATCCCATCAACCACAGAAGCCCTGTGGACCCCACCTCCTCCCACAGCTGCATCCTCCTCCCACACCTCCTTCCACATCACCTCCTTAGCACAGGCTGTTACTTGCTTCCACACGGATTACAGTAACAATTTGCTATCTGGTCTCCAAGCTCTCCGTCTTGCTTTCTCCAAAACAGCCTCCACGCTGCCCACATGATGACCTGAGAATACAAATCTGATCATGCCACAAGGTCCCTCACCACTCAGCCTCAGGTCCTGAAATGTCCTCGTTCCTCCTTCATAATGAACAATGTGCAGACCCCCACTTCCCTTCTCCTGTCGGAGCTCATGACCACCTGTAGGCTTCCTAGCCTGCTACCCACCCTGCAGACGCGGCACCCACGCCCTGCCCTGAACACTCAGCAGAACACCCTCTTCTGTGCGCCCATAAGCAACTTGCATGTCACTCTGGTCTCCTTCGCCTCACTGGGTTCTAAGAATCGACTTCTGCACCTGTGTTTCCCGCTGGGCTCTGAAGCTGGGATACCATCGTATTCACCGTGTTATCTCCAGTGCTTATCATTGCACCTGCCTTAGTCAATATTTGATTGTCTCAAGAAATTGATCTGAAAAAAATCTTGGAGTCATAAAGCATTGAGAACTGAAAGGAAATCCACAGAACAGCCAGTCAGATCCCCTCATTTTCACCTGAAGAGACTGAGAACCAGAGAGGGAAGCTGTTTTGCCCGAGTAAGATGCTGTGCACCTTGTCATTGCTAGACCGAGATGGCCTTTTCCTTTGGTCTGCATAGTCAGGTGTGTAGATAAATTACCAAACATGTGTGGGGGGAAGGGAAAGGAGGGGTCAGTGTGTCCCAAATACCTGACGGTTCTGGAGACACTTGGATTTATGAATAAGAGCACAGTTACAGTGGAATGTCACGTTTCCTCTTTTTATTAGCATCCCCATTTGCCCACAGTCTGATTTCTCCGACCTGGCCTGATTTCTTCCACACTCTAGCTTTTAGAGGGTGGCTCGCAGGTCGGATGATTCATTTGCTCAAACATGAAATCTTCTGCCAAGCTCAGAGGACATCTCGAGGGCAGATGCTCCTTTTGATCATCGTTTTATACTTTCTCAGCCTCATCAGGGTTATTAAGCCATTTGGTATCCCAGGCAACCTGGAGGCAGCTCCCGGACAGTTTAGTCCAGAAAAGACAGTTCTGAGAGAAGAAAGAGCAGCTCTCACGAGGGGCTGCCAGGAGATCTCTACATATGATGGGAAAGGTTCAGGACGATGGTACCAGCTATGCATTTGTTTTTTCTTTTTTTAGAGACAGGGTGTTGCTCTGTCACCCAGGCTGGAGTGCAGTGGCTCAATCATAGCTCACAGCAGCCTCAACCTCCTGGGCTCAAGCAATCCTCCTGCCTCAGTCTCCCAAGTAGCTAGGACTACAGGTGCACACTACCATGCCCTGCTAATCTTTAAAAATTTTTTATAGAGACACGGTCTCACTATGTTGCCCAGGCTGATCTTGAACTTCCAGCCTCAAGTGATCCTCCTGCCTCAGCCTCCCAAAGCGCTGAGATTACAAGCATGAGCTACCAATACCCAGCCCCAGATCCCTTTTTTCTAACCATGAAAACAGCTGCGTGTGGTCTGAAACCCCAGCTGAGTGTTCTGCTGGGGAGTCCACGAGTTTTCCATCAGCCCAGACACAGGTTAAGCTGAAAGAAAACACGCAGCCAAAGAGCCATGAGGTCCCAGTCGGTGATTTCCTGAAATATTCAGAGAATGCTCCAACCCTCAACTCTGTCCCAGAGGGCATCATCCAACCCCACCACCCTTGACAGAGAGCCACAAAAGTGCTACCAGTCCAGCCTGCTTGCCGAGCCCCATCACAGTTGCCTCTTCCTGCAGGCTTCCTTTGAAACCTGCTCTGGAATTCAGCTTCAGGATTCTTGCAAGTCCCTAGATCAGGAATATCAGATGTTGGGATTTTATAGGGCCTCCATTCAAAAACCATGGGGCCATTTCCCATGGGTGTCTTGTTCAGCACATGAAAGGAAACAGAAGAAGCTGCCAAGCATGTGTCTCCATGAGTCATTAAGCCCTTTTCTCTGCTTCTGCTGGAGGTGTGCACACACGCAGAGGGAAAAGGAAAAGGATGCTCTGAACCTCCAGGGCAAGCAGAGCCTCTTATAAACAGACACATCCTTCAGACCAGACAGCGGCCCAGGAAGTGTGCAGTGGACGCGGCAAGGTGGCTGGAGCAGAGCTTGCGTGGGGGCGCATCCTCCGCAGGGGGCGTCCACATGTGGCCTGGCAGACTGGCTTGTACACGGACCCGGCAAGGCTTCTCAAGGGGCCTGCATTCCCCAGGCCACGTCTCTGAGGTTGGGTGTCCCTCCTGCCCCGGCTCCATCTGATGTTTTGCAGGGCCTGGAACGGCCTCCCTGGCTTACTTCTCAGGGTCTCTAAGGATGTGTGAGGTGCCCTCAGGAGCACTCCAAGCTGCCCGCTGGGACTCCTCCCGCTCCTGTGCTCCTGCTGTTGCTGCTGCTCCTGAGGCTGTGCGCTCCCGGCAGGCAGTGGCTGCTGTCCTGAGGCTACTCCAAGCGAGTGTCAGGGGCACTGGGGCCCTCCTTGGATCTGGGAAGGGCACCCCATTAGCACAGGAAGCTTGGGCCCCACTGACGCATCAAAGTCTCCAGATCCTGAGCCGATGCCAGAAGCACCTGACAGTCCTCCCCTTTCTTCTGCCTGGTCTGCTTACCTATATCTCCACCATCACCCCCAGCCACCCGACCCCAGACTCAGCCTTAGGGTGTGTGAACCGTGGGAGAGGCAGGGACAGAGGAGAAATGTGGCCAGGGAACTGATGGCCACAGACACTCTTCCTTTGGGATGCAGGCTGGGGAGAGACTGTGTTCTTCCTTTAAGGGAAGCAGCTGCCCAGAAGGAACTTCAGATCCTTTGGGCAGCTCTCCTGACAGCTAAATCCTCGGACTAGCACTAGTTCATTTTCAACTGAGACTCTGTATTAGGAAACTCTGGCTTCAACTATGAGTCACTGAAAAAATCAAAACAAAATAGCAGCGGCTTAAACAAGATGGAAGTCTGTGTCTCTCTAATATTCCCTCACAGGCTGGAGTTGGTCAGTCCATCCCAGGCAGTTATGGAGACCACAGAGCCAGGGACCCAGGCTGCTCCCCTTCAGCAGCTCTGCTGTGTCTTCTGTTCCCGAGGTCTCCTAGGGTGTCTACGCCCTATTCCTGCAAGCAGGAAAGAGAAAGGAAACAAAAGGGCACAGCCCCTCTTCTTGAATTTCCACTTCCTGGAAGTTGTAGCCACCAGTTCTGCTTACATTCTATTGGCCACAATTCTGTCACATGGCCATGCCTAGCTGAAAGGGAGTCTGGACAATGTAGTCTTTAATCCAGGTGGACTGTGTTGTGCCCAGCAAAAAACTGAGGTAAGTTCTAAAAGGAGGGGAGAATGCATAGAAGTCTGTGCCACAGGCCTCCACCACCCCCCACGCCATGTACATGTGCATTAGTGTCCCAGACAAGGTGCAAGACCCTAAGTGGATACCCACTTTGGAGTCCCTAATTACCAGAGTGGGCCCCTCCCAGTCTATTTTGATGAAGACCCTTATCGCCTCCACACCCATCCCCAGAACCAGAGAGTGTCTCATAAACTGCAGGCTGGAGCTGCTTGTTAAAAATGCAGGCTCCTACACTCACTGGATTCACATCTCTGGGGCCAAGCCCTGAGAATCTGAAATTCATGCACACTTTCCAGGTCATACGAATACACCCAGAAATTTCATGCCCATTATTTAGTCTATCTCAGAGAAATTAGGGGAAGAACACTTCTACACTGCTAGACCTAAGGATAGTAGAACTAATAGTAATTGCTGAGCTGGAAGGAGAAGGTGTTCAGGAGATTGTTGGTTGTGACATCTGGGAGTGCCACTCACAAGTTGTCTAGCCCAGCATTGGGGAACTGCTCCAAGATTTTCAAGACAAGGTCTGCTATCTTCTGGTAATCAAATAAAAATCAGTGGTCATTGGAAGGGAAAGTAGCCTTCTCCACTGCAGCAGGGAAGGGAAGTGAGGAGACCACCACGAGTGAAGAGCTGACCACCCCCAAGAAAGCCAGAGAGCTGCTGGTGCCCTCTGCGAAAATGAAGACGAGGAAGAAGGAAAGACGGTGAAATGAAGGTCGAGCACCAAGCCCTTCGCCAGACTGAGGTGTAGGAAGCAGAGACTCACTATCCATGTAAGTTGATTCTCAGCGGGGAGAGAACTACCATTTGGGGAAGGGAACATTTCTAGAAGCCATAACGCTTGCAGGAATGTCACCAGGGACACTAGGCATCCTGAAATGTGAGGGATCATCCACACGATGAAGAGTTTTCTCGAGTCCCTGGATATTGATGTTTACAATCATCTAAGCTTAGAAACAAACTGCATTTTACATAAAAACATGAAGCATTTTTGAACTGTTTAAATATAAACTGAAATTTTCAGAAGTGCAACTACCAAGTTTATTTCAGAACCCTCCCAAGAGCTGTTCACAATTTCAGAAATACATGTCAACAGCGGCTCCGCTCACGGCATCCGACTTGGGATTGGAAAAGTTCAGTCTGCATTTGTGGTCCCGCTCATAGCGACTTTACAGGCATGTCCAAGCTTCTGAGCCCCTTGTTAGGCTGTCTGGTTAGACATGCCTAAGCATTTATATTTTTTTAAGTGGAATATATTATTATCAATTACTTTCCCTTTAGTTTTTCTTTATATTAATGTTAGAGTAATATAAGAATTTTTTTAAAAATCTATTTCAGGAAAATAAAGCAAAGTTACAAATGACAAAAAGTATGTGTCATTACATGGGTTGCTGGGCGTCTGGGGAGAACCTCTGCCCACATGTGGCCCGAGGTTTTCCTTGGTATGAATGAGGCTGCTCATGACCCCTAGAGGCTCTGTTGCAGCCACAGCTGATCTGGTTTACGAAGGCTTGTGCCCACCCAGCTGGCTGCCTTCAGTTTACTCTGGAGGTTGTTGGCATGGACCCAGCTCTCAAAACATCCTCCCGATCAGCATCCACTGTGCAGTTTATCTCATGGTGGGTAGAGACTCAAGCGTGAACAGGTAGATCACAGGGAATGAGCTTGGTCTATGCAGCAGCAGAAGGCCATGGATTTCAGCAGCTGCCTCAGAGAGCCTGTTTCCGACTCAGGCCTCCAGTTGTCCCCTAGGCCTCTCTCAAGAGGATTCTCGTCAATTTGACACAGTCATTTTGTTACCAGAGACATTCTGACACACTCACTTTACTCTTGTTTTGACCCAAGGACATTTTGATATGAACAGAAACCATCAAGTTTTCAACTGTGTATGTTACCAAGTAACGAATGAAACAGACACTCACCCACACATGGGCTTCACTGTGTCTCACATCATGCCGATCGCCTACCCTCTGGGAACTGGAATGCTTTAAGGCTCAGGAAAGGCTGCTGCACCAATTCGCAATAAAAATCTATTTTTAGGCTGGACGTGGTGGCTCATGCCTGCAACCCCAACACTTTGGGAGGCCAAGGCAGGACGATCACTTGAGCTCAGGAGTTCAAGAGCTGCCTTACAACACAGCAAGACTCCATGTCTACAAAAAAAAAAAAAAAAATTAGCTGGGCATGGTGGCACAAGCCTGTAGTCCCACCTACTCAGGAGGCTGACATGGGGGGATCACCTGAGCCTAGAAGGTTGAGGTTGCAGTGAGCTATGATCGTGCCACTGCACTCCAGCCTGGGCAACAGAGCAAGACCCTGTCTCAAAAAAACAATTTGTTTTTACAGTTGGTATGGGTCTTTCTGTATAGAAGAGACACTCAAAATGACCTCACCAAAGTTTCCAGAATCTCTCATTTCACACCAACACCAGAGGAAACAGGGCTAAGCAATGAAAGACGCCAGAAAGAAGTGCCCACTTGGCTGATGCCAGCTGAGCAGGAAATACATGGAAGGCTCGGCAGGGTGATGGGCAGATGGGCTGCTCTTACCGCCTATCCCTGCCTTGCGGTGGAGAAGGTCAAGGGGCTGGGTGAGATCCTCTAGCTCAGTGGTTCTCAACCCGGGCCTCACACTGGCATCACCTAGGGAGCTTTAGAAAAGTACCGATACCTGAGTCCCACCCCAGAAATTCTGCTGTCATCGGTCTGGGGCGTAGCCGAACATGGGTCTTTTAAAAATCCCCCCGACGTGATTTCAGTGTGCAGCCCCCATCAAGAGCCTCTGCTACAGCTGCCATCACAGCCTCTCCAGCACACCTTTATTCTGGCATTTTCCATTTCTTCTTACTCCAAGGAGAAGGCTTTGGTGATTAATTGCCAAGCAAAACCGTTCATTACTCCTTAATAAGATGAATTTGTATCACCAACAAGTCACCCTGTCTCTGCCTCCCTTCTGCTCCTGAGAAATCTCTGTGTGTCACCCCTTTCTTCTCTTCAAACTCGCTTATACAGCCATCCTGGTCATCATAAGGTTGCTGCTTTGTTTTGGGTTATTTTTAGGGGGTGGCATGGGGAGGGGGTCATTGGAGAGGCGGCTAATGGCCAATACATCAAATTTAAGCCAAGCAGATGTTGCAGAACTGGGAGGTTTGAGGCACTTGAGGAAGTCTTTCCAGGGCCTGGCTCTGGATAGGACTCCCCTAGAGGGCCCTGGGGAGCCTTGGGCTGGCGCTTGTGTTTGCAAAGTCCAGGGAAGAAACCACCTCTCATGCCTTTCCCTTAGGGGTTGTGTGACATCCATCCAGCTGTAAGTCAAAGTTATTTCCCCTTTGTTTTATGCTCCATCTTGATTTTAAACTATTACTACATCTGTTAGAGAGTACACTGTGCCTCCCAAAATGGATATGTTGAAGTCCTAATCCCCGCTACCTCTGAATGTGACCTTCTTTGGAAATAGGGTCATTGCAGATATAATGAGTTAAATTAAAATATGGTCATACTGGAGTAGGGTGGGCTTTTACTCCAGCGTAACTTGTGTCCTGATAAGAAGATGGCCTTGTGAAGACACACACACAAAAATGCCTTGTGAAGATGGAGGGTTGGGGTTGCCCAGCCTCGAGCCAAGAAACCCCAGGGATTGCCAGAAACTCTAGCAGCCAAGAGAGGGGCAGCAAACAGATTCTTCCCCAGAGCCCTCAAAGAGCACAGCCCTGCAAATCCCTTGATTTGGGACTTTCAGCCCCAGAACTGTGAGATAATAAATTTCTGTTGTTTTAAGCCACCCAGTTATAGTTTGGGTATTTTGTCACAGGAAATACAACACCCAGTTATAACGCCCACTTTTGTTTGTTTAAAAAAGGCAGGAAATTGTGGTAGTTGAGAGCACAAGCTTTGGAGACCAGCAGAGCTGGGCTGCACTCCCTCCTCGGCACTGACTGGCTCTGTGGCCTGGGGAAATAATTTGACACTTCTGAGCCTCAGTTTTGTCACCTGTGGAATGGGGATAATAGAATCCTACATAGTAGAGCTGCTATGAGACTTGACATAGATGATGTCTGGGAAGGACTCACCCAGGGCCTGGTACTCAGAGCCCTGAAAAGCATGGGGCAAAGATGGGGCTTTGGGCTGGGGATCAGGAACATTAAGTCCACCTGTGCAGAAGCACTTGACTTAGGCCCAGGCCCCAGGTGGCGGGTGTCCATCTGGACAGTGGAAGGCAGAAGTCAGGCCAAGTTCCTGCCTTCCTGAGATGCTGCCAGGGTGAAGGAGACGACGTGTGCAAGTCCTTGGAGTGAGCTGCCACGTTAGCACCAAATCACCAGCATGATCACTCCTTCCATTCGTCACCGACGATTTTATAGTCTCAACAAGACAGTTTTCAGTGCGAGGCGGAGAGCCGCGTGCTGGGCCTCAGTTCACACCCCAGGCATCTGGCTGTCACGCAGCCACAGCAAACCCATTCACTTGGGTCTTACTGCTTAATTATTGCAAACTGGCACGGCTTCGGGTACCTTGAGAGCCCTTGGACACGCACCATACGTTCTGGGCAGGAAGCTCTCCTGGCGTGAGGATGCTGCTTGTCACTCCAGCAGCTCCCCTCTGTTAAGTGGTGGATCCTCTCCAAATGCGCAGCCTCAAACGCACAGGAAGCAAAAGCCTGGCACTCAGAGCTGCCAGTGCCTTGCTCACGCAGGACCACTTGTCAGCCAGGCTGTCCAGCATTTGTCACCAGTGGTGATTCTCAGCCTGGCAATGGGAAGAGGCAGGTGGGTGGTGAGCCAGGGAGCCAGTCTCATGTTTCACATTCTGGGAAGCCAGATTTGTACAAAATAGATCGAATCCAACAGTCCTCCATCCCTTAGGTCCCAGTGAAGAGCTACGTCCTGTGCCCATCCAGGTTGGCTCTTGGTATAGAGCTAAGGAGAGTCTCTATACCTCAATCAACCAACCTATATTTATTGAGCATCTACTATGTGCCAGGGGCTGTGCTCAGCCCTGATGACACATAAATGGGGAAGAATAGGGGGACCTCAGGAAGCACTGCATGCTCAGGCAGGGAAAGCAAGATCAGGATCTGGGATGACGAGTCGGCCACCGAGTAGGTCAGGCGGGGATGAGCATCCCTGAGCCTCATATGCCTGAGGAGAAGCCTCTGACAGAGCATCCTGCAGCAGGGCATGGGAGGGGCCGCTCCAGTCTATTAATGATACTCATGCCCAGCCCACAGTAGAGGCTTGGTAAAAACTTGGGTTTCATTGACAAATGTTTAAAATATCTCACTGAACGTATATAAAGACCTCAGAGAATACAAAATCTGCAAACTGAATACATTCTAATCCCTCTTGATCTGAGAATATTCCAGGGAAACTGGGGCTCTACGAAACCCAGCTTCTGCCTCACAGATTGGTCATGAGGCAAAGGACTTAGGCTGCCAGTGGCTTAGGACATCTTAACTGTCAGCTTCCCTTGTCTGCCAGCAGCACGGGGCTTGGTCAGAGGCAGAAGGAATGGTGTCAAGTGTCAGTCATGGGATCCTGGAGTATTTCCAAATGCCTGATGCCAGGAAGTCTTGGCCTCAATTATTTTCTAGTCCTAGAGACTAGGACAATATCTTGACTTCCGATTCCCAGTGTGGCACGAAGGGTCAATACAATATACCCTCTCTTTCACAGAGCCTGGTCACCTAAGCTGGAGTCCGTAGACCATCCCAGAACTTTCTGCTGAAGAGCTGCCATCCAATGCAGACTACATAGGCCTATTGCATGGGAGAATCCAGCTTGTGCCTGTAGCCTCCTGGAGAGATTGGAGGGGCTGCTGAGTGGTCAGACACTGAAGGCACCTGCAGGATTTTCTCTGGAAAGATGAACTGGCAATGACTGGGCTGGAGGCACAGGGAGATGGGGACAGCACCCAGTAGGGAGGGCCCTGCTGTCTGGGTTTGCATTTCACATCCCTGTGCTGACGTATTGGGAGAGGAGTAAGGCCTTTATCTTCAGGTGTGACCAGAGAAATATTCCTCCCCCACGAGAAGAAAGGGAAAGCAAAAGGCAAATGAAATTTCAGAAGTGAATCAGGAATGAAAGACCAAGAATCTAGCTCAAGATATGTCAACTTGGATATTTGGGGTCAAATAATGAATTCTTCGCTGGAGAAGGCTGTCCTGTGTGTACCGTAGGAAGTTTAGCAGCATCTCTGGCCTCTGCCCGCCAGATGCCAGTAGCACCCCCAACCCTCACCCAGGTTTGCAACCAAAAATGTCTCCAGATATTGCCAAGTGTTCCCCAGGGTCAAAATCACCCCTGGCTGATCTAGCTGTTTCCTTGAGCAATCTTCCCCAGTATCTGCTTGACCAGCTTCTAGGGTGGTTGCTTTGTCTCGGCCCAGGATTTTCTAGGTTTTAGCACCAAAACTCCCATAACCCCTCAGTCCTGGGCAAGCAGGGACAGTCAGTCACTCTGCCAACCCCTTCGCCCTCTGTGTGAGCCCCTTGATCAATACCCAGCCTGTCCCGCCTCACCAGCACACGCAGCCGCTTTCATTCTGCTCGCCCTCCTGTCCTCTGCAGCACTCTCCCCCGAGCAGACTGTGCAATTTAGTTGACCGTTGACTGTCTACCCTCTCTCTCCATTTAAACTCCCTCAAGGTGCGACCACTATCTGCTTTCTTGGCCGATCTGCCCCGCCTGCCCAGAACAGTGCCTGGCACAAGGCAGGTTTGTAACAAATGTTGTGTGAAGGACCAGGACTCCAGAAACATTATGGGCTTCTGTGACCTTTGCAACTTCTCCACTGTTGTTTATTTTCATTTTCCCAGCATGTTCTCCGGCAGTGATCAAGAAAACTCTTCCCACAGACAGGGCCTGTGGGTGTGTCTTTGGGGACATCTGAGACCTTGTGTCTCTTTGCTGCCAGCAGGGAGCGGTGGGGGAAGGAGACCCAAGGAGTCAGCAGCCTGGAATCTGCAGAAAGGAGGCAGGGTCTGATATGAGGAAGGGGGCCTGAAGCCTTCAATGAGAAGCCACCAGCTACGATGATGTTGTCAGAGCCCAACCTCAGCACCATGGGGCAGGTGCGTATCCCAGGCTCTGGCAGTGTGTGTGGCACATAACATCAACAAATATTCCCTAGGTTGAGCATTTACAAGAAAACATAAGACCTGTTGTGCTTAAAAGCTTGGGCTTTTGGGGTCAGGCAGCACTGAGTTCAAATGCAGGCACTGTCAGTTTATAGCTGCCTGACCTTGAGCAAACTCCTTCCCCTCTCTATGTCCTAACACCCTCATCTGTCAGATGGAAATAAGACTGATACTCACCCCGTAGGCACTACCGCCTTACTGTTGTGAGGATTAAACCAGATTACGAATGCAAATCCCTTAGCCTGGTATATGGCATAAAATGAACACTGTGTATGTGGGAGCTAATAGATTTCTTCCCAGGAGAGAAACTAGAGATACTGTATTTATTGTCGAATACTACATAACAAATCATCCTAAAACTTAGTGGCTTAAAAACAGCAATAATAATTTATTTACATCTCTTGCAGTTTCTGTGGACCAGAAATTCAGGAGTGGCTGGGCTGGGGGCTCTGGCTCAGGGTCTCTCACAAAGTTGCAGTCAGATGTCAGCCAGGGCTGTGATCTCATCTGAAGGCTTGATCAGGACTGAGGATCCTCTCCCAGCCTCACCTGTGTGGCTGACAAGCTGATGCTGGCCTTTAGCAGGAAGCCTCCATGCTCTCAATATCAGCTTCTGCACAGGGCTATTTGAGAATTCACAGAATATTTTGGCTGACTTCCCTCTGAACAAGTGATCCAGAAAACAAGGTGGAAGCCTCAATGCCTTTGCTGCCCAGCCTTGGAAGTCACATATCATCAGCTCTGCCACATCAGCTGGCCTCACAGACCAACCCTGATGCAGTGTGGGAAGAGACCATATGAGGTGCAAAAATCAAGGGTCATTGGGGGCTATCTTGGAGGTTGTCTATCACCTGAAATTTGATCTTGAAATGGGGACTTGCTACACTCAGACCCTAACAACCATGTTGCATTTCTGCCTCCATCTGCTCATCTGTAAAATGAAGTGCATTGCTAAGCGCAGTTTTACTAGTTCATTCAAGCATCTGTTTCTCAAGTTAGTCTGCAAGCTGCTTAAGGATAAGGACTACAGCTTCTTTACGTCTCTATCTCTAACCTCGCAACATCATCTCTATCCTCTCAATGCCTCCGTGCACGTTCAACGGATGAATGGAAAGATTGGAGGCTCTTTGGCAGCGACCTACAGTTTCTACTTCATCCCTGAGTTCTAATGAGCCAAAGCCCAGGCAGCTCCAGAAGCTCCAGTGTTTGACATACAGCCCCACACAGGTGGAGGTTCTAGAGCTGTATGGGCATGGATACAGCTCCAGGGGTCTGCAGCCTGCCAGGAGGGGGGTGTGAAGACAGAACTGTACCTCCCAACCCTTCCTGACCTGACTCACATCAGCCACCAAGCTTGGGTGGACGAGGTATTCCTCAGTATTAGGTTTAATCCCAGACATTAGGATTTTGGGTGATTTTTCTTTTAGGCTTTTCTATGTATTTCAGATTTACCACAATGAATGTGCATTTGTTTAGTGCAGAGAGAAAAATCAGGAAAGATAAGAACCTCAGTAAGCTGTTGTAATTTTCACGTCAGCTTGCCCAAGCAGAGCTCCGGGTCTGGCTCTTCTGTAGCACACATTCACCTAGCGGTCACCTCCCCTGGGTTTCCTCACTGTTTGTTCAGGAACACAATGACTAATCTGTAAAATGGGAACGATAACCTTTACTTTCTTCTCATTTTACACAGAATTGTTTGCAATAATTAGTGAGACACTGATGGACAGATGGTTGAGATCTGGGGAGAAGACACTGGAAGGCCAGATGGCCAGTGACGAAGGAGGAGAGAATGGGATTGTTATCAGGATAACACTGACCACCCCCAAAATTGCACTGTGCCTCCACTGCCTGAATAATTACACCCATTCTCCTTAATGGATTCTGCCAGAGGGGACCTGCCTTTGAAGGCTCACATTTAATTGTTATTATCATTATTACTATAATTAGTATAATGTAATGGATTCTGGACTTCATGCCTTGCCTCTATATAACAGCAAAGTTCCTGGCAGCCAGCTGGTGCAGAGGACAGAAATTCCACTTTTTCTTCACAAGCCGCTGAGAATGTATTGACACCACTGAAATCCTCAGACTCAGTAGGCCTGACTTTAATAAGCATTTTCCCCTGTTTCTTTTTTTGCTACCTCTCCAGAAACAGCTTCTCAGTGAAAATTGTCATGACAACCTAGAGAGAGGACACGTTCTACAGCAAGCCGAGCGTGGGGACTGATGGTCGGCGTCACAGTGAGAGAGCCGTGATGGAGGACGGGGTCACCCTGCTTGCCCAAGCAGGGAGCTCCGTCATATAGAGCCCCAGTGAGTTCTGGAGGTCATGCTCTGCTTTATAAATGAAAAGCTGGGGCAGGGGTCTTGCCACACGGACACTCCTTGCGCCTCGCAAGCTCCCGTGGGGGACCAGGCTGCTCCCCGCCCCCGGCGTGGGCTGTTGCTACGGCGCACACATCCCTCGGGTGGGCAGCGGTGCTTGACACGCCATCTCCCGCCCTTCCGGCCCAGTGGCTTGACGGCTTCATTGTGCTAACCACCCAGGCAAGCTTGCGTGAGGAACACAGGAGCGTCTCCCCTTAGATTCTTCCCCCCCGGAGCCGGGGACAGCAGGTTGTTTATCACGGAAGGGCCGGGAAGAGCTTTTCAGACAGACCATGGGGACTTTCTGTGTGGCATGGAACAGAGAGTGCCTGACCACCCCAGGCCGCCGGATGCAGCCCCTGCCTGCGGCCCCCTCCCTGGCTGTGTGCGTTCCAGAAACCACCTGACCTCCAGACGCTCTTGTCCGGCGAGACTCTCCCACCCGAAGGCAGGCGCTCTCCAAGGTCCCTCTCCCCAGAAGAGCCAGATCCCAGGAAGCCGGCTTGTGCAGAGGAAAGAACCGCACCTGGTTGTCAGAACAACCCCAGCTCTGCCACCCACACCTTGTGTGACCTTGGGCAAGTCACAGAAACTTCTCGGACGCACAGTCTCGTCAAGCTCCTAGTTTCCAAACCCACACACCTGAGGGTTAATGTCCCTTATTGCACCCCCACCCCATACCGACTCCATCAGCAAGTCCTGTTTGTTCTTGCCCCAAGTGTTTCTCCTGTCTGCCCATTCCCTGCATCTCCCCCGTCACCACCCCGGGCCAGTCCCCGTCACCGGCACCTGGAGGTCTGCGCCAGCCCCACCTGCACCCCGGCCTCCACTCTCGCCCCCATTGCTGTGATCTCCATACAACCATGAGCGGCCCTGAGAGCACAGCGAGGCCGCGAGGCTGCACAGAGCCCCTCAGTCAGCAGGACCGCGCTCACGGTTTAGTGGGCCGTCTGCTGGAGGCTTTCCGCGGTTCACTCTGTCTCCCCACAACCCTGAAGGTAAGGTGTCTATTATCACACCATCCCACTTTACAGTGAGGAAACGGAGGTCCAGAGAGGCGAAGGCTCTGACCCAATCATGGACTAGTGAGGGGCAGAGCCCGGATTTGGACCCAGGCAGTCTGACCCCAAGTCCATACCCTGGGCCTCACGCTGGATTGTTCCAGATCCAACACCAGCTCCCGCAGGTCCTCGGCAGTGTCAGCCCCTCACCAAGCTCCCCACCTCACCCCCACCCACTGTGCTCCACTCACCCAGCCTCCCTCTGCAGGCAGGGCACACGCGCACCTCCAGACCTTTGGCATCTCCCCTTCCCTGGCCACCTGGCTGAATTCTCCCCTTCACCCCTCTGAGCCTCCCTCCTCCTCACGGATACCCCGGTCTCCTGACCTAGAGGACGGAGCACAGCCACAGGTAGAGACAGAGTGTTTCTCCCTGGCTGCTGCTGGTCTCCCCAGTGGGTCTATATGACACAGGAAGTCATGTCCAGGTCTGTGTCCTCTGCCATCGTGTACGCTGGCAAAGCACGATGCCAGCACACAGGAGGGGAAGTCAGTATCCTTGTGATGGGCAGAACGGATGGGCATCAATGCAGAGGTGCTGGGAGGCCAGCCCGTGGCCTAAATGATTGCTTGGCGATCTGCCTCTACCCCATGGAGGGGGCACCTGCCAGTCAATCGGGGGGGGGGTGTGCTGGTGAAAGAGGGTGCCCCTGAGCTAAAGTCCTGGTAGGAGGGTGGAGGAGAGGGAAAGGGACTCAAGAAGGACTTATGAGCAGGCGATACATTGGAAGTGGGGAGTGAGGAGACTGCAGCATCCAAGATGGTGCCCGGGTGGCAGGCTGGTGTGCTGGGATGGAAATGAAGAGAAGACATGGGGTTGCCCTCAGAAGGGGTGGCGGCTGGGAAAAGGAAAAGCAGTCAGCCCTAAGTACTTAAAGTATCTGGCAATTTCTAGCAAGTGTCTTTAAAGGGACAAAAGTCAGGGGGAGAAGAATGTTTTTGGGATTTATAAGCTGAGACATTTCTTCTTGAGATGCCTTCTCTGGCCACCTAAGCAGGCCCCGATTTGCAGAAGATGGAGGGGACACTGAAATGCTCTCTCTTCTCCCTAAAATGTATAGGTATTTTACCCAGTTTGATTTCATTACTCCCAAAGTTAAATTAGGGGTATTTTGTTGAGATCACCAGTTGAGTTCTGAGGAGGGGTCTGGAAGGGGAAATAAGAACTAAAAGAGGCTCGCTGGGTGCGGTGGCTCACACCTGTAACCCCAGCACTTTGGAAGGCCGAGGCGGGCGGATCACCTGAGGTCGGGAGTTTGAGACCAGCCTGACCAACATGGAGAAACCCCGTCTCTACTAAAAATACAAAATTAGTGCATGGTGGTACATGCCTGTAATCCCAGCTACTTGGGAGGCTGAGGCAGGACAATCGCTGGAACCCAAGAGGCAGAGGTTGCAGAGAGCTGAGATCACACCATTGCATTCAAGCCTGGGTGACAAAAGCGAAACTCCATCTCAAAAAAAAAAAAAAAAAAAAGAACTAGAAGAGGCTCCATCGGTGACCCTGCCCCCACCCCACTCTGGGAAGGGGTTCAGGGAAGGGAAGAGTGAAGAAGGAGGTGAGGACCAGGCGGGCCCTGGCCAGAAGGAAGGCGCCGCTTACTTCGGACCTAGGCATTCAGGATGAGACCTGCAGGCATTGTGCTGTGGGACCAGCCGTTTCCGAGGAAGAGAACTTCCTGACCTTAACCCTGCGCTGCTGTTAAAACGCAGTCCTAACTAGCTGGCCCGCACCTGCCCCTGGAGCCTGGCTGTCACCACTTTCTATTTGGAGTAGAGGACAATCTGGTGTGTCTTCTAGGCTCAGCGTCAATACACACTGCCCAGTGTATTTTTTACAGGCCTGACTCGGAGCAGAAGTCGTCGGGAAAACCACGCTCACGGCTCTGCCATTGTTTCCATGTGTGGAGACATCAGTTACCCTCACTGGGCCTGAGATACTCATCTCTCCAACAAGCAACTTAGATTAGAAAGGCCATCTTGCAACTGTTTTTTTTTTTTTTTTTAAGAGTTGGACTCTTTTTAAAATTAAAAAAAAAAATTTAAACATTTTAAACAATGAAATCTTATGTGTAACATCAGTGTAAAAGCAGATCAGGGTGAAACATACTGCTGATCCGGGGCTGGGCAGGGCCGAGCCCTCCTGTCCCCTTTCCCCTGCCCCACCCCACCTTGCTCCAAAGAACTTCCAGGGCCTGAGGAGCCCATTTCAAAACCCTCTGAATGAGGTGCTTGCTAAGAACATCCTGCAGCTCCCAGTGACTTCCCAAGAGAGCTTTCTCGGGGCTCCAGGTTTCTGTCTGGACTCCCCTGGGGGCGTGCTTGAGCGAAGTTACTGATGAGGGTTTTGCCCAAGAAGCCGAAGTCTGTTGGCAAACAAACTGAAAGGAGGAAGGTTTTTTTTGTTGTTGTTTATTTGTTTTTGTTTTCGTTTTTTGACAGAGTCTTGCTCGAGGGCCCCAGTCCATGGTCCCAGAGGTTCACCTTCCGTGCCGGCCTCCCAGGAGCCGAGGAATTCAGTCCCACGTTCGGGCAACCGGTGCTCAGCGTTAGCAGGCGTCTGCAAGTTGCCACTGGAGCTCCAGTGGAGTGGTGTGGTATGCCGGCCCTGCAGGTGTCGTGCTCTATGCCGCTTAAACCCAGCAGCTGTCTGTATGTGAGGTCCGATAAATGAGTGTTTCCTTTAACAAGCCTTAAGCCAGGCCCTGAAGCTAAGTCGCAGAGTGAGTATCTTCCTTGAGCCAGTCACCCTACAACATTCCCAAATAAGAGCCCCTGTGGAGAAGCAGGCTATTCAGTCCCCCAGCCTGTGTTCTCACCTGTGAAATGGGAAAAATCACAATAGCGACACCCCAGCTGTTGTTCGGAGAAGATGAGAGAGTGTCTGCACAGCTCACACCACCCTCTGCACCGCAGCTAACGCTGTTAGCACCAGCACATGGCTCCCTCTGCAAACAGCTGCCCTCCTCATGAGAAATCGTACGCTGAACCAGACCCCAGGGCCAGTTCCCAAACTGGGTCTCACACCTATCTGTCTGTTTTGAATACCAGATATTCTAAATATAACATCATTGATATCATCTGAGGTTCTAGATGATGTTATCCGCCTGCCTGCAGAGGATTTACTTTTGCTTTTGGCAGGCACTTAGGCCAGGGGCAGATGGCCTTAGGCCAGACTGGATGAGCTGATTCAAAGCTGGTTTCAGTCTTTGTGAAGACGGGTCCATTTCCGGTTCAGCACTTTGCCTGGGGGTATCCCCTCCGCTGCCCCACCTGAGAGTCTGGAGTGCTTGCCCGGCCCTCTCCTGCACAGCAGGGCCTGAACACTGAGGTGGGTTTCCCCAGCCCTGTGAGACTGCCCAAAGTTCTCCTCAGCTTCTCAGTCCCTCCACGGACACTCTGAATTGGCAAATGCCTCAGCTGGGAAAGTGGACCTGAATGTCCGGCATGCCTCTCTGCGATCCCCTTCTCCTCTTGATTTTGGTTCCTCAAGTCCTCACTGCCCTGGTAGCTCTCTGATACCCTCAGCAGAGTTTCCAAAACATTTTATGCAGTTTTTCTAGTTGTTCTCAAGGGGAGGGTTAGTTGGAGAAGAATACTGTAGCCAACCATCTTGGAAGTGACCATTCCTATTTGACTTTAATGCTTATTTAGGTATTTTAAAAATTATTCTGTTTTCCTGTATGTCTTCTTCATTTGGGCTGCCATAACGAAAATACCATAAACGAGGTGGCTTATAAACAACAAACATTTTTTTCTCACAGTTCTGGAGGCTGGGAAGTCCAAGATCAAGCCACTAGCAGTGCCTGGTGAGGGCCTCTTATGGCACTTTCCATGTGTCCTCACATGGTGGTAGGCACTGGCTAGCTCTCTGCAGTCTCTTTTCTAAGGGTACTAGTCCATTCATGAGGGCTGTGTCCTCATGACCTGATCACCTCTCAAAAGGCCCCATCTGCTGATACAGATGTTAGGATTTTGCATATGAATTGGGATAGGGGCACAAACATTCAGACCTTAGTGCTATGCTGCACTGATTTAAGGAAGGTCTCATTGGGATGTTGGGGGTAGCAAAGATCCATGTCTTCCATGCTAGTCTAGGGGTGCATTCTTCAGGAGGCAGAATGGCAGAATGGGAGGAGGGTCTCCAGTCATGGATGCTGGTGGCCCATTGTTACAAACCACAGGGCAAGGTCAACGAGGGCACATTGGCTGGTGGTTTCCTCCAGCTGAGTTCAGAAGGCATTCTTCCTCAGCAAGTCCACAAACTAGTTTGATCAATAACTTCTCTTCCAAGTAGTACAGTTTGGAAATGAGGTAAGAGAGCCATCTCCTGGTAAGAAATATGGCAGTGTGTGAGGGAGGCCCGCAGCGACTCCGGCACTGTGTGCAGCCCTGTGGGTCCCTGGGAAGTCTGGGGTTTGGGAAGGTGCCCAGAGTGAGTGGATTCCTGGCCCTGTGTTCACCTGATCTTCAACAAGTGCAGCTCCTGTTTTATCTGTTTTATACACTGGGTTCCTAAGAAAGGTTTTCCACCATCATGGAATTTCAGAAGTTGCTCCACCATCAGATAAATTGGAAAACCACCTATCAAGTTCAACTGCTTCATTTTATAAACCAAAGTCTCCAGAGGTCAAATGACTTTCCCAAGGTCTTGCAAATGATTCATGGTGAAAACAGGACAAAACACCGTCCAGCGCTCTTCCTACCACCCTACACTCTGTCTTTGGGAGATGCGGTTTCCTAGAAGATCTTTATTTTTAGAACAACACTTCTTTTAAAGAGCACTGCTCTGTGTTTTTGTGTAGAGCTGCATGGACTTTTCTCACAAACTTCCCCAGAGGGCATGGAGCAAACAGGGCTGTTGATATTTTCCTGCAGGGAGGTCAAAGGCAGCCGGTCCACCAGAGGAGCTCGGTGCCCTGCCAGGGGCGTGTCCTGGCTCTCCTGCTCACCCTGTGACGTTGACTCCTCCTGCCACCTTGAGGGTCTCTGTTTCTTCTTTTGTAACATGAGAAAACCAGAAAGCCTAAGATCTTTACATCCTGTGGGAAGCACTCAGGGGAATCCCCGATGTGGTTAGAGTCACCCTAACACCACCACATAATGATTCATCCTTCTCTTGGGAAGCCAATGAGATCAACAAGCCCAGAATATGGGCTCTTTGCAAGGGAGGAGTGATGTCTCTGCATCAAGGGAGAAGAAACACTGTATCAGCAAATCCCTGCTTGAAGATCCCCGATTCCCTCTTTAGGAATCATTTATATCGCCGGGCGCGGTGGCTCACGCCTGTAATCCCAATACTTTGGGAGGCTGAGGTGGGCGGATAACCTGAGGTCAGGAGTTCCAGACAAGCCTGGCCAACATGGTGAAACCCCATCTCTACTAAAAATACAAAAGTTAGCCGGGTGTGGTAGCAGGTGCCTGTAATCCCAGCTACTTTGGAGGCTGAGGCAGGAGGATCGCTTGAACCTGGGAGGCGGAGGTTGCAGTGAGCCAAGATCAGGCCACTGCACTCCAGTCTGGGCAACAGAGTGAGACTCTGTCTCAAAAAAAAAAAAGGAATCATTTATATTTGCTCTTTTGACAATGTCTCTATCAGTGAATTGGAGAGAAACTCATCCCTGTGGCCAATTAAGATAAAATAAAGTTATGATGAGATGTTACTAGGGACCTACAATTCTTCCCTGGGGAAAAGGTCACACACACACACACACACACACACACACACACACACACTCTCTCTCTCTCTCTCTCTCTCTCTCTCGCTAGAACAGGCTGGACCTGTCCTTGCAAAGACTGGGCTGAGATGCACCAGTAAATCCGATGTGTGCACCCTCATCTCTACGGGATCAGCACCAGCTCTGGGGCCCAGAACTGCCTGGCTCATTAAAGAATCCCGCCATGCAGGTATGACCTGGATAGTACTTGATATTGCATGTAGTGGGAAAAAAATAAAAAGGAACATGAAACCTATTGGCTAGTCTTTTATGTCCTCTAATTCCCATCTCATTGGAGTAAAATGAACCAAAGTACCACCTGGTACAGGAAAGTGAAGTTGTCCTGTGTCTGTCAGACCCTAAAACATACCTGACTGGGTTTACGGACTTGGGGCTAGATGGATAGCTGCTCCATCAATTGAGAAGAAAACAAAACTCCAGCTCCCAATACAGAGATATGTTTAAAGAACTACAGATAAACTCCTCAGATTGGCATGAGCAATGGCCGTCCAATAGCTGGCCACCAGCCATCATCCCCAACCCCCACCCCCATCAGCACTGAAGGCCACACAGTTGCCTGAGTTCAAAGGCTGTGGAAAGAGCATGAGCTTTGGGGCCAGGCCTGGCTTCAAATCCTGGCTCTTTCACTAACAACTGTGTAACTCAGGCTCTCTGACCCTCAGTTTTTATTTTTTATTATTATTTTTTTGAGACGGAGTCTCCCTCTGTCACCTAGGCTGGAGTCCAGTGGCGCAATCTCAGCTCACTGCAACCTCCACCTCCCAGATTCAAGCAATTCTCCCGGTTCAAGAAATTTTCCTGTCTCAGCCTCCCAAGTAGCTGGGACTACAGGCACATGCCACCACGCCCGGCTAATTTTTGTATTTTTAGTAGAGACGGGGTTTTGCCATATTGATCAGGCTGGTCTTGAACTCCTGACCTCAGGTGATCCCTTGGCCTCGGCCTCCCAAAGTGCTGGGATTACAGGCATGAGCCACTGAGCCCAATCAGCTTTCTTATCTGTAAAATGGGGATAATAATGGCTTCCTCATTGACGTCAATGAGGCTGGGAGCGGTGGCTCACGCCTGTAACCCCAGCACTTTGGGAGGCAGAGGTGGGTGGATCACCTGAGGTCGGGAGTTCGAGACCAACCTGGCCAAAGTGGCAAAACCCCATCTCTACTAAAATTACAAAAACTAGCTGGGCGTGGTGGCTGGTGCCTGTAATCTCAGCTACTCAGGAGGCCGAAGCAGGGAGAATCGTTTGAATTTTGGAGGTGGAGGTTGCAGTGAGCTGAGATCACACCATTGCACTACAGACTAGGTGAGAGAATGAGACTCTGTCTCAAAAAATAATAACAATAATAATGAAACAAGGACATTTCAAAAGCATCAAGTGCTCAGAATGTGGGCAGCCTGTCATTTGTCACCATTAGAGACAGCACCTTCCACCTGTCCCATCACTGAACCTACGATAGGGCTCTGCACACACAAAGGTACGACCTCGTTGAAATTTCTATTGCATTTTGAAGTTGGACGGGGCTCAAAAAGCAGAGAGACTACTTTTCCGTGGCTTAGAAAGACCAGAGGACAGGATACACATAGGATGACACAGTGCCTGAACCCCCTTCAGTGAAGAGGAGTGCAATTTTGTACCGTATTAAAGCTCCATCTGGGTGCAGTGGTTCACACCTATAATCCCAGCACCTTGGGAGGCTGAGGTGGGGTAGATCTGCTGAGGTCAGGAGTTCGAGACCAGCCTGGCCAACATGGCAAAACCCCATCTCTACTAAAAATGCAAAAAAATTAGCCAGGCTTCGTGGTGTGTGCCTGTAATCCCAGCTACTTGGGAGGCTAAGGCAGGAGAACCACTTGAACCCGGGAGGTAGAGATTGCAGTGAGCTGAGATTGCACCACTGCACTCCAGCCTGGGCGACAGAGCAAGACTCTGTCAAAAAACAAAAACAAAAACAAATAAACAACAAAAAAAAACCTTCCTCCTTTCGGTTTGTTTGCCAACAGACTTTGGCTTCTTGGGTAAAACCCTCATCAGTAACTTTGCTCAAGAAGCTGAAGTCTGTTGGCAAATAAACCAAGAGGAGGAGTTTTTGGAAGAACTAAAACACTGTGGTCAGCCATCAATGAGCAAAGTTCACTGATACCATGTTCAAAAGCACCCACAACTCTAAACGTCTCAATTAAACTTGAAGGAAGGGCCGGCACACGGACAGACACATTTCTCTTAAAACAGCTCACTGCTCCTCCATTCTAGCTAAGCAACAAATAGAATCCGTTCTTCTGTGCATTGGTGGTCTTTACATCATAGCCCAAGGTAAGGACTGCGGAGAGTGTAATTATCCATAATTAGCTGTTGCCAGGGCTTAAACCTGACAAATCCCAACACGCCTAGAAGTGTGCCGCAAGGGATGGCTGCTTATGTGACGTGATCTGAGAAAGCCCCTGTGTGAGTCTGTTTTGCTTGCTATAAAGGAATATTGAGGCTGGGTAATTTAGAAAGAAAAGAAGTTGATTTGGCTCATGGTTCTGCAGGCTGTGTACATGCATGGCACTGGCATCTGCTCAGCTTCTCGTGAGGCCTCAGGAAGCTTACAATCATGATGGAAGGTGAAGAGGGAACAGACACGTCACATGGTGAGAGGGGGACAAGAGAGAGAGGTGGGGAGGTGCCAGGCTCCTTTCAACAACCGGCTGTCATGTGAACTAACAGAACGAGAACTCACTCATTACCGAGGACAGCACCAAGCCTTTCATGAGGAATCCACCCCATGACCCAAACATCTCCCACCAGGCCCCACCTCCAACACTGGGGATCACATTTTAACATGAGATGTGGAGGGGAAAACATCCAAAGTATATCAGCCGCACAGGCTAGCCTGCCCTCAAGTATCTTCTGCCACAGCTGTGTTAGGCACAGCCCCAAGAAACCTATGTCGAATGTACCTAGGTTGCCAGAGAGGGATATGGGCCCACGATTACTCATCACAACCTTCGCACTGCCAGTCTACCTTCATCAGAAAGGAACTCTACCAGGAAAACAGGGCAAAGACACTTTCTGATAGAGGTAGAAGAGTCAAGGAAAGATGCTAAAAAATGGGCCATCTCCTGGAATCCCCAGGCCTAGCAGGAGATGCCAGATGAAGGCCTGGTCTTTCCGAGTCAGATGGACCTGGGTTCCAATTCTGGCTCCACCACACACCGACCAGCTCTGTGATACAGAGAAAAATATTCAACTTCTCTAAGTACAGACATCTGCAAAATGAAGCTATTTTCTATTGTGTGGTATTGCAAGGATTCAGGGAGATCATACAGAGGAGGTCCTAGAACAGTGCCTGGCACATAACAGATGCTCATTAACTATGAATGGCTCTCCCTGTGGGCAGGAACCATGGGAGCCTCCTCTTTCTTGTAACCTCTTCAATGTGGAAACTTCTCTCAGATCCTTCCAGCCTTGCCTTTGCTCTTCTTTCAATGTCAGGTCTGGCAACACCTAAGGGCCAATGCCAGCAACTCCAGGCTAAGGTTGAGGCTGGAGGCCACCTCCCCAGTGGCTCTGTGCCATGCCCTGGCATCGCCAGCTCAGGCACATGTCAGGACGTTTACATGTTTTCCTTCCTGAGGAGTCTCCAGAAGGGTATCTAGGAAGGCTATGAATGCAAAAGTCTTTTTTAAAAATAGTATTAGAATTATATTTACCTTTATGCTTAATTGCAAGACTTGAATTTATAAGATCTGAAGCAATAATGAGTTGTGAATTTTCTATTTGACCACGTGTCAATGTGGAAAGTTCTAATATCAGCAAACTTGATGAAATCCCTGCTGTTCCTAAGCACCATACTTGGCACTAGGAAAACAGACAGATTTTAGATTAATCTATGTCCTCGTGGAGTTTACGGCCTCGGTGGGGAAATGGAAATTATGCATGAGAAGAAAGAACGGTGTTTCACAGAGGAAAGCATTGGGTAGCAAATGGAAAGTGCAGGCTGCGAGCCTAACAGGAGATTGACATGTGTCCTGGAGGGCTTAGAACTGGAGGAAATCCGATTGCTGAGGCAAACCGTAAATCAGTCAGGATACAGAGTCTGCTTAGACAGAGAGAATGGCTCCGAGGCCGGGAGACATCACCATAATCTGGTTGAAGGTATTTATATCTAAGGAAAGAATGTGTCAATCTGAAGAGCAGCTGGATTCCCAGAGCCTAGAAAAAACAAGAATCAGTGAGATGGAAGTGGTGACCACGAAGGCAGTGTGGGGCACCTGCATCCGAGGGATGACCAAGAGGATCCTGCAAGTCACGGGACAAAACAGAACTTCTCTTTATGTCTTGCTTATCCCTTAAAATGTCTCTGTGACCTGTCCAGTGTGACTAATTAAGTCTATGACCAAGTCAAGCACATTGTCAAAATCTATCCCTAATCGTTCAATCTAGAACCTTAGTAAGCAGGTGCTCCCAGTATCTGCCAAATGACTTTAAGACATTTTTGGCCAATTCTCTATATAGGTATGCCTTATACTGTGCAAAATACTTTAGCCCATTAGAATACACTTTGTAATAATTAAACAGACTTAATGGGCATTCATGCTCAAAATGTTTTTTTTTTTTTCAGTGGGGCACATGATAAAATTTATCTGGAGACCCACAATAAAACAACTGCTATGGACTAAATTATTTCCCCTGCAATGCATATGTGGAAGACCTAAACCCTAGTTCCTCAGAATATGCCTGTATTTAGGGGCAGGGTCTTTAACGTGGTGATTAGGTTAAAATGAGGTCATTAGGGTTGGCCTTAATCCAGTATACCTGGTGTCCTTACAAGAGGAGGAGATTAGCACCCAGACACACAGGAAGACCTTATGAGGATGCAGGGAGGCGATGGCCACCTACAAGGCACAGAGAGAGGCCTCACGAGAAACCAACGCCACTGACTCCTTCATCTGGGACTTTCAGTCTCCAGCACGGTGAGAAGATAAGTATCTGTGGTTTAAGCCACCCCATCTGTGGTGCTTCCTTATAGCAGCCCTGGCCACCCTACACAGCAACCCTCTGAATCCAATCCTTACCTCCTTATTTCACCCCAGAAGTTCTCCAGCTCCCAGCCTCACTGTTCCCTCTCCTACATGGTGGAGTCCATCATAAGCTGCAGAGACTACATCAGGAAATGCCTCCCCAGCCTGCTCCCAACCTCCCCGGCCCAGGCTTCTCTGTCCCTGCCATCACCATCCTGTCTTTACACTTGCCTGCAGAGACTCTTGTTCTAGCCCCTACCAGGACAGCACCATCACTGGGTGAGTGACTTGTCCAGTGTGACTAAGTCTACGACCAAGTCAAGCACATTGTCAAAATCTATCCCTAATCATTCAATCTAGAACCTTACTAAGCAGGTGCTCCCAATATCTGCCAAATGACTTTAAGACATTTTTGACCAATTCTCCCTCTTCTAGAGAGGGTATCTGCTAGTAGTCCGAGAGAAATTCAGATTTAATGGGAATTCCTCATTGCCACCATAATGTCTTTCTTTCACCTGAGCCTCTTGGCTGGAGTTAACTTGTCAGGCTACTGTAGCCCAAATTTTATAATTCCTTGGTTGTTGTATAATCAAAAACTTTCAAGTGGTACAAAATGCTTGCTCTAAATCAGGGCTACAGGTTTGAAAAATAAACCATTTAAAAGGAGTTCTAAGCCTTCCCATCCTACACAAACCTGTTACTCAGTGTAATTGGTTACATGAGTCTGTGCAGCATCTCTTTAGGAGTTGACATGCACTGTATTAAACTCTTTGGCAAAAATGAAGCCTGAAGTATTTTGGTTCAAATTGTGATTGCTATGCAAAATGCACAAACTTGGAAAATAAGAGCTTCTTCCTGCGAGGTGCTGTTGATCTCATGAGGGGCAGCAGATGCCATTGTGAAGAGCACTCACTGGCTGAGCTTGTGTGTGGCCTTAGGCAAGATATTCAAGTTCTCTGGCTTTCGTTGCCTCGTTAATAAAATCGGATTAAAAACAAGTTTCCTCACCTGGTTGCTGTGAAGACTGAAGGAAGTACTATCTATAAGCATTGCGTTTGGTACATAGGTAAAGCTCAGGAATAATTTCTTAAAAATGTAAAGTTGCATGACATATGCATACACATTTCATCTATTTCATAAATATCCTGTGACAAAGTGAGGGCTTGCAAAATAATGAAAGGAGACAATAGCAGATGGTTTTTCACTGATATGAAAACAGTGGGGGTTTTTTTCCATCACAGAATTATGAGTTGGTCAGAGGAAAGAATGGTGAAGACTTCAGTAAGGAGTAACGCAAATGTCTGAATAAAATTTGCAGAAACAATTGATTTTCTTCCCGAGGACTGGAAGTGGCATGGACAGTTGGGCAATAAAAGCAATTTTCTGCTCCATTTCTACAACAACAACAACAAAAACACGATGGCAGAAAACAACGCCAAGTGGAAATCTTCCTTCCTTGGGGATAGAAAAACACATCCCTCTTCTTTAAGAACCATAACCACAGATTGCAGCAACAAGACGCTACAGAGAAAAGCCTGGTTGGGTTGAGCCAACCGTATATGGCAAATGGTTAGAAAGACGGTTTCCCTCTGGGAGAGCAGAGGGCCAGTCACCAGGAGGAGCAAGAGCAACAAAGAGCTCTTATTCACATCCACAATGCTGACAGGACGTGCGTTTTCCTCGGCGGACTGGCAAGCTCCCTGGAAAGGGAAGATTAATACGAGCAGGGAATACGAACTCTCTCTGGCAAACCGTGCCCACTGTCAGCCTGGGGAGAGTGCTGAGAAACGAGTGGATGGTCATTGATCCTGGACTAGGAGGACTTGAATGAATTCCTTCCCCTGCTTCCCAACTCCTCCCACCTCTCACACGCAGCAGTTCTCATTTATCCAATGTCCCTGGGCAAGAGCTAGTCCACGTGAATTCATTTTACCAAAAACTGAGCTGATCTGTTGGAATTTCAGATGCACGAATCTTTTAAAAATTAACGTCAGAGCTCTTCGCCCTCTGGACGTACAGGGAACTTTACTGAGATGGCCTGGGAGGGAGCCCCGAGCGTGGAGTGCACACCTGGGTGCTCAGCTGCACCCTGCGCTGTTGCTTTGCTCATCTATTTCTATTTATGAATCAAGGTTGTTAATGTGACTGTCATTAATGCAATGATACCACTGTAGAGGCAGACAGGGTGGGAGACAAGGCTAAGGAAGGACAGAGGGCGGTGTTTCTCCAGTATTCTCGTCTGTGATGTCCATCCCTCCCGCCCTGAACCGGAAGGCTGGTATTGGTCATTTCTGGGTCCTCTCGTCCCGTCTACTCCTGCTCATCCAGACTCATGGCTTTCAATGCCATCTATATGTCCATGCCTTCCCTCAACAACAGACTTGTTTATACATCTGCCTACTAGGAAGCTCTCCGTGAGGATGCTGAATTCGTAACTCAAGTGAAACAGCCCCAGACTCAGCTTTGCTCCAATTCCCCAGAGCTCTTCCTCCCACTCTGCCGCATCTCAGCAAGGACAACTCCATCCTTCCAGTTGCTCAAGCCCAACAACTTGAAGTCATCCTTGGCAGCTTTCTTTCCTCATTCCCTACCTCCAGGCCCTCAGTAAATCCTATAAGCTTCACCTGCAAAACACAGTCTACAGAGGCTGACTGCTTGTCACCTCTGCTGCTGCTCCCACTTCCGGCCACACTGCTACCGCTCTTTCCTGGATTACTGCAAAGCTTCCTGCCTGGCCTTTCAGCTTCTGGCCTTGTCTCCTTGTTCTCAACACAAAAATCAGTCATCCTTCTAATCACGTCACTCTGCAAAGTCAAACTCCTGTCAGTGGCCTGCCAGGCCTGATGGATCTGGGTCCTCATTCCTTCTCTATCCTCATCTCCTCAGACTCTTCCCCTTCGCTCAGTCAGCTTCATTCACCACCCGAGCCGCTTGCTGTTCCCACTCAGGCTCTTTGCACTTGCTGCTTCCTCTGCCAGCAATGCTGTTCACCTGAATATACATGTGACTCCTCCCCCGACTTCAGCTCCTTACTCCAACATTGCTCTCAAGTGAGGCCTTACCTGGCTACTTTATTGAAATATTGACACGGTTTGTCTGTGTCCCCACCCAAATCTCATCTTGAATTCCCACGTGTTGTGGGAAGGACCCGGTGGGAGGTAATTGAATCATGGGGTAATTGAATCAGGTCTTTCTTGTGCTGTTCTCCTGACAGTGAATACGCCTCATGAGACCTGATGGTTTTATAAGAAGGAGTTACCCTGCACAAGCTCTCTCTTTGCCTGCCACCGTCCACATAAGATGTGACTTGCTCCTCACTGCCTTCCATCATGATTGTGAGGCCTCCCCAGCCATGTGAAACTGTAAGTCTGTTAAACCTCTTTCTTTTGTAAATTGCCTAGTCTCAGTTATGTCTTAATCGGCAGTGTGAAAACGGACTAATACAAACATCCTCCCACACCCACCCAATACCCTCTTGCCTTATTGTATTTTAACATGTTTCACTACCCTATGTAAGATATCACATGCATATATATCTTTTTTATTGTCTGCCTTTGCCAATGAGAATGCAAACACCATGAGAACATGGAGTTTTCTTCTTCTTTTCTTTCTTTTTTTATTTTGAAATGGAGTCCCACTCTATTGCCCAGGCTGGAGTGTAGTGGCACTATCTCAGCTCTCTGCAACCTCTGTCTCCTGGGTTCAAGTGATTCTCCTGCCTCAGCCTCCCTAGTAGCTGGGATTACAGGCGCGCACCACCAGCCTAGCTAATTTTTGCATTTTTAGTAGAGATGGGGTTTCACCATGTTGGTCAGGCTGGTCTCAAACTCCTGACCTCAAATGATCCACCTGCCTTGGCCTCCCAAAGTGCTGGAATTATAGGAGTGAGCTAACACAACTGGCCAGTTTTTTCTATATTGTTCACTGTTCTATCCCCAGCCCCCAGAATAGTACCTGCAAGGTCATCAATGTTTGTCAAATGAATAATGTTTTTTACTATAGTCATTAAGCCTGCATCTAGAAATACAGGGTAGTGATTATAAACATGGATTTTAAAGTCACACAAATAGATTCCAAAACCTGCTCTAACCCCATTTTAGCTGTGTGACCTTGGGCAAAGTATTAATACTTTTATCATTGTTAAAATAGGTACAATGATGTACAAAAGAGGAAGCAAAGCACTGAACACAGAACCTGGCAAGCTGTAATCATCTGGCACATCTGAACTGTTTGGGTGGTGTCTCCGCTGCTACCGCCTCAGTGCATGTTTCCATCATCTGTTGCCTGTTGACCACAAAACTCCCAACTCATCCCTCTCACTCCAGCCTTCCTCAAACCCCGGTGTCTTCCACACACTAGGACCAGAGAGATCCTCTGAACATAAAACTGATTGATAACAGAGCATCCAGATGGACTAATAACTGACCAATTAATAATTGACAATCAAAAAATTCTCTCCTCAAAAAAAAAAAAAAAAAAAAAACAAGAAAACTGGCAAAAATTGTCAAAATCAACTTTTCTAGAACTCTGAAAGTTAACCACCAAAGGCTTGGAATAATCTGGGAAGCTTTTATTTAATTAAAATGTCTGAGTCTTGGTATGAACAGCAAACATTGTGATGTTTCAACGTGCCCTATTCCTATCTCCCTATCTCCCACGTGGTGGTTCCCTAGAAAACTAGCAATCACAATAAAAGACAGCAGCCTGATAGCCATCAAAGAGAGAAAAATGGAGTCAGGGGTCCTTTAAAGCCTTATTCCCATGGAATCGTCATTATTTAGCCTCTCTAGCAGTTCCCTGGAAGACCCCATTTATAAAGTCATCTTTATTTGGCCTGACTTAGAGCTCACCTAGTGCAAAAGGCTTTTCTCCAGGGGTGTTTGTAAAGAAATAAAATAAAAACATTAGAGACTGTTGTTTAACTTTCTGGCTGGGTGCTTCGTGGCTGGCTAAGGCTGTGGGTAATGGTTGGGCAGACAATAAGCTGATCACAAACCATAAAAGGAAAATCTGGGGAATGAGCTCTCCATGGGGTCTCAGACAAGCTTCACCCACTTTCTGGGCACCTAGAAGGTCACGGGCATGTGTCGGACTCTGCATGTGTCCAGGGCTGTGCACATGCTCAGAAAATACCTGCGAAGGCCCAAAGAGCTCACTTCTGGCCGATCTTGGGGCTCTGTAGAACCAGAAAGTGAAAGCTGAGGCACAGTTTCAGCTGCCTGGCTGAGTGTTGAAGGAGTGCCCAACATGCACACAGAGCAGCTTTCCAAGGACTGGGAGATTTGCTGGTCACTGGCGTTCAAGGAAACCTCTGTCCATTCATTAACTGACCTCTGAGCTCACTGAGCAGAGAGCTCAGTGACTAAACATGATCAAGAATATAGACTTTACAGAAGATATTTAGAAATATCACTAAGTAAAATAATAACAAACAGCAACAACAACAGGCTCAGGGGATGAAACAGAATCTGACTTCCAGAGAGCCTACCAGGGAACTTCTTGGCCTCTATCGTCGTGTGAGCCAATTCCCATAATAAATTTAAAAATACTTTGAGATTAACAAAAATGAAAACACAACATAGCAACAATGAAGGATGCACTAAAGCAGTGCTTATAGGGAATTTTGTAGCTGTAAACACGTATTTTTAAGAAAAAAAGAAAAGTCTCATATCAACAATCTAACATTCCATCCTCAGAAATTAGAAAAAGAAAAACAAACTAAACCCAAAAATACGCAGCAGGAAGAAAATAATAAAGATTAGAAAGAAAACAAATAAAATGGAGAATTTTTTAAATAGAGAAAAATCGATAAAACCAAAAGATCACCAAAATCACAAAACATTTAACTCAACTGACCAAGACAAAAAGAGAGAAGACTCAAGTTACTAAAATCTGGTATGGAGGCATTACTTGCAAAACTAGAGTTTGAAGGAAATACTACAAGCAGTTATATGCCAACAAATTAGATAACCTAGACGAAACGGACACATTTATAGAAACAAACTACTGAAACTCAGAAAGAGAAGAATCGGAATACACCTATAACAAGAAAGATGTTGAATTCGTCATCAAAAAATGTCCCACGAAATAAAAGCCCATGACCAGATGGCTTCACTGATGAATTCTACCAAACATTTAATGAAGAATTAACCTCAATCCTTCACAGATTCTTCCGAAAAATAGAAGAGGAGG
The DNA here is from genome assembly GCF_037993035.2 of Macaca fascicularis. Lineage (NCBI taxonomy): Eukaryota > Metazoa > Chordata > Mammalia > Primates > Cercopithecidae > Macaca > Macaca fascicularis. The sequence continues at coordinate 9,967,070 of NC_088391.1, forward strand.
GAACACTTCCCAGAAGCTGCCTCAGAGGCTGCCTGTCAACACACTCTATTCTAAGTCTAAATCCTCAACACAGCACTGCCAGTTTTTTAGAATCCGGCCCCTGCACCACCTACCCCGTCCTCGTGCGTGTGGCGCTCTAAACTTCCTCTGTTGTTTGTAAGAGTGCACCGTGCTCTCTTCTCACCTCCTGGCCTTCACACCCGCTGGTCCTTCTGCCTGGTATAGCCTCTCTGCCTCCCCGTCTCTTACTGATTCCCCTCCACCTTTTGAGACAGCCCCTCCGCAGGAAATTCCCCTGCACCCCTCCTGACTGTGTGAGGTGTCTCTCCTGAGGGCACCATACCATGCGCCTGTGCTCCTGCAGCACTTCTGACTCTGGAAAAAAAATATGCCCATGCATTTATCTGCCTCTCTTCCCAGTCCTGGCAGACAGGAACGGGGATTTCAATAGCTTGCAGGGTGCTTCTCACTAGCAAGGCACATCAACCTTTGCTGAATAAACGACCTCAGGATAAGGTAAGGCATTCCCAAATTACTGCTGTTTCTGGGGCTAATTTTGACAGTTTTATCCTAGTCCCAACAAGGACTCTCCCTCTGTAGAGACAGCATTCACCACAAAATGAATCTTTCTCAAACTAAAATAAAGAAAAGAGCATTTCTAGGTTCAGACGGGCTCATAGAGTAAAATAGACACGGCCGGTCCGTGCCTGTCTGAGTACACGAGCTGCGTTCTCTGTGAGTGCCCTGGTCACCTCTTGGGACACAGCCCACCAGCAGCAGCCTTGCCTGAGGCCATGGTGCCGTGTGGTGCTGGAGATGCCAGGAGGCGAGGCTGGAGGGATGGGAGGCAGGAGGCACCGGCCTGGTCCCTAAGGAGCTCAGGCATCCAGTGAGGAGAAATGGGCTGGAAAGTAGAAAAAGGCAACGTCGCTTCCAGGAAAACTCAAATCAAAGTCAAGGAAGCGAGGCCAGCAGTCACTGCTCTAAGGTGCAGGGGCTGTGCTCAGAGTGGCCAAGGAGCTCCAGGAAGGCACGACTTTAGGGAGAGGAGAAACTGGGAGAGGCCTGGAGGTCAGAAAGAACACAGTGTGTTGGAGTGTAATGAGAAGGGGCGGGGAAGAGACAAAGGAGATACGCATTTGGGAGGGTTTTAAATACTTTGCTAGTGAGTTTTATTTTTTGCCTGTTTAATTAATTGAAACCTGCTAATGAATTTAACTTTTCAATATGGGGGCCATTAAATACTTTTGGGCCAAGGAGAAAGTGATGTGCGTGCCAAGAGGTGTTTGACGAAGACGAAGCAGGCAGGAGTCCATAGGTGGTGGTTAGAGAGTAGGGGCAGGGGGCCCAGCAGTACAGACTCCAGGCAGCTTGGCCCTAACAAGAAAGCAGCCAGTGGGAGGAATATAAGGGCAAATAACTTGCCCTGGTCCTGCAGTGGCAAGGCGGCAGCGAAGCTGGGACACGAACCCAGGGGTCTGACTCCAGCAAACTCACCCTTTGCTGCTAGGCACACCTGCACGGCAACCACCTGGCTGTGCCTTTAAAATAGCTGTGAGCTGCTTGAGGCTTCAATAGCTACATATATGCATTTCTAGCAAGTGACAAGAGTGATATTAATTATGCTAATGTAAGGGTCATTATGTATTTAAGTGCAACACGAGTCTCTTACAAACACTAAAGGAGTGGAATTGGTCTTCCCTTTCCACGTACCCGACAGTCGCTTAAGACAGTCTTCCGCCACACTAGATACTTCGTAAATGTCCATTGAGGGGAAAAGTCCAGTGGCCAGTGGAAGTCACTAGAGTGAAGCTGTCTGAGTCAAGACACTTTCATGTGTCATATCTATAGGTTTCCATTTGGAGGCTGAATGACAGTCGCGATGCCCTCTGTCCTCTTTCACCCACAGGCTACAGGTGGTTTCTTCACAGGCCTGTTTCCTGACGGACGTTCATAGATGGGGCCCAAGTGACAATTTTTAAAAAAATGGTTCAACTGGGAATTGGCACATTTTTGCTTGTGTCTAGTAACTGTTTAAAAGTTGAAATATTGTCTAAACCTGGCCCTGTAGTCTTACAGCGCTAAAAGACTCTCAGGGCTCCTGCCTGACAACTGAGAAGGCGTGTAGTGTTAGCATCCTCTGCATTGCATCACTGTAAGGTGGCATGCTGAATAAAGGGACTTAAAACAGTATTTCACAAGAAAAAACAATTCTATTATATCCTCAATTTAAAAAACTTTTAACTTTGTCTTTCTTTCCCTTTTGTAACTAATAGCTTAGTTTGAGCATGAAAATAAACTGGGGGGTGGGGAAGAATGGCCTCCTTTGTTTGCTAATGTTTTTTCCTTTTACTCACTATTGTGAAATGTGATTCTTTAATAGATGGTGTTGAATGTTCTGTGTTAACTTCCCTTAAGGCTCTGTTGAGCATGACAAATGTGTGGATCGTTACTTCTCAGTTCTCCTTGAGAAGATAAAACAATAATACATTGAAGTTTGTATTTTAACCCAGTTTTTCTGTGTGAGGCCTTTAATTTTTAGTGTTGTTGACAAACATGTGTGTTCCATTTTCCAAGCGGATGCTACCCTTCCCTTTAGGACGTCACCGCGGCTAGGCATAGTCTGGCTTCTCAGTGCCTTCTCCACCGAATCTGCGGAGCGGGGGTGTTGGTGTCAGTGCAGCGCCATTGCACGCTCACTTCTGACTCTGGGGACTATGGAGCAGTTGGGTGTCCTTCACAGTTTACGAAGCAAGGGTCACTGCTTTTGAATCAGATACCCTCTCTCTAGAATGAACCTCTTAGAATGCGCCCGGGATTGCAAATTCGCTTCCTGTCTCAGCAACATGTCATGGAAAGTTTTGAGCTGTGAAACAGCCTGTCCTTTTATCTTCAAAGCTTGAAAGCTCTTGGATCTAAGAAGGAAATCATTTATTTGGGTTGAAAAAGACAATTTGGTTTTAGGATGATTAAACACAGAGTTAACAAAAAATGAAAACCAAATGACTTTTAGCCTAATAAGAAACTCACGTTTATAAATCTGCTGTTCTTAACTCATTAATGTCATCCAAAACCCAGGCATCCTACTGTTGGAAACTGCAGTATTGAAATACAGAATGGGTGGGGTGAGAGGAAACGAGAATCTGCCAAGCAGAAGAGTCTGTGCTCCCATCACCTTATTAGGAACTCCAAGAGAGCAGGCAGAAAAGCAGGGTTTGAAATAGAACTACCGACCATGGGCCAGTAACAAGATGGTCCAAAGTTATCCCCCACACACACGTGCACACACACCCCACAAACCTATAAATGCTTGCAAAGGTTACTTGCTTACTAGGTCAACAGGCATTCTGCTAATCACCATGTCACTGAATTGCAGGTTCTTCTAAGCCCAATTAAGAAGAGCACTTTCTTTCTGGTAGAAAGCAAGTGACTTCTTATTCCAAAGCTAGCTTAGGGGAAGAAGTACAGGCTTCCTGCCTTATGGGTACCACTTCACTTTTGGAGCAGAAAGTGGGCAATTTTGGCTGGGCGCAGTGGCTCACACCTGTAATCCCAGCACTCTGGGAGGCTGAGGTGGTTGGATCACCTGGGTCAGGAGTTCTAGACCAGCCTGGCCAACATGGGGAAACCCCGACCCTTCTAAAAACACAAAAAATAGCCAAGCATGGTGGCAGGCACCTCTAATCCCAGTTATTCTGGAGGCTGAGGCATGAGAATCACTTGAACCTGGGAGGCGGAGGTTGCAGTGAGCCGCGATCGTGCCATTGCACTCCACCCTGGACAACAGAGTGAGAACAAAAAAGAAAATGGGCAATTTTAAAGTGGGGTACTACACAATGGTGGAAGTGAGCAGGTGAGTGGGACGTGGTGGGTGTCTGTGTACTCCCCTCAGTGCCTTATCTACTGGCCAGTTGAGCTGGCGTCTTCCTGGGAAAAAATGGGTTGTAAAAGTGGTCAAAGACTCTAGTGTGTAACTTTGGGTTGAAAATGGGCTGTTATCTCTTCAGGCAACCTCCTGGTGGGTAGAGTTCTGCTCTGGAGCTTCTGAGAACAGTTAGATGAACCTGCCCTGTAGAGAGCGTCTGGTGAAGAGGAGGTAAAAGGCTATGATTACATTTGTAAAGGGCTAAGTAGGAAGTGTGGAAAAGCAGGAAAAAGAAAAGAAGAGAGGAAAAAAATTAAAGTATCTCTTAGAAAAATGGGGGTACTAGCCGGAAGAAGTGGCTCACGCCTGTAATCCCAGCACTTGGAGAGGCCGAGGCGGGCGGATCACCTGAGGTGGGGAGTTTCAGACCAGCCTGACCAACATGGAGAAACCCCATCTCTACTAAAAAATATAAAATCATCCAGGTGTGGTGGCGCATGCCTCTAATCCCAGCTACTTGGGAGGCTGAGGCAGAAGAATCACTTGAATTTGGGAGGAGGAGGTTGCGGTCAGCTGAGATCGTGCCATTGCACTCCAGCCTGGGCAACACGAGTGAAACTCTGTCTCAAAAAAAAGAAAAGAAAAGAAAAGAAAAATGGGGTACTAGGTGGTTACAACCACGGCCTCAAAGGACTCTGATAGATTAGGTCTGATATAGTTATTTAAAACATTATTATTAGGTTATTGGACTAATTGTGTGAGCTTAGTCACGGTGTCCAGGCTTTGTGAGCCTCAGTTTTTTAATCTATGAAATAAGTTAAATAATTCCTTTTACACAAGGTTGTGAGTGGGGATTAACAATAACATGGGTGAGCATCAGCACAGTACCTGGAGCAGAGCAGATGCCCACTACACCGTGCTGATTGCTGTGAATTTGTTCTTGTTTACAATTAAGGTACAAAGATAAGGAACTGAACAATATGAATTTCAATGGTCTTTTTAAAAGGAATATCCAAGTGCTAAGGTAGCTTTTCTTTAAAATATTGCTTATAGCATCCTATCTTTGTAGATTTTTAAGACTGTGGCTACGTGTGTGTGTGTGTGTGTGTGTGTGTGTGTGTGTGTAATAAAACCTGCATATAGAGCTATTTTTAAATCTTCTTAAATGTGTGGAAATCTCACATTTAAAGAAAAGGATACCTTTAGATAAGACAGTTTGTAATAGAAACCACTGTGTGAAATTATTTCTAGAGAACTGTTTATATGGTATGCCATCTATATCCAAAAAAGGACACAGGCAAAGAAAATGAAAAGTTATAAAAAATAAAAATCGATTTTTAAAGTTTTTTTTTTAAGACCAACTACAAAGCAATAAAAATTGGCAGAGAGTTGTATCTAAAAACCTAAGCCAATATACCTTTTATGACTGAGCGCAAAAAATCTAACTAAGAGCTAAGGCAAAACAAGAAACACACAAGTTGTACAGCTTTCAATATGTAATAAAAGGAAGTTCATCAATTTATAAGGCCTCCATTTTGAAAGGAACCAGTCATATATAGGTCTTTATATAATAGTGATTTTATATGATGTTTCTTACATGGATCCTCTTTCAAAGTGAAGGGTACCATGGATTTATAGGTCTTTAATGGGATTTCCCTGGGGAACCAACACAGTATAGCCTGGGTAGGTAGCTTTCTGGTGATCAAGTTGGCATGATGTTAGATGTCCACACACTACACATAAGGGTGACCCAATGAATGAGGAGAATGTGAGCTGAGCACTAATGCCTTGGTGGTATCTACTGCATGCCAAGGAAAGCCCAGCTGTGCCCACTGGATTTCCAGTCACATCTCCCTCCCTGGTGTCTGGCTTTGGCAATTTCCTTGCTGCACCTCCCTCTGAACTTCTGCTACCATCTTCCTTGATGCTCTCCAGTACAGCTTTCTGAATGGTGAGTCACACCAAGCTTTATTCCTTTACTATTTGGTACTAATGCGGCCCAGCTAGAAAGACGTTTCCACTGTTATTTGCATGTTGCCTGGTCTCCCCATTCTGGAGTAGAGTTTAATTAGGGAGTCTGGAGCCATCTCACGCCATCCTTTAAACTTGTGCCCTATGTTTTGATAACCATAAGAAGCTCAGCCCACTCATGGGGGATGCACAAAGGATGAGCTTTGCCATTCCATTACCTCTATCTGCCAGAAGAATCCATAGAGCTTCACATTCTGCGGTTTTTATTTTTAAAAATGATAGGTCATTTTTCACTTTGCGAAAATGAAATGATATAAATTGAAATATTCCTTTTCCAAGCCCACCTGCCCCAGACTCCAATGCTGGGGAAGGGTATGCCCCCTCATCTCCAAGAGCCACTTAGAGGAAAGGAAGGTTAGCAGGCCCTTTGGCTTTTTATTGAAACTCATCTTCCTCATGGCTGTGTTTATTCATCCAACACAGGACTTAGAAAAAGTATAACAACAACAGGTGACTTGCTTGACAGACAGGTATTCTGGGAGACTGACTGAAAAGAAGGCCCAAAGCTTTGCTGGCAATGATTGTAAGAGGCAAAATTACAAATTTCTTGTGAAATCTGAAGAGCCAATTACATATTGATATAATTCAATCAATTACTGGATGAAAGATCATCTCATCTCCACCCAGGGTGGATTAGAGGAGGACATGGACGCAGGACCAAGACTTTTCTCAGGAAATGACTTCCTGAATATGTCCAAGTGCTGAAGTGCACGGCTGAAACCCCAGGGCTTCCCCTGTAGAGACAAGACAAGGCCTAGGAGAGCTTGAACATGGTTTCTAAAATGTGTGCTTTTGAATGGCCACATCATGCGACCTGCTAAAATGGGTTGGTCATCAAATACACCTTCAGAAAAGTTAACCCGCTTACTGGAATTTAAACAGTCCACCTGGATGCTAAAGAGAGTTGCCAAAACCAGTAGCATTTAGCAAAATGTATACTGGGTATGAATATTAAGCAGCACTTTCTGATTATAACTGGACAGCAGGTTTTCTTGCCTCCTGAGAAGGTTACTGGCACATGAGAAGAAGATCATGTCATCACAAGTCACTTGGCACTGCAGAACATATGCTCATCTGAAAAGAACATCCATTTTTCTAATGTTATCAAACCAGAAGTTTAGAAGGATAGGACTATTACATTATCTAGTGTTATGACACTTGGAGTTGAGATTTGCCCTCTCAGGGGCAGTTTTTGCCTTTCTGTGCCTTGAGGTGGTTCTTTATACATTCTCCAGAGGTGGATGACACACCCTTGTGTAGGCCATTCTGGGGGAAGCTTTTATGTGGGGAATCAAAGACCAGTGGTTGATTAATAAGTTTCCAGAGTTTCAATATTGCAAACATTTTCTTAAATAAATGAAGCTGAGTGTGGCAATAGTTCATGGTAAAATAATTCTGCCTTAGAGTACTTGCTTTTCATGTCATATATAATACCAAGAGGCTCAGACCTGTGGTTTCCAAAGAAAAGAGCTGGTGTCTATTGACAACAGCCTGAATGTTCCCCACAAAAATCAATGCTGGAGAAACTGCAGATGTACAAGAGAAGCAGGCACGGATCTGAAGACAGACAAGGAGCAGTGAGACAATCCTGGGGAGACTGAAGGTTGTGCAACCCAGCAGCTGAGGGGCAGGTGGGTGGGGCTGTGACCAGCAGAAGGATGGAGTTCCGAATGACACAGGCTCGGTATGCACTGGCCCCAGACGACTCTCCCAATATCATCTCCTGCCATTCTTCTCTAATACCTCCTAATCTAGCAACACAAAAATCCGAATCCCAGGATGGCCAAGAGCACTGATGCTATAGATTTGTTATACCTGCCTGGAACCCTTTGCAGAGGAGGAAGAGGAGAGATTGCTGTGGTTGGTCGGCTCATCGGCCATGGGTTTGGGAGGTGGGGAGTGATGTGACATGCTTGAATTAACCAGCCTCTACTAGGTGCTCCCCCCACACACTATGGTTTGCATAACTTCATGCCTCTGACAATGCTGTTGTAGCTGACTTGAAGGTTGTTTCACACCCTGTCCACTGATTAAATTGCCACGAATCCTCCAAGACTCAGCTCCATGACACTCTTTCTCAGAAGCATCTCTTATCCCCTTCCCAGCCCCAGCTTCTTGCCAGCAAAGAGAGTGTCAGCCTTTCTCTGTGGCCACAGCTGTGGCTCCAGCACAGATCACATGGTACTGGTAGCACTTGTGTATGGATCCATCTCCCCAGCCTTGAGCTCCTGGGGAACAGGGACCATGTTTTACAACTTCTTTAATCCCCTATGGGATGTGCAATGCCTGGCATATAGATGCCATTTAATAAATGCTTAATTAATTAAATATCAATGTCTAACTAGCTAATTGATTATAATGGGTAATTAAACACTACAGAGGACCTGTCCAGGATGGTTCTTGGAAATTCCTGCCTTGAGGGAGGGTAAACTTAGCTTCACTTGGCCTGGCTCATCCTAAAGTCCTGAGTCTATGGCACACTTCCCCCCAGAAGGCCTGCCTGTTCTCAGGCCGAGGCTTTCCTCTGAGCCTCCTCCAGCTGCCTTCTCTGTTCAGAGCTTGCCTGCCTAGCAATGCTAGCCAATCTCCTCCCGGACCCGAAAGATGGCCTTGTTCCAGCACACCCCGGGTCTGTCACAGGAGGCTTCTGGTTCCTTTGCAGGCAAAACCTGGCCTGTTGGACCAGCCACAGTGAATGATGTTTAGTGTAGCTCTGCACTTTAGGGTCAGGGTGCCATCCAGAGTCACCCCCAGCCCGCAGGGTACCCCTTGTCTGCTCACCCCTCACTGCACCCTTCCCCCTGTGCGTAGCCCTGTGCTGTCGCATCTTTGCTCTAGGTGCTTCCTCTACCTGCAATTCTCCACGCCCTTCCCCTGCAGTCTGCTGGTGAACGCCCACTCATCTTTCTGGGGAAGCCTTTTTGGATCCTCCCCCCGACTCCCATCCCCCACCACTCCTACCCCCCTGCAAGCACTGACCCCTCCCTCTTCCAAGCCTTTCTGTCCTAGTCACCATCACTCCATAATGATCCTAGCTGTGGGACACAGTCCGCTGAGATTCCTGCTGTGAGGCCAGGACAATTAGAGAAAAAGAGCCAGGTCCTTCCATCATCACAAGAAACAGACCTGGGCCAAAGCCTGAGCCACTAGCCCCAGATGCAGTAGGCAGCACCTGGCACAGCAGTGTTAGGAAGGTGGGTTGTGTGGTCCTGCCGAGTGTGGATGATCAAAGGCCAGTGTATGGGCACGGGTGGGCGCACACATGTGGGCTGGCAGTCAGAGAGGCCAGGCTCTCCAGGTGATGAGGCCACCGGCTGTGACTTTTGGGCCTGTCTCAGGAATTTGTCTGTTCTCAGTGGTGACATGCAGCTTTGAAGCACTTCTTTCTTCCCTCTTCTGCTGGAGAAAGGAAACTAAATGGAAGCACAATAATATTGCAAAATAAATTAAGGTCTTTCCTGCAAGGAACACAAACATCCTTAGCAGGGTGGAGAGGCCACCTGTGGCTAAGAATGAGAGGCAACAGCTCAACCCTGAGAGACAAGGAGCCCCGTGCTGTGGCGACGAGCCAGCTGTAGAAAGACCCACTCGGAAGAGCTCTGGAGTGAAGATTCCCCAGTTGGTTGACAAAGGAGATTGAGAATTTGAGAAAACGGCACCCAGTCTTTGAAGGCATTTCTTCCATTGGTTGCTCTTCAAGAGCCATCTGCTTCAGGAGCTAATATTAACTTTAACTCTTTCAGGGAAGACATCACTCTTCAAAAATTAGACAGAAAAGCATCCGGAATTCCCTTCACCTCTATTCAACCTGGTTTTGATGTTAGCCTTCGTGTTCAGGCTGGGTGGCCAAAGCATGCTAAGCATGGTGCAACGGCGTATTCCTACAGGGGACAGAGGTGAGCTTTTACAAGCTGGCTTACCTCTTAAAGATTAACTTTGCAAAACAGTAAACACCTACCACTTATTGTGTGTGAGGCCCTGTTCTAACTACTTTATATAGATTAATTCATTACTCTTCCCAGTAGCCTTGTAGGGGAGCTACAATTATGATCTAGATTTTATAGATAAGGACCTCAGAGGCAGAGAAAGGCTCACTAACTTGCCCAGGGTCACACAGCTAGGGACTGGTGAAGCCAGGATTTGAACTGGGCAGCAGCTGGGCTGCAGAGCCCCCTGTTAACCAAAGTGCCATCCTGCCCTTTAGCACGAAGGCTATGCACATAGTGAGGTGTACAGGATGCAAAGGATGGTGGCCTCTGCCAAGGTAGGGTCACGGAAATGCTAAGCGGATTCTTGCAGTGACTATTCATGGGTGAGGATGGATGAGGGGAATAAATGAAGGGAGGAGGTGCTGGAGCATCCAGTGGGGGCTCAGGTCAAAGAGGCTATTGCCAGGGTGGGCGATGACCAGGAGCAGCCAGGGGCTGGTACAGATGGGCCCATGCGAATGTCAAGGCTCAACACTAGAGAGGCCCACTAGATGAATCCCAAAGGTGAGGTGCTGGACAAACGCAGAAGCCAGCGAAATGGATGAGGAAGGAGAGGCAAGCCCCTATGCAGAGAGGCGTGGTGTGGGGTTGATGCTGCTGCCTGAGCCCATGGGTTCAGGCTGGTGTGAGGAGGAGGCCTGGGCTAGAGGGATCACGGACAGCAGAAGTTTGAAGTCTGGGCACTACAGTAAAGATGCCGCCATAGTGGCCGGGCGCAGTGTCTCACGCCTGTAATCCCAGCACTTTGGGAGGCCAAGGCAGGCGGATCACGAGGTCAGGAGATCGAGACCATCCTGGCTAACGCGATGAAAGCCCGTCTCTACTGAAAATACAAAAAAATTAGCTAGGCATGGTGGTGTGCGCCTGTAGTCCCAGCTACTCGGGAGGGCGAGGCAGGAGAATCGCTTGAACCCAGGAGGCGGGGTTGCAGTGAGCCAAGATCTCACCACTGCACTACAGCCTGGGCGAGAGAGCGAGACTCAGTCTCAAAAAAAAAAAAAAAAGAAAAAAAGAAAAGGTGCCACCATAGAAACCTGAACAAGGACAGACTCAGTAGGAGGATGTGGTCAGGAATGTTTGGGCTGGATCTCTGAGTTCTCTGGTCCGGAAGGCCAGGATGCAGCCCTTCTCCCTAAAAGGCCTGGGGGCAAACCTCCCCTCTGAGGCCACCGCCCCGCTTGCTCTGGCCTCACCCGCTGGCCCACCTTACTAGGCTCACCAGCCAAACCTGCCACCACATCATGTCCTGTAAATTGTAGGTACACAGCAAATGCTAAACTACAAAGCAAGAGCATAGAAACCATCAACAACATACTGGTGATCTCATAACGCCACTGCGGAGATTTCCCAAGTAAATAATTTCCTCTCCGACCACCAAGTATCATCATCACACAAACACGAGACGTTTCCACTTACTCCCGGCCAGTCCCCCTCAGATTTACGTTCCTGTCGTGACATGGGACCTCGCTGCATTTCAATGCATTACTTAATCAAATGGTTCGCTGATTGACCCCGGCAGGTCTTCAAGTTGGGATTGTTTATGGATATGGTTTCTTACGTGGGGTCACTGTGGGGCCTAATCTGCATCTGTCTCAAGAGCTGGAAAGTTATTTGCATAAGAACCCCAAGGTTTCTTGGGAGGACCTACAAAAGGGACTGCAGAGTAGCTTATGGGCATTTTCCCTACATTTAGGGCGCAGGTGCCCAAAGGGACACTCTAGCAAAATCCCAAAGACAGTATGCTGGGAAAGTAAGCCCCCACCACACCTCAAGAGGGAGCCAGTCCACACTAGCCCTGCTTCCTGGGGCCTGTCCCAAAGAGGAGTGTAGACCTGTGAGTCAGACTGCAAGAGCACTTGACTTCCGCTACAGTTAGTTAACAACATTCCTAAAGCACGTCGTGGAGCAGGTGGGGTGAGAAGCAAGACCAGACACTGTGATCTTTACTCTCAAAAGCTCTTCAGTCCCATGAAGAAGGAAGGACACCAACCAGGACAGCGATTGGTCTTTATGTTCCTGTTTGGTAGCTTCCTGGTGGCTTGAGCCTGCCGGCATTAGCAAATGTCCCTCCTTTGTCTCTAGTAACTTGCTCTGAAGTCTGCTTTATCAGATACGAATATAGCCACTCTTGCCTTTTTTAAAATTCATGTTTGCATGGTATATCTTTTTCTAGCCCTTTACCTACGTTGTTGTATTTGAAATGAGTTTCTTGTAGACTGCATACGTTGAATCATACTTTCTTTATCCACTCAATTTCTCTTAACTGGTATATTTAGACCATTTATATCTAAGGTAATTGTTGATGTGTTAGAGTTTAAATCTGCCATTTTATTATTTGTTTTCTGCTGTTTCTTTTATTTCTAATTCCTCCATTTCTCTTATCTTCCTATAGGTTACTTATTTTTTTAGGATTTCATCTGACATACAGTCATGTGTCACTTAACATTGAGAACACATTCTGATACACGTGACATTAGGCAATTTCGTCATTTTGTGAACATCGAAAGTGTCCTTATATAAACCTAGGGTTTAGTAAGGATCCCAGGTAGTAGGCTGTACTACACACCTACTGCACACCTGGGCTGTATGGTAGAGCCTACTGCTCCTAGGCTACAAACGTGTACAGCATGGCGCTGTACTGAATAGCGCAGGCAACCGTAACATAATGATAAGCATTTGTGGATTTAAACAGATCAAATATTAAAAAGGTATAGTAAAAATATAGTATATAAGACAAAAAATGGTATACCTGTATCCGGCACTTACCATGAATGGGGTCTGTAGGACTGAAAGTTGCTGTGTGTGTCAGTGAGTGAGTGGTGAGTGAATGTGAAGGCCTAGGACATTACTGTACACTATTGTAGTCTGGTACAGTTTTTATAAATGCTAGACACAGACTGCACTAAATTTACTTAAATTTTTTTTTCTTCAACAATAAATTAACCTTAGCTTGATGTAACTTTTAAACTTTATCCTTCAATGTTTTTAACTTTTCGACTTTTATAATCACAGCTTAAAACACACACCCATTGTACAATAGTAAAAAATATTTTCTTTCTAGAAGATATATAGAATAAGATGTAAATCTTACTCTATAAGATTTTTCTATTTTTACATTTTTATATATATATTCTTTATACTTTTTAAATGACTGGCAGCGCAATAGGTTTGTTCACAGCAGCATCACCACAAATACATGAGTAATGCACCACACTGTGATGTTACAGTGACTACATCATTACTAGGAAATAGAAGATTTTCAGCTCCATTACAATGTTACGGGCCACCATTGTAGATGTGATCCATCATTGACTGAAACATCATTATGTGGCACATGACTTGTATTTACAGTGTTTTCAAGTATCTTGTTTTGCACAATTTTCTTAGTGGTTGCTATAGATATTACAAGATACACACATAGCTTATCACAGTCTACTGGTATTGAAGTTTGCCACTCGACTGAAGAATAGAAACCTTACTTCCATTCTTGTCCCTTTAATTTCCCTGCTTCTTAGATATAATTGTCTCAAGTATTTTTTACACCTACACTGAACACCACATTAGATGGTGCTAAAATTTCTGCTTCAACCATCAAATACGATTTAAGGAACTCATGAGAAGTAGGATAGCCTATTTTCTCCTATTTTTACCCACTCTGATATCCTTTTTTCCTTTTTGAAGTTCGAGGCCTCCTTCTGTTATTATTTCCTTTATGTAGAAAACTTCCTTTAGTCATTCTTAAAAGATAGGTCTACTAACAACAAATTCTTAGTTTTTGTCTGATAATGTCTTTATTTCCCCTTCATTCTTGAAAGATGTTTTCCCTTGATAGAGAATTTGCAGTTGGCAGCTCTTTTAATACTTAAAAAATGTTGGCCAGTTCCTTCTGGCCAGATGAGAAATCCACTGTCATTTGAACTGGTGTTCCACTACAAGTAATGACTGTTTCTTTCTGGGCACCTTCAAGAATTTTTGTCTTTAACTTTTAAAGTTTAATTATGAGGTATCTTAGTATGAGTTTCACACCATTTTGGTTTATCCCTTTTGGGTTTCACTCAGTCTCTCAAATCTGTAAATTTATGGCTCAACCCCACAGATACCTTCCCAGCAAAAATAGGGCAGGACATAAACTCACCTTGCCCCCTTACCTCCAAGGGTGTGGTCTCAGTTTCCCCCCTGGGCCCCACTGACACCTAGGACGGGGAAGAGAAATCAGAAGCAGCTAGTCCCGCCTCCTACTTCATTCTGCCTCTTTAATACCAGGTGTGAGGCTCTGCTGGCCACTGGACTTCATTCACATGATCCTAATGGGGAAATAAGCACACCATCTGCTTCCACAGAGCAGATGGAAATCTAACTACCCACTCAGCCCACAGACAGCACCCAGTAGGTGCTCCCAGCACCATGTCAGAGATGAGGGATCCTCTTAGCCCTGTTGAGCAGGTTAATCCGAGCGCTAGCAGGGCAGGAAGGCTGCAGTACATCAGCTCCCAGTTCAGCCCTGATGAAATTCCAGGCGAAGGGGTGTATTAGTCCATTTTTCATGCTGCTGATAAAGACATACCCGAGACTGGGCAATTTACAAAAGTAAAAGGTTTAATGGACTTAAGGTTCCACGTGGCTGGGGAGGCCTCACAATCATGGTGGAAGTCAAGGAGGAACACGTCACATCTTACATGGATGGCAGCAGGCAAAGAGAGAGAGCTTGTGCAGGGAAACTCCCATTTTTTAAACCATCGGATCTCATGAGACTTATTCACTATCATGAGAACAGTATGGGAGAAACTGCCCCCTTGATTCAATTATCTCCCACCGGGTCTGTCCCACACTCATGGGAATTATGGGAGTACAATTCAAGATTTGGGTGGGGACACATAGCCAAACCATATCGGGGAGATGTAGTTTTTCCATCGATATTTAGCTTAAGGGAGACAGATATTGCCGGAAAGGTTTTCTGCTGTTAGGTCACCCATTTCTTTTGGGGCACAGGCTTTTCTTGGGGATTTTTGTTGGCAGCTCTGAGTTGAAGCCTTATGTTGGATCCCTGTCTGGAATACACAGGAGGCAATAAGAAAACCTGGGGGACCCACCACTGTGTGTCTCCTCCAGTTCTGAGGGCCCTGAGAAGGCTGCCATGTTTTTCCTGCCCTTTAGGGGTCTTTTTATGCTTCCTTGTTGTGTCACGTCCAGGGTCTTGAGTTGCAAGAGGAAGGAGCTGGGAGGAATAAGGCTACTTCACCTTGGTTGGAATCAAAAGTCTGATTATACTTGGCATGTTTAGGAGAGGTCAGATATGTCCCATGAGACCTGCAGTTCACTTTGGGGTTACAAGGCAATCACAATGCTTTCTCATAACCAAATGGGGTAGAAAAGTAGCTGAGAGAAAGAGCCAGTGAGTTTGCCAAAGGTTGCTGTGACATGGAAGAAAAAGTTTTTACTGCTTTAAACATAATGCCTTTTCCACAAATTAAAACTAAGTAATGATCCAGGAACCTTGTACACTGAGCCAGTTTCAAAACATAAACTACAAACTTTATAGAGCACAGCTCACTTTCCCATGTTGGGCGAATACACTTGGTTATTATTTCTTACTCACTAGACTTTCCAAGGTGCTTACAAGAAAAACATCATGAGGACCATAAGTAAGCCAACATTTCTAGATCCTAAGTCCTAACATTTCTCAATGGTGGCTTTTTGAGACACTGTCTTTGAAGGCCCTTATGAAGCGTAACATACACAAGGCACTATGGTTGCAGCCAAGCATGCTGGAGCAGCATGCACGGTTAATTTAAATGGGATTTTGGGGAAATATAGTGTGAAGGAACCAAATCAGTAAGATGACCATTGAAAGAAAGAGAGAATTTGATATGTTTCAAGGAACAGTGACTTTTGTCCCCAATTTCTGACATTTTTTTAACAAGAGGTTTTTAAACACCTGTTTCTGAAGCAGAGCTGGAAATCTCTAAGCAGCCGCACAGTTCTTTGGTTGTGTAACATGGTAACTACAGGCTGTCTGTACTTTTTTGTTTAATCCTACCAGGAAATCTTTTTCCTTTTAAACTAGTTCAAAGCACAGGATTTAATGGCCGTTTATATGTAGGGAGAATCTGAGAGGCCACTTTTTCAAACGGTGTCATGAGTCATGGTCAAGGATGTGATTCTGCTTCAGTAGGTTATCAATGGGGCTGCTTCATCAGCAAGCTGGGGGTGCGGGCACCAGAGTCTACGTCAGTCCCATAGAAAAGGAATCTTTCAGGTACTTCTCTTCCGGGCTCGACTTTGAAGCAAGAATAACTGTTCTCGCCCTTTGTTTGATTAAATGGCTTTGGGAACTGTGTTTCCGATCTCTGTGACAGGCTTACATCGCTTCAGTGGCCGTGGATTACACAAAGGGTGTGGTGTGTGTGTGTGCATGTGTGTATGTGTGTGTGTGTGTGTGAAGGAGTTTGTATACGGTAGCAGGGAGGTCAAGGCAAGTTTTTTAAGAAATGAAATGTATGAGGTACCATATGCGGGAGCAACCTGAGAATGCCAGGTGTGCCTGCATCAGGATCTAATGTGCAGTTACCATGGAGACCAGAGCTCCCTCAGCGCTGCAGGGCCTCTGTTTCCCGCCCCTGAGGAGCCTGCTTGTCTAATAGGAACAGGTGCTTTAACATACAAAAGAATTAAGCCTTGAAGGCAAGCCTTCAGCAATTTTCAATTTGTTTTTCCCTGGTCCTTCCTAGAGTTCTTTCCTCTGTACTCACAGCTCTCATGTGAGCCAATGCCTTGTTGAAATAATAATAGTGACATTTATTAAGGGGATACTTTGTGTTATACATACCACATCTACCCTCTGGAGTCAGTGTTTTATCCACATTTATGAGAAAATCAGCACTTCAGGAAAATGAGATTTCTCCAAAGTCATAAATCTCTGTCCTAGTAAAAACCTGAACCCAGACCCATCCGGCTTCAGCCTGTGCACTAACTTCCTGCTAATGGGTGATTATGGTCATTACATCGGGAGTATGTCTTTACAAAGGATCACCCAGCTTTCTTTATCCTATTTTGGCTTTTATAACTAAATTCACACTAAAATCAGAGATGGGAACAGACTAAGAACTGAGAAGTATAAGAAAAAAAACAGGATATGAAGTTCCTGAAGCCTTTAGAATAGTCAGGTAGTGATTTATTCACCAACACGCCACACCACGCTGAGGATGAATGGCTGAGATTTACTAAGCACATCTGTATGTGTCACTCATTCTTTCAACAAATATATATTGAAGTCTACTTATGCCAACTGTTGTTCTAAGTCCCGTGGGTCCAGCAGTGAAGAAAACGAAGTAGACAGAAATCTGTGCCCATGAGGACTCCCTGCTTGGAGCCTGTGCATGCACCATGGCCCCGAGAACTTGGAAAGGGGTAAAATGTGGTCCTTATCCTAGAGAAGGTTTCCATTTAGGGGCCAAGACAGGCACACAAGTAACCTAACTGTACTGCCCTGTGGCAAGGGCTGGACTCAGGGAAAGCATAAAGTGCTGTGAGTGTGGGTTACTGGGTGGGCCTGGGTGTTCCAGGGTTCTTCTTGTTCGCCTTTTAGATGATTAGAGCCTCCAAGAGATCTCGAAAGGTCCTACAAGTCCTCTGGGATCCTCCTGACCAACTTCTGAGAAGCTGGAATCCTCCCAGTGACGCATTTAGGAGCCGGCCTTTAGCATGTAGTGGCTAGTACACTGGGTCTCCCTATCTTATGCATCAGGCAAGTGTAGGATTTTACATTTGTTCCTAACCCATTTCATTTTGCTCATTTCAGCTCTCTCTCCCATCCTACTGAGTTCTTATCCTAAACGTAAATCTATACTTTCCAGCTTTGGGTCATCTGGAAGTTTGACATCTTCATCTTCACTTTCAATTAAAACACTTGGAGAACAGGGTCAAATACAATGCTCCATAACATGAAATTAAAGCCTTTTTTCTAGTCCAGAATAGGTCCATTAACTAACACCCTTTGACGCCATCATTCAATCAGTCAAGAACCCGCCTATCTTCTAGGTTGCATTTCTCTACCTGTCCACAAAGACATCACTGGAGGTGTTACCAAGTGCCTTGCCAAAGAGCTTTCTTCTGTCCCCAAAGACACACATACTTCTATTTCGGTAGAAGGCTGGGAAGATGGAAATTGATTTGAAATCAAAATGTGAAGTGAGACTACCCACCTACCTGGCTCTGGCCATGCCAACAAACTCAGAGCTCTTGTTTACACGTGGGCTTTATTGCATGGTGCCAAACTGTCCAACACAAAGAAAATGCTAGCAGACAACTGTCCCCCTTTGTTTTCTTAATTTGTGGGCAGACAGACATAGTATCAGGGCAACACACAGAGTTCAGCATTAGAATTAACTAAAATGTACAGCAGAGTGAATCGAAAACATTTTAATTATATGCACTGTCATGCTAGTGCTACATGGAAATTAAATAGGAATGATGAGACATTCACAAAAATTGAAATAATTTCCCTACACAGACAAAAATCCCTGGAGTAGATTTGAGTAAAGAGAGGTCTGAAAAGAAGGAAGATGGGACACAGGGGAGGGAATTAGGGCCATGTATAAGGTCAGGTTTAGGAATAACCTCTTCCCTGTTTTAAACCAAGAAATTCCAAGGATTATAGTGTATCTTTGTCCAAGTGTTTCCAATCCCTGGAAGTGGCTGAATTTACAAGCTAGAAACTTGGGCAGGGAGAACAGAATCTAAGAATACTTGTTCAATCTAAGAGAAAATAAACTAAAGAATTAGCTCCTGGGAAGCCGATACTAGTATTATGAAGAAACTAACATGAAAAGTAAGTACCTCCATCTATTAAGGCAAGCAACAAAAGCAGGCTTTCCTATGCAAGAGTTCTTTGCCAGGTATGTCCATTCAAATCACCCAGGAAGACCTTCAAAACCTCCGACGCCCCCAAACCTACCAAATCCATCTCAAGGAAAGGGGTTTAAGCGTGTGTGTATATATAATTTTTTTTTGAGACGGAGTCTCGCTCTGTCGCCCAGGCTGGAGTGCAGTGGCGCGATCTCAGCTCACTGCAAGCGCCACCTCCCGGGTTCATGTCATTCTCCTGCCTCAGCCTCCCGAGTAGCTGGGACTACAGGCGCCTGCCACCACGCCTGGCTAATTTTTTTGTATTTTTAGTAGAGACGGGGTTTCACTGTGTTAGCCAGGATGGTCTCAATCTCCTGACCTCGTGATCCACCCACCTCAGCCTCCCAAAGTGCTGGGATTACAGGCGTGAGCCACTGCGCCCGGCCATTTTTTTGAGACGGAGTTTCACTCTGTTGCCCAGGCTGGAATGCGGTGGCGCGATCTTGGCTCACTGCAACCTCTGCCTCCCGGGTTCAAGTGATTCTCTTGCCTCAGCCTCCAGAGTAGCTGGGACTACAGGAGCGTGCCACCATACCCAGGTAATTTTTTGTACTTTTTTTAGTAGAGACAGGGTTTCACCCTGTTAGCCAGGATGGTCTCGATCACCTGACCTTGTGATCCACCCAGCTCGGCCTCCCAAAGTGCTGGGATTACAGGCGTGAGCCACCGCGCCCAGCCAAGCATGTATATTTTTTAAAGCTCCCTAAGGTGTTCTAATAATCCCCCTGGTTGAAAACCACTATGTGTACAGATTTTGTACACAGAGATAGTTAGAAATTGCAACCAGAGAGAGGAAAGACTGGGGAAGTCAAAATGAAAAAGTAGGATACATAAAATGCTAGAATCTCAAAATGCATAATAAAGTTTAATCAGATTGCTTTCCTAACACCCATCACTTAGGGAAAAGGTGAGCAAGTTTTCCTTCCAAAACTGACCACTCAGGTTGTTTTATTTCTCTCCCAGAAGGGGTACGATTTCAGGAACAACCGAGCATTTTATTTTCCAATTAGGAAAGTAGCAACTCTTCTCTAACATTTTCCCAAGCTGATGTTATGAAGAAAGTACTGCAGTGAAGTCCTGTTGTGTGATCTTGGGCCAATCACCTCACTAGGCCTCAGTTCCCCTACTAGAAAAGCCAGAGCAGGCCAGGTGCAGTGGCTCACGCCTGTAATCCCAGCACTTTGGGAGGCTGAGGCCGGTGGATCACGTGAGGTCAGGAGTTTGAGACCAGCCTGGCCAACATGGTGAAGCCCCGCCTCTACTAAGAATACAAAAATGAGCCAGGTGTGGTGGTGGGTGCCTGTAATCCCAGCTACTCGGGAGGCTGAGGCAGGAGAATCGCTTGAGCCCAGAAGGCAGAGGTTGCAGTGAGCAGAGATCACGCCATTGCACTCCAGCCTGGGCAACAGAGCTAGGCTCCGTCTCAAAAAAAAAAAAAAAAGGAAAGGGAAAAAAAGAAAAGTCAGAGCACTAGATAAGATCTCTAAATGTCCCAACCCTAAAGCTTTCTGACTTTCTAATTCTGAAACTTCCAAATAAGAAAAAATATAAATGAAAAACAGGCGCGGTGGCTCAAGCCTGTAATCCCAGCACTTTGGGAGGCCGAGGCGGGCGGATCACAAGGTCAGGAGATCGAGACCACAGTGAAACCCCGTCTCTACTAAAAATACAAAAAATTAGCCGGGCGCGGTGGCGGGCGCCTGTAGTCCTAGCTACTCAGGAGGCTGAGGCAGGAGAATGGCGTCAACCCAGGAGGCGGAGCTTGCTGTGAGCCGAGATCGCGCCACTGCACTCCAGCCTGGGCAACAGCGTGAGACTCCGTCTCAAAAAAAAAAAAAAAAAAGAAAAACAGAAATTCAAACTGAATAGCCCAGTCAGCCAGAGTGGTGGGCAACTGGCTGCCAGTGAGGTGCACGGGAGCCGGATGCCCCGGAGTAGAGCGTTATTGTTCTCAATCAGTCTCCCTCCCTGGTAGAGGACGGCACATCTCCACCCGCTGCCATGGGAAGCGTTGCAAAGAGAATAACATTTCCTGGTTCTGATGACAAGAAGTTTGGATGTATGACTTGGTCAGTGGAACCCGAGCAGAAGTGACATATGCCACATCGAAGAGAAGTCTTTAGAGCCCCTGAATGTTGCTGAGCCCTCTTGCTCTTTTCCCTGTGCCACAATAACAGAGGCTACTGAAGACATCCTGGCTCTCAAAATGAGATGATGCACAGGGCACAATCACAGCTATAGCAGAACTGCAGGTGACATATGTATGTGAACAAGAAATACCTTTCTCACTGCAAACTGCTGGGATCTTGGGGTTATCTGATTAGCTCCGTCTTACTCAGAGGAAGCTGGCTGGCCCATCACCCTTCAGTGGACATATATGTGATACATACAAAGAATGACAGGGATGGCTTGACCGACACACACCCTTAGAATGAGAGCTCCTGGCAGCAGCTTTGCCATTTCAAAAGAACCATGGATACACAACTATAAAGGAACCAATGATACACAACTATACAAATATGTAGTGCCAGCTGCTTCCCACAGGAATTTGGGGCTGGCATGACACAATCGTCATGGCCATGCCCCCCATTCACCGTATCTCCAGTTAGAATTCAATCGGCCAAAGGAGGACTCTGGACTCATCATCTGGAACACCCAGGCCACTCCTTAATTGCTGAATCCCTCTCGGTTGCAGACTTTGGTCCTATCCCTGGAGTCATGTGACCTTGACTCTCAATTTGGAGCGGTCATCCCCATGGGCCAGATTGTGTTCATATTTCTTGTGGTTGCTGCTCTGTCTGAAAACTCAGTTACTGAAAAATTTCTCCTAGAACAAATGAACTCTCTAGCTCAGTCTGAGAAACACTGGAGTCAATGGTCTGTAATAGAGGAATCTGAAAGCATTACCTAATCTGGACATAATTTTCCTCACCATTTCACAGGTGGGTACCATATCTACCGGCGACACACATCAACCGGATGCAGCAAATTAGGGCAGGAAAAAAAAAAAAAAAGATGTATTTCCAAGTGAAGTGCCAGGACAATTCAGGTAAGATGAACATGGTTAGAAGGTAAACCTGCCCCTGCTTATCAGTCTTTGTCCAGAGAGCAACGTGCATGCGACTTTAAGAGAAAAAATCCCAGAAAACTAATTAGATTTACAGTCCGTGAACACAGTCAAAATAAAAAGCTCAAATCTATTTTTTTTCTTACATAGCCTGAGGGCAATAGCCAAAAGAAATTACTATTAAGCGTGAGTAATGCAAAACGGATTGTGTGAATTTCAATCTGAGATGTGTGAATGTAATATACAACTGCAAATTAGGAAGCACCTTTTGAGTTTCAAAATAGGCTCAGTTCACAAGTGGAACAAATTCTACATCATAGACAACTTCAGGATGGGCTAAGACCAGATGTGGGCCTGGAAAAATGGAGGGAAATGTTGTAGCACTGAAAAGATATTGTGACTGGCAGCTGTATCATCATCCACAGCAGGTAAATAATAAAGCACTGAGAGGAATGCTTTTGCAAAGTCGGCATGGCTGCAGGACCTGCTGCGGTGGGGCAGTCACCCTCCCTCTTGAGAAAGCAAGCAAAGCAGTTTTATCAGGGACTCAATAAACAGAAATCGGCCGAGTGTGGTGGCTCATGCCTGTAACCCCAGCACTCTGGGAGGCCAAGGCATACAGATCACCCAAGGTCAGGAGTTCAAGACCAGCCTGGCCAATGCAGTGAAACCCCGTCTCTACAAAAATACAAAAATCAGCCAGGTGTGATGGCGGGTGCCTGTAATCCTAGCTACTCGGGAGGCTGAGGCGGAAGAATCGCTCGAACCAGGGAGGCAGAGGTTGCAGTGAGCTGAGATAGCACCACTGCACTCCAGCCTGGGCAACAGAGTTTTGTTTCCGTCTCAATACAAAACAACAGAAATCAATATAAGGCACCTTCAAGCTACAAACTCTGAAAGACAATTTAACTTTGTATGCATCCTGACCATGTCCACAGACTAGACAATGACTTTGCTTCAGATTACTGCTTAGGAGCTGATTTTGAACCCCAGCTCTGTCGTCATCTGCAGTGAATTCAGTTTTTCCTATCAGTGCTCTTCGGAACTGCTTTGCTTACAGGGTTCCAGTGAAGAAGGGAGGTTTTTGTTTTTTTTTTTTTTTGTAGGCTAAGGTTCTCATTTCCCATCGGGGATTTGAGCACCTACAACTTGCAAAACCCTGTGGAGGAGGCAACAAGAGTGCTTCTCGTCCTCACAGAGCTGTCCATCAACAGCTGTCAAAGAAGTCACGCTAAGGGGCAAATGTAACTATATAGTAAATCATCCAGAAGGTGGGGACCGTCACCCACCCCTGGGTTAATATTCCCTTCTTAGCCACCTGGCAAACTCCTCTGCTTGCTTCAGCACATGGCTGACCTCACCTCCTCCGTGAAGCCTTCTTTGTCCTTCTCCTCCTCCAGACCATTTCTCAGGTGCATGCTGTTATAACCACACACAGTATCCTAGGACTGCTTCATGGCTTTCTCTATCAGCACACAAGTTCCTTGAGGGCAGGAGTTGTGTCTCAAATTTGTTGGCATTCAGTAAGTTGGACTGATATATAGGTGTAAATAATAGGCCTATATAAGATTCAAATTAGAATAGACTAAAATAAGTCCTGGCGAGTCTCCAGACTGCCTCCCTGTGTAATCTCCCATGGGCTGCACAGAAACTTTCGTATGAAAGACCTTGGGAAAGTCCCCGTTATGGAACCTGAGACCCTCAGACATCATGTAATGCTTTTTCTTGTGAAAAGCAAATGAGACTAACAAATCATGACTCTAGTCTGCAATTCTTAAGAAAGTACACAACAATCTGTGTGATTTTCTCTAGAAGGTATGTTTCACAGCTGCAACACGAAAGACAATGTGTAATGTTTGTAAATTCCCTATTTGAAGTGCCTCTTTATTGAGAATTTATGCTTTGCTTCTATTGAAAATACAGAGAAATTTGATGATTAGTGTGCTAAATGAGGCAAGAGTTCTAATTCGGTGCTACCACCAACTTCCATTTTTTGGTTCGGGTATTAAAATAGGTGAGAACAGAACCTCTCTTCCGCCTTCTTCTCCCAACTTTGCTGGAAAAGGTGCCAAATAGCTCTCACAAGCCCTCAGCAAAACACCTCCATAGGCACAAGTCTACCACAGCCACTAGGTAAGCCATGCCAGTCACGAGGCTCAGAGCCTCCTGGATGACTGATGAATTCCACTTTCGGAAAAAGTCTCAAGGCAGTGTGGATATTGCCTAGATACAGCTCAGACTGTATTTCTCAGGAATTAAAAGGGAAGTGGAATATGTCTGTCCACTACGAGTGTCCTAAGACTTCTGTAACATTGCAATAAAGGTATCAGAGTATATAGTCTAGTTCAGGAAAGAGAGGGGCACCTAATTTTGGCAGACACCAAAACAGCCATTCACTGAGTCAAAAATGGCTCACTGAAAGTCAGACTAACCTGTTCATGACGACTGGCAAGCTTAGGCATATTACCCAGAAGGAGTGACAAAGAGCCAGGCTACACACCTGGACCCATATTACTTGCAGTGGGAGAAAAAAACCCACAAAAATAAAAAGAGCTAACCTGTGATATGCTGGTAGACTAACTCTTCCAGGGGGATAGGGGATGGGTAAAGCCCTGGTGTAGTGTTGGCCGATTTCCACGTGTGGATCCTCTCACCGTGGCTACACTTTCAGCTATCAATGGTGGAAAGTTTTGCAATATTCCTTAATGTTCCTTTGGCTTTGGGACAGCCTGGTACGTACCAGCCCTCGCACATCACTGCAGCTAACATTAAGGGTCTGTATGGTGCCGTGATGGTGATTTAAATTCAGTATGTCATTTAATCTTCCCAACAGTCCTACAAAGGAAGGTCCTGTTATCTCCATTCTGAGGTGAGATACATAACACAGCCACAGACAGGATAAGTAACTTGCCCAAAGTCACACAGCTTAGAAGTGGTAGAGCTGAGGATAAAATCGTTTTCTGACTGCAGAGCTGAAGTTCTCACACTACCCAAATACGTCTCATGATCCAAATGAGGCCTTGTTTTAAATAGCCAGTAAGTATCTAGTCAAATAGCAGGAACAGTACTTTGGCCACAGGAGGCACAGTCCAAATAAGACCAACTATTTGTAGCTTCTGTCAACCTTCTTCAGGTGGTCACAGCAGAACACATAAGAACTCCTTTCCCTTGAAAACTCGATCCTCTCCTTCCTTGATTCTTCCTTGCAGTCTGACTCTCAGACCTTATCGCTTTCCTGTTAGTGACTAAGAGTCTCTGTTCCTCTCTTGGTCCTCCCTTGAATGATTCCAGCCCCATGTCCTGTAACTGAAGAGCCCTATTCCTCTTCCAGGAACAAGGAGAGGTCACCAAGCAGCTGTGTTGCCCTGGGGAGCTGGCAGCTATCTAAATGTCCTATACTAGTACAAGAACCACAGTGACCTGGTCCTTCCCCAGGGGCTGTGTTTAACATCACTGGCACAGGGATCACTGCTGACTTTTTTAAAAAGAAGGAATGAACAGTGACATATTCATATCATATCTAGAAATCAGGAATCATCTTAAGACTGAGGAGAAATGAAAACTCAACAGAAATTAAGCGTGTCTTAAATATTTCAAGAACTATCATGTCTAGACTGATCAAATTCAAGAAAACCACCACTGGGACGGAGTTAGAATCCCCAGGCATTTGAGGTTCAGGGAGGCAGGCAGAGAGAGGACAGATGCCCAGTGCCTGACCCTGAGAACCTGACTGGTCAGGTTCAAACGATAAAGAGACTCGCAATGGCCTGTCAGGAACAGCATGGTGAAGGATGAGCCCCCGGGTGGCCAGGAAACCAGGCATGGCCACTGCTGCTCACCAGGCCACTTGTCAAATGTGTCACTGAGTAATCCGCACAGAGGGAGATGGGAGAGGGCCAGGGCTGCAGCCAGTGGCACCCTGCAGTCCAGGAGAAGGTCTGAAATTACAAGCTGTCCACCATTAACAAGTAATGAAATCAATTTCCTGGGGCAGGTCCAGGAATTTTACAACATGAAACCAATTAGAAAATATCAGAATGTATCAGATATAATAAAGGCAAAGCTATTGTTTTTATTAAATTTTTGCTGTATGCACAGTAACAGGCTCATATACATATCTAGATAAAATGAAATGCTTATTTCCTATACTCTACAACTTTATTCTTTTTCCTAAAAGGGATGAGAAAATAATTACTATATGAAAGAAATCCATGTTACATGAAGAAAATTGATGTTGGGAAATATTTTTCCATTGTTACATGATTTTGTTGCCAAAAACACTGAGCCTCTTTTTAAAGAACTCTAATATGTGCAACTTAAAATAATTTTCCTGTTTTAAAATCTTCCAAATGAAGAGGTGCAGCAGGTTCTGCACATTCAACATAAAATGCAACCTTTCAATTCATTTGCAATAACTGACTGACATCAAGAAAGATGCAAATAGCCAAATAAAAACTTCTGCATAGTGGGCATGATTTTAAACTGAAGCTCCTTACTTGAGATTGCAGCCAATGATCTGCTTCTTCCATTTGGATCTACACACCTTTGTGAAGTTACATTTTTAGCTGTAATGGTCATTATAACTAAGCATTGAAATAAAAAATAAAATCACTGTCCCTAAATTGTTATCCTAAGATTTAAAAAAATAAGAAAGTATATTTAATGTCATGGCTCTCAATGAAAATATTACTCATGTTTTTTGGAAGGATTTTGTAGCAGTAAGGATTACTTTTCAGTGTCTTCATATGATAGTCTTTCATATTTCTACATTTTATGGATTTTTACAAATTATATAGAAATACTACTGTAATTTACAAGTATCCTTAAACTACCAACGTAGTAACAGTGTGTAACTCACACATTTACTGCTGGAGAGACACAGTTAATGCAGCCTGGAGTGCGCTGTCCTAGGTGAGAGAGAGAGTGACAGTGGTCAACACACTCCTTCCCTCTGTGTCAAATGAAATGGGGTCAACAGCTATGCCTGACTCTTATTTAGGCCAAGGGCTTTTGGAAGACAGAAGGGCAGACACTGATTTGATTTCTACAAATATTGCTTTAAAAAAATCTTTATAATTTTATATTTCTTTTACAAAGTAAATAATTATCATATGAAAAAATACAAAGTAAAAGGTAAAAGTCTCCCTCAATGCAAGAGGTTTTGCATTTTGATTTAAATAAAGACAATTTTAAGTGTTGGTTTTAAAAAGGAATGATCATGGAAGTTTTTTCCTAAAATACTAAGAGTTCATCTACGGCACAAACCAATGAAATATGTAAGAAATTAGTTTATATTTTGAAAAGTACAGAAAAGATGTTTTTATTGTCTAATAATCCCATACTAAACAACTCAGGGAAAAAGTTTCCACTAAAAATAGGAACTGATTATTTCTTGTGATGAACAAATATGTATTTCACACAATTCCCTAATGAGAACCAAGGAAATGGTGCCTTTCTTTTAACATGAATATTTCTGAATGCAGTTTCTAGCTGCCTTGAACAAACTCCCTTCTTTTGTTGCTACGTTTCTGCAAATCTCTTCCAGATCCACTGTGGCTTATGACATTCTATCCAATTAGTTGTCAGCATAGTTCCTTTTACCTTCACTGCAATGACCTTACTTTTGCTAAGATGATTTCATGCAATCAACCTGTTCAATTAAAGCTATACAAAAAGCTATTCTCAAAAACCTACTGCTAGGCAACAGAAACCTGTTAAACTAAATCTCAGGCAAAAAACATTTCTATATAGAGATGAGAACGATTGTAGCCACTTCACACAATAATTTATTAATATAAAATAAAAAATAAACTTTGTTAAAATTTGTAAGTATAGGTAAACACACAAAAGTAACTTAAATGAGTCTTCACATGTACGTATATGTGTGACTATGTACTGTATGCATATTTAGCATACATGGTAGATCCCCAATAACTAGCTGACTTAGTTTAATATGTTTGCCCAGCCCACCTATGTCACCTTTGCTATGAATCTGAGAAGACGGTATGGAATGTCAGTGTTGTGTGTTTTCAGGAGAGCACAGTTATTGCAAACCCTTTGCAGTTAGTTGCTTTGAAGAGCAACAAATGAAGTGAACTCTTACGGTAAAGGCAGAATCGTTTATTATCCTAAATTCACAACTAGGTTAGATTTTGAAATACGGGCTTTGTATTGTAAACCAAACTAAAACATTTCATCCACATTTATTTATCTTTAGGGGGAAAAGTTTTGATTGGAAAAAGGCTTTTAAGGGCTGACAAAATTCATGAGAAGAGTTCCTCAGGCTTCTTAGAATCTTAATTCTTAAGAAACAACTTTGATGAGTTCATTGTAAATGAATCAGAAACACATGGATTAAATTTCCCCTTAAACAAACACTTTAAAAGGGATTTAAAAATTAAAGGAAATATGTTTAGTAAAGTATATTTGAGAAATGTTACAAAACATATTTCGAAATGTTTGAAAAATAGCTTGAGGTATTTTACAAACCCCAAATGAAGTTCAATTTATCCACCTCTACGTAATAATTACTAACACTGGAGTTTAGGATTTTTGTTATGGAATACAGTAGTCATACCATGGTTACTTGTTTAAAAAATTATTTAAGATGTAGTGACAGGCGTTTTGAATATTCAGACAAGATTAGGGGCGTTCAGTTGGCGTGGCCATGGTCAGTACTTTGAACATTCAGAATTAACTTTGTTCTGGTGCTTCAAAGTTGGACAGTGAGCCCCCTCCATGACTTGGTGATGCTCCGATGACAAGTACACGTCCAGCTAAGGACTCTGAAGCTGTCACCCAGTCAGCAGAGGACTGCTGGAGGTTCCAGGAATAAACGTAACTGTTAGAGTGCTATGCCACCTAAGTTGTTGGCCTATGATTCATGGGAATTTTTAGAATGATCAGTTCATTTCATTAAGCGTTGCCCTTAAAAACAATAGTTATATATTTGCACTCTGATAGAGCAAACAGGAGCCAATAGTGTCAAATTCATTTAAATCCCACAAGAGCCCTCTTTTCTTGCCTTATCAACATAGATTCTGAAACAGAACCTATCACAATAGTCTACCTAAAAAATCTGACCAAAAAAGCAGTAAGAGAAAGGGAAGATTAAAAAGTGATTCATAACCTCAGAAAAATGGGTGAATGCAACATTTTAAAAATTGAGTGCTTTTTGTGTGTTTTTAACATTGTTGAGAGTAAGCTTAGAATATGGCAAAGGAATGGGTTCTGAAACTAAATTGACCTAGGTTCCTATCCTTCTTCACTTCTTAGGAGCCATTCAACTAGAGCAAGTCACTCTATAAGCCTCAGTTTTCTCTTCTGAAGAAACAGAATAAGAATAAATATATCTTTTAGGGCTAATGTATGAATTTAGTAAATAAAAGTATCTAGCACACAGTAAACATTATGTTAGTTCCAATCCTATGATGTCAACTTATCTTACATTTCTTATTTTTAACCATCATCAGCTCGGGTAATTGTCTGTATTGGTACCTACTGCAATCTTAAAGGTCCTTAATAAATGTTTTGCCATCTGACTTGCTTTTTTTTTTTTTTTTTTGAGACGGAGTCTCGCTCTGTCACCCAGGCTGGAGTACAGTGGCCAGATCTCAGCTCACTGCAAGCTCTGCCTCCCGGGTTCACCCCATTCTCCTGCCTCAGCCTCCCGAGTAGCTGGGACTACAGGCGCCCACCACCACGCCCGGCTAATTTTTTGTATTTTTAGTAGAGACGGGGTTTCACCGTGTTAGCCTTGATCTCCTGACCTCGTGATCCGCCCGTCTCGGCCTCCCAAAGTGCTGGGATTACAGGCTTGAGCCACTGCGCCCGGCCGACTTGCTTTCTTTAAGCCTTGTCTGCAGCACTCTTCAAGATCAGAAACGGATATAAGTTCTGCTTCCAGGTCAGAATACGATCTTGAACATATATTTTTAAATTTTCATGAGTTCAACTCTTCACCTGTAAGATGAGGGGACCAAGTCATTTGCTCTTAATTTCAGCTCTCAATGCTGTAGGTTGCTGGTGAGTCTCTCAAAACTTACAGGGGAGGTCTTAAGAAGATATCAGAATAGGTAAAACTAGGAAAGAGTTGCCCATCAAGCTTTTCTGAGTGTAAAAAGGATAAGAAGTAACCACAGAGCACATGTTCTCTCTCCCCTGATCCCTTTCTGCCCTGTTCTGGGTGTAGCAGGAGCCAGAGGAATGCCCAGGTGAAGCCCCACGTCTGCCTGGCCAGGTGCAGTTGAAGTGGTGACATCCAGCCAGGGAGGGGGAGGAGCACCTGAGACCAGCCTCCAGCCTTGGGGCATCTGTTGTTGGAACCCGCCAGGTGAGACTTGCGCCCACCCTGCCTTTCTGTTTATCATTAGAAAGGTAGCAGCTGATGCTGGGAAGGGACGAAGCCAGGCAATGCTTCTATCTTCCCTCACGATTTCTAGTTAAACTCCTGGCATCTCTGGGCAAACACTCCAACACTGCGCCATGCTCTGCCATGGGAGCTAGGTCAGTCACAGGTGGCACTGGTCATATGCACTGGAGAAAGGACTGCAGGGAGAGTGGGAGGGCTCTAGCCACAAATGTCTCCTGTCTTGGTCCCACTTAACCTAATTCTTTTTCTTTATACCTCCCAAGAGATCGACACCTCCCTCATGGTCATAGGAAGAAAACCGGCTGGGGCCATGGAATTAAATTGTTGCTAGCTCCCTTCCAGTTGTACATATTACACAACTGCATGGCACCATAATTATGCAAAAATATCTCCTTCACACTTGGTCCATCAGGAGCACTTCTGGGATCCAAAGATAAAGCTAAAAAGGCCACGGAGAGCCCAGAGAAACGACACACAGCATTAGAGCCCAAGAATAGACCTCCCCACCACTACTCATCCCTAAACTGCAGTACTCATTCACACATGATGCTAACAAGCCTAACAACTATTTCTCTAGGTTCACTGAAGACTGGAAACAGGACATCGGAAGAGGAAGAAAGGTTGGTAAGAGACCAGTGGAAATGTTATAAAAGCAAACATGAAAACTCAACGACCAGTCAGTGAGACAGATGTAAAAAAAAAAAAAAAAAAAGGCCCTCCTACCCCTCCACTAATTGCAGAGAGTGGCATAAAACAAGGGACTGACCTCATAACTCTGAATCCTGAAGAAAAGGGTAAGTTCCAATTCTTCAGTTTACAAACTCAAGGAACAAATGTGATACGGTTTAGCAAAGTTTCAAATTGATAAGCGCATGAAAAAATGTTCCACATCATCTGGAAACTGCAATGGAAACAACGAGGTACCGTTACACACCTATCAGTGAACCTAGTGAACCAGCTGTTAGGCTTGTTAGCATCATTATTGCTCTTAGAATGGCAAAACCCAAACTACCGACAACATCAAATGCTGGCGAGGATGTGGAGCAACAGAAACCTTTATTCATTGCAAGTGGGAATATATAACGGTACAGCCACTTAGGAAGATAGCCTGCTAGTTTCTTATAAAACTATACATACTCTTACCATACGTTCCGGCAATCACATCCATAATTACTCAAGTAAACTGAAAACTTATGTGCTTGCAAAAATCTGCACATGAACGTTTAGAGCAGCTTTACTCATAATTGCTAAAATTTGGATGCAAACAAGATGTCCTTGAGTAGGTGGATGGATAAACAAATTGTGGTATATCCAGACAACGGAGTACTATTCAGTGCTAAAAAGAAATGAACTATCGTGCTACAGGAAGACATGGAGGAACCTTAAATGCATACTGCTAAGTAAAAGCAGCCTGTCTAAAACGGCTACATCCTATACGATTCCAACTATATGACATTCTGGAAAAGACAAAACTAGAGAGTCGGTAAAAAGCTCAGTGTTGCCAGGAATTGGGAGGCGAGGGAAAGATGAATAGGCAAAGCACAGGGAATTTTTGAGCAGTGAAACGATTTTGTCTGCTGTCGTAAAGATGGATACATGACATTATGCTTTTGTCAAAACCCATAAGTGTATAACGCAAAGTGAACCCTAATGTCAACTATGGACTTGAATAATAATAATGCATCAACATCAGTTAATCGATTATAATAAATATACCACACTAATGTAATGTAAGATGTTAGTAAGAGGAGAAACTGGGGCAGGGGTTGTGAGTAAATGGGAGCTCCAAATTTTCTGCTCAATTTTTCTGTAAACCTAAAACTGCTTAAAAAAAATAAAGTCTATTAACTAAAAAAAATTGTTTAGAGGAGGTCATAAAGACTTAGTCATCTAGAAAATTCACCATATGGAACATCCACTTTGCAATGGTGCTACACAAGCAAGACAAGTGTATTGATTATGCCAGTTGGAATTAATTGAAAAAACACACATCTTACCTGCATCGACCTTGAAATTATTGGCATAAGCATAGCCAATACAAAATGTCAGGTTTACAATACGTGATTTTATGAGAACAAAAATCTGGGGAAAGCCATTCCTTACTAGTGAGGGGTTTGTTGTTCCCACCGGTGGCAAGAAGTGCGTCCGTGACTATAGATCAAAATGAACCACACAGAAAGTGACGACAAGCAACACTCTATAAGTTTATTACCAAATATAATCTAAGCACAAACACAACTAAGCTAATGAGATTGGCAAAGTAGCAGCACAAAATGTAAGGAAAAACACATTTAATAAATACAACTTGGAAACGTCTTTTTCTTTAAATTAGGTTCAGATACTGGGAGACAAACACTGAAGCAAAAGTCTTAACAACGCACTGACAAGCCATCATAACGTGCAGTGATCCTGCTGGACACTGTCCACTCACAACCATGCTAACGGGGGCCACTCCCTGCTGCCGTACCATCATATGAATATACATTTGTCAGTGAAAATGTCACAAAAATGTGCCATTTGTCCAGGTTTGTGTGTTTTCATAAAGTTACTCAGGTTTTCAGAGAATGAACATAGGAACATGTAGGATCCACAATTTTTAAGGTCATCACATTAGTTTGTATTTATGAAACTATAAGAAAACAGATGTGTGTCATGTTTGACGCTGCTGCTTTGAATGCAATACTTCCAAATAATGAAGCTGACCACAGCAAAGAAGGGAAAAGTAATTCAGACGTTTCAGAGAGGCCTTATTTGGAATATAAACGCTTTGCTAGGGAAGGAAAGACGAAATATTTTAAACAATTTCAAGATTAAAAAGGAAAGTTAATGGGAGGAGGGCAACAGCAGGAGGGAAGGACGTGCTTAACAGAAACAAATCTGCATAGACGATGAGCTGAATTTAATTCAATTCATTCCCGCCTAAAACTGAGCCTGGTTACCTGAGGTAGCTGAATTTAATTCAATTCGTTCCCGCCTAAAACTGAGCCTGGTTACCTGAGGTAGACGCCGGGAATTCCACGCGCACAGATCAGGCTTTCCAGAGCGCACTATTCTGTCATTTCAGACATGGTGAAGTAAAGTGCATTTCATAGTTTCAGATAACCAAATGGGAGTCCTTTTATAGGAGGGGAACTTCTCTATACTAATTCCCTATTTTTTTGTGCCAAATTTCCAAATATACAAAAACCTACACACTGCTGGTGATAAGGCAATATCCAGGGTTTTTTCATTTATTTTCTCAGGAAACGAGAAAAGTAAAATAAATTTTAGGACATTACCTAAACATCTTTCCTGTTTTTGTTAATAAGTCACTGGGAATTCAGAAATAACATTAAAGCTAAAGAGTTGTCTGCAGCCAAAAAACCCAATAAAAATTCAAAGATCTATTTGTTAATGAGGTGAATGTTTAAAAATATACCTACTATCCTAAGAATTTGATTATTAAAATACACAATTTCCACATTAAGAAACAAATATTAAAAGCAAATGTCAAAAAAATTAAATAAGTACGAAAAGCCAAATTTAAAAGTATAAATAACTAAACTTACAATAATCACAACAGAGTTTTTAGCTTTCTGTAAAAATAGTTAGTGGAGATGAGACTAAAACATTTGAAGCTTAAATATTTTTATCCCCCAACATGTCCCCCAACTATAATTTATTTTTTCTATTGTGACATATTCTTAGGTTCACATAAATATTATGTGCATCACAAATTAAGCGGTTTCTTAAAAATATACAATCAAAACCGTTTAAGAAAAAAAAGGTACATAAAAGAGAATAGTTAGGACTTTTCCCTCATACGAGTTAAGGTGGCCTTTTCTTGGAAAAGGCCAGCATTCACCCTTAACATTTTATGCCTGTCATACAGAATATACCCTAAAGTGATTTATCATTAATAAGATAAAACTTATCTTAAGAGTGGGAATCCACTATTAGGCAGAGAAAGACTCAATAACCTAGGCAATATTGAAGCAACCAAAGTCCACTCACACAACATGAAATACTTGCCTAGGTCCTTCATTTTATCTCATGTTAGGGTGGGGAGAAAGTGAATCATAGCTACCTCAGCTGGTTACTGTTTCATGATTCTCATCACAGATTTAGCAGTGTATATAAAAACTTATTCCTAAGGAAGGAATTTAAATGAACTCAGGCTATCCAAAACTTAGAGTACTAACAATTTTATGTTCAACAGAGTCAGGCTACATAAAGCAAAGTCAAATAATGACAATCATACTGTAAATTTGGGTTGTACACACACATTTTCCCCTGGTGTATGTATATGACCATAGATTCACCAGGTATTGGTTTGCTTAGTTTTTGAGCAATTCGTGCTCTAAGCCTACGTTTTGAGAGTGAAATATGACTTCCCAAAAACTGTGATCTCAGAAGCTGAAATTAAGCCCCAAGCTATAGAGCTAGACCACCACGTTTTCCCCTTCCAAAATGGCTCGGTATTGTGGGAGGCAGTGGTCAGATCCGAAAGTGTGTAGATACAGTCTGTGATGCCACCATCTATTGTCTACTTGGATCACTAGAAGGTTGCAGCTTCCATTAAAGAGGGGTTTGATATATTTCACTAATATTAATTTCCTTTAAAAAAAGAAATTATGGGGCAAAAGGTTTAAACATGTTATGCTTATAATAGGCAGCTTGGGAAATGGTAAAAATTGTTCATTAAAATAGATCTATTATAGTTACACACTATTCAAACAAATGGATATCAGTTCTAATTTCAAAACAGATTTAAAGTGCTAAAAGGAGGGGGAAACACTTTTATATATTATTTTTCCAAAGTGCAAACAGATTACTATGCCTCTCCATCAGTGATCTTGTTTCAGTAGTAGAAGCCAGAAGCTATATAGAGCCGTTAGAGAAACTGCCAAGTTGGAACTGTACTCTCTAGTCCAGCTTTGTCTTGGTCCACAGAGCTCCCACCCACTGTGTCTTGGACCAACCAATACACATCTACAGAATGTAGGGACTATCTGATCAGATATCTGCAAAGCAGACTTAGCTTAGTCCTACAGTCATTGTGCTGCAGAACTCAAAATACTCATGTTTTCAGAGGAATTAAAGGAGCCAAATATTTTTCCTTTGATAATGCATCTGCTACCGCAACACAGAATAACAAAACAAAACGAAGCAAAACAATTCAATCTCATTCTGGGTAAGGCCACACACTGTCTTCTGCAATAAAGACAGTCTGTGTGTGTGTGTGTGTGTGTGTGATGTACATTAAAAGGGCTGGGCAGAGTGGCTCACACCTGTAATCTAAGCACTCATTCTGGGTAAGGCAATGCACTGTCTTCTGCAATAAAGACTGTGTGTGTGTGTGTCTCATGCCTATAAGGCAACACACTGTCTTCTGCAATAAAGACTCTGTGTGTGTGTGTGTGTATGTATGTCTGTCTCACGCCCGTAATCCTAAAACTCATTCTGGGTAAGGCAACACACTGTCTTCTGAAATAAAGACTGTGTGTGTGTGTGTGTGTGTGTGTGTTGTACATTAAAAGTTGGGGCCAGGAGCAGTGGCTCACGCCTGCAATCCCAGCACTTTGGGAGGCCGATGTGGGTGGATCACCTGAGGTCAGGAGTGCGAGACTAGCCTGGCCAACATGGTGAAACTCTGTCTCTACTAAAAGTACAAAAAAATAAGCCGGGCGTGGTGGCACCTGTAATCCCAGCTACTCAGGAGGCCGAGGCAGGAGAATGGATTGAACCTGGGAGGCAGAGAGGTTGCAGTGAGCCGAGATCACGTCACTGCACTCCAGCCTGGGGGACAGAGCAAGACTCCGTTTCAAAATAAAATAAATTAAAAATAAAATAAAATAATAAAATAGAATAAAATAATTAAAATAAAATAAAATAAAAGTTAAATAGAACACCTGAGGGATGTCTTTAAGATCCTTTAAGGGATTTGAGACATACAAAGCATTTACCATCCACTGATAGGGCAAAATGAGAAACAAGGGAAATACAAAGCACAGCTGACTCACTTAACATGGTAAAGATAAGCTCCTAGGAAGTCTGAGTTGCCAAATACTGAATAACTGGTATTAAAAGAAACACAATTACTATGTCATTATCCATGAATTCAGAAAAATAATTAAATGCACACCAAGATAATTAATACGAAACCCAGAAAAGGTCTCACTAATCAACTATTGTTAGGCTGGTGCAAAAGTAATTGCGGTTTTTGCCATTGAAAGTAATGGAAAAACCACAATTGCTTTTGCACCAGCCCAATACAAACAAGTTTTAACAATCACAAGACTAATGTTTTAGTGATGGCTCCTACAACTTCAGGGGAAAAAAAGTACATTTCTGAATGGCAATCGTTTGCAAAATAATCTCAATGAAACTACTTATTTCTTTATTTTAAAAGTTAATAAAAGGAAACTTCTCTCAGTTTTTAGGAAGAATTCAATTACAATAAAATCATGATGTCTTATGATCTGGCATCTTATAATCTGTGTCTCAGAAAGAACGGCAATTTACAGCATCAGATGAATACTGGAGTTTAGAGTCAGACTTAAGTTATCTGAAAAGAACATAAGGCATTTATAGTTTTTAGCAGGGAAAAATAATCAATCTCTTTTTTAAAAAAAAAACCTTCTTAGTATCTTGATTAAGTGTCCAAAAAGCTGTATTATTTTTAGTTTTAAACCAGTAGGTGCTACTCAAAACTGATAATTCAGGATGTTATCAAATACAAAGTTTTAAAAGCTTGACCATTAAAGCATAAATTGCCTAATAAGACACATGTAATCATAAAAACTAACGCCAGGATCATTTACTTGTGATTGGATATATGCCATTCACTTTTTCTGGCTTCTTTCTAAGGTGTAATTCCTGCTGTATTGAGTGAGCATGTCAGATTTCTATCCTTATCTTACTGTGTGTAAAAGTTCTCAACCTAGACAAGGACAAATTTTAGAATTTTCAAATGAACATCATTCATTATGTACAATGCTGTTTTGTTAAACTAGCTGTCTGGAATACTATAAAGATTTCATTTGTTTTGTGTTAGCCACAGAGAATGGACTTGTTTAGAATGCAAAAGTATTTATCTCAAATACTAAAATCAAATTCAACAAAAATCAAACAATGTTGGAGCTGAGAAAAATAATGGCTATACATCTGTTTGAACATATTGAAAGAAAAGTGAAAACACAGCCAGGCATGCTGGTGCACACCTATAATCCCAGCAACTTGGGAGGCTGAGACAGGAGAATTGCTTGAATCTAGGAGGCGGAGGTTGCAGTAAGCCAAGATCATGCCACTGCACTACACAGCCCGGGTGACAGAGTGAGACTCCTTCACACACACAAGAAAAGTGAAAACACACTTGGAAGTCTAGAATGAAGAATTACATCTAATGCAATATTCTTCCCACCTTTCCATATTAAGTATAAGAAGCACCAGCAAAAAAATACTAAAGACAGAGAAATGACCTGGCAAAATGATTCAAATACCACAGAGCGTGAGAATATTCCTCAATAAAGCTCCAGACGTTATTAAGTAGCTAGTAGAATAAATGGCAGCGGGAGGGGAAGTAAAAATTCTAACCATATGACAGACTCCTAACAGTAAGTCATAAATTCTAAAGGTTTAATCAGTAAATTATTTCCTCCAAAATATACTGTCATTCTTCTCTTAACAATAAATACAGAGTGTGACACAAATCCAATTTTGATGTTAAAAGTCAACCTGTATAGATAGGTCCCTCATGTTGACAGAGCAAAGAAGTGGAAAAAAACAAAAACAAAAACAAAGAAAAACAACTGCAAATGAGAAATAGGGGTATTTCTAAATCTTCTGTAAACAAGTTTCTAAAATAGCACACTGCTCCCTCTCTTCAGCCTCCCTGATAGACTGGCTTGGGTGTGCAATATTAATGCAGGAACACGTGGAATACCAGTACAAAGCGAGGGAAGGGAGACTAGCAAACTCTCGCCCTGAATTATTTCTCAACTACATTTAGTATTCTTCACAGTTTTAGATGTTTTTTTTCCTTTAGGTGAAAATCACTCCACTGAAAAAAAATTCCAAATCTGTTTTTTAAAAATTGCAGGAATTTCTTCATATTTTATAAACAAAAATACCAGAAATTAAAGAGTTGACAGAAATTCAAGCAGATCCAAATTCAACCATCCATTTTTCATACTTCTCCAAGTCTGCAGCAGAGACAGACTTAGCAATTTTCTTTAGGGCCAATTCAAAGTCTCCTTTGGTAACAGGCATCTGAAGTTCCTCTTTAGAAAGTGCACGGATCTCTTCTGGACCTAAGCCATTGATACGCCGTCTCATTGCCATTAAAGAGGCATCCCTAAAAATACACCACAGTCAGTCAACAGTAATTTTTGCACATGTTTTAAACACTTTCAATTGTAACAAAGTTATGAAAAAACAATCAAAAGATTATATGTTTTCTATGAGGCTTCTTAGAATTTTCCACTTAAGAAACATCCTGGGGGTTCGGCAGAAGTTAAAACAGGATGCAAATAACCAGAAACATGAAATGTACAGTTAATGAACCCTAAAAGTCTAAGTTAAGCTCAAACAGTACTGAATTATATTTTCCCACTTGCTCCTCAAAGACAGCCAAGAAGTTTAAGAAACCAAAGTCGAATTTTGAAATACTGAATTGTACACTTGGAAATGAACACGTGGCTAATGTTAAGATAATTCAAATCACAGACCAGTTTGTCTACAGCCTAAATAGAGGAATAAAGCCACAAATCACTCTCTCTGAAACATGAATATCCACATACAGTGGACACGGAATTCCCTACATGGAGTATTTGCAGGCAACTAAAGGCATAAACTCTGGCTTCTCTTGATCCCATGTGCAGCTCTTTTTGACCAACATAAATATGACCAACATAAATATGACCATCATGTGCAGCTCTTTTTGACCAACATAAATATGACCATCATAAATATGAAGGTATGGAAGAAAAGGATAATTCATAAACACAAAAAAGCTATTAGGAAGGCCAAGCCAACAAAAATGTCAAGTTCTTAAATATTTCACTATAGTAGCGGTAGAAACTATTGTGACCTTATTGTATGCCACTAAACTTGGATGCACATGGGAAAAATGCGAGCAGAAAAGGTGAGAAAAACAGATGCTACAGCTTTAAAGAAAGGCTACTACAGTCAATTTAAGTACAGTTAGAAAAATAAGGAAAAAAATAACTGCACAGAGTGACAGGAGGTGTCTAAAAATTATGATGTCGCTAAACTGAAAAAATGTTAAATGTGTATCTTCCCCAGCTTACACTGATCATTTTTGCTCATCGGCATGTGTTTAAATAATGCCAACCAAAACTAAATAATATTACTTTATGTTGATGTAGAAAGGCTCCAACACAAAGCTAAACTAATCTTAGGTTGTCAAAGTCGTTATCATCAAGTTAGACACAAGTTTTTTTTTTTTTTTTTTTGCGACGGAGTCTCGCTGTCTCCCAGGCTGGAGTGCAGTGGCACCATCGCAGCTCACTACAAGCTCCGCCTCCCGGGTTCACGCCATTCTCCTGCCTCAGCCTCCCGAGTAGCTGGGACTACAGGCGCCCGCCACCACGCCCAGCTAATATTTTGTATTTTTAGTAGAGACGGGATTTCACTGTGTTAGCCAAGATAGTCTCGACCTCCTGACCTCGTGATCTGCCTGCCTCAGTCTCCCAAAGTGCTGGGCTTACAGGCACGAGCCACCGACACAACAATTTCTTTAAAATCCAAAGATCAAAAACATAAGTGACCAATGCTATATAATTTTCATCTCACAATGAAGAATAAAGTTATATGGGAAAAAAAAAGGACAAATGGGAAACCATTTCAAAGAAATGGGTAGCTGCTTTCATGTCTAACTACACTGGGCTAACTACATTGACTTTAAGACTAGTCCTCCTGCCAAGTCTATAACTAATGTCTAACATCACAGATCATTAAAAAAATACCTGCAAACATTAGTGATGTCAGCACCAGAATAGCCCTCAATCTTCTCGGCTATATCTTCCAGTTGAATATCAGGATCTAATTCGACCTCACGAAGGTTGATCTTCAGAAGCTCGGCTCTTCCTTTTGCTGTTACAAGATTTTGGTGGTGTTGTTAGATGTTTTACTTTACAAATAATTTTGCTGAGAAATGACATATTAACATTCAGGGGGAAAAATGAGGCCAATGCAAAGAAGAGTCAATAACTGTGTATCCATTAGTATTATTACCAATTCACTGCATGACTCATGGAATCATTTAAATTCCTATGTGCCTCTGTAGCAGTAACTAAAAATTGAAAAAAACAAAAAACAAAAATCAAAAACAAAAACAAAAACCACCTGGGTTTTCTTTATAGACTGTGAAGATATCTACTATGAGAACAAAGAATCTGAGATCCTTCACGAAAAATATAAATATCAGTTTTCAGGCACCGGAAACGCTTCTCAAAAAAAAAAAAAAAAAAAAACTTAGCCTGGTGTTAGAAAATTAGACTGCATCAAGTGTAACTCCTATGAATTACTTTGTTCACCTGTTAGTATGACATGGATCTCCAGAACTCTTATCAGTAGTTTAAAGAACATTTCCTGAAAATCAGTAATTGGCACAAAAAGCTCATTAATGTATTTTTTACTTGGAGAGCCAGCCCACAGACATGTGCTGTTCCAGTATGATTTAAATGTGAACTGAATAAGTTCAAACATACTCAGAATTTTTAAAATAACCAATCACACTTGCCATTTCAGTAGTGCTTTTAGTAGCAAATATGCTTAGCACAGCACACTAAGATAATGCATTACTAGTTTATCTGGCACTCTACTATTTCCTGAGATACAAAACGAAATTTAATTATCTTCTACTTTTATTTTGAAAAACGCTAAATCTACAGAAAAAGAAAATCAATGAATACCCATTTGCCTTTCACTGAGATTCACCAATTGCTAACATTTTGCCATTATCACTCTAGCTGCCTCATCTCTCCTCCCTCAACTTTTTGAATTGAGCGCTAGCTGTAGGCATCACAACACTTCACCTTAAATTCCCCAACATGTATCTCCTAAGAAAAAAGGTAGACATAACATTTCTCACCCTTATCAGGAGATTTAATACTGGAACATTAGTGTCTAATACACAATTCAAAGCAAAGTCTCCCCATTTGTCCCAAGCCTTTATAACTTTTACAAACCATAACACATTGCATTCAGTTACCATGTCTCATTCATCTTCTTTCATCTAAAACAGTTTCCCAGTGTTTACTTTTTGGTTCATTTTGTTTTGTCTTTCATGAAATTGACAATTCTCCCCCAAATGATCTTATACAGCCAACACATTCCAATAAAGATCCTCCTAAAAGGTCTCTCTGTAGAAACTAATGGGCAGATACCAAAATGTCCACAGAAATGGAAAGAACCAAGAACAGCCAAGATGCTCTGGAAGAGCAACAGCAAAGTGGAAAGAATTGCTCTATCAGATTTCAAGACTTACTACAAAGGTATAGGACTCAAAGCAGATTGACGCTCTTGTGGAAAGAGGCAGATAGATCAACAGTACAGAACGGGGTGCCCAGCAGCAGACCGAAGCAGAACTATAGACACTTAATTTATGACAAAGCGGTTCAGGCCGCGAGGGGAAGGAGTGTCTTTTCAATTAATGATGCAAGAACAGCTGACTATCCACAGCGAAAAAAATGAAATCGGGTCCTACATCATACTGTACCCAAAAATCAGTGCCAGATATATTACATCTAAACGCAAAGTTGTAAGTATTTTATAAGATAACATAGAAGAATATCTGAATGACCTCAGGGAAGCATTCTCAAGACATATATTTCAAAAACTCAACTAGGAAAAGACTGATAAACTGACCACATTAAAATGAGGAACTTCTATTCATCAAAAAGATCCTGTCAACACAGTGAAAACAGATGTTACAGAGTTTGAGAAGATATCTGTAACATACATAAGCAACCAAAGACTCGTATCAAGAATATTTCAGGAATTCCTAAAAATCAGCAAGAAAAAGACTACCCAAGAGCCAGAGTGCCTGGCTATGCACAGTGGGCA
Organism: Macaca fascicularis; assembly: GCF_037993035.2. Classification (NCBI taxonomy): domain Eukaryota; kingdom Metazoa; phylum Chordata; class Mammalia; order Primates; family Cercopithecidae; genus Macaca; species Macaca fascicularis. The sequence continues at coordinate 10,009,366 of NC_088391.1, forward strand.
GACCCCAGTGCTTGCGTGTTCACGTACCCCTCACCGCTCTGTGCCTGGCTTGCCCTTGGCTGGCGTGGGATCAGGGCCGGTAGCTCTAGCCAAGCACAGCCTGCCAGGGCAAGTGGGCGCAACGCTGGGCTCAAGCAAAACTCCAGCAAAGGCGCCACCAAGGATCCTGCAACACAAGCACTTTGGAAGACACACTGAATTCATCTAATACTGCAGCCGTGCAGCACTACCTAGCAATTCACTCCTAGGACGGAATGCTCCATTCTGGCATGCTTACCACTATACATGTATGAAAATGTTCACAATAGTACTGCTCATAATAGCCTAAAGCAAGAAATAACTAAAATGTCCACCAAATAATATGATGGATACATTTTGATATAATCATATAATAGATGGTATGGGTTAAACCATGTCCCTCAAAATTTTTAGGCAACTCCTAACCCCCAGTACTTCAGAATGTGACTGTATTTAGAGACAGGAGAGGTAATTAAGGTAAAATGAGGTCATATGGGTGGGCTCTAACCCAACATGACTGGTGTCCTTACAAGAAGCAGCTATTAGGATACAAACACCCCTAAGAGGAAGACCACATGAAGACTACGGGACAAGACGGCCACCTACAGACCAAGGAGAGGGACCCCAGAGTGCAACCACCCTGCCTACAGCTTCGTCTTATGCTTCTAGCTTCCAGTACTGTGAGAAAATTAACTTCTGTTGTTTAAGCCACCCAATCTTTGGTATTTGTTACGGCAGCCCTAGCAAACGAATATGACAGAATACCAATCACACAGCAACAAAAATGAATGAGGTGGCATCTATATGTGGTAACATGAATGAACCTTAAAATACATTGAACAAAAGAGGCAAGATACAAATGAACACAATCAGTGTGATTTCATTTAGGTAAAGTTTAAAAGGAGGTAAAACTTTGTTTGGGGATATACTGTTAGGTGATAAAATTATACGGAAAAGCAAGACATTCTCTCCATAAAAGGGAATCACTGTAAGGGAAAGGTGGGACCTCCAGCAGAGGGCAGGAAGGAGCCATGCTGGGATGGAGCATGCTGGGAGCTCCTGAGTTCCAGGGAGGCTCCACTTTTGGAGTGGGTAACAGGGCTGTCTGCTTTACCAGCTACCTGATACACTAAACGTTTTAGGAACTGTTTCTGTATTGAGTTATGTTTCACACACCACAAACACACAGTAAGACCAAGCAAAGCAGTGCCAAAAGCAGCAAGCAGGTGTGATTCGGGATTACCAGAAGACAGAAAGGGCGGGACTGGAAAACCTCTACCTCCACAATTCCCTAATCCCAGGAGCCCCTGTCCTTGATCCCAGCCAACAGGCTCACAGGGAGTACACCTGCTCAACATGTGGTTCAGAGCCAAAGAAGTCCTCCAGTCAGGCTGGTGGCAAGAGGGGTAGGGACAGAAAGAGGTGAGGGGAGGCAGCTCCTGTGTCTACTACTACAGAAGGCTGATGTGCGCCTGATGTCCAGGTAAGAACGGATGTTAACATGTGAGCATCTTTACACAATGTTCCACATACAGCCAGCGAATGCCAATGAACAAATACCCCTTTTCATTCTTACAGGCCCAATATTCGAATACCACTGCATATATAAAGCAAACATTTCACTGTGCCTGTCCTAAGATCCTTAACACCAAGTTTAATATATTCTCCCACTGAAACAAAGTTCCAGACAGCCAACTTAAAATGAACATACATAAACCTGTTCATAAGTGAGGACCTGGTGGTATTGAAGCTTAGCAGGAAGCATGCTCCATTTCTCTAGTAACTATGATTGGCGGGGGACAAGTAACTGAAAACTGGTTATGTCAGTAATATTTTAGAATATTCTTAAGATTTACCGGCTCTATAAAACTGAATTGATATTCAAGAAGCTTATGAAAAGATTTAACAAGGGATTAACGTGTTGTTAATCATACTGTAACGAACTGCCGATCCTGTATCACAAAGTTAATACACATTCTAAATCTAAATAAATGTTGTTAGAAGTATCATACACTCCTTATACAACTTTTCTTGAATACACCAGGCAGTCCAGTGCAGGAGATAACAACTACATTCTGGGCCTGCCTGTCTGGGCTCTGGACTCACATGCCCGCTCTCACTTAGCCTCTGGGTCCTCAGTTTCCTAAGTAAATAAGAACAGAATCTACCTTACAAAGCTGTCATGAGGGTTAGGTGAGTTGATACATGCAAAGCCTGGCCGGTAAGTACTCAATAAATGTTCACAGCCCCCACAACCAGTCAATCAACAAATAGGACTCTGGGGAGACAGAAGTGTCCTTTTCCTGAGGGACATCTGGGAAATCACCAACCCAGATGAAACACTTGGGGACACGAGACAGGCCAGGGCGAGCAGACTGCATGATGTCCACATGCTGTAACGTCAGCTTTGAAAAATCAGTAAAATTTAAGGAGAAGGGAAGAGAGAACCTGGGAAATGGGAGTACCACAGATAACGACACAGAAGTAGGAAGAAGGACGCGTGCAACAGAATGGCGGAAACATAGAAAAATACAATAAAATACTGAAAGATGCAAACAGACACAGATAGGATACATAAGATGTGAACTTGCAGTAAAAGGAACATATTAAAAAAAAAAAAAAAAGGACTCTGACCCTGATGTAATAGGAAGTCAGAGTCACTCCGAGTTGAAAGGACTATTAATGCCTTGGTGTTCAGGAGGTCAGCCTAAAAGCAAAAAGAACTAAATGAAGGCAAGTTGAGAAAGGAGTACGTTGGGCTCACCAGGTAGTTGCTGCCATAATTTAGATGCTTAAAATGAAAAGAGCCTTAAGGTAAGGACATTAGAACTCACTTGTGTCTATTATTTTGCCTTCCGTTGACTACAGCAGATTGTATTTACCAAGACAGCAGTAACAGTTCTCTCTCATCCCACACCCATTTCTACGATGGGACCCTGCCACTCCCTAAACCAGAGGCAGTCTAATTTCCCTCCCCTCGAATCAGTGTGGGCCTGAGAATGTCACAAGTATGACCAGAAGGGACATTACATAACCTCCAAGGCTAATTCATAAAATTCGATGACATTGCCACCTGATCCAGTGGAACAATCACCTCTTAGAGCCCTGAGCTACCATCTGTGAGATCCAAGTATCTCAAGGCCACAGGGAACATGTAGGTGCTCCAGAAAAACAGTCCCAGCAGAGATCGAGGCATGTGAATGAAGACATTCCAGAGGATCCCAGGCCCCAGCTGTGGAGTCGCCCCCAACCATGACCAAGCATCATGAACAGACACAAACCATCCCAACTGTGCCCCATCCGATGTGAGAATAATACGATTATTTTGTCTCTTTAAATTTCGGAGTGGTTTGTTAAACCACAAGAATAAGTGATATATTGGCTTTTCTTGCCACCAATTTCTAATTCTTAAAGAAATATGGATATTTCTTTATGGAAATTATATAAAGAGGCATTACATCTAATTACATCGGATGGTTTTCTGATTTCATCTATCCTGATTCTTATAATCCTTGCCTTTTTCAAATAAAAATTCTTATTCACAGTTGGTTTTGTTCATAAATTGTCCAATTTTTAAAATTTTAATATTTTAATTTCCACTAATTTTACCCTGAATTTCCAAAATCATTCTTTTCAGATCTCTCATCTTCTTAAATTTTATTTATTGTTCAATCTCTTCCAGGCCTTTTTATCCTATCAGGTGGCTCCAGCCAACACCTATCTATCTATTCATTTTCAAGCACCCATGGCTTCAATTCTACTTTTCTCTATGAAAATTCAGTTAAAATGCAACTTCCTCCATGAAGTCTCCCCTAAGTACACCAGTCAGAATTTAGGATTCCTAGGCCGGGCGCGGTGGCTCAAGCCTGTAATCCCAGCACTTTGGGAGGCCGAGACGGGCGGATCACGAGGTCAGGAAATCGAGACCATCCTGGCTAACACGGTGAAACCCCGTCTCTACTAAAAATACAAGAAAATTAGCCGGGCGAGGTGGCGGGCGCCTGTAGTCCCAGCTACTCGGGAGGCTGAGGCGGGAGAATGGGGTGAACCCGGGAGGTGGAGCTTGCAGTGAGCTGAGATCGCGCCACTGCACTCCAGCCGGGGGCACAGAGCAAGACTACGTCTCCAAAAAAAAAAAAAAAAAAAAAGAATTTAGGATTCCTCCATCTCCGTTCCAAAAATACTGGGCAGAGCTATCGGCTCATGCATTCCACTGTTTTACTGCAGTTAGGGTAAGTACATGTCTGGCTTCCAAGGCAGTTCTCTAACAACAAGGAATGCACATTATTTATATTCCCACATTTCCTAACAAATGTCTTTCAGATAGCAAAGAGCTAAATGAACACTTGTTGATGAATTAATACAGATGAAAGAAAGAGTGGAGTTCTAATCATTGGTTTGGGAGCCCTTTGGGGAAAAAGCATTTCCCAGGTTTCGTGATCATAGGGTACGCACTTTCAGAGCCACAATAAACAAAGAGAAGCACCCCAAAGTCATTAACTGTCACAAACTTTTCATACAGAAAAACAAGGTTAGAAGGAAGCCTCTCAGCCGTATTTATTTTCTTCTTGTATAATTCCAAAGGACACTGAGTTCCTGCCTTTATACCAATACAAAGTATGTCTCTCCCCTAATACCTAAGCTTTCCTTAAGAGTTCAGAAAACTTGCTGTCATCAACTATTTTCTAATTACATTTTTTCTCCCTATATTATAGTGAAGCATTAAAGTTCAAAAAACAAAAGTTTAAATAAGACTGACAGTTCAAGCAGCAAAAATTTTATTCCCTCCACTGGTATCAATTTTTATTTATAATCACTGTAATATGGTAGTAAAACTAAACTTTCAAATATATTAGATATCATACGCATATTTTGTTTAGAAAACAAAACATGGGCTGGGCACAGTGGGTCATGCTTGAAATCCCAACACTTTGGGAGGTGGAGGCAGGTGGATCACTTGAGGTCAGGAGTTGGAGACCAGCCTGGCCAACATTGTGAAATCCTGTCTCTACTAAAAATACCAAAGTTAGCCGGGCGTGGCGGTGTGCACCTGTAATCCTGGGAGGCTGAGGCAGGAGAATTGCTTGAATGTGGGAGGTGGAGACTGCAGTGAGCCGAAATTAGGTCACCGCACCCCAACCTGGGCAACAGAGTGAGACTCTATCTCAAACAAACAAACAAACAAAAATATGGATGAAGAGAAAAAGAATGGGAAGAAATTTTTAAAATCACAAATAAAAAAAACACTCGTATTTCAACTTGTATATGACTGATGTATTACAGAGCCAGGTATTAAGGAGTTAATTCTCAGAGGTGCAATATTCCAGCATGGCTTATAGGTTCTAAATCTAATTGCTTCTGCTGTTGCCTTAAATAAGCTTATTATTTTACAAGCTTAATCAGTAAATTAAGTTTTTTCGATTTTTTTTTTTTTTTTTTTTTGAGATGGAGTCTCGCTCTGTCACCTAGGCTGGAGTGCTGTGGCATGATCTCAGCTCACTGCAACCTCCACCTCCAGGGTTCAAGTGACTCTCCTGCCTCAGCCTCCTGAGTAGCTGGAATTACAGGCACTTGCTACCACACCTGGCTAACTTTTTTATGTTTAGTAGAGACAGGGTTTTATCATATCGGTCAGGCTGGTCTTGAACTCCTGACCTCAGGTGATCTGCCCACCTTGGCCTCCCAGAGTGCAGAGATTACAGGCGTGAGTGACCACATCCAGCCAAATTAAGCACTATTTTAAGAAAAAGAAAAGTTTTCTCTTTAAGTAATGACATTATTAAATTATTAGAATACAGAGTAACAGCCAGAAAAGATAATATAAGATGGAATTTGTGAGCTAAAAATCTATCAAGTAATTATGTTGTATAGCCTTGGGGTCTAGTCAAAAAAGTGACCAAGGAATATGTTACAAAAATTTTCAAAATTCATAGGTGAGGTTTCCACTTTTAGTCACGATGAAATAACTGTTACCAAACTTGCCCTTCTATGGTAAACAACTATAAAATGAGACAGAATATAAAGAAAACTGTTTGCATGTATTGGCCAACAGGCAGTAAAGAACTGAATACTGATTTTTCTTAGTTCTGCCAATAATCTGAATGTCTGCCAGAACACCATTTAAAGGAAAATACATAATCTGTAATCCCTACAATGTAGCACATACAATAAAATTATTGGATATGTGAAAAAGCAGAAAAATATGGCCCACACTCAAGAGAATTAAAAAGTAGCTAACAGAAACAAATGAATCAAATGCTAAAATTAGCTGACAAAAACTATAAAGTGGTAGATTATCCATTTCTGAATAAAAAATTTTACTAAAACTTAGAGACTTTACATAACTATTATCCTCAAAGTTTCTGTGTGTCAAGAATTTAAGAGTGGTGTAGCTAGAAAGTTCTAGCTTGGGGGTCTGTGATGGTTAATTTTATATGTCAGCTTGGCTGGGCAATGGTGCCCAAAGAGTGGATGAAAAATTATTCTGGGACTGGCACAGTGGCTCACATTTGTAATCCCAGCACTTTGAGAGGTGGAGGTGGGTGGATCACTTGAGGTCAGCAGTTCAAGACCAGCCTGACCAATATGGTGAAACCTTGTCTCTATTAAAAGTACAAAATTAGCCAGGTGTGGTGGAACACGCCTGTAATCCCAGCTACTTGGGAGCCTGAGGCAGGAGAATCCCTTGAACTCAGGAGGCGGAGGTTGCAGTGAGGTGAGATTGCACCATTGCTCTCCAGTCCAGGCAACTGGAGTGAAACTCCATCTCAGAAGAAAAAAGAAAAAGAAAAATTATTCTGAAAGTGTCTGTGAACATGTTTTTCAATGAGATTAACATTTAAATTAGTGGACTTTGAGTAAAGCAGACTGCCCTTCCTAACGTGGGTGGGCCTCATCTAACCAACGGAAGTTCTGAATAAAACAACACTAAACAGCGACCCACCCCCACCCCGGAAGAGGAAATTCAGCAAATGGCCTTCAGATTTCAACTCCAACACTGCTCTCCCTGGGTCTCCAGCCTGATAGCCTTTGGACCTGAACTGTAGTATCAGCTCTTCCTGGGTCTCTAAGCTGCCAGCTTGGGGTACAGATTTTGGACTTACCAGCCCCCATAATCGTGTGAGCCAACTGCCTAAAATAAACCTCTCTATATATACACGTCCTGTTGGTTCTGTCTCTCTGTAGGACCCTGACTAACACAAGGTCTCTCAGGAAGTCACAGTTAATACATGGACCAGAACTACAGTCATCCAAAGGTAGCTCTCACATGGCTGGCACGATGGTGCTGATTGCTGGTGGAAAACTTCAGTTCCTTCCCATTTGGGCTTCTCCACATGGTTCCAGGCATGACAGGTGGCCTCCTCAAGAGCAAATGATCCCATGTGATCCAAGTGAGGGAGAGTCAGGCAGAAACTATCCTTTTCATGATCTAGCCTCAGAAATCATTTAGCATCACTTCTGCCATATCCTATTTCTTAGATGAAAATCACTAAGTCTAATCCACATTCAGATGGAGGGGAACTAAGCTCTACTTTTTGAAGGGAAGAATGCCAAAGAATTTTTAAAAAGAGACAAAAATAAGCAAATGAGGAATCCCAGCAAAGTAATAAAAACTATAAAAAGTAACCAAATGGAGGCCAGGTGAGGTGGCTCACGCCTGTAATCCCAGCACTTTGGGAGGCCAAGGCAGGTGGATCACCTGAGGTCAGGAGTTCAAGACCAGCCTGACAAACATGGAGAAACCCTGTCCCTACTAAAAATACAAAAAATAGCTGAGCATGGTGGCACATGCCGGTAATCCCAGCTACTCAGGAGGCTGAGGCAGAAGAATAGCTTGAACCCGGGAGGCTGAGGTTGCGGTGAGCCAAGATCATGCCACTGCACTCCAGCCTGACTGACAAGAGCAAAACTCCATCTCACACACACACACACACACACACAAAGTAAACAAATGGAAATGCTAGATTTGGAAAATACAGTATCTAAATTAAAAAATTCACTAGACAGGTTTAAAAGCGGACTAGGGATGACAAAAGCAGGTCAGTAAACATGAAGATCGATTTAGAAATTATCCAACCTTAAAAATATAAAGAAAACATTTTGGGAAAAAGCATTTAACAGAGTTTTAATGACCTGTGAGACAGTATCAAGAAGTCCAACATACATGCAAGACAAAAGGAACACATCACAGTCAACCTGCTGAAACACAAAGATAAATAGAATATCTTTAAAAAAAAAAAAAAAAACCACAGAAGACAATCACTCAAGAAATTGCCAACTTATTTTCTACAGCAGACATATACCACACCACATACCCCCATCATTTCACGTATAGGTATTTATCGAAGACAAAAAGTCTATGTCTACATAGACTTGAACATGAATATTCATAGCAACTTTATTCACAATAGCCCCAAATTAGAAACAATGCAAATATTCATCAATAAGAGAATGGATAAACAATCTGTGGTATGTCCATGTAAATGGAACAAACACTACTCACCAATAAAAACAACAAACATGGATGAAATTCAAAATCACCATGCTGAGTGAAAGAAGCTAGTCACAAAATGATACCTACTGTAGGATTCTATTAATATGAACTTCAAAATACTTTATATGGACAAAAATTAGACCAGTGGTTTCCTGAGGGGGAGCTGTAGAAGGAAGAGGGAAGGATGGATTACAAGAGGCACAAGGAATCTTTTGAGGATAAAAGATTGATTGTGGTATGGTTTCATGGCTATTTAACTGTCAAACTCATTAAATTTTAAACGAGTAAAATGTATTGTATATAAATTATTCCTCAATAAAGTTGATTTAAAAAAAAAAAAGTGGCCAGAGGGAGAAAGACACATCACACACAAGGGAACAATGATATGAATACCAGCTGACTTGTATTAAAAAAACAATGGAGGCCAGAAGTGACATCAGCAAGGTAGTAGAATAGGATGCCTCAGACTTCCTATAGCAGCTCCCCCATAGAAACGATAACTTAACAATATAGTTCAAAAAGCCTTTATGAGAACTTCAGACACCAGTTAGGAATTCACAGCCCCACAGGCAAGCTCAAAGCCTAGGACTGCACTGAAATGAGTAAGAAAAGCCATTTCTTTTCTTTCTTTCTTTCTTTTTTGCTTTCTTTGAGACGGAGTTTCACTCTTGGTGCCCAGGCTGGAGTGCAATGGTGCCATCTCGGCTCACTGCAACCTCCACCTCCTGGGTTCAAGTGATTCTCCTGCCTCAGCCTCCCGAGTAGCTGGGATTACAGGCATGTGCCACCACACCCGGCTAATTTTGTATTTTTAGTAGAGACGGGGTTTCTTCATGTTGGTCAGGCTGGTCTCAAACCCCCAACCTCAGGTGATCCGCCTGCTTCGGCCTCCTAAAGTGCTAGGATTACAGGCGTGAGCCACCGCGCCCGGCCAAGAAAAGCCATTTCATGTTAACTGAGTCAGCTCCTTCCTCAAGCTAGCACAGCTCTATGCAATCAAGAGGAAATGTTTACCTCACAACTTCTCCCTCAGGAGAAAAAGAGAAAAGTGGAATGTACATCCAGCATTCCAGCTTTTCAGTGGACTGCCCAGGGGACTGGTTTCTGCCTTGCCACACTTGCTGCAGGCACAAAGACAGAACTCAGCAAGTTGTTGCTGCGCTAGCAACTTATAATACAGTAGACAAAAGCCAACACAGCTCCATATGGTTGGGAGAAAGCAACCAGCTTGTGGCTCCTTACTTGGGAGGGAAAGAGAAGAGTGGAATGTATGTCTAATGTTTCAGTTTTTCGGAGGACTTCCCAAGGGACTGATTTCTATTTCACCTGACTTGAAGGACTGATGGAACTGGGAGACCTTGGAGACCCAGGGGCCACAAAGAACAAAAGAGAGTTAAGAGATTTGTTGCATTCCAGAGAAGCTACAATACCAAAGATAGATAACAGAAGGAGCAAGAGAGACTACAAGCTCCTGAAAAAGAAATCAGAAAACCTCTCTAATTGGTAAATTACATGCACAAGCCCAGAGAGGCAATAGCCCCACAAAAGGTTTGAGAGATCCTCGGAATCTCCAGCCAGGATGATTGGTGAAGGTCTTCCTCTGTACAAAGTGAGTTCATAAAGATCGAAAGGGCTGGCTGTTCTTTCAAATGCACAAATCACAACAACAAAAAACAAGGCACATGTTACAGAGAAACATGTACCAATAAAGGGAAAAAATTAATTTCTAGGAATCAATCCTAAAAAAAAAAGATCTAAGAATTATCTGACAAAAAATTCAATATAATCATCTTAAAGAACCTCAGCACTATACACGATAACCCAGAAAAACAACTAAATGTAATCAACAGAACAATGCATGAGCAAAATAAGAATTTAACAGACAGAAGCTATTTAAAGAACCAAAACAATATTATGGAGCTAAAATATACAGTAACTGAACTGAAACATTCACTAAAGAGGATCAACAGCAGTCTAGATCAAGCAGATTACTTAGCGAACCCAAAGACAGGTCATTTGAAATAATCAAGTCAGAAACAAAAAAAGAAAAAGAATGAAGAAAAGTGAAGAAAGCCTATGGGACTTAGATACCATAAAATAGATCAATATACATACTATGGAAGCTCCAGAAGGAATTGAGTGAGAAACAAAGAGCTTATTTGAAGAAATAAGAGCCAAAAACTTCCTAAATGCGAAGATATTGCAGGTTTGGTTGCAGACCACCACAATAAAGTGAGTCACACGAATTTCTTGGTTTCCCAACGCATAGAAAAGCTACATTTACACTATACTGTAGTCTATTAAGTGTACAATAGCATTACATCTACAAAGTCGATATCTTAATGTAAAAATACTTTATTGCTAAAAAAAAATGCTAACAACCATCTCCGCCTTCAGCAAGTTGTAATATTTTGGCCCGTGGATGGTCTTGCCTCAATGTCGATGTACGTTGATGAATCAGAGTGGTAGCTGATGAAGGTTGGGGTGGCAGTATCCACTTCTTTTTTTTTTTTTTTTTTTTTGAGACGGAGTCTTGCTCTGTCACCCAGGCTGGAGTGCAGTGGCCGGATCTCAGCTCACTGCAAGCTCCTCCTCTCGGGTTCACGCCATTCTCCTGCCTCAGCCTCCCGAGTAGCTGAGACTACAGGCACCCGCCACTTCACCCGGCTAGTTTTTTGTATTTTTTAGTAGAGACGGGGTTTCACCGTATTAGCCAGGATGGTCTCGATCTCCTGACCTCATGATCCGCCCGTCTCGGCCTCCCAAAGTGCTGGGATTACAGGCTTGAGCCACCGCGCCCGGCCCCACTTCTTAAATAAGAAAACAGTCAAGTCTGCTGTATCAGTTGTCTCTTCCCTGCATGAAAGATTTCTCTGTAGCATGCAATGCTGTCTGACAGCATTTACCCATAACAGCACTTATTTTGAAATTGGAGTTGATTCTCTTCAAATCTGCTGCTGTTTTATCAACTAAGTTTATAAAATATTCCAAATTATTTGTTGTTATTTCAACAATGTTCACAGCATCTTCACGGGAGATTCTACCTCAAGAAATATTTTCTTTGCTCATCTGTAAGAAGCAACCCCTTGTCTGTTCAAGTTTTATCATGAGATTGCAGCAATCCAGTCCCAACTACAAGTACCACTTCTAGTGCTAGTTATCTTGCTTTTCCATTACATCTGTGGTGACGTCCTCCACCCAAAGTCTTGAACCCCTCAAGGTCATTCATGAGGGCTGGAATTAACTTCTTCCAAACTCCTGTTAAGACTGATGTTCTGACATCCTCGCATGAATCAAAAATGTTCTTAATGGCATCTAGAATGATGATTCTTTTCTAGAAGGTTTTCAATTTACTTTGCCCAGATTTATCAGACAAATCACCATCAATGGCAACCACAACTTTACGAAATGTATTCCTTAAAAGTAGGACTTGAAAGTCAAAATGACTCCTTGATCCATGGGCTGCAGAATGAATGTTGTGTAAGCAGGCGTGAAAACAACATGAATTTCCTTATATATCTCCATCAAAGAGATATATCCCAGATGCATTGTCAGTAAGCAGTAGCATTTCAAAAGGAATCTTAGCTAGTTCTTCTGGATAACTTGCTACAGCTTCTGTGTCAGTACTTGCTGCTTTACCTTGAACTTTTATGTTATAGAGATGGCTTCTTTCTTTAAACCTCATGAAACAACCTCTGAGATTCCAACTTTTTTTTTTTCTTGCAGCTTCCTCACCTCTCTCAACCTTTATAGAATTGAAGAGTTGGGGCGTGCTCTGGATTAGGCTGTGGCTTAAGGAAATGTTGTGGCTGGTTTGATCTTCTATCCAGATCACTCTATCCATATCAGCAATAAGGCTGTTTCACTTTCTTATCATTCATGTGTTTACTGGAGTAACGCTTTTAATTTCCTTCAAGAACTCTTCCTTTTCATTCATAACTTAGCTGTTTGGCATAAGAGGTCTAGCTTTGGTGTATCTCAGCTTTCATCATGCTTTCCTCACTAAGCTTATTCGTGTCTAGCTTCTGATTTCATATAATGTCTTCCTTTACATGGAAAGGAAGATGTAATTCTTCCTTGAGTTGCATCTTCCTTTTCACTTGAACACTTAGAGACCACTGTAGAGTTCTTAACTGGCTTAATTCCAGTATTGTTGTGTCTGAGGGTATGGGGAGGCCTGAGGAAAGGAAGAGTCATAAAACACACATTTATCAATTAAGTTTGCCATCTTATGTGGGCATAGTTTGTGGTACCCCAAAACAATTACAACACTAACATTAAAGATCACTGATCACAGATCACTGTAACAGATAAATAATAATGAAAAGTCTGAAATATTGTGAGAATTTTCAAAATGTGACAGAGACACAAAGTGAGCACATGCTGTTGAAAAAATGGCCCTCACAGACCTGCTTAATTCACGGTTGTCACAAACCTTCCATTTGTGAAAAACACAGTATCTGCAAAGTGCAATAAAGAGGAGCATAATAAAACAAGGTATGCCCGTATAAGAAAAGAAATGAACAAATTCATGAGGCTTAAAAGGACTCCAAGTAGGATGACCTAAGGAAGACCATAGAAACACATAATCAAATTGTCAAAATTCAAAGACAGAATCATGAAAGCAACAAAAGAAAAGTTATTTGTCATCTATAAGGGAGCACTCATACAATATCAACATATTTCTTAGCAGAAACATCACAAGTCAGAAAGGAGTGACATTATATATTCAAAGTACTAAAAGAAAAAGTCTGCCAACCAGGAATACTATTTTGGCAAAACTGCTCTTCAAAAATGAAGGTGAAATAAATGAAGGAGACCTTTCTAGATCAACAAAAACTTAGGGAGTTTATCACGAATAGACCTGCCTTGCAAAAATTGCTGAATGGAGTCCTTCAAATTGAAACAAAAGGATACTAGACTGCAACACAAAAGCAAATGAAAATATAAAGTTCTCTAATAAAGGTAAATATAAGATAGGTACAGAATCCTGTAGTACTATAATGGTGGTGGTATATAAATCACTTTTGATTTAGGCATACAATTTAAAAGATAAAAGCACACACAACTATATAAAATTATGCATACTGTAATTGCTAGAGCAACTACTAAAATAAATATAGTCAGGTACAGCTAAAAATCCACTAATGGCATTAAAATGAATAGTAAAAACCGTCAATTAGCCCAAAAGAAATTAGCAAGGGGGGTACAGAGAAACAAACAGTACAACAGCAAGATGGCAGACTTCAACACAGTTATATCACTAATTACATTAAATTTAAATGGAATAAATACTTCTATTAAAAAGCAGAGACAGCCAGACGCAGTGGCTCACGCCCATAATCTCAGCACTTTGAGAGGCCAAGGTGGGCAAATCACCTGACCTCAGGAATTCAAGACCAGCCTGGACAACATGGCAAAACCCTGTCTCTACTACAAATACAAAAAAATTAGCTAGGTATGGTGGCACATGCCTGTAGTCCCAGCTACTTGGGAGGCTGAGGCAGGAGAATCGGTTGAACCTAGGAGGCAGAGGTTGCAGTAAGCTGAGATCGCGCCACTACACTACTGCCTGGGCAACGGAGTGAGGCTCCAACTCAAACAAACAAACAGAGAGAGATAGACTGGACAAACAGCAAGGCTCAACTATATGCTGTCTATAAAAACTGCACTGTAAATATAAAGACAGGTTGGGGTAAAAATTAAAGATGAAAAGCATATTAGCACACCAACAATAGGAAAAGAAAGACAGTGAGGCTAAATTAATAGCAGTCAACGCAGATACCAAGTCAAAGTGTATTCTCAGAGATAGAGAGGCATTTCATAGTGGTAATAGGACCAAGAAGATATAACAATGATAATTTATTTACTTAACAACAGAACATCAAAATACATGAAGCAAAACATTACACAGAAACTGAAAGAACTAAAGGGAGAAATGAACAAGTTCCCAGTCACAGATGAAGATTTCCATAAGCCACTCTCAGTAATTGATAGAAAAACTAGATTAAAAAGTCAGCAAGGATCTTATTATTGGAATAACACTATCACACCAACTTCATCTAGCTGACATTTATAGAATGTTATAACAAGCTCAGAATAAACAATCTATTCAATTGCATCTGGAGCATTCACCAAGATAGACTATAGGCTGAAGGGCAAATCTCAAGCAGCTCAAAAATTGACATCATTCAGAGTATGTTCCTGACTGCAATGGAATTAAATTAAAAATCAACAAAAAGATATCTAGAAAATACCCCAGTTATTTGGCTCCCAAACCAATTTAAATGCTAAATAACTCAAGGACCAAAGAAAGGGGGAAAAAAAAGAAAATTAGAAAATAGTTCTAACTTAATAGAAAAAAAAGATATAGCAAAATTTGTGAGATAAAAGCAAAGCAGTACTTAATGAGAAATTTATAGCTTTAAAATGTACACATTAAAAAAAGAAAAAAAGGCCAGGTGCAGTGGCTCACATGTGCAATCCCAGTGCTATCGGGAGGATTGCTTGAGGCCAGGAGTTTGAGACCAGCCTGGGAAACACAGCAAGCCTCTGTCTCTACAAAAAATAAAAATAAAAAAAATGAGCCAGGCACAGTGGCATGTGTGTGCAGTCCCTACTCAAGAGGCTGAGGTGGGAGGATCTGTTGATCCCAAAAGTTTGAGGCTGCAGTGAGCTACGATCATGCCACTGCACTCCTGGGTAACAGAGCAAGATTCTGTCTCTTAAAAAAAAAAGTGGGAGAGGGCTATCCCTAAAATCAATAATCTTAGTTTCTAACTTCAGAAAGAAAAAATTATACTCAAAGTATAAAGCAAAAAAAATTGTTTTAAAGAGAGAAGAAATCACTGAAATAGAAAATAGAAAACTAACAAAGCAAAAATTTGGTTCTTTGAAAAGATTAACAATATTGATAAATCTCAACCAAAAATTATGAAGAACAATAGAGACAAATTACTAATATTAGGAATGAAAAATGAGCCATCACTACAGATCCTATGGCCAAAAAAAGGAAAATAAGGTGTGTAGATTTGTATTATGCCAACTTAAGTGAAGCTGGAATTTCATTTCCCAGAATTCTCTTTATTGCATAGTTCTGGGTTATTGTGGACCACATGAGTTATGTCTGAGACGTGAAAGGCAAAAATGAATCATCTCAGAAAGCTGGCACATACTGTCACTTATTTCTTGGTTCTCCGTTCTCCTTGTTAGTGTGGGGCAGCACTTGCACCTTCAGCTCTTTGTAGTTTCTGCCACATTTCTTCCTTCAGCTTTTTTTTTTTGAGATGGAGTCTCGCTCTGTCACCCAGGCTGGAGTGCAGTGGCACGATCTCAGCTCACTGCAAGGTCCGCCTCCCGGGTTCATGCCATTCTTCTGCCTCAGCCTCCCGAGTACCTGGGACTACAGGCGCCCACTACCACGCCTGGCTAATTTTTTATATTTTTAGTAGAGACGGGGTTTCACTGTGTTAGCCAAGATGGTCTTGATCTCCTGACCTTGTAATCCGCCCGCCTTGGCTTCCTATAGTGCTGGAATTACAGGCATGAGCCACCGCATCCGGCCCCTTCAGCTTTCTTGACTCGAGCCAGGTATACATTTAGCTAGCTTCTTCTGTCAGAAAGCCCATTCATCAAGGTTAGGAGTCTCAGCAGAAAAAAAAGAGTTCAACACAGATTTCAATGTATCCTCATGGATACTACCTCCACAGGTAGAGTTTGTCCTTACTTCTACCACTTCACATTCATCATCTCTTCCTAAGTGCCCTCCTTATTGACTTCAAGTTCCAGAACCAGACATGAAATCCACCATCTCTCATAACTATTTAATCAGCTTCCACATTCACATTAGGTCAAATCCAAAACAATCTGACAACTTATAAAAAATAGACAAATTCTCTGAAAGACACAAGTTACCAAAGCTTGCTCAAGAAAAAAACAAGTAACTTAGGTAACCATGTGTGTGGATTTAAAAAACGATGGAACAGAATAGTATTCAGAAACAGACCCACACATACACAACAAAATAATTTTCAATGAAGGTGCTGAAGTAATTCAATGAAAAAATAAAACTTCCAGTAAGTGATGCTACAACTGTATATATGAAAAAAATTACTCATCTGCACACACACACACACACGCACACACACACATTCATTCAAGAGGAATCACAGACATAAATACAGTTTCCAAAAGAAAACAGGAGAAAAACTTTGCAGCTTTGGGATAGATAAGATTTCTTAAGACACTAAAAGTACTATTCATTTAAAAAAATTGTCAACAGGACTTCATCAAAATGTAAAATGTCTACTTATTAAGAGATACCATAAAGAAAATCAAAAGCAAACCACAAACTGGAAGAAAATATTCACAATGCACAGATCTAATAACATAAAAAGCATTAATAAAGCAACAAATAATCCAATTAAAAACTGGGAAAAAGAAATGACACTACACAAAAAGTATACCATGACCATGAAAAGCACATAAAAAGGTACTCTACGTAAGTCATCAGAGAAATACCAATTAAAATCATGAGAGAGCATTTCATACTTACTAGAATGACTGAAATTAAAATACTGACACCACATGTCGGCAAGGATACGGAAGTATTTGAATTACCATTTATTGATGATGGAATACAAAATGGTACAACCATTCTGAAAAATAATTTGGGTATTTCCTATAAAAGCTAAACATATGCCTACCCTATGACCCATCCTTTCTTTTCTTATATTATCCAAAAGAATTGAAAACATTCATCCATAAAAAAGATATGTACAAGAAAGTTTACAGCTTTATTCATAATAGCCAAAAAACTAGAAATAACTTAAATACCAATCAAAAGGACAATAAAAAAATTGTGGTATAATCAAACCAGGAATAAACTGCTGATACATGTGATCACATGGATGAACCTCAAGTGAAAGGAGCCAGACACAGTGAGTACATGCTGTTACGATTCCATTTATATGAAGTTTAACAAGAGAAAGAACTAATCTATGGTGATAAAAATCACGTACAGTGAATGCCTATTGGAGGGTTAGCTGGTAGGAGCACACAGGAACTTTATAGGATGATAGAAGTGCCCTACATCTTGATTAGGGTATTGATTAAACAGGAGTACTTATTTGTACTCTTTCAAATTATATACTTAAGTACATTTCATTCTATGCACATTTTACCTCAAAATAAAAAGAAAAAATTCATGTACGGAAATTTCAGCATTCATTAACAGGATGAAATTATATTTTCCAGGCCAGGCATGGCAGTTCACACCTGTAATCCCAGCACTTTGTGAGGCCGAGACAGGAAATCACTTGAGGCCAGGAGTTCGAGACCAGCCTAGAAAACATGGCAAAACCCTGTCTCTACTAAAAACACAAAAATTAGCTGGGTGTGGTGGCACACACCTGTAATCCCAGCTATTCGGAAGGCTAAGGCACAAGAATCACTTGAACTTAGGAGGTGGAGGTTGCAGTGACCTCAGATAACGCCACTGCACTCCAGCTTGGGCAACAGAGTAAGACTCTGTCTCAAAAATAAAAAAATAAAAATACACACACACACACGCTCACTCCAAAACAGCATGTTTTGAAAAAGATTTTAAAAAACCTTCAAGTTTAAAAGTGAAAACTTAAAAGTGCTACCATATTTATTAACATGAATATTGTTCCAAATTTAAGAATTTCTCTGAAACGTAAGAAATTTCAATAGAGTACTGTGGCCTGTGTTCACATCTACTACAAATTAGTTTTGTGATGTTATTCTGCTTCTTTAAGCAGAATGGCAATGGAATAAAGATTCAGATACATGGGAAAGGTAACAGAAAGTAACAGAAAGCTCAAAATAGAGAAGGCATCATACCTGTTGGGAGAGGTATATATATCCTTTTTTCTAACCTTCTTCGCAAAGCTTCATCAATGTCCCACGGGAAATTCGTAGCAGCCAATACCATAACCATTCTGGAAGGATCATCATTTTCTAAAGCTCCTCCAACTCCTATACACAGGAAGGGAGGAAAAGATAGTGTTTTTCTTACAACCCTTTACACTTTCATTCAGTTAACATTTCTGTTAGCCAAAGTGACAGAAGCAATGATGAAGAAGACAGTGTAGTCCTAACCTCTGTGTGGTGGCAAAACCAGACTCATCAACGGATAACTACAAAACAAAGAAGTAGAAGAATTCACATAACCCAGTGTGGGATTTTTCTTTTTTTGTTTTTTTCTTGTGTAACCCAGTGCAGGATTTTAATCCAATAAAAATATCCATTTTTCTGTAAGAAAATGAATGTATATTTCCTCTGAAAAGAAAAGGCATGGGAGATTAGGCTCTGTTTTATTCCTCTTATTTCTTTGAAATCATAAAGTTCCGCAAATATTTTACTTTAGTTTTTTAGTCTATTTTCTCAAGAAGTGGAAACAGAGGGTTCACATTTACTTAATATTCTAGCATGCAATTATAATTTTGAAAGACAGGTTATATTTCCATGATGTTGTCCTTTAAACTTTTAAGTGACTTGTAAAAAACAAACAAGACATTTAAGAATGAACCCAGTAATCACAGATAAAAATAACCAAACGAACTACATGTACGTACACAGTGTCTCCTTTTTAGAATAAAAAATTTCAGGTCACACAACAGAAACTCTAGAAAATATGTAGTGAAAAATAAAAGATAAAAAACCCGTAAATTTTACTGATAAGACTTTCTAGTCTGGCATAATAAAGTACTAGTGGATTTAAAGCAACCTAGCTCAATATAGTTATTTTTTAAAAAAACAAGGTCTGGTTCCATTGTTCAGGCTGGAGTGCTCTGGCATGATGTTGGCTCACTGAAACTTACAACATTTTATTATTACTAAACTCCAATCATTATGACAAAGAATCAAGCTGTCCAACTAATAATCAACAATAATCACAAATATCCCTCAATGAAATTCAGCTGACTAAATTTGTATTCAGTAATTTCCTTTTCCAATTTTAAACACCTAATGTTTTCCCCTATATCCCACCTCAAAAATAAAACATACTCATTCCTTTCTCTCATATTTTAGCAAAAGTTAAAATGGTAAACTCATTGAGGGAAGGGTCTCATAGTACATTTTAAGTATTCAGTAAGTATCCATAGTTGATGAATAACCATGACTGTTTTGAAACAATACAACTTGGATATTACTGGTGTTTTGTTGTTGTTGTTGTTATGAGACAGGTTCTTGCTCTGTTGCCCAGGCTGGAGTGCTATGGCACAATTACAGCTCACTGTGGCCTCCAACTCCTGCGGCTCAAGCTATCCTCCCACCTTAGCCTCCTGAGTAGCTGGGACTACAGGCACGTGCCACCACACCCAGCTACTTTTTAAAGTTGTTGCTTCAAGTCTTGCTATGTTAACCAGGCTGGTTTTGAACTCCTAGCCTCAAGTGATCCTCCCACCTCAGCCTCCCAAAGTGCTGGGACTACACGCATGAGCCACTGCACTCAGTCCCTCACCCTGGATATTTTTAAACATATTTTATCTGTTCTAATGTTTTGCTTGAACAGCCTCTTGTCTACCACACAACTAACTACCAGAGTAACTTATCTCTAAACGGCAGCTCTGAGCCCATAACCCTCTTCCTTCTAAGGCTCCTCAGGGCCCTTTTTCTCTGTCTGGATAACTCCTACCAATGCTTCAAAGTCCAACTCGGCTATCTCTTTCCATGACTCCCCCTTAGTCTTGGTGGTGCCTCTCCTGTGTTTCCACTGCACCCAGACTTTACTTCTACCCCAGAATGTACCAAAATGTATTATACTCATCTGATCAGTTGCCTGCTTCTCATCCAGATCAGTGGTTCTCACATTGTTTGATCTCAGGACCCTTTTATACTCTTAAAAATTACTGAGGCTGCATGCAGTGGCTCATGTCTATAATCCCAGCACTTAGACAGGCTGAGTCCAGAGGATCACCTCAGCTCAAGAGTACAACTACAGCCTGGGAAACATGACGAGACCCTGTCTTTACAAAAAAATAAAACTTAACCAGATGTGGTGGCATGCGCCTGTGGTCCCAGCTACTTAGGAGGCTGAGGCAGGAGGATTGCTTGAGCCCAGGAGGTCAAGGCTGCAGCAAGCTGTGTTCACACCACTGTACTCCAGCCTGGGCAACAGAGCAAGACTCTAAACCTTAAAAAAAAAAAATTATTAAGAACCCCAAACAGCTTTTTTGTGTGTGGAGTGTATCTATCAGTATCTTTAAAACTTAAAATAGATGGTGCATGGGTAAATTATAAGAAAAAAAAGAAAAAACCTAAAATTGAAATTTAAAAATATTAGTTCACTTAAAAATGATAAATTCATTACTTATTTACATATTTTAATGAAAAGTATGTTTTCCAAAATATTTTTAAAAAGTAGAGGGACTTTTTTTTTTTACATTTTTGCATATCTCTTTAATGTCTAACTAGAGAAAAGCGGGATTCTCATATCTGCTTCTGCTTTCTACCTTTTATGATACCCTACATCTTACAGCCTCTAGAAAACTCTACTGTACATTGTGAGAGAATGAGAGTGAAAAAGAAAAGGCAAACAATGACTTGATATTCCTATGAAAATAGTTTTGACCTTGCAGATTCTTTAAAGGGTCTCAAGGATCCCTAGGACTCTAGATCACGCCTCTAGAACCTTTGCTCCAAATAGTAAGCTCCTTGAAGGCCACAGTAGCCTTTTTCTTTGTAACCTCAGAACCTGAAATGGTGCAATGCTTTCTGGGTGCATGAACAAATGGGTGAATGAACAAATAATTAAACTTAGGTTGCCTTCTAATCCATCCATTGATTATGAGTTTACACAAAATATTGAAAAATAAGAGTTTCGAAACAATAATGAAATATCAATTACCATCCATCTGAATGAGCAGTTCAGACTTGACCCTGCGACTTGCCTCATGTTCATCAGAGGTTCCTCTTCGACTGCAGATAGAATCTATCTCATCAATGAAGATCGTGGTAGGGGCATAAAATCTAGCCTTTATGAAAATATTTTAAAGAAATCATTCAATAATCTCATAAAACAATCGGAGTACTTAAAAAAATCTTTAAAAGCAATGGCAAAAGAGAGCAGAAACTTCTCACTGTTTTAATGCCATCACCTGGTTATGGCAAAGGCTAAATCAATCATTCCCATGAGAAAAAAGAAATTTCTAAAAATAAAGGTTATATGGCTGGTGAAGTTGGGTGATAGATACATAGGGGTTCATTGTACTATGCTTTCTACATTCATGTCTGAAAATTTCCTTAATGAAAAATTTTTCAAAAATAAGTCAATCTCAATCCTCACATATACATTCTTAAGTTACTGCAAATCCCGTATGAAAAAGGAATAAACTTTAATGACAGGTCAGGCTCTGATTTTTAAAATACATATTAAAATATTCTTCTCTTCCATCAGCTCACTAGAGATGCAGAAATACCAGTCAACCCACACACACAACCAAAGTCTCTTCCTCCACCCTCAGTGGACAGGATGCCAAAAGGCCTTGCCGTACCTTAAAGAAAAAGATACACTGAAGATACACCAACTACCCCACAAAACTCATCATCCCATTTCTCGTCAGTGTGTCAAGAACTATTAAAATAGAACTACACTGCCCTTTTCAAAAAAGATTCCAGGTGGACAGAACTGATTTATGGGAGCATCATAGGCCTACACACACTACTTTAAAATCTGAATTTATCGTCACTCACCATCTCAAACAACAGACGAACTAACTTCTCAGATTCACCTCTATATTTAGATGTCAGCGTAGAAGAGGAAACGTTGAAGAACGTTGTACCACATTCAGTGGCAACAGCTTTAGCTAGCATAGTTTTACCAGTGCCTGGGGGTCCAACCATCAGTACACCCTGACATTTCAAAAGATGAATTAAATGATTTATCAAATTAAAAAAGTTTTATAAATTATCATCAGCTATTAATGTACATTAAGATTTTCCCATCAAAAGATAAACTCAAAATTGTCACAGTAAAATCATGATGCATTTAGCAAGAGTATCATTTTATAGCTAGAAAAAAATGAAGAAATTTCACAAAATGTCTCAAGTCAGAGGTAGTCAGAGATAATCTAACAAAAAGCCTAGACAACAAACAGTTTTCTCATATATTTAGACAGAATCTCAGTTTCCTGAACCTGGCATATGATATATACATATAATACTGAGCACTGCTTAAAAGCAACTGTTCTGTTTACACATATTAAAAATAAGACATTTTCTATCACATGTGGCAGAATTACACATTCCTTACCCTCTATGAGGGACAGAAGCTATCTTCCACAGTGCATTTATAATATACAGCTTTCAGTAAAAAATAAAGACCCATTTATGAGTTAATAAGGTAACAGTAAAAAAATCCAGTGGTGATTCAAACATAATCAAATTAGCAAGATTTGTATCATTTTAAAGTGTTAGACAGTTTATATAAAACAGTGATAGTGATGAAAGAGCCAGTAAATGCAGAATAAAAACCAAACTTTAGTTACTTCTTAGTTTTGAAAACAAACATAAAAGTATTCTATAAAAACAAATCAGTGAGGAATAAAAATTATTCAAGGAAACCAATCCTCTAGTCTTAAAAAACTAATGGGTTCTTTAATTATTTTCTTCCAGTACTTTAGAGTTTAAACACATAGCTCACACTAAATTTTTGTGCATAATATTTGGTGATTCCTTAAGAGGAATTCTGATCCAATTGCTACTTTGGTTTGACAAGCTTCTGGGGATTTAAGCTTTGAAAACTATGTGTATGTCAAAGTTCCATGAACTCCAAGTTCAGAAACTGTCCAAATGCTTTTCTAGCTATAGAATTTTGACACACAGATCAACCAGGAATCACTAAGATTTGAAACATTAGTTTTAAAAAAATATTTTGTTTTGTTAGGGAGCCCTCAACTTTGCATGAGGTTGAGATTTTAAAAACCATGAAAACGACCAATTGATGCTATAGGCATAGCCAGAGCAAAGTTCTTATTTCTGCGATGCCTTTTTCCATTCTCTCTGAGAGGGCCATCCTGTAATGCCATTAATGTGGCCACCTCCTATAGGAGTTCATTTCTAACATTAGCATCTGTTCATAGCTACTGTATGATATTTATAAACTTCACCTTCTCATGACATTACTCCTTTAATTAATTTCTCTCTTTCCTATATCTCTTTGTCTACTGGCTCTTTCCCCTCGGTATATAAATACACTTTAATCTGTCACGTTACAAAAAGCCCTTAAGGAAAGAACAGTCTCTTCAATAAATGTTGCTGGAAAAACTGGATAACCATATACAGAAGAATGACACTAGATGTCGATTTCTCACCATATACAAAAATCAAAATGGATTAAAGGCCATATACGAAAATCAAATCAAAATAGGTTAAAAACCTGAAACTATGAAACTACTAGAAGAAAACACTGGGGAAATGCTACAGGACATCAGTCCAGGCAGATTTTTTGTGTAAGACCTCAAAAGCACAGACAACCAAAGCAAAAACAGATGAACAGATTATATAAAACTAAAAAGCTTCTGCACAGCAAAGGAAACAACAAAGAGACACTCCCACAATGGGAGAAAATATTTGCAAATTATCCATCTGACAAGGGATTAGTAACCAGAACACATAAGCAGCTCAAGCAACTCAACAGCAAAAAGACAAATAATCCAATTTTAAAATGGGCAAAAGGTCTGAATAGACATTTCTCAAAAGACATACAAACGTCCAATAGATATAAAATGCTCAACATCACTAATCATTAGAGAAATTCAAGTCAAAACCAAAATGAGATCATCTCACTCCAATTAAAATGGCTTTCATCAAAAAGATAGCTAATAATAGATGATGGTGAGGATATGGAAAAAGGGGAATGCTCCTATACTGTTGGTGGAAGCCACCGTGGAAAACTGTGTGGAAGTTCCTCAAAAAACTAAAAGTAGATCTACCATATGATCCAGCAATTCTACTACTGGGTATATATCCAAAAAAAGAAAAAAAAAAAAAAAAGGGAATCAATATATCAAAGAGTTATTTGCACTCCTGTCTTTATCACAGCACCGTTCACAACAGCCAAAACATGAAATCAACCTAAGTGCCCAACAATGGATGAATGGAGAAAGAAAATGTGGTGTATATATAATGGAATACTATACAGCCATAAAAAAGAATGAAATCTTGTCATTTGTAGCAACATGGATGGAGGTGGAAGTCACTACGTTAAGTGAAATACACCAAGCACAAAAAGACACATATCACATGTTTTCATTCATTTGTGGGAGCTAAAAAAGGATCTCATAAAGACACAATAGACTGATGGTTACCAGAGGCTGGGAAGGGTAGGGGTCAAGGGAGAATTAAGAGAGGCTGATTAATGAGTACAACTTGATAGATCAGTAGTGTGACCATAGTTTACAATAGTCTATTGTATATTTCAAAATAACTAGAAGAGAATAATTTAATAATTTGATTATTAAATAATTAGCATGAAGACAAATGTTAAAGGTAGTGGATATCCCATTTACACTGATTGGATCTTTACAAATTATGCAAATATATTATCACATGAACCCCAAAAGTATGTACATTTATTATGTATCAATTCAAAAACACAAATGTTTTAAAAAGATAGATAAAATTGACACCAAAAAAAAAAAAAATCCTTCACTTGACTCTACAAATCCTCTAGCTACTATCAACCTCTCCTTCCTCTCACAGCCGACCTTCAATGGTTTATGCTATTTCTTCTTCATAAGCTACAACATGACTTTAGTCTTCACCAATTCACTAAAAATACTTCATTTACTAACCTAATGACCACTCTTCAGTCGGGCCTCCCTGACTTCTCTTTGACGCTGCTTTGATTAATACATGGTATTAATCCCCCTCTTCTTGAAACCCTGACACTGCCCTTTTCCTGACACTTCTGCTCTCTGGCTATGTTCACCGCCTCAGATCTCCTCTTTCCTCTGCCCTTTACATTCCCAAAGCAATTCTAAACCTTTCCCTTTAAAAACTCCTGAACAAACTCATCCATACCCATATCATCAACCAACCTTTCTATCTCACAATTTTACTGAATTTTATCTGAAGCTCCCGGCCTCTATTTCGAATTAGCTGCTGAGTATTTACTGAAACACATTTTGTTTCTATTTAAACCTGCTCCTTTCTCTATTTCCAATATCAGTTCCCTGCACCCTGTATAATAAAGAATTTAGCTGGCCTTTGTCCCCGGTCCCTGGAAAATAGCCTCTAAAACCGTGGAAATACCCTACCGACAGGATTATTTTTGTTATCACAATAGGCCCTGAAATTTTATGCTAATCAGGTGACTCATGGTGGGCCCCTATATAGTTAACACCAACAAGACAACTCAGGATGGGGGGGTGACCATGCCAGGAAAACCAACCATGTGATTACAGAGCTGGGGCTTTGAGCCATGTGATATCAACTCAACCTCTGGGGAGAGGAAGAGAACAAGAGATTAAGAACCATGGGCAATGATTCAATTGATCACGTGAGCGTCCCTAATTGGCAATACTCTATGTATTTCTCTTAGTCCATTTGTGTTGCTACAAAGAAATACCTGAGGCTGGGTAATTTTAAAGAAAAAAAGGTTTATTTGGCTCACAGTTCTGCGGGCTGTAAAGGAAGCATGGTGCCTGCACCCGTTCAGCTTCTAGTGATGGCCTCATGCTGCTTCCACTTATAGAGAAAGGTAAAAGGGAGCCAGCAGCTTGCAGAACTCACATGGCAAGAGCAGAAGCAAGAGAGAGGGGCAACAGCCACTTCTCATGAGAATGAACAGAGTGAGGACATACTCATTACCACGAGGTCAACACCAAGCCATTCATGAGGGATCTGTCCCCATGGCCCAAACTCCTCCCATTAGGCACCACCTCCCAACACTACCACATCAAGAATCAAATTTCAACATGAGATTTGGTGGGACAAATAACCAAACCATATCCAAACTACAGCAGTACTATCACACGTCCATGTGATGCCATAATCTCCATATTGTCACACTTCCAGGAGAGTAAAGCATCCTGACTCCAGGAAGAGAGGGCGAAAGAAGCGTCACCTTGCGCATCCTTCTAGAACTCGCCCTGTAAGTTTCTCCTTTTGGCTGGTTCCGATTTATATCCTTTGGCTATAATAACAGTATCATTGTAAGTGCAGCTGCTCCCTGAACGACTCAGGGGTTGGGGCACCAATCCCCTACACAGTCAAAAATCTGCATATAATTTTTGATTCCCAAAAAAACATAACAATGAATAACCTATTGTTGACTTGAAGTCTTGCTGATAACAAAAACTGTAAACACGTATTTTGTATATGTATTGTATATTGTATTCTTACAATAAACATAGAAAAAAGAAAACATTATTAAGAAAATTATGATAAAAATATATTTATTATTCATTAAATGTAAGTGTGTCACCTTAAAGGTCTTCAGCTTGGATAGGCTAAGGAGGAGGAGGAAAAGGAGGGGTTGGCCTTGTTGTCTCTGGGGCGGCAGAGGCAGAAGAAAAGCCATGTGTAAGGGGATCCGCAATATTCATGCCTATGTTGTCCTGGGCTCGACTGTAAGGCCTCCCTAAGTTCTGTGAGTTGTTCTAGAGAATTATCAAACCTGAGAGGGTAGTGGGAACCCCTGAATTTGTAGCCAGCTGGTTGTAAGAGTGACCCAGGGACCCCCAGGCTTGCAGCTAGTGTCTGAAGTGAGGGCAGTCTTGCGGAAAACTGGGCTCTCAACCTGTGAAGTCTGGCCCAACTCTAGGTAGGTCATGTCAGAAGTCATTCAATTCAAGCCTGGAATCTGGGAGTCATACAACTTGTCTCTCCCACATCCCTGTAAACAGTCAGTCACTTATACCTTCTAAACATCTCTCACAAATCCATTGATTCTTCACTAACCAAAAAGCCCATGCCTTTCTACAGGTATCTGTCCTCACTGTTTGGCTAGATTATTTCACCAGCCTCCTGATGAGATTACTTTTTCATGTCCATCTACGTCCATCCCCAACCTATCCTCCATACTGCTACAGAAACGATATCTTCCTACACTTGCAAATACCCTTCTACTAAAAACTCTTCAGTGGCTCACTGACATCTTTGGCATGGCATGCAGGGCTCTTCGTGAGAAGTAGGTCACACCAACCACTCCAGCAGTGTCTTTTGTTACTATGTCCCATATAAACACTCTATCCTTCCAGCCACACTGAACTACGGAAGATTCCTCACATATACTATGTTCTCTTACACTTTTCATGTGTTTGTACATGATATCCACTCTGCCTTAGAGCCTTTCTTCATCACATCTACCTGTTTAACTTCTATTCATCTTTCAAGTCTCAGCTCAGAGTCACCTGCTCTGAGAGGCCATCCCTGATATTATTCTCCACAGCAGACTAAGTCCCTCCTCCTCTCTCCTGCCATAGCAGTGAGTTCATTACTCTTTCAGACACTAGTCACACTGTCCTCAACAAATACTGCACTTAACACATGGCCTCCATTAAACACATGCTTATTCACCCAAAGACCATGAGCTTCTTGGGGGCTATTATTATTCACTCATTTTGGTATCCTCCGCACTTAGCCTATCACGTGACACAAGGTAAATACTCAATAAATATGTATTTACCCAGTGTAAATGTATCCAATTCTTACTAAGTACTACGCCCTGAGGAAAAAAAATTGAATCTATCAGGAATCACACATAAATCCTCAAGAGACTTTTAATCTATTAGAAAATATAGATAGATAAATTATGACGCAGTCTAAGAAGTGCTAAGATAGGCTGGATGATAAATGGATAGATGGCTAGAGTCTCAATGTAAGAGTGATTCAAGCATATGTTTATACTTCAGCCACTGAAAATACAGTAGTCTATTTCTTGGGCATCTCCTTATTTTCTAAGTAAAATTTTAAATGTTGCCTTTATAAAAATCATATAATCTGATCTTAAAACTTATAAAGAAGGACCTCGCTATTATTCTGTTACAGAAAAGTTCATCCCAGAGATACGTATTTTTGAAAAGGCACTTAATATCTCCGTCTTTAACTTCTCTCACAAGCTTCAGCCCTGTATTTCTTTTTTTTTTTTTTTTTTGAGACAGAGTCTCGCTCTGTCCCCCAGGCTGGAGTGCAGTGGCGCAATCTCAGCTCACTGCAAGCTCCACCTCCTGGGTTCACACCATTCTCCTGCCTCAGCCTCCCGAGTAGCTGGGACTACAGGCGCCCGCCACCACATCCGGCTAATTTTTTATTTTTAGTAGAGACGGGGTTTCACCGTGTTAGCCAGGATGGTCTCGATCTCCTGACCTCGTGATCCGCCTGCCTCAGCCTCCCAAAGTGCTGGAATTACAGGCGTGAGCCACCGTGCCCGGCCGGCCCTGTATTTCTAACTTGGTGCATTTCCACGTTAATATACCAAAATTTAAAACTCAAAAATAATTCCATATCTTTTTCCCCAGAAGCACCCCCTGCTCCTACTGAACTTTTAACATCAAGAACAATAAACCAGCGTCTTTCTCCTTCCTGAGCTCCACATTTATGTTATCATCACTATTCTGCCACAGACAAAACCCAATTATCTTTACCCCTGCCTTCTTCTTGACATATATATTACATCCAAAAGGTTACCAACTTCCTTCAGTAAATATCACTAGCATCTGTCCTTCCATTCCTAATTCATAATCACCATCCTAATTCAGGCTCTTTGAATTTTAAGCCTAAACTACTGCCAATCACTTCTGAACATGCTCTTTGCCTCCCATCTTTCTGTGTTCATTGCAACCAGACTGTTTTTTCCAACTCACCAGTTTAATTATGCTACCTACCTGCTCAAAGACGTCTCCCAAACATCTATAGAAAAAGAATAGAACTCCTGGGAAATAGTCTGGCCTCAACCTACCTTCCCATTGGAATCTTCCACTAATTTATGTTTTCAACATTTACATAATTCTACAGCCTCATTAACTCATTTTAACCTCACTATATCCTATGAGATAACTATTATTATTCCCATTTTATAGATAAGGAAAGTGAGGCATGGAGAAGTTCCATAACTTGCTCAAGATCACAGAATAAGTGGAAATGGTTAGAATTCGTATGCACCCAGTCTGGATCCAGGATCTGTGCCCCTTACCAATATTCTATGCTGCCTTCCTTACAAAACGTCAACGCATCTATTCCCAAACACACTTACACTTTCTCACTATATTCCACTGCTCACATCATGCATCCCCCTCAAGTTCCTACATCTCCAAAATGTCTCCTCCAACACAGTGAAATCCTCACAACCCTACAAATTGCAGCTTGAATCCCACGTCCTCAAGCATAAAGCCTTCTCTAATTATGTCATGTTTGTGCTTTGCTGAGCTTTCCAAGCACATGTGGACTGTACCACCCATTAGGCTCTGCTAGTGCCTAACGCTGAAAGCGATCTGTAACTGCCCAACTCTCTGTTTAGGATGTCTCACAGCTCAGGGACTCTGTCTTGAGAAACAAGGAACCTTACATATAACAGGGCTAAGTAAATGCCTGAAGGATAAAGGAATGGTATCACACAATGCAGACGTGTGCTATGGAGGGAAAGGCACATATAAACATAGGAAGCTGAGACACATTGAATTTTAAATTTTCTAAAGGTCTATTATGGTTGTCACAACCTATTTGGACTTCAATTTTCTAGTCTGTCAAATAATGGGGATTTAAGATGATCTCAAAGACTCATTCCAATTCTGAAATTCTGGAATTTACGTTTTGAGACAAATTTTATAAACCTGAAAAATTTCTAAGGTCTCCTTATTTTCATGTATTCTTTAAAATACATTTATCAGGCTTGAAACAGTGGCTCATGCTTGTAATCTCAGGACTATGGGAGGTCAAGGTGGGCGGATCACTTGAGGCCAGGAGTTCAAGACCAGCCTGGCCAACATGGCAAAATCCAGCCTCTACCAAAAATACAAAATTTAGCTGGGCGTGGTGGCACGCACCTGTAATTGCAGCCACTCCGGAGGCTGAGGCACAAGAATCACTTGAACTTAGGAGGCAGAGGTTGCAGTGAGCCAAGATCATGCCACTGCACACCAGCCTGGGCAACAGAGTAAGACTCAGTCTCAAAAACTAAATAAATTTTTGTCCCATTTTAGTAAATAATCTGTTCTCACAAATCCCTAAAAAATTCAAACACGATTTTTAAAAAAATAATAATAGTTCTAGTCAAGAATTTTATTCTACTGTTGCAGAAAAAAAATTATTTGGTCAGGAAAAAGATTCTTTAGAAATATATCTTATTTTCTTAAGCCAGTTTGCCAATAAATACTACAAAAGCACAGCAAGGACAAAATAAATTCATAAAGTCAGATATTCTGTAATGATATAAGAAGTGGTTTTTTTTGTTTGTTTGTTTGTTTGTTTGTTTGAGACGGAGCCTGGCTCTGTTGCCAGGCTGCAGTGCAGTTGCACGATCTTGGCTCACTGCAACCTCCGATTCACAGCTTCAAACAATTCTCCTGCCTCAGCCTCCCGAGTAGCGGGGATTACAGGCACGCACCACCATGCCCAGATAATTTTTGTATTTTCAGTACAGATGAGATCTCACCATGTTGGGCAGGATGGTCTCGATCTCCTGACCTCGTGATCCACCCTCCTCAGCCTCCCAAAGTGCTGGGATTACAGGGGTGAGCCATGGTACCCGGTCAAGAAGTCGTTTTTTAAAACACAGCTAAAGACCTCTCTTTAGAAAAAACATTTGTGAAAACTCAAAATATAGCAAATGTAGTCTATAAAACAGTCAACAATGAGCTTCAAGTCAGTGACAAGTAAAACAAAATAACCATCAATGAGAAATATTCCAACTTTTGAAAAATAACTGTTTGATCATACCTTTCTTCTATAAGACTATGCATTATTTCTGCTTAATCTGCTTAACTTTTTATTTACAGAACCATATACCTAGAAAATTCTTAAAACTAATCTCTAGCTCAGCATCCCTGAGGGAAGTGACCTAAAGACTATATAGTTTCAACACTCCAAGCTCATCTCTCCTACTATGCAGATGTAACACATCACAATACAAATTCAAATCCAGGTGTTTTGGGTGTATATAAACTTCTCCCAACCTTTTCAAAATGGGTTAAATACATCAAAAACTACAGCAATGCTGCCTTTCATTCTGATGCAAGCAGCATTCTTATACCAAAACCAATTTAATAAATTCTCACCTTCCATGGCCTTCTAATCCCTTTGAAAAAGTCAGGCATCCACATTGGAAGAACAACAGCTTCCCTTAGCAACTTCTTAGCTTCTTCCAGATCTGCTATGTCATCCCTTTGAAAGAAGAGCAAAGTTTCATAATGTTTATTCAGGGATCTTTGATTTATGGTCAAACCTAATTCTTCTAATTTTTTTTACTTATGAAATTGTTCTCATATTAAGAACATTAGTCTAATTCTTACTGCATAAAAACATCAGTGAAAACATTAGTTATTAATGAGGACATGTCACTGAATTAACAACTTTTGTCAGTTATATATCAACTTCAAATTAACATGTAAAATGTTCTGGTTACATTCGACAGAACTCTCCCGTCAATTCTATACTTTCACATTACAGAGGTGGTCATAATCAGATTAATGAATAACAAGAGAAAACTCACACCAAGCCAACCTATAACTTGTGTTCTCCTCTACTTTAATTCAATAATTTCAAAGACTCTAACCAATGAATGCTAGGATTCCTGGATACAATGTCTCTTTCAAGGGCTTCCACCAGATCCTTATCATAACCAGCACCATCAAATTTTGGCATTTCACCATCACTTGCACCGTCTTGCATATTCTTCCTTCCCTGGGGATAGGTATAAAAAAAAGTACTAGTCAGTAACTGGATAATTTAGTTAACATCATTACGCTTTGAAAACATTATAATGCCATCATTTTCAAAATTTTATTATTTTAAGGTAGTATTTTCTGATTACTCAAATGCCATTCTCCTCTATTTAATTCATCAGAAATACATGAACTGGTCAACTTTATTAAAAACTTCAAATCTACATTCTTGCAGGGACAGTTGCAGGTAAGACTAAACATCCTTGCTAGATC
The DNA here is from genome assembly GCF_037993035.2 of Macaca fascicularis. NCBI lineage: Eukaryota > Metazoa > Chordata > Mammalia > Primates > Cercopithecidae > Macaca > Macaca fascicularis. The sequence goes on from NC_088391.1 coordinate 10,042,000, forward strand.
CCAAAAGACTGGGAAAGCCTACCTTTGAACTAGTAGATGCAGAAGATTTCCACCACTACTAGGAAACATTTTGAATATTAATGTAGAAGGATCTTTTTAAATGGTATTAAGACCATTAAAGCAATATGCTTTCCCCAAATTCTTCATTTAATAATATAGTTGTTTTAAAAGGAACTATATGCTATGCTTTCTATGGGGTTCTGCCAAGATTTACACAGCTTTGAAAAGCTTTAAATGAAATTTACTTATTTGCCAGAGACAGTCCAACTATGGAAATACTTCAGCAAGCATAGCCAAGTGCCTCCCCAGAGCTTTAGCCCCAGTTACTGCCTACAGTAAAAATGAAACAAGAAAATGGCCAAAATGAGTCAATCTCCTAAACTTCAACCTCAAAAGAGACAAAAGAACAAGACAAACTTCTCTAATCTCACTTCTGAAACAGTCAAAAAAGGCTCAATCATAAGTGCTGGGAGGAAACTAAATGGCTCCTTTGGATAGATGCTCTGGTTCCTTTAAGCCACTAGGTAAGTGACCAAACGGTACTCTGGTACTTCACCCAAAAAAAACACAAATTATTTCTGGGCAGTATGGCAGTAGTATTACATTTATTAGCAAATTTTCAGGAAGATTCTTGCATTCCAGATGACAGATATCAATATTGACACTATTAAAAGGAGTAAATTTTTGGCACCTACACAACAAATACATCAACATACTTAAGCTTAGGCTAGAGTCACATTTTATAGTACGGACAGGCCAAGGCTACCAAGTCATATGCAAACAACAAATCACTAGGAACATTCTGTAATCATTTTAAAACTATTCTAGAAATGTATCAACAAAGGATACAACAGAAACTGACATATCTGGAGCTTGAGCCTTCATATGGCATTGTAATTTATATTTACATAGTTAAAATTTCATTTTAATATGAATGTCCAGGTGGCCGGAAAGAACTTAATAAACACTACATCAGGAGAAAGAAAAAGCTGCATGCCTATATGAAAGTAATAGCAGTATCACAGGATTTTTTGCGCATCTTTTACGTGCAACACATGTTATTGCGTATCAGGTTTTAGAGCAGTGAATGAAAATACATTATCTGCCCCCATCAAGCATCTAGTCCAGAGGGGGAAACAAACAACAAGTAAATAAAGCAAAAACACACATAAACTGTGAAGTGCTGTGAAAAAACCTGAGCAGCCAGGATAGATAAAAGGTATTACACAGAAGAAAGAGGTTGAAGATATGGGCAGAGGTGAGTTTGGATTTCTTCTGGCTCCTATAGAGGATGGGGTAGAGGAGGAGAATCTAAGAAGTAAAAGCCTCTCACTACGCAGAAGGAGAAGTGTGTGTATAGGCCAGTTAAATGACCTGCCCGAGAACCCAAGGTTTCTCAGTGGTACACATGAGACTTGAATACAGATCGAGTACCACAAACAAGATTCTGGAAATGTTTTCAAATCAAAATGGTGAGGTTATAAAAAACAGACTTAGGAAAACTAAGATAAATTTGGTCATACCAGGAAATCAGTAAAATGAGTGACAGTTATTCTTCATAACAAATACTTAAATTAGAATATAGACATCAAATATAAACAGCTAGATTAAACGCAACACCTAAAGGAAACTATGAAAGGCAATAAAGCTAACCTCCCCCATGATATTATTAAGTGTACATAAATAATACTAAGTGCAATGTCACTGAAATGATCTTACAATTCTTTCCTTAGATTTTCATGAGTTGACTAACGTCAACATTAGCAAGAATTTGATTTTTAGCATGAAGGTTGATATACTTTTTTTCTCATGAAAGCAAAATATTTTCACTTCTTTTTACTAATATCAAAATTTCCCATATCGAGAAAGCTTTGTTACTCATCTTTTATTAGTGTTGGATAATCTTCTATTTGAGGAAAACTAGGTTCAAAGTGACTAACAATTAATGATATAGTCTGCCCTAAAATGCAAATTTTTTTACATTTTACTATGTAACCTCTCACACTGGCAGATTAAGTGAAACATGATCAGTTACTAGCTCTGGGTCTTGCATTTTAAGAGAAATGCTGATAAATTACACTCAGGGAAGGATAATCAAGATGATAAAGGTTTCAAAACCCATGTCATATGGAGGAAGACGAAGGACACTAGAGACATTTAAGCTGAAGAAGTAAATCCTAATGGGGCAATACAACCAACAGGCCTACTAAGTATTATGCCCCCCCCAAAAAAAAACAAAGCAAGGGCCAGTAACAAAAGATATAGATTTCAGATCAGCAAAAGAAAGAATTTTCTAACAATGGATTCTGTCCAACAGACGAATCAACTCATTAGGTAGTAAGCTACTACGCATCAGAAATTACTGGCCAATTAGTAATAAAAATCACTGGGTCATAGTCACAGGGATGTCTAAGCTGAATTATAGCTGATCTTTTTCCTGTAAAGCCACTGCCTCTCACTTGCCTAATTTATTCATCTGTTGCCTGATTTCAACGGCTCAAAGAAAGTACAAAGTTTCTTGGAAATCTCATTATTTTTCTTTTTTTTTTTATTATTATACTTTAAGTTCTAGGATACATGTGCAGAACATGCAGGTTTGTTACATAGGTATACACGTGCCATGGTGGTTTGCTGCACCCATCAACCCATCATCTATATTAGGTATTTCTCCTCATACTATCCTTCCCCTCATTCCCCAGCCCCCAACAGGTCCCAGTGTGTGATGTTCCCCTCCCTGTGTCCACGTGTTCTCATTGTTCAACTCCCACTTATGAGTGAGAATATGCGGTCTTTGGTTTTCTGTTCCTGTGTTAGTTTGCTGAGAACGATGGTTTCCAGTTTCATCCATGTCCCTGCAAAGGACACGAACTCATCCTTTTTTATGGCTGCACAGTATTCCGTGGTATATGTGACACATTTTCTTTATCCAGTCTACCACTGATGGGCATTTGGGTTGGTTCCAAGTCTTTGCTATTGTGAACAGTGCTGCAATAAACACATGTGTGCATGTGTCTTTATAGAATGATTTATAATCCCTTGGGTATATACCCAGTGATGGGATTGCTAGGTCAAATGGTATTTCTGGTTCTAGATCCTTGAGGAATCGCCACACTGTCTTCCACAATGGTTGAACTAATTTATACTCCCACCAACAGTGTAAAAGCGTTCCTATTTCTCCATATCCTTTCCAGCAAACCCTTCAAAAAACCAATGAATCAAGGAGCTTGTTTTTTGAAAAGACTAACAAAAGAGATTGCTAGCCAGATTAATAAAGAAAAGACAGAAGAAATCAAATAGACATAATAAAAAATGATAAAAGGGATATCACCACTGATTCCACAGAAATACAAACTACCATCAGAGAATACTATAAACACCTCTTTGCAAATAAACTAGAAAATCTAGAAGAAATGGATAAATTCCTGGACATATACACCCTCCCAAGACTAAACCAAGAAGAAGTCAAATCCCTGAATGGACCAATAATAAGTTCTGAAATCGAGGCAGTAATTAATAGCCTACCAATCAAAAAAAAAAAAGCCAAGGACCAGATGGATTCACAGCCAAATTCTATCAGAGGTACAAAGAGGGGCTGGTATAATTCCTTCTGAAACTATTCCAAACAATTTTTAAAAAGGGACTCCTCCCTAGCTCATTTTATGAAGCCAGCATCATCCTGATACCAAAATCTGGCAGAGACACAACAAAAAGAGAAAATTTCAGGCCAATATCCCTTATGAACATCAACGCAAAAATTCTCAATAAAGTACTGGCAAACCGAATCCAGCAGTACATCAAAAAGCTTATCCATGACGATCAAGGTGGCTTCATCCCTGGGATGCAACGCTAGTTCAACATACTCAAATCAATAAATGTAATCCATCACATAAACAGGATCAATGACAAAAAACCACATGATGATCTCAATACATGCAGAAGGCCTTCGATAAAATTCAACACCCCTTCATGCTAAAAACTCCCAATAAATCAGGTATCGATGGAACATATCTCAAAACAATAAGAACTATTCATGACAAACCCACAGCCAATATCACACTGAATGGGCAAAAGCTGGAAGCATTCCCTTTGAATACTGGCACAAGACAACACAGTATTGGAAGTATTAGAAGTTCTGGCCAGGGCAATCAGGAAAGAGAAAGAAATAAACGGGATTCAAATAGGAAGAGAGGAAGTCAAATTGTCTCTGTTGGCAAATGACATGATTGTATACTTAGAAAACCCTATTGTCTCAGCCCAAAATCTCCTTAAGCTGATAAGCAACTTCAGCAAAGTCTCAGGATACAAAATTAATGTGCAAAAATCACAAGCATTCCTATACACCAATAATAAGAGAGCCAAATCATGAGTGAACTCCCATTCACAACTGCTACAAAGAGAATAAAATACCTAGGAATACAACTTACAAGGGACGTGAAGGACCTCTTCAAGGAGAACTACAAACCACTGCTCAAGGATATAACAGAGGACACAAATTAATGGAAAAAACATTCCATGCTCATGGATAGAAGAATCAATATCATGAAAATGGCAATACTGCCCAACGTAATTTATAGATTCAATGCTATCCTCATCAAGCTACCATTGACTTTCTTCACAGAATTAGAAAAAAAAAAAAAAACACTTTAAATTTCATATGGAACCAAAAAGAGCCCATATAGCCAAGACGATCCTAAGCAAAAAGAACAAATCTGGAGGCATCACACTACCTGGCTTCAAACTATACTATAAGGCTACAGTAACCAAAACAGCATGGTACTGGTACCAAAACAGATATATAGACCAATGCAACAGAACAGAGGCCTCAGAAATAATGCCACACATCTACAACCATCTGATCTTTGACAAACCTGACAAAAACAAGAAATGGGGAAAGGATTCCCTGTTTAATAAATGGTGTTGGGAAAACTGGCTAGCCATATGCAGAAAACTGAAACTGGACCCCTTCCTTACACCTTATACAAAAATTAAGATGGATTAAAAACTTAAACGTAACACCTAACACCATAAAAACCCTAGAAGAAAACCTAGGCAATAGTATTCAGGACATAGGCATGGGTAAAGACTTCATGACTAAAACACCAAAAGCAATGGCAACAAAAGCCGAAATTGATAAATGGGATCTAATTAGACTAAAGAGCTTCTGCACAGCAAAATAAACTATCATCAGAGTGAACAGGCAACCTACAGAATGGGAGAAAATTTTTGCAATCTACCCATGTGACAAAGGGCTAATAATATCCACAATCCAGAAGGAACTTAAACAAATTTACAAGAAAAAAAAACAACCCCATCAAAAAACGGGCAAAGGATATGAACAGACACTTCTCAAAAGAAGATATTTATGCAGCCAACAAAGAAAAAAGCTATCATCACTGGTCATTAGAGAAATGCAAATGAAAACCACGAGATCTCACACCAATTAGAATGGCAATTATTTCTTTTTTTAAAAAAAGTGATTTTGTATTCTATTTCGTAGCTGTGTTAGTCCCCCACTTGCATGTTACAATTGATAACTAAAACCCATATATTGCCTACTCGATGTGCCAGGTACTGTTCTAAGCACTGGATATATATTAACTCTCTTATTAATCCTAAAAGTCCTATGAGGTAGGTACTTTCATTATTTCCATCTCATAGATGAGAAAACCAAGGCACAGAGAGGGTAAGTAAATTGCCCAAGGACACGCAGCTAGATCCTAGGGAATACAGCTCCAGAATCAGTGCTTTCAACCACTTTGTACTCTAGCATACTGCTGCACACCCCTGGGCTACTCTTACCCCAGCGTGAGAAGCAACACAGGAAAAGTTAGACAAGGTTTCTACGTTGCATCCCACTCTAAGACTTTATTATTTTACAAAGTAAGATAAGTTAATAAATGCAAACAGTGCTTACTAATTTCAGTATCATGCCATGCATTTGAGTGTTAATACATTTAAATTGAAATTATGAATCCATAGCATTCTGCACACCTATCAATATACATGTTATTTCAACAATATTTGCCAGTACTATGTGCCAAGCACTATTCTAGGCACTGGGGATATCGCAGTGAACCAAACAGAAACCCCTGCCCTCATGAGGCATATATTATTCAACTTAGGAGGCACAATATATTAATAAGTAAAATATATAGTAAAACAGAGACAGAATAGCAAGTTCAAATGTGTCACAGTCAGCATATACTTCACAAGTCTGAAGAACAACACAGAAATCAACAGAAAGAAATGAGATGAGGGGAGAAAGAAGATGAGGTCAAAGAAGAAATGGATGCCAGACTCTGCAGAGCCTTGGAGGCCATTATGAGGACTTGGCATTGAATCTAAGATAGGAAGCCACTGAAAGTTATGAGCAGAAGAAAGACACAATCTGACCTATGTTTAAGAGGAACTCTCTGGCTCCTTTGATGCCAACAAGCCAGGGACGGTGTGTTCTCTCATGTTTTATTTTACACTTTCTGTAGTATATAGAATGGTTAAAATGAGTGGTAGAGTCTGAGAGAGGATAAGAAAAAACACATACAGCTACTAAGGTCCCACATTTAATCTTACTGTATAAGAAATACCAAATACCACATTAAGTAAGAGCTCACGCACTCCTATTAAGATAGCCTTGAAAGTGGAAAACTTAAGATAGCTCAGCAAGGATATACAAATTCTAAAATCAAGAAGCTAAAGCACTCTCACTTGGCAAGGCTGAAATACAGTAAGACTGTTCAGTCTAAGAAAAATATGTGTATTAGTCTTCTGAATAAGAGGTTAAAATATTTGAACGCAACTCTTCCTATGACCTAAGACCTCATCCCGTCAAAGACTAAGCTGACATTTGCACAGGAAAAGAAAATCAACAGTGGGTGAGTAAAAAACCAGAATAGCACAAATTTCCACAAATGGGTTTAGAATTCTAAATCACAAGTTTGGTCAAATAGTTACTTGGATATTAAAACTACTTTACTATAATCTAGCACAACAAGGTAAAAAAAATAAATAAAAACAAAACCCAGCACTATAAATTAGCTACCACCAGAGACAAAAATGTGTGGAGCAACTTAATATTCAAAGGACAGAACAAGATATTTCTTAAAAACAAGTCATAATGATACAAATAGCCAATGAACATATGAAAAGGCTTTCAACCTCATAAATTATCAGGTAAATACACAACACATGGTAAATATCCTGGGAAAATCACAATGAGATATGATTATGCCTAAAAAAGATGGACAACATCAAGTGTTGCCAAGGATGTGGAGTAACTGAAACTTCCCCTCTGTAGGTAAGAGGGAAAACTTGTATAACCACTTTGGAAACTGGTGTTATTCACTAGTTTAACTTATGCATATCCTATGATCCAGCAGTTCCACTCCTAGGTAGAGGCTCACTAGAAATGCACGCATATATATGTCAAAGGATAAGCAGAAAACCATCCAAAGCAGCATTACTCACAAGAGTCTCAAGCTAAAAGCAACCCAAATATCCATTAATAAGAAACAGGTTTTAACTGTGATATACTACTATATGACAATGAAAATAAACCACAAATATATACAACACCAGGAAATATTCTCACAAATGCATGTTGAACAAAAAAAGCTGGACACAAAAGAATACTCACTGTACATAAAGTTCCAAAATAGGCGTAATTTATGGCATTAGAAATCAGAATAATGGTTGCCTTTGGGAAAGAGGTAAGTGGCAAAGATTGGGAGGGATCATGAACATGGCTTCTGGGGTGCCAAATGTTCAATTTCTTGACCCCAGAGCTGATGGTTACATTGAATTACAAGGCTTACATGCAGTGAGATGCTGACGCTGTTTCTTACTAGTTTTTAAGTGTCAGCTACTAAATTTTCAGAAATTTTGTGAGCCAGTTGTGAAATGCAGCCACTAATAAATATTAAATTACACAAACTTTGAATAAGTTATATTTTTTAAAAAGGAAATAAATACTCAAAATTCCTCACATCCTAATTATTTTACTATTACCTATTCTCTTGAGGTTCCATAGCTTATTGTATCTCTATGGTGGAAACACCATACAATGGTAGGCTGCTACCCAAACTCATCTCAACTATGAGTTCAGTGACATGATGTTGAAATCCATCACACAGGTGGTATTTACATCACAGAATTAGCAAATGCTATAAATCAGGGCTTGATTTATTGTTTTCTTGACCGCCTAGATTTAGAAAAGTAATGGGGAAAATGTTAATAATGCAGACTAAACTTAAAAGCATGTCATTTTTGCTGTTACACTGTAAATAGCACAAAAAATCTGATTATTCTTCCAGTATTTGAAAACTGCTGAAGTCATTGATCGATGAGTGAAGCTCTAGCGTGTTTGTTTCACTATCATCTTATTCTTTAATGTGTATACACACATATACCTTTTTTTCATAAAAGTAGTTATTAATATACACCACTGGCTAGATTATTATTCATCAAAAAAGTACCATTAAAATTTGTGCACTTTTCTTCAATAAAAATATTTTTTATGAAGTCACTGTTCATTTATATAATCAATCAATAGCTCTCAAAAGAATACGTCAATCTAGTTTCGAACATCTCTCCATATCAGATATCCCTAGACTTACTCATGAGAAGGAAAGCCTTCTCATGATAAATGGCCATTTGTTATGTATAATTCAATGAAATAAAGTCCTTTAACAACGTTAAAATGAATTCAGAGAATATAATTTACCGTCCTTTAATCTGAATTCTATTTAAAAGCATATATAGCTTCAATCATGAGATAATGGAAGTACTGCTCATTTCACTGAGTTAATTAACCATAAAACTATAATCTTAAAAATACTTGAGAATCAGAGTTTTATAAATTAAGGTTATAAAACAAAAATATTTCTTCTACTACCTGATATTTTACTTTTAGATTATCCTTCTTAAATAAAAAAATCCTTTCGCTACTTCTATGTATATTTCTATTTGACTCTAAGTTTAAACAGCAAAATAATAAAAAATCTGATTTTCCCAGGTGCCATGATCTAAATGTTTATGTCCTTCCAAAATTCATGTTGGTATCTAAGCCCAAATGTGATGGTATTAGGAGATGGGGTTTTCGGAAGGTGGTTAGGTCAATGAGGTTTCTGCCTCATGAACATAATTAGCGCCCTAACAAAAGATTCCCAAGGGAGCCTGTTGGCCCTGGGAGCACCCTGTAAGGACACATAAGAAGGTGCCATCTAGAAGGAACAGACCCTCAGCAGATACCACATCTGCTAGTGGCTTGTTCTTAGACTTCTCAGCCTCCAAAACTGTGAGAAATAAATTTCTGTTCCTTCTCAATTACCCAGTCTAAGCTATTTTGCTATAGCAGGAAGAAGAGACCAGATACATTGAAATAAAACTGAAAAAAATATAGCTTAAAAGTTAATTCATTCAGGCCAGGAGCTACATTTCATTAACATTTGCATTTCTAGCACCTAGAATTATTACTGACACAAAATGTGCACTTAATAAGGATGTGTTCAACAAACAGAGTACTAGTTAGACTTATGGCTGACCCTGCAGACCTCAGGGGGGAAAATGATAAAGCCTCAACAACAGATCACTATGCAAAATGATTGTTACTTACTGAAAAACAGCATTTTAAGCTGGGACCTAACCTGAAGCCTGTCAGTAATTTTAAAAAAGAAAAAGAAAAAAGACATAATCACTCTCAGGAAATAAACTGGTACTCTTATAAGAAGATAGTAAGCACTTTCAAATAAGAGGCTGTATAGCATAATGATTAAAAAACTCAGGTATTACAATTAGACAAAGTTCAAATCTTAGTTCACCATCTGCAGTTAAGACTTCAGTGTCTCAATTTCTTTACACATAAAACAGGAAAAATAATGCTGAGCTCACAGGATTATGCAGGGATCAAATAAACCAATAAATGTAAAAACCTTCAAAGAGGGCTTTTTTTGTAGAAAGCTTCAAAAAGGATAAGTGTGCTCAAGGAAGACTAACATTTGCTACTACTGCTATTATTAGTTGTTCCATCATACAGTTCCCAACACCAAATTAAAAATCCAAAAATATACCAGGGACCTTAAGCAAGATACCTCTAACTTCTCTTATCCTCACTTTTCTTACATCTATAAAGTTAAGTACATAGTTAGAGTGCTGCAGCAGCTTTCAAAATTCTGACCCAGACAAAGTAATAAATGCATTCTGGATCATGAGCTGGTGTACATAAACGTATATGAATAAATTTGTATATATTTTATAAATAAATTTTTATCAAAATAATACTGTACTTATTGGCAATAAACTCTGAATTTTCTGTTCTTTTCTAGTTCAATTTTAAAGCTGGTAGCAACACACAAAACTGATCTTAAGAAAAACAAATACAATAAACACTGAGGACTCCCATACCACTGAGGGTACTTCCAAACAACACTAATTTTCCTTCTTTTTTCTGAGACCAAGTTTCGCTCTGTTGCCCAGGCTGGAGTGCAGTGGCAGGATCTCAGCCCAGTGCAACCTCTGCCTCCCAGGTTCAAGTGATTCTCGTATCTCAGCCTCCCAAGTAGCTGGGATTACAGGTATGCACCACCACGCCCAGCTAATTTTTGTGTTTTTAGTAGAGACAGGGTTACACTATGTTGCCCAGGCTGGTCTTGAACTCCTGGGCTCAAGTGATTCACCTGCCTCAGCCTCCCAAAGTGCTGGGATTACAGGCGTGAGCCACTGCCACTGGCCCCAACACTCATTTTCAAATCAGCTTTTAGCAGAAGTAGATAGCTATTAGTTTCACCTAAGCTGCCTCAAATCCTATCGCAGGCTTCAGTGAGTTTTAGGAACTTCAGTATCCTAATGAATATTTTCGTGGTTACGAAAATTGTAACTGCATCAAATGTAACTTTCAAAGGCTAATGAAGTTTGCATGAGTTTGTTTTGAAAAATTATAGTCCCCTCTGTTTCCACAGTGACTCAGAAAATATCTTTTATCTCCAAACAACTGCAGAGTTCTTTTCTTTTCTTACATAAAAGGGTTACTTTCCAGTGACATTCTGAGTACTTACATGTCAATGAAAGAATAAGATTTAGAAAATCATTTGATAACATTATAAACGAAAGACAATTTATAATTTCCAGAAAAAAAAAATGTATTTGACATTCAAAAAATGCTGCTTATTTTGTTCTTTGCTTTAAAGTCACATTTAAAAACCAACATTTAATTGTTCTGGATCTCTTTTGTTAAATCCAATCCAACTTTTCATCTAGCTCGGTAAGTGGGGATACTACATAACATGAAAAATCTTAAGGTTAAACAGGAAAAAGAAGCGTGACTTCACAAATTCCATTCTTCTAGTCTTCATCTCTTACTGTGAGATCTTAGCAAGTTTTAGCCCTCTGTACCACAGCTTCTTCATCAGTAAAGTGGGGATAGTAAGACACCTACTTCACAGGATTGTTTCATAAATTACTTTTTAATCACTCTGAACAGTGCCTAGCAAAGCAGCATCCAGTAAACCATGACCATGGTTCCTCTCTTCTGTAAATTCAAAACTGGAAGTTCCTTATCCTGTTCTAAAGGTTTATCTAAAAGCTGCTGGCAAACGGGGTTGGATTTCAGCCCCTACTGTATTCTCCATAATGCAAACCAATGCATTTTTATGCAATGCATAAAAATGAAGAAAAGAAACAAAAACAACATTTAAGATACAGCGTTTCAAGTACGCATTTATATGGCTTTTGATAATGGGGAGAACAAATTCAAAGTTAATGTATTTATTACTACCCTTTGCTAATCCCAAAAAGGATCTGAAATAGAATCACTTGCTGTTTTCATGGCATAAAAGCTCCCACAAATTACAAACATTTAAAAAATCTAATTCCATTTTCAGTGTCCTATTGAGGCAGGGAGGTAGAATATGTCTTTGAATTATCTCAGAAATACTCAGAAAACACCAATTTTATTCTATCATGGTCTATGTATTACGGATATAAGACCTAGGAAGTTGGTCTAGAGTCCTTATCTACAGATCAAAATTACATGTAATAAAAATATTCAAATACAGTTTTGATGGATAACCACTTTTTATTAGATATGTCTTTATTATACATATCATGGTCTGAATGTGATGACAGATCCTGAATCTCTAGTAAAAAAACTTCTTTGTGGCAATTCAATTACATTATCATTCATTTATGACATCACAGTAGAAATGGGAAATACTATCACTTAAAATTTTTTTCTCTTTTTACTGAAATTAAGGCCTAAGAGACACATCAGATCATCCTGGCTATCTCCTTCCTCTGTAAGATCATCTTCAACCCACTGTCCTAAGTCCTCTGTAAGATTATCTTCAACCCACTGTCCTAAGTCCATTTTAAGAGAAGTACACAATTTCCACCCAGTACTATGTTTATTCACCAATCAATTTCCTAAATAACTAAATGTGCACAATGAACCCTAAGCAAGGGGAATTTTCTCAAGGCAAAAAAAAAAAAAAAAAAATCTTGTTCTACAATAATCTACAGATAAATCAAAGATACTTATTTTTGGCAGTAGTAAATCATATCCCTCATCTTATTCTGTGAACATATATATCTACTTTCTTGTCTTTCCCCATAACTGTTTTCACTTATTGCTCATTTCTATTCAGAATACTTATTAAAATATTTTTCAAAAAAGTTTTAAAGCCGTAGTTTTTCTTACAAGGGATCCATTGCACTAAATATTTTTATACATGTATGTGTATATATATATTTACTATGCCTCTGAGGTCATTTGCATTGCAGCATGGCCTTCAAAATACAAAGACTACTTAGGCTTTGAATGAGACTTGTTTCTAACTTTTCCCCGTCAAAACCAGAGGATCCTGAAAAGCCAACACAAATCGTAACATCCACCAAAAGTCCTGGGCTTCAAGCGAGTGAATTACAGAAAGACAGCGTCTTGCCTTGTCATCTCTCCCTCTTGCTCTACAGTCCTTGTCCCTACTTGTAGAAGGCTTTTCACTCTTTGATATAGGATGTGCTCGGCCTACGGGTCCCCGGGCTCCTACTCCTGCCATTTCTTTCCTCAGAGGTCTTACTTCTCGATTAGGACGCCTGATCTGAGGTGGAGCTCTGACAAAAAAAAAAAAAAAAAAAAAATTAAAATTAAAATTAATCAAAGGCAAAAGTATCTCAATACTACCTTAGTCAATAAAATTGTTAAATCAAAAAGTCCGAAATCTAATTTTTTCACCTTTGGCCAATTCACAGCCACAACTATAGGCTGGTTTTCCCAAATTCTTTTTTCTAAAATATACTGGCTGATACAATTATTAAATACACAAATGACACACAGCAGCAATTATTCTGTCAAAAGTTAACTATTAATCACCAATAGAGGGCAACACAGACTATCCCCATCTAACAATCTTAACAACGTAATGGAAAGGCAGTAATTTTATTCATTACTGTCCTAAACCAAGAATAAGTAACTTTTTTTAGAAAAAAGCATTAAAAGCTGTTAGGATAGGAATTCTAAATAAGTCTATTTGTACATTTTACTAATTTCTGTTTGACGACCAAGATGATTTTCTCTGCTACTATAATGGAAAATGAAACATTTCACTCATCAAATTACAAATGGCAGAGCTAACAATGAAATCTTTAAGTAATTTATGTTTAAAAATATTCATGTTTTGAGAATGTCTAAAAATTACAGAATCATTCAAATTATACAGTCCTCCAACTGTGATTAAAAATTTTAATACGTATATGCATTCAAAATAGCATATTTTGTTTCATCTACCATGGAACTTGTCTCCTGCAAACGGTGAAGTTTTGAGGCTTCTCAGCACAGTTTTTGTCTCTTTTTGGTTCTTGGGAAAGGGACTCTATCACTTCGTGTCTAATCTTAGTTCTCTCTTGAAATGTCTCTACCTCTGTTTTCCTACCTTTTCTCTCTATATAGCTATGTATGTATCTGTAGCCCTCCAGATCCCATATGTGTATTCCATTTTTAACCACATGCCATATCTATTATTATCCCCTTTCCAACCTCACACTTACAATTCACCTAACTCATCATGGAGTTCCGTTCCTCCTATCAGAAAAGGTGACACATATGCATAATTCAAAGATAGGAAAATGGATAAAAAGCCATGACAGTTGCAAACGAAAGGCCAAAACGGTAAGAAAAAGAAAAAAAAGAAAAAAAAATGTGTTAACATGTTGCAAATCTGACATAGCATATTTAGATGCTGGAATTAGAGTACACCATGAAGTTGCTATGAGGCTGGTGAAAACCGTGTCTATGAGGTTACCATACACTGACATCTTAATCCTTAGGGTTCAGTCCAGTTAAACAAGTATTTACCAAGGCACCCATTAGGAGGTATATGGCCTCTACCACTCTGACCCTAGGAGGAGACAAAGACAAGGAACCTTGTGAAAGAAATCCACAGGAAAGGAACTACAGAATAGTGCATGGTAACGGCTATGAGGCATTTTGAAATTTAAAGTATTATTACATTATTGTCTTTAGGACATTAGCAGTCTTTTAAGCATTCTGCCTATAAAATAAAAATGTGGTGAGTCTGGTAAATAAAAAATTGTAATTGTTAAATTGCTCTATTTCTAGTATTTCGATGTGACCACTGTGTTTTTGTTTTTGTTTGTTTTTGATGAAGGGGTAGAAAGTACTAGAGTACAACTTTACTTTTATTTGTATATACTTGTGTACACATAAATGTCTTTCCTGAATCAGATTTATGGGTATGGCCAAAGACAGTAAAATGAGACCAACAATCTTTTCCACACAGGATTTGCATCAAGTCTGCTCTTCTGTGAGCGGCTTCACCTGCTGTTTAAACAGTCTGTTTTCTTTGTGGTCCTGCTTTTCAGACTCAACAGCTAGCCAGAGCCTCCGCTCACCAACAGCAAGCCCGTCCCTCCCAGCTGGATGGCAGCTGCTGGGGCGGCTGCGCCCGCTCTGCAGGACCTCATTGCTCAGGGTGCACCGCAGCAGGTCTCAGACAACACTCCTTCTGCCTCCTCAGCGTGTGCTTTCCCCACCTCAGCTTGCAATTCAACGACCGCCTAGGAGTCCTGCTGTAGTCCATTCTCCACACACATCCTGCTCAGTAAAGCTGTACTGTGGAAGAATTGGTTCAAAACTCTTACACCGGCTGCATTCTGGGTGTTTGCCATTACTGACCTTGTCCTGCCACTCAATATTCTGATGGGCTCCTAAATGGTCTGAGTGAAACTGCTCAAGAAGCCAGATGTGTTGTCTGTGGCAGGGCCCCTGTCCACAGGAAGTGTGCCTCTGCTTTGTAAGTCTTCAGTTCCATCTCATGCAACGGGATATTACATTTGTAACAGACTCTGTGGACTTCCCAAAGGACATCCTTGATTCTGTTCTGTACTTCTTTGTCCACTAGCGCATCACTGCACAATGTCATGCTTCAATTTAAGGACTCAGTGACAGCTTCCAGGCTGTGTAAACAATAAAGGTCTCAAGGCTTCTTTTACTAGTCTCTCTTTAAAAAGAGACTTTGGTAGGATTACATAGTGTCCTTGACCGCTGCACTAATGGTCAAACAGACTGACACTGTACTAGCTTATAGCACTTCATATTTACAGAATAACAGGTGAAAGACAAAAGTATCTATACTGGGCTCAATTCTCCTATTTGAGATTTCCCTATAGGAATAAGAAAGATGCCTTATTCTATCACATGCAAATAAGCCTCATCTCCTTTGAAATCCAGTACTTCCTCCTTCTAAGCTATATTAAGTATCAATATTATATGTACATGTTCTTATTGGTACTGCTTTATATAGTCCAGATACAAGTCCTCTGTCACATACATGCTTTGCAAATATCTTCTCCCAGTGTATGATTTGCTTTTTTCTTTATTTTTGTATTTTATTTTCAACTTTTATTTTAGATTCAGGGACACATGTACAGGTGCAAGTCTGTTACAAAGGTATTTTACTTCTCTTAATGGTATCTTTCTTGATAAAGAGAAGGTCATAATTCTAGGAGTCCAATTTATCAATATTTTATATTTAATGTTTTAGTGGCCAGTTTAATAAATCTTTGCCTACCCCGAGATCATGATGATATCCCTCCCATGTTTCCTTCTAGAAGTTTTACTTTATTACTTTTAATATTTTAGGTATTGATTATTTTATATTAATTTTTCTATGATGTGAGGTGGGGAAGGAAAGTATCTTGATTTTTTTTCACCCAAATGGATAATCAATTACTCCAGAAGCATTTACTGATGCGACCCACCTTTTTCTACTAAATTTCAGTGGTGTCTTCACAAACCAAGTGACTTTTCAGAATTTAATCATTAAGGATAGCTTCTGGTTCTAAAAAGGACTTTAGAAGTTTTAAATTATTTGCTATCAGATTATAAACAAATATTGTAAGCAGGAACCTTTAAAATATTATTAATTCTTTCAACAAATAGCTAAATCTTACTGAATGTAAGGCACTATGCTATACAATGTAAAAGGCTGTATTAAGGGTTGGACGCAGTGGCTCACACTTGTAATCCCAGCACTCTGGGAGGCCGAGACAGGCAGATCACTTCAACTTCAACTCAGGAGTTCCAGACCAGTCAGGCCAACATGGCGAAACCCTTTCTCTACTAAAAATACAAAAATCAGTTGTACATGGTGGTGGGCAACTGTAATCCCAGCTACTCGGGAGGCTAAAGTAGGAGGATCACTTGAACCTGAGAGGCGAAGGTTGCAGTGAGTTGAGATCGTGCCACTGCATTCCAGCCTGGACCACAAAGCAAGGCTCCATCTCAAAGGAAAAAAAAAGTATGCCCTCAAAGGAAAAAAAAAGTATGCCCTCATTATCTAAGCAAATCAATTACATTCAGAAATATATGGAGCACCACAGACAATGGTATGATACAAGTTGTTATGAGTTGTTTTTTTTATCAAGGGTGCTTTTTGTGCAGAGAATACTCTTCAGAGGCTTACTTCGATTTTTAAAATATTCAATTAAATTTAAAAATGCAAAAAGTCAGTTTTTCCTTAAAGCTTTCAGATTCAGCTACAATTTTTTTCTATGTATGAGTCTAGCAGATTTTAGAAGTCACTTTTAAGAGATTTTTTTTTTTTTTTCCTAAATCAGTCTCTCGGCCAGGAGTGGTGGCTCACACCTGTAATCTCAGCACTTTGGGAGGCTGAGGCAGGCGGATCACCTGAGGTCAAGAGTTCGAGACCAGCCTGCCCAACATGGTGAAACCCTGTCTCTGCTAAAAATACAAAAAATTAGCCAGGCATGGTGGTAAGCGCCTGTAATCCCAGCTACTTGGGAAGCTGGGGCAGGAAAATCACTTGAATCCAGGAGGTGGAGGTTACCGTGAGCTGAGATCATACCACTGCACTCCAGCCTGGGCAACATGAGCGAAACTCTATCTCAAAAAAAAAAAAGTCTCACTTACTCTGCTGCCCAGGCTGGAGTCCTGTGGTACAATCTCAGCTCACTGCAACCTCTGCCTCCCAGGTTCAAGTGATTCTCCTGCCTCAGCTGGGATTACAGGAATGTGCCACCATGCCCAGTTACTTTTTGTATTTTTGTGGAGACTGGGTTTCACCATGTGGGCCAGGTTGGTCTTGAACTCCTGTCCTCAAGTGATCTGCCCACCTCGGCCTCCCAAAGTGCTGGGATCACAGGGGTGAGCCACTGCACCTGGCCCACTTTTAAGAGAGTTTAAAATAATGCTTGGTCCCATTTACAAACCTCGCTAATAAAATGCCACCAGAATTTTGTAACCAATATTTATAAATTTAATATATTTTCTTCTTAGTTCTTGTCTTAGTAAAGCATAATTTACATATAATTACCTTTATAAACTTATAATAAATCAAGTTTACAAATAAAATATTAAATTTCTCCTAAGAGTTCCAATAAAGTATTTAACATACATTTTCATGTACGAAAAAAATCACGAGTCTAAATTATTCCATAATACATTTAAAGTGGAATTGCATACATGTCACCCTCATTAGCCTATTTTCTTAAATATTCCAAGTACATAAAAAATAAATATGCAAATATATACATATCCTTAAACAGAAAAACATTATTACCATAGTTTTCATCCTCTTAGACATATCTAGTCTTAATTTTAAATTTTCCTGGAGTTAAAAGCTCTGCTTAACTACTACAGAAAACACTTATCCAACTTAACCAAGGTAATAGTAAACCAGAAATTTCAGATGGTTTAAGATCTGGAGCTACAGACATACTTCTCACACCAAAAATTATACAATCCCATTTAATAGGCTGGGGGTTGGATTCCTAGCATTTTGATGTTACCCACAACAGTTATTCAAGCTGGGATACTGAGTGGATTCTTGTCAGTGTTTCTGATGAGCCATACTAAAATCTTATTTAAAGTTGCTAAGCCATTCATTCAATCATTTCAAGAGTGAGGCAAGGGGTGTGAAAACTACTAAACCTTTCACTAATGATGGAATTCCATCACTCCCAGGCAAGTTAATCACTGCTTGTATTTTGGTTTTCTTTGGCTCTACAGATAGGTCATTGCCTTTACCATTAAATTCTAAAAATCTTTGAACTTGAAAAACCTAAGATATTTAATTTATTTTTTGCCTAACTCTAAAGACTTTAAAACTTGACGAACAATGGTATTTTTTCATATTATCAGGACTATACAACTTCTACTCTACAGATAATAAAATAGTATCAGGTGAAGTTTAGAAAAATTCTCACAGGTCTTTGTCCAGTTTATTGTCAACTTCTGAGATTATTCTACTGATTTATAAAACCAAGTGGATATTAAAAGCATGTGACATACTACCACATTCACTAAGCCTATAATTTAGCTGAATGTACATACATATTTTACAATTATACTAGACATCACTTTCTGTTCACATAAACCCTATAACTAAAACCTTGCTGAAGAAGACTTCTCAACTCAAATATAAACAAGTCACAAAAAAAACCCAACAAGCTGTAAGATAAGCCCCTCGAGAACTGATAATAGAACTACAAAAATAATATGTAGTGACGACAAAAATAAATAAGCTGAAAACCTTCCCACAATAAAACATGTAGGAATTCGACAGAGCGAGACTCCGTCTCAAAAAAAAAAAAAAAAAAAAAAAAAAAAATGTAGGAATTCTAGGTAAAATATAACCAATATCCTTTTATATACATAGCTGACCTTACCATAAGGTAAGTGAAATACCTAATAGCCAAGAAAGAGAGAGAGAAACAGAAGCACATGAGCTGAAGACATGGCAGTCTGTCAGTGTTTTGGGCCTCAGATATCTGAGGGCTTGAGATTTATTGACCACAAGTGAGATCTGAGACAGGGTCATAGCCCCACACTAGTCAAAGTTGAACTGAGACTACCACATAAAGCCAGGACCCTCAAAGGACAGCCACTTTGGTAAAAGGGTAGAATTTTAAAGACAGAAGAAATGAGTACATTTTTCTACTTGGGTCTATGTTCTACATTTGTGAAGTGAAGCAAAAGTACCCCCTAGATATAGCAGCAAAGGGCCCATCCTCATGTGATTTGTGACTCAATTTTACACTACCTTAAGCAGAGAAAGTGGGCCTAAAGGTGGGCCTAGGCAGGTAACATCCCTAAGGCACCAGGCTGAAGCAGACCCAGACGTCTCAGGAGTGACACCTTCTTCCAAACAAGCCACATATTGAAATGACTTGTTAAACCCTTGCTGAAGAAAAGTTCTCAACTTTACCGCACACGAGGCTCACCAGAAGTAACATAAAGCAAGATGACTCTCAATAACTTTGATAAGAGAACTGCCAGCTATAGGCTACAAAATAAGTATGTTTAATATGATTAGAAGCATTTAAAAATTTGAGCAAAAGATGCACAAATCTTAAGTATAAATAAAAATAAATCTACACTTAATTCACAGTGACACTGTTTAATACAAAGACAAAAAAAAAAAACCTTAAAACCAACGAGAAAAAAAGTTACCTATAAACAAACAACAAACAGACTGGTAATACACACCAGGAGACAAAAAACTATTACTAATGTCACCTTCAAAGCACAGAGACTAACTACCAAACTAGTATTTTATATTAAAACATCATGAAAGAGTGATAGGAAAATACAGATATTTTGAGAAAAGAACTATTAGTTTACCACTAATAGAGACCCTGGCTGTAAAAACTACTAAATATTCTTCAGCAAAGATGAAACTGAATCTAGAAATAGTGAAATGCAAGAAATGGTAAACAAAACCATTGGCAAACGCATGAATAAACCTAAATAAGTATTTTATTTACTCATTCTTTCAACAAATATTTATGGAATACTTACACTGTGGCAGGCAATATTCTTGGTGCGGAGGGTAAAGCAGCAAACCAATAAAAGGCCCTGACCTTACAAAGCTTACAATCTAGCAGGGACGGTAACACACAAATATAATACAATATATGATATAATAATATCAGATGACAATGAGTACTATAAAGAAAAATAAAGCTGAGTAAGGGAACAAGAGTGGTGACAGTGAAGGGTAAATATTTAAAACAGGGTGGTCAGGGTAGGACTCTCTATGTGCCATTTGAACAAATGAGGTGAGGGCATTTGCCATGTGAACATCAAGTGGGCTGGAAGTAAGGGATAGGCAATGAAAATGGCAACCACATCTTGAGCTCTTCCTCTGTGTCCGGATGTTCTTCACACTTTACATGCGTTAAATCATTTAATTCTCGTAATAACCCTATGAAGTAATTTTCATGTTGATCCCCAACTTACAGAGGAGGAAAATGAGGGACAGGTTGAATGATTTGTCCTCGGAGAAGCCATGTGGTAGGGCTAGGAGAAGAACCTGCTCTTGCACTGCTATAAAGAAATACCTGAGACTGGGTAATTTACAAAGAAAAGAGGTGTAAACTGGTTCGCAGTTCAGCAGGCTGTACAGGAAGCTGGCATCTGCTCACCTTCTGGAGGGGCATCAGGAAACTTACCATCATGGCAGAAAGTGAAAGGGGAGCAGACACATCACATGGCCAGAGTGGGGGGTGGGGGGAGGTGGAAGGGGCAGTGCTACACACTTTTTAACAACCAGATCTCTTGAGAGCTCTATCATGAGAACAGCACCAAAGGGGCAAATCCGCCCCCATGATGTAACCACCTTCCACCAGACCCCTTCACCAACATTAGGGATTACAACTCAACATGAGATGTGGGCAGGGACATAGATCCAAACTGTATCTAGCCTGGTGAATGGTCAAGTTCTGTGCAAAGGAAACATGAGCTCCTGGAGGGTAAGGACCTTCTTTCTACTGCTCTTTGGCTCCATAGGGCTCACAAAGCTAAGGACTAGGGAGCAACAAGTGGAAGAGATAAGAGAAAGAGGCTGCAGTCAGAATAAAAGAGGAAAAAAACAGAATTGTGTAATGTCACAGAAGCCTTAGGAGGGAAAAGAGAGTTCCAAAGAAGATGGTCAACATGATATCAAGTATTATGAAAGTAAAACAATGTAAGTCCAGTGAACAGACACTTCCATTATTAAGTGAAGAAGTTATTTGGTATTTTCAAGAATTCAGTCCCAATACTGCAATGACTGAAGAGCAGCAGGATTTCTTATAATTAAGAAAAAAGGGGCTGGGCATGGTGGCTCAGGTCTTTAATCCCAGCACTTTGGGAGGCCGAGGCAGGCAGATCACGAGGTCAGGAGTTCGAGATCAGCCTGACCAACACAGTGAAACCCTGTCTCTACTAAAACTACAAAAATTAGCCAGGCGTGGTGGTTCACGTCTCTAATTCCAGCTACTCAGGAGGCTGAGGCAGGAGAATCGCTTGAACCCAGGAGGCGGAGGTTGCAATGAGCTGATATCTCGCCACTGCACTCCAGCCTGAGCGACAGAGCAAGACTTGGTCTCAAAAAAAAGAAAAAGAAAAAGAAAAAAGGGGCACTGAAGGGCAACAGATGTATACTACACATTAAACAGCAGTTTGCAAGGAGGAGGGGAAAATGACAGTCACTAACATGCAGCAAGGCAAAGATCTTTTCAACAAAAATGTAAAAGTAATTGTTATGGCTCCATTCTGACTTACCACTATCTTGCTCCCACTACTTAATCTTTAATGAATTATAATTTCTATCTTTCAGTTGCCTTTTCTGTAACATTAAAAAAAGATAGAAATGCCAAGTTTTTAAGCACTTATTGTATTACATACCTAGAACTGGAGAATGGAAATTTAAGAGTGACCACTGAGTCCTATAAAATAATACAAATGCTCCCTAGAGAAAACTTACATAAAAGGAACAAAAAAAATAAAATAACCAAATGGAATGTCCTCCCACCCTCGGAACACATTAGATCAGAATTTAGACCCTGAAAAACACACTCTGTTCTCAATCTCAGATAGTCTTGCTTGCATTTGTCTCCTTGCTGAAATGATTGCACAAGCGCTCACATCTCTATCTGCCCACCTCTCTACAACCACACCCTTACATGCCCCTGCCTCCCCGCTGTGACTCTGAGCCAGCTGCCCATGCACTCCCTGTACATGTGCATTAGATCTCATCTCCTCCTGTCACCTAACGGCACTGCTCCAGTAGTTGTCCATCTAGCCCACGCATCATCAACTTTCTACCGCAGCATTCCCGCCAGCATACAAACCTCCTGTTATTCCTTTCTCTCTAAAACAACAAACCTCAACGACTTGTCTTCCCCAACTGGCACTCACTTTCCTGGCTCCCTTTTTCAGCAAGACTCACTGAGGGAACTGTGCATACTTATCGTCTTCAGCTCCTCGCTCTGCATTCTTTGAACCCATTCCATCATTCTCTACCATTTCACCAAAACTGTGCATCAAGGCCACCAGTGATCTCCTGCTGCTACATCAATGCCAGTTCTCAATCCTTATCCTATCTGACCTACACGCATTTGATAACGTAACTTAGAATCTTTAAGCCTCAGTGTCTTCTTCTGAAAAACAGGGATGATAATAATAGTACCTATTTTAAGGATGGTTACGAAGATTTAAAAAGTAACCATGTAAAAGCACAATACCTGGTTCACAGTTAAGAACTCACTAAATGTCAGTTATTAGTGTGCTTAATCAGCCCTGCTACCCATGTTCCACTCAGTCTAAAAATAAGAGTCCATCCCATACCTCAGAAACAGAATTTTAGAAGATAATAAGACTCCAGAATTGTAAGAAAATGAGTATAATCTCAATCTGCCAATAGTATTAGGCAAATAACCTATTCCATCATACAAAGTATGACCTTAAAATTTCTTTGTCATTAGTTGCTGATGATTCTGAAATAACTACACGAATCCCAATCTCGCTCAAAGTCTGGTTCTCATTTCTAACTTCTATTCAACAGCTTGATGTAGATATTATCTGCTCCAATTTTTCTCTCATTCTCTGTATCTCATTAATCACCAAATCCAGTCCATTCTAACTCTGTAATGGCTTTCACACCCATCTACAAAATCATAAGCCTAAGAGAGCAGGGAACATGTCTGTTTCGGCATCCCACCATATGTGGGACAGCACCAGGCACAGTACTAGGCATACTAGAGGCCAGCATCCTACAAAGCAATCTCACTTCAATATACGTTTTACAGAAGGGAAAATGAGGTATAGAGAAAGGAACTTGCAGGATCACTCAATTAGTAGTGGAACTGATAGAAAAACTTGCTCCCCAACCTTCTAACCCCAAGAAAATAACTGAGCCAGAGCCTGGGTGAAATACCTGTATGCAGGAATGATAGTTTATTCTCTATCAGTACTTGACTTTGACCTTAACTGATCTTTTTCAATGCAAATTGGGATATAAAACACCGTCAGTTACTTAATCTCTCTGAGTACCCAAAGAAACATAAGACAACAACTTTAATACCAAGTCAATAAAAATTTCCTCTTTGCTGATTTTCTACTGAATAGCACTAATTTGATCCAAAAAAAAAAATCAATCTTCCTATCTATATGTTTACAGAAACACAGTATACCATTCCCCTTGGTTCTTGAGAAGGCCTATTAAAGTTTTAGTGCGTCTATATAGAAGAAATAAAATGATTAATTTCAGGCTTGTGTATCCTATTCTTACTGCTCTCTCTCCCAAAAGATGCAACTTTGAAAGACCTACCACTTGGAATAAATTGGTACTATATAGCTATTATAAAGAACAGTATGGAGAGTCTTCAAAAAATTAAGTAGAACTAACTTATGATCCAGCAATCCCACTTCTGAGCATACAGCCAAAGAAAATGAAATCAGTGTGTCAGATCTCTGCACTCTCATGTTCATTTCAGCATTACTGGTAATAGCTAAGATATGGAAACAAACTAAAAATACATTGACAGATGAATGAAGAAAATGTGTGCGTATATGTTGGGGGCAGGGTGTGTGTACACATACACACACATACACACACATACACACACACACACACACACACACACAAAGAAAGAGAAATATTATTCGACCTTAAGAGAGGGAAATCCTACCATTTCCTTGTGGCAGGTGAAATAGGCCAGATGCAGAAAGACAAATACGACATGATCTGACTGTGTTAGTCTGTTTGTTTTTGTTTTTGTTTTGCATTGTTTTAAAGAAATACTTGAGGATGGGTAATTTATAAATAGAGGTGTACTTGACTCATGGTTCTGCAGGCTGTACAAGCATGACACCAACATCTGCTTGGCTTATGGTGAGACCTCAGGAAGCTTACAATCATGGCAGAAGGCAAAGGGGGAAGCCAGCATATCACGAGGCGAAAGAGTGAGCAAGAAGGGTTGCAGGGGGCAGTGCTACACTCTTGTAAACAATCAGATCTCATGTGAACTGAGCAAGAACTCACTCATTACCAAGGAAATGGTACTAAGCCGTTCATGAGGAATCTGTCCCCATGATCCTGTACCTCCCACCAGACCCCATCTCCAACCATGGAGGTCACATTTCAACAAGGGATTTGAATGGGACAAGCATCCAAACCATGTTACTCACTTATATGTGGAATATAAAAAGAGTCAAACTCCTAGAAAGAGAGTAGAGTGGTTACTACCAGGGGATAGGGGAGAAGAAAATGAGGTGATATTGGTCAAAGAGTACAAAGTTTCAGTCATGCACGGTAAGTTCTGGATATCTTATGTACAGCAAGGTGACTACAGTTAACAATACTGTATACTTGAATCTGCTAAGAGGGTAGATCTTAAGTGTTCTCACCATAAAATGAAAACGAAAAACAAAATAAATGTGAGGTAACTGATATGCTAATTAGCTTACTGTGATAAGTACTTCAAAACACATATATATATCAAATAATCAACCTGTATACCTTAAATATGTACAATTTTTAATTGTTATTTATACCTCAATAAAGTTGGGGGGAAAAAGGACCTACCATACTTATTTTTTAAGCTAAATGAAGAATAGTTTATTGAATATATACCATGTTGAATACTGCTGCAATATAGAAAATACTACTTTCACGGTTTCAGGTATCACTGGAAGAAACCAATTCATTAAAGAAAATGTAGTTAATAAGCCTACATGTAAACTATTATAAAATCATTTCATTAATACAAGAAATATTTTAACTTAGGACACTAAGAATGAGCTAGAGACTTCATCTCTTTGGAGTTTAATTCTAAAATTGCCACTACCTACCATCATGATCCTACTTTTGTAGCTCAGTTTACTCACATTTAAGGCAATGAATCAAAATTTTAAAATATTATTTTGATTTATCCAAGCAACTGCTGGTGATTTAAACCTTAATTATGATCAAATTCAGCAGACCCATGACACAGAAATAGAACTTCAAACAACGTGGCAACACCACTGATGGAAAATCACAATACACAGATTACCTTGGTACGCAGCAACAGGGATGGAGAAGTGTCTGTTAAATGTCAATGAAGTGAAAAGAACAGAACCATAAACAGGGCTACCAAATTAGTGGCTAATGCCAATCACACCGGAAGCATCTCTGAAATGCTTTGTATAAAACAAGGTAAATTACAAGATGATAGATGGCAAAAAAAAAAAAAAAAAGAAAAGAAAAAACAAAACAAGAAAATATCATATTTTCCTATTGACTTAAATTGTAATTTCAGTGTGGTGCTCGCTTGGAAAGTTCTTTTTAGTTATCCTTGAAATATCAAAATTTCATTAAGCATTTTCGGTTTGTTTATTCTTCCACCACTACTAGTAAGAATGTTAACAAGTAGATAATACCAGGATATACAGATGTGTATCAAAATATACTCAGAATATACCCACTGAGTATATATGCAAAAGTAATATAGCAGAGTGCATACAAATAAGACTCCTGAAGATGAAGAGACTTGGGTTCAAATCCTGGCTCTGCTACTTCCTTGTTCAGATGACTTTGGAAAAATTACAAACTATAAGCTTCAGTTTCCTCAACTGTAAATGGGGTTCATAATAATAAATTAGTGATGATAATATGGATACACAGTAACAGTACCTAAACTTCATGGGATCACTTGGGTTTTAAATAAAATAATGTATATAACATATACAGTAAGTGACTAATAATTATTAGCTATCATCCTTCCCCTGGAAATAATCACCAACTGCTTAAGACTTGGACATTTAAAAAGTCATACCCTCTCTGTCAGAGCTCTTGAAATGTTTCAGGAAACTAAGGAATTAGGTAGAATCTGCAGGGAGAAAATAAAAGGACTTGTTTTATGAATGAGGCTATCACTTTTAATTGTTATTCTTGCTATTTCTCTGAAAGAATTTGTAGTCCTTTATTTCAGAGATGACCATTAACTTTAATTACTTATTACACGCCAGTTGCTGTCTTAATTTTTTTTTTCAATTCCATGAGGTAGAGATCTTCATTTTACAGATAGTGAGACTAACGTTTAGGGAGGGTAAATGGCTTGCTCAAAGTCATAAAGCAAGTAGGTTGCAGAAGCAGAATCCACAATCTCATCAACTGAAGTCAAATGTCTTTCCATTAAACCAAGAATATCCAATGACTATCTACCATTCACTATCACTAAGTGAAAATCTTATTATATTTGTTTTACATGACCTGGAGAAGAAACAAAGTTTGTAAAACAAGAAAAATATCATACAACTCTAATCCTCCATAACCTTTAAATCTAAATTTGCAATCTGAATATTTATTTTATCAGCCCTTGCATACATTCTGTGCCACAAACCAGCATAAGATTTAGTTCATTAACGTTCACCTTACATTGTTAATTGATGAAGGACCCACTGTTTTTGCTTACATAAAAATTTTATTCATAAAGTTTTAAACTATTAATCCCATGCTATTACTCAATGTCTTATATTTCCTTCTCTAGTAGAACCTTGTGGAGTTGTAAAGTGTTTTCTTATTGTTGTTGATACACATGGGAATGAAAATCTATTTTTTCCCCAGACAATATACAATCTGCGATTTGCTTTTATTCAGGGTTTCTGATCCACAGAGGAAAAAAAACAAAAAAACAAAAAACCCACATACAATGGCTATGCACAGAGAAAACTTTTTAAAAAAATTTAGTACAAAGAAAGGAGAATCAGAGAAATACATTCTGGTCCATTCATCTTTCACTTTCATTTAGAAAAAGGATTTAAAAACAAGCACAAAAATAAGTCAGATTTGTGTTACGAACAGTTAAGAAAGGACAAAGAAAAGAAAATAACTGGACTAGTGTCATTCTAGTGATACATTTTGAGATCAGTATTCATCAACGGGAAAATGTCATCCACAACTTTTTATTCAGTTTGAGCCATCAATATTAGTTATTATCTGCAGACACTGCTGCTTGAAATGAATCATGGTACTCGAGCAATTCAGAGCATATATTCCTATATTTAAAGTTATTGCCAGCTTTTAGCTTTAAACTAGAAGTATATTTCAGAATTAATGAATTTCAGTAAAAAAAAAAAAAAGGTATTTCATTATACATACATACAGGAAAATTTCAAGTTATAGTAGGTTAAAATGTCATTCGTTCAGTATTTTGGAACTTCCATGGTAACAATGATATGACTCTTAAAACACTGCCTTTCGAGGGATATGGGTTACCTTAGTATAAAACACCTGAAGGTGGTTACATCAGAGGAAAACTACATTGTTGCAGAGCTTAAAAAAGAATCTTCATCTACTGCTTTCACAATGAAAATCACAAAATTATCTGTAATTCAGTGGAAAAAATCCAAAGGAATAAATTAACCATTTTTCATAGCTCTTAAAATGTTTTTAGAAAATTTCAACAGATTACTATAGAGACTGGCCAAAGGAAAACATATTTTCTATGGTGCAACACTCTGGCCACAATACCACCTCACAATAAAGCAGACAGAAAGCCAGAAAGACCTCAACTCACATCCTGATCTAGCATGATTAGGGTCTCTCAGGTTTCAGTTTCCTCACTTGTGAAACGAATGGAGTTAACTCATTCAATGTTGGTTGAATGTCTACTACGTGCCAAACCCTGCGTTAGCAATGAAAGTTTATTATTTAATTTTTGTTTTAAATAAAACCATGGTCCTTGTCCTTGCAAATCTTGTGAAGTGACAAATAAATGCAACATGATAACCACTACGAACAAACTGCTATGTCTGGGCAAATCAAAAGAGGCTGCAGAGGGGATAGTCAGTTGAGTTGAGACTTGAATGAATATGAGTTGTTTAGAGATGGGGATTATGGGTAATCCTTGCAGAAAGAAGAGACTACACAGACAAGATGACAAAAAAGGGCAAAAACAGAGAGGTTTAACGTAAATGATGCACAGGCTGGGTATTAGAGAACACTGGTGGGAGACGCCACACCGAGGAATCTGACTTTAAGCACTAAGCCACTTAAACATTATCAGTAAGGTTCCTTCTACACTAAAACTCTGGAAATTGACTGTAGGCCCAACCAGGAACATTCAATTTCTCCACCACTTCATCTGAAGTTGTTAGAATCTCTTCAAGCAAAAAAGCAAAACTATCCAAGTTTTGATGCTGCCATTATGAAACCTAAAAGACCTCTCTTAACTGATAAATTTTAGGACTAGCAATAGGCATCTATTGTTATTAGCGAAATAGAGCATTTCTAAAAGCAAGATATGTAACAAGACATTTACTTCTGTACTTTATCAAATACACAACTGTAAACCTATAAATGTGAATATTAAAAACAGATACTGAATTTACATGTCCCCAAAAATGATTTTTCATACTTTGTTCAAAGCATGCTTCACTGTGAACATCAATTAACTAGAAAAACCTAAAGAGAATATAGAGTTCTATTTACCTGTGTTCTGCAGGAACAGGGGGTGGCCAAACAGCAGGATCTCTAAATGGTTCATCTTGACAGGACACAGGGAAATCTGGAGGCTTGTCGATTTTAAAACTTTCTAAAGTGCTGACAATACTTTTCACTTGTTCATATTCTTCCAATAATTCCTGCCGAACCTTAAAAAAAAAAAGGCTTTATGCTAGAAGCTGTTTAAAGACTTCATAAATTTTAAATAAATTGCTATAGAGTGCATGTTTTCTTAATGTCAAAGTATGAAAAATGAATCATTAAAACATTCATAAACACAAAGAACTATTTCAAGTAATACTGAGAAAAGGGCAGAAATTAGTTTGAAAAAACCATAATTCTATACCTTTTAATAAGTAGTTATCTCCCTTTCATAATGGAATTCCATTTCTACCAAAGAACGTGAAGATCATTAATACAATTTAAAACAATCAACTAAGTAGGTAACAAGTTAAACATTCCAAGAAATGTAAAATATTGTGCTAAATACTTTTAATATATTTGTAAATAGATTCCAAAAAACGGTAAGCCAAAATTTTCAACACAATTCCTATTCCCAATATCACTAAATATGAAACGCCTGTCATGAGTGTCTGAAAGCTAGAAGTGGTATTATACTATGAATTACAAACTTCCAGTTTTTATTTAAATTCTCCTTCAACTGAAATCTGAATTATTTTTGCCTTATTTAAATTATTTTGAGTTCTGAGTAAAGTTTATTTTTATTTCAAAGACAAGGTTTTTCCTGTATTTAAAAAATTTAACTGAACACATACTATGAGGAAATTCTTGTGTTTTCAAACTTTGAGCACAAACTCATTTTCAAAAGTCAACAGATAAAGATTAAAAATTACATTCAAGACCAGCCTAGGGAAACAAAAAAATTAGCCCAGGCATGACAGCGCGAGTCTACAGTCCTAGCTACTCAGGAGGCTGAGGCAGAAGGATCATTTCAGCCCAAGAGTCCGAGGCTACAATCACACTACTGCACTCCAGTCTGGGCAACAGAGCAAGACTCCATGTCAAAAAAAAAAGAAAGAAAAGAAAATTACAATTATAAATCATTTTAACAATTGTTTTTTCTTTAACCAGAAAGCAAGTCATACTGTAAAGCAGAGTATAAAAAATTTTCCCTCATCTTTATATTGAATAATATATTAAAAGGAACATATGAAGGAGTTACAGATCCAAAGAAAAAGCTAGGTAAAATTCAACTGCTAATACATGCAATTACACAATATGCTACACTGGAAGTAATGTAATTTCAGAACCCAGTGGAAAGAAACATAGTAGAAATGGTCACTATTTAACATACACAATTCAGAACATGTCAAAAATACTTCCATGATAGATTAATAAAATACCCTGCCTGTAGCTAACAGGAAGGATAGAAGAAAACAACTAAAAATTTGAGCCTGAGTTGGAGCAAGTATATTGTTCTCAATCAATATAATTTGGTAACATTTAAGTTGGAAAATAAGTCAAATTTACCCTCAAAACTTAGGAAAACATCAATTTCTGACTGATGGAAAAACTAGAAGAAACACTTGAAAGGCATTAGTACATAAAATGGAAACTTCAAAGAAATACTTGACTTAGTACTTGTAATTTTTAAAAGATTTTAAATTTTAACACCAAGTGGGGAGTGGTCTGCATTGGCAGCACATATACTAACACTGGAGTAACACAGACAAGAGCAGTATGTCCCCTGCACGGGATGCACACGAACTCCTGAAGTGTTCCGTATTTTTTCACTTAACATTTTCTAAAAAGGATGTTATGTTGTTTCAGTATAACAGCTGAAAACACAAGCTTAAATAATAAACCCTTACAAAACAAAAGCCAATTTTGTTTAAACATCACTGAAGATGCTTCTATTTATTTCCTTAAAGATCTATTGCTTATAAGTATGATTTGTAAAAAAAAAAAAAATCGTTTTTAAAAGTTACAATTAATTTGAAATTGGAGCAGCAAAGCAAGAACTATGCTAAAAGATACTGATTAAAACATTAAATTTAAAAAACAGTAAGTGGGTAAATTAAAATTCAAGTTTTTATTAACTGTCTTATTAATCAAATTATATAGTCAAAAGACAACAACAAATATAGTAATGTTTTTTTATTAGATTACTGACTCATTTGTATTTTTAAGGAGTCTTTCAAAAGAGTTCTGCAAAATGGGTCAAAACAACATGTAAATATGAAAGGGAAAAGGGCAAGTATGAATACTTTATTTCAGGTCCAGCACAGTGGCTCACATATGTAATACCTGTGCTTTGAGGGGCCAAGGCAGGAGGATCACTTGAGGCCAGGGGTTTGAGTCCACCCTGGGCAACATAGCAATACTCAGTCCTTACAAAAAATCTAAAAATTAGCTGGACATGTGGTGTGAACCTGTCCCCCTAGCTACTTGGGAAGCTGAGGTGGGAGGATCGCTTGAGCCCAGCAGTTTGAGGCTGCAGTGAGCTGTGATGGCACCACTGCACTCCAGCCTGGGTGACAGAGCAAAACCCTTAAAAAAAAAAAAAAAAAAAAGAATGGGCCGGGTGCGGTGACTCACGCCTGTAATCCCAGCACTTTGGGAGGCTGAGGTGAGTGGATCACTAGGTCAGGAATTCAAGACCACCCTGGCCAACATGGTGAAACTCCGTTTCTACTAAAAGTACAAAAATTAACTGGGCATGGTGGTGCATGCCTGCAGTCCCAGCAACTTGGGAGGCTGAGGCAGGAGAACTGCTTGAACCTGGGAGGCAGAGGTTGCAGTGAGCCAAGATCGTGCCACTGCACTCCAGCCTGGGCAACAGAACAAGACTCTGTCTCAAAAAAAAAAAAAAGAATGAATGAATGAAATACTTTATTTCAAAAGTTTGTAGTCACACAATTAGGTAACTGATCATGAAAACAGAAAAAAGTAAAAGTAGATTCAATTGGAATTAAATATCTTCAAAACATACCTCATGAAATATATGATCAAAAAACAAAACATTAACTAGGTAAGATACTAAAATATACAAGAGCACATTTTAAACATAGTTCAGTATTCAGATAAATAGGAACTATTTCCATCTCAAACTCATTTTCCGACTCTAATCTCTCAAGTAAAATAGGGTACTGCTGTCCCAACACATCTAATACTTTAATATCATCTTACCTGTTGCCATTTGCCTTTGATAGCTGGATCTCTGACTGACTGGCAATGTCTCTGAATTTGCTGTATCACCCCCTGGTAATATACCATTGATGAATCGTAATTTCCAAGAAGGGCATATTCTCTTCCTTTCTTTGCATTATCACAAATCTCAGCCAAATTCATCTTCTTTCAGAGACCTAAACATAAAATACAATGACTTTTTAAAGTTTTCAGCACTGACTTTAAAACATTTATTGTTCTTTAAAATATGTTTAAAACTACTTTTTTTTGAGTTAGAGTCTCACTTTGTTGCCCAGACTGGAGTGCAGCGGCGTGATCTTGACTCACTGAAACCTCCACCTCCCAGGCTCAAGCGATTCCTGAGCAGCTGCGACTACAGGGGTGCACCACCACGCCCAGCTAATTTTTGTATTTTTAGTAGAGATGGGTTTCACCATGTTGGCCAGGCTGGTCTCAAACTCCTGACCTCAGGTGATCCACCCACCTCGGTCTCCCAAAGTGCTGGGATTACAGGCGTGAGCCACTGTGCCCAGCCTAGAACTACTTTGAAAGTCAAAACAGTTACCATTCTTATAGGTTATCTGTACGCATCTTATAATACTAAACAAAGTTTTCACATTTGGAAGTATAAAGGAGATTACAAAAGAACACCCATGGAAATAATAGGGAGAGAGGTTACACAGCTCTGAACTACTGATTTACTTACAGATACATAAAATTGGACACTAGTTTTCCTTATTCCTTTATAATTACCATAGGCTGTAATAATAGATGAACTTGTTTTATTCAATTTATTCTTGACAACATAAAAAATATGATTATCACATAAATATATGAATATATTTTCTACTGAAGTCAGTTGAAACTATAAGAACTAGTTCTCACTAAAACTTCTTGGCCAAGAATAAAAAGTTATACTTAAAGAATAGATTTTAAAGACAGTCTATAGTTGTCCGTGTACCATTTATACTCATGTAATTGCCTCAAATTTAAATCTAAGCAAACACCTATAAATTAAACTCTTTGAACCCCAATTTGTAATCTTCTAAGACCCCATGATTCTCTATAGCTCTTTGGCCATGCAAATAACTATCGTTATTTTCCTTTCTATAAGATGTTAGTCAGAATACCCTCTACATTTCTGGCTTCCACTAAAGCTCTCCAGTCCAGTAATTCTGGCTTTTCTTCCAGGCTTTCCAAAAGTCTCCTAGAATCATCCAAGGCTTCTATGCAAAGATACTTTCCTCCCAAGACTAAAAAGAATAGAAGTCCAGAGATAC
This sequence comes from Macaca fascicularis, assembly GCF_037993035.2. Taxonomy (NCBI): domain Eukaryota; kingdom Metazoa; phylum Chordata; class Mammalia; order Primates; family Cercopithecidae; genus Macaca; species Macaca fascicularis. The sequence continues at coordinate 10,075,706 of NC_088391.1, forward strand.
AGGAGAATGATATCCTGAGAAAGAGTCAAAATTGCCTTCTGATTTCCAGGAACAGTAAACCAATGAATACACATAAAGAAGAAAATCGAAATACTACTCTATGACTTATTCAGGGAATTAAACTTTGGCTTGGGGAGCCTGACTCTTCCACTCTGACTCTCAATCTCTTATCTGTTCTTCAGGAATTCAAAAATTCTTCCTGAAAATTAACCATCACTAGTTCTAGGCATTTCAACTGACTCCAAAACATTTTTGAAAACAAATGTTTATGTGTTTGGCATGTTATTTTCCCCTTATAGGTTCCATGAAGGCAGAGTTACATTACTTGAGAATCACACTGCAGCAAATAGTACACTACTAATACGGTTTGGCTCTGTCCTCACCTAAATCTCACTTAAATTGTAATAATCCCCACGTGTCAAGGGCGGGACCAGGTGGTGGTAAATGGATCAAGGGGGCAGTTTCCTCCATGCTGTTCTTGTGATAATGAGTAAGTCTCATGAGAGATCTGATGGTTTTTTGTTTTCTGTTTTTTTTTAGATGGAGTCTCACTCTGTCACCCAGGCTGGAGTGCAGCGGCGCTATCTTGGCTCACTGCAAGCTCTGCCTCCTGGATTCATGCCATTCTCCTGCCTCAGCCTCCCAAGTAGCTGGGACTACAGGCACCCACCACCATGCCCGGCTAATTTTTTTTGTATTTTTAGTAGAGACGGGGTTTCACCGTGTTAGCCAGGATGGTCTCAATCTCCTCACCTTGTGATCCACCCTCCTCAGCCTCCCAAAGTGCTGGGATTACAGGCGTGAGCCACCGCGCCCGGCCGGGATCTGACGGTTTTATAAGCGTCTGGTATTCCCCCTGCTGGCATGCATTCTCTCTCCTGCCCCCGTGAAGAGGTGCCTTCCACCATGATTGTAAGTTTTCTGAGGCCTCCCCAGCCATGCAAAACTGTGAGTCAATTAAACCTCTTTTCTTTACAAATTACCCAGTCTGAGGTTTTTCTTCATAGCAGTGTGCGAAAGGACTAATACAGTAGACTAGTACCAGGAGTGAGGTGCTGCTACAAGGATACCTGAAAATGTGGAAGTGACTTTGGAACTGGGCAACAGGCAGAGGTTGGAACAGTTTGGAGGGCTCAGAACACAGAAAAATGTGGGAAAGTTTGGAACTTCCTAGAGACTTCTTGAATGGTTTTGACCAAAATGGTGATAGTGATATGGACAATGAAGTTCAAGCTGAAGTGGTTGCAGATGAAGATGAACTTGTTGGGAACTGGGATAAATGGGACCCTTGCTATGCTTTGGCAAGGAGACTGGCAGCATTTTGTTCCTGCCCTAGAGATCTGTGGAACTTTGAACTTGAGAGAGGTGATTTATGGTATCTGGCGGAAGAAATTTCTAAGCAGCAAAGTGTTCAAGAGGTGATTTGGGAGGGGGGAGTTGCTCTTAAAAGCATTCAGTTTTACCCATTCACAAAGATTAGGCCTGGAATTGGAATTTATGTTTAAAAGGGAAGCAGTGAATAGAGGTTTAGAAAATGCGTAGCCTGACAATGCAATAGAAAAGAAAAACCCATTTCTGCCAGCTGCAGAAATTCGAGTAAGTAACAAGGAATCAAAAGCTAATCACCAAGACAATGGGGAAATGCCTCCAGGGCACATCAGAGATGTTGGCAGCCCCTCCCATCACAAGCCCAGAGGCCTAGGAGGGAAAAATGGGTTTCCTAGGCTGGGTCTAGGGCCCCCCTGTTGTGTGCAGTCGTGGGACTTGGTGCTCTGCACCCAGCCACTCCAGCCGTGGCTAAAAGGGGCCAAGGTACAACTCAGGCCATGGCTTCAGTGGGTACAAGCCCCAAGTTTTGGCAGCTTCCACATGGTGTTGGGCCTGTGGGTGCACAGAAGATGAGAACTGAGGTTTGGGAACCTCCCTCTAGATTTCAGAGGATGTATGGAAATGCCTGAATGTCCAGGCAGAAGTCTGCTGCAGGGGCAGGGCCCTCATGGAGAACCTCTGCTAGGGAAGTGCGGAAGGGAAATGTGTGGCTGGAGCTCCCACTGAGTCCCCACTAGGGCACTGCCTAGTGGAGTTGTAAGAAGAGGGCCACCACCCTCCAGATCCCAGAATGGTAGATCCACTAACAGCTTGCACTATGCATCTGGAAAAGCCACAGACACTCGAGGCCAGCTGTGAAAGCAGCCAGGAGGTGGGGATGTACCCTGCAAAGCCACAGGGGTGGAGCTGCCTGAGGCCATGGGAACCTACCTCTGACATCAGTGTGACCTGGATGTCAGATATGGAGTCAAAGGAGGTAATTTTGGAAGTTTAAGGTTTAATGACGGCCCTGCTGGATTTCAGAATTGCATGGGGCCTATATCCCTTTGTTTTAGCCAATTTCTCCCATTTAGAACAAGCGTATTTACTCAACGCTTGTACTCCCAATATATCTAAAAAGTAACTAACTTGTTTTTGATAGAGGCTCATAGGTGGGAGAAACTTGCCTTGTCTCAAATGAGACTTTGGACTTGGACTTTTGAGTCTGGAATGAGTTAAGACTTTGGGGGACGGTACGAAAGGCTTAATTGTGCTTTGAAATGTGAGGACATAAGATTTGGGAAGGGTCACAGGCAGAATGATATGGTTTGGCTCTGTGTCCCCAACCAAATCTCACTTTGAACTGTAATAATCACATGTCAAGGGCAGGAGCAGGTGGAGGGACTGGATCACAGGGGCAGTTCCCCCCATGCTGTTCTCATGATATTGTGAGTCTCATGAGATCTGATGGGTTTATAAGAATCCGGCATTTCCCCTGCTGGCATTCATTCTCTCTCCTGCAGCCCTGTGAAGAGGTGCCTTCTGCCATGATTTTAAGTTTCCTGAGGCCTCCCCAACCATGTAGAACCGTGAGTCACTTAAACCTCTTTCTTTATAAATTACCCAGTCTCAGGTATTTCTTCATAGCAGCATGAGAATGGACTAATACAACTACTTTTAATTTCAATGTCCAGTGGATCTATCCACAGAATACAGGACAACCATGGAAAGTCTCATCTTCAAATTTAGAATATTAACACAAAACCATATGGTCTTACTATAATGAGTAATATGTAATTAACAAATCCAGTAGAAACAAAGATGCTCTACAAATTATTTCTCTTTAAAGTCATTGTGAAACAAAAGTGTTAATCCTGCTCACAAGTACAGACACAAACTTATGAAAGATAAAAATATCCTGATACAAAGGAGGGGTTGGCAAACTTTTCCTGTAAAAGACCTGACAAGCAAACACTTTAGGTTTTGAGAGCTAACAAACAAAATGAAGGATATTATATAACTACTTATATAATGAGACAAAAAATTCCATAATTCTTATCGATGCAATTCAAAATATTATAGAAACAATAACAGAGTACAACTTTCTGTAAGACAGATTGACTAAGGAGAAGACTGAAACTCTTTCTGGGGACAATATTTCACTTAGTTGGGATTCAAAGTTAGTGTTCCCTATCATAAGAATCAATCACAAATGTTCACACATTCTAATGTTTACCTTGAATACAATAAATTTCATGTTTGAAAATGTCCTTTTTCAAAAGTACTAATTAGGTGCTACTTTATACTGATAGTAAATCACAAGTATATGATTTCAATTCAGCATAATCATTGTTTGGAAGGCATTTAAAGGATTTACTCTTCTCCTAGTATTTACCTTTTAGCATATCATTATTTGCAGATTAATCATTCCAATTAAAGGTTAAATAAAAAGTGCCTCAACTGCACAGTTAAATGGAAATTTCCTTGGCACTTACATCATGTTCTAAAACATGCTGCTGAAGCTGTAGTTTGAACTCAGAAAACACACCTATTGCAAACTGGGTAGGAATGGAGACCTTCTTTGTTTTAACTTATAACAGCATGGAAAGCTATATAAAATGACTTGATATTACTTGTGATTCAAAGAATAGTGGTTGCCATTGAAATAACTTTACTGCAGTATTAGTTTTGATACAAGAACTGTTTTGTCTTGTAATTTTAGGTTGAATTCATTAAGAAATACTATTGAGTCTGCATCACAAACTGATTTCTAAAGCCATTCAGCATTCAATATTCAGATTGACAGCAGTTTCTCACATTCAGAAAAATTTCAATCTCACTTCTAAATTCAAAAGTTTGCAATAAAACCTTACAACTAATAAGCCATCAAACTGCTGTACAGCAGGGCAAGTGAAAATATTCAGCTTCTATTTCTGACAAAAATTCCTAGAACTGACAATGGCTAGGTCCACAAGAGCAAATGTTGACACTACTGGTTCAATATTACATGATAGATTCAAATATTCTCTGCAAAATACCTGCTATGAAATAAAATAAGTAACCATAGACTCTAAACATCTTACACTTTCACAGCTTTATAAATTTGTCCACCTGAATTTTTTCTACTCTACACAAATTTTTACCACCATCAGTTATAATGCATCTTAGCAGACTACACTTCACTCAGGTTGCAAGCCATTAGTGTTTTCCTAACTTTCTGAAATATCTTTAGCTATTCTACACACACTATTCATTAAGATTATTTAATAACTTCAAACTCAGCCTTGACTTTTCAAATAAACAACTGAGCAGTATTGGTAACATCTGTCAACTCATCAAAAGCCAAGGAAATCCACTCAAAATCATTTGCCTTGTTTTTTAATTGATTATTGATGTCCTCAATTCTTTGAGTAATTCTTCTTGCCAAAAGACTAATAGTCTAAGTTTACCTTCTCCGGATACAATTCTGCGCCTGTTGTAACCAAACACAATTTAGTCACTTCACTACTGAGAAATGACTTCCTTGCCTGCCTAACAAATGAGCCACTTGGAAGTTTACTCTGGGTGCAGCCTGATTTTTATTTTCTAATTTTGTGAAGAAATTTTACTGGAATAAGATATTCCTTTTTATGTTTTCTCATTTTTCTGACCATTAATTTCCTGTGAGTTGGGAATATTGTGATGAATGCAGAGTCTGATAATATCAGTGTATACTGTATTTAACACAACTACAGTGTCACTGCATAATACAATGCCTTGTCATAATTCAATAATCTATGCTTCAGCGTGCTTTAAGAGTAAAACATTCCAAGTCTATTTTTTTTTAATCTTTTCTTGTTTTGACATGATGTGTATGCACTGATAATAAAGTAAAATGTCACAGCACAGTGATATACATGGCACTTAAAACAGTGATTACAGATCAGAAACAGCAGTGCAAAAGCAATGAGAATGCCACATGGTTTCTGTCACAACCCCTCAACTTTGCCATTCCAGCACAAAAGCAGCCAGACACAATTTGTAAACAACTACATACGGTTGTGTTCCAATAAAACCTTATATGTGGACAATGAAATCTGAATTTCATTTAATTTCTACATGTCACAAAACAGTATTCTTCTTTTTTCTTCAACCTTATAAAAATGCAAAAATCATTCCTGATTCATGAGCCATTCAAGAACAAGTGGCAAGCTGGATTTGGCCCCTGGACTGCAGTTTGCTGACTCTTGCTTTCAGCTTCTATCTTAAGAATCTAGCAGGGGAAGCAAATTAAACCAAAAGAAGCAGAAGGAAAAATGTAATCAAGTTAAGGGAAGAAATCAGTGAGATAGAAAACAGAAAAACAAGAGAAAATTTCAATGTAGCCAAAAGCAGGTTCTTCACAAAGATCAATAAAATGAATAAACCTCTAGTAAGACTGACCAGGAAAGGGAGAAAAGAAAACACACATTACCAAAACAAAAAATGAAGGCGGTCTATCACTACAAACCTTGGAGCTACTGAAAGACAAAAGAGGGTTTAATGAAATGGACAAATTCTATGATGGTCACATAGCAAAGCTTGCCCAAGAAGAGATAGAGTACTTAATCTGAAAAGTCCTATATCAATTAGTGAAATTGAATACAGAAGAGGTAGAAATATTTCCAATTTTTTTTTTCTTTTTGCCAGAGTTCTTTTGGCTATTCAACTCATATTTTAAAGCCAGTGTTAGCCTTACACCAAAAATCAGACAAAGATCTTATCAGAAAATTACATATCAGTATCCCTCACAAACATAGATACAAAAAAATCTTCAAATTTTAGCTAATCAAATCCAGCAATATGTAAAATGGGTAACGTATTATGACCCAGTGAGGTTTATCCTAAGAATTCAAGATGGTTCATTTTAAAACCAATCAATTTTAAGAGAATAAAAATGAAACATTATAAATCATCTCAATAGATACAGAAAATATATTTGACAGAATTCAACATAATTCATAAGAACACTTAGCAAACTAAAAATAAAAGACAATTTCCTCAACCGAGTAATGGACATCTATGAAATACGTACAGCAAGCATATGTATTGTGAAAGACTAAAGGCTCCCCAAGATCAAGAACAAGACAAGGATATTTGCTCTCACCCCTTCTATTCCACATTAGAACTGAGGTTCTAACCAGTGCAATAAGGTAATGCAAAAATAAAAGGCATGCAGATTGGAAAAGAAGTAAAGCTGCTTTTATTTACAGAAAACATGACTTGTCAGTGGAGAAAATCCTAGGATCTCTGCAAATAGCTCTAGAACTAATAAATGAGCTGTGTAAGGTTGCAGCACACAAGGTCAGTATTCAAAAATCAATCTTATTTCCACATACGAGAAATAACCAGAAACTAAAAACAGTAAAATTATCCAAAAATATTAAATATTCTGGGATAAATTTAACAAAATATGTGCAAGACTTGTAACCTGAGAACTATTAAAACCTAAGAGAATTAAACATGACCTAAATTAATAAATGTGTATTTGTTTATGAATAAAAACACTCAATACGGGTAAGATGTCAAATTATCTTGAAAGTAACCCATAGAGTCAATGGAATCCCAATCAAAATCCCAGCAGCCTTTTTTGGAAAAATTCACAAGTTGATTCTAAAACTTAAATGGAAATGAAAGAACACAAAATAGAAAAAGTTTTGAAAAACAGTAAAGTAGGAGGACTTACTAACACAGACGTATTCAGGTGGAGTACTTCTAAGGGGCTGAGGGGAAAAATGCCTGTTGGGGGTCGATGTCAACTACATGATTTTAAAATTTACTATAAAGTTACAGTAATCATGGCCGGCTGCGGTAGCTCATGCTTGTAATCCCAGCACTTTGGGAGGCCGAGGTGGGTGGATCACCTGAGGTTGAGAGTTTGAGACCAGCCTGACCAACATGAAGAAACCTCGTCCCTACTAAAAATACAAAATTAGCCGGGCGCAGTGGGGCATGCCTGTCATCCCAGTTACTCGGGAGCCTGAGGCAGGAGAATCGCTTTGACCTGGGAGGCAGAGGTTGGGGTGAGCCGAGATCCTGCCACTGCATTCCAGCCTAGGCAACAAGAGCGAAATTCCATCTCAAAAAAAAATTAATAATAAAGTTATGGTAATCAAGACAGTGTGGAATTGACATAAAGACAGACACAAAAATCAGTGAAAGAAACTAGAGAGTCAAGAAACAGATTCATACATACAAAGCCAACTAATTTTCAACCAAAGTGCCCAAAAAAATTCAACGAGGGAAGGACAATTTTTTCCAGCAAAAAGGTCCTGAAAGAAATTGGCTATTTATATGCAAAACAAAAACTGAATCTCAACCCTTCTTTCACATCACATACAAAAATGAATTATGGATTAATGGATGACTGACCTAAATGTAAGAGTTAAAACTATTACTGACTCAAATGGATTACTGACCTAAATGTAAGAGTTAAAACTATAAAGCTTCCAGAAGACAACCTAACCCAACGTACTTTTTTTTCCACCAGTTCCCCAAGCCCCAGTTCCCATGGGGCAATTTGAAAAGGGCCATGTAACATCTGCAAAGGAAGTAGTCTGAATTACAGGAGAGGAGGCCTAAGCTTAGAGAACCTGCATCTATGAAGTTTTATGCTTCTCTATCCCTGTTCCAAAGGGAGATACTGTATCTTCCAAGGCTATAAGCAAACCTGACCTTTGCTCTGGAGAAAGACACTCTCTCTTTCTACCCTCCAAGGCTGTTCAACTTGGTACCTTCCCTTCATCCTAGGGAGCCCTTCGGCCTCTTCTATGTTGTCCTTTTGTCATGTATCACATGTCTTTGTCTTTCTTGGTTCACTCTCTTACCTTTATGGAGCACATTTTCTACAGAAGGGAGATAAAATTTTTGCAACTGTGCATGTCTGTAAATACCTTTATTCTACCCTCACACTTCCATGAGAATTTGCCTGGCTACTGAAGCTTAGCTCGGAAATAATTTTCCTTGAGGATTTTTACGGCATTTCCCTAATACCTTTTAGATTTCAATACTAGGTTAAGAAGACTGAAGTCATTTAAATTCCTAATCTGTTATATATCACTTGTTTTTCCCCTTTTCTGGAAACTTGTAGGATCTTCTCTTTGACATGAGTTTTCTAAAATTTTTGATGATGTGCTTTGAAATGGGTCTATTTGGGGTTCTTTCAATGTAGAAATTAATATCTTTCCATTTTAGGAAATATTCTGAATTATTTCATTGAAAATTTCTTTCCATTTTTTTTTTTTTTTCTGTTATGAAATGCCTTTTATCCAGGAATTAGACTTCCTAGGCTGGTCCTCTAATTTTCTTAGTTTTTCTCTCCTTTTTTCCATCTCTCTGTCCTTTTGCTCTACTTTCTTGGAGATTTTCTCAACCTCATATTATAATCCTTCTTTAGAACTTCTTCCGTTTTTGCTGAGGTATATAAAGTGCACAAGTCTTAAGTGTGCAGCTCAATGACCTTTTACATTGTGCACATTCACTGCGTACACCCAGGCAACACCCGCTTCAAAATACAGAACACTTCCAACTCCCCAGAAGGATCCTTCATCCCTCCCAGTCCGTACTTTAATCACTATTCTGATACCACAGATGAGTTTTGCCTGCTTTTTAAAAATCAGCTTTGAGGTATAATTTTCATACAATTAAATCCACTAATTTTAAGTGTACAAGTTGATGAGTTTTGAAAACTTTATAAACTACATAACCACCACGACAAAGGTAAAGAACGTTTCTATCCCCCCAGAAAACTCCCTTTTGCCACTTTGCATTCGACCTCCGACTCTCACCATGTCCTCTCCTGTTTCCTTCTCCCTCCACAGGCCCACCTCACTTTACCGCGCCTCACTCTGCTGCACTTCGCAGACACTATTTTACAATTTGAAGATTCGTGGCAACCGTGCATCCAGCAAGTCTACCGGTGCCATTCTTCTGACAGCACGTGTTCACTTTTGTCTCTATGTCACATTTTGGTAATTCTCACAATATTCCAAACTTCTCCATTTTTATTATATCTGTTAATACATAATGTTACCGTGGTAATTGTATTGGGGCACCAGAAACCATGCCCTATAGAAGTTGAATATCATTGATAAATACTGTGTTCTGACTGTTCTGCCAATAGGCTGTTGTCCTGTCTCCCTTCTCCTCCAGCCTCCCTTTTCCCGGAGACACAATACTGAAATTAGGCCAGTGAAGAATCCTACAATAGCCTCTAAGTGTTCAAGTGAAAGGGAATAGTTGCATGTCTCTCACTTGAAATCGAGTTAAAATGACTAAGCTTAGCGAGCAAGGCATGTTGAAAGCTAAGACAGGCCGAAATGTAGATCTCTTGTGCCGAAGAGCCAAGTTGTAAACGCAAAGAAAAAGTTCTTGAAAGAAATTAAAAGTGCTATTCCAGTGAACATATGAATGATGAGAAAGCAAAACAGCCTTATTGCTGATATGGAGAAAGTGTGAGTGGTCTGAACAGAAGATCAAACCAGACACAATATTCCCTTAAGCCAAAGCCTAATCCAGAACAAGACCCTAATTGTCTTCAATTCTATGAAGGCTGAAAGAGGTGAGGATGCTGCAGAAGTATGAAGCAAGTAGAGATTGGTTTATGAGGTTTAAGGAAAGAAGACTTTTCCACAACACAAAAGTGCAAGGTGAACCAGCAAATGCTAATGCAGAAGCTGCAGCAAGTTGTCTAGAACTAGCTAAGATCATTGATGAAGGTGGCTACACTAAACAACAGATTTTCAATGCAGACAAAACAGCCTTCTATTGGAAAAAGATTTCATCTACGACTTTCCTAGCTAGAGAGCAGGAGTGAACGCCTGGGTTCAAAGCCTTAAAGGACAGGCTGGCTCTCTTGTTAGGGGCTGATTTAGCTGACGACTTGAAGTTGAAGCCAATGCTCATTTACTAGTATGAAGATCCTAGGGCCCTTAAGAATTATGCTAAATCTACTCTGCCTGTGCTCTGTAAATGGAATAGCAAAGTCTAGATGACAGCACATCTGTTTACAGTATGGCTTATTGAGTATTTTAAGCCCAACTTTGAGAGTTATGGCTCAGAAAAAAAGATTCTTTTAAAAATACTGCTGCTCACTGACAATGCACCTGGTCACCAAAGAGCTCTGATGGACATGTACAAAGAGATAAATGCTGTTTTCATGCTTGCTTATCCATTCCACAGCCCATGGATAAAGGAGTTATTTCAACTTTCAAATCTTATTATTTAAGAAATACATTTTGTAAGGCTATAGGTGCCATAGATAGTGAACTCCTTTGATGAAACTGGGCAAAGTAAACTGAACACTTTCTGGAACAGAGTCATCCTTCTAGATGCCAAGAAGAACATCTGTGATTCATGGGAGGATGTCAAAACATTAACACTAACAGGAGCGTTACAGAAATTCATTCCAATCCTCATGGATGACTCTGAAAGTTTCAAGACTTTAGTGGAGGAAGTCACTGCAGATGTGGTAGAAATAGCAAGAGAACTAGAATTAGAAGTGGAGCTTGTAGATGTGACTGAATTGCTGCAATCTCATGAAAAACCATAAACGGGGTAGGGCACAGTGACTCACACCTGTAATCTCAACATTTCGGGAGGCAAAGGCAAGAGGATTGCTTAAGACCAGGAGTTCAAGACCAGCCTGGGTAACACAGCAAGACCCCATCTCTACAAAAAATTTAAAAAAAAATTGAACGGATGAGGAGTTGTTTCTCATGTATGAGCAAAGAAAGCGGTTTGTTGAGCTGGAATCTACTCCTGGTGAAGATGCTTGTGAACACTGTTGAAATAACAATGAAGGATTTAGATTACTACATTATCTTAGTTGATAAAGCGGCAGCAGGATTTGGAGAGGATTGACTCCAATTGTGAAAGAACTGCTACTGTGGGTAAAATGCTATCAAACAGTATAATTGCATGCTATGGAGAAATTTTTCACGAAAGGAAGAGTCAATACATCCACCAAACTCTGTTGTTGTCTTATTTTAAGAATTGCCCTGGGCCAGGCACACTGGGTCATGCCAGTAATCCCAACGCTTTGGGAGGCAGAGGCAGGAGTATCACTTGAGGCTAGACGTTCAAGACCAGCCTGGGCAACATAGCAAGATGCCAATTCTACAAAAAAAAAAAAATTAAAAATTAAAAATTAGTCACATGGGCAGAGAACGCGGGTCCACGCGTGCGATCATCCGTGCATCTAGCCTTTGCCCACACAGCTTTCAGACATGGCCTCCAGTAATGCGCACGTGGAAAAGCCCGCCCCTGACTTCAAGGCTACAGCCATGGTGGATGGCGCCTTCAAAGAGGTGAAGCTGTGGGACTACAAAGGGAAGTACGTGGTCCTCTTTTTCTACCCTCTGGACTTCACTTTTGTGTGCCCCACAGAGATCATCGCATTCAGCAACCACACCGAGAACTTCCGCAAGCTGGGCTGCGAAGTGCTAGGCGTCTTGGTGGACTCTCAGTTCACCCACCTGGCTTGGATCAACACCCCCCAGAAGGAGGTAGGCTTGGGCCCCCTGAACATCCCCCTGCGTGCTGATGCGACAAGACGCTTGTCTGAGGATTACGGCGTGCTGAAAACAGATGAGGGCATTGCCTACAGGGGCCTCTTTTACACTGATGGAAGGGTGTCCTTCGCCAGATCACCGTTAATGATTTGCCTGTGGGACGCTCATTGGATGAGGCTCTGCAGCTGGTCCGGGCCATCCAGTACACGGATGAACACAGAGAAGTTTGTCCTGCTGGCTGGAAGCTTGGCAGTGACAAGATTAAGCCCAATGTGTATATACCCATGCACAGCCAGGAATATTTCTCCAAACACAATTAGGCTGGCCAATGGGTAGTGAGCTTGTGCCCCTACCTAGGTGCCTGTGCTGGGTACCCACCTGTGCCCCCACCTAGGTGCCCTGTGCTGACCCAGGAAAGGCCAGACCTGCCCCTCCAAACGCCACAGTGTGGGACCCTGGAGGGCCAGGCCAAGGCCTTCTCATGCTTCCACCTGGGAGCTGAATAGTGACGCCCTCCCCAAAGCCCGCCCAGCCACACACAGGCCTAGAGGTGACCAATAAAGTATTAGGGATGGGAAAAAAAAAATTAGTCACATGTGGTCCTAGCTACTCAAGAGGCTGGGGTGGGAAGATCACTTGAGTCTGAGAGTTTGAGGCTGCAGTAAGTTATGATGGCACCACTACACTCCAGCCCTCCAGCCTGGGTGACAGAGTGAGGCCCTGTCTCTAAAAAAAAAAAAAAAAGAAAGAAAAGGAGGAGGAGGAAGGGAGGAGGAGGAGAAGGAGAAAAAGAAAGAAGAGGAAGGAGGAGGAGGAAGGAAGAAAGATGAGGAGGAAGACAGGAAGAAAAGAGAAGAAGAACAAGGAGGAAGAAGAAATTGCCACAGCCACCCCAACCTTCAGCAACCACTACCTTGATCTGTCAGCAGCCATCGAAAGACCCCCTACCAGTAAAAACATTAAGACTTGCTGAGGCTCAGATAACTGTTAGCGTTTTTAGCATTTTTTAGCAATACAGTCTTTTTTAACAACAGATGCTGGCAAGGCTGCAGCAAAAAGGGAATACTTATACACTGTTGGTATGGAAATCAGTTTAGAGATTTCTCAAAGAACTTAAAACAGAACTACCATTTGACCCAGCAGTCCCATTACTGGGTATATACCCAAAAGAAAACCAATCATTCTACCATAAAGACACATGCACTCATATGTTCACTGCAGCACTATTCACAATAGCAAAGCCATGGAATCAATCTTGGTATCCATCAACAGTGGACTGGATAAAGAAAACGTGGTACATATATACCATGGAATACTACATGGTCTTAAAAAAGAACAAAATCACGTCCTTTACAGCAACATGGATGTAGCTGGAGGCCATTATCCTTAGCAAATTAATGCAGGAAGAGAAAACCAAATACTACATATTCTTATATACAAGTGGGAGCTAAACATTGGGTACTCCTAGATATAAAGATGGCAACAACAGACACTGGAAACTAATAGAGGTGGGAGGGAGGCAGGCAAGGGTTGGAAAGCTATCTTTTGGCTACTACACTCACCATCTGGGTGACGGGATCATTCATATCCCAAACCTCAGCATCATGCAATATAGCCATGTAACAAATCTGCAGACGTACCCCCTAAATCTATAATAAAAGTTAAAAAATGTTTAAGTCTTTTTAAATTGAGGCATGTACATTTTTTAGATGTAATGCTATTGCACACTTAATAAACTATAGTATAGTGTAAACGTAACTTTTATATGCGTTGGGAAACCAGAAAGTTTGTGTGACTAGCTTTATCGCAATATTTGCTTTACCAAAATGGTCTGGAACAAAGCCCACAGCATCTCCGAAGTATGCCTGTAGTTGTCAGTTCTAGAATGCAAAATAAATAAACTCATACAGTATGTACTCTGATTTCCTTCACTTAGAATAATGCTTTTGAGATTCAACTATGCCCTTATATGTATCAGTAATTACTTTTTATTGCTGAGTAGTATCCCACTATACAGATACACTAAAATTTGTTTATTCACTCACCAGTTCTCCATAGGGCACTTCACAGAAACAAATCACAAAAGTACAGGACATATCATTTACCCAGGCTTTATTTCCATTGAGTTTACATCTAAAATTACAAGATACAAAGAAAACAATCCACTATGAGGGAGAATACAACATAGAGCAAAATTAAGGCCTTTATCTAAAGTCCTTGATAATTCATTAGATAGCTGCTATAAAATAAGTACATTTAAAGACATAGGGACAAGAAATTTTAAAATAAATAAGCTTATTTGAAAAATAAAAAGAACTTCTGGCATTAAAATATATAGTCACTGAAATAAAAAAAAAAACTCAGTGGACTGAGGAAGCAAGAGCTTAGACACAGATGAAAGGAGAATCAATAAACCAGAAGACAGAGCTGTAGAAACTGACCAGAATGCCGTATATACAGAGAGAATAAGTAAATAAGATTAAGAAATGCAGCAGAGTAGAAAGAGAAGATCCATCATATATGTCTCTTATGAATTCCAGGAGGAGAAAAAAGAAAGGCAAAATTCAAAAATATAATGGCTGAGAATTTTCCAAAACTAGCAGAAGATAGTAATTTTCAGTTTAAAAGCAAATCAAAGTTCACACCTAGAGACAAGGTAGTAAGAGTGAAGAACATTTACAATGGAAAGAAATGACAAATTATATACAAACGAAAGAAATTATATTGATAGGTAACTTTTCAAGAGGAACATCGGGAGCCTGGAGACAGTGAAATAATATCTTCCAAGGGGTAGGGGGTTGACAACCTAGAACTGTATACCAAACCAAGTTTATGTTTGATAAAGGCCACATAAAAATTTCAGACAGAAAAACCTGGGTATGAATCCAGGCACCATAAATTTTTAGTTGTGACCTCAGACAAATCATGTAATTTCAATAGGCCTCAGTTCTGTCTACAAAATAGGAAAAATAGTATTTATCGTAAGGTTACTTTAAAAATTAAATGTGATCATATGTTAACATCACTCCTCACATACAACACTGAATCAATGTAGGAGTATTTTTACTCTACACTCAACACCAATACAGATAATTGAAGCAGTCCATTTTTCCTCTGAAAAAAGAAATCAACTGATTCATTGATTTCTTTATAAATTTCGTTATAAATTTCTAGAAGCTATACTATAATTACTTTTAGTCACAATCTTGAAATATACAGTTTTTTTTAAATCTCCTTTACTATAAATTAGAAGAATTTCTAGGACTTTTTAAAATGTCAGGTTAAATCTAAAGACAAAATATTTTAGCAATGTCTAATATTTGACAATATGTCTCTTATTTTGAGTTTATTATGTATTCAAAAATAAATTAAGCATCTTCTTACAGTATTTACTGCTGAACTGATGCAGCACTGCTGCCCTATACAGAATGCTCCAGGTAATATCTTCAAGGAGAGTCCTAGGCTCAGACTGAGAAGAGCTCAGTCCAAGTTCATGCTCAGACCAAAAAGGAATACTGCTTTATCTGGTCCCAGATAATTATTTTTGTAACTGTTTCATGACTCAGATCTAAACATAACACATCAAGTCAACTCCTCAGCTACATCTCCAACCTTTCTGTTCTCTCCTTTAAATCTACCATCACCCACAACACACACACACGAACTTTCTCTCCCAACATGAATTTTTTATCTCATGCCAAGACTAAGACACATAATTGAAAAAATGGAAAGCTAGCTTGTATCCAGAACCCAACCCCACCAGGGACGTCACTCATAATTCCTATTACAAATGGAATCATATTTATCATTCTTTTGTCTCCACGCTAATGGTTTTTAAAGAGGAAACAAACATTTTTTAAACTAATTTTATGTGAATGATGTCAATCTAATTCAGTTATACTTACAATACATACGAGACTAAGAAAATAATTTCTGCTTTAAACTATTTTTATTCTGACACTTCCACATTTTTCTCATATTGTTCCTTTTCCTCCTAAAAGTTATAAATTCCTGAAACTAGATGCCTATTTCAGAAACACCTAAGTAACTTGAACTATAGCAATGTGAACTAAATAACACTAGAACAGTGGTAAGCAAAACAACAAAACAAGTTTTATTTTCAATATTTTGTACCACAATGAATTTTATCAATATGTCTAGGCTTTACATGTTTAATGAAAAAAAAAAATGCTTCTCCAAATCACCAAAGTTCAGTTTATGTCATACAATGGCTGCTATAAATGAAAGCAATTAAGGAAACACATAACCACGATTTCTCAAATTAATGTATCTTGAAGTGCGTTTCAAGGGTAATAAATGAAGCTACCATGTGAGTACTAATCAACAAAATAGTTAATTTTGAAAACCACAATACCTCCCATCTCTTTATATTGGGTAACCGTCTCAAGGACTACAGTTTGCCATGAATAATAGAGAAAACAACTTAATCACAAACTCAGACATTACAGAAGAATATATGTAGTAATGAAGCCTTTTCATTTATTTTTTACACATATAGAAATCACTTCTCAAATATTTAGAAACAAAAAAAAACTGTTCATAAACATAAAAGAATCTAATATATTAATATTGGAGTCTAAGAGCTTAAATGTTTCTCAGAAGTGTAACCATTACAGTAATTTCTGCTCATGTTCCAAATTCTACTGGCAACTTTAAAATATTACAAAGGACAGAAAATGTGGATCATCTGTTACTGTGTCTCAAGATGACAGCTTAAACTAAACCTGGCCGGCTGTGGTGGTTCACGCCTGTAATCCCAGCACTTTGGGAGGCAAAGACCAGCAGATCTCCTGAGGTCGGGAGTTCAAGACCAGTCTGGCCAACATGGCGAAATCCTGTCTTCACTTAAAAAAGTACAAAAATTAGCCAGGCGTGGTGACAAGCGTCTGTGGTCCCAGCTTCTCAGGAGGCTGAGGTGGGAGAAGCTTGAACCCAGGAGGCGGAGGCTGCAGTGAGCCGAGATAGCACCACTGCACTTCAACCCGGGCAACAAGAGTGAGACTCTGTCTCAAAAAAAAAAAAAAACAAAAAAAAAACAAAAAAAAAAACACTATAAATTTTATCTTAAGTGCATAAATACCCTTTTTAGCACCAAAAGTAATAGTAGCGACGTTTACTGAATGCTAACTCCCCACCAAGTAATACAATAAAAATGTTTTTCTGGGCATTATCTAATCTAATCCTTATAACACTACAAAACAGTAACAGTTACCCATGATTTAACAGAGCAGGTGACTGAGGCTTTAAAGAATTTAAACAATTTGCCCATAGAGCCTGGATTTAAACCCAGATGTGTCTAACTCAGAGCCTGTCCTCTTAGCTCATTACAGTTTACTGCCTCAAATTCCTTTAAAGTTACGCAACTAATCTAAAAATAAATATAAAAGGCTTATTAACAGAAATAAAGATATTTTGTTGCCGTTGCCTATATAAATACTACTTGTTTTTTAATTTCATAGTGCTTTGAACAACATAAAACCTTTCAAAGGCATCTGCTTCATATTACTTTATTTTATGAAGTATGTATGTATGTATTTACTTATTTATTTTTGAGACAAGGTCTCGCTCTGTCACCCAGGCTGGAGGGCAATGGTTCAATCTTGGCTCACTGCAACCTCGAACTCCCAACCTCCTAGTCTCAACCAATCCTCCCACCTCAGCCTCCTGAGTAGCTGGGACCATGGGTGTGCGCAGCCATGCCTGGCTAATTTTCGTATTTTTTGCAGAGATGAGGTCTTGCCATGTTGCTCAGGCAACTTGTCTCAAACTCCTGGACTCAAGCATTCTGCCCCTCTCAGTCTCCCAAAGTGCTGGGATAACAAGCAAGAGCCACCACACCCAGACTCAAGTAGTCTTTGAACAAGTAATTTTATTATCATATTTACTTACTCATCCATTCATTATCCAATCTAAATTAATTAGTAAGCACCTACCACATTAAGCAAACAACCTATGTATACATAAGAAACAATGTAAGGCCACGTGGAGTTTACTAACATAAAATGCTTGACTTCAAATATCTAACAATGCAGAGAAAATACTAGTATAAAAATACCAGGAATTATGTGTTAAATGCCAGTCATCCATATTCTCACATAAGTAGGTAAGAAAAAAAAAAAAAAACAGTCACTACTGATTCTCTCACTCATTCATTTCTCTTCCTACTGCCAAAATCACCAGGAAAAATGGAAAGAGGAAAATATCACAAAGAAAAGAATACTAGCATATAAAGACACTCATAGAGACACAGGAATAAACGAGAATAAAGGAACAAGTTATTGAAATACAGCAAATGAAGTTATATCGTTTGTCCCTCAAACACGTAAAAGCTAAGAAAATAAGAAATAAAATACATTGTTTTTTGGAGACGATTTCCTTAAAAAACACAAGAGTGAGTATACCAAAACTAGTCTGAGCACTGATTAAAACGTAACATCCTTTGAGAGAGGGGCCAGATCTTAGTCATGTATCGTGTATCATTTGGTGCACTGTTTGACATAAAGACACGCAATAATGTTTCTTGAACTGAAAAGCAAGACACATGTGTTTGATAAATGTCCATAAAATCACCATTCTAAAGAGTTCTATAATACCCTGTGAAGTAAATACAATTGGGGGTCAGCAGCTAAGCATTAACTTCTTCACAAAATGCAAAACAATACTCAGACATGATTAAAAACTATAAAAAATGTTTACCAAAAACAGCTTCATAGCAAAATATTAAAAAGAATAAAATTTCAAACCAAAGCTCACTTTTTAATAGGCTGCTTAATAGGAGCTTTTACAATTACTAATGGACAGAACAAAGTTACAAAAGGACTTAAAAGGTCATTTACTCCTTTGCCCTCCGTTCAATTAGGACCACAATCAAACCATACCCCAGCAAGAGAAACATATCTAAAGACATCCAGTGAAGATTAGACCACCTTTAAAAACTATTTCATTTTTTTTTAAACTACTCTCATAATCTATGCCTTGAGTTTATCTGGCAAATGCCGATATCTCACTTTTATCAGGTATTTTAGGGCACAATTTCCCTAGGAAATAAGTATAAGTATAGTTATCACTGAAGAGTAAAACATTTAAAATAATGTTGAGCCAGGTGTGGGCACATGCCTGAAATCACAGCCATTGGAGAGGCTGAGACAGGAAGGCTGCTCGAGCCCAGGAGTTCAAGGCTGCCGTGAGCTATGACTGCACCACTGCACTCCAGCCTAGGTGACAGAGTCAGACCCTGTCTCTAAAAAAAAATAATAAAATGAAATGAAACACTCTTGAGCACATTAAAATATAAACATATTTTCATTTACAGATGTTAACTATCAGTGAAATCACACATCAGTCCAGACATGAAATACTGTCAGAATTAAAGAATTTTAGAGCCATTGGGCTCTCAAATTATCTAGTGGAACTTCCTGTTTCTTTGAAGATGAAAACAAGGCAAAAACATATTAGTATTAATGCCCTATACAATAACATTTTATAGCATTAAAGGACGTTTTATTTAAAAAAAACATGATTAGTCCTCAGACTCAAATCATCACTTTGTAATATAACTACTACCTGATCCACCTGCTTAATGTGGTCAGGTAAAGTCACGGAACAGGGCCTTTCTATCAGACAGAACTGGCAGTCCTGCCACACTGTCAGTAAGGAAGCGGGAGAAGGAGAACTGCTGTGAGTTGTTGAGCACTTTAGGGTTTACCTCCACTAAACTGTTTCAACTTCCCAAAATCAAATAAAATAGCATTAACACCTCATATGAAATAAGGGTACAGATTTGGAGACCTGCCTATGATCATACAGAAAATAAGTTGTAGAAACAAAATTAGACAACTTACTTGCTCTCCTTATTGTCCCCTCCTTTGTTATGCTCTCTCCTAGTTCTTCTTCCTCTCTGCCTCCTAACCAGGGCCTCATTCGTAGGCTCCTCCCGCAAACACATACACACAACTCTGTTTGTTTGGTTTTGTTTTTTTTTCTGACCCGGAATCTTGCTCTGTCGCCAGGCTGGAGTGCAGTGGTACGATCTGGGCTCACTGTAACTTCTGCCTCCTGGGTTCAAGCGATTCTCCTGCCTCAGCCTCCTGAGTAGCTGGGACTACAGGCGAGCGCCACCACGCTCGGCTAATTTTTGTATTTTTAGTAGAAATGGGGTTTCACCATGTTGGCCAGGATGGTCTCAATCTCTTGATCTCCTGATCTGCCTGCCTCAGCCTTCCAATGTGCTGGGATTACAGGCGCAAGCCACTGCGCCCAGCCTACACACATCTCTTAAGTGAGTTCCATATCCAAACCTCTTCCTTTTTCTTTTCTATTCATTATTCCAATGTGAGCTGCTCTATTCTCCCCTGTAGCTTTAACTACTTATCTGTATGCAAACTTCTAACTCCAGCCTGCTCTCTCTGAACTCCAGACTCAAATGCATCTCCACCTGAATATCCCACAGGAACCTCAAACAAATGCTTACAACTGAACTAATATCTCTTTCACCCTAACAAAAAACCAGCTCCTCCTCATCTCAATCAGTGGGTTCACTATTACCTCAGTCGTGCTAGCCAGAAAATGAGGACTCAATCAGCTGAGAGCTCCAAATCTCTGTAACTCCCAACATCCAAACTCTATCAAGTCATACCAATTTTATCTCTTAAATATTCCCTGAATCCATGTCTTTCTGTAACTCCAACGGCTTAGTTCAGACTCTTTATTTCTCTACTGTTTTTTTCTATTATACAACTGGCTTTTCTACTGCCTATAATCTTTCCCCACCCAGGTCCATTCTCTACACTGGAGCTGGAATTATCTTTCTAAAATACAAACCTAACGACACCACCACTCGAGCTAAAATTCTTCAATGGCTGCCCCATGTCAAGAAAAATTCTAAACTCTGAATACGGTGCCAAGTACTTTAAGATCTGGCCTCACTCACTAATAGTGAGCATTCTGGGATCTCATCATTCAGAACTACCTAGCGTTCCCCAAATACAAAATACTCATTCTTCAATCTATCCTTTGTTCGTGTTGTGCCATCCATTTGTCCTAGAATGACTTTCCTCTTCATCACTCCAGTGAAAGCTTATTCAACTATTTTAACACAAGTTAAAAGTCAAATCATACTGAAGGCCTCCCCTGACTTCTGTAGACAGAGTCAGGATCTTTCTACTAATTGACAGAGAAAATGGTCAGTGCTTGAGATCATGACCAGACTCACCTGGGCTGAAATCCCAGGTTTACACTTGACCAACTATGATTTTGTGCAGGGCCTCTAAAGCCTGTTTCCTCATCTCTAAACATCAGTAACTACTTCACTAGCTGTTTTGAGGATTTACTGAGGAGCTGCATGCAAAATACTCCGCACAGCACCTGACATATTCAATAAATGTTACTGTTAGGTGATTATTTCCTCTGGGCTCCTATAGCAACTTGCACATATCTCTACCACGCTATTGGGATGACATGACTGCCCATGCAGGATACAGACTATCTTTTTTCATCTCTTTATTCTCACCACCTGGCATAATGCCTGGCACATAGGTTCTTAACAAATTTTGAATGAATAAATACTTCAAACCTTATATTCTATCACATAACGCCTCAATTTTGTTTTCTACCTGTCTTACTAAACCTACTTTCCATCTCCTCCTTGTACAAAATTGCTACCTCAAGTAAAATTTACACAGGTCAACTTCATTTTAATTAAGAGAAAGTTTTATAGGATTTGTGGTCTTGTTGTTTGTTTTTAAACACACACACACACAAACTCACAATAATATCAACAATTCTCCAACTTACTCCATAAAGCAGCACATTTCTAGGATGGTTATCTACCCATTGAAAAATTTTAAAGGGTCGTCAAGGAAGGTTTTCTAAATCTGTGTCAGCTTCCTTTACCACCAAGTCTTGAGTCAACTCTAAGGACTCAAGTGTACTCCTGAACATAAAAAATATATAAATAATTAATTAAATAATTAAAACATGGTATTTTTCCTTCCGAAAACATGCTGAGAAATTCTGAATAACACTGGAATAATCAAAGAAAATAATTATTGCTTCCTACTGCTAAAAAAAGTATGTTTTTAAAAGTTACTAGTAATTTAAAACTGAACTAATCAAAGTATGTGTAGGCAGTGTTCAGGCTGGCGGGGGGGGGTGGGGTGGAGCACCCATTTCACAACCTTGAACCTCAAGAAATAAAATGCAAAAACGCTAAAAGTTAAAAATGCCAGATCCCACCATATAATAGCAATGACATCTTTTTATCTAATTCTACACTTAACCTTTAAACATTACGGCCCTTTGAGTAATTACCAATTGATGGGTTTAATATGCAAATACCTCTGAGCTACTTTAAAACAAACATGACTAACCCAGAAATAAACGTATCCAGGAAAAGAGAAAAGCCTGTGAAAACACGGTTTCTCGGGTCTCACATCCAATGTATGACATACATACGGTTCTGCACCGAGAGGCAGCAACCTGCGAGGGTCAGAGGCGCCGAAGACCCGAGGCCCTGCAGCTTGGGCGGCTGCTCATCCCTGAGACTGTGCAGGGCGGTGGCCCAGTCGGGGTGGGGCTGAGCGCTGTAGCTGGGGCGGTCCCAGCGACTGGGCTAGAAGCCCGAGGCTCACCTCCACTTCCCTTTCCCAACGCACAGAGCCCAGGTCCGCGACCACCCAACAGCCCTCTCAAGACAAAGAGAGATTTTTTTTTCTGTCCCGGTCCGCTCAAAGTTTATCAGTCTTTCCCGGCGGTCGGGGCCGCCGGGCTTTGTAGTTCGGCAGTCCGAGCTACCCCGCCAAGGCCGCGAGCCCGAGGAGTCACTGAACTACAATCCCCATGATGCACAGCGAGCCTGGCGCTCCCGCGCCCCTCCCAGTCCCCGCACGGGAGCCAGCGCCCGAGGAACCCCGCAGCCCACCGCCCTGGCGTTTCCGGCGGTGGGAGGCCGGGAGGGGCTATCGGCTAGAGCCCCGCACTACCTGCTGTATCGCTTGAGCCCCTGTCCCTCGGATTCATTACCTAGAAGGCGCAGGTCCGGGCACAGCCGGCGATGCGGTCCAGATGGGTTGGGGGTGGGGCGCAGGCCGCCGCCGCCGCCGCCGAGTCCGTTAGTTCGCGACGTGCGTGAAGAGGCGGCGGCTGCGTAGGGTTGCCATGGCAGCCCCGGCCGCGCGGTGGGTGCAGCGCGGGAGGGAGCGCGGAGGCTGTGAGTCCGCTCTGGGGCGGAGCTTGGGACTCCAGCCCAGGTTGCCGGGGGAGGGAGGTGCAGCGTCGCGGGGTGGGAGAGCAGGGAGACGGTGACATTGAGGAGGACGTGTGGCCGACTGAGCTCTGGTCGTGCTTGATGAGCCCGCCTCCACCGCGTCCAGCCCCCGTGGCGGGGCACCTTCGAGCCTGCTGTTTTCGGAGGGGATGCCAGTGGCGTCGAAGGAGGGGGGCACCGGGGCGTCGCAGCGCCCTTCCCCCGCCGCCTGTCCGGGCTTCCACCGCTGGGTCTGCCCCCATGGGATGTGTGGATCCTACGCCACCTCAGTATTTTTCTGCAGTCAAACCGAATTGAAGTCTTTCGCACCCGCTTTCTCCATTCCCTGGGGAGTGGGATGGAAAGGAATCCTTTGATAAGATGGAATGCATATGGCCTTTAGGATTATTCAGGAGGTTTTAGAACTTGCAAATGGCATTGCTTTCGACTGAATTTGGATTTATGCTGTTTCTTGGGCAATCGTTTGTGGACTCTAGGATAAACAGGTTAAGAGCGTGGGCTTCTAAAACGAATTCTTAGTTCACGTCCTGCCCCTATACTTGGTAGCTGATGACCAGGGGCGCGTTTCTCACCTCTTAACGCTTTGATCTGCAAAAATGGAGATATCCATCTTGCAACTCTTGTAAGAAATACATGCATTAATACTGATGAAGCTCTATAAAACAAAGCTTAGCATTTAACAATAGCTATTAAATATTAATTATTTAATCAATAGTGATAAAAGTCAGAATAGTGGTTGGCCGTCGGGAAGGAGTTTGAGAGAATTTTTTGTAGTGATGAAAAAATTCTATAGCTAAGGGTTTCGGTTACAGAAGTATATGCATTTGTCAGAACTCTTGGAATGGAACATTTAAGATTTGTACATTTCACTGCATGTAAATTTACCTCAAAACAGCACATAAAAATGTGTTGTTATTATTAGAGCTATAGACTGTAATAGAAACCACAGAGATATTCTAAGCCCAATCTCTAGATTTTATAGATGAGAAAACTGAAGTCCAGAGATTTAATTGAAAAAAAGGAAGGGGAGTGAATTCGTGACCTTGTCGTTTTCTGGTAATGAATATCTCCTGAAAAATTATGGTTGACAATAACAAGGCACTATGCCTGTAATCCAGCTGAGTCATCGTACCACAGAGATTTTCTTAAACTTGACTGAGTCCCTTATCCACCTTTTGTTGTTCCCTACGGACAATGTCCT
The DNA here is from genome assembly GCF_037993035.2 of Macaca fascicularis. Taxonomy (NCBI): domain Eukaryota; kingdom Metazoa; phylum Chordata; class Mammalia; order Primates; family Cercopithecidae; genus Macaca; species Macaca fascicularis. Next base: position 10,100,028 of record NC_088391.1, read on the forward strand.
CTCAAGGACTGCACCGTCACTTCTGGCTCTCAGTTCTGGCTTTTTCTGAACACTTAGACTACTCCACATATCACCTCTTAAAACTCTTTTCTCTCTACTCCTGCTGACACATAATGTCGAAATGAGCGCCTTTTCTTTGGTTGTTTCTATAGCCAACTCTTTGGAAGGTTTGGAGCAGATGAGTGGTTTTAAATTAAGGATGTAAAAAACCTAAAATTAGAAATTCCTGCTCTTAAAAGTCCTTCAATTCCTCCCGTGATATTTTTATCCACCTACCACCTACCCCCATTTTTTCTTTTTTTTTTTTAATTTATTTATTATTATTATACTTTAAGTTGTAGGGTACATGTGCATAACGTGCAGGTTTGTTACATATGTATACTTGTGCCATGTTGCTGTGCTGCACCCATCAACTCGTCATTTACATCAGGTATAACTCCCAGTGCAATCCCTCCCCCCTCCCCCCTCCCCATGATAGGCCCCGGTGTGTGATGTTCCCCTTCCTGAGTCCGAGTGATCTCATTGTTCAGTTCCCACCTATGAGTGAGAACATGCGGTGTTTGGTTTTCTGTTCTTGTGATAGTTTGCTAAGAATGATGGATTCCAGCTGCATCCAAGTCCCTACAAAGGACTCAAACTCATCCTTTTTTATGGCTGCAGAGTATTCCATGGTGTATATGTGCCACATTTTCTTAATCCAGTCTGTCACTGATGGACATTTGGGTTGATTCCAAGTCTTTGCTATTGTGAATAGTGCTGCAATAAACATACGTGTGTATGTGTCTTTATAGCAGCATAATTTATAATCCTTTGGGTATATACCCAGTAATGGGATGGCTGGGTCATATCTACCCCCATTTTTTCATCATTACCTGTAACCTCCCACTATCGTACTATCTCTCTGGTCCCATCTGTCCCCTCCTCTCTTCTCTCTTTATACAACACTTTTATTTTTATCTCCTAATCTGTGCTATTATAGCTACCTACCATTCCTAAACTGTTTACCAAAGTATTTTCCTATACAAAGTAACTTCCAAGAGAAACTCTGAAGCCAGCTATTAAAATAATTTTTTTTTACATATGTATCCTCATGCTCTATTTGATTCAGTCCACAGTGTCACTGCTCCATAAATATTAAGCAGCTTAGGTACATGACCTGTTGATACGGTTTGGCTGTGTCCCCACCCACCTCTCACTTTGTATTGTAATAATTCCCACCTGTCAAGGGCAGGGCCAGGTGGAGATAATTGAATCATGGGGGCGGTTTCACCCCTACCATTCTTGTGGTAGTGAATAAGTCTCGTGAGATCTGATGGCTTTATAAATGGAAGTTCTCCTACACAAGCTCTTTTGCCTGCCACCGTGTAGGAAGTCTCTTTGCTCTTCCTTCATCTTCCTTCATGATTGTGAGGCCTCCCCAGCCATGTGGAAGTGAGTCCATTAAACCTCTTTCCTTCATAAATTACCCTGTCTTGTGTATGTCTTTATGAGCAGCATGAAAACGGACTAATACACCTGTGCTTCTTACCTTCACAGTGGGTTCACTTATGAAACCCATTTTCTTACATCCATAATGATGGTTTACTCTATTTAGTATAAATGAGGAAGCTGTGTGATAACAGCTGGAATCTGCTGTCGAAGAAAAGAAACCAAAGTAGCCATAGCTTGTACAGAAGAAATGACAGCACTTAAGAGATGAAGTCCAGAATAAAGTCTGGGTATTAAGCCAGAGGACATCCTTATAGGAACTTGAACCTGTCACCTGCAGCAGTTTGGTCACAACTCTGCATATGTAATGAGCATGTAAATAAATTCTCCTTTACTCCTGGAGAAGATGTTACGGATCTGCTATACCAGATGAACACATGTTTGTAGTAGGGATAATAGGTTCACCGGATCCATCTATCCCTGATCTGGTTTCCCTTGTGACCAGTCGCTTGTCTTTCCTTGCAAGGCAGCGGGCCAGAGTTGTTGTGCAGCCTACAGCCATGATGAAGTCTCCAAAGGCAAGGTCCCAGTGCATAACGCTCCTCGTTTTGTGAAGCCAGAATCCCAGAAAATCAGCTCAGCAGGACAGGCCACTTCCGAATGGATGACAGCAACACAAACAAAAGTTGCTTCCAGTGAGTTGGAGGTGGGCAGTCGCGGGAGGGAAGACCACAAGCCACCGAAGCACAGCCTTAAAATGCCTCACATGGCTGTGGACAGGTAGGAAGGAATAAGGACCGATGGTAAACCATAGTTCATTGTTTTCACCAGATACTTTGGACCTGTTCAAGTCATAGTTAAACACCCTATGCGAATCCAAAAGATGGAGCTGAAAGTAGTAGCACATTAATCCACACAGGCAGTGTGGTCAAGAGCCACCACCCTCATTTCCAGCGCATCTGGTTTACAGTTGAGGTCTTTCCTCAGTTCTTGGAGTTCTTGGCCTCTCCAGCATTTGACTTTGCTGACCACCCTCCCTGGTAGTCCTTGACCTTGGATCTCTCCAGAGCTTTCCAACCAGACTTCACTGTGTTATTCACCAGCTCTTTTACCTGCTCCTTAAATGTGAGGATAGTTGCCAAGGTTCAGTCACTGCACCTTCTCCATTTGCAAGCTTCCGCCTTGGCCATGGTTGACGCTCCAATTTCTCTTGCTAGTTCTGATCCACAAGTTCCAGCACTGCACAAGCAGGACTACTCTTCCTTAACTTGTTCTGTTACTTCTGTTCTCTTCTCCTGAGATGCCAGCCCCTTACCCCCTAAGGTCTACGTATTCTGAAAACAAATATTCACATGAAGCCTTTCCAGATCATTCCTGCTCAGTAGTCATATCACCCTGCTCTGTGCTCAGAATATTTCCTGTTAATCTCACTCCCTGGACAGCTGACCATACTGCTGAGTGGCTGCTCATCTATTGTTTACTCATTGGGTTTTTGTCTTTTCTCACTGTATTTCAAGCTCCTCCAACGTGCATTTCTGGGTATTCTCAAAAACACCTTCATAATACCCTACATATAATAAGGGCACAATAAATGTTTTTGATTGGTAGTTCTTTTAACTTTTCTCCTTAGCAAAACCTCCTTTATCTGGTAGCTGTCCCTCTTCTACTACTATACAGGACATTTACAGCCTCTTGATATAAATTTCCCTGAAGCCTATAGAACTGTGGGTCCCCATACATGTTCAGTGGAGGAGAGTACCTTGGGAGATAATTCCTTAAGTCGCTGTTGCTGTGGAAGGAATTCAGTATGTAAGTAGCACTGAATTGCAACGCTCAGGCCCTCTTACCCGTGAAGATCTAGAACAGAGTTTTCCTCACTGTGGGTCACAGCCTATTAGTAGGTCATGAAGTCAGTGTGATGAGTCTCTTCCAGCTTTGTGATATTTAAAATGTGATAAGGCAAGGTAGTGTAGGGTAAAGTAGAATGCAGTAGAAAATGAAATCCAGAGGGGATGTGCATGGTTAGGGTCAAGTATTGTATGACAGTTACTGAGCTGTCATCTTTCAGCTTCAAACCTACCCTCTGTCCTCTGGTTTTTGGAGGTGGGGCTGGAATCGTGCAAACCACATTTCTCCTTTGTCATCTGCATGGAAAGGCGGGGGCAGCACAGTAGGACCAGAGGAAGAGCACAAGGCTGGAGGAGAGTGAAGCAACTTGCTCCTTCCTGATGGCCTGCTATGCTTGGCAGCATCACTCCTGCCACAGACTTTCAGCCTGGTAGAGCTTCTACTTGTCTCCAGCTTCTTCTTGTATCTCAACCAGCCTCATCGCGTGTCTTCTTCCTGCACCCCAGAGCATTACCTGCAGCAGCAGCCAGCCAGTGTCCTTCTTCAGGAGCCTGTGCCCCAGCTTCAATGGGCCTTTCCTGCAAACCCCAACCTCCTCTCCTCCCTTTGACCTCCAGCCCTGTAGGCAGGAGCGGCTTCTTGCAGTTACAACCTACGTGTTACACCAGTGTTCCTTTTTCAATTTTTCAGTCCTTGAACATCTGTCTAATCAATTCCCTGTGCTAAATTCTCGCTCTTAAAATACCTACTTAAGTTCCTTTTTTCCTGACTGAACCCTGACTAATGTGGATTGTTAAGTAAGATGTACTTCCTGCCATAAGTGTCCATCAAAAGGGTTTAAGAAACAGTGCTTTGGAGGATTGAGAGTTCTTAAATAGCCAGATGACCTGAGATGCAGCTAAGGGGCCAGTCCTAACATGCAGAGGTACTCTGGATTTCAGGTCCATGAAAAGCAAAGATCCTGTTCCACTACAGCAGTTGTCACTGTCGGACCCCAGGCCCAGCCTGGCCTGTAGGGATCACTGGCGGTGAGCCTGCAGTCGTCCATCAGAGTTTGGCCTGAACCCATATGGAATCTGACCTCTCTCAAACATACAGAAACTCATCTTCTTTACTTGCTACAGTTTTACTCGTTATTAGCCAGTGAGAGGAAGCAGAAAGTGAATGATGAAGAAAGCCAGGAACTAGTACCAGAGACCTCATACCGTGAAATGGAACTTGATTGAGTGGAAGAGAAGGATTTAAAAGGTAGATTTTCAAGGTGTGAATTTTTTCTCTCTTGCTGCCTTTTCTCGCATGTAATCCGAAGAGATAGTAGACAAGAGGAGGAAATTAAGAACCTTATACTAATACCTAATACCTATGTTTCTGCCTTATCCAGTCAAAATGAGGTTTTTGCTCTATTTTATTCATGAGCTTACTATACTTATGCCTCAGTCTCCCATTAGAAGTGAGACTCACTTAATCACATATTCCTAATATAAAGAACTGCTCCACATTTCAGGAACTCAAAATATTTCTTACGTATGCCAAGATAAACACAAAAGCTCTTGGCAGCAATTTATGAGGATTCTCCTTGCTTATGATTTTGCATTTCTTTATGCTAATTCAGAAATATGAACAGAAAACCCAGGACTTGTGGCTGTTAAGTGGATTTGTAACACTTGGAGTGTTGTGGGCACATAACTCAATGAATGAATATATAGTCATCTGTGATAGCTGGAGGAATCGTATTTTCATTGAGCACTGCAGTAAGTCATTGCAGATACTGTACTAGATACTAATACATTAGCAACACTTTTTTCACCTAACTGTTTTAGGACTTTGCGTTTGGCAGAAGAATACATAACTCAAAGTGAATTACTCAGGCAAATGTTGGCAAGAGTTACTTCGTTTGTGCCATGCAAAGAATCTTCTAGTGAATTGAAAAGCATGTCACCTTCTGATTTACCCACTGAAGCATGTTACAATGTAGGTGGCATGTCACAGAGAAAGAGCAGCTTGTGATCAGGTTTTCTATTCATAGAAGACAGTGTTGTGCCAGGCAACCCCAACCACAGAACATTTCAAGTATGAATGAAAAAGGAGCAGTACAGCTGGGATCCCGTTTCCCCTTCTAAGGAGATGCAAACGCTCTCCAGGGCCCGTCCCATGTCTGAAATTGTTTCTTTTCCTATTTTTCTTAAGTCTGTTCTACTTCCACTATAGAGAATTGAGAGTGATGAGTTTTGGAGGAAAATTCCATTTCCTTTCTTCCCTCCTGTTTCTCATGCATTTTAGGTCGTCTTTGTGATTTATGTGCATAAATGATACAAAATCATAAACGTTGGCTTACATGAATCGTTCCTAAATGGTTAACGATTCAAGCAAACTGTTCATCATCTTATCCTCCCTGATATTCTCTCCTTATGTTCGCTGGCCTGCCTCACTCCTTTCTCAAGTCTCACCTCAATTTTCACATTTCCAAAAAATCCTCACTGACAAGAAAGGATTCTAACAGCACTTACTCAATCTCATCTCGATCCCTTTTTCCCAAATTACTGGCTACCTGTTCTTACTGTCTGAAAGTGAAGTTAAGATGAAATAAAGTAAGTATGGCAATTACATAAGATTGGGAAGAAACATATGTTTCTTCCTTCTTGATCTGTTCTAGGATTTACACCTTCATGACAGAAAAGCATTTTAGTTTTTTTAAATTTAAAACACAAAAAAAATTATAGAGTTGCATAACAAAAAAGAAACCCTGGTACTCACCACATCCTGGTTTTGATGATATTTTTGGATTCATGTTCTTTTACTATTATTACATATCTGTGTATTATAGGCATTACATAATACCATTTTGCATATTTTCAAGCTTTCTATAAATGTCATTATACTATGCTTTCTTGAGGTCGCCTTTTTAAATTCAACAATGTATTTCTGAGATTTATACATGTTAATAGATTTAGTTCACTCATTTTAATTGCTATAACCATGTAATATCATTCATCTATTTCCTATGGATGACTAGTTTATCCTTCACTAATACTAAAGGTTGTACAATAAACATTCTTGAATATTTCCATATACGTATGTGTGCAAGGTTTTGGAGAGTTTATCCAAGAAGTAGAATGATAGACAGCAAAGGCAGTTCATCTTCAGTTTTCCTGGATTTCACCAATGTTCCCTAAAGTGACTATATTCGTGTACTCTCAGAACAGCAGTGTAAGAGAATTCCCACCTCATCCCATCTTGGAATTATCTGACATTTCTATTTTTGCTGGTCTGATGAGTGTGAATGTTTGAAAGTGGATTTGGGTTTGATGTAGGTGTCACTATATGAGGGTTGTCAAGTCAGGAATGTGAGGCTGAAGCTAAGGAAGCAGAGGAAGTCAAATATAAATTAGGCAGCATATTCTCTATTGCTGCATAACAAATTACCACAAACGTGCTCAAAACAACGCATATTTATTTCACAGTTTCTGTGGGTCGGGAATCCAGCCACAGTTTAGTGGGTTCTCTGCTCCAGGGTGTCTCATGAGGCTGCATTCAAGGTGTCATCCAGGGCTGGGATCTCTTCTGAAGACTTGACGTGGGAAGGATCTGCTTCCAGGCTCTCGTGGTGGTTGCCAGAATTCAGTTCCTTGCAGGTGGTCGGACTGAGGGCCTCAGTTACTGTCCTGTGCTCTCATGTTCTCTGTCCTATTTCATTTACATTTAATTCTTGAACTACTAGTAGGTGTAGCAAACACAGCCTGCAGGATGCAGTGCAGAGTACATGGTGACCTAGCCTGCTCGCTCTTCCTCATTTTCTACCTCCTCATGCTCCCAGACCTCTGTGCCTGCACATGTCCTCCTTCTGCCTATACCTACCTTCCCCTACTGTACCTGTCACCTTCCCAGCTCCTCTTTGCCCCTCAGGAATCAGCTCAGGCATTGCCTCTGGAACCCATTCCCTGACCCTGGTCTTCTCTCCGTGTGCCCCGTAGAACCCTGTGCCGCCACCATCACAGCACTGACTCTGAATTGAATCATCTGTTCACTTCTCTGTTTTCCCACGAGACAAGTTCCTTGAGAATGGGGAGTAGGTCTCCACAGCTTCATATCCCCAGCCCTAGCATAGTGCCTGACATAAAGTCAAAACCTAATAGATGTTTCTTATATGAACGATTGAATGAATGTCATAGAGATTAAAGATAGAGAAAGAAGTTCCTGACAACATTTATTGAAAATCTATTATACATAGAGCACTGTGCTGGAGAAAATTATGAAAAAAATAGTGGAACTTGACAGTGCTAAATGAAAGAAAAAAGGTATAAAATGACCTGTACTTATAAATGAGGATTCTTTATATCTACAACTAAGTACCATCAGATGTCTCACTGACAGTGGATTGAATGATGAAAGTGAGATTTAAAGAACCCATTTCTTTCATCTCTTTTTCGTAACTGATTCCCTATTTTCATGTCTTAGGAGAGAAACCTCAGACATTGCTCTCCTAGCCCAGGTCTGTTCTCAAACAGAGAGGCCCAGTGTTGAGCAGAAGAAAAGGGCCGTTCAAGTGGTTTTTAATCAAGTATCCCACATGACTAATTCAGGTCCTCCAAAATAGTCCCAGGGAGCCAAAAACCAGGTAATATGACATGCTGTGGATTTGAAGGGTGGTTAAGCACACATACAGCCACGTCTTCAGATGCCACTATGAGGCAGAAAGTTCAGGAATGCAGTAGAGGAGGGGAATGTAAACCCAGAATGTACTCAGTGTCTCTCCTTCAGGCACTTTTTTGACCCTCGGAAGCCTGGTCTGCTCAGATCAATTCTGCAACCCTGGATGTTGAATTAATGAATAAACAAACTAGGTCAAAAACAAATGCAGACTATATTAAAAAGAATATGATGTGTCCTCCTTGTTTTGGGCTTAACTTAAAATCCTAAGAGCAGGATAATAGCATTATAAATAACTTTACCTCTCTCAAACTATTGCCTTCTCCTGCTAGTTATAATAATAGCAACAGCTTATATTTGTACCTATTTTTTGTAGTCTGTGACATGCTTTATCTTTTTTCAGCTTATTTGAGGTCAGAGCAGCCCTGTGAAGTAGGTACAAATATTATAACCATTTTGTAGGTGAGGAAACTGAGGTTCACAGAGGTTATACAACTGTGGGTCACACAGCAACTGAGTAGAACTGTTAGGATTCTAAGGTATAAGAGTACCAATTTGTTCCAAGAGAATAGCAACAAAAAAAACTTGGCCTCTAACCCCAAGGCTGCCAGCTATTAAGGTGTATGATCTTGGACATGTCATTTACCTTTTTTTTTTCTTTTTCTTTTTTTAGAAAAAAAAGAAAAAAAAAGACAGAGTCTCACTCTGTCACCCAGTTTGGAGTGCAGTGGTACAATCATAGCTCACTGCAGCCTTGAACTCCTGGGCTGAAGCGATCCTCCAGCCTTAGCCTCTTGAATAGCTGGGACTACATAGGTATGTGCCAACCACACCTGGCTAATTTTTTTAATTTACTGTAGAGAGAGGGGTCTTGCTGTGTTGCCCAGACTGGTCTTCAACTCCTAGGCTGAGGGGATCCTCCCAAAGTGCTGGGATTACAGGCATGAGCCACCACATTTGGCCCCATTCAACCTTCTGACCTTCATTTCCTCACTTATAAAAAATGTACATTATCAGCCGGGTGTGGTGACTCATGCCTGTAATCCCAGTACTTTGGGAGGCCGAGGAGGGCGGATCACGAGGTCAGGAGATTGAGACCAGCCTGGCCAACATGGTGAAACCCCGTCTCTACTAAAAATACAAAAAAAAAAAAAAATTAGCTGGGCGTGGTGGCTCATGCCTGTAGTCCCAGCTACTTGGGAGGCTGAGGCAGGAGAATCGCTTGAACCCAGGAGGCGGAGGTTGCAGTGAGCTGAGATCAGGCCACTGCATTCCAGCCTGGTGACAGGGCAAGACTCCGTCTCAAAAAAAAGAAAAAAAAAAAAAAAAGTACATAATCATTCCTTGCCTCTCTGCCTCACAGGGTGCCTATGAGGACAAAACAGGTGGTCTGTGTGAAAGTGCTTCATAACTGAGCTGGTAATCCATAGATGTCTGGTATTAGCAATGTTTTCTAATAAAATAATAAGAGTAATATTTGTTATAACCGCTTTACTTTGACAGTGCCTTTCATTGCAGCCATTCAGTAATTGTGCAGCTTGTTATCACCTGTATAACACCCCTGTTGCTCCCATGTCTAAAGGTGCACAAGCAGCCAGCCAGTGAGGGAAGGGGAAGCTCTTTCTTCTCAGCATGTCTTTAGAGCGGTGATTCTCTAAATTGTAGCACACTGGAATCCCCTGGGGAGCCTCACACATGCAGGTGTCTAAGTCCCACCCTGACCAATTAAAATTGAATCTGGTGGGGAGGAACTGGGCACCAGTACTTTTTTAAAAGTTCTCCAAGTGATTCTAATATGCAGCCAAGGTTGGGAACCACTGCTATTTGAGACTATTTGTACATCTTAGTGGCTGCTGAAAGTGATCACAGTTTTAAAAGAACACAGCTTATGGTTCTGGAAAAATCCATCTGCTAGTTCCAGAAATGAAGTACGTAAGTCAAATAGGTCTGAGGTCACTTGGGAAAGAAATCCAAGAGAGCTCAAACCACAAAGATTCTAAATGCCACCATCACGTAGGTAGCTGGCCCTTTTCCTGAACTGCCACTGTTGACAGATAAAATGGTGCACACAGCGAGAGAATCTGAGCCTCCCAGCCCCATCACTGTTCCTCCACTAAGCTCCCCTTGAAAACATTCCACAGGACTTCCTATTCACAGTGGTTAGAAAATTGAATACCTCCTATTTTAAAAGAAAAACATCTCAGAGGATAAGCACATAGCCGACGAGTGGCTGATTCTTTAATTTTCCCCATGGATAATAAGGAAACAATCATACATTATTTAATAATGTATTTTTCCATTGAATTCCGATGTGTTTACAAATTATACATGTTTTGTATGATGTTTCACTGTAGGGTTCACCCAAATAAGCATACATTTATTTTATAAATATAAATATATTATCTATTAAAATAGTTTCTAGTGAAAACATAGGTTTAGCTGTTTGACTCAAGTTTCTTAAAGAAGCCATTGTCAGAAGGAAATTTCCACTAGAGTATACTAGACTGTGTGTCTTCGCGGAAGTAACGCTTCCTCATCTGTTTACCTCCGAACTCCCTTCTCCAGCCAGAAATGAAGACACAAGATAATAAAAGGATTTGACTTTTCAGTATCCCCTTTCGAACTGGGCACCACCCAGAAGGAACATTCCCTTAACTACTCCCTTTAGAAATTATCTCAAGGTGAATTGCATGTCTCATTTGATCACTTCTTTTACAAGACTGGAAACAATTTGAATGGAGTAAACTCCTGTTACCAGACCTGGAGGCTTAAATAATGAAGAGGTTTATCTCTCATCTGAGAAGAGTTTATAGTCCACAGCAATAGCCTGGAGACAAATACTCACACCTCTGGGATCCCACAAAGGTGGTAATTAGGCAGCATTTTATTGTGATGCAGTGAGTGTGCAAAAGACAGAGCCCGGACTACTCTTAGGAACAAAATTGGCTTCCAAAATTGGCTTCCTGGAGAGCGGACAGAAGAAATCTGGCAACCTAAAAATATTTAAAGAGCTTACGACCCCCAAGGGAGAATTTCCAACTATTAAAGTAGTAAAGATTAAACATTTGCTGGGCTTGAAAAGGAGATTTTTAATGGAAAAACTCAGCAAAATACAGTTTAGATAGAGCATCTTAAAAAATAATAATAAGATTGGACCTATCATATACAGAGCAATCAAATTGGAGGCTTTATATTTTCTTTATAATGACATCAGAAAAAGGATCTAAAATAGATCCTACAGATAATGAGCTGTTCTTTCTCCTGCGTTTGTTAGAATATAACACCTTCGTTACGCAGAGGACATGTTCTTACTCACCATCTTGCAGGCATAAATCTTGACATGGTCGTCACAACCTTTTCCTCTGGCCTCTAATTACGATTCTGCTATGTATTTCTCAACACAGCCTACCTTTCATGTGTTTCTCGTATGAATGAGTTGCAGTGTGTGCTGTGGTTAAGCTGGTGGGCACCAGGCCCAGCTCCCTCAAGTCTGGCTTTCTGACCTTGCCAGTGACTTCACCTCTTTGTGCCTTAGTTTCTGTGGCTGTAGAATGGGGATGATAATAGCACCAGTCTCTGTATGTTGTCAGGAGGATTAAGGCAGTTACTACACAGCATAGCACTGAGGAAAGTACACAGCACACAGTAAAAACACAATAAATGTTCGTCATTATTATCACTGCTCTGCATTTCCTTAGTGCCTATAAAAATAGCATATTTTTAAAATCAAAAACAAGATACATGGTCTAACAAAAGATGGTTTTCAGATTCATGGATTTATGTGGAAAGTCTCAATAAGACATTTAGTTATACATTAAGGTATCTTTTTTATTACTATAATTACTTACAATCCTAAAATCCAAGAAGTATTCCACAGCATGATCCCTGACCTCAAGCAGTTTATGTTCCACTTGAGAGACAGAACATATGCCCATGAACTATTAAACACAAATCCAAAGCAGTTCATGATTATGTACAAAATGAGTAGTTCAGATTGTAAAAACTACAAACATAGGGAGAGGGAATTCTGAGGGAGTCAAGTCTCCATTGTGTGCATGAAGTTGATAGAGAACTACATTTGGACCATGAAATAAAGGTAAGGAAAATGAAGGGATTTTCCAGCAGGCAGGAAGACATGAAGGTAAGAGCAAGTCAACAGAGCCGTTCATCTACCACAGGTGATTTGCCTCTGAAATTAGGTGAGATCGGTGGATGACACAGGTTGAGGGCTTCCAATGCCAGAGGGAAGATTCTGACTTCACCCTGAGAGTCTCTGAAGTTTTGTTAGTTGGAAAGTGGCAAAAACCCAGATGTGTGCAAGATAGGTTTATATGGGGAGAGACAGGAAGCAAGGAGACACGCTGCTGGTTTTTAACAATAATCTAGGTATAACTCAGACACAGCCTACCAGGGTGGGGACATTGGGAGTACAAAGGAAGTGACAGACAGCTGTGAAAGCATGACAAAGACTCATCCCCTTCATTCCATTCTCACAGCCCAAATCCTCCCAGAGCAGCATTGCTATCTGAGCACACCAAGCCAAGTTCAGGAGCGCCAGATGCCAGATGCACCTCCAAGGTTTTCCAGCGTCCTTGTGGACAGTCTCATCCTGATTCCCATTTACTCCCGCTTGCCTTTCTATCATGTGTACCCAATAGATTCCAAAAATAGAAAATCATATGTTTCTCTCCTTCTAAAAGCATGTAGTACTTTCCAGTTGTGTGGGCTTCTAAAAACATTTTTATTCATATTGATGAATAATTTTAAATTAATAAGTCATTAGTAATTTTGTAGTTTTAAAAGTTAGACTGGTGTACACTTTAATTGGGTGCAGCTTATTGTACCTATATCAGTCCTCAAAAAAGTTCATGAGAAAAACAATAGGTTTAATGATTGAGGATACAGACAGGTGGCAATTATTTGAAAGTCAAGTTAAAGAAGCTCAATTAGCCAGTTACCTTCGTCCCCAGGCATTAACTACTATGGTCTGGAAGTTCATTTGTTATATGCATGATAACATATACTGTGTCACGGGATCGTTTCTTATGCAAGATTAACAAAATGTAACACCCAGAACAACCAAGTTCTATTTCTGTGAGGGCGGGGACTTGAAACTACATATAACTGCTTTTACTTGGCACCTCATTGGAGTAGCCTTGGATGGTAGCTCAAAGTGATGATTAGTCTAGATAACCCCTTAAAATGCCTTTCAACTCAGCAAGTAACATATGGATTAGTGTTCTCTAATCCATATGTTTAGAGTTTAATAATGGAGATAGCAGCATGTAGAGAAATGTGATTTAAAGAGTGGTCTCCGGATTGGCAGCATGGGCGTCACCTGGGAGCCTGTGTTAGACATTCTTGAGCTCCACCTGCCTCCTCCCAAATCAGTGGGGATGGGGCTAGGAATCTAGCAATTGTGTTTTATATCAGCAATGGGGAAGCTCTGTGTGTGCACGCCTGTGTGTGAGCCGTAGTCCACACGGGGTGGGAAGCAGAAACATAATGAAGAGTCACATGGCTAAAAATAAGATAGATTTAGTTGATTTTTATAGTAATAGATATGGAATATTCCTCTAATTATTTTTAGATTTTAGACTTACTATTTCCAGTAGAAAATCAACAACAGTTAAATATATACCATAAGTACTGTCTTACAGTAATTCCTGGGAAAGGAAGAAAGAAGATAAAGAGAAGGTAGTGAAAAAGAGTGGGAAGAATTAATTTAATTGACATTGATTTAAGCACTCAGAAACAAATATGTTACTCTATGATTAATACTATCATTTGGGGGAGTGAGAGTACCCTTTAAATTAAAAATGGTTCCAACAGACTTATCTACTTTTTTTCTCTCTCTCTCTGTTTGAGACGGAGTCTCAAAGACGGAGACACCCAGGCTGGAATGCAGTGGTGCAATCTCAGCTCACTGCAACCTCCGTCTCCCAGGTTCAAGCAATTCTCCCCGCCTCAGCCTCCCAAGTAGCTGGGATTACAGGCGCTTGCCACCATGCCCTGTTAATTTTTGTAGAGATGGGGTTTCGCCGTGTTGGCCAGGCTGGTCTTGAACTCCTGACTTCAGGTGATCCTCCCACCTTGGCCTCTCAAAGTGCTGGGATTACAGGTGTGAGCCATGGCGCCCAGCCCTTATCTACATTTTTGTAAGCACACATATTTCTGAAATGCGTTTGTTCCTGGAATCTAATCCCAGCGGTTAGTCTAACCTCCCACACATTGCAGGAACCCCTGGTCATTGTCTCTGGAAGGAGTCACACAGCCTCTGCTTCGGCGTCTGTCCTGTATGCTGCCTTACAAACCTTACAGCCACCCTCATGCTTTGCATCTGTCAATGTGGACTCTCCTTCCTTGGGTGCCTTGCTCTGCATGGTTCAGTGCCTTCAAATGTGCTCTTCTACGTGAAATTTCCTGCCACTACTTATCTACCAGGAAAACCCTACCCGACCACCAAGCCTCAGCTCAAATGCTATATCCTATGGAGCCTCCTCCAGGCAGATTTAATGGCTTCGTCTCCTGGACCTCCCATAGACACACAACTTTGTACACACATCCATTATAACCACTGTCTTCTCTCATTGCATATGCTTATTATGCTCAAATTCATCTCCCCACTAGACTAAGTCCCTTGAGGCCAGGAATGATGTCTTACCTTTGCATTCTCAGCAGCTAGTCTATTGTCCAGTAATAAAGTATTACTTAATGAATACATCAAATGAATGAATGTATGAATAAATGATACCCAAACAAAGTTCCACAGGAGCCTAGAAATGGGAGCTATAACCAGTGACTGGCCACACTGAAGAAGCAACATTTGACTTCGTATTGAAGAATAAGTTTGATTTTGCTTGGCAGAAAAAAAAAGGGAGAGGACTATAAGCGGAAGAATAACAAGAACAGAGGCATAGGAGTAGGCAAATCCGTGGTCTTCTCAGAGAGCACCTCATGTTACAGGTCCAGTGGAAGACAGACATGAAATAGGATGTTTGGACCAGAGTAATGTATGTGCTAAGGAGCCGTGGGCCTTATTCTGGACATAATAAAGAACCATGAAAAAATTTTGAATAGGGAAGAGACATGACCAGATACGTGAGTTGATTGGAGATTGGTTAGAAGGAAATTGCTGTGATCTGGGCAATTGAAGTAAGTGAAAGCCTGATAGAGTTGCAGCCACAGTAGGAGGAGGAAAACCAAGTAAATTTGAGAAGCATTTTGGAAATAGGATCAAGATGACTTGGCAACCAGTTGGATGTGGGAAGTGAGGAACCAGTGAAGCTGAAGCTTGGCCAAGCTTTCTGACCTGGCAACTGAGTGAACACTCAGACAACACCACCTACACGTGTATCGTCTTCACAAGCAGATTGCAAGCTCTGAGAGAGCAAGGCCCTTGCTCTTGGTGTATCCTCTACATCTCTTGCAGCTCCTAACACTGACCGTGCATTCAGAGGTTCCTAGTAAACGTTTGTTGAAAGAACTGATGATGTCAAATATGTCAAAAAGGAAAATGTAATACAATGTCTTTTTTTAGAGACATTTTTAGATTCTCAGCATGTTTTTCCACCACAAATGAATTCACAACTGTGTCAACTATATCACTCAACTTGTACACCCACAAAAGTGACCCATTGTTGCACAAACTGAAATGTCCTTTAAGATTGTGTGTGCTGGGGGAGGACAGCTCAACGGTTGGTATTTTTACTTTTTTTTTTTTTGGAGAGAGGGCTATGATATTTTTGGTCCTCTGAAAATGGATCCAAAACAATAAAACAAGCTTAATGTTTTCCTCTAGTGGAAGCAAAGAAAGCAAACCTACTACAGGTAAATTGAAATCTTCAAACAGACTGGTAACACATTGCCGAGACATTCTTGAGATAATGGCTTTAGTTAGACTGGGGCCACAAATCTTTACATTTCTCCATTCTCCTGGCGGGGACTAATGAGATTTTATGGCGGGCAAGCTGTTTATCCCTTGGGTGACGTTGGCGTTGGCGAGCACTTCTACATCTTTATCAATCAAGGGTTTTCTGCACTGCAACTTTTTTTCTCCCGTAATGATTGCCCCAGCCTGGATCACAATAGTTACAACATGTGAGAACCTCATTCCTTTTCATCAGCACTCCCCCCATCCCCTTCTGTTATCTAGATCTAATCATGTATGTCCTACTGTCACATTACTCCATAACAAGGGGCGGGAAGAAGAAATGAATAAAAGGAAAAGGAAAAAAGGTTTAGATGGTACCTGCAAGTTGATGCAGGGCCAACAGCTCCATGTCTAGAATATTATATTTGCCCAATAGGACAATAGGTCGGCTGGCAAGCTATTACCTACAGTACTGTATCTGCTGAACAGGCGGAAAGAGCTCACTTCCTCTGCAGTGGTTTAGGAATAGGAGGAGGTGACCACCACTCCAGTTTGGGAACAAGGATTTGGTTCCCCCTTGTAGTTTTCATATTGCCTGAATTCACCTGCAATGCCTGTTTTTCATATACACATAAACATACAAACTCACATATTTAACCATTGCCATCATAAACTCTCAGGATGATGTTTCCATTCTACCTTTGTAACCTGGAAAATGTCGCCAGATCTCAGACCAAGGAGATACTAGGGAAATGGCTCTGCAAAAATCCAGGAACGGGTTTTGGTTCTGGTTCTCCCGTTGAATATATCCATACCACCTGGACAGAATGCTTAGGGCAGCTGCTTGACAACTCTTGAAGAAGTAAACAGTAGCAGGTAGATTGTGGAAGAAAACCAGAATTCAAAAGTATCGCCAATTGACTGTGGATTTACCATGTTTACCCTGTATTCCCTGGACAGGAGTCAAGGCAGCGTGAAACCCGGAAGTCAGCATCAGCGTGACGGAGAGTTCCAGCATAAACCTTCTAGTCCAGGCTCACGGTGAGAGAAGAGTCTTCTGGCAGTGGCAGCCACAGCATGGAAGGCCCGCAGCACAGAATTTGTTGTCAAAGCGGGACCTTCCTCTTCGGTCAAAGGAACCATGGCCCCAAGAGCATGCTTTTTCTTTTCTCTGGGCTCCCACCACTTGGTCCTGGACAGGGGCAGAGTCACAAGAAGTGCACAGAAGAGCAGGGTGATAAGGCTGCAGCTTTCTGGATGGATAACCAAAAAGGTGAATCCTGGGAAACTAGAAAGTGCCAGGGAGATGGCAGAGAGAAAGGAGCTTGGGAAAACAAACCTAGACAGTTATTTGCTGGCTTTTGGGCACACCCTTGACCTATGCATGCTTGGATTTGATCACAAACATCATAACAGAGACTTTGAGAACTGAATTAACAGCTATGTCACTATCTAGGTCCCATCCTGACCGTGAAATAACAGGCACCCAGGAGAACTGTGAAGAGGACACAGTGACTTTGAAAATAGAACTGACATTGCAACCACAACCACAGAAAGCTGATCAGAACTTGCAGTCTAAACCAATTGTGTCAGTTGCCTGCTAAAAAAATAAATGAACAAACCTATACAGGATTTAAACAAGACCTAGTGTCTCATAATATATTTAAAATGTTCATGATATGCTCCAAAACTACTCTGCACATGAACCAGGAAAATCTCAACTCATGAGAGAAAAGACAATCAATGGATGTCAATATGAAGAAAACACAAATGTGACAGTTATTTGACAAGAAATTAAAGCACCTATTATAAAAATGTTCTAAGAAGTAAGAACCAACACTCTATAAAGCTTTAGCAAAGAGAATAAAGATTGATTTAAAAAAAAAAAAAACCCAGAACTTCAGGGTCCCGTGAAACAATTCCCCAAAAGCCTAATATTTGTGTCATCAGAGCCCCAAAAGGACAGGAAAAAGTGTGGTACATAAAAATACTCAAAAAATAAAGACTGGAAACTTCCCAAGTGTGGCAAAAAGCACAAACCTATAGAAATTCAGTGAACTCCATACAGGACAAACCCAGAGGAACCTATGCCCAAACACATTCTAATCAAACTGCTAAGAACTAAAAACAGCCCCCCAAAATTATTAAAACAGAGAAAACCAACACACTATTTATAGAGAAACAATTAAATGACTATGGAATTCTCATCTAAAACAATTGGAGGCAAGATGGTAAAATGCTGAAAGAAAAAAAATTTTCACCCTAGAATTCTATATTCTAAGAAAATATCCTTCGGGGATGAAGGTGGAATAAGAACATTATAAGATAAATGAAAAATAAGAGAATTTTTGGCAGCAGTCATGCTGTAGAAGAATTACTAAAGAAAGAGCTACAGACAGTTACCTCGTGTGAAAGAAGCTAGACTCAAAAGGTTATGTACTGTAATGATTTGATTTATATAGCAGTTTCAAAAAGATAAAACTATGGCAACAGAGAGTAGATCAGTGGTTGTGAGGGGTCAGGGGTGGGATGAGGGTGTGATTAAAATGGGATAGCATGAAGAAACTTTACAGTGATGAAGCTGTTCTGCAACCTGATTCTCTACACTCATTAAAAGGCGTAGAATTCTACACACACCCAAGGTCAATCTTGCTGCATGTTAATTTTTTTTAGGCCAATGAACAAGAGATGTTGCTGCTAAGAACCTTCTAGTCTAAATAATACTTCACCACCTTCCTTGGACACCTGCTTGTGAAGGTCATTGACAAGGCCAATGTCCGGTTGTTTCTGCTGCCCTTGAGTGCACAGCTCACAGCTGAACGTACGCTCCCCACCTGCCCCACTGCCAGTTCAAGCTCAGAAAATATCACTCGTTTGAGCTGAACAATGAATGAGAAGGCAGGAGGCATTTTCTACAAAATCTGTAAAGCTCACCTCCCTTCGCCCCTCCTGAGAAACAAGATAAGAAAAAAAAAATTGAACTTAGGAGGATCGGGACTTATGTATCTAGGTGTCACCTCATCATTGAGCACCCACTTCTGAGTTTCCTTCCTAGCTGCTGCACCCCAAAATGTGCAGCAAAGCCCCAGCAGGCCCTGGAGCCCCTACCTGCTGCACTTCCCTACCACTCCACTGATGTGTAAAGTATTTCTCTTGTAGCAGATACCCTTTTGGTCAAAGTAATAATTCTCTTTTTGTATCAGGTGGTTGGTATTATTTTTGCCCTTGGCCGACCCATAAGAGGAAAAGGGAATCGCACGTTTGCAGGAGAAGGGATAAAATAAAAAATAAGAGCTTAGGCATTGCTCTAATACTGCAGTTCTGCATTGTTTAAAAACTCTGTGTGTGTCCAGGCACGGTGGCTCACTCCTGTAATCCCAGCACTTTGGGAGGCCGAGGTAGGCAGATCACGAGGTCAGGGGATCCAGACCATCCTGGCCAACACGGTGAAACCCCGTCTCTACTCAAAATATACAAAAACTTAGCCGGGCGAGGTGGCGGGTGCCTGTAGTCCCAGCCGCTCGGGAGGCTGAGGCAGGAGAAGGGCGTGAACCCGGGAGGCGGAGCTTGCAGTGAGCCGAGATCGCGCCACTGCACTCCAGCCTGGGTGACAGAGCGAGACTCAGTCTCAAAAAAATTAAAAAACTGTGTGTGTGTGTGACTGTTTCCCCCTTAAGGCAGGCATTATGCCTTACTCAGTTTTGTGTCTCCAGGGAGCTGCACAGTGATAGACACGTGGAGGCACCCATAGAGACGCAGGTGGTAAATGAGTGAATGCATGCACCCATGGCTGAATAAATGACCCATGTGACTGATACAATTCTGCAAATACAGCAGATGCCCAAGTGGGTCTCTTGCCTCTGACAGCAGGCAAAGGTGGTGGCAATCCAGTGGCCTAGAGAGGGCAGGGTGCCAACGGAGGGCTCCAGTCTGGTAACAGGAAGGCAGGAGAATTGGGCCACAGCAGGCACCTCATCCCACTGCCCCCCTGCCCCATGGATTGGCACGAGCAGTCCATCTCTAGGATGAGCAGAAGGAAGGAAATCACAACAGAAAACATAGTCCTGGTGAGATGCTCTCAGGTCAATATTCGAACCAAAATATCACTCCTCTAAAGTGTTTCCTGTTCCATGAGATGCTCCTTCACATAGTGTCCCCTCCTCAAACACGTTTAACAAGCACTCTAGGCTGTGTCTCCTTCTTAAAGATGCACCATATATATTTGCTTGTTAAATCCTCTGGAAAGCCCCAGAGTAAAGAAATGTTTAATTTTTTAATATATAGTTGAGGTAGAATGAACATATGCACAGATCTTGTGTTCAGCTCAGTAATATTTGAGAGTTTAATGCTCAATTTACTACTACTCAAAATAAGATGTAGAACATTTCCACCACCCCAGAAAGTTTCTCCATGCCCAATTCCAGCCAACCCACTGTCCCCACTCAGAGACAACCACTGTCTTACTGCTCATCAACGTCATCTGCCTTTGCTCATTCTTGAACTATGCCACATGTATTTTTGTGTGACTTGCTGCTTTTGCTCATGTGAGATATTTTAGTTGCATCAATGCTGTCGTGTATATTAGTAATTCATGTTTTTATTGTTGAGTTGTATTGCATTGTGTGTGTAAACAAATTATGACAGATTATATACATCTATATTGTAATATATAGAGAGATTACATATATACATATCTCATAATTTGTTTATCCATTTTCCTGTTGATAGACATTTGGGTAGTTTCCAAGTTTTGACTATAATGAATAAGGCTGGTATGAACATTCTTATGTAAGTCTTTTTGTAGACATATGTTTTCATTTTTCTTGGGTAAATACGTAGAAGTGAAATCGCTGCGCCATCGGGTATATATGTTCAATGTTATAAAAACTGCCAAACAGCTCTCCAAAGTGATTGTACCTGTTTAACTTTTTAAACTTGGTATTTCCTTTATTCATTTGACCACAGAGCCCCATAGATCTGTAAAATGAGCAGGTTGGACTAGACAGCTTTTAAGATTCTTTCCAGCTTCATGCAGTGAGAGAGGCCAAGGCATTCGGGGGCCGAGTGGATCAAGGGCAGGATTTGTCTTCTTTCATAAATCTTCTAGGCCAGAGCAGATGACATGAAACCCAGAATAACCAAATGTTGGGAGTAGGAAGATAGAGAACATGGCTGAGTCCAGGGAGTGGAAAAGAGGTACTAACTAGCAGGTAGTCACCTGGACAGAGGCATGAAAGAGGAAATATTTAAGCCAGAGGGAATCTGAGATACCAGAGATAGAAACAGTTAAAGCAGAAACCACGGTGTATAGAAGACTCCGGCAGTGTTTGAGAAGTTTCTTTGGTCGAGGGGCATCAATAATGATAAGACATTCAGAAAACTCTTCAAGACGACTGTTTTCAAAAAAGGGGGAGTTGTAAAGAGGATTTGGGCACAACTGAAAATAATGTATGGTAAAATTGTTTTCATTTTCATTCAATTTATTAGAAATTTTAAGTTTTAAATGACATATTACTGTTGGGATATAATTCTCTGTGAATCTCTTGCATTTCTGCATATGTTTTTGTTTTTGTTTTTGTTTTTATTTTGAGGGAGGGTCTTGCTCTATTGCTCAGGCTGGAGTGTAGCGGTAAGATCTCGGCTCACTGAAACTTCCACCTCCCTGGTTCAAGCCATCCTCCCACCTCAGCCTCCTGAGTAGCTGGGATTACAGGCGTGCACCACCATGCCCTGCTAAATTTTGTATTTTTTTGTTTGTTTTAGTAGAGATGGGGTTTCACCATGTTGCCCAGGCTGGTCTTGAACTCATGGGCTCAAGTGATCCACCTGCCTCAGCCTCCCAAAGTGCTGAGATTACAGGTGTGAGCCACCACACCGGGCTGCATTTCTGTATATCTTGAGTAGAAACACTGTCCTTTGCTCTGGACTATCTTTTGCAGGATGTTTCTGTAGTGAACAGACTTGAAAATAGAGATCATGTGTACCTTGGGAGCAAAGGGTAGGTTTGCCTACCTCCTTGGAAGATAGAGATAATATGTAATCCTGAAATCAAGGGCGTGCATGCTTACTGCCCTTTGTTCAGGTCCCCTAAGCTCAGAATTCCTGTCCTAAAACGCAACCCATTGCATTTCCATGTATAATCTGACCCTCTTCAATCACTCTTTTGAGACGTGGGGAGCCAGTATAAATTCTTTGAAGCATGCTGACAGTTTATCTACTGCTATGGCTGTGGATAATAAACTGTCTCCCCGACTCAGCAGTCTCATGTCTTTTCCCACGATCCATGAGACTAACTTGGAATAGCTAACTGGTTAGCTTGCAAGTAGGGTAAAATCTCAACCCCTTCAAAGTTCTTGACGATTACATATGAATTCTCGAATAAAAGCAAAAGTTCTTCCTTCACACAATTCCAAAGTCTAACTTGTCAACAAAAGGAATTCTGAAATCAGGAGGTTTCTTTTTTAAAACAGGGGTTCAAGAAACTCAAGATTGCTCAACATGTTGTTCCTTTTTAAACCTAGAAGCTTTGGAGCAAGTATTTTCCAGTACTTTTTCAAAGTTATTGTCCTGGTCCCAAAGAGATACTCCCTTCATTCAGGAACCAACACCATAAAACATCTCAGATCCTCGGAGAATCAAACTCAGTCTCAGCTGCTGAGATCACTGGTACGGCCCAAGGGCATGAGCCTTCTGTGCTTCTTCAATTTCAAAGGTTGGCTGGCTCACAGCCCCAGCCCGCCCCCACGGAAACCCTGAGCAAGGCACATCTCCTGCGTGGTTTCTGAAAGGCAGAAGATAAATGTCTATCCACAGTGACAGAAGAGCCCTTCAGCACATCTCTGGCCAGAAAGCAGAGGGTCGATGGCAGGGCGCCCACACATTCGACTTGCCAGTAACAGTCCGGGGTCTTGTTGTTCTGCTTTTGTACAGAAAATTAGACAGTCATGGAAGTCAAAGAATGCAGATGACACTGTAGTTCCAACCCCACAGCCCATGTGTCGCCTCCTCTTTTGTTTCATTCACTTCATGGGTGTGATCTTTTGAAAATGATCCAAAGTCACATGAAGGCTTCCCAGCCACTCCTAGCTTCACATAATTGTATCCTCCTCTCAAATCCTGCCCTTCCCTCAACCCCTTTCTCTGCAGTGCCAGCATCTCACCAGTCTCTGAAAAGCAGTCCCCTTTCTATTCTGAATCAATGATCCTCTTCCTCATCAGAACTGATTCTTACCTTCAAACGTTAAATCAGATGATTTCTTGAGATTCCTTCCAGATATAGTATCTATCAGTCAATGTCCCCCACTCACTTATTCACTCTCCTTAGAATATACACATATTCAGAAAAAAAAAAAAGGACATTGACCCTATCTATCTTCCCTCCTCTTCAAATACAGGTTCCTGAAGTGTCCAGTTTACAAGTCAATTCACTGCTGGATAATTTAATATGTGGCTTATTCTCTATATGCCACAGAGGCAGTGTGCTTAATAAGGTCCCTAAAGACCTCATTTCCAATCCAATGAGCATCTCCCCTCTCTCCTCCTCATTCTCTCTTATCCTAAGGGTATGTGTGTGTGTGTGTGTGTGTGCATTGCACACGGTATTGTCTGAATTGTGTCACCCCCAAAAATTCATGTTGCATTCCTAATCCCCAATGTGACTGTATTTGAAGATAGGGCCTTTAAGGAGGTAACTAAGTTTAAATGAGAGCATAAGGGTGGGGCCCTAATCCCACAGGGCTGGTGTCCTTAGGAGAAGAAGGGACACCAGAGAGCTGTCTTTCTCTGCACACGTGTGCACACACACAGAGAAAAGACCATGTGAGGACAAGGCGAGAAGGTACTGTCAGGCAAGCCAGGAAGAGAGGCCTCAAAAGAAACAAAATTTACTGGCACCTTGATATTGGACTTCTAGCCTACATTACGGTGAGAAAATAAATTTCTGTTGTTTTAAGCCACCTGGTCAGTGGTATTTTTTATGACAGCCAGAGCTGACTAATGCAGCATGCATGCCCTTTATTGGTTCTTAACCTTTTTATGCCTAGTAAACTGTTAAAAGGTAGTATGCCTAGCAGAGTGCATGCAATATGCATTCTATTCTGCGTAGTAGAGTCTACATAGTATGCAAAGCACACATAACATATTAGATAATTATAGAATGACAGGGCTAGAAGGAAAGGTCACTGTTAACAGCAGAGTGCTGGCTGTTAGCGGCAGAGAAAAGGAACAGAGAGCAAATGCGTAAGTTGTCTTATTTATATTTCAAATAAGCTCTTCTTTCAGCTAACATGCTTATACCTTGTTTACTCACCATTAGTAGCCGTTGATAAATATAATCATTTTAAATTTACCTGCACAATTACATTTCGCAAAAAGGTCAACCTTAGTCAGTATTTTCATACAGTACCACCTGGTATGGAGGAGGAAAGTGTGACTTAAGCTAATATTTAATGCAGAAAGAGGGATGATTCATTAATGGCTCTTATTTCATGTTTCAGACATTAATTGGAGATTTTTGCTTAAGAACCAACCATTTTGAAGCAATTGGGAAAATTTGAACATGGGTTCAGTCTTAAATAATATTAAAGAATTATTAATTTTGTTAGGTATGATAGTGATATTGCAGTTGTGAAAGAAAATGGAGAAACAACTACTTAGGGGAAAAGAAGAAAGAGGAAGAGAAGAAGAAAAAGGAAGAGGAGAAAAAAGGTGTAAATATAGCAAAATGTTGAGAACTTAAATGGGGGAAGGGCACATGAGGTTCATTATATGATGTGTGTCTGCTTTTGTGTAAGTCTGAAAATCTTCAACATCAAGTGCTTTTAGCCAGGTACAGTGGCGCAAACCTGTGGTCCCAGCTACTTGGGAGGCTGAGGCGGGTGGATGACTTGAGCCTGGGAGTTTGAGACCAGCCTGACAACATAGTGAGATCCCAACTGTATCAGAAAAGAAAAGAAAAAAGAAAAAAAAAACAGCAAACATTCATTGAATGTCTGAAGCAGGAGTCAATCAGTTGCCTGCCGTCAAGGGTAGATGGAAAGTTTGTGAGGCCTCAAGCTTTTACCATTGGGGAGCCCCCCTTGAGAAAAAATGATGAATGCACAATTCTCTTGGGAGGGGCCTGTGCTGGCAACAGGCTCACACACTTGCATTTCATCAGCTCCATGGTAAATCCACCTGTCAGCCATGGGTATGGCTTGCTTAGCCCAGTGATTCTTCCTTTTTTCAGCTTTTTTTTTCCTTCCTATTATGAACATTTCAAACATAACCAAAAGAGCATTTAAGACAATGATCTTTTATGCGTCTGTTGTCCAACTTCCACAACCATGAGGCTAGCTAGTCTTAATTCATCTGTAATGAATTAATCAGTCATTCGCCTCCATACATACTGTGGTATTTTAAAGAAATCCCTAATATCATTTTATCTCTAAAATAGTTCTTTTTTTTTTTTTTTTTTTTTTTGAGACGGAGTCTCGCTCTGTCGTCCAGGCTGGAGTGCAGTGGCCGGATCTCAGCTCACTGAAAGCTCCGCCTCCCGGGTTCACGCCATTCTCCGGCCTCAGCCTCCCGAGTAGCTGGGACTACAGGCGCCCGCCACCTCGCCCGGCTAGTTTTTTGTATTTCTTAATAGAGACAGGGTTTCACCGTGTTAGCCAGGATGGTTTCGATCTCCTGACCTCGTGATCCGCCCGTCTCGGCCTCCCAAAGTGCTGGGATTACAGGCTTGAGCCACCGCGCCCGGCCTAAAATATTTCAATATGCATCCTTAAAAGATAAGGATTCTTTCAAAAACATACCACGGTATCATTGTCACACCTAAAAAACATAATTCCTTAATCAGGCCAGTGTTTAAAATATACATTAAATTATCCAGGAGTGAATTGACTTGTACACTGGACACTTCAGGAACTTGTATTTGAAGAGGAGGGAAGATAGATAAGGTCAATGTCCGTTTTTAAAATTTCTTTAATTGCCTCAAATATTTTTCTACAGTTTGTTCAAATCAGGAACCAAATAAAATATATATCACAACTGGTTGATATCTCTCTTAAATGTCTTTTAATCTATAGGCTTGCCTTCTACATTTGTTAGATTCCTTGCAATGTATTTGTTGAGGAAACTGGGCCATTTTGTCCCATAGGGTTTCCCACAGTCTGGTTCTTGCTAATTGCATTCCTGTGGTATCATTTAACATGTTCCTCTCGCTTATGTCCTGTAAATTGGTGGTTATATCTAGAAGCTTGATCGGATTCAGGTTTGATTTTTTGGCACAAATTCATCAAAGGTGTGTACTTCTATGAAGGCACAAGATAAACGGTTGTGTTTTGTTTTGGTTTTTTTCGGGTGAGTAGCCACTGCTGATCATTACTTTGACCCTTTATTTCCCAATGTTTATTTTTTTTATTTAGATGTGAGTTCCGTCAGGCAGGGGCAGGGATTGTGTGCACTGTAGGGTGCTGCCTCCTCTTCACCCCAGGCCCACTTCACATGCTCACCTGGCTGGCTCCCAAGGCACTGGACTGTCAGAGGATCAGGGGTGGGGACAGCATGGACAAAGGGGACAAGAAGCAAGACTTGTCCCAAATGAGTTCATAGCATGGTTGGAGACACAGGAAGTAAACACGCGGAAATAACAAAGAGATGTCATAAAGCCGTGCAAATACCTTAGGTAGCGATCCCTCTGGGAGCGCAGAGGACAAGGGAGCAATCCACTTGGGTAGTCGGGGAAGGACTTTAGCCCAGACACTGACTTTCTCCAATGAAACACAATGTCGTGTCTGGACGCCCAGTTGCCAGTTGGCGTCCACCCTGGGCTTCCTGTTGCAAAACATCCAATCCATTTCTCCTCCACTGTGCGTGTTGGACCAAAGGCTGCACAGCCAAGATTCTGACTCCCTCCTGGTTACATGCCCCCTTGTGGTATAACCACAAATTACAACAGATTTTCCAACCTTGAAGATGGGGACAGCCATCAAACATTATCAGTGGGGCGGAGGTGTGGAAAGAAAAGCATCTGTAGCGGGTCCATTCTGTGTCCGGCACACAGCTGGGCACATCTGTGTGTATTAGCGCATTCTTATCTCCCAGAGCCCAGTAATCGGCCAACATGCGTGGCCGATGCTACTAGGCAGGGACCCAGTATCTGCATTCACCTTCTTCCTTTCTGACAAATCCCAATTTTGTTCACGGTGGCAAAGTGCCCCCTAATGCTTGCCTGCTCAGACTGATAGCTCAGATGCTGGCCAGTGGGTTCTAGCTGGAAGTTGGCTGGAGATTTCTGGGAACAGCTTTGCTTTCCTAGTATAGGAGCTTCCCCTTTTTCCCTTCCTGCCTGGAATGCAGAGTTCGGTGGGAGGTAGAGCAGCCATCGTGGGGCTGCGAAGAGGCAAATGCGAAGACAAAAGCTTCACTTTGAGAAAACAGCAGGAAGAAAGAAGCAACCTGGGTCACAGATGTCCGCAGCACCCCCCAAAATGCCTACCTTTGGACTTCCTGAGAAGTGTGAGAAAAAGAGCCTTGCTTGGGTCCACCACCGTAGTCACCTTTCTATTATACATAAACAGAATCCATCTGATAGTTATCATCATGGTAGTTCGACTGATGTACTAAGATACGGATGTTCAGGTCGCTTAAGACACTCCCTCAACTGGCCGGGTGCGGTGGCTTACGTCTGTAATCCCGACATTTCGGGAGGCCGAGGCAGGTGGATCACTGAGGTCAGGAGTTCGAGACCAGCCTGGCCAATATGGTGAACCCCCGTCTCTACTAAAAATACAAAAAAGTAGCCAGGCACTGTGGCATGCACCTGTAGTCTCAGCTACGTAGGAGGCTGAGGCAGGAGAATAACTTGAGCCCAGGAAGCAGAGGCTGCAGTGAGTCAAGATTGCACCACTGCACTCCGGCCTGGGCAACAGAGTGAGACTCCGTCTCAAAAAAAAAAAAAAAGAAAATATATATATATATATATATCATTTGTATATATATAGAACATTTGTGTGTGTATATATATAGAACGTGTGTGTACGTATATATATATATATACACACACATACATACATATATATATAAACTGCCTCAAATTCACACCACCACAATAAGGCACAGCTGGGGCTCAACACCACTTCCCATCAGCTTCTTCACCACCACCCCTCCCCTGCCACCTGATGACAACATATATGCACCTTTTTCTGTTTCGTGATACCCCTCACCTGGCAAGCCAGAAGGCTTTTTCTCAGGGTGGGACTGGGGTCATCACACTCTCCTGCCCACCAGAGCCCAGGCTGCTGGCAATGAAGATATCATTCCTTCCTTCCCAGGCCAGCCCTCTTGCACACAGAGCAGTGGCAGCTGCTGGAAATCCCTTCTCCCCTCCAATGCCTCCACTGCCTGCCCTTCCTACCACATTGCCCATGTTTGGTCATATCCAGAACATCCCTGTTAAAATAGATTCATCTTGCCCAGCAATTCCCCACAGGTGTTCCACAAAACCCTAGTCCCAAGGGAAGTGACTTTGTATCACTGGATTTAACTAAGACTAAGGTGCACAAGCTTTCACATTTTAATGTCTCTGAAATTAGGATGTTTGTTACAACTGATGTATATTATCAGCAGCCATTTTCCCATGCTTTAACCTATCAGAAATCACGTGTCATAGACATTGGCCTCTTAGCTTATTAGAATGGTGCTTGAAAATAAAGGAATTCCATGGTCAAATACATTTGGAAAATAATGGAACAAACTAAAATCAATAAACCTTTGCAATGCAGATCTTTTCAAAGCCTTTAACATGCTAAAGTGCCTCTCCAAGAGATTTGCTAAGATTATATGGTCATGGAATTCTCCTTTTTGTAGAATGCCTTATAGTACTAGTGTTATATGGAATGCAAATTAAGAAATTTTGCCATTATATTCTGCGATAATTGACCAGATTTGCCAACCAACTAGCTGTCTTCTGGAAGAAAGCTCCAAGAAAGTTGGTCAGAAGACATAACGTGAGAAGCTGCCAAGTCTGAAGTGTAGCCCTTTAGTGGGAAGGTCAGAGGCCTCATGAGGCACCAGCACCTGCTGAGTCACTGGAAAACACAGCAGATACCTTCAGGGGAATAATGAAAAGTGGAACGTGCAATGTTGTTAAGTTTCTCCCTCTTGACTCTTTTTATTGGCAGCCAAGGCTGCATGCCTTCATCCAGTCCAAAGAGATGAGAGTATGACCAGGGCCGTGTCTTCTTAATGCTTGGATACTATGTCTGACCCCCAGAACCTATGACAACATCATTGGTCTCCCAAATACAAACACATCTTATATGACCCTGGTCATGCTGAAAGGGGAGATCATTCGTAGAGAATTTGTAGTGCTGCTTAAACTCTCCAGGTGATTCCAATATTCAGACAAATTTGAGGCCCATAGTTTTAGGCTCTGACTTGATGAAGCAGCACTTAAACTGTGACAGCTGGTGAAAGATACATTTCACTGTCTCGGTCATCCTAGCCTTAGGTGACAAAGGCCACAATGGTAGTGGTAGTGAAAATGCAGATGAGAGATAGAGATAAGAGATGTTTTAGGGATAGAATCTCCGGGGAGAGGTTCAGAATAACTCAGGTTTTGAGAAGTTTGACAGAATGACATACCATGAAAAAACAGGATGGCAAGGGGTGGAGGCCTGGGTTTTGAAAGGAAGATGGTTATTTGAATTTCTACCTTGTGCTCTAGCCTTTAGAAGGATGTCCTAGTAGAAATGTCCAGAAGGCAGTTGGAGATGTAGGCTGGATTTCAGAGGGCAGAGCTAAACATTTGGAAGTGATCTGTATCCTGGTGATGTTTGAAGCCTTAGGAGCTTAAAGGTTGTCTTCCCTGCAATGCGATACTGTTTGGAATCCCACACATGTATAACTGCTGGACTCAGCATGAAGGATGTGAAGTTCCAGTTCTGCCTCTGCCACTTACCAGTGTCTGACCTGAAACATGACACTCTGCCTTCTCAGCCTCAGTTTCCTTAACTGGAAAGCAGATGGAATCATGCCAACCTCGCTGGGCGTTTGTGAACATTAGTTGAGAAAATCCTTGTCGAGTGCCTGGCATAATGCCTGGTGCTGAAGATGGCCTCCAGCCTTGTCAAGTCTCTCTAATGTCCCTCGCCTCACCCCACGCAACTCCCAAGCAGGCCATGATAGAAGTCCACTTCTCTTCTGTGCCAAGAGTGACTCGAGCAACAACAAGCAATCGATTTGCACTCATCTCAATGGTATGTGTAGATCAAATCTTGGCAGACCAATTTAATTTTCTTTGATGATAGATAGGCCATGTAGATAAGGAATGAGCAAGAGATGTAATCTCTCTGTGTTGAAATCTGACCTTAGATTCCATCACAAATGACTTTTCATCAACTAGATAGAAGGAAATAAGAGAGACTCTCTTCTGTCTTAAGTGCAGGCACCAAGAGTTGAATAATCTCACCCAAAAGGCAGCCTATCCATGACTCAGCCTCCACCTGGGGACATCCTGCATGACCTTACTCATGTCAGAGAGGAGCCCATACTGAACATCTCTCTTTTTACCCTTACAATGTCATAACCAAGAACCTCCTAATTAAGGTCAGATGACACCAAGTTGTGAGGCATTTGTCTAAGGTAGGAATAGAGCCAAAAATAGCATTAACTGACAGTTCATAAAGAGTGAGGGGCAATAGGAACAAGTTTAACATTAAAAAAAAAAAAAAACTGTAAACAAAAAGAAGAATATATGTTGGCTCGTTCACTAAACTAGTAACCAATGTCACCCAGAGTTGTACCCAGATAAGGAATGCTCAAGAATAACTGGGTGCCTGGGCACCCCGATGAGTTTAACTCATATCAGAGAAGGCAACAAGAAGGCAGAGGAAAAGGGAAGGAGAGACAGAATGAGAAAGAGATCAGGGAAGGGAAGATAGGTAAGTGCGATGTTGCTGTTGTTGAATATGTTCAGAGTGGAAGATGCTAGTCCATTGGAATTCAAGTTCACTTATATGAGCAACAAATAATTTATTGAGCGTGCAGTGTGTGCCAAGCACCATATCCAGTGCTAGGGATATAGCAGTGAGTGGAACATTCAGGATACTGCCCTCATGTGGTCTTCTTCCTCTACCCAACTTCCGAGTGTTAAGGAACCCATTACAAGTCCTTAGATGGCTTCTCGTTTCCATCTGCACCCACTGCTCATATGATCTCATCCACTACCACAGCTTTCCATACCATTCATCTGCGACGCCTTGCAGACTCAGCCTTTCATCCCATCTTCAAGTGGCCAGTTGTCTAGCTGTCCTCTCAATGAACCACAAAGGTGGTCCATCCAAAGCAGAATCTTGATTCTTCCCACCCCCTACCCAAACCTCTTCCTTCTCCCATCTCTCCCACCTCCACACATGGCACCAAGCACGGCCAAAACAGAGGAGTTGTCCTGGACTCCCACATCCCACGTTCTGTTGATTCTAATTTTCCAGAATTCGAATTGCATCCCACAGCCAAAAAACAGCATTTTCTTCTTATTTTGCATTCTAAAGATTGCTGCAAACAGGACTAGAGCAGACACCCCCTTCGTCCTAAGCTGTACCCCCTTCCCACCCTCCAACTGTGACCTTGGCTGAACCAGCCCTACCACTATCAAGCCAACAAGAAGACTGCAGAAAGAGAGGGGTTTGGGGGGTTTATTGCCTTGGGAGTGAGGACTAAGCACTCATGAGGAACGTTACTGCCTCCCTCACTCTGGGGAAGGTAAAGAGAGGGATCCCAAAGTGATGAGACGCTCGAAAGCCAGGGTCAACAAACTCTTTCTGTGAAGGGCCAGATGGCAACTACTTTAGGATTTGCTGTCATACAGGGCCCGCCACAACTACTCAGTTCTGCCATTGTAGCGTGAAGGCGACCGCAGACAGTAGCGAATGAGACAGAAATAAATGAGCGCGGCTGTCTTCCAGTGCGACTTTATTTATGGACACTTACATTTGAATTTCATGTGATTTTTCACATATCACGAAATAGTATTCTTCTCTTGATTTTTTTTCAACTACTTAAAATAGGTAAAAAACTATTCTTAGCTCACGGGTTAAACAAAAACAGGCAGCAGGCCAGTCCTGGCCACTGGCCATACTTTGCAAACTCTTCGTCCAGGAGAGCCACTCACAGACAGTGCAGGGGCTACCAGACAGGGACAGTGACACCTCACTTCCCAGTAGACCCCTGATAAGCTGCAGAACTGCAGGCCCTTCTGGAGTGGAGCTAAGGGCGATGAGAACATCGTGTGGGAGCCTCTCCTCTGGAGGCTGGGGACACGGGGAGCCTATGGCCAGGGCCTGCTGCTTAACCGGAAGCTTCTGAAGGCAGGATGACTCAGTGGAGCAGGCCCTGCTGCAAAAGGAACAGGACTCATTTGCACTCATAACTATCTCTCGAAAATATTATAAAGCGGTGTCTCCTAAACTTCAGCTCTCTCTGCAGTAAATTTAAACTGTTGCAACATTGTTGCGGGTGATTTACTGGGGTGGTAAGCTTTTGCATGTTTTTTTTTTTTTTTTTTTTTTGGGAGGTTCCTTTTAAATTTCTACTACCGTTGGTATCATTTTTAAGGAGTTACTCAGATGACAGAATGTTAAGCGCTGATAGTGGCTAACAAGGGAGGCTGCAGAAAGTCTATGCTGGGATATTTAAAACCATGATCAACTGCCATCTGTTTGGGGGGTTTTAAGGTGAGCCCAGCGTGCGTCAAGAGGCTAGGTGGGTCACCGCTCAAGTCTCCTCGATCTTCCTAATTCCAAGATACGAATGGAAACAGATGCACGTTGGGGAGAGTAATGAAAAAGAGCAGTTCTGCTTTCCTTTTCTCCAACAACAGAAACAGTGAATATTAACTCCCCAAATCCCTGTGTAACACTGAGTACCCAGCCAAAGAAGTTTCCTTTGAAATT
The DNA here is from genome assembly GCF_037993035.2 of Macaca fascicularis. Taxonomy (NCBI): domain Eukaryota; kingdom Metazoa; phylum Chordata; class Mammalia; order Primates; family Cercopithecidae; genus Macaca; species Macaca fascicularis. The sequence continues at coordinate 10,132,758 of NC_088391.1, forward strand.
GCCTCTGTCTGCCTAAGAGGTCTACAAAGCCCGCATTTTAACGCTGAAATAACTCCAGTTACTTGAGCTGCCGTTGCTGCTAAAAGATGTTTGAAGAGGAGGAGGAAAAGCCATCTCGATATGACAAGGATTTGTCACTTGCTGCAAAGAAGGCATGGGATTTTTTTCCCTATAAAAGGGGTAGTCAGAGTTGGGAGCTTGTCCCTGTCTTCTTGGCCCGGATTCCCAGAGGAAACAAATAGACATTTTCAGGTCACAGGTGTCTCTGCATCAAGTGGTTCCGGAGTCTCACTCAGTTTCTGTAAGTCAGGCCATTTCTCTCCACCTTATAAGTCTCCTAGCACTGGACATTCTGGAAATCCAAATGAAATTGACAAATTTGGTTGATGTCATAGCAAATTCAATGCACCTTGCTGTCTTCAGGCTGATTTCAAATCACTGGATAGAAAAGAGCTAAAATCTAGCTTTTGTTTTTAAAAATTAGACTGTATAAACTGATTTTTTAAAAAAACACAGGAATAGATATTATGTAAGATTTTCTATTCCCCACACTCCCCTACCGCCACCCCCCACCAAATTTTTCTGGCCATCACCTTTTCATGACCAATTTTATTCCTGTAATGCAAGCAGAATGTTTGCAGTTTTGTGATGCCTTTTAGTTTTTTAGTGCCACGTCATTATCAACCAAGATGTCCAGATAAATTACTTAACAGAGAGGCAGTGGAGATGCTGCTCACATGACCACCCAGCTGAGAAATTCTCTCTTCACTCACTCGCTTCTGTCCTGGACAGATTCATGTGGTTTACAGTTGCTCTTATTTCCATTTACCAGAAACAGATTTGCAAACGTTTTCTTTTAAGCTGGATTCCCTTCTCTCCATTGTAATCTCCATAATCATGAAAAGAGGAATATAGAAAATGAGCAGCATTGCTTTTTATCTCATCACCACTCACTGAGCACCCACTGCATACTCGCCTCCAAGCAGGCGTCCCCTCGCTAACATCAGCACAAGCAGGCATTATTCATCCATTTTCACAGCTATGTAAACTAAGCTGTAGAAAGTTCAATAACTTGCCCGGGCTCATACTTCTGGTATGAAGTGGAGCCTGGCTACCAGCCCAGCTCTGTCTGCCTCCAGCGCCTTTCTCTGCACCGTTCAGCAACGCCTGGCTACAGAACACACCCAGTGTGGCCAAGCATTTTCCATGACTGTCCCTGGAGCACATTAATTCACCTGCTGACGTGAACCTCTTTTGGAAGGTGAGCCTTTTCCAAAATCAATACTTTTCATTGTAGTTACGCAATTATGACCTAAAAGAAAAATTTCACCATGATACCGAAAGCCACTAGCTTCATGCAAACACCAAACGTGTGCTGTAACTGAGGAGGTGAGGGGCGAGTCCTTGTCACACATTTCCTGGGGGTCAGGTCAATCCACCTGTGAGCCCAAAGTTATGCTGGCAGAAGGAAGAAGCGAGATGATTTTTAATTGTTATGAAGTGTGCTGGTAACTTAAGTTATTCTACATTTCCATCTTTGTTTTGAAACCAGGTTGAAGCTCTGTCTGTCTCTCTGCTTTCCCTACAAATTGGACAACAGGTTTCTCCTCAGACAGTTTCTTCTTGGCTTCCATATGACATCAGGTCCTTCCTCAATAAAAGCAATCAATGCAGGAAAAAAAAAAAGAAAAGAATTTCAAAGATGGGATGCCACTGTCTTCACAATGATTGGCAGTTTTATATTTCCTTGCAGTCATGTTGATGTGGATTTAACTAGTACATATTTTTAAATGCTAAAAATTGTATTTCTTTTTATACTTCACATTATAAACATATGTTTCTATATAACCTTTATATGACTAATTACATTATATCATAAACATATTTGTATATTTCTATATAACCTTTACTAATTGAACAACTGTATAATATTTCTTCAAGATGATATACCCCAGTATCTTAAACTATTTCTTTTCTGTTAAGTGTTTGTAGTGTTTCCCTAACATAAGTAATGTTTTGTTCTCACCTAGGTCTTAGAAAAAAAAAAGTACTGTTAATAAACTTTGTTTGGTGTATATACCCTTTTCCCTTTCACTGGAATTTATATTTAAGCTAAATTGTCAGAAGTATAATTACAGGGCCAAGAGATATGAATATTTTATGTTTGATCTTTCTTGCATCCTGAACACATATATATTATTTTCAACATTCTTCCTGTCATCTTCAAAGCATAATCTGGGAGAAACAGTCAATTCATTTCTTCATTTCTCTTACCCTTGACTGGGCACTGGATTATAGTACAGCTTGCTCACCCTCAAAGCTGCTGCCAATTTCTTCCTTCCTTTCCTCCTCTCCTCTTCTTTCTTCCCTTCCCTTCCCTTCCTTTCCCTTCCCTTCCCTTCCCTTTCCTTTTCTTTCTGACAGGGTCTTGCTCTGTTGCTCAGGCTGGAATACAGTGGTACAATCATAGCTCACTCCAGCCTCAACCTCCCGGGCTCAGCGGATCCTCCCACTTCAACCTCCTGAGTAGTTAGGACTACAGGTGCACAGCAACACACCCAGCTAACTTTTGTATTTTTTTGTAGAGACAAGGACCCACTATGTTGACCAGGCTAGACTCAAACTTCTGGGCTCAAGTGATCCTCCAGCCTCAGCCTCCCAAAGTGCTGGGATTACAGGTGTGAGCCATTGCGCCTGGCCAGCTGCTGCCAATTTTTGAATATAAAGTAGACTTCTTGGAAATTCCCTGTTTCCCATATAAATAGAAGGCCAGAAAGATTTTTTAAAAATTATTACTCAGTGCTGGCAAGGATACAAGGAAATAGACACTAATAAATTTCAATGAGTATAGACTGGTACAACCTTTCTGGCAGGCAATTTGGTAATATGTGGGAATGCATTTAAAATGTATATGTGCTTTAGGCCGAGTGCAGTGGGTCACGCCTATAATCCCAGCACTTTGGGAGGCCGAGGCAGGTGTATCACCTGAGGTTGGGAGTCAGAGATCAACCTGACCAATGTGGCAAAACCCCATCTCTACTAAAAATACAAAAATTAGCCAGGCATGATGGTGGGCGCCTGTAATCCCAGCTACTCAGGAGGCTGAGGCAGGAGAATCGCTTGAATCTGGGAGGCGGAGGTTGCTGGGCGGAGCTGAGAGCACATCATTGCACTATAGCCTGGGTAACAGAGAGAGACTCTGTCTCAAAAAAATAAAACAAAACAAACAAAAAATAAAATGTATATATGCTTTAGTCCAACCATTCTGGATGGTTAATAATGTATCATAACAAGGAAAGTCAAGGTAGGTACAAATATTTGCTACAAGCATATTCTTTTTAGCAATCCTTATAATAGCAAAAATGAAAACAAATTTCATCCAACAAAAGGGGACTGGCTTAAGAAATTCTGACACATCTGTATAATGGATACCATGCAACCATTTAAAATTATAATTGCAGATGACATGATATATTTGTTACATAAACACAGGCTCATAATATATTTAATGAAAAAAGTCATACAATAGCACTTATTATGTTATCTATTTGTGTAAAATATACATACCTAGATAGGAGAGCGATATGCCCCAGTTGTTAACAGGATGGTGGAATCATTGGTGGTGAATGGTTTCACCTTTTTATTTTTTACACCACAGGTATTTTGTGTTTATAAGAAACAAAGCTTATTTTTTTCTCATTTATACCAGTTTCAAAAGCTTACAAGGGCACAAAAATGTTTCCTGCTGCCCCCACCAACATGGAACAGGGACAAGAAGAACTGCTCTGCATCATCCTCTGGATTCTGTGTGTGCTTTGTGATCCATGCCTCCGAATAACAAGGGTCGCAAGCATGCAGCAATGAATGTAGGCAGAATCCTTTCTATGTCTAATTCAAAATACCAGTACCCCCCGTCTAGCAAAGGAAGTGAGAATGCTCCAACCACTCTAATCAGGGACATGGACAGTTCTCCCAGCAGAAGTAATGAGGGCCTCCTCTTGAAAGAGTCAGGAAGATACTATCTTCCCTCTGAATCCACAGAATGAATTCACAGAAGCTCTAATAGCTTATTTTTCCTTTCATTAAAATAAAACAGGTGGTACAGTAAGTAAAGAGCTTATCAATCGCACATTGAACTAGAGGTAATGGGTGCTGTACTCTCTGTATTAGGTTTTCTACTGCCATGTAACCAATTACCCCCAAACACAGTAGCTTTTGCCACGGCAAACATGTGTGATCCCTCAGCATCTGAGGGGCTGGAAACTAGCAAGGTGGTGCTGACTCAGGGGCTCTCACAAGGTTGCGAAGTCAGGGCTGCAGTCACCTGAAGGCTTGACTGGGGCTGGAGGAGCCACTGCCAAGAGTGCTCACAGTGTTCATGGCTTCAGGCCCTCACTGGCTGTTGGCTAGAGTCTCCATGGCCTCTCCACAGACTGTCTGCGTGTCCTTTGGACATAACAGCTGGCTTGAGAATTAGTGATCTGATAGATGGGGGGAGAGAGAAGGGGAGAACCTGAGAGCTAATCTTAAAAATAAACTCTACTGGGTTCTGCTGTGTCCTATTGGTCACATAGATCAACCCTGCCACAATGTGGGAGGGGACTACACCATGAACACCCGGAGGTGGGGACCATCACAGGCCATCTTGAAGGTCACTGACCACATTCCCCAAAGGCCTGCCTCACGGACACAGCCCACTACCACTACCTCAGCCAGAGAACTGGGGACTCAGGAACTTAAAGCCATCTCAAAGAAACACAGTTGAGAGACCATGATTGCAAATGAATCCACAAAAGCTCTAATAGCTAATTTTTCCTTTCATTAAAATAAAACAGGTGGCACAGTAAGTAAAGAGCTTATCAATTGCACTTAAACTAGAGGTAATGCGTACTGTACAATTAATTTCCATTTCATTGTGCTTTGCTGACTAGAAACTTTCAGATTTCCTTGGCAGCAGTTTTAAGGAGATTCTGATCAACTTATTTTGCTTAGATGCAGATACTGGGCACACCAAGACTTTCTCTCTGTGTCTGGTCCTATGTGCAGTGTTAGCGTGGCTGTCATAGATTTGCTCTCAGTCGTGCTCTGGCTATTGTCTTAAAGGCACAATTTTAGCCAAATGTAGTTTACTGCTTGGTTAAGGGGAAGTGATGTGGGGAGAAATCACAGTCCCTCAAGGCCTAACATCAAGGGATTTAAAGCCTGAACAACTGCCCATGCCTACTTCATTCCAGAGCTCATCAGAGAACACCCAGCATAGGAACTGGGCTCTGCAGGCCCTCCCACCTCCCTTAGCTCCTGCGCCACCCAGCCCTTGCAGTACAAGCTGTACCTGTTGTCAACCTCCACTCACCACACCTACCCCAAGCCCAGACCACATTAACCTCCATGGCCACAGCTTCCTCTTCACCTCTTTTTGCCCTTTCTAGCTTCCAGCTAACTAAAAAATTATTACCAGCAAGGTCAACTGACAGTCTCCATATACTTGCCTCTAAATTTTGGAAGGCAATTGCCATAGTTTGGATATGATTTATTTGACCCCAATAAATCTCATATTGAAATTTGATCCCCAATGTGGTGATGTTAGGAGGTGGGGCTTAATAGGAAGTATTTTGGGCCATGGAGGCAGACCCCTCATGAATGGCTTGATGCTGACTTCTTGGGAATGAGTGAGATCTCATTTTCTTAGTTCCCGGAGGGGCTGGTTGTTAAATAAAAAGCCCAGTACCTCTCCCCTCTCTCTTGCTCTCTCTCTCACCCCGTGATCTCTACATACCAGCTTCCCTTTGCCTCTTGCCATGAGTAGGGGCGGCTTGAAGTCCTCCCCAGAGGCAGATGCTGGTGCCATGCTTCTTGTACAGCCTGCAGAACTGTGAGCCAAATAAATCTCTTTTCCTCATAAATTACCCAGCCTCACATATTTCTTTACAGCAACACAAATGGACTAAGACAGTAACCAAAGGTATCGGGTGAAGTGGAGTGGAAGAATTCATGTGACCTTTAATATTCTTCCAGTGACTTAGTAAGGTTGCTTAACCTCACGGATGACAGAAGAGTATTCTCTAGACCTGTTAAGTAAATGAATGAAGAATTGGGGAAGGATAAATGTAAGTCTACTAGCCCTGTTTGACAAAATAAAAAGTTGGCAGCTCTGTGATATTCTCCCCACCCCCATCGCATCCAAAGAAGTCATAATAATCTGGCCTGTGAAATCACACAGTTTGGGGACCCCCAGCTGAAGTCAGGAATGTAATCGTATTGTTCATATTGTTAGTTCCATGACTGCTGTCCTGCCTCTTGAGGTCAGAATATAAAGTAATGCCTGTCAACACTAAGATGTCCACATTGTCACTACATACTGTGCTGTATTTGCATTAGGAGGCTTGGACCAAGTAACAAGAGATGGAGAAGAATCTTATGGGTGCGATACAGAATGTATTTCGAAGTGGAAGAAGGGGTGCGGCATGGTGGTGTGCACCTGTTGTTCCAGCTACTCAGGAGGCTGAAGTGGGAGGATCATGTGAGCCCAGGAGTTCAAGGCTGCAGTGAGCTATGATTGTGCGGCTGCATTCCAGTCTGGGTGACAGAGCAAGACCCCCAACTCAAAAAAAAAAAAAAAGTGGAAGAAGGGTTGTATTGTCGGGAAAGTTTAGCTGCTTAAAGATTTGACACAGACTGGGGTAAGTCCAAGGGACCCAGTGGCAAACTCCCCTATCCTGGTCAACTTGGTACAGGTGGCAACTGGATAGTGTGGTATGTAAACCCTGTATTACTCAGGACACTCCCAGTAGCCTAGTGGCAAAAGCTGAACTCAGGCTAGTTTAGATAACAGGGTCAGGGATTGAAGTCAAGGATTTGAATGCCATCAGAATTCTTCTCCCCATCACCCCATCTTTTTTTTTTTTTTTTTGAGACACAGTCTCACTCTGTCCCCCAGGCTGGAGTGCAGTGGCACGATTTCAGCTCACTGCAGCCTCTGCCTCCTGGGTTCAAGTGATTCTCATGCCTCAGCCTCCTGAGTAGCTGGGATTACAGGCATGTGCCACCACACCTGGCTAATTTTTTTGTATTTTTGTAGAGACAGGGTTTCACCGTGTTGGCCAAGCTGTTCTCAAACTCCTGGCCTCAAGTGATCCTCCACCTGCCTCCGTCTCCAAAAGTGTTGAGATTACAGGCGTGAACCACCACACCCAGCCTCCCCATCATAATCTCTGCTTTTCTCTTTGCATGTGGATTTCAATCTCTCCTCCTACACAGGGCTTTCCTCACAGAGCAGTAGACGTGGCAGTCCACCTCACTGGGGAAACAGTCGAATGGCTCTGTCACCAAGGAAGAAAGGGTTCTTCTGCTAGGTCCAGCTAGGAGAGCCCTGCCTTAGGACTCTGCTGGGTGCCAGGTCCATCCCTACACTAATTCCCATAGCCAAGAGGCCAGCTGTGTTACTAAAAGATGGAGCAGAAAGGCAAGACAATAGCCTCTACGAGCACATGGACCTACAGCTGGACAGCCTTTGGTTCAAACCACTCACTAGGTGTGTCTTTGTGAAACCTATTTAGACCCTCTAAGCTTTACTTTTTTTATCTGAAAAACAGGGATAATACTAATACCAACCAGAAATTGTCATTTAAATGTGCCAATTTAAATCATTTAAATGTGCCAATATGTATAAAATACTCAATTTCATATCTTGCACATAATAAATGCTCAAAATGTCCATTGTCTATTTGGGCAATTATTAATGCTTTGTTATCTGCTCAACATGGAGACCAAACCACAGTCCCTGATCTTCTCCTTTGTACCCGAGTGGTGCAGCCTTCTGTTTTCAACACTCCCCTGTTTCTACGGCCAGACTGGAGTTATGTTGGATAATGTATTAGGTTGGTACAAAAGTAACTGTGGTTTGTGTAATTGCATGTATTTATTTATTTATAATTTTATTATTTTTTTTTTTTTTGAGATGGAGTCTCACTCTGTTGCCCAGGCTGCAGTGCAGTACTGTGATCTCAGCTCACTCTAACCTCTGCCTCCCAGGTTCAAGTGATTCTCTGCCTCAGCCTCCTGAGTAGCTGGGATTACAGGTGCCTGCCACCACACCCAGCTAATTTTTGTATTTTTAGTAGAGACAGGGTTTCGCCATGTTGGCCAGGCTGGTTTCGAACTCCTGACCTCAGGTGAGCCACCCACCTCAGCCGCCCAAAGTGCTGGGATTACAGGCGTGAGCCACCACACCTGGCCGCGCAATTATTTTTAAACACTTTAATTGCAATGAAAACTAACTAGGTAGGTCTTTGGTATTAATTCCATAAGATGCTACCAAATCACCCGTGCAAGAAGGTGTGAGGGGGTCAACAAAGGTAAAAACCAGAATTATACAATTCAGGACTTCAAAGAATTCATTGATATTTCAGATAAAACTGTACCCTCCACGTAGCTATATAGAGGCAGAAAATATAACTTGGTGTTCAAGATCGTGTTGTCATGAAAAGATAGAACATTGGAACGCTGGATTTGCAGATAAACAAGTTGGTCTCAGCTAGTGTTGGTTTGCTTTAAGGCCTCTGCTTTATCCATCAGTAAAACAGAAATAATGATGTTCCCCCTCAATTCCCACATTGAGGTTCGGTAAGACTTAATGAGGCACTGTTGGTAAAATGCTTTGAGCTCATCTCATGAAGGGCTCTATGTAGGCACTTGGTCTTATTATATAGACACTTCATGGTCATATATGTTTAGAGTAAGATGTTGCTTGGAACCACTTCAGAGAATTGCTAAGAAACACAGATACATTAAACGGTATCTTCTTAAAAACTGAGATTATCCAGGCACAGTGGGTCACACCTATAATCCTATCACTTTGGGAAGCTGAGGTGGGTGGATTACCTGAGGTCAGGAGTTTGAGACCAGCCTGGCCAACATGGTGAAACCCCATCTCTATTAAAAATACAAAAACTAGCCCAGTGTGGTGTCAGGAGACTTTAATCCCAGCTACTTGGGAGGCTGAGACAGGAGAATCGTTTGAACCCAGGAGGTGGAGGTTGCAGTGAGCCAAGATCGTGCCCAGCCTGGGCAACAGAGTGAAACTCCATCTCAAAAGAAATCCCAAAAAACACAAAAAGCTGAGATTAAATGGGAACTGAAAGGTTGGTTACTGTTACTACCTTGTTCTAGCGACTGTATTGCTAGCAGTTGTGTTGCTGGGACAAGGCAGTAACTGTATCAATCTCCTCCTGCCCGATTGTGTTGACACCACTTTTCCTTGACCACCTGTGGATACTGATGACCTCTCTTCACCTCATTTTATTTTAACCATTTTATTTATCCCTCATGTCAAGCATCATCTCATTCCACTGAGGTGTCATCTTTTCTTCACCACAGTTTGAGAGCTACAATTAGACAATGTGAATTTCGGATGGATTACCAATGTGTTAACAATATGTGAGGAGAGGTAACCGTATGCTATAGAGAAATAAACTTAAAAACAATTGATTAATATACCAAAAAGATAAGAAAACCATTACAAAGGCATAAGCCCGGTGGTGCGTTAGCGCCAGCTGACACTGACTTTTGAGAACTGATTGTTAAATTGTCGAGAATTTTGCCAGCTGGTTGTGGCATATAGCTATTTAAAAAACTAAACTATATAGGCTTACAATTTATGTTAAAAATAAAGTTAATAAAGGCCAGGTGGGGTGGCTCACACCTGTAATCCCAGCATTTTGGGAGGCCAAGACAGGCGGATCACCTGAGGTCAGGAGTTTGAGACCAGCCTGGCCAACACAGTGAAATCCTGTCTCTACTAAAAATATAAAAATTAGCCAGGCATGGCGGCAGGTGCCTGTAATCTCAGCTACTCAGGAAGCTGAGGCACGAGGATCGCTTCAACTGGGAGGTAGAGGTTGCAGTGAGCCAAGATTGCACCACTGCATTCCAGCCTGGACGACAGAGAGAAACTCCATCTCAATAAATAAATAAATAAAGCTAATAAAATCTCAATACTTGTCACTTCATAATATTTTTATAATTACATACTCTCTTGAAGTTACTTTTCTCTATTGCTCATGTCTATTGTATGTGTATAGTGGAAATATTACACGGATGCTTCTTGACTTATGATAAGCCCATTTTAAGTTGAAAATATCATAAACCAGGCCAGGCACAGTGGCTTACACCTGTAATCCCAGCACCATGAGAGGCTGAGGCGGGTGGATCACCTGAGGTCAGGAGTTCAAGACCAGCCTGACCACTATGGTGAAACCCCATCTCTACTAAAAATACAAAAATTATCTGGGTATGGTGGCAGGTGCCTGTAGTCCCAGCTACTCAGGAGGCTGGGACAGAATTGCTCGAACTCAGGAGGCAGAGGTTGCATTTGAGCCAAGATTGTGCCACTGCACTCCAGCCTGAGTGACAGAGCAAGACTCCATCTCAAAAAAGAAAGAAAGAAAGAGAAAGAGAGAGAGAGAGAGAGAGAGAAATCATAAACCAGAAAGTCATTTAATATACCTAACCTACTGAACATCAGAGCTTAGCCTAACCTACCTTAAACGAGCTCAGAATACTTACATTACCCTACAGTTGGGCAAAATCATCGTACATACAGCTTATTTTATAATAAAGTGTTGAATATCTCATGTGATTTCCTGAATACTGTACTGAAGTACTGTTTCTACTGAATGTGTATCACTTTCACACCATCGTAAAGTCAAAAAATCGTTAAGTGGAACCATTTTAAGCCAGAAACCATCTGGATAATGGTGTGCTACTTTGCTTTTCTTTCCAACTGCATGTTCAGGGATGTCCTTTTGGTGCCTTGAAATTAGCCACATTAGGAATATTTACACCATAGAAATTGGACTGCTACCACTCAGGGTTCCTCCCTTCCCCGCAAGAGCTGTTTTGTCAGGCACTTACCAGCGCACCACTGCCTGGACCCATAAGTATACAGAGAGAATAGGAACAGAGACAACAGCAGATAAAAATGTTAACAATGTTATGGAAATCAGAAAAAAAAAAAAAAAAAAAAGCAGATGAATGAGAAGCAACTAATTTAGCAGAGAAGATAAAGCTGCAACCTAAGCTCAAAGGGAGAGAAATCTGTAAGAAGAAAATCAGCTATACCACAGAATCTTAGAAAAAGCAGAAATTGGTTCCCTCTGTGCAGAACATGGGTGCAGGTGTGCTGAAAACAAATGTGTTGAGAATGTGTACATGGAGCTACAAGACTCCACATTTATTTCCATCCCTATGTACACCTATGCACAGCTGCACTGTCACACCACTGTCCCTGCCCAGCCTCGGGAGGAAAGGTTGAATCTGAGAGGGACTGGACTCAAGGACACCAGGCACAATCGAGACCCGGCGTGTGACACACCATAGAAACGGAATTAGAAGACACTCTGACCTTTATCGTCTTTGTTGTTTTGTCTTGCTGTCACCCAGGCTAAAGTCCAATGGCATGATCATGGCTCCCTGCAGCCTCAAATTCCTGAGTAGCTGGGACCATGGGAACATGCCAACATGCCCAGTTAATTTTGTATTTTGTAGAGACAGGGTCTCACTATGTTGCCCAGGCTGGTCTTGAACTCCTGGTCTCAAGCAGACTTCCTGCCTCAGCCTCCCAAGTGGCTGGGACTCCTGAGTGAGCCACTGCACCCAGTTGCACTCTGGATTCTAGGACACCACAGCCTCCTTACCCCTCTTAGATCCCAGAATGCTGGCAATAAGGGTTCTACCCCATGGGCAGAAGATTCAAGGATTCATCATTAGGGAAGCTGACCAGTCAGAGAAAAAAGACTTACAGAGAATGACCTAGTGGGTTCCTTAATGAAACATCCAGGTCTCCATTGAATCACCTGACAATGAGCCCACTGGTTGACAAGCTTCACTCATGCACACGTCACTTGAGTGTCAACAGTAAATCACCAGACATTTGAAGAAAGCCTCTAACATGAAGAAAAAATATTCCTGAAGTTGAGTTCTATGCCCGGACTAGTACAAGGGACATTTACAAGGTCTCCAAATATTTAGCTGCCATGAACCCTTCCTCAGGAAGCTACTAGAGGATGTGCTCCAACAAAACAAAGAATTAACCAAGAAAAAGATACAAGCTCTAGGAAACAGGGAATCCAACACAGGAGAGAAGGAAAAATTATTTCCAGGAGGATGCTGAAATCTGGGCTGGTAACTACAGTAGACCTGAGGAGAAACCAGCCTGAGTTTGAAGCAGAAGGATAGTTCCCAGAGGATGTCCGCACAGGAAGAGAAATGCAATGGCAAGATTACTAGTGTGTTCACCACATTGAGGAGAGCTTGGGAATGAATTACTCATAAATGCCAAAAAAAAAAAAAAAAAAAAAAAAAAAAAAAAAAAAACCCTATGAACTAAAAAAGACAAGGCAATTATTAACTCCCGAGGGGAAAAGATATACATAAGCAGAAATGTAAATGCAGTACACTGCAGACAATATTTACATAAGCAAAATAATACAAATACTGACCAGGGATTTTATCAGAAGATGTGCTGTCCTGTAATCCATAATATTCTAAAATGCATATTTTTCCCCTCATTTTAACATTTTGGAAATCAGAACACATTTTTTAGTCAATGTGATAAGAAAGTGTTGCATGATAGTTTACTTGCATCATAGTTACTTTATTTGCACTTCTCTTCTTGTGTAGTGCCTCATAAAATAATGGCAAACCTTATTATAATCAGAGGCATGCGTCTAAAATAGGAAGAAATACAGGAACTCTGTTCCTTAGTGAGAAAGAAGCATGTCCTGGGGGGAAGAGGAAAAAGCTACCTCTTCATCTTCCAGTAAGTCAGGAGACCATTTCTAAAGTTTAGAAAGATACAACTCTATAAGCACATCATTTGGAATGATTGCTGCAAATACCAGGAGTCACAGACAGTGGCTGACTCTGGACAGCAGTACCTGAAGGCAAGAATGGGTGGGGCAGGAGGCTACAAGGCTGTGAATTTTCACTAAAGTTTGTAAATATCAGAATTTTAAAACTATATATATGGATTAGCAGTAAAAATAATATGTGGAAATAGGCCTGGCACAGTGGCTCATGCCTGTAATCCCAGCATTTTGGGAGGCTGAGGAGGGCAGATTACTTGAGGCCAGGAGTTCCAGACCAGCCTGGCAAACATGGTGAAACCTCTCTCTACTAAAAATACAAAAAAAAAAAAAAAAAAAATACAGGTGTGCGCCTGTAACCCCAGCTACTCAGGAGGCTGAGACACAAGAATTGCTTGAACCTGGGAAGCGGAGGTTGCAGTGAGCAGAGATCGCACCACTGTACTCCAACCTGGGAGAGAGAGGGAGATTCTGTCTCAAAAAGGAAAAATAAAGTGCAAAAATAGTACATATAAACATAAAAATCATGAAATGAAGCTTTGCTATTTCAAGCGTCATCAGAACAGAGGTCTTCAGACTGAGACAACCAGCAGGAATTTTCATGGGCTTCTCTGTCAAGACCAGCCTTAGCCAGCCCATGCTGTCATCCCCGGTTGGGTTTGCAGAAGCGAGCGTCCTGGGCGACCAGGGCTCCTGGGCAACATGTACCTGGCCTCCCATGGCACCTCTTACCTCCCATCTTAGACAATTCGCTGTCTGAATTCTCACTCCCGGGAGATTAGATAGCTGGGTTTCAGGGACAGTGGTAACCGCAGCTCGCACAACACATTTTTCTAATGTCTTGTTACTGGGAGCCCTCAAGAATGAGAAAGGAAGCTGGCGGTTGGGCAGGTGTGGAGTTTTTTTTCACTTAGACATCTGTTAGTGGTTCTGGAAGCCCACCCCTCCTGTTTTATAGACGAAGAGCTCTGGATTCCTGATGCAATGAGGCATTCATTCTGACAGTGTGTTCCAGCTGCGCAGCAGTGGGGGCGGAAATGTACACGGTATCCTGGAACCAGAGGGTGATAAAGGGAGAGGAAGATTCCTCCTGATAAAGCAAGAACGGCTTGCTTCTCCTGTCAGAACTGCACATGAGTTACTGCAGGAGAAGAGGCCACCCCACCGTACACTGGGACATTTGTGCACGGCCTGGCTCTGGATGGGAGAATTTTGCAATTCTGCAAACAAGTCTTTTGTCTGCAATTCTGCCGGGGATCTGCACGAGGCTGGCATGATTTGCCAGGCACCCTGAGAGGCCAGCAGGACCATCAGCTGCTAACCCCACCAGGGCTGAAGTTCAGCTGCTGGGAAGGGTTGCAGCCACACCTGGTTCTCACACAGAAATGCTTCCACACTAGGTGGTAAGCAGCCCAGGCCCTGGCCCCGCCCCCAGAGCCCCCACACCTCCCACTGTCCTCCAACCAAACGGGGGGCAGATATGGCCCAGCAGGGGGCCTCCGGGAGCTGACTCTGGAGGCCCTGCGGTGACAGGTCTGCTGGGTCAGGCCCGCCTGTTAAACATTTTAAATATCCCTCCCTGCAACCAGATCTATCAGCGAGTGGCCCGAAGGCCCAACTTCCTGCAGAAACCTCTCCACCTTCCTCTCCCAGCCTCCTTTCTCCCTGGCCCAGTGTTTGCAGGTGCAGAACACCAGACAGCATCTCTCCTAGTAAAATGTCTTTTCCTATGAGCAAGAAGAGAAGCCCTTTTCTTATCCCCTGGGGAATCGTGATGCTCCAGCCTGCAAGGAAATGCTCCTATGTGCTCTTCCGTCTGCTTCCCTAACTTGTTTATCCTGATCCATTAGGTTAAAATGGCCAGGGACAGCATCCTAAAAGGTGAAAATAAAGTTACTGACAAGCAGCCTCCCGGACCTGGGCCGACTGCAGGAAGAGCCAAGCCTGGGTGACGTGCATATCCTAGGCTGGCTGGGGGCATCTGATACCCAAATTTTGTAACTGGGACTGCCAGTGACCCTCCTCGCCTCCTCCTTCCCACCTCTCAGCTGCCACTCTGAGTGTCTAGACCCCACAGGACAGAGATTCCCCAAGGTATATGGCCCAGGCCACAGATGCCCCTGGCCCTAAGGACACACTGAGCTCCTCCTATGCAGCCATAGGGACGGGACTTGTCTTTCTCCAACATGGAAAGCTTAACTGGTCTCTTATCCTTTGGTAGAGGCAGGCCCAGGTGTGGCCAATGGAGACAAAGGGGTCCCCCAGTGTTCCTGGCTAACCTAGGGTCTTATGGGGTCTTTATGGGTTGGAACCAGGTGGACCCTGTGCTAGGATTTAAGAGGGCAGGTTTTTAAAGAAGTTTTTAAAATGATGCATGCACAGGGTTAAAAAAAAATTAAGATATATACATGCGGCCAGGCATGGTGGCTCATGCCTGTAATCTCAGCACTTTGGGAGGCTGAAGTGAGCAGATCACACTGGTGAGGTGGGGCTTTGGAACTCCCAATGTGCATGATGATCTGGTGAAATCATTCGGTCAGTTTCCTCTGTCTGTACAGAAAACATTTTCCAGTCTTTCCTGACTGTAAGACTTGGGATAATTTAGCAAAGGGTCTCTTTTGGTTTGTTTGTCTTTATGTGAAATCAGTGGCAGGCTGCATAGTGGAAAGTGTCCATGAAGTAAGGACTCAGAACACCAGAGTAAATCCTTTTTTAAAACATTTTATTTAATTATTTTTTAGAGACAGGGTCTCACTTTGTCACAACTGGCATGTGGTGGCATGGTGGTGGCTCAGTTAGCTGGGCATGGGGACGCACACCTGTAGCCCCAGCTACTTGAGAGGCTGAGGTGGGAGGATGGCTTGAGCCCAGTAGTTCAAGGCTGCAGTAAGGGTACTGCACTCCAGCCTGGGTAACAAAGTGAGACCCTGTCTCTTAAATTAAAAATGGCTGGCCAGGCGCGGTGGCTCATGCCTGTAATCCCAGCACTTTGGGAAGCTAAGGCGGGCAGATCACGAGGTCAGGAGATTGAGACCATCCTGGCTAACACAGTGAAATACCATCCCTACTAAAAAAAAAATACAAAAAAATTAGCCAGGCGTGGTGGTGGGCGCCTGTAGTCCCAGCTACTCGGGAGGCTGAGGCAAGAGAATGGCGTGAACCCGGGAGGCAGAGCTGACAGTGAGCCGTGATCGCACCACTGCACTCAAGCCTGGGTGACAGAGCAAGTCTCCATCTCAAAAAAAAAAAAAAAAAAAAAAAGAAATGGTCAAGAGCAGTGGCTCATGCCTGCAGTTCCAGGCCTCTGGGAGGCTGAGGCAGGCAGATTGCTTGAGCCTAGGAGCTAGAGACCAGCCTGGGCAACATGGCAAAACCCTGTCTCCACAAAAAGTACAAAAATTTAGCCAGATATGGTGGTGTATGCCTGTAGTCCCAGCTATTCGGGAGGCTGACTTGAAGCCAGGAGGTCGAGGCTGTAGTGAGCTGTGATCGCACACTCCACTCCAGCCTAAGTGACAAATTGAGACCCTGTCTCAATAAAATAAATAAATAAAAACTTTTTTTTTTTTTTTTTTTGAGACGGAGTCTCGCTCTGTCGCCCAGGCTGGAGTGCAGTGGCGCAATCTCGGCTCACTGCAAGCTCCGACTCCCGGGTTCACGCCATTCTCCTGCCTCAGCCTCCCGAGTAGCTGGGACTACAGGCGCCCGCCACTGTGCCCAGCTAATTTTTTCTATTTTTAGTAGAGACAGGGTTTCACCATGGTCTCGATCTCCTGACCTTGTGATCCGCCCGCCTCGGCCTCCCAAAGTGCTGGGATTACAGGCGTGAGCCACCGCGCCCGGCCAATAAAAACTTTTTGTAGTGATAAAGTCTCTACATGTTGACCAGGCTGGGCTCAAACTCCTGGCCTCAAGTGATCCTCTTTATTCAGCTTCCCAAACTGCTGGGATTACAGGCATGAGCCACTATGCCAGGCCTAATTTTTTTATTTTTAGAAATGGGAGTCTCACTGTGTTGCTCAGGCTGGTCTCAAACTCCTGGCCTCAAGTGATCCTCCTGCCTTGGCCTCCCAAAGTGCTAGGATTACAGGCACGAGTCACTGTGCCCAGCCCCAAATCCTTAAACTCTCTGGCCAAGGCTTTCTCCTGAAATGAGAAAAATAATTCCTGAATACCTTCCTTAAAGCATTGTGATAAGTAACAAATGTAACGCAGTTTGCGAAATGCCTTGAACATTATAAAGTAGCCATGTAAACGTAGGATATTCTGGTTTTTCTCTTTCATTCTAGCCAGCTAGTCCCTTTAGGGGACCCTCATGCACTGCACAACTTGGCAAAGCTGGTCTCGGCATGCTTAGCCTCTCTTCCATCCCAGCCCCGCCCACACTCCCTATTCACCCCTTCCAGATGCTCCCACTACTGCTTGGGACAGGGCCTCCCAGGGCAGCACTGCCTCTGCAGGTGTTCCTCTCCCTGACATCACTTGTCATCTCTCATGGTATAAGGGCCTCAGTGCACTGAGGACACCCTCATTTTGCTGCAGCACAGCCCATTGTTTTGGGTCTGGAGGGGACAGGAGACCAGATGGTCAGGGACAGAAGCATTGATGTAAAGAACTGTGTTTGTTTAACCCGTAGAAGACAGGGTATAAAGGCCCACGGGAGAAGTTTGCAAATGCACGCTGTTAACAGAAGAAAGATTACAGGTGTTCTGCACAGCTTTATGAGGTAGAACCAGGTGGACCCTGTGCTAGGATTTAAGAGGGCAGGTTTTTAAAGAAGTTTTTTAAATGATACATGCACAGGGTTAAAAAAATTAAGATCTATACATGCGGCCAGGCATGGTGGCTCATGCCTGTAATCTCAGCACTTTGGGAGGCTGAAGTGGGCAGATCACTTGAGCCCAGGAGTTTGAGACTAGCCTGGGCCACATGGCAAAACCTCATCTCTACAAAAACTACAAAAATTAGCAGGGTGTGGTGGTGCATACCTGTGATCCTGGCTACTCAGGAGGCTGAGGTGTGAGGATCACTTGAGCATGGGGAGGTTGAAGCTGCAGTGAGCTGTGATCACACCACCGTACTCCAGCCTAGGTGAGAGAACAAGACTCTGTCTAAAAAAGAAAAAAAAATATATATATATATATACACACACACACACACACACACATATACATGCATATAAACACACATACATATATACATACATGTATAAACCTAAAATTCTTCCTTCTACCCCTGAAACCAGTTACCATAGATGCCCTCAGCAGAGGCAAACAGTTACCAGTATCTTTCCAGGTACAACCTAAGCATATGTTCATGTATCTCCTTTTTTTCTATCACATAAATGGAATTATTCTCCACATATTATTGAGCTAGTCTCTCTTTCTCACAAATCAACATGAATTTTAGATTTTTCCCTGTCAGTGCATGAGAATGGTTTAATTTTTTTAACAGCCTCTTGGTTTCTCATAGTACAAATATTCCATAATTTATTTCATCAGTCCCCTGGTCAAACGTTTAAATTATTTCCAGTCCTTTGCTGCAATGAATATCTTTGCACACATGTCTTTGAGCCCATGGGGACTATATCTGTAGGATAAATTGTTAGAGGTAGAATGCTGGTCAAAGGATAGGTACATTTTAAATTTTGATAGATATGGCCAAATCGTGAGTAGATTTTAGCCTACAGTAAGAAAGAATTTTAGCAACCAAAACCACTCAAGTGGTGTGTGGACTATGTTAGGAGGTTGTGAGTTTCAGAAAGGAATCAAGACCAGGCTACAAATCAACTTGTCAGAAATGCCATTGGGTATATTCAAGCATTGTAAACAACACACTGATCACAAAAGGTCCTTTTTTTTTTTTTTTTTTTTTTTTTTTTTGAGACGGAGTCTCGCTCTGTCGCCCAGGCTGGAGTGCAGTGGCCGGATCTCGGCTCACTGCAAGCTCCGCCTCCCGGGTTCACGCCATTCTCCTGGCTCAGCCTCCCGAGTAGCTGGGACTACAGGCGCCCGCCACCTCGCCCGGCTAGTTTTTTTTTGTATTTTTAGTAGAGACGGGGTTTCACCGTGTTAGCCAGGATGGTCTCGATCTCCTGACCTCGTGATCCACCCGTCTCGGCCTCCCAAAGTGCTGGGATTACAGGCTTGAGCCACCGCGCCCGGCCAAAAGGTCCTTTCAACTCTGATACCCTAGCTTCCTTTTTACTTATTTTTATGTTTTAAGTGACTATATATATATATATTTTTACATGTACAACATGACGTTTTAAAATATGTATGCTCTAGCTTCCTAAGCATAGGTATCACCGTAGAGACTCAATATGTATTCATTGAATATTGTGCAGAGATAAAGTAAGATGTCATGCCATTCCCATTGGAAGGTGTGTAGAAGGAAGTGGGTCAATGCAACACATCTCAAAAGAAGTCCTCTGGTGAAGCAGCGCTGTCACGTAAGGCACTGCGCACGGCGGGCTTGCACCATGTAGGGCCTGGGCAGGTGGTTAGGAGTACAGAGGAGGCCTTTCCTGTTCTCCCCATCATCACTCACATTGTCCATGTCTAGAACTCCACATTCAGAAAAGTGCTCTTTGGCAGATGTGGCCAAACAGGGAGTGCAGTTTCTGGCCCTGAATCACCATTATTAGGTCAGCATCTTCAGCAGCAGGGCCATGGCACCCAGACGGGTTGTGATCCATCCTGAGGAGTGTGCTTATTGCTAAAGGTAACTGAGCATCCGAGGTTTCCCAGAAATGGGAAGTTCCTACCTTACAACTCAGTTCATTTCATTCCTTGGAAAGATCTTACATATAATGGGATAAAATGTGTTCCTCTTTAATCTGCTCCTGTTTCTTGATTTTAGGTCTTCCTTTCACAACCAGTGAATACAAAATTGTCCTCCATCTACATTCTAAGCCTCACAGAGCCTGAGGGCTGCAATTAAACGCCAACTCGGTCTTCTCTCCTTTGGGTTCGATCTCTTCAATTCTCTCAAGGTTGCTTGTGTGTCGTGTTTTTCAGATATTTGCAACTTAATTGCTGTTTTTGAACCTATCCCTTCTCACTCCAAGCAGTCACAAGTCTCAGAAAGTGTATTGCCCAGAACTTGGCCTGATCTTGGCCAGGAAGGAGTAGCGTGGAATCATCTCCCTGTTTTTCTGTGCACCTTTCTAAAATCAGCATCCCGGAGATCCCTTGCTTTGGCCTGTCAAGCACACCCTCCCGCTTTTTTTTTTGGGTAAAAGCACTGTGATTTCTCATTAGAGAGCTGTTCTTCCTTATTCTGAGAAGTCCTGGTTCTCCCTGCCCCTCCCACTCAGAGGATGGTAGCACACAGAACCCAGTTTAGGCCTTCAGACTCTAGCTTCCAGAGTTTTGAGCATTTGGAAGAAAAATGTAACAGAAAACAGTGGAACAGAGAAGTTCTGATGATCCCATTTCAGGGATGGGGTTGCGGGGGTGTCCTCATTTTCCTGCAGCTTGGTTCTTCAGTATCCAACAACTATTCCATACCTTTCCAGAAAATCCCTTTTCCGATTTAGAGTCCATTTCAGTTGCTTGCAACCGAAGAACTCTGACCCAGATTACCCTGTCCTGTCCCAGTCCCCACCAGGAAGTCACTGTGGACCAGACACTCCTAAATCTATTTCACACGTGTTACCATTGAACCACACGTCCCAGTCCTGCACTTGGAAAGCTGATCTGGGACAAGAACACAGCCTTTGTTTTGGGCTATCCCAGTCATGTCCCAAATTCATGACTGGGGATCGTGGATCCCTCTTCTTAGTTCACATCCATTGGTTTCCTGTCACCTATTGGGCAACTTGCCATCAAGCTCTCCCATCAAGTCACTGCCAAAAGTGTTGAGTAGCTAATTACAGCTCATGGGTTCAGCCACTTCCGTCAGTGTGCCACCCTCCCAGGCAGGGAAGTCAGCGTTCACAGAGCTTAACTAACTGGCCAATCAGGGATGAAGCCGAGTCAAACCCAAGTCTGTCAACCCCAAAGCCAGGGCGTTGGAAGGAGGAATCCTCTGAGGGGTCCCTGCCTACAAGAGACCTAGGGGAGAAGTTGCATCTTACATGGTTCCTGAAGACCTGTGAACAAAGGGGGTTGAGGAACCATATGAAGCCAGTGCCCGGATGCAAAAGGCCCAGCCTCAGACTCCATGTGCTAATTAATGGAGCAGTAGAGCTAAAGTGTTGAGGTGGGAGACAGGATGGCAGAGGAGAAGGGGCACAAGATTTCCAGCAAGACAAAGACCTGGGTTTGGAAGGATCCTCCAACCTAGGCTTCATTCAGCATCCTGGGTATTGATATTGATATATTGATGCACCGTTGGCATCTCTCAGATTCAGAGGTTGGCAGGAAAGATGCCCCGCCTTCTGACGGTGCCCCTCACCCCACCTGATCTCTCCTCAATCCCCAGCTTTGCTCCCTTAAGGATGTATTTTAGGGTAGGGAATTGACAACATAAGAAGTTTGATGTGTGGGCCGGGTGCGGTGGCTCACGTCTGTAATCCCCACACTTTGGGAGGCCGACGTGGGCAGATCACGAGGTCAAGAGATCAAGACCATCCTGGCCAACATGGTGACACCCCGTCTCTACTAAAAATACAAAAATTCGCTGGGCGTGGTGGCACGCACCTCTAGTCCCAGCTACTCGAGAGGCTGAGGCAGGTGAATCACCTGAACCCGGGAGGTGGAGGTTGCAGTGAGCTGAGATTGCACCACCTCACTGCAACCTGGCAACAGACCAAGACTCTGTCTCAAAAAAAAAAAAAAAGAAAAGAAATTTGATGTGTCCGGAGAAACACCAACATTGTTGGATGATGGAAATTATAATAAAATAAATTTAGATGTTGCTTTTGTTGAAGTTTTTTTTTTTTTTTCTCACCCTGATTTGGTAGTTTGAGATTCTAATTTTATAACCTTGGTCACTGGGAGAACCTTGACTGATTCCTATCATTTTAAACAGCCTTTTATAGTCACAGCATCTAGAGAGAGTACATTTCCTCTTCTTTTTCAACATATCACATTTCTTGGCAGAAATAGCTAGCAGAAAGCACCAAAATGTTTATAATGAGGATAAAATCAAAATTTCGCACATCAGATTTCTCTTTTAGATTATTTCTTCCTGTTAAATCTTTCCCTGTTTTAACTTTATTTTAGTGGCTAACAATTTAACATTTATTTTGACACTGTTCAATCATCTTATAGGATTTCATCGTCAAAGGACATTGGCTCTGGGGTTAAATGTTTCTAAACCAAAAGGACTTTGTCGGCATAATCATGAAAAAGCTTGGCTGGGTTCAGGCCGTTGTCACCTCCCACTTGAATTCCGAGGGTGAACTCCGGAATGGCCTTCCTGCTTTCTCAGCCTCCACTTAACTCGGCTTCTTTCTAAGATTTTCCTTTTTAAAACTGTACACTGTGCTCTTGATTCTGATGTAAAGTAGTTTGTAGGCCAGACTCAGTGTCTCATGCCCGCAATCGCAGCTCTTTGGGAGGCTGAGGTGAGCCTCAAGACCAGCTTGAGCAATACAGTGAGACCCTCGTCTCTACAAAAAAATATTTTAAAAATTAGCCAGGCATGGTGGCGCGTGCCTGTAGTCCCAGCTGCTTGAGAGGCTGAGGTTGGAGGATTGCTTGAGCCCAGGAAGTCAAGGTTGCAGTGAGCTTGGGTAATACCAGGGCAACAGAGCAAGACCCTGTCTCAAAAAAAAAAAAAAAAAAAAAAAAGAGAGAAAAAGAAAAAAAGCTAGCTTGTGGTGGCCATTAAGGAGTAAAGATCAAGTTCAAGTTCAAATCAAAAGTATGCTAAGACTCATAGCAGAAGCCACAGGAAGAGCCTTTATTTAACCCCCAACCCAGGCCAGGATGCCCAAGTGACCTTTGCCACGTTCAGCTGAGTCACCAGGGTCCCCAAATCTTTTGCATTTTGCCCTGAAACTGCTTTCCCATCTCTGCTCTCAGTGACTAACTCCGTCACGAATGTGACCCAATTTGTTCGGCAAGATGTGATTTTTTTTTTTTTTCAACTCATGCTGCTTTTACTGGTCACGATTCTCTCTCAGGCATTTAGCGACTCCCTTTCGGCACCCGCCCGGCCCTACTGCTGAGCTGGATTGAGAGCTTTCTCCCCAGCTGTTCCCTTCCAGCCCGTCCTCCTCTCCCTGGCACATCCATATTCCATTTGCTTTTCTGCAGCATTTTGATATCTCCAGAGTCTCCTTAAAATAGATAAACACTAACCTCCAAGGCAAGTGGCGAGGCACAGCCCAGACTCTCATCAGCTTAACAATCTGCTCCAGGAGGCGGCTGGATGGAAAGAATAATGATAGGAGTGATCTGCTCATCGAGGCTGTTTGTCATTTACAAAGCGCTTTTGCTTGCATGATCTTATTGAATATAAGCACGGGTATAAGCACTACTTCCATTTAATAGAAAAAGAAACTGAGTCTCAAAGAGGTGAGGAACTTCTCTAGATGGTAAATAAGAGGCAGGGCCAGGACTGGAACCTGTCCTTTTAAAAACTGCTGCATAATTTACATTCAATAAGACACAGATGTTCAGTATTCAGTCTGATGGATTTTGACAAAGGGATGCACTTTGTGTAACTACCACCCCAAAAGGGAAAAGATCTTTCCATCACTCAGGACGTCTCCTTGTGCCCTTTCTCAGTAAACCCCCATCCCCTTCCGACTTCGACACGAAAGATTTGTTTTGCCTTCAACCTAAGTCTGACTCCAAACTCCTGTATTCCAAATTCCGTCCTTTTTCTCCGACACCATGCTGTGCTTCGGAATTAACAAAATGGGCACCATGGGTCCCACCTGGCTGGAATCTATAGACATAGGACTTTAGGAGGCCAGGCCATGGTCTTTTAGCTGAAAAACTAGGTCAGCTGGTCGAGTGGACCTCGAAGCTTTCAGTTTTTGGAATGTATGGAGGGCAGTTCCAAAAATACACACAGGCCTGATCTCTAGAGTGCACCTTGAAACTGAACTCACCACTCTCCAGCCTCAACAGCACTTCTACGTGCTGATGGTCACTGAAGGGAAACTGGTACAAGGCTGAAAGAGGAGTCAGAATTCAGCTGGGAGGCAGAGAACACAAGACTCCAGTCCCACGCGTCTAGAGCCTTCCCACCTGCCTTAAACTGCCACCACAGGGATCTGGAGCCACTAGTTACAGGCAACACTCTCCATTCTCACATCAGAAAATTCTCTTTTGTGGACTTTTCATGCCCATCAGGCGGCGTAATCTGACAATGGAGAGCTTTGCAACTGGAGGCCTCCATTTCAGTGGAAAAGAAGAAAGAAGCAAAATCATGAAAGCCCACTCCATTACTTCCAAGGCTACGCAGTAAAGGGAACGAGCTGCTGAGTCACCGTGGGCCTCATTCCTATCAGGCTTCCATTAAGGAAGGGAGACCTTCCTTAATGGAAGGTTTATCTGTTTATCTGGCCAGTTTTATGCCAAACTCCTTGTCCAGTCCAGCAGGTTAACTGATTGCTCTTGGATTTTGTTTACATGCAGTGACATGCCAGTAAATTATCAGCTGGTTCTCAGGGAAGCAGAAAAAAGCCCCAATGTGTAGTATTTGGAGATTTCCGTGGTTTCACTGAAGGCGGCTTTGAGAGTGTGCCTCTGCAACCTGGCTCTAGCGCACTTCCAATTTACAATAACACCTTTAATTTATTCAGCACACCCCTACCTCAGCGGTGACACAGTGATCTAAGGGGTGGAGATTTGAGAGTGGCCCTGTCCCCTCTGCATGCTGTCCCAAAGCCATTTTCTCCCCGCAAAAGATGGGGCGCTGCATAGTCAAGAGAGTTTGCAAGGGCCTCCTCTCCCATGTTGGAATCTCCAAAGAAACCTTCCAAGTTATTTGGAAGTATAGAATAAACATAAGAAAGCCCGAGATAAATTCCCACAAACCTCCAATCCAGGGGGCTGAGTCGTCAGCCTCCACCTTTCTTTACTGGCCTCCGTCAATAGCCAGCCTGTACAAGTTTTTAGAATATCCCTAAACATTCGGTTTTCTTTCTTGTTTGATTTTGTTTTTCTCTTTAGAAGACTAATTGCAGAAAAGCCTAAGAATGCACTCATTTCCTGCTCCCGGATGAGCATCAGCAGCCATGCAGAGAGGAAAGGAATGGCAGGAAGAGGCTCCAGCTGAAAACAGCATTGAAGCCAGGAGTGAGCGCCGGGGTCTGTAAATATCGAGAGGCTGCCGCGCTGCCAGTCATACTCCTCCTCTTAAGGCCACAAGCGTAGGAGGAAAGCTGAATGCCAATGTGCAGGCTCAGAAAATGATTTGTGCGGTGAAAAGATTGTTTTTCCTTTTTTAAAAAAAATTTAATTTTTAAATTTATGATTGACATAATTGCACATACTTCTGGGGTACAGTGTGATGTTTCAGTACAAGTGTACATTGTGTAATGATCAAATCAGAGTAATTAACACATCCAGTACCTTAAACATTTATGATTTCTTTGGGATGAGAACATTCAAAACCCTCTCTTCTAGTGATTTTGCAATCTATAATACATTATCATTAACTCCAGCCATGTTTTTCCATTTTCATCAACATGCCTGTGTGGGGTCAGGTTGGCAGCAGGGCTCCCTGCTCTGCCGGCATTTACAGCACCACGCTGTTCTCTTTGGCCACCTTAATTAGCACTCACTCATCCTGTGCCTTTGCTCCTTCTTCCCTCCAGAATGTGACCTGATTCTGCATGACCTCTCCCAATCTCGACTCCATTTCCTGTCCCAACACATCCTTGCTCTTGACATTCTGCTCTGGGTTTTGTTTTCTGCTCCACAGTTCTTTGGCAGGAGCTTTGGCTTTACATTTATAAGCCTTCTGATGACTACAGATATTCAAATAATTATCCAAGCTTCCTGTCTCTCTTGTTCAGTACAGTCTCTTTTGTGTGATGCATTCATTAAATCCCTCTGACAGACACTTTGCCCACTGTTATGGAGGGGTTCAAAGATATCCAGGAAGAGGTCCCTGCCCTCAGAGATTTTGTAGTCCAGCAGAGGAATAATAATAATATCTATGCCGTACTGAGAGCTTTCTACACGTCAAGCAGGTTCCTCCCATTACCTTAGACCTCCGAATAATCCTTGAAATAGACCCTAAGGTTATTCCCATCCCATATAGGTGATAACTGAGGCTCAGAGAGGTTAAGTAACTTGCCAAGGTCACGTGGCTTGTAAATGGTGAAGATAAATATGGAGCTGGGATTCTAACGCAAATGGTTCCAAAACCTAAGCCCTTACCACTGTGTGACAGTTAAGTATCCAAATAACAGTACAAGGCAGAGAGTGCTGATAGCAAAAACAAAGCAGAAGTTAAGAACTAGGTGGTTTTAGAGGGTGGAGATGGGAGATGATGGTTCATAAGAACCTTTTTAGGGGGAAGTAGTGAATTCCCAGGCCCTGAACGTACTTGGGCAGAAACTGGAGCTATCTGTGAGGCTCTGAACTAGTGTCCGCACCTGAAAGATGCCTCTGGAAGTCCTTCTGGCCCTTGGAATGCTGATTTTAGCACGTGACCTATGTGCAGCACCTAGAAGGATGATTTTTTTTTTTTCCTCTCTCTCTCTCTCTGAGACACAGTCTCGTTCAGTTGGCCAGGTTGGAGTGCAGTGGTGTGATCTTGGCTGCAACCTCCTCTTACTAGATTCAAGCAGTTTTTGTGCCTCAGCCTCCTGAATAGCTGGGATTACAGGCATGAGCCATCACTTCCAGCTAATTTTGGTATTTTTAGAGACGACGTTTCACCATGTTGGCCAGGCTGGTCTGGAACTCCTGGCCTCAAGTGATCCACCCACTTCGGCCTCCCAAAATGCTGAGATTACAGGCGTGAGCTAGTGCACCTGGCCAAGAATGCTTCTTGATGGTGCAGATTGAAGGAAGAAGCCAGGGACCAAATCCTCAGAGCTAGAACACTCAGGGGGCACAGTTAGTTTTGACTGCAGTCCTCATCTGCTTCGAAGCTTGCCCATCACTTGGGCCAGGAATATATATATGTGTATATATATATATACACATATCACAGTCACTGTTTGACAGCTAAAGAAGCAAGAAACGGGACTCTTTAAGCCAGTAGTTCTCAAACTATAATCCTGAATTTATTCCATACGCTGGACTTGGGAGTTCCACAGTAAAATTAAATCATTGCCTTATTGCTAACACTCAGGGGTGGTGCAGTTGTACTAGTGTACTAAAAGCACCTCAACTTCAATAGATTCCATTGAAAATGTTCCCTCAAATGTTTCTGAAAATTTCAGCACCTGGTCTTACTTAGCTGACAGTGGACACTGATACAATAAAACAAATAAATGAGTGGAGCTAACAACTATTAGCAGAGAAACAGAAGTAACCAATTAGATTTGGCATGACAGCTTGGCTTTTGTATTTTCATGGACGGTGGGTGGTAGTTTTGGATTGCACACATTTATTACAGTCATACTTTCTGCCCGTTAAATTGTTCTTAGATCATTTAATAGAAAAAGTACATCAAGGCCGGGTGCGGTGACTCATTCCTATAATCCCAGCACTTTGGGAGGCCAAGGAGGGTGGATCGCCTGAGGTCAGGAGTTTGAAACCGGCCTGGCCAACATGGTGAAACCTCATCTCCACTAAAAGCACAAAATTAGCCAGGCATGATGGTGCGCACCTGCAATCCCAGCTACTTGGGACGCTGAAGCAGGAGAATTGCTTGAATCCGGGAGGCGGAGGTTACAGTGAGCCAAGATAGCGCCATTGCATCTAGGCTGGGCGACGAGTGAAACTCCATCTCAAAAAAAAAAGAAAAAGTTACCTCAATGTTCCATGGTGTTCTGCAGAGTCCCATGGCTTCAGGTGTTGCCCCTCACCTTCCTCACACGCGGCGTGACTGAGTGATGATTATGTGGTTGTTGACCTGCAGTGTGAATGAACTTGTGGAGATTCTAAACGGTGGGACTGTGTGCCGTGACTAGGCTGGAGCGGGGCACTTTAAGTGCTGGGGGAAAATGGTTCAACCCAGGGGTGCAAAATACAAAGGAGGGTCCCAAGCCTTCTCTCCCATTAGCACTGCTTCCCTCACTGCAAATGGTGCATTCTCCATCAGTTAAGGATGCATCAGAATCGTCCCACGGAGACTCTGGTCCACAAAATGGATCCCTCACTGCCAGCTCCCGAAGGACAACTCCCACGCCTGTCACACACCTGTCAGAATCTCAGGCCCGTGGGAGGAGGAGCGCACGCACAATTGGAAAAAGGCAAACAGGTGAGTTCTACCTCGTCATCTGCTTAAAAACCTCAACCTGGGGCCGAGCACAGTGGCTCACACCTGTAATCCCAGCACTTCGGGAGGCCGAGACTGGTGGATCACCTGTGGTCAGGAGTTTGAGACCAGCCTGAGTAACATGGTGAAGCCCCATCTCTACTAAAAATACAAAAATTATCCGGGCGTGGTGGCGGGCGCCTATAATCCCAGCTGCTTGAGAGGCTGAGGCAGGAGAATTGCGGGAACCCGAGAGGCGAAGGTTGCAGTGAGCGGAGATCAATCACACCACTGCACTCCAGCCTGGGCGGCAGAGTGAGACTCCATCTCAAAAAAAAAAAAAAAAAAAAAAAAGGAACCGCTACCTGGACCCTCAATGAACAGGACCTTTAAAGATGTTTCACTAACGTTTAAATGCTCCCCTTTCAAAGAGCCCCTGTAGCCAGCAGAGGGCTGTGACCTTTTTCTCTTCCTCAATCCCACCCTTCCCTCCAGCCCTGCACCTGAAACTGAGACCCAATGCACCAATCCCTGAAAGAGGCCGGCTGTGCCCTATTCTCCTGCAAAGCCAGTGTAGGCCCCAGCGTCTTTGCCCACCAGAGCCCGGGCCACACCAGATGCCTTGAGCTGACGCACCCTAGCCTCAGGCTGCCGGCACTGCTGAGTCCTCTCCTTGGAGCACTGGTCTACCCCCTACTCACTCTCTCCCCAGCCAAGCCCATCTCTTCTCTGAGGCTTCAGTAATGCACTAGATGCAGATGCTGTTAACTAAGGCCTCTGGAACTGCCTCCTGGGCCTTCCCCCTAAATACTCATCAGGCACCTCAAACTCAGCATGTTCCCTGCTAACCCCATCATTTCCTGCTCCAACCCAGCTACCCACTCCCTGTGATTGTGAACTAGTGGCTGTTACCACCACCTACTTGGCCATTTGAGCTGGAAACCTGGAAGCTGTCCTTGAATTTTCATTCTCTGTCTCCCAGCGCCTCATTCAATGACCAATCACATTTCAAGTCCTACTTACTTTTTTTTACCTGGCTTTCCCGTGATCTCAGTCTTAAGCCCTCATCATCTCATCTGGATTTCCTGTAACAGATATCCCTGGCTCGGCTTTTTCTCTCAGGAATTTCATCCTCCATACTGCTGCCAGGAGGATCTGTTTACAAAGCAACTTGGAGGCAGGTGTGCTGGCTCACCCCTGTAATCCCAGTGCTTTGGGAGGCTGAGGCAGGAGGATGGTTTGAGCCCACGAGTTCAAGGCTGAAGTGAGCCATAATTACACTACTGTACCCCAGTCTGGTGACAGAGTGAGACCCTGTCTCTAAAAAATAAAATAATGATAATAAATAAGCAACTCAGACATCTAATGACACCAACGTTTCTGACCAGCCAATAAAGCACAAACTCCTTTATGTATTACACCTAGGTCAGGCGCAGTGGCTCACACCTGTAATCCCAGAACTTTGGGAGGCCAAGGCAGGTGGATCACCTGAGGTCAGGAGTTCGAGACCAGCCTGGCCAACATGGCGAAACCCTCTCTGTTCTAAAAATACAAAAAATTAGCTGGGCATTGTGTCGGGCGCCTGTAATCCCAGCTACTCAGGATGCTGAGGCTGGAGAATTGCTTGAGCCCAGGTTGGGGAGGTTACAGTGAGCCAAGATGGTGCCACTACACTCCAGCCTGGGTGACAGAGGGAGACTCCTTCTCAAAAAAAAAAAAAAAAAAAAAATTTAATAAAATATATATTACACCTGGCCCTCCCTCCCCACCTTTATCTTCTGCCTCGCCTGGCCTGACATTTTAAGCCCCATCAAGATGCAACTGCTCATCCCTTGCCTTCCTGTCCTAAACCTGATCATGCTTCCACCTCCAGCTGCCTCGAAGGCTGCCCTTCAGCTGTTATTCCCCACCGTCTCTGAGCCCGCCTCTTCCATCCCAAAGCTCCCATGACCCCAGTGCTTACTTCTGGATGACCCTGTTGATTTGTTATATGTTTATGTGTTTACTGTCTTTGAATCTCCATCCGCTAGAATAGTGCCCGGCCAGTCTTAGAGCAGAATGACAAACAGGGTGAAAATCTAAAGCCAGTTTCAGCACAACACTGTCAGTATTTTCAGCCTTTTGAAAGGAAATACCAGAAGTCATCACCACCCCCAAACATCCTATGGGCATTTCTTCACTATTAAAACATCCCCCATGTTCCCTAACACATAGCTGTGGGGATGGGATGGCTCCCGTCAGCTTCTTGCATTCATCCCTGATTCTCCATCTCAGTGTCTCCAGTTAGGAGTAGACCTGAGTGAGAGACGAGGGTTGAGACCCAACTCCCCATCCCAAGCTATCTTTCCCGATACCCGAAATCACCTGAGGCTCCCATCTGCCTCCCTAAACACATACACACACACATAGACCAAGTGTCTCTCCCCTGTCACACCCTGCTCTCATGCCTGGTTCCCTGCATGGCCTGAAGTGCCCACCACCAGCTTGGCTCAAGTCAGCAGCGATCTGGTGGCATCTCATCCCCAGGATGACTATTGGCTTGACACCCTACCAGACTTCTGGTTGCCCCAGTCTCCTGCGGCCACAGCTAAGAAGCTGAGTATTTGATAAGTAGACAGTACTATGAGGCCCTTACAGGTCACCCATGCCTTGCGCCATAGCCAACAGAGGTGACAAACATGGCTTCTGTTCCAGGTGATCCGCCGTATACCCCATTCTGATCGTTACTGAGTACTTACCAAGTGCATGCCACCGACTGCCTGTCTTACAAAAGGTGCAACTTGGCGTCATAAGAACACGGGTTCTACAGTCAGGCATAGGTTCAAATCCCAGGTGTGCCAGTTAGTAGTTGCATGACCTTGAGCAAGTTACTAACCTTTCTGTGCCTCAGCTTTCCATCTGTAAAATGGGACTGACAACAATAGTACTTCCCTCATAGGACTGCTCTGGGGAATAAATGAGTTAACAGAAAAACAGTGCCTGGCATGTAGTGGGGGCCACACAAGTATTAGCTGTCATTATTCATGTGCTAATGAATATTAGTTCATCGACTTCTCACATCACCCCACTTTACAGATGA
The DNA here is from genome assembly GCF_037993035.2 of Macaca fascicularis. Classification (NCBI taxonomy): domain Eukaryota; kingdom Metazoa; phylum Chordata; class Mammalia; order Primates; family Cercopithecidae; genus Macaca; species Macaca fascicularis. Next base: position 10,163,985 of record NC_088391.1, read on the forward strand.
GAATACTGAGGCTAGAGAGACAAAGAAGCCCAGACTTGAGCATCTCCAGCATCCATGTCCTCAACCAGTGAGACCATTTGTGGCCCAAATCCCCTCAGCCATGCAGCTTAGGCCTCCAATCCCAATGCTTAAACTGGGCAAACCTTCCACATCCTTATATTGATATCACTTACCATTTTAGTAGGAAATGAGCTCTGAGTTGATTCAAAGGTAGGAAATGCCTAATACTTAAAAACAGTTTGTTTCATAAAAACAAAAACCTTTGTTAATTAACACCTAACCAAGTCACTCCATTAACAGGAAAGTGACATGGTGGCAGAGCGAGGGCTCAGGGTTCCAAGTTTTGACTCATTGTTGTCAACAAGCACGTCCTTTTGCCCAGGGAACATCAGAGAATTGTTCATACAGAGACAGCGACCGCAGATGGGGCACTAGTGCCTTCAGCTGCAAAAGGTCGTCTGGCAGGAAGCACGTTGGTCCCCTGGCAGTTTCTTGGGCCATGTGGCATAACCGCCAGGTTATACTTCTGCAATTACAGTCCCCAGGGACCTGCCACATGAAACAGACATTGGCTGTGATCCTGTAAAAAGCCTCAAGCAGTGGCTCTTTCAGTACAAGGAAACCCTTGGGACAGAAAAGTTTACTTTTGCTCAGGCTTTATGGTGACAACCAGCGTGATCAACAGGAATTCTGCAGTGGGGTGACGCATCAGGCTTGGGAGCCTTTGCGCTTGACTTTGAAAGATTATAAATACACCAGGCTCGCCAAGCATAGCCAGTCAGTTACAAATTACGAGTCATCTTTCGGTTGTTGCTGAACTTCCTTTACACCTCTTGTTTTGAACAGTAAGCAAACAACATCTAATCTTCTGGCTGTGGAGTTCCAAGTACACCACAAAGCATCGGGACACACCTTTGCCCTGGCTGCTTTGTGTGGTTGCAGGTTAACCAGACATGCAGCTAGGAGTTCACCTAAAACCTTCCTTTCCCCGGTATATACCTTGGTGTTGATTTGACGGCTGGATTCTGACTATTGAGTGTTCAGGGATAGTTACTTCATTAAGGCTTCTGAGATCCCCCATTTGCTTGAAGATGAAAACAGGCAAAGGTATAAACAGATAAAGAGTCACACAGATAAATAGCTGTGTGGGCCATTACTTTTAAAGCATAGTAGATGTTATTTGTGTTTGGAGAAGCTTAATGATACACTCGAGAATCCAATAGTAGAAATTGTTTGCTTTCAGGAAAAAAACGTTATACCAGGAAGGTATGTATGAAGAAAAGAACTGTATAACAGCAATCTACAATACGCCTGTTCATTTGTAGCATAACAGTTACACCTGCTCACTGGAGCGTCTTTGAGATTTCAGTCTTTGGTGTAAGACACATGTATGCACATGTGCACACACAATGGTAAGCACACATGCTCTGCAGCTTCAACCCTCAGTGCGCAATAAAATAAAAAAGACACTTGAATCATCTGTCTCAGCCCCAGCTAGAGCCTACGTCTTCCAACATGAATTTTAAAATACCTTTTTGCCTTTTAAAATATGCTGTAGAGGCCAGTCACAGTGGCTCATGCCTGTAATCCCAGCACTTTGTGGGGCTCAGGCAGGTCACGAGGTCAGGAGATCGAGACCATCCTGGCTAACATCGTGAAACCCCGTCTCTACCAAATATACAAAAAAAACATAGCCGGGCGTGGTGGCGGGTGCCTGTAGTCCCAGCTACTCGGGAGGCTGAGGCAAGAGAATGGCGTGAACCTGGGAGGCAGAGCTTGCAGTGAGCCAAGATCGTGCCACTGCACTCCAGCCTGGAGGACAGAGCGAGACTCTGTCTCGAAAAAAAAAAAATGCTGTAAATGATTTTTAGTTTATCCAGGTCCTTTGTAATTAATCTCTGCATTCATCGTAATTGGAAGTAAAGCTCAAAGTAAGAAAATAGCTTTCCTCCAAGTTTATTGCAATTAGAGAAAAATATAATTTAAATGTTTTTGTTTCCCATTTCTGTTCCTTCCATACATTGGCTAGAATGGTTCCTGGTCTGTAAGCCAGTGGGTTGAGATTCCTGATCAGACCACCTTTTCAACTCAGTCCTTTCTCCTCTTTGTATTTCTCCCATACAATACAATATTGAACATTTCACAACCTATGGGCATATGTTTTTGGCAATGTGGCTAAGCCAGGCAGCATTGAGGACTGTCCTGGTGACAGTCTGGTGCAGCCCTCACCCAGGTTCCCACACTCACACCCCTCCATTCTCCAGTGGGCTGTGCAAGTAAGTTAACAGTAAATAAATGGCCCAGAATGGCTTCCTGTTGGGGAATAAAAGGGACAAAGACTTCTGCCCTTAAAACTCCGGTACCAAAAGTAATCTAGCGGAAATCAATATTACTAGGAATATCCTATGATTTGGGTGGTGTTGAGTTCAAAGACAGCATGGCCGAAGTGTGACCATCCACCCAGTCACATGAGGCAAAAACCCAGGCGCTACCCGCATCCTCACCTCCAGCTTCCTCCCCACGGCCAGTCGGTTAGAACGTGTAGGGAGAGTACCTCTCCCAGCCCTGGAATCCTCTCACCATCTTCACCCCTTCACCACCTTCAAAGACTTTCATGGCCGAGTGTGTTCTGACCATGCCTGACCCAGAGCCCTTCCTCTGGGCTCTCAGCTCCACGTCACATCCTCGTGACCACGCACCTCTCACTGTTATGTGCTTAGATACGTGTGTGTGTCCACCTCACCCACACACTGTGAGATCCTTGAGGGCATGTTGTCTCTTTCATTTCTGTATCTCCAGTGCCTAAAAAGGAAAGTGCTCACTTACTAAATAAATATACAATATAAAAAATAATTTTTATCCCTTGTCCCATTTGAGATCCCAAATGAGTAAAGTTTACAAGTATTCATCTAGTCAGCATCCCACTAAGACCACACAGACACTGAGATGAGCACAGGATGCTTATAAGCAAATGCAAAATAAACTATGAGAACTGTGACAGCTTCCAGTGCTCTTCATTATAAATATCGGCTCTTCATTATAAATATCGGCAATTGCTAATATTCAATAACATGTCAAACACTCTACATTAAATTATCACAAGTCCCTCAGGCAGGTGTTAGTTTTCTCTTTGTACAGCCCAAGAAGCTGAGACAAGAGTCACACAACCAGCCAATAGAGAGAAAAGATTCAAACCCGGAGACCTTCTGTCTCTAATCCCACCCTCCTCCCACTGTCTCCTGCTGCCTTGCTGTTTCAAAGCTTGGCTCTGACACTATGAGCACTGCCAAAATTTTACAACAGTTTGTGTATGTCATGGTCTGCAAACGCTGCCGATGGCAGTGGTGGCAGCCTCAATAGAAGGCTGGGACTGCTTACCAGAGGGAGGATTTCCTGAGCTCTAGTCACACCTGCTCTTTGTTCTCTCTCTCTCTCTCTCTCTCTCTTTCTCTCTCTCTCCCCCCCCCCCCCGTGTCTCTCTCTCTCTTTTAAATACAGACAGGGTCTCACTCTGTTGCTCAGGCTGGAGTGCAGTGGTGTCATCATGGCTCACTGCAGCCTCAAATTCCTGGGCTCAAGTGATCCTCCTGCTTCTGTCTCCTAAGTAGCTGGGACTACAGGCATGCACCACCAGGCCTGGCTAATTTCCTTATTTTTATTTTATTTCTGTAGAGACAAGGTCTTGTCACCTTCCCAGACTGATCTCGAACCCCTGGGTTCAAGAGATCCTCCCACAAAGGCCTCCCAAAGTGCTGGGATTACAGACGTGAGCCACCACACCTGGCCCACACCTGGTTTTTATCCTCAACACACACCCCCAGGCTCAAACTCAAAAGGAAGGAGCAAACCCAAGAAGCTGCGTGAAAGACACCTTGACCTAAAATGTGCTCATGAACAGGCAACTTGACTACATATTCTCCTCGACCTACAGTGGAGCGACATCCCTATAAAAGCCATTGTAAATTGAAGATATTGAAAGTCTAAAATGCCTTGAATATACCTAACCTATCGAACATCAGAGTTCAGCCTCGCTTCCCTTAAATGTACTCAGAACCCTTCATTAGCTTACAGTGGGCGACATAATCTAACACAGGCCTATCTATGTTCTAATAAAGGGTTGAGTATCTCATGTGATTTATTGAATACTGTACTGAATGTGAAACAGAATGGTTGTCCGGGTACTCACCATTAGCTGACACAGCTGAACGCACACTGCGCCTGAAGAGCGTTTGAAGCATTGAACTAAAATTAATTGCTGGGTGATGGGGCTGCTACAACGACAGGGTCATCAATTTCTCTCTTCTGCTGAGACTCGAGAACCGCGGGAAGAAGGCGCTGGAGCATCAGCACTTGCTGGTTTGGCAGGCTGAGCGCTCTTCCTTCAGGAAGGCATCAGGTGTCCGTGGTTTACCCTTCTGAGGGCAGGGCTGCCTGGGCGCTTCGGCTCGCAGCCACTGCCCAGCATCGAGAGAGTGTCATACAGCATATCCCTTGCCTGTGGGATAAAGGCCAGTCTTCAGAATCTGAAGTGCACTATTTCTTTTTTTTTTTTTTTTTTGAGATGGAGTCTCGCTCCGGAGTCTTGCTCTGTTGCCCAAGCTGGAGTGCAGTGGTGCCATCTCGGCTCACTGCAACCTCCGCCTCCCGGGTTCAAGCGATTCTCCTGCCTCAGCCTCCCGAGTAGCTGGAACTACAGGTGTGTGCCACAACACCTGGCTAATTTGTTGTATTTGTAGTAGAGACGGGGTTTCACTGTGTTAGCAAGGATGGTCTTGATCTCTTGACCTCGTGATCCGCCCTTCTCGGCCTCCCGAAGTGCTGGGATTACAGGCGTGAGCCACCAGGCCCAGCCCTGAAGTGCACTTTCTACTAAATGCCTGTCACTGTTACATCATCCTAAAGTTTAAGCTGGAACTCTCTATACTTGCACCTGTTGTGTGAAGGATGTATTAGAAACAATACAGTTCCCTCCAACCCCTCCCCACCTCATTTGTGGAAGAACCTCAGGTCTCCCTCCTAGAAACGGATTCAGCCTCAGAGATTCTCAAGACCAAGGTGGCATCCCAGGGTTCCAGGCTCTGGAGACGAGGATGTGGAGGGAAGGGGGTAGGGGGAGGTCACTCTAGGAAAACGCATGTACCCTAGATCCCCCAGTGAGCTAAGTGGGACTGACTCCTAGATGGAAATAGCCCGGGCAGACTTGTCACTGCAAGAATTCTGGTCTCCCTGGATACCCAGCATGCTCAAGAGCCCACTTGAAACGCTGAAACACTTCAGCATACTGTATGTGCTCAGAGGAGTGGCTGAGACTAGCAGGTTGAGGAAGGAAAAGGAAGAGGGCCTTCTACGTGCCAAGTCCTAGAGCTCAGGCACCATACCAGGAGACAACATGAAAAACAGTCTGCAGCAGACGTTGCTCTCGCCTCACGCAAAACCACTCCAACCTCCTCCTAGCAAGATTTCCTGTGCACCAAAGGCTGAAACACTGAAGACCTCTTCCTCCAAAGTCCCTTGCACTAGGGTTTTCCCCGAGTAGTCTTCCAGGTCGATTATAATAATAATAGCAGCTTACCCAGGCAGACGCTCTGGTGCATGGTACAGCCTGGGCATTTTAAGTGGCTACCACACTGCCCCTCTGGAAGCACAGAGGTGGAGATGCTTTGGACCTTCTCCAGCAGGGGTGACAGTGGCACTATGTCTAGTCAATCTCTAACCTCAGGGGCAGTCAGCAGCATCAGCACAGCTTCCTGGTTCAGCAGCTTTCCGGCCTGCAGCACAGGCAATGTGGTTTTTGAGTTCACAGTGGAAGCAGCAGATACAGCAGCTACCTGACTAGGCCAGTTTTGCAGTATGGTTCTGAGACTGCACCTGGACCCACTCTGTAGCCTCCCTCTCCAGCCCTTGCCATCATTCTGTAGCCCAGTGGTTCTCCAAGGGTGGGCTCTGGACCAACAGTACCTGGGAACTTGTTAGAAATGCAAATTCTTGGGCCCCACCCCAGACCTGCTGGATCAGAAATTCTCGGGGTTAGACCCAGTAGGCTTGACTTTAGCAAACCTTCTAGATGATTCTGATATGCCCTAAAGTTTAGGGACCTCTGCTGTGGGTCAATCACCTATAATAAATCCATTTCTCCTGTAGCTAGAGTGGATCGTGCTGTCTGCTGATTCATCCTGACTGAATCACAGTCCCTGTCCTCATGTTGTCCATGAGGAAGACAATAAATAATGACAAAGCAGCATATCATTCTGGGGGAAGAAAAGAAAGAGTCACCTTACCCAGCCAAGAATGGTGACCTCCCAACTATCTTTATAATCTAGCTGTCGCAACAATTTTGAACATGTACCATCAATAGTTATATTTATTTCTAAATTGTATGTATACTCTATTAAACATTTTAAAATTATAAATAGAAACCTAAAAGATGAGATTTTAAAAAATGAATATAAATTAACATTCTAATACTTTCTTCCTGAATCTCTAAGGATTGATTTGGCACTTTAGTGATCACCGCTCTAGAATGTCAGGATAACCTTTTGGCAAAAAGTAACAGCAGAATCAAAGGAATTAAAAGGAGGGTGCAGGATATTTTTGTGGAACTTAGGCAAGGGAGCATAAGGAGGTGACAATGACAATAATGATGATAATGACAATGATGATAATGATAATTACTCATTTTTGAGCAACTAACATGATCACTTAGCCTTGAAAGCAACCATGTGAGGGTAGGACTATTATCCCTACTTTTCAGATTGGGAAACTGAGGGTCAACAGTCTCCTATCTGGTAAGTGGCAGAGCAGGGTTTTGAAACAAAAATCTGGGTTTTTCCATGGTCAGTTTTGGGCTTGGGCTACTGTATGGTTGTAAGAGCCATCTACTGAAACACAGAATTCAGGAAGAAGAAGGGGTTTGGAGAGAAGATGGTAAATTTTGTTTTGATGTTTGAGGTGCCCATGATGTATTCTGGTGAAGCTATCTAATACACAACTTAAGCTGCAGAACCCAGGTCTGGCTGCAGAAAAAGGGTTGGAAAACTTTAACTTTAACTTCTTAGCCCAAGTTGAAAACACTTATTTTGTTGTGAGCACCATGATGAAAAGGAGGAAGGGCCGGGTGCAGTGACTCATGCCTGTAATCTCAGAGCTTTGGGAGGCTGAGGCAGGAGGATTGCCTGAGCCCAGGAGGTCAAGGCTGCAGTAGCTATGATTGTGCCACTACACTCTACTACTTTGAAATTTTCTTCCAAAAAATTATGATGAATGCAGAAATTACAAAGGACCCAGATAAATTTAGTAAGCCTGGGCAACAGAGCAAGACCCTGTCTCAAAATAAATAAATAATTCTAAAATCTTTTAAAAAGAAAAAAGAAAGGAGCAAGTGGAGAGGGAAACTAGAAGAGACAATGGGGGCAGGGGTGGGACAGTGGATAATGAATGGAGCGAGCTTCTCCATCAGCTAGGTGGGGACAAAATTGTGAGCACTACTGGGATTTGGCTGGCCAGGAGGAGGGACAGAAATCACACAGCCCTGGACTTGAATGCCAGCTCCATCTCCTTCTAGCTACAAAATCATGGAAAAGGTAATGAAGTAATGAACCTCGTTGCCTCTGTTTCCTCTTCTGTAAAATGAGAATAATAATATATCTCCATCTGATAGAAATGTTATGCTGAAATGAGAAATGGTGTAAAGTGCATATCTGTGTTTGGCCCATAGAAATAACTCAATGTTTGTTAACTATAATTAGCTAACTCTCATTAAAACTGGTATCGTTCTCTGAGCCAGCAACAAAGCAGGTAAGGATTCGTGCAAATGGAGGTGACCTTATAGCAGAGGAGCGTAAGAGCTCAAAGGAATCGTTAGCTGACGACTTTAACTTTTGGGCCAAGTCAGGGGCAAAGTCAAGAACTAAGAATGAGAGGAGCAAAGGCAGGGTGGGGGCTTGAGGAGAAGGCACAGATCCTTATGAACTACACTGGGGATTAAGACAGGAAATGAATTAGGTTCACCCGAAAGGACCTCCAAGTAACAAAAACAGCATTAATCAATATGCTGTCTACAAAGCACACTCAGAAGAGCAAAGTTAGAGAATTAACACTTCCTAATTTCAAGACTTACTATAAAGCTACTGTAATCAAGACTGTGTGGTACAGTATTGCCATAAAGACAGACACAAATACCAGTGGAACAGAATTAAAAGTCCAGAAATAAACTCATACACCTAGGGACAACTGATATATGACAAAGATATGAAAGCAATTCATCAGCGAAGGAATAGTCTTTTTCAACAAATGGCACTGAAACCATTGAACATCCATACGTTAAAAAAAAAAAGAACTTTGATTCATTCCTTGTATCATATACAAAAATTAACTCAAAATAGACCACAGACCTAAATGTAAAACTGAAAACCATCACATTTTTATAGAAAACATAGGAGAAAATCTTGGTGTTGTTGGGTTAGATCAGGATTTCTTAGAAACTATCCCAAAAGCCCAAACAATAAAAGAAAGATTGATAACTTGACTTCATCGAAATTAAAAACTTCTGCCCTTTGAAAGACACTATCAAGAGAATGAAAACACAAGGCATAGACTGGAGGAAATATTAGCAAAGTATGTATGTGATAAAGGTCTTGTATCCAGAATACATACCGACCTCTCAAAACTATAATAAGACAATAAATAAGCCAATGAAAACAATAAGTAAAAGCCTTTGAGCAGATACTTCATTAAAAAAACATGCATGGATAGCAATGATGCTCAACATCATTAGGGAAATGCAAATTAGCATCGCAAGGATGTGCCACTACACATCTATTTGAATGACTACAGTCAAAAAGACCAGTTACCAAGTATTGTCAAGGATGGAGAAGAGCTGGAACTCTCACACACAGCTGGGGGTCATGCAAAATGGTATAGCCATTTTGGAAAAGTTTGATTCTTAAAAAGTTAAACATACACCTCGCTGGGCACGGTGGCTCATCCTATAATTCCAGCACTTTGAGAGGCTGAGGCAGGCAGATCACCTGAGATCAGGATTCAAGAACAGCCTGGCCAACATGGCAAAACCCCACCTCTACTTGTGGTGGTGCGCACCTGTAGTCCCAGCTACTCAGGAGGCTGAGGCAGGAGAATCACTTGAACCCAGGAAGCAGAGGTTGCAGTGAGCCAAGATCAAGCCACTGCACTCCAGCCTGGGTGAAAGAGTGAGACTCCATCTAAAAAAAATAAAATAAAAAATTAAACATACACCTACCACATGATCCAGCCATTTCACTTCTAGTTATTTTCTCAAAAGGAAGAAAACCATATGTCCATACATTGAAAGACTTGCACAAGAATGCTTACAATAACTTATTCATAATCTCACAAAACCGTAAGAAGCCTTTAAGGGGTGGCTTCATAAGCATATGTGATGAAGGACAGGTGAGCCCCAAAACTGGGGCTTAGCCCTGGTTTTCCCAGGAAAGAATTCAAGGGCGAGCTGGCGATTTTAGACAGCAATCTTGTACTGAACAGTACTGCTCCTTGCAGAGCAGGGCTAACTAATAGACAGTGCATCTAGAGTTGGCAACAAATGAGCTGTTGGCAACTGTATTTCTACCCACTTACACTTTCAATTACATGCAAATTAAGGGACAGTTAAAGCAAATTGAAAGGCAGGTTATTTAGAACTTTCTAGGAAAGGGATGGTAACTTCTGGGTCATTGTCATGGCATTTGTAAACTGTCATGGCATTGGTGGAAGTGTCTTAGGCTAATGAGTAATGACGACAGCTAGGGATGGCTTTTGTTGTCATTTGTTGGTCCCTGCCGGTTTCTTCACTTTTTCCTGCCTGAGACTGGGAAATAAATCCTGCCGGTCTCCTACCTCAGATGGATAAACTGGGTTTATCTATGCTGTGGAATACTACTCAGCAATGAAAAGGAATGAACTACTGATACACACAACCACCTGGATGAATCTCCAGAGAATTATGCAAGGTAAAAGAGTGCATACTGTATGGTTCCATTTACAAGACTCTAGAAATGGAAAATTAATCTATAGGGACTGAAAGCAGTTTCCGTGGTGGACTGGGAAATAGGGGAAGGGACAGAGGAATTACAAAAGGCATGAGGAATCTTTTGGAGATGATGAACAGATATGTCTATTGTCATTGTGGTGATGGTTTCATGAGCATAGGTATATGTCAAAATTGATCACATTGTACTGCAGACTGGGTGGTTCACACAACAGACACTTTGAGATGGCATCTCACTCTGTTGCCCAGGCTGGAGTGCAGTGGTGTGATCTCGGCTCACTGCAACCTCCGCCTCCCGGGTTCAAGCGATTCTCCTGCCTCAGCCTCCCAAGCAGCTGGGATTACAGGCACCTCCACCACACACGGCTAATTTTTGTATTTTTAGTAGAGACGGGGTTTCACCATGTTGGCCAAGCTGGTCTCCTGACCTCAAGTGATCTGCCCACCTCAGCCTCCCAAGGTGCTGAGATTACAGATGTGAGCCACCGTGCCCGGCCTACAACAGACGCTTATCACCCCACAATTCTGCAGGCTGAAGTCTGAGACCAAGGTGTTGGCAGGGTTCGTTTCTCCTGCGGCCTCGCTCCTGGAGTTGTAGATGCCCTGTGTCTTCACGTGTTCTTGCCTCTGGGCATGTCTGTGTCCTAATCTCCTCTTCTTATGAGGACACAAGTCAGATTGGATTAAGGCCCGCCTTCATAATCTAATTTTAGCTTAATCACCTTTTTAAAGATCCTGTCTCCAAATATATAGTAGTTACATGCTGAGGTATTAGGGGTTAGGGCTTCAATACATGAATTTCAAAGGAGAACAATTTCGCCCATAACAAGCGGTGGTTTCTGCTTATATCACAGCACTTACTTGCCACACAGTTAATTGAGATGTAGCCGAATTTCCTTAGGATACTCTGGTTATGTGAATTACGTGACTAATAGAAGAGAGATTTTCTTTAACTAGCAGTTCTACTAAACTACCAAAAGCTATAGCTGAACACCTTTAATAACATACATATAGACAGGGCACGGTGGCTCACGCCTGTAATGCCAGCACTTTGGGAGGCCGAGGTGGACGGATCACCTGAGGTCGGGAGTTTGAGACCAGACTGGCCAACATGGTGAAACCCTGTCGCTACTAAAAATACAAAAAAAAAAAAAAAAAAAAATGAGCTGAGTGTGGTGGTGTGCACCTTATAATCCCAGCTACTCGGGAGCAGATGAATTGCTTAAACCTGGAGGCAGAGGTTGCAGTGAGCTGAGATCACACCACTCCACTCCAGCCTGGGTGACAGAGTGAGACTCTGTCTCAAAAAATACATAAATAATTTTAAAAAATAAAAAACACAGACAAATTAAACAGGCAGAAGGCAACATGATTTTGGCGGGGGGAAGTGTAGGAAAGAATGGGGCTGGAGACATAAAGAAAGGCCTGAAAGTTATTCTTTCATTGGCCGGGCGCCGTGGCTCACGTCTGTAATCCCAGCACTTTGGGAGGCTGGGACGGGCGGATCACGAGGTCAGGAGATGGAGACCATCCTGGCGAACACGGTGAAATCCCGTCTCTTCTAAAAATACAAAAATTAGCCGGGCGTGGTGGCGGGCGCCTGTAATCCCAGCTACTCTGGAGGCTGAGGCAGGAGAACGGCGTGAACCCGGGAGGCGGAGCTTGCAGTGAGCTGAGATCCGGCCACTGCACTCCAGCCTGGGCGACAGAGTGAGACTCCGTCTCAAAAAAAAAAAAAAAAAAAAAAAGTTATTCTTTCGTCATAGGCAATAGGCACGGAGAAGAGCTACATGTCAAAAAGCAGCTTTTTCTTTATCCTGTGGTCTGGTTTTACCATCAGGCTACTTGGATGGACCCAAATGAGGACATTGTCTAGTCTGGTCGAGGGCCATCTGTTGGTCCTCACTGACCGAGACCTCCCACCCCCCACAGGACAATCATTGCTTTGCGACTTAAACAGAAGGCAGGTTTTGGGCGGAGTGCCTTCCTTGCCGCGGGACCACACCAGCAGCTGCTGCCTTTGTGAGTGCTTTCCGGTTAGTGCCAAGGGCAGGAAATTTAAGCCAGAGTCAGGCAGGCAGGGCACCAGGTGTGGAGGGAAGCAGGGCTTATCTGACAACCGTCTGCGTAAGGACCGATGGCGGCCTTTGCAAGCCCCAAGTTGCTACTTCAAACATTAACTTGTGTTTTTATTCAGAGAGTCTACTAAAGCTCAATGTAGAATTGGTATGTGCTTTTAAATACCAGGACACTCCTAATGTGCCTGTGATGAAAGCTTCCTCTTTGGGGTGAAACCTTTGGACTTGTAGGTGGAATAGGGGAATTTGGGGAAGAAGCAAGTCTCCTCACTTGGGCTGGAGCTGAGCAGTTTGTGAACTGATACTGCTGGGAGACACACATTATCCTTTTGGCAGGACTTGAACTTACACGAGCAACCAGAGAATTATGACTTTAGGGACTCTCATTTTATTAATCATTATTATGTTGGCCATTTATTACATATCTACTATGTGCCAATCACTGTTCTAGGCAGTTAATATACATACATATGATATATATGTACCATCTTAAAGAGTAGATAATAATATTCTTCATTTTACAATCAAGAAAATGAGGATCAGGGAAATGCCTTGCCCAGAAACACACAAATAGCAAGGCTCGACTCAGACCTAGATTTGTCTGATTTCAAAGCCTATTCTCCTTTCTCCCACTTCTTGCTTTTCTGAAAGAATGCCCTAAAATATATTTTGGACCTGTATACTTGGGTTTTGTTATTTGAAGTTATCTTTATATGTCTATTTAGATTGTAAGGTTCTCCATAGGAAAAGATTGGGTTTTTTCTTGAGACAGTCTCACCTTGTCACCCAGGCTGGAGTGCAGTGGGCACTGCAACCTCTGCCTCCCGGGTTCAAGCGATTCTCCTGCCTCAGCCTCTGGAGTAGCTGCGACTTCAGGCACCCATCACCACGCCCAGCTAATTTTTGTATTTTTAGTAGAGACAGGGTTTCACCATGTTGGTCAGGCTGGTCTCGAACTCTTGACCTCAGATGATCCACCTGCCTCGGCCTCTCAAAGTGCTAGGATAACAGGCATAAGCCACCACGCCCGGCCAAGGTTAGGTCTTTTTCTGGCTTTTTCTTACCAGAATGTGCACATTTTTACATCAAAAGTGTTACTTGAAAGTGTGCACCTGACTTAAGACTATTGTAACAGCATCAAGCTCCTGCTTTTGACATATATTGTTATATAAGATGACATCATGGGGGAAGCTGGAGAAAGGGCACATGAAGACTCTCTGCAACTTAGTTTTGCAATTTCTTGTGCATTTTAAACTATTTATAGCTGGGCTGGGCGGTAGCTCATGCCTGTAATCCCAGCACTTTGGGAGGCCGAGGTGGGTAGATCACCTAAAGTCAGGAGTTTGAGACCAGACTGGCCAACATAATGAAACTCCATCTCTACTAAAAATACAAAAATTAGCTGGGCGTGGTGGCAAAATAAATAAATAAATAAATAAATAAATAATAAAAGGTGTTTTTTTTTCTTTTTTGGTTGGTTGGTTTTCTTTTGTTTTGTTTTTGAGATGGAGTCTCGCTCTGTCACCCAGGCTGGAGTGTGCAGTGGTGCATCTCGGCTCACTGCAACCCCCGTCTCCCAGGATCAAGCAATTCTCCTGCCTCAGCTTCCCGAGTAGCCGGGACTACAGGCGCCTGCCACCACGCGTGGCTAATTTTTGTATTTTTAGTAGAGACAGGGTTTCACCATGTTTGCCAACCTGGTCTTGAACTCCTGACCTCCGGTGATCCGCCCCCCGCCCGGCCTCCCAAAGTGCTGGGATTACAGGCTTGAGCCACTGTGCCCGGCCAAAGTGGTTTTTAAAAGTGTATTTGATGATGATAATAAGGAGCACTGTGGCAATATAGAACCAACAGAGTTAGGCAAGTTGAGTCCTGGGTTCTATCGCTGCTCTGCCAATAACTAGCTGTGTGGCCTTTACAGGTCCCTTGTCCACCTGACGCCTAGCAAAGTCAAGGTGGCATCCACATTCCACTGTACAGTCGAGTTATGATTTCTGTAATTTCAAAAAAAATGCATTTTAGACGTCCACTTTAGGATGCAAGAATGAATACACACATCTAATGTAGTTCCTTCCAAAACACACTAAAGTTACAGTATAGAAATCTTCTAAAAGACATATCCCACAAAAATAGGCGGGACAGGAGACAGTAGCAACAAAGGAATAAAATCTAGGCAGCTTCTATAAGTGATGAATGAGGAAAACACAAATTAACAGGCCTGGAGTTGGTGGCTGATAAAGCTTAGGATAAACCTATTCACTACAGAATCTTCACAAAGCTCAGGTACCTGGTACCTAACAGTACCAGACACCTCTGGAAATGGAGGTTCAAAGAGTGTGGTGGAAATAAGGACTGGGTGGCGACCCCAGAGACACAAGTCTGGAGATTCCTTCCCTGGCTGTTTGTCACCTGGAAGCTGCTTTGTTTCCACCCCTTCATAGTTACACATCTCACTCTCTTACGAGTGCAAAACAGAAGTATCTGGACTTGGGAAGCTGAAAGCACCGTGTCAAAACCAAGAAGATTAAATGACTGTATGCACAATGGATGCTGAGTGATGAGACCCCCAGGCCCTCTTCCCCCAGCTTAGCTCCCAGAGCACTGATGGCCAGATCTTAAGCATCCAGGCAGGAGACTACAATTCTGCTCCAGAGAATCTGACCAGCTCAAGAGAAATCATCAGGAGATACTGAAATTAGGTTTGTTCAACAAATGGTCCCGCCAGCCAGCTGAGCCTGCAGTGAAGCTCACAGGCAGTAAACCGTGCCTTGAGCTCCAAGCTTCCTGTTAGCTTTTTGCTTCTCAATTCTTTTTCATGAAGATACAGACGAAACAAACGGAAGAAAAAGACAAACTGGAGTGTATGCAGGGAGAAGAAAACTTCCTCCAAAATAATTAATATCCTCAGAGACATGACAAAAGATCCATGCAAAAAGGAAAGAAAGAAAAAAAAACCCACACAGAGAACAGCAACAGCTGGAAGAGCTCTTGAGAATTAAAAACAGGAGCATACAGATGACAAATTAAACAGAGAGGCTGGAAAATCAAGTTGATGGGAAGTATCCCAGAAGCTAGAGCAAAAAGACAAAGAGCTATAAAATGAAAGAGAAAAGGACAGGATGAGTCCAGGAAGCCTGACATTAAATAATAGAAGGAGTTTCAGGAAGAGAGAAGAGAGAAATAGTGGGAAACCCATCAACAAAATTCATCAAGAAGTTTGCCCAGAACAGAAGGACGTGAATTTCCAGAATAAAAAGCCCACCAAGTGCCCAACACAATAGATGAAAGTAGAATCACACCAAGGAACATCAATGAGAAATGTCCAAAAAAAAGAAAAATCCTACGGGTTTTTATAAAGAGAAAATAAGTCAATTAAAAGGATCGAGAAACACACTGACTTCAGACATCTAAAAGCAAACAGAGGCTGGGTGCAGTGGCTCACGCCTTTGCACTTAACACTTTGGGAGGCCGAGGCAGAGGATCTCTTGAGCCCAGGAGTTCAAGACCGGCTTGGGTAACATAGTGAGACCCTATCTCCCTATCTCTACAAAAAAAAAAAAAAAAAAAAGAAAGGAAAGCTGAGTGTGGTGTTGCATGCATGTTGTTCTGGCTACTCAGGAGGCTGAGGTGGGAGGGTCAATTGAACCCAGGAGGTGAAGGCTGCAGTGAGCCATGATCACACTATTGCACTCCAGCCTGGGTGACAGAGGGAGACCCTGTCTCAAAAAAAATAAAATAAAATAAAAAATGAGTAAATATTAAAAAAAATAAATTTTTAAAAAACTAAAGAAAGAAAAAGAAAAGCAAACAGGCAATGGATAGAGGTTCCAATTCTGGGCAGGAGGGCAAACACACACTCCAGCTGGGCTCTCCCAGCTGCACTTATAAAACCTGGACAGAATGTAATCCAGCATTTTGGGAGGGCAAGGCAAACGATCACTTGAGATCGGGAGTTTGACACGTGGGCAACATAGCAAGATCGTGTCTCTATAAACATTTTTTAAAATTTTAAATTAAAAAAAAAAGGAAAGTAAATAGTCTTTCTTCCTCCCTTCCTTCCTTCCTTCCTTCCTTCCTTCCTTCCTTCCTTCCTTCCTTCCTTCCTTCTTTCCTTCCTTCCTTCCTTCCTTCTTTCCTTCCTTCCTTCCTTCCTTCCTTCCTTCCTCTCTCCTTCTTTCCTTCTTCTCTTTCCTTCTTTCCTTCTTTCTTTCTCTTTCTTTCCTTCCTTCTTTCCTTTTCTTTTCTTTTCTTTTTTCTTTTTCGACAGAATCTCACGCTGTGAGCCACCATGCCCAGCCAGTACACAGTATTTCTGAGAAGTAAATAGTCGCAGGCAGATTGAGGAAGAGGAGAATCCAAAGTGCCACCAAAGCAGCAGTGCATGTCTCACTTTTTCCACTGAAATACTCTAGGCCGGCCGGGCAAGGTGGCTCACTCCTGTAATCCTAGCGCTTTGGGAGGCCGAGGTGGGTAGATCAACTGCAGCCGGGAGTTCGAGACCAGCCTGACCAACATGGTGAAGCCCCGTCTCTACTAAAAATACAAAATTATCTGGGTATAGTGGTGCATGCCTGTAATCTCAGCTGCTCTGGAGGCTGAGGCAGGAGAATCGCTTGAACCTGGGAGGCAGAGGTTACAGTGAGCCGAGATCGCACCACTGCACTCCAGCCTGGACAACGGAGCGAAACTCCGTGTCAAAAACAACAACAACAACAACAACAAAACAACTCTAGGCCTAACTCAAGGCACTATGACAGAATGGCAGCAATAACCTGAAGTGCCTAAAAAATGGAATATTATTTAGCAATAAAAAAGAACAAATTGGCCAGGCACAGTAATCCCACCTGTAATCCCAGGTCTTTGTAATCCCAGCACTTTGGGAGACCAAGGCAGGCAGATCACTTGAAGTCAGGAGTTCAAGACCAGCCTGGCCAACATGGCGAAACCCCGTGTCCACTAAAAATACAAAAATTAGCTGGGTGTGGTGCCTGGTGCCTGTAATCCCAGCTACTAGGGAGGCTGAGACAGGCTAATCACTTGAATCCTGGAGGCAGAGGTTGGAGAGCTGACATTGCACCACTGCACTCCAGCCTGTATGACAAGAGCATGACTGTGTCTCAAAAAAAAAAAAAAAAAAAAAAAGAAGAGAAGAAGAAGAAGAAGGAGGAGGAGAAGGAGGAGGTGGAGGAGGAGAGGAGGAGGAGGAGGAGGAGGAGAAGGGGAGGAGGAGGAGGAAGAAATCAACAGAGAAACTCAAACAGAGGGATATTCTACAATATAACAAACTGGTTTTCTTCAATAGTGACAAAATAATGAACGACAAGGAAAGACTGAGGAACTGTTGTAGATTGAAGAGACTAAATGCACTGTGGGACCCTCGCTTGGATCTTGAAACAGAAAAAAGACTTCGTAGGAAAACTGGTGAACTCCAAGTAAACCTGTAGTCTAGTTAGTCATACTGTACCACAGTTGCTTTCTTGGCTTTGATCATTGTGCTATAGTGCTGACATTCTGTAAGATGTAAACCTTAGGGGAAGCTGAGCGAGGGATATATAAACAGCCTGTCTAGTGTTTTTACTTTTCGGTAAGTCTAAAGTTATTTCAAAACAAAAAGTTTTTCAAAGACACATACTATGTTAAAATAAGTCATCTTATATTCTTATTCTAAGGTTTATATAGTAAACTTCTAAGGTTTATACAGGAATGACGTGGACTAAATAAGTCATCTTATATTCTTATTCTAAGGTTTATACAGTAAACTTCTAAGGTTTATACAGGAATGACGTGGACTTGTAAACGACCCAGAGCTCGATCCTACTGGGCAACTGTGAGCTGGTGCCTGGGCCAGCGGCCTGGCTGACACTTCTTGTTCATTTCTCTGCCTCAGCCAGTAGGTTTGGCTAGAATTCCAAGGCCTTGGACTTTGCTGGACTAGAAAAGGAAAGAGGAAAGGGAAGTAAATCGCCACAGGGGTCAAACTTGCTTTCCTGCGCTCTTCTGAGCTGCTCTTGGCTCCTAGTCTGCGGAGTTAAAACCTCTAAGGAAGCCACTCTTTTATCATCTCCAAAAGATTACAGGATCATATAGTCTGGGCTGGAACTATACCATCTATTTATGCCCTCGGAATTTTAGAAACAAGACCCATGTTTACAAATGTGAGCTGACATGTCACATTTGTGGAGAAATAACGAAGGAGCTGCCAGGCGGCAGCAAGATTCTTCATGTTCAGAAGCTCCTCCGCGTAAAAGCAGGTTAAGTCCTGAAAGATCGTTCTGAAGTGCACTGTTTGTTCGTTCAGTTGCCTAGGAAGGGTTTAAGCTTGCAGCCCTCAGATTTCTTTCCACCAAACAGGCGTGTTTTAAATTCGTGCACATGCTCCTCCTCTGAACTGGTGAAGGCACACTCAAACATGTTTTCCCCTAACACAACCATTTTTTTTCTACATTGAAAATTCCACTGGGACAGATAACATCTGCAAGTATTGTAAGAATCTCCTTAGCAGCTTCACGTCCACCACTCCACTTTGAAGTCAGGCAAATTCAAAGGAGCCTTATATAGAGGAAATATCCATGGCGTGAGGCAAACATTGCATCACTCCCAGGCTCGAAGTCTTCGAGCAAACAGTTGGCATCTCCTGGACAGGGCTGGTAGACTCTGTGGATGCCTTGCTGTCAAGCCACGGCACTTTAAATCCTTTGGGGTTTGTCTACTGCGTTTTCTATCCACTGCTGATTATTGTTGACTACAGAGGTTAAGGCAGCTTTTATATATCACACAATACATAAAAGGTCTTTTAGAACCTTTCCTAATGTTAAATGACTTAGTCCATACACAAGGGCAGCATTCGTTATTTTGTCACTGTTTTCTATTAAAACAACAACAACAACAAACTATCGCTCATTTGTCATTGAATACATTAATAAACCCTTTCATGGGCATGATGGAGTTGAATGTGTTTGTAAAACACCTCAGCACCCTGTACTAGCAAAGCAAGCACACCTTAGGCCAAGAACCCTGATCGAGTCCTTGGTGGTGACTGACCTTTCTCAGGAAAGTGCAGCTTTGTTGACAATCATGGACGTTCTCAAGGAGATGGGGTCTGTACTTCCTATAAAAAGCAAGGAGGCCAGGTGCGGTGGCTCATGCCTGTAATCCCAGCACTTTGGGAGGCCAAGGCAGGAGGATCACTTGAGGCCAGGAGTTCCAGACCAGCCTGGCTACCATGGTGAAACCCCATCTCTACCAAAAATACAAAAATTAGCTGGGCATGATGGTGCTCACCTATAATCCCAGCTACTTGGGAGGCTGAGGCAGGGGAACTGCTTGAACCTGGGAGGCAGAGGTGGCAGTGAGCCAGGATCATGCCACTGCACTCCAGCCTGAGCAACAGAGCGAGACCCTGTCTCAAAAAAAAAAAAGAAAAAAAGCAAGGAGATTCTAAAGTTGATTTGTAGTACACTGTCTCCAGATCAACAAACCAGGAGGTTGGCAAAGTTATCTGAAGAATTTGGGCAGAAAGGCCGGGTGCGGTGGCTCAAGCCTGTAATCCCAGCACTTTGGGAGGCCGAGGCGGGCGGATCACAAGGTCAGGAGATCGAGACCACAGTGAAACCCCGTCTCTACTAAAAATACAAAAAATTAGCCGGGCGCGGTGGCGGGCGCCTGTAGTCCTAGCTACTCAGGAGGCTGAGGCAGGAGAATGGCGTGAACCCAGGAGGCGGAGCTTGCAGTGAGCCGAGATCGCGCCACTGCACTCCAGCCTGGGCAACGGCGTGAGACTCCGTCTCAAAAAAAAAAAAAAAAAAAAAAAAAAGAATTTGGGCAGAAAGATATTTATCTGTATCACTAAAAATAAAACACAAAAAACCAGCCAGGTGCTGTGGCTCACGCCTGTAATCCCAGCACTTTGGGAGGCCAAGGCGGATGAATTGTTTGAATCCAGGAGTTCAAACAGACTGGGCAACATGGCGAAACCCCATCTCTACTAAAAATGCAAAAATTCAACTGGGCATGGTGATGCGCGCCTGTAGTCCCAGTTACTCAGGAGCCTGAGGAGGGAGGATCACTTGAACCCGGGAGGCAGAGGTTGCAATGAGCCATGATCACGCCACTGCACTCCAGCCTGGGTGACAGAGGGAGACTCTTTCTCAAAAAATAAAAATAAGAAAAATAAGAAATCAAAGATTTGTTCAGAAATTTGTAAAGTAGGATACGCTGGTTAAGCACTTACTATGTATCAAGTGCTTAACCAGTGTAACCTATTTTACATTGTGTAACCAATGCATGCATTGTCATTTAATTCTTTTCTTTTTCTTTTTCTTTTTTTTTTTTTTTTTGCGATAGAGTCTTGATCTATTGCCTAGGCTGGAGTGCAGTGGCACAATCTCAGCTCACTGCAACCTCTGCCTCCCGGGTTCAAGCAATTCTCCTGCCTCAGCCTCCTGAGTAGCTGGGATTACAGGCACCAGGCACCACATCCAGCTAATTTTTGTATTTTTAGTGGACACGGGGTTTCTCCATGTTGGCCAGGCTGGTCTTGAACTCCTGACTTCAAGTGATCTGCCTGCCTTGGTCTCCCAAAGTGCTGGGATTACAGGCATGTGCCACCATGGCTGGCTAATTTTTTGGTATTTTTAGTAGGGACAGTGTTTCACCATGTTGGCCAGGCTGGTCTCAAACTCCTGACCTCAGGCAATCCTCCCACCTCAGCCTCCCAAAGTGTTGGGATTACACGTGTGAGCCACTGCACCTGGCCATAATTCTTAAAACACTTCTACTCTATAGATATTATTATTACATATTACAAATAGGGAAACTGAGGCATAGATAAAGTAACTTGTCCAAGGCCACACGGTTAGGGAATAGGGATTCCAACCCAATCTCTGACTACAGAACTCTCAACCACTAAGCTGCACTTTTCAGGCAACCACCTGTCTCAGATTCACTCTGACCGCAGGGAAATGAGTATGAATCTATACTCAAAGGTATTGTTACCTTTTTCCTCACAATACTATCATCCAAGAGGATTAGCTCTGTGTCCAGCTTACCACTCTCCCGCTCTGCGTCACCTTCCTGTCAGCATATCAAAAACCACGCTACCTCCCGACTCTATGCTTCAAGAGTCTACAGAACTGGATGCTGATGGTGGCAAAGTCTGTCAATAGAGCTCAAGCAGTGGTTCTCATTCAGGGGTGATTTTGGCCCGCAGGGGACATTTGGCTATTTTTGGCCATCACAGCTTAGGTGGGAGTGGGGAGGGGAGCTACTGGGTAGCAGCCAGGGATGCTGCTAAACATCCTATAATGCACAGGCAGCTCTCCCACCCACCCCTCAGTCTGGCCCAAAATGTCAATAGTGTTGAGGTTGAAAAATTCTGAGCTAAAAAAATCAGTAATGCTCATCAGTCCTCGTCCACAGCCCGGCCCGGGATGAAGCATGGCGGACACTAGTCATGAGACAGTATCAGATGGGTTAGCTCTTCTGGGAGGAGAGATGCTGCTGCTTGCACTTGGACTTTTTCCATCCAGCTAATTAACACATTTACGGATTGCCTGAACTGACAGCCTCCTTTCCCCCGACAAACAGCATGCTAATAAGCCTTTCCAAAATCCAAATACTGTCCTGACAAACTACGGGAGTGATTGATTCAGCAAGGTGAGTGTTTCTGCCGTGCATGGGGCAAAGGCGCAGGACCTACTCTAGAGGCAGGCAGTGGGGTGGCATGCCCAGAGTGAAGCATGGCATTAGTAAGGGCAAGGGGGCATGGGCAGAGAAAGGCGGGAGAGATCATTACCATCCAACGGGGAGGAGCGGAACTTTAAAACTGGTCAGGGAATCCTGTTGGCTTCACCCGCTGATTATTTTAGCAAGCAATGAGATCATGGTCTGCAAGAACAGAGCTAAAGAGCTGGGAGCTATAACCAGATACTGCCACAAATAAAGTCAGCTCCAGTATAGAAAGGAACACAAGGCATGGGCTGCATTCACCCTGGATTCACCCAGGGTTCAAGGTCAGAGTTGCGCCATGAAGGCACCAATGGAGTTGGGGGAAGGCAGACACACCTGGTTTTGAACTCCAGCTTTGAAACACTTCCACCATGTGCAGGCAGAAAACACTTTCTCTGAGACTTCATTTCTCATCTGTAGAGCCGGAGTAGTAATAAGAGTCACTATGCAGGGCCGTCCTGAGAAGCAAAGGGTGTGATGTGTGTGATCCAGCGCTTGGATAGGGGGCTGTGCACAAAATTGGTCTGGAACAAGAGCCAAGTGGTCCCTCCTGCTCCCCTCCTCCCTTTCCTTGCATATGGTTTTCCTGGGTGCCTGGCTGCCAGAGGAACTGCTCCCGGGGCTGAGTCCTGCGATCCCAATAGAGGCTTTTTATTAAGTAGAATTTACACTGACAACTCGTTCCATCCAACATGTCCAGAGAGCAAACTCACCTCAAACAAGCATACTTAACTTTTCTAGAGCCCAGAAAATCACTTTTTGAAATACTTATTATGAACCTGGGGTCCCTAGAGGCAGATTTACCATGAAGTTAATGAAAATGAAACTTCAGGCTTCTCACTTCACCCACCCCCACACGGAGGCTCAAGCCAGGGCCCCAGCAGCCTGTGCATATGGTCACTCACGTTATAAACTCTGCAATGGTAAGATGCTTAGTTGCTTCAGATCGCTGCCTCTTTCCACCTTGACTTCCATTTGGCCACATTTCCTCTCCTTTTGCGTGGCTTTGGAATGACCCTGGGCATTTTGGGGACCTAGCTAAAGAATCCAAGTTAGAGCTACCTTTAATTTTGGGTTGATGACGATATACTGATACAGTCAATTTCTTTCTTTCTTCTGAGACAGGGTATTGCTCTATCACTGGACTGAATGCAGCGGTGTGATCAGGGCTCACTGCAGCCTAGACCTCCTGGGTGCAAGCAATCCTCCTGCCTCAGTCTCCCAAGTAGCTGGGACTATAGGCATGTACCACCACACCCAACTACTTTTTAGATTTTTTTTTGTAGAGATGGGGTTTTGCCATGCTGCCCAAGCTGGTCTCAAACTCCTGGGTTCAATCAATCTGCCCACCTCTGTCTCCCAAAGTGCTGGGATGACAGGCACGAGCCACTGCACCTGGTTGATGCAGTCACTTTCGTATCGCCAAGCTACTGCTTAGAAAAGGTTTCCAGGGACATTCCTACGTACCGACTCAGCTGGCATGGAGTTGCGAAGGCTCAGACTCAAGCATCGTATCATGATATGTGCATGTCCCCAGAGCAAGGGAGGGAGCAAGATGTGAAACAGGGTCCTACACGAGTCTGGGCAAAGCTTTCCAAACATCAAAGTTGTACAATTGTAGATACACTTAAACGGATCACTGGTCAAGATAAAAGTTCTCACCTTTCAGGAACGTAAGAGGCCATCAATGAGTATCTGCCCCAAAATGTGGGATGGAAAGCATTTTAGAGTTATGTTAGTCAGTTAATTATATGTTTTTCTAAATTTAGTGATACTTTAATACCTAATTTTGTATGTATAAGTTAATATTCTCTTCCTTCCAAATTGCATAAGCTTCAGGACCTACGAAACCTAGATTCACCCCTTTGGCTCACATACTCTTATTTTAGCTTATTTAGCTTTTTAAAAAATTATTATTAATTAAAACTTATTTTAGCTTTTTTTTTTTTTTTTTTTTTTTTGAGATAGAGTTCCACTCTGTCACACAGGCTAGAGTGCAGTGGCGCAATCTCAGCTCACTGCAACCTCTGCCGGTTGGAGCAATTCTCTTGCCTCAACCTCCCGAGTAGCTAGGATTACAGGCACACACCACCATGCCCGGATAATTTTTTTGTATTTTTAGTAGAGACGGGGCTTCACCATGTTGGCCAGACTGGTCTTGAACTCCTGATCTCAGCCTCCCAAAGTGCTGGGATTACAGGCGTATTTTAGCTTTTTGAAGAGGGTAAGATGCAGAAAAAGGTGAAGAGGGAGAAAACCGAACTTCCTAACTAAATTTCATGAAACAGTTATATTTCAGTGACACAGTGAAATTCTTTGTATGTTTGTTCTTTCTGAAAAGAGCTAAATGAAATAGGATTAAAACTCCAGACTACACCAGTAGATTTTCTTGTAAGGCTGCATCTGTACTGCAGTGTTTGGGTAAAGTACTTTCTGTGCAATGTGAAATAAAACATACCTAGATTTTAAAAAAATGCTGTCAACTTTCTGCTAAAGCCTTTTATCTGTACTTTACCTTCCCCTTCCCTCCAGCAGATTCCAGATTCTTCATTGACACCCACTATTGTCACTTCCACACTAAATTAAACAAACTCAGTTCGATCACTGCAGTTTTTGAAAGCACGAAGTAACACTATACAAGTTAGAGAAAGTGAAATAACTTCTTTCTAAATTCAAACGGCTGAACAAGGAAACATTCAGGTAGGCAGAGTCCTTACGGTTTCTGTTCTCACCACAGAAAAACCTAAAGGAGCCACATTCTGGATGTTGTTTATCGTGTTAACAAAAAGTCCAGACGGACCCCATGGCTCACAGTGCTTCTTCTCACCCCTCACCTCTCCCCAAACTCCATCAACCCAGAAGCATTAATTTCATAAGGAAGAGAAAATTTGGCTTTCTACTAAATTCAGCTCTGAATTCAGCCCTCCATTTCCCAAGGGCTAGGACCCACAGCCAAGTCAGCCCACCCCTCCCTCTCGCTCCCAGGCCTGAGCTGGGGATGCTGCAGCCCAGGGCTCCTCCAGGTTTGGAAAAGGCGGCTACGCTGGGCAAGTTTGGAAAGTTCTGGGAGAAGAGCGAAAGGAGGGAATGTGTGTTGGCTCTTTTCCTTTGCTTGGAAAGCACTTAACAAGAATGACACCCTACCCCCACATCAAATGCCTTCTCTTGCAGTCCTGTTTGTTTTCTAAAAACTGAGTTCGTGTCTTTAAAGCCAGGATTTTCTCCCTGGTAGTAAGCATTGGCTAATGATTACCAGTCGGCTTCTGCCTCTGAGTGCCATGTGACCTCGACACGTGACTTGGAGCCGGCTGTGGTTGTTACTTGTATTTGAATAAGAAGATCAAGCTTATTATTGCAGTAAAATCCGGTGGGACTTGTCTGTGCAACGTGATTCCCCGGGCGGGTTACACAACGCGGCGTAGAGCATCGTCTTCCAGAGACTCAGGTTGTTTCCTAAGGTAAAACAAACATGATTTTATATTTTCCAAAGTGAAAGTCCATTTTCCCCCTGGAAAATGGCTGTTGATCCTGGAAAAAGATGAAGCCCAGATTCTCCAAACCCTGTTAGTCCCTTTGGTACAGTAAGGTAGAACTACTGCCCAGCACACAGAGAAGAAAACAGATCCAGTCTCCTTTTCAAATGAAGATTTAGGATTGACGTTACCTTTTACTATTTCCCGTTCTCCCTTCCTAAAAAGTCTTCAAGATATGCTGTTATCTACCTATAAAGAATTTACACTAAAAATGACATTTTTTAAATTTAAAATTTAAATGGCATGTTCCTTTTGTGATTTTTTTCTCCTTAATGTTGTAGAACTCTAAGAGTTAAATTTTTATTCTCCACATACCCTGTAAAAGAGACATCAAAAGTCCTTTTGTAGGTGGGAAGAGCTGGATGTCCCCTTCAGGTTGGGAGGTATGTGTGCACATATATATGCAAATATATGCAGATTTGCCCCAAGAGGGCTTTTCTACGACCAAGAAGGTGACATCTTTACCATGCATGTTTTAATCCCCCCACCCCAATGCTGAAGAAGCCCTGCTGTAATTTGCTTTCTTCTGCCTCTAAGGGTGATGACTCAATTACAGAGGCAAGACCAGGGAGGAACAATAGCTTTGGTTATCTATAATGAGCGGTCCAATAACCATCAAACCAGTGAGTTCTCTCAGCCCAAGGCTGGGGCCTCTGTGTGGAACCGCAAAGGGCACTTTTCTCTCTTTCTTTTTTTTTTTAACTTTTATTTTAGGTTCAAGGGTACATGTGCAGGTTTGTTATCCAGGCCAACTCATGTCATGGGGGTTTGTTGTACAGATTATTTAGTCACCCAGGTACTAAGCCTAGGACCAATTAAACATTAACTCTCCATTTTCCACTCCCCTACTCCCTGGTAACCACCGTTCCGCTGTTGTCTCTAGACACCTCATATAAGTAGAGTCACATAGTATTTTTCCTTATATGACTGACTTATTTCACTTAACATAATGTGTTAAAGGTTCATCCATGTTGAAGCATGTGTCAGAATATCCTTTTTTTCTTAAGGCTGGATAATATTCTATTGTATGTAAACCACATTTTATCTATTCACCCATCCATGGACACTTGGGTTGCATCTACCTTTTGGCCATTGTGAAGGATGCTGCTGTGAACCTGGGTATACAATTATCTGCGTGAGTTCCTTTCAATTATTTCCTTTCAAGAGAAGTCATGCTTTCAATTATTTTGGATAAATATCCAGAAGTAGGATTGGTGGATATTTGGTAATTCTGTTTCATTTTTTTGAGGACCCACCATACTGCTTTCCATAGAGGCTGTGCCATTTGTTTTTTCTAGAGATGGGGTCTCCCTCTGTAGCTCAGGCTGGAGTGCAGCGGTGAAATCACAGCTCACTGTCACCTCGAACTCCCGGGCTCAAGGAATCCACCCACCTCAGCCTCTCCCCGAGTAGCTAGGGCTACAAGTGCATGCCATCACACTTGGCAAAAAAAATAAAAAATGATTTGCAGAGATGGGTCTCACCATCTTGCCCGGGCTGATCTGAAACTCCTGGACTCAAGCAATCCCACCTGAGACTCCCAAAGTGCTGGGATTATAGACATGAGCCACCATGTCCAGCTGAGGCTGTGCCATTCTAACACTCCTGGTGGCTCAGGTCTTTGTAAGAGGTGAGCCCGAAAAAGACATAAATTTTATTATTTAATTTTCTAAAGACTTGCTGATGCTGGACACGGTACCTTGTTTCTACCTTAGACTCTCCTTCTACAGAGGGAAGATGGCGGTTACTATCTCTCTCAGGAAAATAAGGAACTATGGCAAGTGTTGTTGAGATAGGCTGGGAGAAATTTAGTTCAAAATATGGTATACATCCGGGCATGGTGGCTCACGCCTATAATCCCAGCACTTTCAGAGACCAAGGCAGATGGATCACCTGAGGTCAGGAGTCCGAGACCAGCCTGGCCAATATGGTGAAACCCCATCTCTCCTAAAAAAAAAAAAAACAAAACAAAACAAAACAAAAAGCTGTGTGTGGTGGTGCACAGCTGAGGCAGGAGAACTTGAACCCAGGAGGCAGAGGTTGCAGTGAACCGAGATCGCGCCACTGCACTCCAGCCTGGGTGACAGAGTGAGACTCCATCTCAAAAAAAAAAAAAAAATACAGTATACCCTCATCCTAATCATCCTAAGTTTTGGGGTCAGAGACTGTGCTGTCACTTCCTCTAGCATGAACTGTGTCCCTCCTTCCAATGCATAGGTCAGGGTTAGGGATGGCCATGGGGCCACTTTTGGGGGACTAAATTCTGATATCTGAATTGCTCATTAGACGTGAATGTCAAGGACCTTCTCTGAGGCAATGCTGCTTTTATAAAATACCATCCTTAGCCAGCAGACATATCTTGCCTGCGTTTCTGACTTCTGTTTCAACTCACCATCTTCCTTTTCCTTTGGTGTGGGCTACAGGTCTAGAAAGAAGAGGAACCATTGAATGTCTGTCAAAATCCAGCCAAGATTTCACTAAGAATATGCAGGCTGCATCCTTTCTATCAGTCTCCCCCTTCCCGACCTCCTGGCCAGCACTGACTCAGGATAGCAGAGGCTCTGCCAATTTCAGGGTATGCTTTTGCTCTCTGTTCACAGACACACGTTAGGCCCTGTCAAAGCAGGGGAGGCCCCACACCTCTCTCTCACGAGGCGCATAAGCAGTATTGGCATGCTGTCCTTTGGAAGGTTGCCCACAACTGTCCCTTGACCCTCTGGTACTTTGGACACGCTGGCTTTTGGGGCAGCACCTGCCAAAGTCTCTGGAGTGTCCTCCAAGGCTGACTGTGGAGAAACAGGGAAGGCGAAGGTGTTGGCGCTCAGGCTGGAACTGTGCAATGTTTTGATCAAAGTTCACAGAGTGATCACTCCAGAGTCGCTCTGCTGTGTTTTCAGTCATGCTGACAGCAGCGAAGTGGCCTCTACACAAAGGCTTCTCTTGGTGCAGGATCCGAAACAGGGCTGGAGGGGGAGAACTCCTTGGTGCCAACTTACGAGGTTTCTAAGAAAAAGATCACACCCGTATCTCCCAACAAAGGTTCAACTCTTGTTTCCGAAGCATCTGCTGCTAAATTAATCAGTCCTTAGTGGCCAGGAGAGAAGGGCCTTTGGTCATTGCAGCCATGTGGGTAATGCCCCACTGTCCCCACTCTCCCAGCCCCACCAAAGTAATGCCCTACTACCCCCACTCTCCCAACCCCACCAGGCCCCAGGGTTTGGCCTCTTGGAGGTGACTTACCCCTCTGGAGTGAGGCTGCACGAGGGGAGGGCCCCCTCTCTCTCAGTCACTCTTGTATCCCTGGCACCTGCAATCGTGCCCTGCAGAGAAGACATTCAATCAATATTTGTAGAATGAGTGAATCCATCACTGCAATCTTCTGTCCTGGGCTGGAGAATGGGCTTGCCTTCTCTTTAGAGGATGGGAACTGATGGCCTCAATGGAAAAGAGACAGATTCTATGTTGCCCAGGCTGGTCTCGCACTCCTGGGCTCAAGTGATCCTCCCACGTTGGCCTCCCAAAGTGTTGGGATTACAGGCATGAGCCACCGTGCCTGGCCTTCTCACCTATTAAGAAAGAGATTTTGCAGTAGGTTATGGGAAATTCTAGATGGAGTAGTGGCACAGAAGCTGGGCTTGATGTGATATGAAGGAAAAAGTTCCCAGGAAGCATGATAAGAGAAATGGAGACAGCAAGTTTCAGATGTGCTCTGCCTTGATTTTATGACAACATACAATAGAATAGGGCATGTTACAAGAAACTATAAATAATATTCCACACTTTTTTTTTTCTTTTGAGACGGAGTTTGCACTCTTGTTGCCCAGGCTGGAGTGCAGTGGCGTGATCTCGGCTCACTGCAACCTCCGCCTCCAGGGTTCAAGTGATTCTCCTGCCTCAGCCTCCCAAGTAGCTGGGATTACAGGTGCACACCACTACGCCCAGCTAATTTTTTTGTATTTTTAGTAGAGATGGGGTGTCACCATGTTGGCCAGGCTGGTCTTAAACTCCTGACCTCAGGTGATCTGCCCACCTTGGCCTCCCAAAGTGCTGGGATTACAGGCATGAGCCACCTCGCCCAGCCAAGAATATTTCACACTTATATAAAGCATGTACTAAATAACTCTAAGTAAACAGGGTCCATAACTTG
This sequence comes from Macaca fascicularis, assembly GCF_037993035.2. NCBI lineage: Eukaryota > Metazoa > Chordata > Mammalia > Primates > Cercopithecidae > Macaca > Macaca fascicularis. The sequence goes on from NC_088391.1 coordinate 10,193,490, forward strand.
TTAGTTTGAATGCAGGGTAAAAATAAAATACAAATAAATAAAACAAAATAAATAAACAGGGTATTTTGAGTTGCTAGAAAAGAAAGAAAACCCTCATTTGGAAAAACCACAGGCCTCCTTGGAAGAAGTTAAGCTGGCAGTTAGGATGCGATCAAATTGTTTGTATTTACAGCTGACAGGTGCTGTGAGTAATACTCTGATCAACCCATAAACCCAAAAGCAGATCAGATGTGGGAGAGTTCGCCTTCAGCTTCCCAGCAAACTTGTCTCCTGCTTCAACCGAATCAGACCCGGGCTGAGCCTGCAATGAAGAGCCTCAGGTCAGAGTCCAAAAAGTCATTAGGAAAAACATACGAATGGTAAAGCCACAAATGAAGATACCACCTAACTTCTTCACCTAGCGCCTCATGTAATTGTCATGCTACAGGAAAGAGCGCTTGCTTACCTCTGGCGTAAAATTTGTTGGGTGCGGTGGCTCATGCCTATGATCCCAACGCTTTGGGAGCCCAAGGTGGGCAGATCACGAGGTCAAGAGATGGAGACCATCCTGGCCAACATGGTGAAACCCTGTCTCTACTAAAAATACAAACATTAGCCAGGCATGGTGGTGGGCGCCTGTAGTCCCAGCTATTTGGGAGGCTGAGGCAGAAGAATCACTTGAACCCAGGAGGTGGAAGTTGCAGTGAGCCAAGATTGTGCCACAGAGCGAGAGTCCGTCTCAAAAAAAAAAAAAAAAAAAAAAAAAAAAAATCATGTACATATACTCAGAGAACAAGACAGGCTACTTTGATCCAAGACTATCTAGAAAAATTTCAGGCTGTGTGTAGCCCTTTTCATGGGCTCGCAGTTGATGACCACTGCAGCCTAATTATGAAACTTACCCAGGTTCATATATTTTTGAGGGTACACAGGGTAGTGGTTCATCCAGCAAATCTAAATCCCAGTTGTTGCATTCAGTTCAATTCAAACCACACATTGAGTACCTAAATGTAAAATATTGAGCAGCGTGCTCTGAGGAATAGAAAAATGAAAAAGAGATGGCCTTGTCACTCACACGCTCAAATCATCAAGTCGTGGGGAGGCTGCCAGGCACAGGTACACAACTAACTCTAATTCAAGGCAGACAGCCCCAAGTGACACACAGAGGTAGAAAATGCACTGGGAATGTGACGGTCTGAGGGATTCATTCCTGCAGGAGACAGGGGAGGAAATGGGAAGGGCTGCCCTCGTGCTGAGCGTGCTGAGCGCAGGGACTGGGGGAAATCAGCTTCATGATTAGTCACTGATAGCACCTGACCTACTGGGCTTTTGAGGGCAGTTTAAAGTATTTACACTTCATTTAGGCCCAGAAAGAAAATGAGTGCTCTCCGTCCAACACTGGAGGATAAAACTCCACAGCTGGAGAGCTTGGCTGAGGTCTCAAAAAGACGGGCCAAAACCCAGGCAAGAGAAGGATCGTGGCCTGAGCTCAGGTCCGTGCGCTGCCCGGGTTTCCACTCATCTCCGCAATCACAGACCTTTCAGGGGCTTTCCTCCACACTGCAAATGGACCTGTCCTTGAACAAACTAATGAATGCTAATGTGTTAGGAGAGGTTAATAGATTGTAGGCCTGCAAGCCCCTCGAGGCACGTACTTGGATTTGATGGTAGAATTTCAGTGCACAGAGTGGTGAGGGAATCGTTTTAAGCAGTTTCTGTTCTCCTCTCATATGAAGGAGGCCATCTCCTTTGCTTGCATGGAGAGCTGTCTCCGAAGTGGAAAATTCTCCCAGCATGGCTGTGTCCTATGCAGCCACTAGCATAAAAGCATTCCTCCACCCCTTTAAAAAGCAGGCCAGCTGGGCACAGTGGCCTGCGCCTGCAGTCCCAGCTCCTTGAGAGGCTGAGACAGAAGAATCATTTGACTGCCCGAGTTTGAGAACTGCCTGGGCAACATAGTAAGACCCTTGTTAAAAAAAAAAAGTCAGGCGTACAATGTCGTTGGGGCACAGAGGCAGCCATGAAAAAATCTACAAATGAAAGCCCCCACACAGTTGGCCTAGCCCTATTCATGATCCCACTTCTTCAACGCAAGAGACTAGCACCTTTCTCCACTGCAGTCATGGCCAAGTTTAATGAGTTAGGAGCTACTTGGGGGCCGTTTTGACACCACCAGAGCTGACAGAGATGGTCACAGCACTGAAATATGGAGAATTTGAAGAATGTAGGACAAACTGGGAGAGCGATAATGACCATGTGACAGGGTAGCTGGCTTCAGATGTGGATTCAGAGCATTTCCAGCTCAGCTTGTTCCGGATCCTCAATATTCACCAAGTAATCTGACTTGACTTGTTTCCCAAATAGGCTCCTCTACCAGAAAGAATTATTTATTCATTGAACAAATATATTGGTCCCCTACTATCAGCCAGAATGATTGAATATAGTTTAGTGGGAGGGGTAGATAAAGCCATGCTGGGAGGCCTCCATGTGGTCTGTGCTGTATTGGAGGGAAGCCCAGGGTGTGATGGGGTGCGGCACAGACGTCCCATCCAGAAGGTGGGTGAGGAAAGCTGCTCCTGGGAGATGACTGAATATTGAGGGAAGAATATATTAATATTAATATATTAATAATTAATATAATTATAATATATTAATATTATAATTCAGGAGATGAAGTGAAAGAAGGCATCCCAGAACAAGGGATCCATGTGGATGAAAGATTTGGAGGGTGAAGCAAAATAAAATGTCTCCTGCCTTAAATGAAGACATTGAATTTCCTTTGTGTCTTGAAGGTTTGGCTGCATGAGTTGGTTATCATCCCAGGACCACATCATCCATCCTAGAACCACTAAATCTCAAAGTTGCAGCCTAGAAGAAGTAGGAAACCAATCCTTGGAATTCCAAAATGTAGCCACGACTTGCCTTCGACCCCATCTGGAATAAAAAGGTGCAGGCGGCCTGGTATAGCTGCAAAGTAGGGAGTGGCCAGTGCTCGGGCGAGAAAGGACGGCTGAGGACCAATTTCAAAAGGCCCCCTGGGCCATGCCAGCAAGTTGCCACAGGTCTCCTAAGCACAGATGTGTCTGTTTAGCAACTTGTTCATTATCAACGTGATGCAGAAGGGCCGCGTTTAAGCCAAATAGACATTGTTGAAAGTGGTGATTTGCCAACCATTCTTGACCCCCACACTTACAGAACAGTGAATCAGGAGGCAGTTGGGGGAAGATACTAGTACTAAAACCCCTGGAAATGATAGATGGCTACCCCTCACCTCATTGGCTTTCATCTAAATTAATGGAAAATGGCTTCTCACTCCCACTGTCTCTTAAAATGACGCGTTTGCTCCCTTATGCACCTAAGGTTGGAATCCCAGATGGGGAAGTGATATATCTCAGGTCGTGTTCAAGGGAGGAACTTGCTTCTCAAGTCTCAACTCCAAGATAAACATGCTGTTACTGCCATGCACTTAGCTTCCAGAAACACAGCCATGAGGAAAATGCTTCATGCAATGCGACGCCAGAGGTATAATTAAACTTCAAAAGGGTATCAATTGCATCACATTCAGGAAAAATGTAGAAAAATAAAAGCGGTACTGAAAGAAACCCTAAAACACCCCACCACCTACATTTATCTTGGGGAGAAGGAAAATAAACTGAGGTGATCTCCTGGGGCACCAGGTTTGCTCAAGTAGGGCTTCCGTGAACGTTGCACTGGAAAAGGTAGTTTTTACGAGTGTGTCTTTTCCAAATCTAATCTTTACGAAAAGACCCATCCAGGATTTCAGTTCCCATCATGCCTCCAGAGCAAAAGGGGTAACAGTTGTGAAGATAGTTTGAACCACTTAAAAATCAAACTATGTAATAATCACATGCTAATATGATCAATGGCTTTTTTTTTTTTTTTTAAGATCATGTTTGTTGGGAAAAGGTCAAGAGCAAGGGCTCTAGAGACAGATGACTTGTTTCAGATTGCCGCAGTCTTTTCTGCTCCCTGACCTTAGATAAATAAAACACCTAACCCTCTTGCAGCCTCAGTTTCACTGGCTGTAAAATAGAGGAGCTGTGGCAAGGCTGAAATGAGTCATTCCACAGAAAATTTGGGACTCATTGGCACATACTCAATAGCCAATAAATATTAACTCTGTTGCGATGATTCCCATGGAGAGCCAGGGTTTCAGACTCGGTCTGGAACACACCAGTTTGCTTTGCAAAGACAAAGTCTGTCCCTTGGCTAAACTTTCTGCCCCTCACTTTGGCTAACACCTTCAAAAGGCATGTTTTTAAGGGCCCTTGTGAGAGGGTGCAGACGAATCAACTAGTAAAAAATCAAGAAAGTCAGTGGCACCTCGTCCACATATGTAAGATAGCACTTGTACTATGAAATTCTATGGATTTTAACAGAAGAGTCATGCCAGGGGAGTCTCAATTTTAAAGCTATTTAAATAAAACTGTGTCAAGCAGAGAAACGACAGATATTACCATTCAAAATTCTAGAAAGCACACTTTGCCGAAACTCCAGGTTACTAAAGATTAAATCGATATTATCTTTCTAAAGACAGAAATCCTAGGGAAAATGAACAAACACACCAAAAATTAAAAAAAAAATTTAAGCCTGCTTCTTTTATGCCTGTTGCCTGTCTGTAGCTGTCCAGGCTTGTTTAACATTTAAATGCTGTTTATTTAAAAAAAAAAAAAAAAAAGCCAAATCAGGTTTCATAAACTGATCTGTGTGGCTTCTAAAATAACCCTTCAGTTTAAGAGTTTGCAGCTTGGGCCGGGCGCGGTGGCTCAAGCCTGTAATCCCAGCACTTTGGGAGGCCGAGACGGGCGGATCACGAGGTCAGGAGATCGAGACCATCCTGGCTAACACAGTGAAACCCCGTCTCTACTAAAAATACAAAAACTTAGCCGGGCGAGGTGGCGGGCGCCTGTAGTCCCAGCTACTCGGGAGGCTGAGGCAGGAGAATGGCGTGAACCCGGGAGGCGGAGCTTGCAGTGAGCTGAGATCCGGCCACTGCACTCCAGCCTGGGCGACAGAGCGAGATTCCGTCTCAAAAAAAAAAAAAAAAAGAGTTTGCAGCTTGGATCCTGATCTTAAATTCTGCCACTCCAAATTATTATAATCTAGGCCAGGTGTGGTGGCTCATGCCTGTAATCCCAGCACTTTGGGAGGATGAGGTGGGCAGATCACAAGGTCAGGAGTTCGAGACCAGCTTAACCAATATGGTGAAAATCCATTTCTACTAAACATAGGAAAATTAACCGGGCGTGGTGGCACATACCTGTAATCCCAGCTGCACAGGAGGCTGAGGCAGGAGAATGGCTTGAACCTGGGAGGTGGGGGTTGCAGTGAGCCGAGATCACACCACTGTACTCCAGCCTGGGAGACAAAGCGAGACTGCGATTCAAAGAATAAATAAATAAATAAATAAATAAATAAATAAATAAATAAAATCTTTAAAATGTAAAGGAAGGGACAGAACCTTGTCCTTAGCTTTCTCTGGGCTCTCTTGTTTGGATGAAGTAAGACTCTATTTAATACCTTCAGAATTGGCTCTTGCCTTGAAGCAATAGACAAGTGTGTGCTGCTCTGTTCTATATATGGGAACAGTGAGTACGAATAGAAGGTTGAAGATTTGCTTTGAAGCTCAATGTTTCCAGTGCAAAGCCTCTCCCAAACACTGGAGCAGCAGGGACATGCAGCGTGACAACTCCCGGCTTCTAACAGCTAACATATTAATTCTAGGCAGTGGCGGACTGGAGGTCAGGAATCTGATTTTCACCTTAGCACTAATGGGAATCCTGTGGGAATCCTGAGAGTGGCTGAATAAGTGCTGTAATATCACTGATAATTAATAATGGTGATAATGTCCCAGGTTTCTGGTTTTAGTGCTTTTCAGCCCCCAAAGGCTTCAAATCACTTTGCAGACCAGTTGTTTCACCCACTGTTGACCTGTAACCGACTCAGCCATGGAATATTGCCCTGTTGTCAAGAACACAGCCACATTTGGCTTGTTTAAGCATGAACTGAAGAAAGATACCCACTGAAAATGAAAGTGTAAATTGTAGGTAGGCAGGTTATAATTATCCACTTGAAATCAAGCCAAGAAATGAAGCTTAAAACCCTTTCTTTTGTGAAAAGCACCCAGGCAACTTTCTGGACTCTAAACAGACATTGGCTTTTCATCTCCTCTAACTCAGGGCTTCTTATTCTCAGTCCTGTTGGCATCTTGGGCTGAATGATTTTCCACTGTGCTGGTGGAGGGGGCTGTCCTGTGCATGGCGGGATGTTTACAGCATCCCTGGCCCTACCGGCTAGATGCCAGTAACATACACACACATACACTCTCTCCCAGTGTGACAACTGAAAATGTCTCCTGACATTGCCAAACGTCTCCTGGGGGGGCAAAGTCACCCCCAGTCAAGAACTGCTCTTCTAATTCCATATGTTTTCAAAGCAGGGGTATAGATATTACAAGCAGCTGCCTCACCAAACCTTTTATTTCTCCAAGTTGCTTGAAAGATTCCTGGTGAAAGAGGGACATTTATCTGCCTACAGCCTTGGGGAGTCAAAGAAACTATAGTTTAGGGCTGAAATTAGCTCCTCCTTCACACATACACACACACACACACACACACACACACAAAGCAATAACACAACCCTAGACTATCAAACACCGCCAATCCTCCAAAAGTCTCTCTTCCTGGCATTTAACTTCTCACAAGTGGCTGCTTGAGGTTATAACAGAATAGCACTGTGACAGCTTCAGGATCCCTGATGCCCACCTCTCAGACTTCATGGGGTCAGAGTTCCTCACCCTTCTGGAATCTACAGCCTCTGTTAAACAGCAGATAGGTGGCTTGGATTGAAATGCCTCGAGACACTGTGATAATTCCAGCTACCACCACATCTGACCATGATCTGTCACCAGCAGCTTCTCACTCACCCCCATTACACCCACAAACCCTCCAGGAACCTCAGCTCCAGGAGCTACCCTCACCGCCTGGTCCAGGCTGGCGAATCCGGACACCTTCCACACCCAAGGGACGTGGCTTGTGAACATTTTCCACCACAGCCCATTATAAGAAACATATTCTACATCACGAGCCCCCTGTTGTTCACACATACAAAAACACATTTTTTATTTTGAACTAATTTTAGACTTGCAGAAAAGTTGCAACAATAGTCCAGGAAATTTTTATATATCCCTCATCCAGCTTCTCCTACTATTAACAACTTATGTAACCGTAGTACAATTGTCATAATCAGGAAATCAACATCGGTACGGTACTATCAACGAAGCTGAAGATACCAGCTTGCCACTGATACCCCTTTTCAGTTCCAGGGTCCTATTCAGGACCCTGCATGACATTCAACTGTCCTGTCTCTTTAGTCTCCTGTAGTCTCTGACTTTTTCTCAGGCTTTCCTTGACTTTCATGACCTTGACACTTTTGAAGAGGTGTTTTGTCAAGTGTCCCTCCATTTTGGTTTGTATGATGTTTTTTCATGATTGGACTGAGGTTATGCTTTTTTTTTTTAAGAACGTCACAGAGATGATATTGTGCACCCCCTCCAAATATATATCTTAAACAGAAGTTTCTGGAAACTACCTTTGCTATGTGAGATACATTCTGGCATTTTCTTTTTTTGTTTTGTTTTGTTTTTTAGACAGGGTCTCACTGTGTCGCCCAGGCTGGAGTGCAGTGGTGCACTCTTGGCTCATTGCAACCTCCACCTCCCGGGTTCAAGTGATTCTCCTACCTTAGCCTCCTGAGTAGCTGGGACTATAGGCAGACGCCACCATGTCCAGCTAATTTTTGTAATTTTAGTAGAGACAGGGTTTTCCATGTTGCCCAGGCTGATCTCGAACTCTTGACCTCAAGCAATCTGCCCGCCTCAGCCTCCCAAAGTGCTGGGATTACAGGGCTGAGCCACCGCACCCGGCCATATATATACATATGTATGTGTGTGTGTGAGAGTGTGTGTGTATATATATATGTGTGTGTGTGTGTGTATATATATATATATATGACAGAAGGCCAGGCACGGTGGCTCACCCCTGTAATCCCAGCACTCTGGGAGGCTGAGGCGGGTGGATCACAAGGTCAGGAGTTCAAGACCAGCCTGAGCAAGATGGTGAAACTGGTCTCTACTAAAACTACAAAAATTAGCTGTGGCAGGTGCCTGTAATCCCAGCTACTCGGTAGGCGGAGGCAGGAGAATCACTTGAACCTGGGCAGCAGAGGTTGCAGTGAGCCGAGATCATGCCATTGTACTGCAGTCTGGGCAACAGAGTGAGAATATGTCTCAAAATAAATAAATACATAAAAAGAGACAGAGTCTCATTATGTTGCCCAGGCTGGTCTCCAGCCTCCCAAAGTGCTGGGATTACAGACATGAGCCACTGTGCCCAGCCCTCTCTGACATTTTCTATTATGCTTTGAAGTGCTGGTTTCATAACCATATTGGTTCACAGCCCTCTAATGGTTTGGAAAACACTGCCCAAGGCCAGCTCTCTCCACTAGTTCTTTCTGAAATCTCACTTCTCTGTGCCTCGGTGAGCCTGCACTATCTTAGTTTTCTTCCCTCTCTGACTGGCAAGCATTCCCTGTATGCTTTTGGAATTTTTGTCCTCCCCTAGTCTGTCTGATCTTCTCTCACCACACTTACTTCCTCAGTGAACTGGGCCATCCTTTAAACTTTCCTCTCTCCCAGGTGACCCCATTTTGAAGACACTACCCCTAGACCAGTTAGCCTGTAAAGTCCAGAAGACTTTGCTTCTCCAGCCTTCATGGAGCTCTTTCTTCTAGTACTCGGTGGCAATGAAAGTCAGTGATTATAATTATGAGGTTAGTCCTGCCTTTCCAACCAAACTGGGCTCCCAGGGTCCCAGCTCATAGAAGTTGTCCTTACGGTGTTCTTATTGCATTTCGTTTTCTTTCTTTCCTTCCCTTTTCTTTCTCTCTCCCTCCCTCCCTCCTTTCCTTCCTTCCTTCCTTCCTTCGTTCCTTCCTTCCTCCCTCCCTCCCTCCCTCCCTCCCTCCTTCCTTCCCTCCCTCCCTCCCTCCTTCCCTCCCTCCTTCCTTCCTTTTTCTTCTCTCTCTCTCCTCTCCTGTGTTCTCATCTGACGCTTGCTTCTCTCACTGTGACTGCTAATATAGCTGGTCACTTTCAAGTCCACACATTCTCTCACACGCACAAGCACACACACCACACACAGACACAAGCGCTAGTATAGGGTCATTGCCTAAAGCAGAGGATGGGGAAATGTTCGCTGGGATTACAGGGGTGAGCCACTGCACCAGGCCATATACATATGTTATATATATACTCTCTTGTGTTATATATAACGCTCTTGTGTTCTCTTGGCCCAGCAGCTCCGGGAACGGTCAGCGTGGGGGGCCAGGCTGGCGGGACATTTGGGGTCCCCCATACGTGAACCTATGCCTGTTGTAAGATGTTTGGAAAGGCGTTCAAAGATGAGATCATGTTGTGTCCTTGGAAGCTGAATGAAGAACCGGCTTGCAAAGGAGAAGCGCGTGCAGTCCCGGCGCGGCCCGCTCTGCTCGGTTCTCCCGGGCGGGCCTCGGCCTGGACTGCGTGTCGCGAGGGCTCGCGGGCCCCGCATTGCTGCCTGCCACCGGCAGGTGTCTCTTTCCTGGCTTGGGAACCTATTGTGAGTTCACCAAATGGAGGCGCGAGGAGGAGGAGACGGGCAGGGGAGGGACGGCGAGAGCCGGAGCGGGCACCGCCCCCTGCCCGCCCGCGCCCCGAGCGCACGGCGGCCCAGCCACAAGGCTGCCGGTCCTCACCTTTGAAATGCCGGCAGCTGCGCGCGCTGCGGCGGGCGCGGAGAGGAGCCACCTCGTCACGTGGGGAGGAAATGCCTTGCCGGCCTCCAAACCTACTGGCTCTTGTTTCTGGGGTTTTATGGCCAGGAGAGTCGGGTCACTTCTCAAACCCAAGATCAAAGGGCAATGCAGGACCCATCACCCTGGGAAGTTTTCTCCCCTTTCCCGTCTTTCTCCTTCTCACCTTCTCAGAAAGCATAGCGAAAGGGGCCTGGCACCCTACTGGCTTTTCCTTTTAGGGAAATTCCATTTCCTAACGTGTCCTGTTTTGAAAGAGGCCCATTTATTGGGTAATGACGGCAGCCTGTTAGGCAGAAGTCAGGCCAGGAGTAGTCACTTCTATTATTTTATTCAACGAATGCCTACTGATCATCTCCCGGGTGCCAGGCCTGTAGCGGGGGTTCAGTAGTGACCAAGGACTCAGACCCTGCCTTGGCTACCCACATCACCGAAGAAATGAGTTATCAGGCGACAAGGTGACTCCTGGTGCTCAGTACTTGAAAATACAAGACACCAGAGCGGGAAATCCTCTCTCATACCAAGAGTGCACACTTTGCCTCTCGTTAGAACAGGGGTAATGCCGGGTTTGCATTTCTTTGGACCTTTTCACTTCATTTAATAGTAACACTTGAAACTGGTGTCAAACATCCTCATACTTTCCTTCCTTTCTCATGAAACTGTTCTAGTATCTGGCTGATAGCACCGTGTCTACCTTTATGTAGCTCAGGTTTTGTTGGGTTTTTGTTGTTGTTGTTGTTTGCTTGTTTTTAATGTGCTAACATTATGTTTGGGCTTTTTTGCTTGCTTTTTGAAATAAGTTTTTAAAATTCAGAATTCCAGGAAAGACTTTCTTTTCTCACTTACTAGGTTAACAGAACACTAGCCATGTGGTTCTAACCTCTGGGGTTTTTAGGCAGCAAAAATCTCATCACATCGCCAGAGAAATAACCACAAATTCCCACGACACATTTCGGGCGGTATCACAGCTCCTGGCCTGCTTGAGGACTGTGGGAGTGAGTCACTGCTGGAGATCTGAGCTGGGCGCTGCCCGGAGTCCTTCTGCACTGATATTCTGTCCGTTTTCCTGTAAGTCAAAAACACAGAGTCCTCTACAAACACTTATTTTGTTTGTCTGTTTGCTTTATAAAAACACCAGACCCCTGTTCAGTTTCCTCCGAGATCTGCGTTAGTATTAAACATTTAGTGCTATTTAATTTTTTAAAAAGGGCGGGGGGGGGGGGGGGCCGGGCGCAGTGACTCACGCCTGTAATCCCAGCACTTTAGCAGGCCCAGGTGGGTGGATTGCCTGAGCTCAGGAGTTCCCAACCAGCCTGGGCAACACGGTGAAACCCCGTTTCTACTAAAATACAAAAAACTAGCCAGGTGTGGTGGTGCGTGCCTGTAGTCCCAGCTACTTGGGAGGCTGAGGCAGGAGAAGTGCTTGAACCTGGGAAGCGGAGGTTGCAGTGAGTTGAGATTGCGCCACTGAACTCCAACCTGGGTGACACTCCGACTCACAAAAAGAAAGAAGGAAGGAAGGGAGGGAGGAAGGAAGGAAGGAGGGAAGGAAGGGAGGGAGGGAGGGAGGGAGGGAGGAAAAACTTCCTCCTCGTTGAAAAAACATAGCAGAATCTTGTTTATTCTTTTGTCTGTCTGTTCATACCAAGGTATGACTGACTACCTAAGTTGCCCTAGTAGTTACAATGGGATAATTCATTTCCTTTCTCAGCTGTTGAGTGCTAAAAGCATTCTCCTTGGAACAGACACAATGTCTTATCTAGAAAGATACCCAGAAAGCAACATTTATGACTATTTATAAGGGTGGTGAGCACACTGGTTATGTAGATTAAAAAAAAACTAGGTACATCCTGATCATTCTTAAGATGCCCTCAGAGTGATACATACTTCTCATGAAACCAAAATCTTCCTCCTCTAAATCTCATATAGTTCAAACCATGCTTCAGAAAACGAGCATATTTTCTATAAATTGAATCCATGGTCACATTTAAAACATTGAAGGTGTGTTCACATAGGAAAATTACTTCAGCAGACCAAATTTTAAAACTACTTTTTAATAAGAAAGAGGTGGCCTAACCTGTGAAAATCTCATAAAATTTTAGAATAGGAAAAAGTGTTAAGTATTATCTAATTCAGAAACCAAACAGTATCCCTGACGAGTGGTTTTCTCAAATCCATGCAAGTACAACCAGTGGCAGGGACACCCCAAGGGACCCACCCTTTCCAACTCTTAGAAATGTTTTTTTTTTTTTTCCACAGAGCCAGAGAGTCTCAAATCTTTTTTCCTTGAGTGCCCACTCATCATTCTATCCTGGCCATGTGGGAAAAACCTCTTTCACAAAGTAGCTCCCCTACGTGTTTGAATCTCTTAGAGGCTTTCCTTTTGTAGATTTGCAGTATGGACTCGTTTTATTCCTTAAGTTCATCAAAAATTGCTAATTGTGGCTGGGCATGGTGGCTCATGCCTGTAATCTCAGCACTTAGGGAGGCCGAGGCACGTGGATCACTTGAGGTCAGGAGTTCGAGACCAGCCTGGCCAACATGATGAAACCCTGCCTCTACGAAAAATACAAAAATTAGCTGAACCTACTCGTGCACGCCTGTAATCCCAGTTACTCGGAGGCTGAGGCAGGAGAATCACTTGAACCTGGGAGGCAGAGGTTGCAGTGAGCCAGGGTCACACCACTGCACTCCAGCCTGGGTGACAGAGCAAGACACTGTCTCTAAATACATAAATAAATAAATAAATAAATAAATAAATAAATAAATCCTTACTGAGGACTGGGCACCATGGCTTATGCCTGTAATCTGTAATCCTAGCACTTTGGGAAGCCGAGGCAGGCAAATCGCTTGAGCTCAGGAGTTCTAGACTAGCTTGGGCAACATAGTGAAACCCCATCTCTACAAAAAATACAAAAAATTGGCTGGGCGTGGTGGCACATGCCTGTAGTCCCAGCTACTTACGGGGCTGAGGTGGGAGAATCGCTTGAGCCCAGGAGGTCGAGGCTGCAGAGAGGTGAGATCACACCACTGCACTCCAGCCTGGGTGACAAAGTGAGACCCTATTTCAAAAGGAAAAAAAAAAAAAAAAGTTGTTTATTGTGTACCTAGGATGGCTGAAGGATGGAAGAGGAAAACAAAGCCACAGCCCTCCTGGAACATATATTCTATTGAGGAAGACAGCAAATAAACAGTTCAATAGGTACATTTATAATGTAATGTCAGGTAGTGATACACACACAGAAGGAAAGGCAGGGTAAAGAAACTGGGAATGAGACTGTTGCTTTAGGTTGGGAGGTAAGAGAGGTCCTACTGAGGACATAACATTTGGACAAAGACCTGACTTTCGGGAAAACTCTCCTGAACTGAGGGAAAGAGCCATGTCAATATCTGGGGAGAAAAAAAAAAGGCCTTGCAATGATAAATGTTTGATGTCTGGGGAATACCAGCAAGGCCATCACGGAGACAGTGGAGAGGAAACAGTGAGGGGAAAGAGGTAGGAAGCGAGCTCTGAGAGGGAGCCAGCAGGGTCACACTTTGAAAGCAGGGACATGACATGATTTCAAGACCCTTTCCATCTTAATTGCTGTGTTCTCTGTATATATTTAGCTAGTCAAAGTCTCTGTAAAAGGTAGTCACTCGGAATTGCCTCCAGTATTCCAGGTGGGGCCTAACTGGCAGAGAGTAAAGTAGGACCATCCCCTCCTTTATTCTGGACATTATATTTCTGTTAATACATTCTGAGGCCTCCCATTGCATTTTAGAAAGTCATTTATTGAGTTTGCTGTTTTCTTTTCCATATTGCACCTTTTTTTTTTTTTTTTTTTTTTTTTTTTTTTTTTTTTTTTTTGAGATGGAGTCTTGCTCTGTCACTCAGGCTGGAGTGTGGTGGTGCTCATCGCAACCTCTGCCTCCTAGGTTCAAGTGATTCTCCTGCCTCAGCCTCCCGAGTAGCTGGGACTACAGGCGCCTGCCACCAAGCCCGGCTAATTTTTTGTATTTTTAGTAGAGACGGGTTTCACCAAATTAGCCAGGATGGTCTTGATATCCTGACCTCGTGATCCACCCACCTCGGCCTCCCAAAGTGCTGGGATTACAGGTGTGAGCCACCGCATGGGCGCATATTGCATTCTTAAACCATTCTTTCTATGCAGGTTTCTTCCACAACCTCGCCCTCCTGTCCCCTGGCCTAAGACCTACTGACATCAAGAAGCTTCAGGAAACCTCATCCTATAAATCAAGTGGTGGCCTACTCATAGCAAAGTCCTTACAGATACCTTTATTTATTTATTTATTTTTTTAAGAGGTGAGGCCTCACTATGTTGCCCAGGCTGCACTCAAACAAGCCTGCCGCCTCAGCCTCCCAAGTAGCTTGGACTATATATATGAGCCACTGGACCTGACTCAGATATGTTTATATATTTGCCTCATTCTGATGTCGTTTAAATATGCCATGTTCCAAACATCATGAACTTGTTCAGAGAGTTTTTAGGGGCCAGAATGTGGACTGCTATCCTATTAAACTCTATCTTATTAAACTTGACACATTGTTCCAGTCTTTTCAAATGTTTTTGGACTCTGGTCCTAGCATCTTAATATATAAGCTATTCCTCTTATCTGTGTGTCAACAGCAGATTTCACCAGCATATGACTTACAACAATATTGTACTGAGTGAGGCTTAAGCTAGAGCCCTGTGGTAAGCCTATAAAGAACCCCCTCAAAGTTGAAATGGATCCATTACCAAGACTTTTGGGAAATGATTGTTCAACCAGCTAGCTGCAAATCAATCTAATTATACCATGATCTACCCTACATCTCTCCATTAGCTAATCAACAAGAACGCTATAAAAGATTTTTGTATAATGTCTTACTGAAATTTATATGCACTGCCTTGACCTGCTCAATGATGCTGTCAAAGAAATTAAGTTCCACTTAAACTTTGAAGTTCATATTTTCTTTGGCGCTGCTCTTTTACTGCCTCTAGACTTTTCCTTCCATTCTGGGGCTTGCCTAGCAGCAGACACTAGCCACCCTGGAAGCATGCTTCCTTCTTTTCTACTGCAACTGTGAGGTACAGTTTTGTTTTTCTAAATGTATTATACATATAACTGATAAACTGAGTCAACTGGGATCATCTGAATCATGTTTCTTTTTTGTTTGTTTTTTTTGAGATGGAGTCTCGCTCTGTCACCCAGGCTGGAGTGCAGTGGCGTGATCTCGGCTCACTGCAAGCTTCGCCTCCCAGGTTCACAACATTCTCCTGCCTCAGTCTCCCGAGTAGCTGGGACTACAGGCACCCGCCACCACACCTAGCTAATTTTTTGTATTTTTTAGTAGAGACGGTGAATCTCCGGACCTTATGACCCACCCACCTCAGCCTCCCAAAGTGCTGGGATTACAGGCATGAGCCACTGCGCCCGGCCTTGAATCATGTTTTAAATATACAATGAACCGCTCAATCATTCAATCAATAAAGTTATTGATCACCCCCTCCATAAGTCTAATATTTCCAAAATGAAAAAAATTTTTTAATACAAGTGTAATACTTTCTCACATGAATTTTTGTTTACCTAGGCTGAATTTTCTCAAAACATACCATACCTTTAAACACAATAAGAGAATAGGGCTGCTGTAACTTACATCACCAGTAAATTCAATACCTGGCACATGATGTTCTCCTGCTTAGAAATTCCTTGACCTTAAGCCTTCAGACTCAGCAAAACTGGTAGCAGGTTTTTAAAAAAACTGGTAGTTTATGTGAAGACAAACAAAAGCAGTTTCCATCTGGATTAATTTTACATTGACCCTATATTATTTTTAAGTCATACTGTTGTTCCTTTGCAAGCAGATCATAATCTTCATGAGGCCAAGGCTCATGTGTGCCTTGCCCTTCACTCTATTCCCAGAGTCAAGCACTATACCTGGCATATGTATAAAAGGTGATCAATAGGCCGGGTGCGGTGGCTCACACCTGTAATCCCAGCACTTTGGGAGGCCGAGGCTGGTGGATCACAAGGTCAGGAGTTCAACACCAGCCTGGCCAAGATGGTGAAACCCCGTCTCTACTAAAAATACAAAAAAAAATTAGCCGGCCTTGGTGGTGGGAGCCTGTAATCCCAGCTACTTGGGAGGCTGAGACAGAGAATTGCTTGAATCCAGGAGGTGGAGGTTGCAGTGAGCCAAGATCGCGCCCCTGCACTCCAGCGTGGGCAACTGAGCGAGACTCCGTCTCAAAAAACAAAACAAACAAACAAAAAAAAGGTGCTGAATAAATACGTTTTGAGCAGATAGAATGAGGAATAAATGAATATATGTGCATAAAAATGCTGCTTCATCTATTCCTAAAATACTTTCAGTTTTGTAGGGGATCAAGTGTAGATCAATGTCTTTTGGAAAAAATTGGGGGATGGGGGGCAAAATCAGCATCTCAGATGCATGATATGGTTTGGCTCTTGTCCCCATCCAAATCTCATCTCGAATTGCAATCCCTATGTGTCAGGGGAGGGACCTGGTAGGTGACTGGATAACGGGTCCAGTTTCCTTTATGGTGTGATAGTGAGTTCTCACGAGATCTGATGGTTTAAAAGTGTGGCACTTTCCCGCCAACCCCCTGACTTGCTCTCTCTCTCTCTCCCGCTACCATGTAAGACATGCCTTGCAAGCTTCCCCTTCCACCATAATTGTAAGTTTCCTGAGGCCTCCCCAGCCACGCAGAACTGTGAGTCAACTCTTTTCCTTAAAAATTACCCAGTCTCAAGTAGTTTTATTAATATATAGCATTGTGAGAATGGACTGATACAGATGATTAAATAATAGTTATATTCTTTTTTTAAAAAATAATTTCAACCTTTATTTTAGATTCAGAGGGTACATACACAGGTTTGTTACATGAGTATATTATGTGACACTGAGGTTTGGGATTCAGTTAATCCCATCACTGAGGTTGTGAGCATGGTACCTAATAGGTAGTTTTTCAGCCCTTGACTCCCTCCCTTTCTCCTCCCTCCCTTTCTCCTCTCTCCCTTTCTCCTCCCTCTAGTAGTCTCCAGTGTCTGTTGTTTCCATCTTTATGTCCATGTGTACTCAATGTTTAGCCCCCACTTATAAGTGAGAAAATGCAGGATTTGGTTTTCTGTTCCTGCATTAATTCACTTGGGCTAACAGCTTACAGCTGCATCCATGTTGCTGCAACGGACATGATTTCGTTCTTTTTTACGGCTGGGCAATATTTCATGATGTATGTGTACCACATTTCCTTTATCCAATCCATCATTGATGAACTCCTAGATTGATTCCATGGCTTTGCTATTGTGAATAGTGCTGCAGTGAACATACGAGCACATGTGTCTTTTTGGTGGAAAGATTTGTTTTCTTTTGGGTATGTGCCCAGTAATGGGACTGCTGGGTCAAATGGTAGTTCTAAGTTCTCTGAAGAATCTCCAAACTGCTTTCCACAGTGGCTGGACTAATTTATGTTCTCATCAACAATGTATAAGCATTACATTTTCTCTACAGCCTCAACAGCATCTTTTTTTTTTTTTTACTTTTTAATAATAGCCATTCTGACTACAGTGAGATGGTATCTCCCTGTGGTTTTAATTTGCATTTCTCTGATGATTAGTGATGTTGAGCATTTTTTCGTGTTTGTTGGCTGCTTGTATGTCTTCTTTTGAGAAGTGTCTGTTCATGTCTTTTGCCCACTTTTTAATGGGGTTAATTATTTTTTACTCATTGAATTGTTTAAGTTCCTTATAGAGTCTGGATATTAGCCCCCTGTCAGATGCACAGTTTGCAAATATTTTCTCCCATTCTGTAGTTTGTTTACTCTGTTGATAGTTTCTTTTTCTGTGCAGAAGCTCTTTAAATAACACTAATATTCTTGAGGAACAGTTCTCTAATGACCCCTTTACACGCTTAAAAATAGTTGAGAACCCCAAAGACTTTTTGCTTATACAGGATATATCCATCAATATTTACAGTCATAGAAATTAAATCAGAAAATTATTTATCATTTAAAATAACAACAAACCCATAATATATCAACATAATTAATATTTTATGAAAGATATATTTTCCAAAACAAAAAAGTTATTGAGAAGAGTGGCACTGTTTTACACTTTTAAATGTCCTGAACGTCTGGCTTAGTAGGAGACAGCTAGATCCTCATGTCTGTTTCTGCATTTAATCTGTGGTGATGAACACGGCATGTACCTTCTGGAAAACTCCACTGTACACTCCTAAGAGAATGACAATGAAAGTTGCAAACAGTGTCTTGGTGTTATTATGAAAATGGTTTTGATCTGTGGACCCCCTGAAAGCGTTTTGAGGACCTCAGAGTAGACACTGTTTAAATAATAAAATACATCTATTTTTGGCTTTGAATGTCAGAAAGTTCAGAGCTACATTTAGCAATCACTTCAGGCCTGGCATTATAGTCCTTTGCAGCTTTCCTCAACTGCAATCTGTTTGCGACTTGCCCTGTACTACTTTTTTTGGTGTTAACAGCTCTTGGCCATACTTCTTCTGTGTTTTTACTGGACGTTGCTTCAAATCCTTTGGAAAGCAGGTTGGGTGTTTAACAATATAGGTAATTGTGCACATATGCTTATACACATATATTTCAACACAAGTTTAAAATTATACTTTGATTTTGAGTTCAATATCCACCTAGCAAACACACCTCAACAGGATGAAAATATATATGATAGTCACATAAAAAATTAAGACACTCCTCAGATTGTCTGAATGCACTTTTTACACAAAGCCCAGAGGATAGGGGTTACATTGCAAGAAATCTACTACATGAAAAGATTGGCTGGGCACGGTGGCTCATGCCTGTAATCCCAGCACTTTGGGAAGCTGAGGTGGGTGGATCGCTTGAGGTCCTGGCCAACATGGTGAAACTTTGTCTCTACTAAAAATACAAAAATTACCCGGGCGTGGTGGCACATGCCTGTAATCCCAGCTACTGGGGAGGCTGAGGCACGAGAATCGCTTGGACCTGGGAGGCGGAGGTTGCAGTGAGCCAAGATTGTGCCACTGCACTCCAGCCTGGGCGAAAAAGCGAAACTCCATCCCTCTCCACACACACACAAAAGATTCAGCTCAGCTCTGGCAGGGCATGGTGGCTCACGCCTATAATTCTGGCACTTTGGGAGGCTGAGAAGGGCGGATCACTTGAGGTCAGGAGTTCCAGACTAGCGTGGCCAACATGGTGAAACCCCATCTCTACTAAAAATACAAATATTAGCCGGCAGTGGTGGTGGGCGCCTGTAATCTCAGCTACTCAGGAAGCTGAGGCAGGAGAATTGCTTGAACCTGGGAGGCGGAGGTTGTGGTGAGCCGAGATCAC
Source organism: Macaca fascicularis (assembly GCF_037993035.2). NCBI lineage: Eukaryota > Metazoa > Chordata > Mammalia > Primates > Cercopithecidae > Macaca > Macaca fascicularis. The sequence goes on from NC_088391.1 coordinate 10,212,692, forward strand.
GCCACGGCACTCCAGCCTTGCCAATAGAGCAAGACTCTGTCTCAAAACAAAACAAAACAAAACAAAACAAAACAAAACAAAGATACAGCTCCATAATAGACAATTTATCATCCCGGAAGTTAGGCAAATAATCAAAATCTCTACAGTGTTTGAACTGTTTCTCAAGCCCCCTACTTAGACATTGCCATTTTTCTATATCAGTAACTAATGTGTTGCCTATAATACACATTTGAAATGTCTGACCTCCGCTCTTCTCTCTTCTTTCCTGGAGAACTGTCCTTCGGTCATTCATGAGGATGAGTGTCCCCAGATGTACCTGTCTCAGGGAATCCTCTCCCGGGCACACCTGATTGGATCAAGCTGTGCACCTGACCCAGGCTGGACAACCAAATTCCCTTTCCCAGGAATCTGGTATTGGACTGAGGACAGCCACTCATCTTTGGCTAATCTCTTGAGGAGAGAAGATGTAGATGTGATAGTTGTTGAGGGATTATCCTCCGCCCAGCTACTCACAGAGAAGAAAGTAGATTGCAGAGACATGAAGCAGAGAAGAAAGCTGGAGAAGGTGGACTGCCTAGGTTCCTAGCAGCTTCTCGGGCTACCTTGAGGCCATCTGCCCTTGCACTTCATGAGATACCGCTGTACTCTTGTATGTCCCTTAATGCTTAAGTCAGCTCAAGTTGATTACTTCCAACCAAAAGGACTTAACTCAGACAAAGACAAAGCCAAGATGGTTATCTGTGAGGTTTTTTTCTTTATAACCAGGTCCCTTACAGCATCCTGGGGAGCACTGTAGGTCCTAAATACACATTATTCACTTTCCGAAGGCTTCCATTAGGCAAAAACATATTCTCATCCAAGGCCAACTAGACTAGGAAATGGCATTTCTTCTGGCTTTCCATCCCCAGAGGGCAAATGCACAGATGACTGCAGTTAGCAATTGACTCTGTGGGTTAGTATTTGCTGAGGGCACACACCCAGGGACTTGAATGACAGAAATCCCCAGGTGCCAGGGAGCAGACTGGCAATTATGCCTCCGATCACCTCCCTGTTCTGCCGCCCTCTAAATCAGCACTGCCCACCGCGGTGACCCTCTGTGACTGGCAGGGCGACTCATTTTTAAAGGGCCAATTTTTAACAGCTGGAAACAATAAACGTTGTGGGAGGTGAAGATGCTGGGAGAACTGATTTCTCCTTCACTGTTTTCAAAAGTCAAAAGATGCCGGGTGTAATGGCAACAGCCACAGAAAGTCAGCACAACCCCTGCCAAGGAGCAGCTGTGTGATGGCGGCTTCCCCAGTCCCCCTCCCTGGGCCTCGGTTCTTATAGCTGTAAAATGAGGAGGTAGAATGAGATGCTCTTTAATATCCCTTTCATCTTCAACTTTCTACAATTTTTGTAAGCTGGAAAGATTTACACAGAACTTCATCTTGATTTTATTACTTGTAGTTCATCTTCTTGTGACAGAGCCAGCGGCAGCTTGTGCATGTGAAAGTAAGTGGCTCTCTCTCTCTCTCTCAGATGATTTAAGAGGTGGTGAAAACGCAGAGTACCTCCTTCAGTGTTCTGCCGTAGCCAGGCCTGAAGCTCCCCTGCCCCAGAGCCAGACTTGGGATCCAGGTATCATTTATCTACGTCAAAAGGCAAACATGTACACTGTCCATTGTTTTCCCAGAACATAATAGCCTGGACTTGCCTCTGGGGTCCCCAGGAATGATACTAGGCCTGGGATCCAGCAGAGGCCAGGAAAGGTCTCCGGCACAGGGTACTGTGGCGGCAGACAGGCCTGGGCAGTAAGTAGTGTGTGCAGGGTAGCCCGTGAGTGGCAAGAAGCTCCAAGGTGGGGGACAGCCCTGAGCCAACTGCGTGCAGTAGGGAACTGGGCTGTCAGCTGCAGGCACTGCATTAAGCTTTGCTTCACTTTGCTCACCAGATCCTCGTGCTCCTCTTCAGAGCCCAGCAGGAAGAGAGTCTCTAACTATCCTCCAGGGCCCCCTCTACAATATAAGGAAAGCCTGACATTAGGCCCCAGTAAGAGTAGGAATTCCTTAGCAGCAGCCTTGGCTCTAGCTTCTGCCTTCTAGGCTGTCGTGACAAAAAGACTAGGGATAGTTGGCCATGCTGGAGAAAATGGTCATTCTGTTGTGAATGAAGCAGTTGCCTGGAACCACTGAAGCCCCTCCCCTGTGGTCCTTCCTTTGTAGGAGCTGTTGAGTAGAGCTGGCTTCCTTCTTCGCTTGGTTGGCATCCTGAGGAGCCATAGATCCACTGTCCCCATGCCCCAAAACAAGGCTTGGGTGTTGTGTGGTATAGTAAGCCTTTTGGCGGCTTCAGTTTTTACCCTTAAAAAAATGGAGAAGGGATAACACAAGGAGACCCTCCCAGAGCTCCTACGGGATATTTAATTATCAATATGGCGGCTACACTAGTTTAGAAATAAATGAACTATCAGATAGCACCCTAAGGTATTATCCCACCACACGACGAACGCCGATTTCTCTGTGCTCTATGGGAACACGTGTAGACATTTGATTTGAGAACCAGGCTTCCCACTGACTTCCTTAGCAGGCTGGGATGTCAAATCTTTCTCACTTTTGGGGAGGATTAGGGTGTCTTCTGGGTTCGTATGAGTGTGTAGATGTTAAGTGGTAGTAAAAATAGCAACTGAAGCAAAAAAAAAAAAAAAAACATCCTTAGTGGGATCTCGAAACCGTTTAAAAAGAAACTATCGGAGGGGCCTAACAGTATCAGGTGTGTTTCATAGTTGCTGGGGAGCAGCAGCAAAGGGACATACATTCACACTAGACTAAGAATGTCCCATCATCATTACTCCTGGATACCCACATCCTTAGGCTCCAGGTTAGGCCCCTTATAAAATGCTGTGTGGGCCAGGAATCCCACGAATTCCCAGAAGAACGGGAATTTGGGGAATTGTTTTTAATCCCGTTGGGGAGTCCAGTAACTCTGCACATGGATACCAGTCTTGTTTGGGCACAGGGAATTTCCCTGAAGAGCCACAAAGAGACTTGGGTTAACCAGAGAGGACAGCTCTTCAAGTACCCACTGTGGAGGAAGTAGAGGATTTCAGAAACTCGGGCTAATGAACCCGCCTCAGGAACGTCCTGAGGGGTAAAGATCCGCTGTGTCCATGGTGAAATGTGAGCGTGAGAGAACTGTAGGGACATACATATCCACCTGCGGCAAGCCTACCTGCCTATCCTCCAAACGCGGTGTCCCTTCACTCTGCCCCAAAGCTGAACCCTTTTGTATTACGCCTCCCAAATACGAAGTTGTCCCATAGCATGAGTTTTGGAGTCTGAGGTTTGAGTCCTCATCGGCTGCAAAGAGCTGTGTGGTCATGGCCAAGTCACTTAGCCCATCCAGGTCTCAGTCTCCCCGTGTGTAAAATGGGAGTAAGGAGGGCTCAATTGTTCTAAGGATTAAATGCAACCAAGCTGGCAAAGTTTAAGCTCAGTGCCCACGTGTTAGCTGTTTATGGTGTGCCTGCTGTAGGCCAGGCCTGCCGCTGGAGACGCAGGCATTATGCTCCCTGCACATGACCCATACCCCATCTCCGCTACACGCGCCCTCGCTCAGGCGCGTGTCCCACTATGGACGCGGATAGCGATCATCCTTTCTGGCGGCATAAGTCCCGCCCCGTTTCCTTCCCCGGGCTTCTGTTGTCCAGGCCACCTTGGCGTTATCAAGGCTACCCGATCTTTACAGCCACCTCCCTCTGCACAGGCATCCAAATAGGAAATTCCGCTCTCAAGGAACCTTCTATCCATCCACCTGCCACCAACACGAACCTGCTGTCTTGTTCTCTGGCCTCTCTCCCTCTCAGTCCCCTTTTGCGCCCTCATTTTTCTGTCTAAAATAAAACGGACCGCTGCCCTTTTTATCGGTACTAAGTTTCAGGAGCAGAATATTTGTTAAACTGAGCAGAGCACAGCGCGCTGCCCCCGGGGCTGGGGCGGGCGCACGGGCCCTTATGTAAGGCCGGGCCTTCCCGGGGAAGAGCGAAGGCTCCGGGAAGGGAAGCACCGGCGGCGCGGCCCGGCCTGGAGGACAGTCCCCGGGGCGGGGAGTGGTGTGAGCCGCGGCGCCGCCAGCAAACTTTCCTCCTCTGAATTCTTGACCGAGAGCCTTGGAACCACATTCTGCCCAAATCTGTACACGCCGGAGCCAGGGAGCCGCCCGCCGCCGGGGGAGCGGAGTGGGGAAAGAGGGGTGGTGAGGGGAGCGGGGGGCAGGTGGGGGAGGGCGGAGGAGGTGGAAAGTAGAGGAGCGGAGGGGAGGAGGAGGGAGAGGAGCAGGGAGAGGTGGGGCGGGAAGGAGGGGGAAGGGGCAGACGAGGGATGTGGGAGGGGAGAGAAAGTGGAGGTGGGGGCGGGAAGGAGGAGGTGGGAGAGGGGAAAGCGGGGGAAGGGGGGAAGGTGGGGCGGGCGGAGGTGGGGGCAGAAAGTGGGGAAGAGCAGGGAGGGCGAGCGCCGCGGGTGGGCACGCGGCCCCGGGAGCGGCGGGCGGGCGAAGCAAGTTCCTTAGTTTCTCCCAAGCTCGGGAACTGTTGGACGGGCGGGAGCGCCGGGCTACCTGGAAGGCGTCTCCGGCTTTCGCGAGCGCCAAGGAGCTTTCCTGCAGCCGCTAAATAAATAAATAACCACTGACGCTCGCCCCGCCCAGGCCCGCCCATCCCCGCCCCGGCCAGCCCCGGACAGCACTGGCCGGCTCGGCTCAGCCCAGCTCCCTGGCCGCGGCGGCGGCGGTGGCTGCGGTGGCTCGGTGGCTGCGGTGGTGGCGGCGGCGGCGCAGGCAGGGCTGGGCGCTCGGGGAGCTCCGCGCGCGGGGCAGCTTCCCCGTGACCCGCGGCCGCGCAGCTCAGGGAACTCAGCTCCGTGAGGCTTCCGGGAGAGGGGAAAGGCTGTTCTCCTTTGATGCTGTTTGGTTTCACAGTGGAAAACTACAATTAAAAAAACATAGCCGTGAAAATAAGTGAGATTAGAACCTGCCGGCTTCACTTCCTGGAGGCTTTTTGTTGTGTCTTGAAACTAGGATCTTTGCGGGCCATCCCTGTAAGTGCCTTTTTAATCCATTCACACGGATGCTTGTGCGTCTCTGCCGCGTTTAACATCGGTCAGCGGGTGACACTGCGTTAATTTGCTCTGGTGATGATTTCTGCTTTGCTAGTTTAGCACTGCCTCGCTTGATGACACGTAATAAATGCACACACGTTGCAAAACTTAGGACACAGGGAGAGGCACCTTTTTAACTCTGCCATAAAATAGATAAGAAAATCTCTTCTAAAGCAATGCCAATATTGGGAAAATGGTTTATTATTTAGACTGTGGAGATATTAAAAACAACCAAACCTAATTAATTATTCATAGCCATTCTACATAAAGTAACATGATAAAATCATTAAATAATAGCAATGACAAAAAATTTGTTGTTCTAAACTTACTGTTTTAGAATGTTTATCGTGTCATATATAGTAAATCACATATCTAGTTTTTGTGCATGTGTGTCAGAGAGAGATAGACAGACATGGATAACTTCTGCTCTGAAACACAGCAGGTTTAAGGCTTCAGTACAGAGAAGTTCCATGTGGAAAATCTCCAAATACAATTACAATAAAGGAGATACAATACAGAGTGTTATTAAACTGGAGTTTCTTCCCCCAGAGAGTTTACTCTAGTTTCCTTTAAAATAAACTAGGGCTGGGTGTGGTGGCTCAACGCCTATAATCCCAGCACTTTGGGAGGCTGAGGCAGGGGGATCATTTGGATCCAGGAGTTCAAGAGCAGCCTGGGCAACATAGCGAAACTCTGTCTCTAAAAAATTACAATATTAGCCGGGCGTGGTGGTGCACACCTGTAGTCCCAGCTATTAGGGAGGCTGAGACGGGAGGATGGCTTGAGCCTGGGAAGTGGAGGTTGCAGTGAGCCAAGATAGCACCACTGCACTCCAGCCAGACCTTGTCTCAAAAAAATAAAATAAACTGAAAGGCCAGGGAATCATACATTTAAAATTGGCCAGTGCTCATTAAAGATCACTCAAAAACCAGAATTAGGCATCCTTACGGTGGGAAGGTGGGCAATAAAAAGACGCAATCCCAATTTACAAAAATTTGGCCTTCGGGCCACATCTGATACATTTGCATAAAATCAAAAGATGATGCAATGCATGTTTTCCTAAATTAAACCAGAAATAGTGGTAGGGATATACCTTCATGCCAGCAGATGCACAGACAGGTTCTGATGGAAACTGTTTTCACTAAACCATGTCCCAGTTACTTTATGTAGCTTAACGAGCTGGGATTTGTATGTTCCCAACTAGAGGGTGCATGCTGGAGCTCCATGGGCCTGAACTTGTCTTCCAGACCTGTTTGTTTGGCCTGCAGGGTGTAGTTTAAACTTTTGAATTAGTTATGGATATTTTGAAATTGTTATGGTTCACATGGAAAGCTGGACTTTAGGCTTCTCTGAAACATGAGAAGACCCGGCCACCCTGGGTGGGACTGTTGGTGGGAGCCAACAGCGGTGTTAGGTGTGAGGGTGACAGTCTGCACCTCTCCAGCTGTCTTCCCCCACCTCTGCCTTCACTCTGTTAAGGCACTTGTCCACTCTGCACATGTGAATTTTCTAAAAATTAGTCCTGGTTCAGACAAACCACTGCACCCAGGGCTTGGACGTCTTACTAGGATTATTAAAGTCATAGATGACTTTGACACTCTAGGATCTAGAATTATGTAATGTTAAAACCTCAAATCTCGATTTCTGGAGATTCATTTGGGCAGATTCAACCAAACAGAGGCTGAATGTACATTTCCTGAAGGCAGGCACAACATGATGTCCTGGTTTCCTGGATTCTGCATTCCCCTAAGGTGCCGTGAGATGTAGGAGAGTGTGTGGTCTCTGAAATTAAGCTCAGGAATTTGGATCCCCAATAGTTACTTGCCATTCAGTGTAAAGCAAGTTATATACTATCTCTGAGCTTGTTTCCTCAAACACAGATAGTTATAATCAAACTGCCTCTGTGGAGTATTGCATATTAAATTACTATATGTAAGTCTGCTCAAGAGTTTGCAGCAAATTTAAAATTAAATAAATAAATAAAATTACTATATGTGAAAGCATCTTGAACAGTACCTGGCCCACAGTGACCACCCAAAATAGTTGTTTCTCTTGCTCTTGGGATTTCAGTTTCTGGAGTGCAGTCAATCATAGCTCACTGCAGCGTCAACCTCCTGGGCTCAGTGATCTTCCTTCCCAGTCCCGCCTCCCGAGTAGCTAGGATTATAGGTGTATGCTACCATGCCCACCTAATTTTTAATTTTTTATTTGTAGATACCAGGTCTCACTATGTTGCCCAGGCTGGTCTTGAACTCCTGGCCTCAAGCAATCCTCCTACCTCAGCCTCCCAAAGTGCTAGGATTACAGGCATGAGCCACAGTGCCCAATTCTTGGATACCTGCTTTACATTACAGTGTCTGTTCTCTCCCTCAGGATTTTGATTCAAGAAGTCTCAATGGGGCCTGAGGGTTAACATTTTAACGTTTAATCCTGGGGGAGGAGTTCTCAGACCACACTCTGACAATGCCCATCCTGGATTGGCCACAGTTGCTCAATTAGATGAGTCAGAGAACAAAGAAATAGGCCCTGGCTGATTCCCTGGCTGGTCCTGGCCAGCATGCTGATCCTGCAGCTCCATTGGATGCACTGCTTGGCTCCCAATTGTCTACTTACCAGTTCATGCATATTTATTGAGCACCTACTAGAAACATAGTGAGGCAGGCACTTGAAGTAGTTCCTGTTCTCAGAGAGATTGGGAATGGAATACAAAGCCCAGGGCCTGGCATTGGGCTCCAGTCCCTCCCGTTCCTACCACTCACCATTCAATACCATCTCTAATGCCTTCTTCCCAAAGACAGTCACTCCTCCCCACCCAACGCCATGCATTCTCATGCCATATTACTGAGTCTTGGATAACAGTTACTTTTGCATTACATGCAGACACTTAACATAGTACTGGTTAGGTGTTCCTCACATACTTGTGGGACTTAATTTCCTTGGACAAATCTGTCTTCTGAAACTTCAGCTTATGTTTATTCACTTATCAAATATTTATGGGCCGGGCAGGGTTTTCACGCCTGTAATCCCAGCACTTTGGGAGGCCAAGGCAGGCAGATCACCTGAGGTCAGGAGTTTGAGACCAGCCTGGCCAACATGATGAAACCCGTCTCTGCTAAAAATAACAAAAATTAGCCGGGCGTGCCTGGAATCCCAGCTACTCCAGAGGCCAAAGCAGGAGAATCACTTGAACCTGGGAGGTGGATGTTGCAGCGAGCCAAGATTGCGCCATTGCACTCCAGCCTGGGTGATAAGAACAAAACTCTGTCAAAAAAAAAAAAAAAAAAAAAAAAAAAGGAAAGGGAGGGAAGGAAGGAAGGAAAGAAGGAAAGAAAGAAAAGAAAGGAAAGGAAAGGAAAGGAAAGGAAAGGGCCAGGCACAGTGGCTCACGCCTGTAATCCCAGCACTTTGGGAAGCCAAGGCTGGTGGGTCACCTGAGGTCAGGAGTTTGAGAACAGCGTGGCCAACATGGTGAAACCCCATATCTACTAAAAATACAAAAATTAGCCAGGCGTGGTGGTGGGCGCCTGTAATCCCAGCTACTCGGGAGGCTGAGGCAGGAGAATCATTTGAACCTGGGAGGCGGAGGTTGCAGTGAGCTGAGATCACGCCATTGAACTCGAGCTTGGGAGACAAGAGTGAAACTCCTCAAAAAAAAAAAAAAAAAAAAAAAAAAGTATGGATGCGAGTCAGGGCTTACACAAAAGTGAGGGGTTGGGAGGGGGAATGTATGGAGCACCTTCTATAAGCCAGACACTGGCGCAGAAGCTGGGGATACAGCAATGGACAAAATTACAATCCCTGCCCATATGGAGCTTTTAGTTGGGGAAGACAGGTCATATAAACATACTATTTTGAATTCTTACTTATTCAATCATTTTCTGTACCCTGACATCTGCTGCAATCTTATTTGCTCTCTGAATCCTAACTTATTTTCCTGCCAGATGGACTTCTTTCCTAGTCCTGGTCTACACAGCCTGTGCTTAGGTGGTGATTTTATTATCTGTAGCTAGAGAGCTCTCTGCATATACTGTTACATTTTGATTCAAAATGTCTGTATTTCTTCCAGGCTTTGATCAAAATCAACCATTCCTTTCCAAAATTCAGAAGCTTCCACAACAAGGTAACTTTTAAAAATGCAACTTGTATATTCTTTTCTTACAGAATATTGCAGAGAAGGCTTATTGAAGCCAAGTGACTGCTGTCCCATTTTTTGTTGTTCTAATACTACTTTTCTTTTTAAGCTCCTTAGCTCTTATGGCAAATATAAAAATAACTCTGACTACTTTGCATTCATATTCCGTAACTTATTTTGAGCAATGCCATTAATAATTTATTGTAAAAGATAATCTTACCTTTAAATATGTGATTTTTAAATAAGTTTTGCTGCCTTCTTACTGAAGTTTTCGTGTCGTTCTGGGTATAATACTTGTTCTACAGAAATTCAAGTCCAATTTTATAATTAAAATGACAGGTTTCAAGATATTAAATATTCTACAAAGTGAGTTATATCTGAAAATTCAGGTAAACAAGTATAATTTACATTCGTACTCTAAAGTGATAACTTTTTGTGAAAATGCCCCAAAATATATTATTTCTATCCCTTTGCATGAGTATATTTGTATATTTGACCTCTATTCATTATCTTCTTTGGCTCTCAGTTGATACATTTTATCATTTCCCATGTCTGAATTACTTCCTGTTGAGAACATGAACTGGATTAATAGAAATTCCTCAGAAAAAAAAATTCAAACACCAAGGATCTCACTTTGTGCTGTGAAATGCAAGATGAGCAATCTGATCTGGATATAATATCAGTCTTCAGTCAGGCAGCAGGTGAATATGCAGGTAGAATTATAATGTGTAAGGCCGGGTGCGGTGGCTCACGTCCGTAATCTGAGCACTTTGGGAGACCAACGCAGGCGGATCACTTGAGGTCAGGAGTTTGAGACTAGCACGGCCAACATGGTGAAACCTCGCCTCTGCTAAAAATACAAAAAAAAGTTAGCTGGGCATGGTGGCACGTGCCTGTAATCCCAGCCACTTGGGAGGCCCAGGCAAGAGAATGGCTTGAACCCAGGAGGCGGAGGTTGCAGTGAGCCGAGATGGCGCCACTGCAATCCAGCCCCGGCAACAGAGCGAGGCTCTGGCTCTAGAAAAAAAAAAAAAAAGAATTATAATGTGTAGGATTGTGGATGATCACTCTAATCAACCAGTGGGCAAGTTGCTTTGCTCAGCGTAAGTTCAAACTGCCACATCAGAACGTTATTTGTGTATACATATGCAACCATTGAAAGTGGCCGTTACCACGATGCATTCTGGGAAAGGAGCAGCACCAAATCCAAGATGGCGGCCAGCAGGAGGCTGATGAAGGAGCTTGAAGAAATCCGCAAATGTGGAATGGAAAACTTCCGTAACATCCAGGTTGATGAAGCTAATTTATTGACTTGGCAAGGGCTTATTGTTCCTGACAACCCTCCGTATAATAAGGGGGCCTTCAGAATCGAAATCAACTTTCCAGCAGAGTACCCATTCAAACCACCGAGGATTACATTTAAAACAAAGATCTATCACCCGAACATCGACGAAAAGGGGCAGGTCTGTCTGCCAGTAATTAGTGCTGAAAACTGGAAGCCAGCAACCAAAACCGACCAAGTAATCCAGTCCCTCATAGCACTGGTGAATGACCCACAGCCCGAGCACCCGCTTCGGGCTGACCTAGCTGAAGAATACTCTAAAGACCGTAAAAAATTCTGTAAGAATGCTGAAGAGTTTACAAAGAAATATGGGGAAAAGCGACCTGTGGACTAAAATCTGCCACGATTGATTCCAGCAAGTGTGAGCAGAGACCGACCCCCTGTAGTACATTCAGACACCTCGCAAAGAAGGACTCTGTGGAAATCGACGTGCCACCGCCTGGCGTTCGCTTGCAGCAGTTACTGACTTTCTACAGTTTTCTTAATTAAAAGTGGTCTAGGTAACCTGTAAAGAAAGGATTAAAAATTTAAGATGTTCTAAAAAAAAAAAAAAAAGTGGCCATTAATAGACGGAACTATACATTGGACTAGTTGGTGTTTTAAAAGCATAAAATCTGGCTACCCTAACAGGATAAGAGTTCAGACAGCAGGATGTTGACACAGGGTCCTACCAGAACCCAGGGTTTACTTAGAGAACATAAAAGAAGAGAGATTGTATGCTCTATTCCTTGCTTTTTTTTTTTTTTTTTTTTTTTGGTGGATGTAGATAGGAAATGGGATGAGAGTGGCCACAGGAATTCGTATTGGTCGTGGGAAATCCATTTTTGTTTTAATTGATGTTTCCTGTTGAACTGACATTTAGATTGAAATACCTGCGAGCCAGGTTCCATGGCTCACACCTGTAATCCCATCACTTTGGGAAGCTGAGGTGGGTGGATCACCTGAGGTCAGGAGTTTGAGACCAGCCTGGCCAACGTGGTGAAACCCCATCTCTACTAAAAATAAAATAAATAAATAAATAAAATTAGTCGGGTGTGGTGGTAGGCTCCTGTAATCCCAGCTACTCAGGAGGCTGAGGCAGGAGAATCATTTGAACCCTGGAGGCAGAGGCTGCAGTGAGCCCAGATTGTGCCATTGCACTCCAGCCTGGGCAACAAGAGCAAAACTCTGTCCCCCCACCCCATCCCAAAAAAACTGACTGAAATACCTGGAAGGCACACCATAATTGGGGTGTCTTTAGGCTGAAATGGAGACAACAGAAAGTGAGGTGGCTTGGAGGGACTCAGATGGCACTGGTAAAGGAAATGAAACAAATGCAAATTTCACAGACATAAAAGTAGCTTTGCCACCTCTCATTTTGGCTGGGCTGCTCTGAAGTGCTGCATCTTTTATCGTGTCTAGGCTCTCATCCTTAATGACATTTTCATATTCTCCATCCCCATCCCCCACCGCCTCTCCAGTAAGGCCTTTTTGACAAGCTGCACTTCCCTGCTTTAGTAATTGGTGATAAGATTTGTTCTGTAGAACATATACATAGAGGATTGTTCACTCTCCTCCTTTTATGAAATAATTTTTAGAAATTGAGCTGTTAAAGGTTGTGTTTGAACACATTTTTTTGGAACAAGAACTTTAATTAAAGGATCAAAAAACCCAAGCTCTTGCTTTTGAATAACTGAAGCCAGTGTCTACAATTTCTCATATCTCAAATCTGTAGAAACTAGTTGTGTGATTCCAGCGGTGCATGGGACCCCTTGGGTGTCTGAAGAGAAGGGTGTGGGAGGGAGAGCCGCACCTCTGCAGTCTTGCTCTGCTGGTGTAGTAGGCAGCTGTCCACCCCCACCCCACCCTGCACTTCAGGCTCTGGAGTCAGCAGATGAAGCATTTTCTAAATTATATTTTAAGTATATGTTTTAAACTTGTCAAAAAGATAAATCAATCTATAGAAACTATTATCAATCTAGCTTCTTTTACCTTCAACTTGTAAAGAAAGTTTGCCTTCTTGAGTTCTTTTTGTCATGTGCAGTAGGAGTGGCTCGTGTGAGTATCATCAGTGAAGGGAAACCCACACATCTTGGTGAGCAATGAGAAATCACCATGTTAAAATTCCAGGGATTTTCTTCTCTGGTCATTGTCATAGCCGGTGTCTTCATGGAAGACATATTTTCATTTCATTACCATATTTGATGCCCAAGTATTTAATAATCGTTTATGACTACTAAACTTCTGGGGATCTTAGAATTTAACTGGCTCTAGAAAGTGGCAGAGAAACCTACACATGATTCCATGTCCTAATCCATAAGACATGAGTGATACAAGCTGAGGAGGGAAGGTGAGTCACTCCTCCTGTTAGTCTGGGGGAATGTGTATGAGTCATTTTGTGCTTCTTTTTTTCTTTTATTTTTAGCATTTTTAATAAAGTACCAAACAAAGAGTTGTCTGGTTTTTGTTTTGGAGAGTGAGGGCTACTGGTGAGGGTAAATTTCTGAACTACCCGGGAGAATGTAGTCAGGAACCTCCCAGCAGGATCAGAGAGGAGCCATCAGCTGGAGGGAGAGGGGAAAGGATCAGGTAAGGTAAGGGAACTAGGATTGCTTAACATGCAAGGGGTAAAGTAGAACCAAAGAGAATTTTTGTGCCCCAACAGGAGCAGGGAAATCTGAGAAGATGCCAACCAACTTCTAAGATTATTTTATTGATTCAGAGAAAAATGCAAATTTCAACCACAGCTAAACAATAAAAAGGGAAACTTTTCATTTGGAACCAATAGTTATCATGAGTTGATTAAAAACATGAGCTGGCCTAAAGGTGATATCCTAAACTTCTGGAGTGTGGCAAGTGATTGTTAAATTGCCTTAATTCTCTACCTAACATTTTTCTACAATGCAAACATCTAAGAAAAGACTGAAAAAGTGGTAACCCAGATATTTGAAGTCTGCTTTCACCCAAATATGAGAACATTTTTAAATGTCAGGTGGGCAATGGTGTTGGTCTTGCTCCTCCAGGGCATTCGTCTTGCAGGGACGCTGTTGGGGTGCAGGTGGGGTGGTCATGAGGACACAGACCTGCTCTATGAAATCAATTTCCAAAGCTTGAGCTCACTTCCAAAAACGCTTCTCAAGCATGATGATAACCAACTATAGATTTATCCTGATGGAATAATCTTTCTACAAGCTTTTATGTTCACTGTGTTGGCTTGTGGTAGCTAGTGAAAACTGGGTGATTTCCTCCCCTAATCTAGAGGCTGACCATTTAGAAACACAGCAGAAGAGGTTTCCAAAATGAATAAATATCTCTTGCTGTTTGAAAAGTGAACCTTCTAACAGATGAAGAAGCTGCCCAGGCAGGTATTCTGAGTCACTGTGTGATTCTGGACATGCCATTCGACCTTTCTCCCGGCTTCAGTGAAGTTAATGTTTTTCCTCCCACTGACTCGTGATGGTGCCTTGGGGACACAAGAAATGAATGTTAGAAAGTCCAGAGCAAATTTCTAAAATGCCACAGGAAGAATCAGGTAAAAAACACTCTTTTGTGAAATGTAGCTGCTGTGTAAAAGGCACATGGCACACAGCCTTCCTGGCTCAGGGACAAAAATATTCATCTTTCTATAATTCAGAACCAAAAGCGGAACAATACCATGGAAGGTTTTAGGAAGGGAAGCAGAGTGTCCTTTTTACACCAATGAGGTGAGTCATGTTCTTTTCTGATGTCTCTGGGAAAGATGTGATCAACATAAGATGTTTTATTGCCGATGCCTAGGTAAAGCAATCTCAGTATTCATGTCTCAGAAACGTGTCTTCAGATTCAGTTTCACCTCTCTGAAAATGAGCTCTCCTATGGGAAGGTTTGGTTACTAGTATAATTACAGGCTTCTGAGGGTGCCCTGGCTGTGTCTTTTGTCCATTCCCAACTGTTGCTCCTTCTTTAAAATATACATATGTTACACTTCTGCCTGATCTCTTGACAGTGCTGACGACAATGCCTTTTCCTACTGGTGGGCCACATGCATCAAACAGTTTCACAACATATGGTTGTCAGAAGGGCCATCTATGAAGCAGCATATATACCAGCACTTAATGTTAGCATCTCTCACCACTTAGTGAACGAATTTAGTCACAAGTCAGGCTGGGATTCTAATTTTTTAATTATGTATTTACTTACTTTACAGACAGGGTGTCTGTTGCACAGGCTGGAGTGCAGTGCAGTGGCACGATCATAGCTCACTGTAACCTTGAGCTCCTGGGTTCAAACGATCCTTCTGCCTCAGCCTCCAGAGCAGCTGGAACTACAGGCACGTGCCACCATGCTGGCTAATTTATTTTAAACATTTTTTGTAGAGACAGGGTCTCACTATATTGTCCAGGCTGGTCTCGAACTTCCGGCCTCAAGTGATCATCCTGCCTCAGCCTCCCAAAGCACTAGGATTACAGATGTGAGCCACTGTGCCCACCCCAGGCTGGGATTCTAAAGATAGGCAGGCAAGGGCTTTTGTTAGAAGGAAATTGTCTAAAATTTCAGCAAGCAAACATGTGTTTTTTCTTGATGAGGACACCATACAACACACATCTCCACTAATGCAAGACACTTGGAAACGGGCTTTGCCAGAGATATTCCACAAGAGGTGAGACGCTAAGACAGCTAGTTTACTGGCCTCAGCAGTAAGCAAGAGAAATAGGTCAACATTTCAGAATGACATAGAATTCTGAGGAATTCATGAGGTACAGAGACTCATGCCCACGTCACCTGCTAAAGTTCAAAGGATACACCTTTACACGTGGGAAGATGCTATGCAGTGACTATTAGAAAAGGATAGAAAAGTTTAAAAGGGTTTTTTGTTTTCTGTTTTTTTGTTTGGTTGATTTTTTGGACTCACCAAAGTAGCCACTAGACCATCAAGTTTGCGAGACACGACTTCATAAAACACAAATGTCTGTAATCCCAGCACTTTGAGAAGCCAAGGTGGATGGATCACTTGAGTGTAGGAGTTCAAGACTAGCCTGGGCAACATAGTGAGACCCTCATCTCTATAAAAAATACAAAAAGAGTTTGCCAGCTGTGGTGGCACATGCCTGTGGTCCCAACTGCTTGAGAGGCTGAGGTGAGAAGATCACTTGAGCCTGGGAGGTTGAGGCTGCAGTGAACTGTGATTATGCCACTATATCCTAGCCTGGATGACAGAGCAAGACCTCATCTCAAAAGAAGAAAAAAAAAAAAGAAGAAAAAAGAAAACACAAATGCTTGCTTGTGTGTTAAGATACTCTTCTATTCCCATGAAAAGCTTGGAGAGGCTAGGCGCGGTGGCTCATGCCTGTAATCCCAGCACTTTGGGAGTCTGAGGCGGGTGGATCACGAGGTCAGCAGTTCAAGACTAGCCTGGCCAAGATGGTGAAACCCCGTCTCTACTAAAAATACAATGATTAGCTGGGTGCGGTGGCAGGCACTTGTAGTCCCAGCTATTTGTGAGGCTGAGGCAGGAGAATCACTTGAACTGGGGAGGCGGAGGTTGCAGTGAGCCGAGATCATGCCACTGCACTCTAGCCTGGGTGACAGAGCAAGACTCCATCTCAAAAAAAAATAAAAAGAAAAGCTCGGAGAACCAGAAATTTAATTTGTTTACTCTTTCATTAAGTTGTGCAGCAAACTTCATTGAACACCTCCAATGACAAAAAGCTGCACTTGGGCCTGGAGATACAACTATAAAGGGGACCCACACCCTGCCTTTGAGGAGCCTCCAACCCTTACCCCACTTTAGGCTCTGCATATGTAGTTTCAGGCTAATTTGCACAACTGGACCAGCTATTTGGAACATGAGAATCAGAGAGAAGTGGTTTCTTGAACTCATCAATAACCAATTATCACTAAAAATTCTCTGCCTAGATATGAGAGTATTCCGTGACCTATTTCAAAAACCTCATTTAAAAATATACTTGGTGGCCTGGTGCAGTGACTCACACCTGTAATCCCAGCACTTTGGGAGGCTGAGGTGGGAGGACCACTTGAGGCCAGGAGTTCAAGACCAGCCTGGACAATATAGCAAAACCCCATCTCTAAAAACACTGAAAAAAAAAAAAAAAAAAGTTAGCGAGGCCTAGTGGTGCATGCCTATGGTCCCAGCTACTCAGGAGGCTAAGGCAGGAGCATCACTGGAACCCAGGAATTGGAGGCTGCATTGAACTATGATGGCACCACTGCACTCCAGCCTAGGCAAAAGAGAGACACATTGTCTTTGGAAAAAAACAAAAACCACCACCACCACCACCACCACCAACAAACTCAGAAAACAAAAGTAAAACAATGGACTGTTTTATCCTAAAGGGAGGTAATATTCCTGAACGCCCACATATTTTGGGATATCCACAACAGTAGAGCAGAAAAGGTGAGGTTAAAGAGAGATGCTTGTTGGGGCCTGTTCTTTTCCATCATTTCAGAACCAACTTGTTTTCTCTGTATTTGAGAAGTATTCGAGGCCATCACCCCCAAGAGGTCAAAGAGGCCAATCTAGCTGTAATGGAGTCCCACAGACTCACATAATCAGATAGACTTGGTTTTGTTGTATTTTTGGGGGGGTTTTGTTGTTGTTGTTGTTTGTTTGTTTTCTCAGGACTAAGTCTCACTCTGTCACCCAGGCTGGAGTGCAGTGGCACGATCTCGGCTCACTGCAACTTCCACCTCCCGAGTTCAAGCAATTCTCTTGCCTCAGCCTCCTGAGTAGCTGGGATTGCAGGCGTGAGCCACCACGCCTGGCTAATTTTTCTATTTTTGGTAGAGACAGAGTTTCACCATGTTGGCCAGGCTGGTCTCAATCTTCTGACCTCAAATGGTCTGCCTGCCTCGGCCTCCCAAAGCACTGAGATTACAGACGTGAGCCACCATACCTGGCCAGACTTAGTTTTTATAGAAGGGTAAAAAGCCTTACAGATAATGTGGCTGGCCAGAGCCTGGATATGGAGGCAAAATTTCAGTTTCGGAATGACCCATCTGACATGTCCCCTTACTTGTTTGGGCCCCAGGTTACTCACTTGTGAAATGAAGGCATTATGCTGGATGATGTCTGAAGTCCCTTCTCACATTCCATTATTACATGACAACAGTGGCATTCTTAGCATGTTTTGCGATTTTAATTCGTTGATTAGGTATTTCATCAAGGACCAAAGTTGCTTCAATGCTAAGATTAGAACAATTTTAGTAAGCTTCAAAGTTAATAATTAATGCAAATAAATGAGCCATTTCACACCTCTACAGGTATGCTCTCCTTTCCAACTCTGCACAGAAGAAATAATAGCAAACGGCAATGAATTAATTCCCAAGCAAAGATTACTTCTGGCAATTAGGAAAGACAGACTCTTTTCTGTTTATATATACCTATGCTGTATTTAAATATGTGTTCACATTTATAAATATATATGTACCATTTTTCGTTAAATGTAAATATTCCCAAATAATATTATGATGTTAACACCTATAATATTTGTTGAGCACATACTGTTGAGGACTTCATAGACATTATCAATGATTTCTTATTTTCATTTATTTCTTCTGTTTCCACTCTTAATGCCACAAATGATTTCTCAAAATATGGAGATTTACAAAGTTTATTGTAAACATTTTATCTAGCAGGCACAGATGTTATCAGAGTGTAAGGAAATGACAATTCCTAAAAAATACTCTCAATTTATCTGAACTTTTGCTAATGAACTTTCTAGAAATGTATTCATTTGAGCATGTTTATCTGGGGACACGGATTTTGTCTCCACCAAAACTTTCCTCTTTTGGACAGAGAGAAAAAAATCTTGGAGATTATGGAGGACGGGAGACATTGCCATCCCTAGAGAGATCAGAAAATTTAAAAAATCTCAGTCAGTCTCAAGGAAAATTTCCTGGCAATGAGGTTTATATTTGATAAGTTGTGATATTTGAACTACATGCTCTGGAAACAGTTATAAAATAAATTTTCACATCACTGAGACAAGTTAGGTGTGGTTCTTTCAATCTGGACCATATCAGAATTCATACTGGAGCTGAAATTTCTTAGAACCAATAATTTCCATCTCCTTTGCTAATGCAGAACTCCCAGAGCAGTGAGGAAACACTTAATAGCATAAGGGTTTCGTATTATGATGATTATAAGGCTACATGTTTTCCCAAAATGTACAAATACAATATGCCATGTTTTCTTTACTCATATGCCTCCATATGGAAAGCAGAAATAAAAATTGTTTACTTTGGTGACAACAAATGCCATTCTCTTGCTTAGCTGGCTTTTGATATCCTTCAGCCAAACACGCAGCCTCTCAAGATACCAGAATCTGGCCGGGCACGGTGGCGCACGCCTGTAGTCCCAGCACTTTGGGAAGCCAAGGCGGGCAGATCACCTGAGGTCAGGAGTTCCAGACCAGCCTGGCCGACATGCTGAAACCCCATCTCTTCTAAGAATACACAAAAATTAGCCAGGCATGGTGGTTGGCACCTGTAAGCCCAGCTGCTTGGGAGGCTGAGGCAGGAGAATGGCTTGAACCTGGGAAGCAGAGGTTGCAGTGAGCAAAGATTGCACCACTGCACTCCAACCTGGGCAACTGAGTGAGACTTCGTCTCAAAAAAAAGAAAAAAAAAAGGCCGGGCATGGTGGCTCACGCCTATAATCCCAGCACTTTGGGAGGCCAAGGCAGGTGGATCACGAGGTCAGGAGATTGAGACCATCCTGGCTAACACAGTGAAACCCCGTCTCGACTAAAAATACGAAAAATTAGCTGGGCATGGTAGCAGGTGCCTGTAGTCCCAGCTACTCGGGAGGCTGGGGCAGGAGAATGGTGTGAACCCTGGAGGCGGAGCTTGCAGTGAGCCGAGATCGTGCCACTGCACTCCAGCCTGGGCGACAGAGCGAGACTCCGTCTCAAAAAAAAAAAAAAAAAAAAAGATACCAGGTCTGTTTTAAATACAATAATGAGTTTCTCACTCCCAGCCTCCTTTTTCTCTCTGTTCCTTTTTAAATGACTCCATTGTTAAATAAGAAATGGATAATGTCAGCTTTCCCAATGGCACTAGTAGTATTTGTTGCTATTTCATAAGTAATTTAGGAAAGCAACTGAAGCATAAAGAAGCTAATTATTTATTACTGTCTTCTCCTCTACTGGATATCACTATAATCTTTAATATTAATGTCTTTCTTACAAGTGTAAGGTTGGAAAATTGAAGTCAGTGAGTTTCATTGATAAATTAAGCAGCTATGAAATGTTATCAGGTGACTAGCTGATCCTGATTTTATCATCAAACTAAAACAGTGCTTTGCTTAATGCATGCATTATCTAAATATTTAATCTAAGTGTGTGTTGATGTATTCTTAATTGTTGTAACACCTTCTTTAAGCGAATCTCTTTTAGGGTCATAAGCAGTTTGAGCTGGTTCTTATAAGTCAAGTGCAACCTTACCAATCAACTGTTCGATAACCAGTGTGGTATGGACAAGACAGACTGAGCCAGGACAGAGCAATAGCCTGAGTGATGGAAGCTGTGCTCAGAAGCCAGCCTAGCCAGAGCTGGCAATTCAGGCAATTCACAGGATAACGCAAAAGCCACAATCTGGGAGCCTAGAATCAGAAGAGAGGTGTCTGATGTGGATATTGTCGGAAAGTATGTGCATCGTACAGCCAGAGTATGTCAGAAGAAACATGGTTCTAGTACGTGGCTCTTCAAACTCTACACGGTGCAGGCAGAGATCATTAAGCAAATATATGTCAGAAAGGACAGGAAGCTCCTTGCCTGGTTCAGCTACCACCTCTCTGTAAAGAGGGGTGCATAAAACCCACACAGATAACCCACCTCTACCCACCCATAGAGCATCCTCACTCTAGGAGCATGAAAATACCTAAAGGTTTTCAAGTCTCTCAATGGCCTTGTGAAAATTAGCCTAAAATCACATGTGCAGAGGCTAAAGATGCGAACCATTTTCTCAAATGAGCACCGCATCTTTTCCATTGTTCTGGAATTGGTGACACTACCATCATCCTCTTGATTCCTGTGGAATCTTCTTGGACCCTGCCCTTATGGTCCATTTTGCCTGCCCCACGCTGACCCAGCCCCAGTGAGTGTTCTACCTCCAATGGCCGGGACACCACAGAACACGCTGCCTAAAGCACCATTTTTTTTTTTTTTTTAATTGTTTGAGACAGGGTGTCACTCTGTTGCCCAGGCTGGAGTGCAGTGTCACAATCTCAGTTCACTGCAGCCTTGACCTCTCAGGCTCAAAGGATTCTCCCACCTAAGCTTCCTGAGTAGCTGGGACTATAGGCACACCACCATGCCTGGCTAATTTTTTTTTTTTTTTTTTAATGTTTTGTAGAGATGAGGTTTTGGCATGTTTCTCAGGATGGTCTTGAACTCGTGGGCTCAAGTGATCAACCCTCCTTGGCCTCCCAAAGTTCTGGGACTACAGACATCTATAGACACGAGCCACAGCACCCAGCTTTTTTTTTTTTTTTTTTTCTGAGACAGGGTCTTGCTCTGTTGCCTGTGCTAGAGTGCAGTGGTATGAACTCAGTTCACTACATCCTTGACCTCCTGGTCTCAGGCAATCTTCCCACCTCTGCCTCCTGACTAATACAAAAAAATTAGCCATGTGCAGTGGCATGCACCTGTAGTCCCAGCTGAAGGCTGAGGCACAAGAATCTCTTGAACCTAGGAGGCGGAGGTTGCAGTGAGCCGAGATCACACCACTGCACTCCAGTCTGGGTGACAGAAAGACTCTGTTTCAAAAATAAATAAATAAATAAAAGAGGAAATTAAATTAAAATAACTTTTGTATGCTCCCCATGTTCTAATGATGTCATTTTTTTTGCCCCTTATAAATACATACTTAATAAACAAATAACTTATTCTGCAGTGGAGAAAATAAACCGTACACATATAATTGCCTGATTACTGTTTTATATTTTAGAGTCTGGAGACAAGTGGTGGTTTCTGTTTTGTCCAACTATGGATACACAGCAGAAAGGTTTGCTCTGCTCAACTGGTTAAAGTAGCACCTGATGCCCCAGGTCCATGGCCAGATGCAGCACTCTGGGCAACAAGGGCCAGGGCTTTTTCTAATCTAGCATTTCATGCCTCCCACGGAAAATGTTGACAGGAAGTTGATAGAGCCTGAGAGTGCTACCTCACTTGTGATTCATCTGATGGATCAGTGTGACCTGAAGCACTAAGTTAACCAACAGGCTCATTAATTTTTAAAAGAGGTGGTTAGTAATAAACCAACAGTGGTGTACAAAGCCAATAGCAACCTACACACCTTCAAAAGTCCCCAGAATGAGATCAAAGGACAAGGCAGCATCCGTTTCATTCCAACAATAGCATTTTGATTTAACATCTACTTTGTTGGCAAATGTGCAGGAATTAAATGATGTGTATTCCTATAGTAATTTATATCCTAAATTACACTGAAAAGCCTAGTTGGTGTCCAACAAATTCAATTTCCTTTAGACTGTAGCTATATTAGTTTGAAGAATCAAGTTTTTACTGGATGAACCGATCAAATACATCGAAAAGTATCAGCATTTTAATGGAATATCCATTATCTAAGACCGGGTATGGTGGCTCACACCTGTAATCTCAGCACTTTGGGAGGCCGAGGTGGGCGGATCATGAGGTCAGGAGTTCGAGACCAGCCTGGCCAATATGGTGAAACCCCATCTCTACTGAAAATAGAAAAATTAGCCGGGCAAGGTGGTGCACATCTCTAATCCCAGCTACTCAGGAAGCTGGGGCAGTGAGAATCACTCGAACCTGGGAGGCAGAGGTTGCAGTAAGTTGAAATCACACCATTGCACTCCAGCCTAGGCAATAGAGTGAGACTCCATCTCAAAAATAAAAATAAATAAATAAATAATGCATGCCTAATGTATCATAATGGTTCAAAATACCCACAAGCATAGCTGGTTCTCAATGAATTTAATTTACTTGAGCTTGTGGCCATATGATCTTAAGGAATCAAACTTTTTGCTTAATTAGTCAAATCAGCCAAAACTTATAAATTCAGTGAAAACAATAGTTGCTTGGCTAATTTGAGTGACTAATGCAGCAAAGTGAGTCAAATTATTAGCTCAAAATACATACTGCCTTAATTTGATCTGAACTATAAATATCTGCTTTGCCTTTTTGGTTAGGACAACACCAAAAAGCATTAGTTTCCAAACTTAGCTGAGCATTAAGAATCACCAGGAATGCTTTTAAAACTTCCAAAGCACAAGCCACACCCAGACCAAGTCCAGCAGAATCCCTTGGGTGAACCCAGGCATCAATCCCCTGGATGATTCCAATGTTCAGAATTCAAGAAATTCCTTGAGATCAGGAATTCAAGACCAGACTGGGCAACATAGCGAGATCCCATCTCAAAAAAAAAAGCAATAGCTAACAATGTATTAAGCTGTTACCAAATGCCAAGCAAAATGGCAGGCATTTTCCATTGATTATTTTATTCTCACACATCAGTGAAACCTTATAAAGTCAGTATGACTGTGCCCATTTGACAAATGGAGAAATTGAGGCACAGGAGGTTGGGTACTTGCCCAAGGATACCCAAACTAGCAAGTGGTCAAGTGAGAGTCGTCACAAATGCAGTGACTCCAAAGCTTTAACTTGAATTATTTCTTAAAACCAGTGACTTAAAACTCAGTGCTGCTTTAGGTCTTTGTACTTCTTTATCTTATCTCTTGAGGGCATTGGTTTGTTTCACTTTTGTTTCTGGATGCCAACGCCTCTCCAAATAGCACACAAAAGCAATTTCTCATGCCCCTGGGAGAGAGGTAGGCGTGGCTTTATGGATATGATAGGCAGAGGACTTAATATTCTGCATTAAGATCTCCTTCTCTCTCAAGGGAATTTCTGGCAGACTTAAAGCACTGTAGGCAACAGAAAGGAAACCTGAAACGCAACATCCACCTGGAAGACACATACATATTTGCTGAAGCGTGTTTCAAATTTAATTGAAAAAGAAGAAGAATATAATTTGTGCTTCTCATTCACTGCAAATCTTATTTCATAAAGTCTTCAGTGTTGACCTGTCAACCTGTATGGGTTGTTTAAAAAGTTGTGTGTGTATATATATATATATATATATATATTTTTTTTTTTTTTTTTTTTTTAAGGCAGACCACTTAAGTATCATGTATTACTGAATACCAGCTGAATTATTTTGTTGTTGTTGTTTCGAGACAGTCTTGCTCTGTTGCCCAGGCTGGAGTGCAGGGGCCTGATCATGGTTCACTGCAACCTCGACCTCCTGAGCTCAAACGATCCTTCCACCTCAGCCTCCTCAGTAGCTGGGACTACAGGCGTGCACCATCAAGCCCAGCTATTTTTCAAAAAATTTTTTTGTAGAGATGGAGATCTCACTTTGTTGCCCAGGTTGGTCTCAAACTCCTAGCCTCAAGCAATCCTCTCACCTCAGCCTCCCAAGGTTCTGGGATGATAGGTGTGAGCCATTGCATCTGGCCCACCAGCTACATTATTAATATTTAAATTATAAACATTACAATTTTTTGCTGCAGAACAAAAATGAAAAGAAGAAAGATGAAAATACAGTACAACGTCACGGTCATCTGCACCAGTTTCCTGGGTACAGCTCTGCTGCTGTACGCTCATTTCTTAATCAGGTTTTCTCTCTCTTTTTCACATTAAAAGCTGAGAGAGGAGCTAAAACTGCCCTGAGAAGCTCCCCCAGGACCCTGGCTGACCATCAGGGGAATGGGGCCTACCTCAGCAGTCTAGTTTCTTCATTCAGCCCTCTTGCCTCAGGAGAGCAGTTTGTCTCACTCAGAGGAAGCAGTGGCCGCTCTATCCCATACCCCGTCAGACCGTTTCCCATGGGAGACGACCTAGGGTGTGTGCTCAGGGTTCCAGTTTCTGTGGCGTTGAGTGGGTCCAGTACTCCTTTCCACACCAGGCTGAACCCCAAGGAACCCTAAGGAAGAAGATGTGCCTGGGATTGCACATAGACCGGGGCCCCATCTCTGTGCCCCCCTGTGTGTGGCAGGGCAAGGACATGCATTTTAAATACCTTTCAGGCTATGCTTCCTTTTTTTGGCATACTCTAACTCCAACGTTTCTTCTGTAAGTATCATCATTTATTTTACTAAAATCTACATTTCCCAATCCAGGTGTTAGGAAGGTACTGTGCTGCTTTGGGGCTTTCGGTCTGGCAACATCTATAAACAATGCAATAGTGAGTCTAGTCAGTTTCACGGTCTCATGTCTGAATCTTTTTTTTTTTTTTTTAAGACAGAGTCTCACTCTTTGTCTCAGCCTCCCGAGTAGCTGGGATTACAGGCGCCCGCCACCATGCCCAGCTAATTTTTGTATTTTTAGTAGAGACCAGGTTTCACCATGTTGGCCAGGCTGGTCTCGAACACCTGAGCTCAGGTGATCTGCCCACCTCGGCCTCCCAAAGTGCTGGGATTACAGGCGTGAGTCACTGCACCTGGCCTTTTTTTTTTTTTTCTTTTTCTTTTCCGAGACAGAGTCTGGCTCTCTGCCCCAGGCTGGAGTGCAGTGGGGCGATATCTCGGCTCACTGCAACCACTGCCCCCGCCAGTTCATGTGATTCTCCTGCCTCAGCCTCCCGAGTAACTGGGATTACAGGTGTGCACCACCACACGCGGCTAATTTTTGTATTTTTAGTAGAGATAGGGTTTCACCACGTTGGCCAGGCCGGTCTCCAATTCCTGACCTCAGGAGATCCGCCCACCTCGGGCCTCTCAAAGTGCTGGGATTACAGGCGGGAGTCACCACACCTGGCCTAGGCTTCCTTCTTTAAAGACCAAATTCCAGTAGGGGTCTGGAAGTAATCCTCATCTTTTCGCGTTGAGGAGTGTGGCCAGAGGAGGTGAGTCTTGTGTACGTAGCAAAGAGCACAGGAGGGAAAAAATAGTCCGGAGATACCGTAAAAGGACTAAGAGAACCAGAAGGAAAAGGCCAGGCTCCAGGAGCACAGAGGCTGGGTGGATTCCTGCTTCCCTGTGACTCCGCTGTGTTCAGGCGGGGCAGTCACTTCCTTCACCTCAGTGTCCCTGTTTGTGCAAATGAGGTGATTATTGGTGCCGACCTACTTCGCAGGCAGTTTTGAAGAGAAGTGGTAAACACTGAAGGGCGCACACTCTCCTTCCCCACCCGCCCTCGCTCCCCACGTGCGCACCCAGAAGGAAATAAAAGCCGTGATTTGCACCGGCGGGTCGGCCCGCCTCGTCTAGGGTTCCGCTGAGCTGCTCACAAGGGTGTGCGGAGGCCCGCGGCCGGCCCTGGCCCCTGTGGTGGCAGCAGCTGGCTGGCTTCCCGGGCGGCTACCTCCAGCTGCAGCTGTCGGTGCTATTTGCAGCTCTCCACATCCTGAGAGCCGGACGCCGAGGACCGCTCCCTGGAGGGCGTGAGTAAAATGCAGCAGCGGAGCGGTGAGGAGGAGATTACTGGAAAAACTGGGAGCGGAGTCAGGCTAGTTCTGGAGCAGGGAGAGGCCTGGGAAGTTGCGAAACGTTGACCTGCAGGGTCCTGAGGAACTGTCGGCCTGGGCTGCCCGCGTGGGTCACTGAACATTAATCAGCCACCCGTCCTCGTCCAGGCCAACTGAAATAGAGTCAGCAGGCTGCATGACGAATACGGTTTGAAAGGGAACGAACTTCGTCCTATTCTCTCCTTGGAAAGGCCTTTCCAGCCTCTCGAACTCCCCCCTGTCTCATTACCCCGTTGTGTTATCTCTGTGGGCCTGCGCAGCACCTGAAATGATCTGGCTTAGGTATGTGTGTGCTTGTTCATTGTTTTGTCTTCTCCGTGAAAATCTAAGCTCCTAGAAACTTGTGAGGGAGGCAATGGGTCTGCTTTGTTTACCTCTGCATCTCCAGGGCCCAGTACAATGCCCAGCTCGTTTGTAAATGAGTGAAGGAGTCCCCTACTAGCAGGCTGCCTACTCATCAATCAAGTCGCTGGCGGGTTTCTCACTTTTACCTTTGGTAAAAGGTTGTCTTCCACCTACGGGGAGGAATTGGATCTATTTGAGGGTAAGGAAATTCATCCTCCCTGGGTTTATGTGTTTTCCAACCCATTGCACAGAGTCTGACAAAATATTAATGGTCTTCACTGTTTCTTTTGATGATGTCTGCCACTTGTCACTATTTAAGGTAATCTCATGTCATTTAAAGAAAGTAAAATTAGGGGCTGGGCGCAGTGGCTCATGCCTGTAATCCCAGCACTTTGGGAGGCTGAGGTGAGCGGATCACCTGAGGTCAGGAGTTCGAGACCAACCTGGCCAACATGGTGAAACGCCGTCTCTACTAAAAATACAAAAATTAGCCAGGTATGGTGGCGGGCACCTGCAGTGTGGGGTGCTCGGGAGGCTGAGGCAGGAGAATCGCTTGAACCCGGGAGGCGGAGGTTACAGTGAGCCGAGACTGCGCCATTGCACTCAGCCTGGGCAACAAGAGTGAAACTCCATCTCAAAAAGAAAAAAAGAAGAAAAAGAAAGTAAAATTATAGGGTAACTAGAAAGTTACAGTAGTATAACAAGCATAATCATTTAGATGATTTTCACCTATAACGTGGTTAAGATAAGTTTGAGACTCAGTTCAATTCAACACATTTGACTTTTGGACAGATCCAATGTAGTCTGTTGTATTTATAAAGAATTCAGACCTTTATAAGGAAGGTTTCATGGCATTAATGAAATTTATGTGTTAATGGAACTGAAGGACTTCACTCTGAAAGCAAGTGTTCTCTAAACCTAAATATTTTAAGAAGAAAATTAGTTGAAAATTTAAAAGCTTGTCAAAAGTGACAGTCGTTTCATTTCTTTTCTTTTTTTAGAGATAGGGTCTCACTATGTTGCCCAGGATGGAGTACAGTGGCTATTCACAGGCACAACCATTGTGCACTACATCCTGGAACTAATGGGCTCAAGCAGTCCTCCTGCCTCAGCCTCCCAAGTAGCTAGGACTACAGACACACACCACCACGCTCAGCAAAAGTGACAATCATTTCTAATACAGACATCCACACCTGGAAATACTGTGAAAATTATATTCATTGGGCATATTAGTGTCTGTTCTTTCCAAGATCTGAGTTCAGAATGTTTTCTTCTATAATTGTAATGAAATATCACCATTTCTTGCTAGCATTATACCAAATCCCTCTAGGCCACTGGGCAGTAGGGTATGCCAACCTAGGTTTTCGGAGATGACTTGTATCCCGTTCACTATTAGAACCAACATGTTAGAATTTGTGATTTGTCACAGAGTAGAAAACGAGTTCACTCAAGAAGCACTGATCTACGAGCACCTGCACAGGTGACACAACAGTCAAATGATAGGAGTTCTGGACCTTCTGGAACTGACAATCTTACTAGAAAAATAAATGTAGCCACATCACTCGAACAAAGGCACAAACAACTATGCAATTTGAGTTGTGTTTTGACTCCCTCACTGCTACCTTGTTTTTATTTATTTATTTATTTTTATTTTTATTTTTTATGCCGGAGATGTTGCGGGGAACGGAGTTTTGCTTTTGTCACCCAGGCTGGAGTGCAATGGTACGATCTCAGCTCACTGAAACCTCTGCCTCCCGGGTTTAAGTGATTCTTCTGCTCCAGCCTCCTGAGTAGCTGGGATTACAGGCATGTGCCATCAAGCCTGGCTAATTTTTTGTATTTTTAGAAGAGATGGGGTTTCACCATGTAAGTCAGGCTGGTCTCAAACTCCTGACCTCAGGTGGTCTGCCTGCCTCAGCCTCCCGAAGTGCTGGGATTACAGGTGTGAGCCACCGCACCCGGCCCCTCTTTGCTGTCTTAATAGAAAGTGGAAAATAGAAATCTTATACACAAGGCCTTTGGTTTGAAGACAACATGCCTAGAGATAGGGAACTGGAATCCAACACCATTGCCTACAGATCTTTGGAGACTAAAAGAGAAAGAATCCAGGAGAGAAAAAACCGAAAAAGGCTGCCATAGCTATTGGCCTCATTGGACAGGCCTGGGGGATGTGCACAGACCCTAAAGGTGGCCAGAGCTGACCAGCTTCCTACCGCACTCTTCTGGGTGGCCCAGGCACCCAGTTGCATTGGCTGTGGCCACTGAGAAAGGATCGAGTCAGTCTGAGCCATGGGCAGTGACAGAGGAGAGGGGATCAGCAGAGCCTACCTGAAAGCAAAGGAGAAATGGGTTGGTTGCCTCATTGCAGAATTTACAGATGAGGGCGACAAACTTGTTACCTGAGGGGTTCCTTCATGCCTTGAGTTTCTCTGAAAGAAAAGACAGCTGAGCATTTGCCCTGGTTTTGTTTTTGTTTTACCATTTTTGCACTTTCAAAGTCATGCCATCAAGTTTTAAGCTAGTAAGAGGACACATACATATGGTAAACAGGACCATATACCGAATGGTACAATATCATAGTTCTTGTAGCAGCCACATTTTGATGAATAAAATTTCTTTTAAAATCTCTTTTTTAAAAATTAAGGGCCTTCTTTCTACCAGGCAGCAAATGTTTCTTTCCTATGTAAACTTAGCTTGCAAACATAATTTTGAACAGCTTTATCATGACTATATATCTTACTAATTTATTATCTTTTTTCTTTCTTTCTTTCTTTCAGAGTCATGGTCTTGCTATATCACCTAAGCTGGAGTGCAGTGGTACAATCATAGCTCACTGCAACCTTGAACTCCTGGGCTGGAGCAAGCCTCCCAACTTGGCCTTCCAGAATGCTGGGATTGATTACAGGTGTGAGCCACCTCACTGGGCCTCTTGCTAGTTTATTGTTTAAAACTCTTCCTTAGGGCCGGGTGCAGTGGCTCATGCCTGTAACCCCAGGCCTTTGGGAGGCTGAGATGGGAGGATCACTTGATCCCAGGAGTTCGAGACCAGCCCCGGCAACATGGAGAGAGCCTGTCTCTACAAAAAATCAGAAATTAGCTGGGTGTGGTGGTGCACACCTGTAGTCCCAGCTACTCAAGAGGCTGAGGAGGGAGGATCACTTGAACTCAGAGAGTTGAGGCTACAGTGAGCCGTGACTGAGTCATTGCACTCCAGCCTGAGTGACAGAGTGAGACTTTGTCTCAAAAAAGAAAAATAAATAAATAAATAAATAAATAATAAAAGCCTTCCTTAGACTTTTTCCCTGGCACTTTCTGAAGTGATGGCAGATGGGTTTTATTCTGGTTTTTATAATAGCTAAAATTGGGTCCCAGAAAGGAATCTAGATTAGACGACAAGAAGATTATTTTTGTCTGATAATTTCCATTACTCACCTAACTGCTGTCTTTCCTGGAATTAAAGAGAGAAGAAACTATGGAGGCCAGATGCAGTGGCTCATGCCAGTAATCTCAGCACTTTGGGAGGCCGAGGTGGGTGGATCGCCTAAGGTCAGAAGTTCAAGACTAGCCTTATCAACATGGTGAAATCCCGTCTCTACTAAGAATACAAAAAAAACTAGCTGGGCGTGGTGGTAGGTGCCTGTAATTCTAGCTACTCAGGAGGCTGAGGCAGGAGAAACGCTTGAACTGGGAGGCAGAGGTTGAAGTGAGCCGAGATCACGCCATTGCACTCCAGCCTGGGCAACAAGAGTGAAACTCCATCTCAAAAAAAAAAAAAAAAAAGAAACGAAAACAAAACAAACAAAAAACTATGGAGACCCAGGTTCCAGGGCCCTTGGGTAGAGAATACATTTTAGGAATTCCTTTGGATATCTGACAGTAGAAGCTACTCCTTGTAAGTCTGTTGCTGTGAAATTACAACATAGCTCATTTAGCAGCGGGACAGCCCATCTCTGGAAAAAAATGGTGTGAGGGTGGAATTATGCCTTGGAAGGCCAAGGAGGGAGGATTGCTTGAGGCCAGGAATTCAAGACCAGCCTGGACAACATAGCAAGACTCTGTCTCTACAAAAAATAATTAAAAGAAATTAGTCAGGCAAGGTGGTGCATGCCTGTAGTCCTACCTACTTGAGAGGCTGAGGTAGGAGGATTTCTTGAACCCAGGAAGTTTAGACTGTAGTAAGCCATGATTGTGCCACTGCACTCCAGCCTGGGTGACAGAGGAAGACTCTGTCTCATAAAAAAAAATAAATAACATACAAAAAGAGATATTCATAATAAAATGGAAGTATTTTGATGATTTCTTAGTAAGATTTTAAGAATTAATAGCCTACTAAGACCTAGAGGTAAGAACAAATTAGATTTGGCCTAAAAATGAATATGTAGCAAAAAATAATGAAGAAAAAAAATGGCATTTCTGTTTTTTTTTTCCAGGTCAGTGATTTTTTTTTTTTTTTTCCAGACAGAATCTTGCTCTTTTGCCCAGGCTGGAGTGCAGTGGCTTGATCTCAGCTCACTGCAGCCTCTGCCTCCTGGGTTCAAGCAGTTCTCCTGCCTCAGCCTCCCGAGTAGCTGGGATCACAGGCATGCACCATCACACACTGCTAATTTTTAGTATTTTTATTAGAGACAGGGTTTCACCACGTTGGCCAGGCTGGTCTCAGACACCTGGCCTCAAGTGATCTGCCTGCCTCAGCCTCCCAAAGTGCTGGGATTACAGGTGTGAGCCACCGTGCCCAGCCAAAATCAACATTTTGATTTTTCAGTAGAGACAAGAGAGGTGGATGAGCCACCTCGCCTGGCCTGAGTCAGTTGATTCTTGAGTAGAGTTATTTAAAAACCTTTAGGACCTTAACAATTTTTTTAAAAATCCCAAGTTTTATTTATTTATTTATTTATTTATTTATTTATTTATTTATTTATGAGACAGAGTTTCAGCCTTTCGCCCAGGCTGGAGTGTAGTGGTGTAATCTTGGCTCACTGCAACTTCCGCCTGCTGTGTTCAAGCGATTCTCCTGCCTCAGCCTCCCAGGTAGCTGGGACTACAGGTGCCCACCACCACACCCAGCTAATTTTTATAATTTTAGTAGAGATGGGGTTTCACCATGTTGGGCAGGATGGTCTCGATCTCTTGATCTCGTGATCTGCCTGCCTCGGCCTCCCCAAGTGCTGGGATTACAGGTGTGAGCCACCGTGCCTGGCCAAAATCAATATTATTTCTTTTTTTTTTTTTTTTTTTTTGAGACGGAGTCTCACGCTGTTGCCCAGGCTGGAGTGCAGTGGCGCGATCTCGGCTCACTGCAAGCTCCGCCTCCCGGGTTCCCGCCATTCTCCTGCCTCAGCCTCCTGAGTAGCTGGGACTACAGGCGCCCGCCACCGCGCCCGGCTAATTTTTTGTATTTTTAGTAGAGACGGGGTTTCACCGTGGTCTCGATCTCCTGACCTTGTGATCCGCCCGCCTCGGCCTCCCAAAGTGCTGGGATTACAGGCTTGAGCCACCGCGCCCGGCCAATCAATATTATTTCTAATGGTACATTGTAATTATCTATAGAAGCTCAATATATATAAATTCAGACATGAAAGTTTGCAATGCTGCCTTCTAAAAGTTAAGTTCTTAAAAGAAACATGAGGCCAGGCACAGTGGCTCACGCCCATAATCCCAGCACTCTGGGAGGCCGAGGTGGGCGGATCACTTGAGGTCAGGAGGTTGAGACCAGCCTGGCCAAGACGGTGAAACCCCATCTCTACTAAAAGATACAAAAATTAGCCGGGAGTGGTGGTGGGTGCCTGTAATCCCAGCTAATCAGGAGACTGAGACAGGAGAATCGCTTGAACCTAGGTGCAGTGAGCTGAGATTGTGCCAGTGCTCTCCAGCCTGGGCAACAGAGCAAGACTCCATCTAAAAAAAAAAAAAACAAAAGACAAAAAAACATGAAATTTACACTGCTTTTCAGTGACCTATGTAGGGTAAAATCCAATACTCATCAATGTATGAAAAAGATTCCTATGGGGTTGTCTAGAGGATAAATTATATATAATTAATTCAGTTTCATGTTGGCCTACTGGCCACTATTAAATGAAACGTGTATGCCTTGAAAGAATGTTGATCTACGTCTTGGTTTTAAAACAGTATGTGAAAATGTTGTTATTTAATCTTATTTAAAGAAAAAAAATCTGATACTAATTAGTAAGTTTTGGAGATTATGTAGGTTTTTACAAGGTACAGTGACGCAATGAAGTGAAAAGCAAAAAAGCTCTAATGCTCTTGCAAAAGTTTCAAAGTTTTTCTACCCATTCCAATTGATCTAGGCATTCACTTTTTGCAGTTCTGCAATTACTTGAATATAAAAGCTCTTTCTGTTAATCTCCAACCTGAAAAGTAGTAAGGTAACGGAAGTATAAAGGGGAATGGACATTTCAATCCAATGGTTTTCCAGGTTTTTCAGGCTTTTTATCTGCTTGCTTTTGAAGGTTTACTCCTTTCACAATTCCCCCCACTGTTGTAGGCTCGAACCTTTATAAAATCTTAGAAACCATGACCCTATTTTGTATCCCTTATATGTAAAATTGTCTGAATAGCCTTTTAAAAAGTTGTTACCTTTGCGTGAAAACTTTCCAAAGGTAGCTCGGTAAAATTCACCAAATGTGGCTCATCTTTTGATTGAGTGATTTCACTTTGAGGAATATATTTATATCCTAATGAAATAATTATGGGCAAAGGTGTGAGCATAAAGAAAGGGTGGTCATGTTACCCTTATATGTAACAGTAAACAATTAGAAACGAAATGTCTAATAATATGGAATTGATTTAATAATTTATGGTATTTTACATTCAGGCACTAAAAATAATGCCTAGCAGAATACGAATATATGATGACATAGACTTTTTTAATATTTATATTTATTTACTTATTTATTTTGAGATGGAGTTTTGCTCTTGTCCAGACTGGAGTGCAATGGTGCGATCTAGGCTCACTGCAACCTCTGACTCCTGGGTTCAAGCATTTCTCCTGCCTCAGGCTACCGAGTAGCTTACAGGCGCCCACCACCATGCCCAGTTTATTTTTGTATTTTAGTAGAGACAGGGTTTCACCATGTTGGCCAGGCTGGTCTCGAACTCCTGACCTCAGGTGATCCACCCACCTCGGCCTCCCAAAGTGCTGGGATTACAGGTGTGAGCCACCGTGTCTGGCCGACTTTTTAATTTTTTTAAAGACAGAGTCTTGCTCTTTTGCCCAGGCTGAAGTGTAGCGGCACCATCTCAGTTCACTGCAACCTCCACCTCCTGGGTTCAAGCGATTCTTGTGCTTCAGTCACCCGAGTAGCTGGGACTATAGGCGCATGCCACCATACCCGGTTAATCTTTGTATTTATAGTAAAGACAAGTTTCACCATGTTGGCCAGGCTGGTCTCAAACTCATGGCCTGAAGTGATGCACCTGCTTTGGGCTCCCAAAGTACTAGGATTACAGGTGTGTGCCACTGTGCCCAGCTGACATAGACTTTTGTTCAAGATAGACTGTGAAGTAGAAAAAGTAGCTTACAAATGCAATATTTGTAAATTATTACCATTTTTAAAAACATATATATATGTATGTATATCTGTATGCACACAACACTACAAAAAGACAACTCAATTTAAATATGGGTGAAGAACTTGAATTAGTTCTCCAAAGAATACAAATGGCCAATAAACACATGAAAAGACACTCAGTATCATCAGTCATTAGGGAGACACAAATCAAAACCACAATGAGATTCCACTTCACACCTACTAGGATGGCTATAATTTTAAAAAATAGAAAATAGGAAGTGCTGGCAAGGTTGTAGAGAAATTGAAACCCTCACACATCATTGGTGGGAATGTGAAGTGGTACAGCTGTGGAGAACAGTTTGGCAGTTCCTCAAAAAGTTAGACATAAAATTACTATATGACCTGACAATTCGACTCCTAGATATATACCCAAAGAATTGAAAACAAGAACTCAAACAAATACATGTACACGCATGTTCATAGCAGCACTATTCACAATAACCACAAGGTAGAAACAGCCTAAGACCTTATCACTGGATGAATGAATAAGGAATTATGGTATATACACACAACAGAATATTATTCAACCTTAAAAAGGAATGAATGGGCCGGGAGTGGTGGCTCAGGCCTATAATCCCAGCACTTTGGGAGGCTGAGGTGGGCGGATCACCTGAGGTCAGGAGTTCAAGACTAGCCTGGCCAACATGGAGAAACCCCGTCTCTACTAAAAATACAGAAAATTAGCCGGGCATGGTGGTGGGTGCCTGTAATCCGAGCTACTCAGGAGGCTGAAACAGAATTGCTTGAACCTGGGAGGTGGAGGTTGCAGTGAGCCGAGATTGTACCACTGTACTCTAGCTTGGGTGACAAGAGTGAAACTGTCTCCAAAAAACAAAAAACAAAACAACAAGCCGGGCGCGGTGGCTCAAGCCTGTAATCCCAGCACTTTGGGAGGCCGAGACCATCCTGGCTAACACAGTGAAACCCCGTCTCTACTAAAAAATACAAAAACATAGCCGG
Source organism: Macaca fascicularis (assembly GCF_037993035.2). Lineage (NCBI taxonomy): Eukaryota > Metazoa > Chordata > Mammalia > Primates > Cercopithecidae > Macaca > Macaca fascicularis. Next base: position 10,247,678 of record NC_088391.1, read on the forward strand.
GCGAGGTGGCGGGCGCCTGTAGTCCCAGCTACTCGGGAGGCTGAGGCAGGAGAATGGCGTGAACCCGGGAGGCGGAGCTTGCAGTGAGCTGAGATCCGGCCACTGCACTCCAGCCTGGGCGACAGCGCGAGACTCCGTCTCAACAACAACAAAAAAACCAACAAAAAAGGAATGAATGACTAGGTGTGGAGGCTCACACCTGTAATCCCAGCACTTTGGGAGGCTGAAGCAGAAGGATGGCTTGAGGGTAGGAGTTTGAGACCAGCCTGGGCAACATGGAAAGACCTCATCTTTACTAAAAACTTAAAAATTAGTCACACATGGTGGCATGCACTTGTAGTCTGAGCTACTGGGGAGGCTGAGGTAGGAGGATCATTTGAGCCCAGGAATTCAAGGCTGCAGTGAACTCTGATTGTGCCACTGTATTCCAACCTGGGTGACACAGTGAGAATCTGTTTACAAAAGAAAAAAAGATTAAAGTACTGATACATGATAAATGTGAATGAACTGTGAAAATATTACATGAAGTAAAAGAAGCCAGACACAAAATGTCACATATTGTGACTCCATTTACATGAAATATCTAGAATAGATAAATCCATAGAGACAATGTAGATTGGTGGTTGCCAAGGGCCAGTGGAGAAGAAAATAATGGGTACAGGGATGCCTTTTTGGGTGATGAAATCATGCTGGAACTAGATAGAGGTGATGGTCGCAGAACATTTTAAATGTACTAAATGACACTGAACTGTTCACTTTAAAAGGTTAATTTTGTTATATGAATCTCACCTTAATTTTTAAAATCTATCTCTATATATCTATCTATATATATTACATGTTATATATGGAAACTGGCCTTAGGAGACACATAATGTGGTAATAGTCTTGCTGACTGATAGAATTATAGATTTTTGTTTTATTTATTTTGTTTCAATAATATAAGTTTCATTCATAATAAGGGCAACCGATTTTTCAAAAGTTATAGTCGTGTGTAGCATATTGCATCTTGCTTCTACTTCCAGAAGATCAGGCTACCGTCCTAAGCCCCATCTATTATTTCAGTGATTACCAGCCCTTTAGAATCAGATGGCCTATAACTTTCTACATGACTGGGAACATTTTTGTTTGGTTTGGTTTGACTCAGTTCAGAAATGTTCTGTCTAAGTAAATCAAAGGAGAAAGCCAGAGAAGATCCTCAGTGATGGCAGACTGTACTGGCTATCCCCGCATAGCAAAAATTGTAGCCATAGCAGGAGAACTCAGGCCTGGAAGTGAGGGGCAACGAGGAAGCTTTCCAGCCTCTTTGTTGCTGTCCTTAAGGGAAAGGGAAGGAGCTGACATCTTTTTTGCACCTACTGTGAGCCTGGCGCTGCTGGAGTGTTTTGATACTGCCATTTGTCCTTGAGCAAGCCTCTGAATCCCTACGGGCCTCTGTCCACTACTCTGTAAAAATGCACAGATTAGACTACAGTAGCCCTTAGAGCCCGTTCGCCTCTAATGTGCTAGGACCCTACACTAGTGCTATGCCTTATTCTGTCCCTCCCTGAAAAGAGGCTCTCTGGTCAGCCTCTCTGCTTCTGAGCCTAAGTGTGCCTAGCCCCAATCCCTGTGTCCAAGCCCCAGCCAGGCTGATTCCAGATGGCAGAGCGAGGCCTGGGGAAGTGGGGCTTGGGGTGTAGGCGTGGGGGAGCTGCAATATCTTTGCTCTGAGTAGCCTCCAAGTTTTTACTCTTCATCTCTTCCAGGGATTACGGTGGCACCTGAGGCTATGGCAACTGAGCATCTTGTTTTTCTTTATCTTTAGGAGCACTCTCTCACACTCAGCAGATCCTTATTTTATTTTAGGGCTTTTTATTCTCTTACTTGGTTATGCTCAGATCACTTTATAAAATAAGCTCTGATTGAAACCCAATAAACAAAACTAGGGTACAGTCAACACCTGTGAAGAGGAGAAAAAAAACCCAGAAAGCAAAAGCTAACAAACAAAATATGGTAAAGCCTCTGTTGAGAGATTCTATGTAATTCTAAGGAACTAAGCTTAATTTCACTTTAAGCATATAAATACAATTTCTTTTTTTTTTTTTTTTTTTTTTTTTTGAGACGGAGTCTCGCTCTGTCGCCCAGGCTGGAGTGCAGTGGCGCGATCTCGGCTCACTGCAAGCTCCGCCTCCCGGGTTCACGCCATTCTCCTGCCTCAGCCTCCCGAGTAGCTGGGACTACAGGCGCCCACAACCGCGCCCGGCTAATTTTTTGTATTTTTAGTAGAGACGGGGTTTCACCGTGGTCTCGATCTCCTGACCTTGTGATCCGCCCGCCTCGGCCTCCCAAAGTGCTGGGATTACATGCGTGAGCCACCGCGCCCGGCCTACAATTTCATCTATAAGCACATTCGGAGTATGTCCTTTGCCATAAAGTATCATCTCCAGCAAGGAACTGGTGAACTTTATTCCTAAGGCAAATCCTCAGAATCCATTCTGCCTTTCCAAATACCTGTCTCCCAATGGCTAGTATCTGGGCCACACATGTCTTCTTTCGCTACACCTTATTGAACGACTTGCTTTTCCAAAACTGTTGGCTGCAGCTTCTGTAAGATTGATATACAATCTCTGCTAGAAAAGACCCTCTCCAGAATAAAACAAACCAAAAAACTACCACACACTTCCATTTAGGAAAGAGTATATCAAAATGGGAAAGAACCTCCTCATTTTCACACAGTGGGTTACTTATTTAGTTACTGCAGTAACTTGAGAGAAATAGTTTAGCAGTTTAGGCAGGGCACTGTGGCTCACACCTGTAATCTCAGCAACAGGGCTGAGGAGGGAGGGAGGATAGTTTGAGAAATAGTTTAGCAGTTTAAATAAAGCAGTGGCTTGACCTAAGAGTCTTTCAGTTGACTCTGCCTGTGCTTCTTATTCTGGTCAGGTAGCTCTGGACAAATGACAGTATTTCAGTATTTTAATTTCTCATTTTTAAAAATTGAGTCATAGAGCCAAAGAAAAACCAGTAAAAATATTAATTGCAAAATCATTGTTAAAATGTTTCACAGCATAAATACAGCTTTTGTGGGCGGGGGGCAATTTATCAACATCTTCCAAAATGTTAAATGCAAATGTCTTTTGACTCAGCAGTTCTACTTTTGAGGTATCTGAAGACCCACACATGCCTGAGAGAAATGGACAGATGTTCAGTGCAGTACTGTTAAACAGCGAAAAATAGGAAACAATCTAAATGTCCATCAGTAAGGGAATGAGAAAAAGTATTATGGGCCGGGCGTGGTGGCTCAAGCCTGTAATCCCAGCACTTTGGGAGGCCGAGACGGGCGGATCACGAGGTCAGGAGATCGAGACCATCCTGGCGAACACAGTGAAACCCCGTCTCTACTAAAAAAAATACAAAAAACTAGCCGGGCGAGGTGGCGGGCGCCTGTAGTCCCAGCTACACAGGAGGCTGAGGCAGGAGAATGGCGTAAACCCGGGAGGCGGAGCTTGCAGTGAGCTGAGATCCGGCCACTGCGCTCCAGCCCCGGCGACAGAGCGAGACTCCGTCTCAAAAAAAAAAAAAAAAAAAAAGAGAAAGTATTATGGATCATATACAAGTGAGATCGAAAAAAGAAAAAATATATATTATGGAGCACCATACTGTGGAATGTCACGTGACTGAATTATGTGACTAAAGAGAACAATCAATATGAGTACATAATTTACAGTGATCTAATCCCTTTTCCACTTTTTAAAATGGTATTTAGTATATTCACAAAATTATATATTTTTAGTAGACAAGGTCTCACCATGTTGCCCAGGCTAGTGTCAAACTCCTGGCCTCAAGTGATCCTCCCACCTCGGCCTCCCAAAGTGCTGGGATTGTAAGTGTGAGCCACTGTGCCTGGCTTTCCACTGATTTTGTTTCTGGATTCTAGCGTGTGCATACCTTTGCCCACCATTGCTCATGCTCACTTACAGGTTTATTCATATTATTGCAGATTTTATTCCTGCTTCCTTTTCAGCGGATGCCCAATAAATTCAACTATTTAAACTAGGCACAGTGGTGTGTCCCTGTAATCCCAGCTACTTGAGAAGCTGACACGGGAGGATTATTTGAGCAGATTCGGAGACCAACCTGGGCAACACAGAAATTCTATGTAATCTCTCATGTCAAAATAAGTAAGTAAAAATTCAACTAATTAGAAGGTCCAAACCAATTGACAAGCCTAAAGACATCTAACATTTCTTCCTGGTAGAGATTATGTCTTAGACTGAAACCCCCTGGAAGATGAGCATTACATATTCTGGAGTGTGGCATATTATGTTTTTGTCATTCCATGTCGTATGGCATTTCCTTCATGATGTATTGTGAAACAAGCAATTCTAGAACAGAGCAACATTTTGCCTCATTAATCTGGGAGCAACGTGGCATAGACCCAGGGAATTTCCCAAGTTATGGCAAGTGTCAGCACTGCCTTGGTATTAAAAGGGGACAAGAAAACGAACCACCTTCCCATCTTTTGCTGGATAGCCAATGAAATCACTTTCTGGCTTTAATCTAGTTTTAAAAGGCATTTCAAGGGCCATTTGAAAGTGACACAAAGCACAAATATGAAAAATTCAAATATCACACTGTCTAATAAAAGAGCCTAATCACTTTAGCAAGTTAATTCTAAGACTTAAGCTGTGTACAGTGTGTGCAAATTTGCAGATACCTTACCATCATATTCAAGTGTCTTACTGGTACTGAAAGCTATCAGACCCTTTCAGGAGGCGTGTTGTACCAAGCAGACTTAAATGTGAACTTTCATCAACAACCCTTTCAGGAGGCATACTGTACCAAGCAGAACTAAATGTGAACTTTCATCAAGGGCTATGCGATGTCAAGCAAGGTAGTGCCCATGTATTTCATTCAAAAACCACTGTTGTCTCTCCTGTGATTTTCAACAGTTAAATCCTACAATGTCTGAGCAATGGTTACATTTCCTTTAGTAAGGGAATACCTGTTGAATGGCTTTGTGTCACATGGGCGCTTTCCCTATCTTTATCATTTAACCATTACTCCTGGGGTACACAGGACACACAAATTTCATTTTTCAGATTTCACTTTAAGAAAATTAATAAATACAGCAAACATTAACAACACTGTGATGGGACGATCATCAGAACTAATCATAACTAATCAGCAATAGCTCTCAACCTTTGCACAGCAAAGTTAGGAAATTTGACTCGTTAATCAATATGCCATATGCCTCTTTAAAATGCAAAAAAACTAAGACTTATATATCTTAGTTCATTAGTTTTAAAAAGCATCTTCATTTTAAAAGTTGGCCCAATTAATTATAGATTGTTTAGTCTTTTCTTAATGTCAACAAAGTCTTTAAACCCCACAGCACTGTAACTATCTTGGCATTAGAATAGTTTCTATACACTTTCTAAAAAAAATCATCTTCAGTTACAAGGTTTTACACTTAATTATCCAAATTGCCTCCCATTTCCATTTACTTGAGTTTTAGACATCCAACTTCTAGGGGATACTGTTGGAACACCAAACCAAACTATGCTAATCTTCAGATTGAAGAGGGTTTTTGTCCATTTTCTTAAGATCTGTGGTCAAGAATAAATCCTAAAAAACTGTTCCCATTCTCAACATCTTAAAAAAATGGTAGCTGTCAGGAAATACCTACTAAAGTTACAGTCTCCTTGAGCCAGAATTCATTTTAAACTGATCAGAATTACTACTGTTGACAATGGTTATTTCTATATAGTAGAAACTTCCATCTAAATCAGATTGAGTCATTTGTTCCTCTTAACAAAAAATCTGATGTTGACACAATTTCAGCCTATCACTAACCCTGCTTTTCACTTGCATGTATCTTTTTAGAAATCTTGTTTAAATCATTCTGAAAGTAAAACTAGTTTTTCCTCATTTATATATAGCACCGAGAGTACTTGCAATGTTTGACAAAACCTTTTAGCAGCCCATTAACCTATTTATAAGCATAAAGTGAGTATTTTTAAAGGGAAACTTTGCCATCCCTTATACTTATTTAAAAGGTACTAAGAGATATTATTAGAGACAAGATTTAAAAATATGTAACAAAATCTTAAATTCTTAAGTGAAAGCCATTTAACTAATATTTAAAACCTCTGCAATTATTAGTTTATTAGTATCATCCAGGACTCAGATGTTCAGTATTCCTCCTGAAATTACATAAACAAATGCAAATGGAAAGAATCCAAGTCAAAATTATATAACAAAACAGCACTCCATCACAAAAGCGTGTAAAATTACAAGAACGCTATTTTAAAATACTGGCACTTTAAGAAAACGATAATCTCGAAAAACCACAAAATTGCCAAATTGTTCCCTAAACTGCTAAGCAGATAATGACTAATGAGTTTGTTTTGTAAAGAAAAATCATTCAAATCAATTGAATAATTCATACTGAGATGCAAAGTTTAAGTGTCTTCTTTCCTCCTATCTACTTCGATTTATAAAGGGGCAAACCATAATATAGGAAAATACACCCTATTTTGAATGTGGCATCTTCATTTTAAAAGCTGGCCCAATTAATTAAAAATACTTGTAATGGAAAGTCTCGTTTCCTGAGCAGTCCATATTGAGATAAATGGGAAAAGACATCTATAGCCAGCATTTTCATAGTCTTCACTGAGACTAATGTCAACAAAAAATTTAATATGGCAATCTTGTATTTTAAGCTCACGCTTTTGGGGATACATTCTCAGGTCTTCTTTAATGTGGGAACTGCAAAATATAACTGCCATTACATGGTAATGGGAGTTAAAGAATAGAGTCCTCATGTAAAGGTTAGAACATACTTTTCTATTAGTCCTTCAAGGACAGACTTTCAAAATGTTTGATTCTAATAATCCCATGCTTTGAGTAGACTGATTACTCTTCAGTTTGTAAATGTAAGTGGGCTATGTGAAATTTCTTAACTGATCAAGATTTTCGATGTTCAATTATGGATGAAAACTATCTCAACTTAACTTTACCCCCATTATGGTATGCAGGGTGTGTAGACAAAAGCTTTTTATTAGCTAACTATATGAAAGGATAAACACTGTAATAATTCATGTGATTCAAAATGGGCAAAAGCAAAAGACTAGCTTCCCCTCAAGAAGAAAAATTTCAGACCTATGAAAAGGACAACAATACTAATAAAAAAAATTGTATTTACTTAGAAGCATTCAGAATGTCAACAAAACAGCTGCAACTTTTTTTTTTTTTTTTGCAATTACAGAGTGGTATTCAGTTAACAGAACAACAATTATTTCGTATAAGCTGCATCAGAGACAACTGAAGATGAAAAAACTACCATCCCCATATATAACTAATTTGTGCTGTGCACCAACAAGAACCTGCTTTAAATTTCCATGCCAATTTACAACCCCCATACTGTACCAGGCAAGGTTAGTGGCTATTGAAAATACCACCAGGACAGGGCTATCTAAAGACACATTCGGTAGTGTGTTAACTATACAAAAAAAGACACTGTACAGTTTAAAAACAAATCTTACACAGCCTTACATTTCAATTCTTTAAAAGGAGTGAGTTGTGTACAGGGGGGTTAAATGCTTTATAGACAAGAAAAAAAAACTGCGCTAGAACCAACTTATTCATCATCATCATCTTCTTCTTCATCTTCATCTTCTTCATCTTCCTCCTCCTCCTCATCCTCTTCATCTTCCTCATCTTCCTCCTCTTCCTTCTTTTTCTTGCTTTTTTCAGCCTTGACAACTCCCTTTTTTGCTGCATCAGGCTTTCCTTTAGCTCGATATGCAGCAATATCCTTCCAAAGCAAAGGGAGGACAAAACAGTAGGGAAGAAAAAAACATTAAGGGAAGAAATAGAACATGGCAGAAGTTTATGAAAGAAATCAAGATTCTAGTTATACCAAAATATCATGTATCTGTAGATCCACTGCAACTCCAGAAATAAGTAGAACTTCAATAAATGAACATAAAAATACAAGATAATTATAACAATCTATAACTCATGAAATGGCATAGTCTAGTATTTGCAAAGTTCTGCCTCATTGAGGTGCAATTATGTACCACATCCTAACTCTATTAAAACCAGAATGTAGAGACTTTGATTAAAGGGTAGACACTGCCACCTTCTGAATGCAAAAAAGCACTCTACAGGTTTACACTGTCAGACCCTAATCCTTAGAAGAACATGTTGTCTTAGGAAAAAAAAAAGTTAATTTGTCAATAACCATGCAATTAGGAGGTTACGAAACATCTAGAAATAAACACTTTTCAGAATGACTAAACAAGCTGAAAATTAAGTATTTAATATTTCAATTTACTTAACTGTAAGAGTTATAGATTTCCTTAATCTTATTAATTTATTGGACAGAGCAGCAGACTTGAAATTTAACTTAGTGATGTTGTGGTTTTTGAATATCTAAAGGAAAGGAACCTAAATGTTTCAGGATATGATTAAAAAAAACATAGCCTATATTACTTTGTCTAACTTATTTCTGTACTGTATGCCAAGCCATTTAAAAATAACTCATTTTTGACCTGAAGTGACTATCAACATTTTCATCAACTTAAAAATACTGGGGAATAACAAAACCAACTTAAATGTACACAGCCTTTGTCTGAGTCTTAATTTAGTCAAAAAAACCGATTTGGTCCTCTGTATTCTCTGAAGGATGAGAAAAGACTTATATCATAACAGCATACTTAATGTAGCTGTTACACTAAAAACTTATTACACCTCAAACTAAGTACAATCATACAACATCTGGCGTACTCGTCATCATTTTACCAAGCAAACCCACACTTCTTACCTTTTCGTATTTTTCCTTCAGCTTCGCAGCCTTCTTTTCATAAGGCTGCTTGTCATCTGCAGCAGTGTTATTCCACATCTCTCCCAGTTTCTTCGCAACATCACCAATGGACAGGCCAGGATGTTCTCCTTTGATTTTTGGGCGATACTCAGAGCAGAACAGGAAGAAGGCCGAACTAAAAAAAAAAAAAAAAAAAAAAATTTAGGATTTTAAGTTAACAGACCACAAAAATAAATAGTATCAAGTGTACACTGCATTGCTATTTAAAGCTGCCTGTGAATTTCTGTGATGCACTGAACAGGGTGCAAATACTATAATATGCTAATATCCTTCACAACCAAAGCTTAATTTACCACTATTTATTTATACTAACTAGAGCCTCAGATGAACATTCTACAATTACACTATTTCAGAGAGAGAGTATTTTTCAAGAAATAAAAGGACCAAAGGAAATACACTGGGCAAAGGAGACCAAGTATCTAATTCAATTGCTCTGGTAACACTCCCACCCGACAGGAATTTTATAGTATTTAAATATAACCAGTATGAACACGTATTAGCTAAGAAACTTTGTACACTTACACTCTAAACTGACAAAGTAGCTTGCTAAATTTCTCTCAGATTCTACTGTAAACCGTGTCTGGGAAGTAAAAACAGGCAAGATACTCACGGAGGCCTCTTGGGTGCATTGGGATCCTTGAACTTCTTTTTTGTCTCCCCTTTGGGAGGGATATAGGTTTTCATTTCTCTTTCGTAACGGGCCTTGTCCGCCTTTGCCATATCTTCAAATTTTCCTTTCTCTTTAGCAGACATGGTCTACAAAATAATTATTTGTAAGTTTAAGTTGTAAAATTTAAGTAAATTATTCTCAAAACCAATGTCTTTTGCTATGTAATAGCGTGACACTATGAGAGCGCCAACTAGACTTTTGCATCCTCAATTGGAAACTGTCTTTTAATTACCTTGTTAGCATGTTTTAAGCCCTCTTACCTTCCACCTCTCTGAGCACTTCTTAGAAAACTCTGAGAAGTTGACTGAAGCATCTGGGTGCTTCTTCTTATGCTCCTCCCGACAAGTTTGCACAAAAAATGCATATGATGACATTTTGCCTCTCGGCTTCTTAGGATCTCCTTTGCCCATGTTTAGTTATTTTTCTAAAAAAAAAAAAATTATCTGATGTTAGCAATAAAATTATGACACATAAGAGCTTGAAGTACTTAGGAAGGGAATGAAAACCAAGGTACTGGTTATTTAACACAGTAGTGACATCAACCTCCGTGAAATCAGACAAGAATATGGCCGAGAGATTAAATTCCTTGAAGGGGCTATGCCAAGTAAAAACAAAACAAAAACGGTCCTTCAGGGCGATCTTAAGAAGTCTAGACACAAAGATATACCCATACAGTATTCCCTATCTATCCGCCTGAGTCTGCTCTGAAGGAGTAACTGGTCACTTAAACGATTTTAAAATCTAGAACACCCTTTTAAACCAACCAAACCAAAGGTCAGAAAACATGCTGCCAATTCGTGGATTTGCACTACTAGGTAGGGAACAAACAAGGGCCTAAGCGAGTCGACTCTTCCTAATTATGGACCTTTAAACAAAAAATCACCGTGCACCGAAAGTTTTCAAAAACACCCTCTTTGCATAAAACTTTGCTCCGAAGAGGGAGCTGCAGCCAGCTCCGGTGCTCGGAACCCGGCTGGAGGGTGGCGGTGCCACCGCGAGGCAGCCTCGTTTCCTATCGGTTTGGCCCTGAGATGTATTTCTGTTCTGACTAAACACGTCCGGTCTGAAGTTTCTCCGAGTAAACAAGGATGAGGGACAAAAGCCACTCCTGCTCGTGGCTCGGTGGCCCCCTCCCCCAACTCGGGGAGTATTTTTTGGAGCCGTGAAAGTTGGGGTGCCTCCCGCGCGGGGCGAGCCCCCCGCCCCCAGAACTTCACCGGTGGCCGCGCGGCCGACGCGAGGGGACGCGGCCCGGCTCCCACAGGCCCGAGGCCGCCACGTGCACCCGGCAGGCCCCGCAGGCCCGCGCCGCCGCCGCCCCCATTTTGTCAGGCTCCGCGCAGGGAGAAGCCCCGCTCGAAATGGGGGCTGGCTCCGCCCGCGGCCGCCGGGGCCGGCGCGCACGGAATGGCCGCTGCGCGTCTTCCCCGCCTGCGCCGCCGCCGCCGCCGCCGCGAGGGCGAGCGCGAGCGAGAATATGGCTCCTTCCCTTTGTGTGTGTGTGTGTGTGTGTGAGTGTGTGTGAGTGTGAGTGCGAGGGTGCGGGCGCGGCGGCGGCGGCGGGCGGGGTGCGCGCCGCGCTCTGGCGCACACACTCGGCCATTACGGCCGGGGGAGGGGCGGGGGGCGCGCGGCCGGGCCCTCCCCTCCGCGCCGCTCCCCTCCCCCCGCCGCGGTGGGGGCCGCCCGAGGGCCCACCCGCCCGCCACTCCCCGTCTCCCTCCGCGCGGGCCGCGCGCCCCGCCGCCCCCGCACGGGGAACGCGGGGCTGTGAAAAGAGAGAGGAAAAAAAAAGTTGCCTCGGAACTGCTGCGCCCAGCTCCCCCGCCCGCCCGCCTTGTTTTCTCTCCAGCCAGCAGCGCCGGGCCCGAGTCAGCCATGTTCCAGCGAGCGCAGCGGCGCCGCTCCCCCCGCCGCCCGGCCGCCGCCGCCGCCGCGCCCGGGCCGAGGCCGGCCGGGCCCGCACTGCCGCCCCCGGGCCCCCGCGCCGCCCTCGCCCGCCGCGGCGCCCCGCCCGCCCCGCCGCCCGCCCGACCGGCCGCGCTCCCCGCTGGCGCCTGGCTCGCTGCGGCGACGGCCAATGCAGCCCGGGGAAGCGCCGCCGCTGCCCTCCCGCCGCCGAGCCGCGCCGGCCCCGCCGCCCCGGCCGCGCTCCGCGCACGCCGCCCGCCCGAACGCCCGGCCCGAGGGCCCAAAACACGTTCAAAAATTTTTTAATTAAAAAAAAATTTTTTTTTTTTTTTTTTTTTTTTTTTTTTGCGCCAGTCAGCGCGGACGCCGCCGGGGGTGGAAACTCGCGGGGCGCGGGGCTCCCGGCGCCTCAGGCTGCCTGAGGGCCGGGGCTCCGGCGCGGGGCAGCGTTCCCGGCGCCCGGGCAGAGGCTCGCTCCGTGCGCAGTTCCCCCCACGGTCCCCCCTCATTTGCCTTTGTGTGGATCCTGACCCGCCGGCTCCCGGCCGCGGGGATCCGGCCGTCGCGCGGGCTGGGGAGCTGCCGGAGGCGCTCTCCCCGCCGCGGCGCTGCCCCAGACTCACCCTCAGCGAGGCACAGAGTCGCCCAGTGCCCGTCCGGCTCTCACTTGCCCCGGCGCTGTCTCTATGGAGCTCAATGTACTGCAATGGCTGTGAGAGCGGGAGCCAGACGCAGCCTCCTCACTCTCTCCGCTCTGTAACATTACTCTCCAGCCAGCGCGGCTCCTATTGGCTACCGCCAACTCACGGGGCTCGCTCATTGGCCCGATACCTCCCATTGTCCTGACCAGAGCCCGTTTGCTATTGGCTGTCTCCGGGGACACGTCATCAAGGATTGAAACAGCGCGCAAATCTGAATGTGTGTGTATGCCGGGCAAAGAGGCTGAGGCGGGAGAGGCAGAGGCAGAGGCAGCAGCTGCTACGGGAAAGCAGAGCTCTATGGTGTATGTGTGCATGTGTCTAACCCAAGCCAGCCCCACACCGGAGCGGCCGCCGGAGCGAAAAGGGCCTGACTTTTCCACAAGTGTCTCCAACTCCTCAGGCAAAAGAGACACCCACAGGTCTCCCCCCCCCTCTTGCCCCACATTCACGCCCAAAGCCGTTGAGATAAGAGGCCCCAGGCTTTTAATGGCCCTTAAAAAGTGAGGGGGACACTATGGGGTCATGTCCCCTGAAAACGGGGGTCTCTGCTGGTGCCGAGGGGCGGAAGCCGCCGAGCCTCTAGCCCCTCAAAGGTCTCTGATTGCGTTACACTTGAGGTCTCTGGAAAGGCAGGGCTTCTGTAAGAAAGTGACATGATCCAACCAGCCGGGTTTAAAATGCCCCTTTTCTGGGCTCATAAGCCGTCACGTCAGGCTCGCTGAGCAGCTGAAATCTTGAGTCACTGAGCAGGCATTCAGTTTCACCCTTTTTCTTGGTTTGATCGAGTTTCACAGCATGTCTAGAACTTTTTATTTAAATACAAAGCACTGTCTTAACTTCCTGGAAATCAAATAATTATTCCATGTAATTAAAGAACAGCCACTTCGTTTTGATATGGGGTACTCTAGCAGGAAATGTTTGTGAGGCCCTGGTAGAATTAGCAAATTCATTAGAGACCACATTCTAAACTGTTTGGCTGTTTTATTTGGCTTGGTGTGGATTACTGTTATAATCAAACGAATCCTTGTGATGCTATCTTTCCCTCCCATCACACCACTTAGTGCATCCATGTAACCGCTCTAGGATTACTGGAGTTGTAGGTATACGGTTACCCGAAGGATTAGATGCAGGCAGAGAGTGCATGTGCCCAAATCCACAGGCTATGGTTTCTCTAACTCACCAAGCTGACTGGTATTAATAGACATACTTACGTCTGTAGAGAAAATGTGCGGGCTGTAGTGCCCAGTTCTGAAGACTCTACAGTTATATCAGTCCTTTATGAAACTACTATCTATTCCTTTTAGCCTGAGCAGACCACGCCCCTATTCGGTTATAACAGACTTCCCTTTTTTTCACTGTCTAATGGTATTTTGTGCACTTCTAAATCCAACAGCCAATTCCTCCAAATGTAACAGATCAAAGTTGGAATAAATCACCTACGTCGTGTTAATTTGATTTTCTGTATTGCTTATAAGCATCCCTAACCTAATTTATTTCCTCAAATGTATTAAACTACTTAAGAGTAAGCTTAGATAACCTTTCCTGTTTTAATGTTGATTTCTTTTTTAAAAGAAAATATACTATTGGTCTCAGGGATTATAGTCTCAGTGAATGGACAATATATCACACACGCACATGAAAAAGACTATAATATTAAAGAGGATATAAATTGGTATACTGCACATGCAGTGTTTAAAGAGAATATATCTAAAGTTAACTTTTATGTTATTTTCACACATATTTACTATCCTCTGCTTCCCTCTACTAATCACTCAAATTTTATATTTCATTTAAATCTAGATATGTATTTCAATACTGTCTTATCTTCTCAATGTCTCATATTACAAAATATTCATGAGAATGATTAAGATACTTTCAATGGCATCCATGATATTAAAATTTGATGATTAGTTGAATATGGCACTATCAGTATTTTCCAGGATCAGTGTTGGCTTTGTACTGGCACGGCCATCCACTTGACTGGTTGTCTATACCAGCTTGCTCCTGCCAGGGTGCATTTATGGCCACAGGACATCTTGAGAGCAGTGGACCCACACAAGGTTTCTATTTTGACAGGATGATATGGTGAGTAATAGGCACTGGAATTAAATAGACTTGGGTGCAAATCCCAGCTCTGCTACTTACTAGCTGTATGATCTTGGGCAAGTTTTTAAACCTCCATGCTTCAATTCTCTCAGCTATAAAGTGGAGGGGACCATGGGGTTGTAAAGATTAAACTTTTTTTTCAGGTTTAAAATTATATAGACCCCCTCAATCCCACAATTTAGAAAACCTCAAGTGCAGTTAACCTTGAGTTTTTCTTCATATTTTGATCGTATATGAAGGCAGTGATTGCAAATCTAGTGAAATTTGGTTTTTTGTTTTTGTTGTTGTTTGAGACAGAGTTTCGCTCTTGTTGCCCAGGCTGGAGTGCAATTGCACGATCTCGGCTCACTGCAACCTCCGCCTCCCAGTTCAATCGATTCTCCTGCCTCATCCTCCCGAGTAGCTGGGAATACAGGCACGCGCCAACACGCCTAATTTTTTATTTTTAGTAGAGATGGGGTTTCACCATGTTGGTCAGGCTGGTGGTCAGGCTTGAACTCCTGACCTCAGGTAACCGCCCGCCTCGGCCTCCCAAAGTGCTGGGATTACGGGCGTGAGCCACTGCACCTGGCCTTGCTTTGTTTTTTTAAAATCCTAACCTCAAACAATGTTAATCTTCCCCTAGTCTGGTGATGGTACCTTTATTTATTCCCAAGTTTAACAGAGGCTGTGTCAGAGAGGAGAGTTTAAAAACCATCACTTGCAGGCACTTCATTTCTTATACTTGATTTTCTGTGATATAGGCAGGGAAGGACATAAAAAAGAAAGAAATTTTAAAATAAAACCTACATCTTCTAGCTCTAACCCCACAACCTTGATGTTCACTTATTAGACCCTTTTCTTCTTCCACATGAATCCTTAGTCACAAGTTGACATATTTTACTTTACAGTTATTGGGTTTTTATTGTTATTGCTTTTGTTTTTTTCAGACAGGGTCTTGCTCTGTTGCCCAGGTTGGAGTGCAGTGGCAAGATCTGAGCTCACTGCAACCTCCACCTCCCAGGTTCAAGCAATTCTCATGCCTCAGCCTCCCGAGTAGTTGGGACTACAGGCATGCACCACCAGGCCCGGGTAATTTTGTATTTTTGATAGAGACAGGGTTTTACCATGTTGGCCAGGCTGGTCTTGAACTCCTGACTTCAAGTGATCTGTCCGCCTCGGCCTCCCAAAGTGCTGGAATTACAGGTGTGAGCCACAGTATCCGGCCAAGCTATTGGGTGTTTTATTCCAAATTACAAAGTCATCCAGTTGAAAAGCCCTGAACACCCTCTCCCATGCTCAATTTAACCAACTGAATTACAGATTGTCATTAATATACTTTATGCCCTTCCTCCATCCCCTCTAGGATAGGGGTAGTACCTCTTTTCTGTAATCCTGTAATATTCTGTATATTAATTTCTGCAATCACAACTGTGGTTCTCCAATTGAATCTGCTTGTCCCACTGCACTGTCCACCTTAAAGGCAAGGACTTTTTTTTTTTTTTTTTTCTGAGACAGGGTATTGCTGTATTACCCAGGCTGGAGTGCAGTGCAGTGGCACGATCACGGCTTACAGCAGCCTTGACTTTCTGGGGCTGAAGCCATCCTCCCACCTCAGCCTCCTGGGAAGCTGGGACTACAGGTGAGAGGCACCATGCCTGGCTTATTTATTTATTTATTTATTTATTTATTTATTTATCAAGACGGAGTCTCCCTCTCTCACCAGGCTGGAGTGCAGTGGCATGATCTTGGCTCACTGCAACCTCCGCCTCCTGGGTTCAAGTGATTCCCCTGCCTCAGCCTCCCGAACAGCTGTGACTACAGGTGTGCGCCACCACGCCCAGCTAATTTTTGTATTTTTAGTGGAGATGGGGTTTGACCATGTTGGCCAGGATGGTGTTGATCTCTTGACCTTGTGATCCGCCCACTTCGGCCTCCCAGTGTGCTGGGATTACAGGCATGAGCCACCGTGCCCAGCCCCGGCTAATTTATTTTTATTTTTATTTTTTGTAGAGACAAGGTCTCTCCATGTTGCCCAGGCTGGTCTCAAACTCGTGGGTTCAAGTGATCTTCCCACCTTGGCCTCCCAAAATGCTGGGGTGACAGGCATGAACCACCGTGCCCGGTCCTGGCTATTTTTTTTTTTTGTAGACACAGGGTCTCTCCATGTTACTCAGGCTGGTCTCAAAGTCCTTGGCCTCCTGAAATGTTGGGAATACAGGTGTGAGAAACAGAGCCCAGTCCCTATCTTTGAGTCCCAAGCACCTAGCAGAGTACTTGGTATACAGCAGGCACTAAATAAAGCCCATTGCATAAATGAATTAATAGCTGAAGGAGTACATATTGCAAATTATTGTTTTAACCTTCCTCTTCTATCTTTAGATCTAAAAGCATTTAGGTCTTTCTAAATCAAAAGGCAGGAAAATAGAATAAGTGAATGTTAGGATACTAAGATTGAGGATAGGTGCCAATTACATCTCATTGATGTAACTTAAAAAGGGGGAGGCACAGCTGGAGGGTGACAGGGGATCTCAAATGTAGAGAAACTCATATAGTCTAAGCATTTACCAGTTCCCAATTAGGCCAAG
The DNA here is from genome assembly GCF_037993035.2 of Macaca fascicularis. Classification (NCBI taxonomy): domain Eukaryota; kingdom Metazoa; phylum Chordata; class Mammalia; order Primates; family Cercopithecidae; genus Macaca; species Macaca fascicularis. Next base: position 10,264,502 of record NC_088391.1, read on the forward strand.
ATTATTAGGTAGATACAGGGAACTATGGCAAGCCAAATTAGACTATCACAGAAAACTGCAAGATTGTCTGCCCAAAGATTGCTACCAATGGGCTGTTTATTGTTTTGTTTTGTTTTATTTTTATTTTGTTTTATTTTATTTTTGAGACGGAGTCTCACTCAGTCGTCCACGTTGGACGGTAGTGGCGCGATCTCGGCTCACTGTAACCTCTGCCTCCTGGGTTCAAGCGATTCTCCTGCCTCAGCCTCCCAAGTAGCTAGGATCACAGGCGCGTGCCACCATGCCCAGCTAATTTTTGTATTTTTAGTACAGACAGAGTTTCACCATGTTGGCAGGCCGGTCTTGAACTCTTGACCTTAGGTGATCCACCCACCCCGGCCTCCCTAAGTGCTGAGATTACAGGTGTGAGCCACCGTGCCTGGACTTATATATATATTTATTTTTAATTAATTAATTAATTTTTTGAGACAGAGGTTTGCTCTATCGCCCAGGCTGGAGTGCAGTGGTGTGGTCTCAGCTCACTGCAACCTCCACCTCCTGGGTTCAAGCAATTCTTCTGCCTCAGCCTCCCGAGTAGCTGGGACTATAGGCACGCACTACGGTTTTTTGTATTTTTAATAGAGATGGGGTTTCACTATACTGGCCAGGCTGGTCTTGAATTCCCAACCTCGTGATCCACCTGCCTTGGCCTCCCGAAGTGCTGGGATTAAAGGTGTGAGCCACCATGCCCGGACATATTTATTTATTTATTTATTTTGAGACAGAGGCTCGCTCTATCATCCAGGCTGGAGTACAGTGGTGCGTCTCAGCTCACTGCAACCTTGGCCTCCCGGGTTCAAGCAATTCTTCTGCCTCAGTCTCCCGAGTAGCTGGGACTACAGGCATGCTCCATGGCTAATTTTTGTATTTTTAGTAGAGATGGGGTTTCACTATATTGGCCAGGCTGGTCTTGAACTCCTGACCTCATGATCCGCCTGCCTTGGCCTCCCAAAGTGCTGGGATTACAGGTGTGAACCAGCATGCCTGGTTTATTTGATTTTATTTTTAATTTTATGTTTGTCTCCCATGTTCAACCAAACCAATGGGTTTTTTTGTTTGTTTGTTTGTTTTTGTTTCTGAGACAGAGTTTCACTCTTGTTGCCCAGGATGGAGTGCAGTGGCATGATCTCGGCTCACTGCAACCTCCAACTCCTGGGTTCAAGTGATTCTCCTGACTCAGCCTCCCAAGTAGCAGGGATTATAGGCATGGACCACCACGCCTGGCTAATTTTATTTTTATTTTTATTTTTAGTAGAGACAGGGTTTCACCATGTTAGCCAGGCTGATCTTGAACTCCTAACATCAGGTGATCCACCTGCCTTGGCCTCCCAAAATGCTTGGATTACAAGAGTGAGCCACCATGCCTGGTCTTTTTTTTTTTTTTTTTCTGAGATGGAGTTTTGCTCTTGTTGCCCAGGCTGGAGCTCTTGTTGCAATGGCCCAGTCTTGGCTCACTGCAACCTCTGCCTCCTGGGTTCAAGCGATTCTCCTGCCTCAACCTCCGGAGTAGCTGGAATTACAGGTGCGCACCACCACACCTGGCTGATTTTTTGTATTTTTAGTAGAGATGGGTTTTCACCATGGCCAGGCTGGTCTTGAACTCCTGACCTCAGGGGATCTGCCCGCCTTGGCCTCCCGGAGCGCTGGGATTACAGATGTGAGCCACCGCGACTGGCCACCAATTGGCTTCTAAAACTTAAAAGGTGATCGGGTTTGGTGGCTTATGCCTGTTATCCCACTACTTTGGGAGGTGGAAGCGGGTGGATCACTTGAGGCCAGGAGTTCAAGGCCAGCCTGACCAACAGGGCGAAACCCTGTCTCTACTAAAAAGGCCAGAATGAGTCTGGGTGTGGTGGCGCATACCTGTAGTCCCAGCTACCTGGGAGACTGAGGCACGAGAATCACTTGAACCCAGGAGGCAGAAGTTTCAGTGAGCAGAGACTACGCCAAAGTGCCACAGAGCGAGACTCTGTGTCAAAACAAACATACAAATAAAAAACTCTGATGTAAAAAAATGCAACATGCAAGGCCAGGCACCGTGGCTCACACTTGTTGTAATCCCAGCACTTTGGGAGGCCAAGGCAGGCGGATCACTTAAGGTCAGGGGTTAGAGACCAGCCTGGCCAACATGTCGAAACCGCGTCTCTATTAAAAATACAAAAATTAGCCAGGCATGGTGGTGCACACCTGTAGTCCCAGCTACTCCGGAGGCTGAGGCATGAGAATCACTTGAACCTGGGAGACGGAGGTTGCAGTGAGCCGAGATGGTGCCACTGCCCTCCAGCCTGGGCTACAGAGCAAGACTCTGTAAACAAAATAAAACAAAACAATACAGAAAACAACAACAACAAAAATGCAGACTGGGAGCCGTAAGTTTTTCATTGGCTGAAGAATATTGACTTCTCCCAGTGCAATGAGTCCTAAAGTCAAGCTATGATTTCTCCTGTCTGCTTTGCAAAACGGGCCAGTTTCGGAAAAGGAGAGGAAACACTAACCCAAAATGTCTGATGAGGTCAACCATACTAAGGATCACATATACTGAAAACTTTTTTTTTTTTTTTTTTTTAGGGCGGTGAAAATAAAGGAACGAGGCATTCAGGAAAAGAAGAGAGCACAGGTTTGTGAACTCCAGACTAGAAGCAAGCATACTGATATCCAATCCCCTCAATTCACTATGCATGGATGTCTCATAGTCACCAAGGTCTGTGCTCAGTTTCCTCAACATTGCCTTAGGGCTCTCGCTACCTTAATCTAACTTGAAAGGATGTTTCATGACTAAATGGATAGGCAAGAAGAAAGACCAGAGGTGAAAGACAGGGAGGTGGTGCTATATGTATTTATGTATGGAGAAGGAGAACCTCTTCCCCCCTGTTTAAGTACCTCCTGCCTCAGCCTGAGTTTTCTGGGGGGAATCAGCAGCTACACTGTGGGCAGCATTGATGGCTGTGGCACAGAAAATTGTACTAAAGCTAATTTATATCAATAATGTCTCTAGAATTGGATTATTTTACTGGTTAGGAAGGGGAAAATATCAGACCTTTCCTTAAGAGGCCTATCTTCTGGTTAGTCAAAGAATGGTACACATGATGAGTGGAAAACGTAATAGTAAAAGTTCTTACAGAAAGTTGATCTAAGTTCAGAAAAGATCCCTATATTAGGTCTTGATCTCAATAATCAAACACCGAATTCAGCTGCCCTATTAAAACTGCCTTACACCTTCAGAATAAATGCTTATCACACACCCACGCAGATGGCTATAATCAAGGAGACAGACAGCAGCAAGCATGGGTGAGCATGTGGAGAAAGAAACTGGAACCCTTATGCATGCTCGTGGGAATGTAAAACGTGCAGGTGTTTTGGAAAACAAGCTGTCAGTTCCTCAAAAGGTTAAACATAGATAGATACCAGTTGACCCAGCAATTCCACTCCAAGGTATATACCCAAGAGAAACAAAAACATGTCCACACACACTTGTACGTGAATCTTCATAGCAGCATTATTTATAACAGTCAAAAAGTGGAAACAACCCAAATGGCCATCAGCAGATGAGTGGATAATCGAATGTGGTATAGCCATATACATACATATATATTTGACATTATGCTAAGTGAAAGAGCCAGACATAAGAAGGCCACATATTGTATGATTCCATTTATATAAACTATCCAGAACAGTAAATATTATAGACAGGAAAGTAGATTAGTGGCTGCCAGGGTTTGGGGAAAAAGAGAGTGCCTGATAATGGGTATGGAGGTTCTTTTAGGGGTACAAAAATGTTGCAGATTAGATTATAGTAATGGCAGCATGACCTGGTGAATATGCCCAAAACCATTGAATTATACACTGTAAGTGGGTAAATTGCATGGTGTGTGAATCATACTTTGATAAAGCTATTTTTTTAAAAAGCAATAAATGTTTTATGAGTGGTTTTGGTTGACTAAGGAAAGACAGGAACAATGGAACACTCCCACCTTGCCGACTTGCCCGTTTCTTTCTTGCTGTTTGTAGTGTTTAACACCTTGTGAAGAAGATGGTCCTCTTCGTTAGGTAGAATTTTAATCTGTTATTGGAGTTACATATTCTGTGCTTAAAGTGTATTTTTGCTGCAAAATATTATAGTTATTTTAAACAAGCACTTTTATAGGGATACCATGGGAGGCTTTTCTGGAGAGCAGGGGGTGACCGTAATAAGTATGCCCAGCCATGAAGGGTTAGGACTGACAGCGTAAACTGGCCTCTCTCTGGCCTTATCTTCTGACCCACAGACGTGTTTTTGGTCAAAGCGGTGTTTTAAAAAGGTGGACACTGGGCAGATGCGGTGGCTCACAATTGTAATCTCAGCACTTTGGGAGGCTGAGGCAGAAGAGGAGTTCGAGGATACAGTAAGCAGTGATTGAACCACTGCACTCAAGTCTGGGCGACAGAGCGAGACCTTCTCTCTCTCTCTTTTTTTTTTTGAGACAGGGTCTCGCCTAGACTGGAGTGCAGTGGTGTGACCTCAGCTCACTGCAGTCTCCTCCCACCTCTCCCCTCCCCTCACCCCACCCCAAGTAGTTGGGACTACAGGCGCGCACCACCATGCCTGGTTAATTATGTTTTTGTATTTTTTGTAGAGATGGGGGTCTCTCCATGTTGCCCAGGCTGGTCTTGAACTCCTGGGCTCAAGTGATCCGCCTGTCTCGGCCTCCCAAAGTGCTGGGATTACAAGTGTGAGCCAATGTGCCCAGTTTGAGAACGTCTCTAAAAAAAAAAAAAATTCCCCGGGTGTGGTGGTGGTGCTCACCTATAGTTCCACCTACTCACTCAAAAGGCTGAGATAGGAGGATTGTTTGAGCCCGGGAGTTTGAGGCTGCAGTGAGCTATGATCCTGCCATCACACTCCATCCAGCCCGGGCGACAGAGAGAGACCCTGTCTCTAAACAAACAAACAAAACCCAGAAAACAGTAGAAATCTTCACAATAAAAAATCCAGATATTTGGCTTCTTTTCAAAAATGAGAGATCTGATAAGGTTGGGTTCACATTTCCACATGAGGAGGATGGGTGGAATGAAAAGTGGCTGCCTCCCTCAAAGGGGTCAGGATTCTCAACCAGAGTCCCTGCCATTCCCTAAGTGGTTAGCCTGACTTTTCACCCAATCACATCACCTCCCTGGCCCCTGTAGACACTTGAGTTTGCAACTCCTGAGTTGGGGGCCTTAGCATTTCATATAACTGTAAACTGTAATTCTGAAATTTTCTTGATCAGAGATTCTTTTTATAGGAAACACTTATTGTCATCATACAAACCATAAAGTGGGAAACTGAGAAACAGAACTGTCGTGATATCGCAGATGGCATGTACTCTTTTTTTTTTTTTTTTTTTTTTTGAGATGCAGGTAGCATGTACTCTCTTTTTCTCTCTCTGTTTTGAGATGCAGGTAGCATGTACTCTCTCTCAATTTTTTTTTTTTTTTTTTGAGACGGAGTCTTACTCTTTCGCCCAGGCTGGAGTGCAGCCTAATTGCAACCTCAGCCTCCCAGGCTGAAGCTCAGCCTCCCGAATAGCTGGGATTACAGGCGTGAGTCACCACACTCAGCTAATTTTTTGTATATTTTAGTAGAGATGGGGTTTCACCATGTTGGCCACTCTGGTCTCAAACTCCTGACCTCAAGTGTTCTGCCCACCTCAACCTCCCAGAGTGCTGGGATTACAGACCTGAGCCATCGTGCCCAGCCATCTTGTACTCTTGAGATGAGGAAGAGGGTGGCTGTGCTGCCAAGAGAGGATACCTTATGACCCAGACAAAAGACTAGACAACAAGCTTTATTTAGCATGTGTCTCCCATGTGCTAAGCACTATACATAGATTATTTTGTTTATGGCTGGTGTGATGGCTCCTGCTTGTAATCCCAGCATTTTGGGAGGCGGAGGTGGGTGGATCACTTGAGCCCAGGAGTTCAAGACCCGCCTGGCCAACATGGCAAAACTCTAGCTCTACTAAAAATACAAAAATATTAGCTGAGTGTGGTGGGACGTGCCTGTGATCCCACATACTAGGGAGGCTAAGGCACAAGAATCACTTGAACCCAGGAGGCGAAGGTTAGAGAGAGCCAAGATCATACCACTGTGCTCCAGCCTGGGCAAAAGAGCAAGACTGTCTCAAAAAAAAAAAAAAAATTTGGCCGGGCGCGGTGGCTCACGCCTGTAATCCCAGCACTTTGGGAGGCCGAGGCGGGCGGATCACAAGGTCAGGAGATCGAGACCACGGTGAAACCCCGTCTCTACTAAAAATACAAAAAATTAGCCGGGCGTGGTTGTGGGCGCCTGTAGTCCCAGCTACTCGGGAGGCTGAGGCAGGAGAATGGCGTGAACCCGGGAGGCGGAGCTTGCAGTGAGCCGAGATCGCGCCACTGCACTCCAGCCTGGGCGACAGAGCAAGACTCCGTCTCAAAAAAAAAAAAAAAAAAAATTTGTTTAATCCTAACAGTAATCCTATGAGGCCAGGATGCTTATCAGTCTTTTACAGACAACACTAAGGGAGGCTCAGAGAGATTCATTGAATTGTCCAAGGTCACACAGCTAGTTAGCAACAATATTGACCCAGTTCTGAGTCCAAAGCTTTGTGTTTTCTCCACTAAAGCCATATGATCTTGCAGTTATTAGCCTAGCTAATAAAATAAAAACGGTATCACATTTCCCCACCTAAATATGCATCATCGCCCCGTGGGAATACTGACATGTGTTTGAAATGCACAGTTCACATTCTTGGCTTTCAAGGTCTTTAAAGTTTGCATATATAAAATATGAAAAAAGTTTCATGAAACAATACCTACCATTATTGTGATGGACTCCGATTTTTTTTTCTTCACATCTTTAAATTTACTTCCCAACCCATCCATAGGCCCTGCGGTTTGTGAAACATGGAATTAGAGCAACGGTAAAGAAGTTCCATTTCCCATCCAGGGGAACATCAGGCCTAACTGACAAGTGCAGGTGCTGAGGCTGATTGAATAGGACAGAGAGGAGCAGCCAGGGGAGATGCCGAGCACCCAGGGCCTGCAGCCAAGCTCCCCAGCAGACCAAATGAGGCTTGTGCCAACACAGTGGGCCTGTCCCAAGCCCAGAGAAAGGCTCTGAAGACACAAAAGAGGACTGCCTTGCTCTGCCAGGGAGGCCCAAGACAAAAAGCAGCATTCCAGGCCAGAGAATGCCAGGAAATGCAAAGATGCTTGCAAATTCCTGAAGCCTAGGAGAGAAATCCTAGCAGACCTGACAAGTATCTTCTTCACCTAAGTGAGGTTCCCCTCCTTGGATTTGCCTCTGACGAAAGTCACAGGCTGGAAATGCAGAAGTTCCTCTGCCAGTGAGGAGCGGGACCAGTTGGGACAGACAGCCTTACCATCCAAGTTACCAGGCCTTTTTGTTTAAAAAACACTGAGTGCCCAAAGTGGCTTGTAAGGGTAAACAGAGGGTGACTGCTAACGCACACCTGAAGGTGTTAAAGAAAAAAAAAATCAACAACAAAAAATGTATATGCTTTTTCTGAAAGGTTGCTGTTGATCCTTTTTCTAAGGTTTCCTTTTGACTTACAAGAATGGAAATGAGGAAGTAGGAAGGAGATAGCACGCTTCACCATGGTCTAGCACAAGTACTACCAGCAAATTGATAGTCATGTTCAGAAATGAACTCTGCATTCAACACACTCATGGCATTTGACCACTGATTTTGCTTCTAGGAAATATTTAGAAATAAGTAAAGAGTGACCAGGCACGGTGGCTCACTCCTGTATTCCCAGCACTTTGGGACGCCAAGGCGGGAGGATCACTTGGGCCCCGCAGTTCAAGGCTGCAGTGAGCTATCATTGTACCTGTGAATAGACACACTCCAGCCTGGGGACAGAGTGAGACCCTGTCTCTAAAAATAATTATTTTTAATTTAAAAAATTATGAATTGGAGCATTATTTATAATGTGGAAACAACCTACATGTCCAATGTCCAATGAGAGGTTTGGCTAAATGCATTTTAATCCACCTTTATGATGCATTATTATTATTATAATACTACCAAATTCTTATGAATACTAAACTGAATGCCTTGCAAAAATATACACAATATCTTATGAGGAAAACTATTTTCAGAAGAATCCCTAGTTTGAAAAAGAGTATTATGAATCCAGAAAAGATGAAAGAATATACTAATAAATGTTAATCTTATTTATTTCTGATGGAAGATAATCTTTGCTTTCTTTTTCTTTTCTTTTTTGAGACAGGGTCTTGCTCTGTCGCCTAGGCTGGAGTGCATTGGCACAATCACAGCTCACTGCAGCTTCAAACTCCTGGGCTCAAGTGATCTTCCCACCTCAGCCTCCCAAAGTGCTGGGATTACAGGCATGAGCCACATGGTACCCAGCCCTCAAATCCCAATTTCTTTTTTCTTTTCTTTCTTTTTTTTTTTTTTTGAGACAGAGTCTCCCTCTGTCACCTATGCTGGAGTGCAGTGGTGTGATCTCAGCTCACTGCAACCTCTGCCTCCCGGGTTCAAGCGATTCTCGTGCCACAGCCTCCCAAATAGCTGGGCCAAATCCCAATTTCTAAGAGAAGAAATGTGCTACTAGAGGACTCAAAGATTCAGATAATTTTACAAATTCAGCATTACTCTAGAAACTGTTCCCTATGGGGAAACATTCCCTATAAAGATAAATATGCACATTTATCATCGCTCTAAACGTTTACCTCTCGTCACTATTGATGTGTCTTCTCTAATAACTATTCATTTTTCCCCTATAATTTGGACCTCAGTCCACATCTTTGCTTCTCTTCTGCTCCCTTTAAGACCTCAGTGACCAACTCTCCTTAGAGGCGTTTTAAGCACTGTCATTATGTAAATGACCCTTGGTTTCCATTCCAGCCCTAGGCTGTATCCTGGACTTCAGACTCCTATTCCCACCCCTCACCAGTTTTGCAAGCTCTCCAGTTTGCCCTGTAAACCTTACCTCTTTCCGATTTCCCTACCTGCAGAATTCCCACACTGGCTCAAATTCTAGCAGTTGTTTTTGACTCCCCTTTCTTCCTCTCCTCTCACACCAACTTCAATAACATTTAAGTCACAAGACTTTTTAAATTCTTTTTTTCATTTCTTTTGTTCTGGCATTTATTGTTTTGTGGTTAAGAATGGAGGCTTTGGAACCAGACACCTCTAAGGTTAAAATCCTGGTCCTGACTAGCTGTGTCACCTTGGGCAAAGTGAATGAACATCTCTGAGCCTCAGCTGCTTCCATAAAATGGATGATTTCTCCTTTGCAAGAGGGTTGTGAGTTTCAGTGAGCTCATATACCTAAAGAGCTCAGCCTACAGTGTTAATCGCTTAGAACACTGTAAATGATCAACAGATGTTGGATGTTATTATAATTTTCCTAATGCATACAACTCCACTGCTTAAAAAACTTTTTATTTAATTACAATGTTTTCTTCCAAATTAACTACAAAATCCTCTTCTGGCCCTCAGGGCCCTCCCTAATCTGGCAGTTTCTCTCTTGCTTTCCCTCCTGCTGCCCTCCTGATTTCTAATCAAACTGGACCTTGTACTTTCCCACCTTCGAGATTCTGGTCACACTGTTTCTCTGGCCTGTAATGTCCTTCCCCCTCCTCTGCTGCTAAAACCCAATCTCTCCTTTTAAATGTTTACTGTGTGACAATAAAGATGCTTTTGGAAGTTAAAGCATGTGATTTTCTACATATAACCAGAAATCGTAGAAGCTCATAAACTCCTTCAAAATGTATTGCCTTGTGTGGACTCTTTACTTTGACACCAAAATGTGTATTCGTTAAATTCAATGAATTCAGTCTGTGTTTCATTTATTTATATATTTGTTTGTTCATGTGTTTATTTTAATTTTAGAGATGTGTAGAATATTCACTTTGACAACAAAATGTGTATTCACTAAATTCAATGAATTCAGTCTAGGTTTGCTTTAAATATATATTTGTTTGTTTATTTTAATTTTACAGATGGGGTCTCACTATGTTGCCCAGGCTCAAGGGATCCTCCTGCCTTAGGCTTCTGAATAGCTGGAACTACAGGAGAGCCACTGCACTCAGTTCTAGGTTTTACATTTGGATGAAACCTGTTTAGATTTGCATGAAATTAGACCAGTTTCACGGGAGCAGTGTGGGTGATGTAGATGCCCTGGGTGAAGCTGGTAGAACTCAGGGAAGGAGAGCCAGGCCTCAGTGAGGACCTACTCCCTTCTATGTCAGTCGCTCTCTTGCAGTGCTATGGTTCCTCTGGCACCTAGTACCGCCACTTTCCCTCCTTCCCTCGCTCTTTTTTCTGTCTCCTCCCCTCCCCGCCCTTCTCTCTCATGCTTACCAAACACAGTGCCTCAAGTACCTAGTTCCTGGGATTTATTCGTGCCAAGTGGCTTTGGGGAACAAGTTTTTCTCAAGTCCAAGCATCAAAAGGCACTTATTTCAACACTTCAGGGAAAAGTAGTAACTAAGGAAATCAATAATCTCATCCCAAGCAGAAGAATGGATTTTTGTGAGACTCTCTCTATGGTTTCCTGCTCAGCTTTTTAAAGAGGTGTAATATTAGTCTCTTGAATCTTTTTCCTCTTGTGTATGTGTTTTTTCCTTTAACCTTACCTTAAGAAATAAATGTAAACTTTTTTTTTTTTTTTGAGACGGAGTCTTGCTCTGTCGCCCAGGCTGGAGTGCAGTGGCCAGATCTCAGCTCACTGCAAGCTCCGCCTCCCGGGTTCCCGCCATTCTCCTGCCTCAGCCTCCCGAGTAGCTGGGACCACAGGCGCCGCCACCTCGCCCGGCTAATTTTTTGTGTTTTTAGTAGAGACGGGGTTTCGCCGTGTTAGCCAGGATGGTCTCGATCTCCTGACCTCGTGATCCGCCCGTCTCGGCCTCCCAAAGTGCTGGGATTACAGGCTTGAGCCACCGTGCCCGGCAGAAATAAATGTAAACTTGCAGGTAGAAACTATGTCCCGACCTAAGTATTATATGATAACAAGTTGTTTTCAAGAACTATATGTTTGTTAAAGACAATTAGAAGACTCAAAAAAAAAAAAAAAAAAAACAAACTTTCATGTAGCTATACATTCTTCAGTGGCTAGAACTGAACTTTGGATCTTTTTCAGAGGGATTTTTTTGATGGAGGAAAGAAACAACAACAACAACAAACACGGATGAGATTAGAAGAGGATCTGCTACAACAACAGAAAAAGAGAATGCCAAGAAGGGGAAGAGTGAAGGCTGGAGAGCGGAGCCAGTGCCAAAATATTCCGAAGCTACATCTAAGAAAGGTGGCCTGAGGGAGACTGCAAGCACTAACCGCTAAGCTAAGGCTTAGATCTTATCTATGTCCAGAAGGAGTAATAAGAAAGAATGTGTATCTCCAAAAGCTGAAAGATTTGGAGAGGACCCAAGGCGGAGGCCTGGCATTTTTCTAAATTGAGATGCCAATCCCATCACAGTTTAGGACTGTAAGATTCAAGGATGGAGACTGGCTCCCCCAGTGGGGCAAAATCAGTGGATGGGACTCAGCACATCTGCCATCGTGATGAAAACAGTAAACCTCTACTGAGGCTCCGCTCTTGAAGCGTGCCTCTGTCAGACCCCAGTTATCCAAGGCTGGTGCTCAGGGGAAAAAGGACTCAGAAGGCCAGGAAGCTGCTGTCTTACTCTGCCTGATATGCCAGCTCCATGTAGGTATTCTTAAGTCTTTTTTTTTTTTTGACTTGGAGTCTCGCTCTGTCACCAGTGCAATAGTGCCTCTTGGCTCACCACAACCTCCGCCTCCCAGGTTCAAGCGATTCTCCTGCCTCAGCCTCCTGAGTATCTGGGACTACAGGTGTGCGCCACCACACCCAGCTAATTTTTGTATTTTTAGTAGAGATGGGGTTTCACCATAGTGGCCAGGCTGGTCTCGAACTCCTGATCTCAAGTGATCCACCTGCCTCAAGGTATTCTTAGTCTTAAATGTGCTACTGTAGACACATAGTATTGTCACATAGGTTAATATTTTTCTTGGAGAAAGAACTGAGGGAGGACAACTGAAGGTACTCTTTCAGGCAACATGTTCACTTAGGAAAGTTCTAAATTTAGTTTGTATCCATTCCACATCCCTCCTCCTCTGCCTTTCTCTTTTCCCTTCTCTCCATTGTCTGAAAGATTAAGTAAAACAAAAACATACACACAAAAGCAACAGGGAGATGAAGATGGTGAAGACCAAGCTCATGTTTTATTAGAGTTAGCAGACAGTGGTGCTCAGGCCGCAAGCGTCTATGGTGGGGCCAGGAGGGGGCAGAAACTAGGATTTATTGGGCATTCGCCATCTGCTAGGATCCTAAATGCTTTACCTCATTATAATTCTCACATCAAGCCTTTGAAGTGGGTGTTATTTTCCTTATTTTACAGGTGAGGAGATTAAGGTTGCCTAAGCTTACCCAGCTAGTGATCCAAACCCGTCTTTCTGGCTCCGAAGCCAAGTCTGACGTGACACCTTCCATGTGTGTCTCTTTCCTATTCCCACCTTTGTCATTAAAACCAACAGTATCAGAAAGATGCACTCCAAAGGTAGCAAATGACAATGGCAGCGACTTCAAGGGTCTTTGCGGGAAATAAAAAAAATAAAATAAAAAATGAGGTCTTTACCAATTTTTGTTGTTGTTGTTTAAATAGAGACAGAGTCTTACTCTGTTGCCCAGGCTGGAGTGCAGTGGTGCGATCATAGCTCACTGCAGCCTTGACCTCCCGGGCTCAAGCCATCATTATGCCTCAGCCTCCCAAGTGTCTAGGACTACAGGTGCACACCACCAACTCCAGCTATTTTTTTTTTTTCCCATAGAGACAGGGCATAGCTATGTTGCCCAGGCTGGTCCTGAACTTCTGGCCTTAAGCAATCCTCCTGCCTCGGCCTCCCAAAGTGCTGGAATTATAGTGTAAGCCACCATGCCTGGCCCTTTACCAATTATTGAGGAGCAATCGTCTTAATGTTAAGATGACAGGTCAGAGAATATAGCCAAGGGGTAGCAGCCCAGCACTCCTCACCCACAGGTGAGTGATCAAAGCAAACACAAGACTCCACTCCATTCTGCATCCACCAGGGCTTGGAAGCCTGGCATGGCCATAAGGTTGCCATGTGAATCACCTTTGTGCTCATCATTAAAACCTTGTCTGGGGGTCCTGTCACTCAGTTGCCTGGACCAGAAACCTGAGTATCATCATTAACTCCTCTCTTTCCCTCACTCCCCGCAACCAGCAAACCCTCCAGTCCTAGGGATCCTACCTCTTTAACGTGTGTCTCTGATCCCTGTCACTTCATTTCTGAGGCCACCTTCTCCTGCTCACTCTACTCCAACCCCTGGGCCTTAGTATTAGGAAACTCTGAGTGATGTTTCTTTTTTTTTTTTTTTTTTTTTTTTTTTTTGAGACGGAGTCTCACGCTGTTGCCCAGGCTGGAGTGCAGTGGCGCGATCTCGGCTCACTGCAAGCTCCGCCTCCTGGGTTCACGCCATTCTCCTGCCTCAGCCTCCTGAGTAGCTAGGACTACAGGCGCCCGCCACCGCGCCCGGCTAATTTTTTTTGTATTTTTTGTAGAGACGGGGTTTCACTGTGGTCTCGATCTCCTGACCTTGTGATCCGCCCGCCTCGGCCTCCCAAAGTGCTGGGATTACAGACTTGAGCCACCGCGCCCGGCTCTGAGTGATGTTTCTAAGGTAAATTATGACATTATGATCATGATATTCCTCTGCTTAAATAATTCCTGCATGACTCCCTGTTGCCCACAAGAGAACGTGCAAATTTCTTTTTTTTTTTTTTTGAGTCAGGGTCTCCCTTTGTCACCCAGGCTGGAGTACAGTGGCATCATCTGGGCTCACTTCAGCCTCTGCCTCCTGGACTCAAGTGATCCTCCCTCCTCAGCCTCCTGAGTAGTTGGGGCCACAGACACGCACCACCACACCCAGCTAATTTTTAAACTTTTTGTAGAGATGGTGTCTCACCATGTTGCTCAGGCTGTTCTCAAACTCTTGGGCTGAAGCAATCCTCTTGCCTCAACCTCTCAAAGTGCTGGGATTACAGGTTTGAGTTACTGCACCAAGCCGAATGTTCAGTTCTTCGCAGAGCATCCTAGGCCACTCATGCTCAGGCCCTGCTTCTCTGTCCTGCCCATGCTCCAGCTCCCATCCTGAGCCACTGGGAGGTCCTGGGATGGTCATGCTCCCTCAGGCCTTGATGTCTTTCCAGCAGGATGACCCTACACCTGTCCAACTCGTGCTTTTCTTTCAGCTCTGAGAAGCTGCCCCTGACCATCCCATTCAAAGCCTGGCTCTGGGAGAAGCAGTCCCTTGGTACCCTCCATCCCAGTCTGAGCTGCCCCTCCTTGGCAATGTCTCCAGGGCCAGGGACTGCACTACCCAGGCATCTGTGGCCTTCTCCTCTGTAAGCCCCTCCAGGGCAGGGTGTGCTTTCTTCCCCATTTTCCCCAGCATCTAACCTCCAGGAGCCACTCAGTTCATAATTAAATGTCTAAAATGATGGCCGGGCACGGTGGCTCATGCCTGTAATCCCAGCACTTTGGGAGGCCGAGGTGGGCGGATCATGAGGTCAGGAGATCGAGACCATCCTGGCTAACACAGTGAAACCCTGTCTCTACTAAAAAAAAATTACAAACAATTAGCCAGGCGTGGTGGCAGGCGCCTGTAGTCCCAGCTACTCGGGAGGCTGAGGCAGGAGAATGGTGTGAACCCGGGAGGCAGAGCTCGCAGTGAGCTGAGATCTGGCCAGTGTACTCTGGCCTCGGCAACAGAGCGAGACTCTGTCTCAAAAAAAAAAAAAAAAAGTCTAAAATGATAAAGTGGGGAAAGTAATGAAGGAATGAGAGTCTATTAACGGCTTTGCTACCAACTGCTCTATACATGCTACTAAAACTCTGTGAAGCAGGATGCTATTTTGCCATCCCTGAAGTAGGATCTTCACCACGTTCCTCACCCTCCATCCCCCAACAACTGCTACTCTGTCTCAGGGACTGGGATGGGTATAAGAGCTTATCATATTGTTTTGGTTTTTGTTTTCACCATTGAGAAAAAATGGGCCAGGCGCAGTGGTTCACGCCTGTAATCCCAGTACTTTGGGAGGCCAAGGCAGGAGGACTGCTTGAGCCCAGGAGTTCAAAAGTAGCCTGGGCAACATTGTGAGACCCTGTCTCAAAAAAAGAAAGAGAAAGAGAGAGAGAGAGAGAAAAAAAGAAGATAAAGAAGAGGAGGAGGAGAAGGAGGAAAGAGAAGAGAAGAGAGGAGAGGGGAGGGGAGGGGAAGGGAAGGGAAGGGTGGGGAAGGGAGGGGAGAGGAGGGGAAGGAAGATGACATGGAAGTGGAAATACACAGTGCAATCTTTTATTCTATAGATTACTCTTCTTCTAGGAGACAAAGAGCCAAGGGGATAAACAGCCAAAGGACCTCTCACAGCTGGG